>NC_140586.1:912086207-913427022 GCF_964204655.1 Triturus cristatus
CAAATGACGGTGCAGAGGTGTACGACTACGTGCGGCTATTTCGATCACCATAAGGACACACTAAAGAGTATCAACAATATCAACAGTAGCACTGGGGTTCAGTAAAAAATAACCTTTTTAATGATCAAGCTTGAAAGAACCTATTAGTCGAAACACAGGTAGGTTAAACCGTCACTCCCGTCAACCGGAAACTAGAGTGAGGGTGTTGTGGACTAATATAAGCACTACTAAGGCGTTTCAAATCAATAGACCAAACGTTAGGTGCGCCATGTTGCAGGGATTCTGCTTATGCACAGAACTATGCGCAGGAACCCAGGACCTCAGTGAATTGTGGTGTACCAAAATCTCACCTCAGAACCCAGAACCCCTTATCCGACCAGCATCAGTGTCCCATTCGTTATCCGAGTTTTATCTCGGCGGTCCCAATGTATAGACAACCCAGAACAAGCGACGTAGGATATTCTCAGGAATGGTGGGAATCAGAAATACCTGTTCGTTATAATTCTCATATCAGTCCACAACAGAATAAACAGAGACACGGTAAAGTTTAAAGAGTTTATTTTATAAACCTCGTGTCCTAAGATGCAGTACTTTGGCTAACATAAACAGGCAAATGATTAAGATCAAAACCATAAGCATAGTTACAATACCATAGAGAATGAAAGGAGTAATCATAATAAAATGACAGTGGATGTCAACCACCTTCCTTTCGCTAGTAAACTAATATTATCATTATTACTAATAAAAGGTCTCTAGGCTTGAATGGGGAACCCCATACCGTAAGGATCAGCTTAGTGGAATCACATCACAGGATCAGCTAGACTCTTCTCCTGAGAAAGCTCTTCTTCCGAATGTCTAAAAACATGCAGCGTCTGCAATCTTAAAAGCACCCGACTTTCAGGTATCTGCAGCTGTGCGCATGTTATGGCTAAATAGTGGGCCGATCAACCTGAACCCAACAACATGCACCGTCTAGCGACCCAGACTGTTTCTTTACACAATGTTCAGACCAAGGTCGCTACTAACTGTTAGGGATGTGAACAACAGACAGTTCCCATGTGAAGCAAAGGCGAGCAAGCATTTCTTAATTAATAACATGTAACTACAGTGTCGTGTGCAAAAGCAGCAAAAGCGGCAAGATGGCTTTCTAACATCTAACGCGGTTGTGCTAACTTAGCATTGTACATATATAGATAGCAATCTTCACTACACCCCCCCTTGATCGGACCACTAACCAGTAGGGGCGCACTTGCAAGAATGCAGGGTTCAAGTTTGATAGAACGGAACCAAGGGCATCAATTGTAAGTCCATATAAGGTAAGTGAAAAAGTTCGAAGAGAAAAAACAGAGAAAAAAATAAAAAGGATGAAAAAAAAAAACATTTAAAGGGGAAAAAAAATATCATCGATGGATGCGTAATGAAATGAAGGGGAGAAAAGTCAATCCATCAAGGTATAAGCACAATAAGTTGCAACAGCTTCCAAGAGGAAATCATTGGAACGTTCTGCAAAATTATCTGCCATCCAGTTCAGCAAGAGGAAGGAACACACATGTTCATCGACAACCGGAGCCTCAAGCACCATTCGAGGACAATTGGTGTGTTCTTCAAGATAACTTCTCGCTAAGAATTCAGTTGCAGCCGTTCCGATGTCCCAATTCCCTAGGACTCCATGTGCTGCTCCACAGGCCATAATCCTGATGCCAGAACAGTCCAACTCATGAGCCACTAAGGGGCTCATTAGCCGATCATAATCCGGGGCAGGAGACACCGAGTTCGACAGGCACAAATCCAGAGCCCATTGGAATGGACAATCTAGGCAATGAAAGACAGGCTGTACGCAAGTAAAGTAGGGAAACCGGAAGGACAATCAATAGGCAATGCTTAGAGTTGCCAGTGGTAAAGTTCCATAGTATTCAAGCATCCGGTCACGAAGATGGAGCAGCCGGGACATGCTGTTGTGTGACGCAAGCTGTGCATCCATAGCTTAGTACGCAGATCAACAAAAGCACCCCAGCCACGAGGGCGAGAAGTAAAGGGAGACCTCCGAAGACGCTGGAAGAAATAGAATGAAAAAATGCCGGGATCACACCAAAAATAGTTTGAAAGGAGGTCACGAGGCCGGAGCCCACAATTTAAAAAAAATTAGCCAGGCCACTTGTTGACGAGGCATTAAAGATAGTCTGAATCAGGGCCCCGAAATGAAGTGGGAGATCAGTATTCAAAAGAGCTTGCACCTCTGTGTGTGTGTTTGCTACGTGAAGGACAAATGTTTCCCTGGACGAAGTCAACGCAACTTATTTTTGAGACAATAGAGCCCTTATTCTGCTCATCTTGTTGAACTCTGCTTTCAAGGTTGGAATGGAAGGCCAGATGGATACATCGAGCCGTCCATGCGGGGGTGGGAAAAGGACGTTATTACAGCAGACTACCCTCTGTGATACAGTCACTATGTAGGGAATTCCCACTAACATCCCACAGCAAGCTTCATTATTTAACAGCAAATAACTACCATTAGTAAGCAGTGTAAAAGACGGTGTTATAACTGGCAACGGAATCCCCTTCAGGACGCAAGCTAAATTAGGAGCGTGCATATTACATGCACCATGCAATTGAATGTGCCGACACACCACAGAGTGATCTGGTGTGGAAGTGCACTCTTCACCTTTTAAGTAAACCTCTTTTCCGTCCCTCACACATCTATACGTGAATGGGAGTGACCAAACTTCGTGCAAGAAGGCAGTACCAAGTATTTAATATCTGCCAAGGGCATAATGTTTCATGCACAAACTGAATTTAAACAGGGGGAATGGTAACGTGATCAACCCGTGGATAAGCCACATAGCGGAGTTTAATTCGGCATCTGAGAAAGGTAAAGGTTCTAACTTTTCAATGTGCAGCAATGAATACGTTGCATCTTTCACTGGCATGAACTGTTGTTTCGTAGTCAAATTAAAAGGGAGGAACAAAGATGAAGTATTCATGTAATCCCAAGGGACTTTCCCAGCCTTTAACGTTTGCAATGTCCATGCAAATTGCATAATGGAATGCAATTGATTTTGACCATGATACAAAACAGACAAATCATCCTGCACAATGTCTACCACAGATGAAACAATTTTATCTAAGGTATACATTCTGGAAGACAGGGTGTTAATGCTGTTATCTATTACAGCCAACACCTTTTCCATATTGGCTTGGTCAATAGCTCGTAATCTGGAAGCAGCCTCAATCTGTGATAGCTTCCAAACTTCGTTGTAAATAGCATATACCCATCTTTTGGACCTGCCAACCGCAGAACCCTTAACAAAATCATTCAAATCTATTTTGTCGTTCAATTGTGATAAATGCAGTTTAACAGATGCCAGGGTGGAATATTGCAGCCAAGATTGGCATAACTTCCCTACTGAGTAGGTAGTTACAGTGTGAGAAGATTCAAAATGGGGGTCTACACGAACTTGTGTATATCCCGGTGTTAAATCCAGAAACCTATGTTGACAGGAATCTGAGCTTGTTTGCCACACTAACCACCCTTCCGGATTCAATTCAGAAATATTGAAGGATGTGTTGGAAATGTATGACTGCCCGGATAACGCGTTATTAGCAACGCGTTACTCCAGGGCGATAAATTTTACATCAAAAGTGGCGTTATGCGGGAATATCGCTGTTAAACCAGCGATATTCCCACAGCGATAGAAGAAACCTTGATGATAGGGAGATGTGGATTCAGCCACTGAATCCACCTCCCTTGTCATAGATAGGGTAGTCATGAAAATTAGCAGATGTAAAATACCGGAGATAACAGTGGTTAACGCTGTATTTTACATCGCTAAGGGTGTCCTGGGCCGTATTGTAAATACGGAGTAGGGCAGTTAGAGATCATTTTCCCTTCGTTTTTGCAGGGAACGCCTACTTTGCATCTCATTAGAGATGCAAAGTGAGGCGTGAACTAAACAGGAGCTGATTCAAGGAAACACGCGATAGCTTGTTGAAGGACTGGGTTATTCTTAAGACCCAGCGGTGCCAGGGAACAACACCTGAAACCTTCGTGGGTTACCTGTTCTGGCGTAACAAACACAGAGACACGGGACACTTCCAGCGACGTCAGAGATCAGCGTTTATTTACTGCAGGGATACAGAGGTCACAAGAAGTACACAACGTGTAGGTTCTCGGAGACTGCTTCAAATTCGTAGAAGTGGATCGCTCTTTTTATACAGGTTTTTGCCATAGCACAGTATGGCGAACAAAGGTTACAACTCAGTTCCCACAATAAACTTCAAAAGGGTCGTGTTCATGTTTCAGGAGGCCGGAACATAATTACAACAGTCTTGCCGGTTCTCAACTGTAAAAACATATTCCCGCCGCAATAAACACATTCCATCCTAACCATAAACACATTAAGAGGAAGGACGAAAAACAGATGCAAGGAAAGGACAAGAATACACAACAGGTTAGAAAAGAGTGTCAGGGGCAATAAAGGAAACTCGATAGAAGGGTCAAAGACCTCGTGTCTAATGTATGCGTGGCTGAAACAATAGACCGGAGCGGCAAGATGAGCCTTGAGCGGGGCCATCTGCCTTACTCGTGTCATTTCCCCCATCGTAAAAGTCACCTCAAAGAAACACGTGTCCTTCGTGCAAGCTTGAAAGTCCCAGGGTCACGAAGCGGACAAAAAAGCCCGTTCGCTGGCTACCTGAGGGCAAGAAACAAAATGGATGCCGTATCTAAAATGGAACCCGAGGGTTCGGATGAACAAACCCAAAAATGAGACGAACCATACGTGGCTGCATAGCGAAACTACGTACACCCACTATACTCGTCATTTGCGGTTCGGGGATACCAAACTCATCCATATTCGTCATCACTCAAAAAGTGCCGTCCCGTCTCATACGGAACCTCAGACGCTCCTTTTGCCCTCATGTAGGCAAGCACTAGTCAAGATCGGAATCTATATCAATATTCATCAGATCGTTCAGCTGCTGCTGGAACATCATCCTATTCATCAACGTCTCCTTGGTAACAGATGGCCGCCTTATACACGTCGCAGCACATAAGCCACATAAGGCAGGACCACACTGTACACAAAGACAACACGTGAACAGAATCGTTACAACAGCCCCTACGATCATTAGAATCTTCCAACCCCAGGTTGACATCAGGCCCCAAAACCATCCCAGGAGCGTCCAATTACCTTCGTCCACGTGTATGGACTCGGAAATCTTGTGCAACTTCGAGATGGCTTGGTAAACAGTTGGAGCATTGTCAGGAATAAAAATGCAACAACTCGAGTGGATAATTTTACACACACCCCCTCTATCTGCAAGAACAACGTCTAGAACCATACGGTTCTGCAACGTCATGAGTCTATCCGCCTGTAGTTCAGCTGTTAGATTACCAAGGGCATTTGCAGTAATATTAGCAGTCGACTCTACCACACGGGTCAACTGTCTTAGGTTCCTACTATTAACCATAGGTCCCCAAAACGGCAAGAAACCCTTAAAGAAGTCTCCTGCTTCTTGACCAGCAGTGTCCTCTTTGCTAATAACGCCTCTCACGACTCTAGTTTTGTGATAGTCCGAAGCAACTGTGAAAGTCGGAGGTAAAAGATTCGCAATATAACAGGTACCCGAAAAGTCACGGGGTAACCATGTATACGCGCGTTCATAACATACAAAATAGGTGCCCTTAGCAGTCAGAAAAACAGGGGAGGAGAGCATCGGTAGGACATACGTATCAGTGCAAGCACTGTTCCCAAGTTGTGCTCTTGGATTTCGACCCAAACCTTTCAAGCAGAAATTACCAAGGTGCGGTACAATCCATATTGGGGACGAGCTCTTAAGCTGTCTATCACCCACTGACGTACTATACTCAGTCTCACTCAGATCCTTATAGGCCTGCACTTCTTCATCTGGAATGAGTGATGCATCAAAAATATCTCTATCCAGATCTGCTATGGCTATCGCCAAAGGCTTGTGGTACGGCCCAGGACCAAAATTGACAGACCGTGGCTCTCGACTGGGGTAGGAATCTAGTGCACTACGGAACATAGTTTGGAATGCTCGAGCTGAACCCTGGGAGCTGTATGGAAGGACCAAATACGGAATACCCCTATCCATGGTGTGTGGCATTAACCCACATACCCAACAATTGGTAGTATTCACCACCAACTGATGCTGATGTAGAAGTTGAACAAAGGAATTATTCATGAATTCCGCACGCCTAACCTGCTCATGTTGAGGCAAAGGATGAAAGGAATGTGGGGAGACAGTGGTGAGGGAACTTAGGTTAGGAGAAAAGGTAGGTGAAACAGAAGGCAAGAACAACGGCACTCCGAAATACACTCCACCCACCAATAACATAGATAAGGCCAGAAACAGTAGAAACACCTGAAACAAAAAACATTTTGTTCGTACAACCCTCCATAATTCTGATCTCTGTGCCAACACCCTTTCTTCTTCCAACAGCTTACAGAATGCCATCCTCTACAAACCGTCCGTGACGTACTTGACGCACTTCGTTCTGAGTAGCGATTATCAATCCCCAGGAGTTCCCAGAGATCGACAAAAGTAACCAACCTAGCGTCAGAAACCTGCTAAACAGAAAGGAGTACCCGCACGGCCCTACGGTGACCCGGATGGCGAGGTTTCCACGAAACGTTCAAATTTATTACAAGTCTCTTAGCAGTGGAAAAGCACAAACAACTCAAAAAGAAAGGATGTAATCGTTCATAATATTCGTAACGTCAAAAACCACTGTACTGTTACTTTTTATTAGTCCTTGAACGAAGAAAGTATCGACTTCTTCCAGGTCGAGTTTGCTCTACAAACAATTGTTCAGCTGACGCAACAGTGTTCGATGAAGTGGACAACGAGTCAGACCTTGGGTTCTCTACTACTGATGACTCCACATGTGGATCTGGCAGTGACGAATCCTCCTCCACAAGTTGAGCATCACTAAATGGCACAAAGTGCAAAGGAGTCTCAGTTTCTGAGGCCGAAATCCCAGTCCTCACCCAACCGTCAGTTGGTAAGGGGATCGGTACCTTCTTTGTGTGGCTGGCATGCACCCAGTTTTTCCGACCCTCCAGTCGAACCGCTGTCCTCGTCGTCAATAAGACTTGATAGGGTCCGACGAATCTTGGCTCCAAGTTACGCTTTCGACCAAAATTTCGGGTAACCACCCAGTCTCCTGGCCGGAGCTGGTGTCCAGGACCCTCTGTCTGCGCCGGTAGAGCTTCAAGGACCTGTTGATGGATTAACCGTAGTTTAGTGGTCAAATCATGCAAGTAATCAATTAACATTGGATACTCAAGACTATCAAAAGCCCTAGGCCTCGGGACTCCCCAAATATTCGCAGGGCGACCGAACACAATCTCGTATGGGCTAAGCCCTACTCGAGAGTGTACGGTTGCTCTGGTCGATAGGAGAGCCAGAGGCAAGGCATCAGGCCATGACAGACCAGTCGTAGCTTGAACCTTAGCGAGTTTCAGCTTCAGGGTACCATTGTACCCTTCAACCAAACCCGCTGCCTGAGGATGATTAGTACTGTGGAATTTCTGTCGAATTCCCAGGCCCTTACACACACTCTGCATTACACTTCCCACAAACTCACTCCCATTATCCGACCATACAATCCGGGGCATTCCGTACCGAGGAAAGTATTCCTTCAGCAGGATTTTTGCTGTGGACAGGGCAGTGTTATCCTTAAGAGGATAGGCCTCAATCCATCTGGAGAACGCGCAAACCACAACCAAAACATACTTCAGGTTATTGCATCTCTCCATATGGATAAAGTCCAGCTGGATAACCTCAAAGGGACAAGCAGGAGGAGCAAAATGACCAGGAGGAGTGGGGGTGCCTTTTCCGGGATTATGCATCAAACACACCATACAATTCTTAACCACTCTTTCGGCACACTTAGCAATACCCTCATTCCTCCATACAGGGGACAAGAACTTACATATTCCTTTCGCACTAATATGTGACAACCCATGAGCCATCGTCACGACAGCTAATACGTACGCATCTGGTAACATCCACCTCTGACATTCCATCAGGTCAACCCAACATCCATGCATATCCAATTTCCCTGTACTTTCTTTCCACTTGGTCTTTTCAGCTTCAGTAGCTTCGTTCTGAATTGCTTTCACACTCTCAACGGTATTTTCACACATACCAGTCTCCGTCGGCCACCTTACTGAACTCGTAACATACATTCGAGTCGCAATATTCTTAGCCGTTTCCTTAGCGATTTCATCCGCAAATGCATTACCACGACCAACATCATCCGTCACTTTTCGATGTGCACTGCATTTAACAATCGCCACTTGTTTAGGCAACGTAAGTGCATCCAAAAGATCATTCACGAGATGCCCGTGTTGGATCTTCGTACCATGCGATGTCATAAATCCTCTTTCTCTCCACAATCTTCCAAAGTTATGCGCAACACCAAATGCATACTGACTGTCAGTAAACACATTCACTCGCTTTCCCTTCGACAGAACACACGCTCTTGTCAATGCAATTAACTCTGCCGCTTGCGCGGAATTCTGATTCAATCTCGCAGTTTCCACAACCGTGCTCAACGTCACCACAGCATACGCAGTCGTCACATCGCCATTCGGCAATTTGAAGCAAGAACCATCCACATACAAAGTACCATCGGGATCTGCCAAGGGAGTGTTTTTCAGGTCCACACGACCTTTTGTTTCTTCTTCAGTCCGTAAATAACAATCATGTGGCAGTACATCATCTGATTCCATATTAATCGGCAACAATGTCGCCGGATTCAGTACATTACAACGTTTGATCTGTATATGACTTGCCAAAAGGGTCAGCTCGTACCCAGACAACCTTGCACTCGTCAGATGTTGAGTCTTTGTCCGATTCAAGAGCGTATCAACTGCATGCGGAACCATTACTATGAGCATATTATCCATGACCAAACCTGCGGATTGTCGAATAGACGCCGCAGCTGCCGCTGTCGCCCTCAAGCAACTCGGCAACGCTCTAGCTACCGGGTCTAAGGTCGAGGAAAAATATGCACACGGACACTGCTTATCACCAAATTGTTGCGTTAAAACACTCAACGCACAACCGTCCCTCTCATGGACGTATAATGTGAATGGCTTGCTGTAATCAGGAGTACCTAACACAGGAGCCGAACACAACGCATCACGTAGTTCAGAAAAACTTTTCTGACATTCCTCCGTCCAAGGCAAAGGAGTCGAAACGTCCTTGCACGTGAGAGCTACCAATGGCTTCGCTAACAGTGAAAAGTTCGGAATCCACTGTCTGCAGTATGACGTGATACCTAGAAAGGCACGCACATCTCTCTGAGTTGTTGGCACAGTCATTCGAGCAATTGCTGCAATTCGTTCAGGGGTCAACCTTCTTCCCGCCTTTGACAATAAGTGACCGAGATAGGTAACTTCTTGACAACAATATTGCAGTTTGGAAGGTGACACTTTATGATGTAAAGCACAGAGATGCTGTAACAGAGACACTGTAGCGGCTCTACAGAGCTGTTCAGTGTCAGCAGCGACCAATAGATCATCAACGTACTGAATCAAGGCTGCACCAGCCGGTAACACAAACGCATCAAGTTGACTCTTAAGAGCTTGGCTGTAAATTGATGGACTCTCACAGTAGCCCTGTGGTGCGCGCTTGAATCTGAAGCTGCGACCACCTAATGAGAAACCGAACAAATCTCTGCTTTCCTCAGCAATCGGAATGCTAAAGAACGCATTCTTCAGATCGATCACCGAGAACCATGATGCAGTGGCTGGAATCAGAGTCAGTAAAGCTGTAATGTCTGGCACCACAGGAAACTGCGGAACAACGACTTTATTCACCTCCCGTAAGTCGATAACTAGACGGTACACAGGAGGTTTGGAGGGATCCGTTCGTTTCAGAATAGGCAACACGGGACTATTGCACACATTACCCCGTGTCTCCTCAATAACATCTTTACCGATCAGATCGTAAATGATCGCTAACAGTGCCCTTTCACCATCAAGGGAAATACGATACTGAGGTATACGTGGCAAACGCGCACCAACTTTCAGTTGGACAACATAAGGTGGTATATCCAACAGGCCCACGTCATTGGGACCTGTCGCCCACAAGGAGTCCGGAAGAGCTCTCAATGCCGCCGGGAGCTTGTCGATCGATAAATACATAGGGGAAATCACGCTCTTACCCAACGTAAGCTCCACACCCGTAGGAGAACAGTACAAAGTCGCATGTAACCTTTTCAACAAATCTAAGCCCAAAAGATTCTCACCACAACCAGTAGTCAAAATCAAGGGAGCTTCTAGCTCATGAGACCCAATTGTAAGGGGCAAAGGGCTAGAAACTGGATTGCTAACGGGGGCGCCAGAGAATCCAACGGAAACATTCGTTAAGCCAGACAAAGGCGCGCCAGGGAGTTTCGAATGCATGATGGAACTTTTTGCTGCACCAGTGTCCAACAGAAAAGGCTCAACGACGCCCAAAGTGGCTACTGCAACATAAGGCCCTCTCTGATCAACCGGAACTGATACTTCTCCCTTCCTTTGTCCATGGCTGTCCTAGTAGATACCATCCGCATCAACATCACACTCAACATAGCAATCATCCACATGATACTGTGCAGACCGACCGGACGATGGTTCGCGCCGATCGAAACAATTGTGCGAGTCCGAAGACGTGGCAAAGCGGTCGGCCTGATTCTGGGTAACTCCGCGACCTCTACCACGGGAAGCCTGTGAAGGACCACTACGTCCTCCTCGAGCCGACACACCATTGGTCCGATCACGGAGAACCGGACAATCGAACTTCAGATGGCCCTCCCCACGACAATATGCGCATTGATTATATCCCAGCACAAAGCGAGGTGCGGGCGAAACATTTCGTGTCTGCGATCTGGAGAACTGTGGTTGTGATCTGTTTAGCTGCTGTGTATCACTGAAATTCGAACGCGGAGGATAGGCTTGCTGCAATAAGACCTTAGTTTTAAGATCCTTCGTTTTCTTATCTGCGCGCTCACTTTCCTCCTTTTCTCTATTTTCGTAATATTGGGCCGTAGCCAATATTTGGGCAGTGGTAGAAACAGCCCACGAACTCTCAGAATTCTTCAACTTGTTGCTAAGGTCGGGCAACAAGTTCGATACAAACTTATCAACGAACAGCCGCTGACCACCCTCAGAACCCATGTCCTGACCGCTATGATCAACAAACGCTTCCTCAAATCTCGTAAAGAAATCAGAAACACTTTCCTCCCTCTTTTGTTTGCACGCTGATAATTTGTCCCAATTGACGCGCATCGCTGGCATAAGTGTTTTCATGAGGGTAATTATCCTCTGAGGCAAAGCCACAATAATCTGTTCAGGTTTAGCCCCACCGACCTGCCGGGCATCTGCCGCTGTAAGGGCAGCCCAGTCACCGCCTAGCTCGGCTACGTGATTCTCGTGACGAATTTTCGCCCAAATCGGCTGAGGCACCACATTGCCAAACAACATGTCAATATCGGCTAGGTTCATGACAGTAGCATCCACCAATTGGGACAGCTCCTTGTAATAACCCGCAGGATTCTTACGGGGATCAGGCAAGGATTGCTTCACTTGTAAAACTTCTGATCGTTTCCAAGGGAGGTGTATCCACACTCTCTGGAAATGGCCTGGGACAGGAGGGTTAGCAGCCGGATCACCTGGCATCCATACCGGGGGAACTTCCCGCATGGGATATTGACCAGGTTGTGCCATCCATTCCGCAGTCGCGTCCTTAAACAACGCACGAGGTTGCACCGTACATCGAAAGGATAACAAGCGTTCTAGGGCCTCTCGAACTTTGTCACCCACGATTACACCCGTGGCAAACCGAAGCTGCAGCTCGGAAACCTCAGGTGGTATATCATCAGCTATATCATCGTTCACTCCTCTTTCAATGACTTACACAATTCTTCGAACACAAATCGTTGCGTGGGCACATTAAACTGGGAAAACGTTTCAAACACTACACGTGGGGTGTATTTAACAGGGTTACGAATCCATCTACGTGCCGTTTTCACCAACGATTCACGTTCTCTACCATCAGGAAGCTGACTGCGTCTTTGAGCGACATCTGAAAGAGTCGAGCCAAGTATCGGCCCAAAAAGCGGAGAATAAAGAGAAGCAACAGCAGTCATGAGACGACTACGAACAGAAGGAGAAGAGGAAGAAGATGCAGGCGTAGCAACAATAGGGGTGGAAACAGTGGAAGTAGACGCAGCAGCAGGAACAACAGGAATGACAGGCTGAGGAGGGACTTGGAAAGGCGCAGTAGGGAGAGAAGCCGGGACAAGAGGACGTACGATCTGTGGCCCAAGGGGATTCGGGAGTACGGGAGGAACTGCGGGCTGACCAGCAGCCGCCAAAACAGCGGGTTGAGGAAGAGGTGGACGAACGGGACCCATAACATCGGGAGCATAGGGAGGTGGTGATTTCATCAGATAAGACAAGAGCGAATCCTCCACCGCTTCTTCACCTGTCTTGTCAATATTAGAAGGTAGCACCGGATAACATTTATCCACTGCCATATGGTGAAGCCGAGCACTAACTTCCTGCTCTTTCTCATCTTTGTCTAACTGATATTGTTCTGCATTGCGCATCACCGTGATAACACCTTCTCTTTTATTTTTCTTATTCTGTTTGATTTCTTTCTGCTTGGCCTCTTTCCGCCATAACCGGAAGGAATCAAACATGGCCGGCCTAGCTTTCTTCTTAAATAATTTAGCTTCCAAATTATCTAAAACGGTAGTCTCGAAACTACCATGAGATGGCCAACTAAGGACGCCATCATTTTTAGTGTAGCGAACCCAATATTCATTATATACAATAGGACCCACGCCATGACGACTATAGAGCTCGTAAATTGGAGTTCCAACCGGAGGTATCGGACATGAATCCTCCAGCCGGGAATCCATGCTGCAACATTTGAGAAACCCAAACAAAGTACTACGGCCAGGCATCGTGCACACTAACCGAGTATACAAACTTCAAGGGCTATCGAGTTACGATGTCCTCGCAAAAATTGCAAGACCCTCGGTTTTTGGCAATTGCAATCGTCAAATAAAACCCAACAACTAAGAACCACGAATGCTATGGAACCATGCAAACAACAAAGCAACACTGGGAGCGACCCACAAATACTTAACTGAGAGAACAACGGCGTCACCAGGAAGGCCCGTCTATCGTCTCGCCGTACAAAGGACTACGCCAGGCGCCAAAACAGGTCGACAGTCAGGGCATCGGTCCGTCGCAGCCGTCAGGAGGCGGGGATCTTCGCGGGAAGAGGCGTCGGGCCACTTATTTCGACAACTGGATCGATGAAGCGGGGTGCACCTTCCCTCGGCGATTTCACACGAAGTTCCTCACGATCGTCGGGCTTTGGACCGGTACCGTTGATGTCGCCCCACGTTGGGCGCCAACTGAAGGACTGGGTTATTCTTAAGACCCAGCGGTGCCAGGGAACAACACCTGAAACCTTCGTGGGTTACCTGTTCTGGCGTAACAAACACAGAGACACGGGACACTTCCAGCGACGTCAGAGATCAGCGTTTATTTACTGCAGGGATACAGAGGTCACAAGAAGTACACAACGTGTAGGTTCTCGGAGACTGCTTCAAATTCGTAGAAGTGGATCGCTCTTTTTATACAGGTTTTTGCCATAGCACAGTATGGCGAACAAAGGTTACAACTCAGTTCCCACAATAAACTTCAAAAGGGTCGTGTTCATGTTTCAGGAGGCCGGAACATAATTACAACAGTCTTGCCGGTTCTCAACTGTAAAAACATATTCCCTCCGCAATAAACACATTCCATCCTAACCATAAACACATTAAGAGGAAGGACGAAAAACAGATGCAAGGAAAGGACAAGAATACACAACAGGTTAGAAAAGAGTGTCAGGGGCAATAAAGGAAACTCGATAGAAGGGTCAAAGACCTCGTGTCTAATGTATGCGTGGCTGAAACAATAGACCGGAGCGGCAAGATGAGCCTTGAGCGGGGCCATCTGCCTTACTCGTGTCATTTCCCCCATCGTAAAAGTCACCTCAAAGAAACACGTGTCCTTCGTGCAAGCTTGAAAGTCCCAGGGTCACGAAGCGGACAAAAAAGCCCGTTCGCTGGCTACCTGAGGGCAAGAAACAAAATGGATGCCGTATCTAAAATGGAACCCGAGGGTTCGGATGAACAAACCCAAAAATGAGACGAACCATACGTGGCTGCATAGCGAAACTACGTACACCCACTATACTCGTCATTTGCGGTTCGGGGATACCAAACTCATCCATATTCGTCATCACTCAAAAAGTGCCGTCCCGTCTCATACGGAACCTCATTGTCCTTGTAAATAATGCAATATAATTATTGCCGCTTTTCGCCCAAAAACGGATGCTAAAGCGGCGATAATTATATCGCCAGCCCTTGTTGATATGCCCCTAAGTGTGTGTCAGTCTAACTTTAGAAGCAGACTCAGCTGCAACCTTAAAATAAAAGGAGGCTGGATTCGACACACTGAAATCAGAAAAATATGTGAATTTGTCCACTAATGTGGTTGAGCTGCCCTGCCTAGGGGGTGGACAATGTTCCCATTGTGTATAATTTACAAAATTACGAAACGTATTTGCTTTGTGTAGGAAATGTGTGCCATAATATTGATAGCAGAATTGCTCATCATAATTAGCAGTATCTAAATACAAATCTTCAGCATCAAATGCAGCATAATATTTCAAATCAGAAAACAGTGCTTCTATTGCTTGAACATCCCAGTCATCCGAGTGGATGTTTTGCTTAACTACATCACCCATAGAAACACGAAATACATTTGGCACATTGATTACTTCAGTGGGGCCATGAATTTGAAATTTTACAGCATCCCAAGCGATCCCATCACGTACAGGCCAGGCAGTAATGTTCACAAAAGTCTGGTCCCTCTTCATTATATGTGATGAGGAGTGGGGGGCCAAAGTTCCATCAATTAATCGAATTGTAGATCTTTCTTTCAGGTAGTGTCCATTGATAAGTCTAAAAAACACTACTACAAAGCCAACGGACATAAACAAAAAAATACATATGAGCACCAGCCAAATGTAAGTCCAAGGGGGAATTAGAAAATGTCTTTTGAACCTGGCAACAAAAATTGAAACTTTTGACGGGGCAATGGAAGTCATTGAACCAGTGTCAAAGGAGCAACGTGACTGGGCAATTGTAGTTGATTGTAAAACAGGCAACGGGAGATCCGCAGGATAAGCATACTCAACATCTTCAGGTAGACCACCAACCATTGGTGGCAATAAAGGACCAGAAACTGTATGCATCTCCATGGCAACAACAGGCAAGGTGTTAGAAGCTGGGGCCACAACAGAATTCCTCAGCATTGAAGGGCAAGAAAACGCTGGTGTCATACTAAGAAGAATCGGCCACTCGCTGTAGCAGTCACGGTTCATTCGCTCCACTACACTATTACTCTCAGGTCGGTATGGAGACGAAAATTTGACTTGGACCCCCAAATTTCTCATGGCTTCTTTGTACGCCTTAGAGGCGAACGCAGGGCTCTGATCAGAATGAAAGGTACCACATGCAAAACTTCCAACAAAGACACGCAAATCCTTGATGACAGTACGGGCATCAGCACTCCTTTGTGGCCACACCCACAGAAAACGTGTGCACGAATCCACTGCAACCAAAATGTATTTGTACGCAGTATCAGAGGTAAAAGGACCGCAATGATCTAAATAAACACAACCCAGTGGTTTATTAGATATGTACAACTGAGTTTGTGGTGGGCGCGCCGCAGATCAAGGTTTTATCTGCTGGCAAATGTCACAATTAAGAACATAGGCGTGAGCTTGTTTATATAAACCGCACCACCAGTAACGTTGTTGTAGCAGAGATACAGTAGCTGCAATGCCGGCATGCGCGGACGCCATGCCCTCGTGAGCCGCTAATATCAAAGATGGTCTGCAGTCTGGGTTGGGAATCAATCTGTCACCAACGTCGTTAATCCTCACTAACGGGACGTTATCAGGACTTAAGCGATAATGGTAATGAGAAGGGAAACCTCTCGGATATTTTGTTCCCTTCTCTGTAGCAGCAATAGCTGCCAAGATGTCATCATCGATCTTACTTTGTGATCTTGTAACTGCTGCTACTAAGTATGTCACCACTGCTGTTTTTGCTGCCTCGTCAGCCAGGCTGTTGCCGACAGCATGGACACCAACTCGTTGGTGACCAAGAGTGTGAATTACATTCACGAGAGGCAGAAGTTCTTTAAGTTCTGCCACTCGAACCCAAAGCGTTTTATGCTTAATTGTGCTACCTTTGGAGTCACGATATTCATTGCGAGACCAAAAATATAGATTGTCGTAAGATTGAACCCAGTAAAACGAGTCACTCACTATAAGAGTAGTGACTCGGGGATCAGCAAACTCTAGCGCAAGCACCAGAGCACGCAGCTCCGCCAACTGTGCGGTACAATCACACAATGACTGCGTATGCACGACATCGGATTGGAATTCGCCATTCACGAAAGTACCGACCACAATTGCGCAGGCTGCTGAATAGGCGTGCCTTGATCCAGTAGCCGGTTGCGCAGAACCGTCAGTGTAAATGACACAATGGTAATTCTCGAGCGGGCGCAAAGACAGAGGAGCTGGATGAACGAATTCATACTGTAAGAACTCCTGAGTCTGTAAAGCCGCGACAAAGATATACGTGACGTCAGGCGATGTCAAGGAAGTAGCCCATTGTATCCACCTTGGAAAAGCCTTAGAATTAGGTACACTCGCTTTCGTCACCGCCTCAAGGGCAGGATATGGTGTCACCACCAACATGCGATAGCGCTCGTTCATTCAGAATCGCCATCTGCACTGCCGTAAGAACTTTTTCGACAGCGGAAAATTGCAATTCAGCGGAAGTGTACAGGTGTGATTTGTATGCAATGGGGACGGTGTCGCCCTCATTGAACGTTAAGTATGTGAAACCCACTGCGCCCGGAACAATTCTTATGACCAGGTTAGTGTGGTTATCACGCATCAGTAAGTATTTAGAATTAAGAAGATCGGCTTGTAATGAATGCAATATAGCCGAATGCTCTGGCAGCCAACAGGATTTGGAAAAAGTAGGTTGTACCAAGGCATAAAGCGGCTTGATACGCTGGGCATAGTCAGGAATTTACGCATGACCGAAATTCAGAAAGCCCAGCAGAGATTGTAGTTTCTTCAGTGCCGTAGGAGCACGTAGGCATGCGCATTTCTCTAGGAAGTGCAGAGCCAATCCTCGACCTTCATTGTTGGGTTCGTACCCTAAAAACAACACTGTATATTCCGCAATGTGAGACTTCGCAAAGTTGAATTTGTAACCGAAGTCTGCAAACAGAACAATGATGCGATCAACGCGACGCAGATGCGGTCCTAACTCGTCATCTGTGAGATAAATGTCATCCACATACGAGTACGCATCAGGGTCAATACTCTCTAACAGAGAGACTACACGAGCGGCAAAGACACCAGGGCTGTTTTTGTAGCCCATCGGCAATCTTTTGAAATGTTTTTGCTTGCCACCCGAGGTAAACGCCGTCCACTCACTACTGAGAGAGGATAGGTTATGGCTGTAAAAGCCATTGGAAATGTCAAGTGTGGTTTTAAACCGTTTTCCCACAAGACTATCGACGAGAGCTGAACTGTGGGTGTTCTGTACTGCGCATGTCCGGCAATGAGAGTTTAAATGTCGGTAATGCAAAACCAGGTGGTACGACCCGTCAGGCTTCATCACAGTGAATAAAGGATTATTCATTGGTGACACACATGTTTCAATTACACCTTGATATTCGAATTGTTCAAGGATAGCCGCGACGTGGGGTCTTGCCTCGCGACGCATGGGATATTGGGGTTGTAGCTGGGGCGTGGACCGCAACGGAATTTCATGGCTGGGGGACAATTTATCCCAGCCTACCTGATTATGATACAACGCAGGTGCAAGCACCAGAGCCCACTCCTCAGCGAACTTTTTAGCTTGGTCCTTTGGCACTGTGTGCGCAAAGGACGGGAGGATTATATCCTCCCCTCTAGGAGCATCTAAAACGAAAGCCGGGGGCCAATCAGCCTCTGCCAATAGAAAATCATAGGTAGAGGTCAGATTATCCCTAAAAATCCCTTGAATTGTGCGTTGAATGTCACCTTCAATTAAAAGGACTATGTTATACAGTCTATCAGGGGGAGCCACTCGAGTATCAGCAGTTTCTACAGTTATGAACGTATCAGTTGCTGTCGCCACCAGATATGGACGCAGTGCTCCCCGCACTACTGTAACTTCCGCCGCGCTGTCGAGCAGCGTTAGTGCCCATGTCAGGTTCTGAAGCTGTGTCCGCACTATCTGTGGCATACCTCGCTGTTAGCGCAGCAACTTTCTTCTTCTTTAACGGGGGTCTTTGACGTGCAGACTCGTCCTGCTTGCCTTTGCCGTCAGTCTGACGGGGTTGCTCACGACCTTGGGCACCCCTTCCTTTCCCACGGTCTCCGTCACCGGATTGTGAAGCCGATGTTTCCTGTGAAGAACGAGGAGAGCGTTGTTGAGAAACCTGAAATCTATCAGGTGACTTAATACGAGATCGATCGCGCAGATCATATGTGCGTTCGGTGGACGACTGCACGGGCGAGGCAGGACGAGACCCCTGTTTCTGTTGCTGCTTCCCCTGTTTCTTTGCCCGCCAACTTTGTTTTGGAAAGTTCGGGCGTACGTCTTTATTAGGCGAGCTCACCTTAGTTTGCTGTACTATATCAGGAACTACCACGGTCGGTTTAACATCCAAGGCACTACGGCCTACTGTTCTGTAGGCTTTCGCAATTATTTTAGCGAACTCCTTGGGCTTGTCGAGCTCATCCACGAGGTCCAGCATATTAGCTACCTGGAACTGCATGGCATCGCCTTTGAGGTTGCCCATTACCATGGAACACACAACATCGAACACTCCGACAAGTCTCAATCCCAATTCGACAGCAGCCTCCGCCCCGTGATTCTCTTGAACACGTTTAATGATGGAGGGTAGTACAGACATAGACAGAGTGCCGAAGCACTTCGAGTAGGTCGCGGCAAAGACTTTGCCCCAGTTTGTGCAATCGGCCATATCTGGAACCAAGTCTTTCGGCAAACTAATGGTGAGTATCCTGTGTTTCTCGGAAGGGGTTTGGAGCGGTGCACCACCAATTTACTTATCAATACATCACACCAAGTGGTCAGTAGTTTGTACTCAAAAAATCTTTATTTTAAATTAATTGTCCAACCAAAGCCTCACCCAACGCGTTTCGTTCAGATTGAACTTCGTCAGGGCTGGAAGAGTATAGAAAAACATAACATAAATAAACGCACCACACAAAACATTTAAAAATTACATTAAAAGACACATTAAAAAGTAACACATACTAAGAGAATATGCACAGGACACAAAATATGGATATACCCTAAGCACTCAATACATAAACATAACCATACAGAGCAATTTAATGCAAAACAATATATAACAATGCAAATGAAAATGTCATGTATATATATTATAGTATTACATTAGTAACAAAGGAGGCATAAGTATGCCTATGTGGTTCCAAAATTTATATCTTCTGAAGACCCTTTTTGCTTGAGAGTATGATTCAATGAAGAGTGCCCCCAACTAAAGCATAGTTCCTATATATGTGATGTTATATCTGAATGCCCCATCTAGCCACGTGTAATATTAAAATATTTCATCAGAAAATAAGGGGGGGGGCATATGTGTGCCTATGTAGGTCCAAAGTTGAATTTCCTGAAGGGTGAAGCGCACCCCAAACTGCAAATAAATTCTTAGACATAGAGTAAGCAAAAGCAAACTAATTAGGACAAAAGGGCAGGAAAAAATTATGAGAAACAGTCCCCCATAGGGAGACACGTACCATAAGTGAGAATAATCCAAAGGTATGACCACTGTCTATGTAGACAAATATCCGTCTCGAGAGGAGCTGTAAAAAACGTCGTACTTTTCAGGTAAACAGTACTAACTGTGCTTCCAGTGCCACCTTGATAAGGGCACTGTACACGATTCTGTCAAGAAAACAATAAAAAAATATAGACAAAAATCAAACAAAAATTAGACAAAAAATAACAGAAAATAGACCAAAAATATCGAATCAATTCCAAAGATATATGCATATATATATAAAGTAGGAAACAGACCTAAAGTAACTTTTGGGCGAAGCAGAAATAAAATACCACTGGGGCGTGAGATTTAAACAGGACGTAATGTCAGTCCAAAATGATGAATCCCACTCAAAAGTATCTGACCGGAAAGTACAATGGCAGTCCGAAAAACATCCTACTTGTAAACACTAATTGGAAATTATAAACCCAAGATTCCAAACCAAAACATGGTAACAAAAAACACGTAGTAACATAAACAACATGTAGATGGAATTGCCAATGGAACTGACATTAGTTCGACGAAGTTAACTCAGGACAAGTTGCATTCCGCCCTCGTATAGTGCTACTACACCAACGTACGTGAGGCAAAGCATCCGCCATGTTGACACATATATAAGAAGAACCGTGCCATAGCACAAAAAGGAAGAAACAAATGGGAATCCCCTTTAACAAGCCCGTAGTCACCCGGACTCTAAATGTTCCCCAAAGGAGAGTCAAAAACCAGGACTTTGATAAAACAGCCCCCAACCCCATACCGACAGATTCAAATGGTTACCAAAAGTATCACCGCATACCTGTAACTCAATAGAAGTCCGTGCTCTCCCCTCAGAGTGTCCCGTATCGTAACCGAAAAACGCGCCAAACTTAAAAGGAGATGTACGTGTGCAAACATAGACGTACATCGGCAATCGTGGGCGGGCGTGTGAAAGGTGGCCAATGGGATCCCTGCATTATTGGTTTCCCTGGATACCAGGGTGTATACCAAAGGTTGAAAAAACGGACTTGCGTTAGGGTAAAAAAAAAAAAAAAGAGCGTCTAAAACGTCAAAAAGCGTCGCGAGTTGTGAGCGGGTGTGTCGAGGATTAGCCAATGTGATCCTTGCATTAATGGTCTCCCGGGCAATCTGGGAAGACAAAAAAACCAAAACAACGTCAAGGGCTCAAAGCGCGCCAAGTTTTAAAGGAAAATGTGCGTATGCAATCATAGCGGTGCGTCGGAAGTTGTGGACGCGCGTTTGGAAGGTAGCCAATGAAATCCCTGCATTGTTGGTCTCCCGGGTAAAAAAGAGAGCGTCTAATACGTCCAAATCGTCTCAAGTTATGAGAGGGTGTGTCAAGGGTTAGCCAATGTGAACCTTGCATTAATGGTCTCCCGGGCAATCTGGGAAGACAAAAACACCAAAACAACGCCAAAGACTCAAAACGCGCCTAGTTCTAAAAGGAAATGTGCGTATGCAATTATAACGGTGTGTCGGAAGTTGTGGACGCGCGGTTGGAAGGTAGCCAATGTAATCCCTGCATTGTTGGTCTCCCGGGTGAGAATCACACAATAAAGTGACCTAAGAACATTCTATCACTCATGATAGAAAAACTCATTTACGCTAGCAGACTACACACGCGAAAGTAGACTATAGATATCTGGAGATATAAAAAAGGGGTGTCACACGGCTACCTGGAGACCGAATCTAACGAAGGAAATGAACAAGAAAATCCGTTCTACGGTTCATGGAGCGAAAAAACTAATAAACTGAAAAAATATACCTGAAGGATATACAGACAAACCATAGGTCATATAAATCTACAGATATATTTAAGGTTTCATAATGCTACCTGGAGACAAGAAGCTGGTGCAATACAGACATTCAAAGAGTCCACGGTCCTCACATAATTCCAAAAGGTCATAAATAAACAACCCTAGTGCATATCTCATCTAAACAGATAAGCTCATGTTAGGAAGTAATGGAATTCATGGTCTGAGTTGTGCCCCATAGTAACCGACCGTAATCTACATATCCATTTGGATTCAGTTTGTCTCAATGTGAGGTCTCTGTTCCCTCCTCGTTTGTTCACAGGAATATGGTCTATGCCACAGAAAAGGAAGGACTTGTCACCCAAATGTACTCTATTGTAATGCTCCGTCATGGGGTATCGTGCGTCATTGTTAATAAGGGCTCGTCGATGTTCTTGAATACGAGTCTTCAAACACCGTGCTGTACTCCCCACATAAACCTTACCACACGGGCACTCAAGTGTGTATATTACGTATTTGGTATTGCAATTGATGAAGTGCCTGATGTGATGTATCTTATCAGTGTTGAAACTAAATTCTTTGCATTTATTACGTCCAAAAGTACATACATTGCAAGAGGTACATGTGTAAAAACCAACCGGCGGTTTAGGTAACCAGGTGCTGGGTGTCTTCTGTGTGGTCACATAACTCGGACATAAAGAACTTCTGAGTGTACGTCCCCTTCTATACACCAAGGAGGGTTTTCCACTAATATTGGGGCGTAATCTAGGAATATCCACAAGTAGATGCCAATGCTTCCTAAAGGCTTTGAAAATGTTGTCACTATGTGCAGTATAATTCGTGAAAAAACATATTTTTTCTCCGGTTTTGGAACTGGTGAGCGAGTTCCTGGAGGCCCCTCTATCAGTTTGCATAAGGGTCTGGGATCTAGGTAGTTTTAAGACTCTACGCTCAGCTCTGTCAAGTGTACTAGAATCATATCCCCTATGTGTGAAACGCTGTTTGATATCTTTACAGCGTTTCACACATAGGGGATATGATTCTAGTACACTTGACAGAGCTGAGCGTAGAGTCTTAAAACTACCTAGATCCCAGACCATTATGCAAACTGATAGAGGGGCCTCCAGGAACTCGCTCACCAGTTCCAAAACCGGAGAAAAAATATGTTTTTTCACGAATTATACTGCACATAGTGACAACATTTTCAAAGCCTTTAGGAAGCATTGGCATCTACTTGTGGATATTCCTAGATTACGCCCCAATATTAGTGGAAAACCCTCCTTGGTGTATAGAAGGGGACGCACACTCAGAAGTTCTTTATGTCCGAGTTATGTGACCACACAGAAGACACCCAGCACCTGGTTACCTAAACCGCCGGTTGGTTTTTACACATGTACCTCTTGCAATGTATGTACTTTTGGACATAATAAATGCAAAGAATTTAGTTTCAACACTAATAAGATACATCACATCAGGCACTTCATCAATTGCAATACCAAATACGTAATATACACACTTGAGTGCCCGTGTGGTAAGGTTTATGTGGGGAGTACAGCACGGTGTTTGAAGACTCGTATTCAAGAACATCGACGAGCCCTTATTAACAATGACGCACGATACCCCATGACGGAGAATTACAATAGAGTACATTTGGGTGACAAGTCCTTCCTTTTCTGTGGCATAGACCATATTCCTGTGAACAAACGAGGAGGGAACAGAGACCTCACATTGAGACAAACTGAATCCAAATGGATATGTAGATTACGGTCGGTTACTATGGGGCACAACTCAGACCATGAATTCCATTACTTCCTTACATGAGCTTATCTGTTTAGATGAGATATGCACTAGGGTTGTTTATTTATGACCTTTTGGAATTATGTGAGGACCGTGGACTCTTTGAATGTCTGTATTGCACCAGCTTCTTGTCTCCAGGTAGCATTATGAAACCTTAAATATATCTGTAGATTTATATGACCTATGGTTTGTCTGTATATCCTTCAGGTATATTTTTTCAGTTTATTAGTTTTTTCGCTCCATGAACCGTAGAACGGATTTTCTTGTTCATTTCCTTCGTTAGATTCGGTCTCCAGGTAGCCGTGTGACACCCCTTTTTTATATCTCCAGATATCTATAGTCTACTTTCGCGTGTGTAGTCTGCTAGCGTAAATGAGTTTTTCTATCATGAGTGATAGAATGTTCTTAGGTCACTTTATTGTGTGATTCTCACCCGGGAGACCAACAATGCAGGGATTACATTGGCTACCTTCCAACCGCGCGTCCACAACTTCCGACGCACCGTTATAATTGCATACGCACATTTCCTTTTAGAACTAGGCGCGTTTTGAGTCTTTGACGTTGTTTTGGTGTTTTTGTCTTCCCAGATTGCCCGGGAGACCATTAATGCAAGGTTCACATTGGCTAACCCTTGACACACCCTCTCATAACTTGAGACGATTTGGACGTATTAGACGCTCTCTTTTTTACCCGGGAGACCAACAATGCAGGGATTTCATTGGCTACCTTCCAAACGCGCGTCCACAACTTCCGACGCACCGCTATGATTGCATACGCACATTTCCCTTTAAAACTTGGCGCGCTTTGAGCCCTTGACGTTGTTTTGGTTTTTTTGTCTTCCCAGATTTCCCGGGAGACCATTAATGCAAGGATCACATTGGCTAATCCTCGACACACCCGCTCACAACTCGCGACGCTTTTTGACGTTTTAGACGCTCTTTTTTTTTTTTTTTACTCTAACGCAAGTCCGTTTTTTCAACCTTTGGTATACACCCTGGTATCCAGGGAAACCAATAATGCAGGGATCACATTGGCCACCTTTCACACGCCCGCCCACGATTGCCGACGTACGTCTATGTTTGCACACGTACATCTCCTTTTAAGTTTGGCGCGTTTTTCGGTTACGATACGGGACACTCTGAGGGGAGAGCACGGACTTCTATTGAGTTACAGGTATGCGGTGATACTTTTGGTAACCATTTGAATCTGTCGGTATGGGGTTGGGGGCTGTTTTATCAAAGTCCTGGTTTTTGACTCTCCTTTGGGGAACATTTAGAGTCCGGGTGACTACGGGCTTGTTAAAGGGGATTCCCATTTGTTTCTTCCTTTTTGTGCTATGGCACGGTTCTTCTTATATATGTGTCAACATGGCGGATGCTTTGCCTCACGTACGTTGGTGTAGTAGCACTATACGAGGGCGGAATGCAACTTGTCCTGAGTTAACTTCGTCGAACTAATGTCAGTTCCATTGGCAATTCCATCTACATGTTGTTTATGTTACTACGTGTTTTTTGTTACCATGTTTTGGTTTGGAATCTTGGGTTTATAATTTCCAATTAGTGTTTACAAGTAGGATGTTTTTCGGACTGCTATTGTACTTTCCGGTCAGATACTTTTGAGTGGGATTCATCATTTTGGACTGACATTACGTCCTGTTTAAATCTCAGGCCCCAGTGGTATTTTATTTCTGCTTCGCCCAAAAGTTACTTTAGGTCTGTTTCCTACTTTATATATATATGCATATATCTTTGGAATTGATTCGATATTTTTGGTCTATTTTCTGTTATTTTTTGTCTATTTTTTGTTTGATTTTTGTCTATATTTTTTTATTGTTTTCTTGACAGAATCGTGTACAGTGCCCTTATCAAGGTGGCACTGGAAGCACAATTAGGACTGTTTACCTGAAAAGTACGACGTTTTTTACAGCTCCTCTCGAGACATAGACAGTGGTCATACCTTTGGATTATTCTCACTTATGGTACGTGTCTCCCTATGGGGGACTGTTTCTCATAATTTTTTCCTGCCCTTTTGTCCTAATTAGTTTGCTTTTGCTTACTCTATGTATAAGAATTTATTTGCAGTTTGGGGTGCGCTTCACCCTTCAGGAAATTCAACTTTGGACCTACATAGGCACACATATGCCCCCCCCCCCCTTATTTTCTGATGAAATATTTTAATATTACACGTGGCTAGATGGGGCATTCAGATATAACATCACATATATAGGAACTATGCTTTAGTTTGGGGCACTCTTCATTGAATCATACTCTCAAGCAAAAAGGGTCTTCAGAATATATAAATTTTGGAACCACATAGGCATACTTATGCCTCCTTTGTTACTAATGTAATACTATAATATATATACATGACATTTTCATTTGCATTGTTATATATTGTTTTGCATTAAATTGCTCTGTATGGTTATGTTTATGTATTGAGTGCTTAGGGTATATCCATATTTTGTGTCCTGTGCATATTCTCTTAGTATGTTTTAAGTTTTTTAATGTGTTTTTTAATGTAATTTTTAAATGTTTTGTGTGGTGCGTTTATTTATGTTATGTTTTTCTACACTCTTCCAGCCCTGACGAAGTTCAATCTGAACGAAACACGTTGGCTGAGGCTTTGGTTGGACAATTAATTTAAAATAAAGATTTTTTGAGTACAAACTACTGACCACTTGGTGTGATGTATTGATAAGTAAATTGGTGGTGCACCGCTCCAAACCCCTTCCGAAATTTCATTGATCTGCTTGGCAGTTTGCATCTACTAACGGCGGATGCAGGGGCGTTGGTATGCACACCATCATTAACTATACCGTTTGATCACACACTATGGGAACACAGTAAGGAGGTGCAGTCGTTGGAGTCCGCCGTTAACCCTCCTTTTTTCTAAAAATCCTGTGTTTCTCCACAGGAGTGGTATGCAGAAAAACCGCCTCCAGTTGGTCAAATTTCTCAGCAAGCCAATAAGGAAAATCATCCTTACTTTGGGGGCGCTTGCCTACTACCGAATTAACCATAACAGGACTAATAACCACTGCGTGGTGGTCCGTTGGTTGTCCCGCAACAGCAGGTGCCCCCACATGCACGTTGCGTGACACGTACTGCACTAAAGCCCTATGAACTGTAATCAGGGCTGTGTGTAGTACCCGCAACTCAGCCACCACCACCGTGAGATAACGGGGATGAGGCGTAAAGCCGGCCAGCACCGGTCATGTGGCCCCTGCAATAGACAACGGGCCCCTTCTAGCCGTTGCAACCGCATGGGGAAGGGCATCATTAAACCAAATGGCATGCTGCCAGGCAGAGATTGGAATTTCTTGTGTCCTATACGGGGTGTAGACCGCAGGCAGCTGCGTGGGAGTAAACGAATGAAACGTATCATCGTCATCCACTGCCGGAAAAGTCACCCAAGAGTAAAACAACTCATACGGGTAGGACGCATCAGCGCTCACCACAAAAATAACAGCCATCCCATCATCTGGCACCACATACGTCGTCAAATGACGGTGCAGAGGTGTACGACTACGTGCGGCTATTTCGATCACCATAAGGACACACTAAAGAGTATCAACAATGTCAACAGTAGCACTGGGGTTCAGTAAAAAATAACCTTTTTAATGATCAAGCTTGAAAGAACCTATTAGTCGAAACACAGGTAGGTTAAACCGTCACTCCCGTCAACCGGAAACTAGAGTGAGGGTGTTGTGGACTAATATAAGCACTACTAAGGCGTTTCAAATCAATAGACCAAACGTTAGGTGCGCCATGTTGCAGGGATTCTGCTTATGCACAGAACTATGCGCAGGAACCCAGGACCTCAGTGAATTGTGGTGTACCAAAATCTCACCTCAGAACCCAGAACCCCTTCTCCGACCAGCATCAGTGTCCCATTCGTTATCCGAGTTTTATCTCGGCGGTCCCAATGTATAGACAACCCAGAACAAGCGACGTAGGATATTCTCAGGAATGGTGGGAATCAGAAATACCTGTTCGTTATAATTCTCATATCAGTCCACAACAGAATAAACAGAGACACGGTAAAGTTTAAAGAGTTTATTTTATAAACCTTGTGTCCTAAGATGCAGTACTTTGGCTAACATAAGCAGACAAATGATTAAGATCAAAACCATCAGCATAGTTACAATACCATAGAAAATGAAAGGAGTAATCATAATAAAATGACCGTGGATGTCAACCACCTTCCTTTCGCTAGTAAACTTATATTATTATTATTACTAATAAAAGGTCTCTAGACTTGAATGGGGAACCCCATACCGTAAGGATCAGCTTAGTGGAATCACATCACAGGATCAGCTAGACACTGCTCCTCGGAAAGCTCTTCTTCCGAATGTCTAAAAATATGCAGCGTCTGCAATCTTAAAAGCACCCGACTTTCAGGTATCTGCAGCTTCGCGCATGTTATGGCTAAATAGTGGGCCGATCAACCTGAACCCAACAACATGCACCGTCTAGCGACCCAGACTGTTTCTTTACACAATGTTCAGACCAAGGTCGCTACTAACTGTTAGGGATTTGAACAACAGACAGTTCTCATGTGAAGCAAAAGCGAGCAAGCATTTCTTAATTAATAACATGTAACTACAGTGTCGTGTGCAAAAGCAGCAAAAGCGGCAAGATGGCTTTCTAACATCTAACACGGTTGTGCTAACTTAGCATTGTACATATATAGATAGCAATCTTCACTACAGTATTGGTGGTGGTGGTATTGGTGGTGCAGTTATTGGTGGTGGTGGTATTGGTGGTGGTGGTATTGGTGTTGGTATTGGTGGTGGTGGTATTGGTGCTTGTTTTAGTGATGGTGGTATTGGTGGTGGTGGTGGTGGTATTGTTGGTGTTGGTATTGATGGGGGTGGTACTGGTGGTGGTATTGGTGGTGGTGGTATTGGTGGTGGTGGTATTAGTGGTGGTATCAGTGGTGGTATTGGTGGTGCTGGTATTGGTGGTGGAGTTGGTATTGGTGGTGGTAATGGTAGTGGTATTGGTGGTGGTTGTATTGGTATTGGTGGTATTGGTGGTGGGGGTATTGGTATTGGTGGTGGTGGTATTGGCAGTGGTATTGGTGGTGGTGGTATTGATGATGTGGTATTGGTGGTTGTATTGAAGGTATTGTTGGTATTGGTGGTGGTGGTTGTCTTGGTGGCGGTGGTATTGATGTTGGTGGTATTGATGTATTGATGGTGGTGGTGGTGATATTGGTGGTGGTAGAATTGGTGATGGTATTGGTGAGGGTAGTGGGGGTAGTATTGGTGGTGGTGGTGGTATTGGTGATGGTGGCTGTGGTTTTGGTGGTGGTAGAGGTATTGGTGGTGGTATTGGTTTTGGTGGTGATGATATTGGTATTGGTGCCATTGGTATTGGTGTTGGTATTGGCGGTGGTGGTATTGGTATTGGTGGTGGTGGTAATGGTGGTATTGGTGGTGGTGGTATTGGTGGTGGTATTGGTGGTATTGGTGGTGGTGGTAGTAGTGGTGGTGGTATTGGTGGTGGTGGTATTGCTGGTGGTATTAGTGGCGGTGTTGGTGGTGGTATTGCTGGTGGAATTGGTGGTGGTGATATTGGTGGTGGTACTGGTTGTGGTGATATTGGTGGTGGTGGTGGTATTGGTGGTGGCATTGTTGGTGATCGTATTGGTGGTGGTGGTATTAGTGGTGTTATTGGTGGTGGTACTGGTGGTGGTGGTGGTATTGGTGGTGGTGGTATTGGTGGTGGCGGTATTGGCGGTGGTCTTGATATTGGTGGTGGTGGTATTGGTGGTGTTATTGGTGGTGGCTGTATTGATGGTGGTACTGGTGGTGGTGATATTGGTATGTGGTTGTGTTGGTGGTGGTGGTATTGTTTGTGTATTGGTGATGGTGGTATTAGTGGTGGTGGCATTGGTAGTGGTGGGGGTATTGGTAGTGGCATTGGTATTGGTTTTGGTGGCGGTGTTATTGGTGGCAGTCGTATTGGTGGTGGTTGTGGTGGTAGTGGTGGAATTGGTTCTGGTGGTAGTGGTGGTGGTGGTGTGGTGGTGGTAGTGGTATTGGTGGTGGTGATATTGGTGGTGGTATTGGTGGTGGTGGTATTGGTTGTGGTGGTGGTATTAATGGTGATATTGGTGGTGGTGGAGGTATTGGTGGTGGCATTGGTATTGGTTTTGGTGGTGGTGGTGGTTTTGGTGGTGGTATTGGAGGTGGTGGTAGTGGTGGTATTGGTGCTGGTGCTGGTGGTAGTGGTGGTATGTTGGTGGTGGTGGTGGTATTGGTGGTGATGATATTGATGGTGGTATTGGGCATGGTGGTATTAGTGGTGGTATTGGTGGTGGTGGTGGTGGTATTGGTGGTGGTGCTATTGGTTTTGATATTAGTAGTGGTGGTGGTATTGGTGGTGCTATTGGTGGTAATGATATTGGTGGTGGTATTAGTTGTGGTGGTATTGGTGGTGCTGGTATTGGTGGTGGCATTGGTGATGGTGGTATTGGTGGTGGTGGTGGTATTGGTGGCAATATTGGTGGTGGTATTGGTGGTGGTGGAGGTATTAGTGGTGGCATTGGTATTGGTTTTAGTGGTGATGGTATTGGTGGCATTGGTATTGGTTGTGGTATTGGTGGTGATGGTGGTGGTATTGGTGGTGGTGGTAGTGGTGGTATGGTGGTGGTGGTGGTGGTATTGGTGGTGGTGATATCGGTGGTGGTATTAGTGGTGGTGCTATTGGTGGTGATATTGGTGGTGGTGGTATTGGTGGTGGTGATATTGGTGGTGGTATTGGTTGTGGTTGTATTGGTGGTGGTATTGGTGGTGCTGGTATTGGTGGTGGTATTGGTGATGGTGGTATTGGTGGTGGTGGTGGTATTGGTGGCAATATTGGTGGTGGTGGAGGTATTGGTGGTGGCATTGGCTTTGGTTTTGGTGGTGATGGTATTGGTGGCATTGGTTTTGGTTGTGGTATTGGTGGGCGTGGTAGTGGTGGTATTGGTGGCGGTGGTAGTGGTGGTATGGTGGTGTTGGTGGTGGTATTGGTGGTGCTGATATTGGTGGTGTATTGGTGGTGCTATTGGTGGTGGTAGAGATATTGGTGGTGGTGGTTTTGATGGTGGTGGTATTAGTGATGGTATTAGTGATGGTATTGGTGGTGGTGGTATTGGTGGTGGTATTGCTGGTGGTGGTATTGGTGGTGGTATTGGTAGTGGTGGTATTGGTGGTGGTGGTATTGGTGGTGGGGGTGTTGGCGGTGGTATTGGTATTGGAGGTGGTGGTAGTGGTGGTATTGGTGGTGGTGGTGATGGTGGTGTTGGCGGTGGTGATATTGGTGGTGGTGGTGGTATTGGTGGTGGTGGTGGTATTAGTGGTGGTGGTAATAGTGGTGTTATTGGTGGCGGTACTAGTGAGGGTGGTGGTATTGGTGGTGGTCTTGGTATTGATAGTGGTTTTATTGGTGGTGGTGGTATTGGTGGTATTAGTGGTGGTGGTATTGGTATTGGTGGTGGTGGTATTGGTATTGGTGGTGGTGGTGTTAGCGGTGTTATTGATATTGATGGTGGTGGTAGTGGTGGTATTGGTGGCGGTGGTGATATTGGTGGTGGTGGTGGTGGTATTGGTGGTAGTGGTCTTGGTGGTGGTATTGGTTGTGGTGAAATTGGTGGTGGTATTGATGGTGGTGGTATTAGTGTTGGTGGTAATAGTGGTGTTATTGGTGGCGGTACTGGTGGTGGTGGTATTGGTGGTGGTGGGGGTATTGGTGGTGATGTTGGTGGTATTGGTGGTGGTGGTATTGGTGGTGGTGGTATTGGTGATGGTGGTAGTGGTGGTGGTGGTGGTATGGGTGGTGATATTGGTGGTGGTATTGGTGGTGGCGGAGGTATTGGTGGGGGCATTGGTATTGGTTTTGGTGGTGGTGGTGGTATTGGTGGCATTGGTATTGGTGGTGATATTGGTGGTGGTATTGGTGGTGGTGGTGGTGGTAGTGGTGGTATTGGTGGTGGTGGAGGTGGTGGTTTTGGTGGTGGCATTATGGTGGTATTGGTGGTGGTGGTATATTTTTTTTAACAGAATTTTATATAGCGTGAACTTGACCCAAAGGAATTAGGTATCAGAGCGCTTTACACGAGCACCAGTTGCACTACATGAGGACACATTCTTTTTTTTTTTTTTTTAGGTACGGGGAGATTAAGTGATTCGTCCAGAATCACAGGATGTTGCCGTCCTTGCAGAGACTCGAACCCCGTTCCCCAGATTTGAGGTTGACCGCCCTAGCTGTTAGGCTACATCGATGGTGGTATTGGTGGTGGTATTGGTGGAAGTGGTGGTACTGGTGGTGGTATTGTTGGTGGTATTGGTGGTGGTGGTGGTATTGGTGGCGGTGTTGTTGTTGTTTCAAAAACAACCCATCAGGTGGCTTTAGTACAGATGACATGTAACACAGATGTGCTGTTGTCAGCTTCAGCCAATTAGCACAGGATTATGTGCTACCTGGAATTCAATTGACTTAATTCGCTAATCATTTCTATATCCATTTTACCTGGGGGGCGGTTCAAACAGACACGAGATAATGCCCATAAAGTGATTGAAAGCCCTCGCCACTGTTACTGGGGTGGCCGTGCTGCTTAAAAAAACACAAGAGGTTTCAGTTGAAGCAGCGCATGTCAGGCCTGAGGTAAGAGAAACTCAATAAAGAAAATAGTGCTTACAGACTAAATACAGGGGCATTTGCTGCACACGAGAAATATAAGTGAGCTGCCAAAGGCAAAACACACAAAAATATTTTGCTGATGTAATGGAAATATCTGCTGGAGGTTAAAGGTACATGCAGCGAACTTTCTCCCAAAAAAGTAGGAACTGTCCATCAAATGTCGAGACAGGTGGTAACAAACCGAGCAAAGTGCCCTGCGAGAAAAAGCATCCCTAGCTGTTAGTTTAAGCATACTACGACAACCCAACACACTCCTATCGTATTTCATAGAGCGGAGTTCATTTATTTATGTATGTTCAAATAAAAACTATTACGCCCATTTATTTATTAAATAAAAATGATTACATCTCTGTTGATGTTTTTCTCAATATTCGCAATAAAAATTACATTGACAATCCTTCTGTAAAACAGATTTCATCACCACAATAAAGGTGATCAACAACAAAAATGTTGTCAACTTCTGAGGACACCAAGGTGATATAAATAAATCACTTCTGGCAGAAAATGAAAATGTCTGCATTCTGAGTGGGACTGGGCGGTAAATTTTCATTCCGTTCGCGGAATTTGCGATATTTTGACATTTTGGCGTTCCGCGGAGAGCGCGAAAATGTCAAAACTTTCGCAACCTGCCGCGAAATAGAAGTATTTTTCTTGTTCGCGCTTTAAAAATGCATTCTCGCGCTCGCGGTCGCGACTTACCGGGTCCCTGCATTCTCCGACGAGTTTTCCTATCCGTGCGCCACAAGATGTTGGATTGTTGGTAGCCGGTCGCGCTATCCCACGAGACATTGCGATCGCAAACACGTCATTGCGATCGCGAACAGGAAATAAGCATCGCGAGGAAGATGGCCGTGCCCATTAGCGACCGCATGGGCAAGTTGGAGATATATTTCCCTGCGAGCATGCAAAAACACATCGCGAACGGGTGGGAAAAGCAATCTCCGCATCTTCGTGAAAGTTTTGCATCCTCGCGGAGATTTTGTGCAATTTCGCGATAATTTGCGAAAGTCAATTTCGCAAATTCCGCCCACCCTTAGTTCTGAGTGTGTCGGTAGGGTGAAAGTGTGTGGTGTGGGTTGTGGGCGGGGGTGTCACATGTGAATTTTAATTTTGACATACCAAGGGCATTCCAAATACAATCCTGAAATACGAACGGGGGCAGAAGTCTACATGCAACAGAAGCGGGGTCTCCTCTGCTCAGAGACAGGCTGTGCCATGTGAAGGGGCACCCACTGGCTCCCAGAACAGCTCTTATTTTGGAAAGGTTTTTGTTTCCACACTTCAGATTCCTGCCAAAAGCTCTGTGTCAAGCTTTGCTATTCCATTTGGGAAGCTGTGCCCGAAGACCATGCTCTCTCCTCTCCGCACACCCTTCCTACCCTTGAAATGATGTAGCACCCCACAAATGACACCATGTCACCATGTTGCGGCTTCCCCAGCACTCTGTGGAGCGGAGGAAAGGAACACCTTGCTCAGAGCCTCCTGCCTTCACGTTCCTTTCCTTTCTGCGCTAAAGACGTTTAAACAAAGAAATATTTGCAATGCAATAGGTCTTGCATTTAAATGTGAGATCTGTGACATTGCAAACAAACGGCTGCCATTGTCCCTGCTTCGAAAGTGAAAGCGGGCATGGCACGCTGAATGTAAGCGAAGCACGTCATTGTGCTTAATGTAGGAGAAGCTCAATAAAGAAATCAAGTAATTAGCCTGGAATTAGTGGTCTCCATGTACTGAATGAGGGAATAATCCTCAGGAAATTGAGGGGAACTCTCTGCTGCCCCCATTACAACAAGATCTGTCTAGTCAAGTGAATGTAAATGGAGCAGAAGGCTATTTACTGGAAGCAACCAGTGGGAGGAGGCAAGGAGGCAGGGCTTCTGCGAACGCTAATCCATGACCAGGCTGCGAATCCCAGACCAGGAGGAGAGAGCAGCGCGAACTCTGCTCGAGGCTCAGGATAGTGAGGGGAACTTGCCTGCACTCTGCAAAACACTCGCTGCCCCAATTATGAGGAACCCTTTCCAGTCATGTGAATGTAACTAACGCTGAGGTTGTTTACCTGAAGCAGTCAGCTTCTGTGGAGCGCAAACTCCAGGATTAGTCGAACACCAGATCCAGTTCACGGGTGGGGCATGCACAGAGAGCAGTGCCCCCTGCTCTGAGGCGTCCATTTGGCTCCCCTCCTCTGCTGCAAGGCAGGTCAGGCTGGAGCCTGCTGATTGAGAGGGAGGGGTAGGCGCAGAGAAAGTGGGACTGAGGTGCCAGGAAATGAACAACAAGAAATATGAAAGCAGCCCCTGAAAGAGGCGCGCTGCTGATAGATAATGCCGACAATTATTAACAAGCAACCCAGGGGGAGGCAGGGCAGGAGAGGCAGCAGTAACACAACTTGGGTGTTAAGAGGGTTGGGAAGAAGAATGCTATATTTAAATGTAGCGATATCAAAGGAGATAATGGACGGAGCATTTGAGCAAATCAAACACTCACCTCCAGTCAACTGATCTGGGTTTAATCCATCATCATTCTTTAGCTCACTCCACCACCCCAGTTAAGACATGGCCATATGCAAATCAGTCTGACTCTGTGCCTCATGGGAACAGTCCAGCCCGAAGTGCCAAGCCATGTCTTCCCTGGACCGGAAACAAGCATCCTGGGACCAGTTTTGGGTTCATAACCCTCATCAGCCGGGCTATCTTGAATCCAGTGGCAAAGTGAGCAAGGGACCCACGTCTGGGCATACCCTGCCAACTTAGGGCGAGCAAAGCGATTTTTCCAAAGGGGATAATGGACAGAGCGTTTGAGCAAATCAAACACTCACCCCCAGTCAACTGATCTGGGTATAATCCATCATCATTCTTTAGCTCACTCCACCACCCCAGTTCAGACATGGCCATATGCAAATCAGTCTGACCCTGTGCCTCATGGGAACAGTCCAGCCTGAACTGCCCAGCTATCTCTTCCCTGGACCGAAAAAAAGCATCCTGGGACCGGTTTCGGGTTCATAACCCACATCAGCCAGCCTATCTTGAATCCAGTGGCAAAGTGAGCAAGGGACCCACGTCTGGGCATACCCTGCCAACTTAGGGCGAACAAAGGGATACCAAAGGGGATAATGGACGGAGCGTTTGAGCAAATCAAACACTCACCCCCAGTCAACTGATCTGGGTTTAATCCATCATCATTCTTTAGCTCACTCCACCACCCCAGTTCAGACATGGCCATATGCAAATCAGTCTGACCCTGTGCCTCATGGGAAAAGTCCAGCCCGAACTGCCAAGCCATGTCTTCCCTGTACCGGAAACAAGCATCCTGGGACCGGTTTCGGGTTCATAACCCTCATTAGCCAGGCTATCTTGAATTCAGTAGCAAAGTGAGCAAGGGACCCACGTCTGGGCATACCCTGCCAACTTAGGGCAAACAAAGTGATACCAAAGGGGATAATGGACGGAGCGTTTGAGCAAATCAAACACTCACCCCCTGTCAACTGATCTGGGTTTAATCCATCATCATTCTTTAGCTCACTCCACCACCCCAGTTCAGACATGGCCATATGCAAATCAGTCTGACCCTGTGCCTCATGGGAACTGTCCAGCCCAAACTGCCAAGCCATGTCTTCCCTGGACCGGAGACAAGCATCCTGGGACCGGTTTCGGGTTCATAACCCTCATCAGCCAGGCTATCTTGAATCCAGTGGCAAAGTGTGCAAGGGACCCACGTCTGGGCATACCCTGCCAACTTAGGGCGAACAAAGCGATACCAAAGGGGATAATGGACGGAGCGTTTGAGCAAATCAAACACTCACCCCCAGTCAATTGATCTGGGTTTATTCCATCATCATTCTTTAGCTCACTCCACCACCCCAGTTCAGACATGGCCATATGCAAATCAGTCTGACCCTGTGCCTCATGGGAACATCCAGCCCGAACTGCCAAGCCATGTCTTCCCTGGACCAGAAACAAGCATCCTGGGACCAGTTTCGGGTTCATAACCCTCATCAGCGAGGCTATCTTGAATCCAGTGGCAAAGTGAGCAAGGGACCCACGTCTGGGCATACCATGAGGCACGGGGTCAGAACTGATTTGCATATGGCCAGGTCTAAACTGGGGTGGCATGGTGAGCAAAAGAATGATGGATTTAACCCAGATCTCTTGACTGGGGGTGAATGTTTTGATTTGTTCTGCATTCCGTCCATCAATAGTTATTTTTGCATTTGTCACCCCGAGTGGGACGGGTATGCTCAGACATGAGTCCCGTGCTCTCCATGCCACTGGAATCAAGCTATCCTGGCTGAAGAGGGGTGAAACCCCGAAACCGGTCCTAGGATGCTTGTTTCCGGTCCAGGGAGGACCTGGCTTGGCAGTTCGGGCTGGACTGTTCCCACTAGGCACGGGGTCAAGACTGATTTGCATATGGCCAGGTCTAAATTGGGGTGGCATGGTGAGCAAAAGAATGATGGATTTAACCCAGATCTCTTGACTGGGGGTGAATGTTTTGATTTGTTCTCCATTCCGTCCATCAATAGTTCTTTTTGCTTTTGTCACCCCGAGTGGGACGGGTATGCTCAGACGTGAGTCCCGTGCTCTCTATGCCACTGGAATCAAGCTATCCTGGCTGAAGAGGGGAGAAACCCCGAAACCGGTCCTAGGATGCTTGTTTCCGGTCCAGGGAGGACCTGGCTTGGCAGTTCGGGCTGGACTGTTCCCACTAGGCACGGGGTCAAGACTGATTTGCATATGGCCAGGTCTAAATTGGGTTGGCATGGTGAGCAAAAGAATGATGGATTTAACCCAGATCTCTTGACTGGGAGTGAATGTTTTGATTTGTTCTGCATTCCGTCCATCAATAGTTCTTTTGGCATATTTAAATGTAGGCAGCTATGGCACCGAAACTGAATACAGACAAACACTAACAGAGCAGGAAACCAAGAAAAGAGAAAGTCCCCCAGAGACCATATAAAGAACAATAGTGGAATGAGACAGTACTAAGCCCCTGCTCTGTGGGAGGCACAGAAAAGAGAAAGGAGGGATGAAGAGGCAGGACTGACCACTAGCAAGCAAGGATTTTTGAAGGAAACTGACGTCGTCAAATGAAAACAATACCAAAAAAGGGGATGGACTTGATGCACACAGACTGATTACAGCAGCTCTCGAAGAGACAGTAACGCTGTCTAGCTCAATTTGAAAAAAGTCCCACAACACTTTAGCAACAACAAAACTCTTAGTCTTCTATCCACACACCGCTCAATAAATCAGAACCACAGTACAGTTAATAATAACAAATCACAGAGCTCCATCTAACTACATCTCATAGATGACATTCAAAATATTTTGTTGGAGTACATGGTTTATTGAAGTTAGGGCCTGATTTAGAGTTTGGTGGACAGAACATTGCTAATGAAAAGGCATATCTTGTCCACCAAACTATTGGTTAGTCCAACTCATATATAGATGGATGGACACTAAACTTTCCATCGATGGAGTGCCCCTTGACTGACTCTCTCGATGGAAATCTTCCTCCAATGGTCAGACGGATAAGGGGATGTGAGAAGAAGGACATTACACTACTTGCACTATTTTCTATCTGTCAGAAGCAAGTCAACCATGGGAACGAGGGACAGAAGAAACACAAATAATGCCCCCTAACTCTTGCAGAAAATTCCCAGGGTGTAGAGGTCATTCATTTTTGATTTTCAGAGAAACTAAAATAAGTTTGGTGAATGGCCCTCAAAACCAATGGCGGCCCTCCATCAAATGTTTGGTAACTTGAAGGGAACTGCCATGATGATATTCCTTTCAACGTACAGAGATGAACACTGGACTGATGGTCATCTCTAAATGTAACCATTGGTAAGGCATAGGTAGTATCCTCCCAATGTACACTACTCCATATGTTAAAGCATAAATCAGGCTAGTAAGTCGTATACAAAATAATTTGAATTTTTTTGCCTGCTGGGCATATTAAGCCTTTGTAGGTATGTTCAATTTTTGCTCTAACTACACATTCTAATGATGCTTCATGTCCAGGATGCATATGGTTTTAACATAAACTCAGAAATCCATGCTCCTTCTGGAGCATGGTGGGAGCCTTCCAGAGGTTCTCTTCTACAGAAGGCTCTCAGGTTGTGAGTTTGCCACCTGAATCGATGGAGCTGCTTGTGAGTATGCGTTCACATCGTAATTAGGTGGTCGGGACTGCCGACCAGAGGTTGGTCGGACCCAATTCTGTGAAGATTTCAGTCAGAGGCAACTCCGACCGTCATCATAATCGGCACCTTAGTTTGAGTCATGCTTGCATCAGTTAAAATGATTCCTAATCCCCTTACTGCATTGGCGCTATGAGAGATTAGGAACTTTCAACTGATACATTTACGGCATTCTTTATAGTCCTATTACAAGTTGCTCCATAGAATTCTCCTTTATATCACACTTGACTCCAGTAAGATCACATAGATAACATGAGTTATATCTATCTGTGCTTTAAAAAGTACATCAAACAACAAATTCAACTAACTAAGGGGCATATCAACAACAACCGGCGATAATTATCGCTGAGCGCACTTAGCGCTCGGATAATTATCGCCGGCTAGCGCCGATTTTTATCGCTGAGATAGCGTGCTATTAGCAACGCTTATCTCAATAGCGATAGAAATCCTGGTGCTAAGTGGCTAACGTGAGATTATCGTTGGAAACCCAGCGATAATCTCACGTTAGCTTGTTGATAGGGACAGACAAACTTAGCCATGATATCCTCCTTCCATAGGATATCATGGCTAAGTCAGAAAAATACGAGACGTAAAAAAGCAGCGTTAACTGCGGTTAGCGCTGCTTTTTTTGTCTCTAACAGGGTTAGCGACATTCTTGATAATAGGAGAAATGTCGCTTAGCGACATTTCTCCTATTTTTTTACTCTGGAACGCCCCCTTTGCATCTCATTAGAGATGCAAGGGGAAGCGTAGAGTAAAAGGGTGCTAACATGCGAATTTGCGTATTAGCACCCTGTTGTTAATGGGGCGCTAGTTTTATCTCTGCTTTTTGGGCTTTTAAAGCCAAAAAAGCAGAGATAAAGCCCTTGTTGATATGCCCCAATATCAAAAGGCATTGGGCTAATTTTCTCATTGAACTACCTCGAAGCAGTTCCATCACTTACAGCCTCAAGTTGCTACACATAGTTAAACAGTTAAGAATCAAAGCTCTGTTGGTGCTATTGATAAACTGCCCTTAGTAGTATGTTTCGTATTTTTACAATAGTATTACTCATGTACTACAACATTCTATCTACAAACCTATGTGTGGAGGCTCTGCCTCCGCTTTTTCAATCCTTCCGGTGTTGAGATCTCTGCCCACATACGCCATCATTTTAGAAGTAAATGGGGGAGGATGTAGACTGAGTATCGTTTTAAATATTAAAATCTCCGGAACCAATGCAGTTCTACTTCTTTATTAGATCGTTCTTCCACTCAACCATAGTATTGCACAAGAAACAACTCTGCAAACTCCAAAGAGGCGCTGGTCACCCTTTAAATTGATCTGGCCCTCATGGTGCAGGGTGCTTGGTGCGCTTCTCTTGTCAGGAACTTAGGGGCATATCAACAAGGGCTTTATCTCTGCATTTTTGGCTTTAAAAGCCAAAAAAGCAGAGATAAAACTAGCGCCCTATCAACAACAGGGTGCTAACACGCAAATTTGCATGTTAGCACCCTTTTACTCTACGCTTCCCCTTGCATCTCTAATGAGATGCAAAGGGGGCGTTCCAGAGTAAAATAATAGGAGAAATGTCGCTAAGCGACATTTCTCCTATTATCAAGAATGACGCTAACCCTGTTAGAGACAAAAAAAGCAGCGTTAACCGCGGTTAGCGCTGCTTTTTTACGTCTGCTAATTTTCAGACTTAGCCATGATATCCTATGGAAGGAGGATATCATGGCTAAGTTTGCCTGTCCCTATCAACAAGCTAACGTGTGATTATCGCTGGGTTTCCAGCGATAATCTCACGTTAGCCTGTTAGCGTGTAGATTTTTATCGCTATTGAGATAAGCGTTGCTAATAGCACACTATCTCAGCGATAAAAATTCACGCTAGCCGGCGATAATTATCCTCACGCTAAGAGCGCTGAGCGATAATTATCGCCGGTTGTTGTTGATATGCCCCCAAGTTTCCTCTTTCTATTTTGGATGCTAAGTTTCTTTTTCTCATCTTTTGTAATATTTATAGTCTAGGGTCACAGGAAGGAGTAGAACAGAAGCAATTTCACTGTTTGGTGCATCAGGTTTAATGTTCTAGTAACCTCAGTTAATGTTACGATCCTGTACCCACCAACCCCGTATTCAAGCACTCATCTGGGAAGCCATGCTCCTTCTGGAGTGTGGCGGGACCGAGGGCCTTTCCAGAGGCTTCTATTCCACAGAATGCTCTTCAACGACGGAGCTGCTTGAGTCCCTGCCGAGAACCTGCGTCGTGTCTATTTCCTCTATTTTCCTCTGCATCTCTGGTTGTTCTCGCCGTGTCCTCCTCGTTGAATCTCTCGGCGTTCTTCTCTCCTCCTCTTTGCCAGGGCCCCACCCTTGATGTCTGTCCTTCCTCAATATCTATCTGTGTCTGCTTCTTCTGTGGGGACGATAGATGTCTGATTTTGACTTCACTTTCTCCTCTTTGTCCTCTTCCACTGTTGAATATTGGGTTTTTTCAGTTTCAGATGCTAGAACGGTGACCATTCATGGAGGGAATTCAGTTAAGTCATCCTCCTCTCTACTTAGAGCCTCATTCCAATGTCAGTCAGCGTTGCTTACAACCGACATCACAGCGTAATCGGGACCGATTGACCTATGGTCGGCGGTCCCATCTGCATTATTATGATGTGAACGAATATGGTGCGGTCACAGACTCCCATTTCTCTATAGCAGCTAGTGTGGTGGTCGGAACCGGCCACATCACAAGCTCCCATACAGAAATTGGAGTTAGTGTAAAGCCCTGCACCCTTGGGCAGGCACCGCAAAGGGGGCAGGGATTTACAGGGATTTACAAGGGGCCCGCAACTATAGACTACAGAGGCAAGGGGGCCCGCTAGGGTCCCCCAAGTCACCTTCTGACAACCTTTCCATGTCAGAAGGCCGGCATGGAAAGGCTGTCTGAAACCAACATCGTAAATCCGACGGCGTAAACGCTGTCCTATAGGGATTACGGTGCGGTTCCGATTGGGCAACGGGCTCCTTGAGCCTGTCAGAAGCCAGTCGGTCAGACCCGCTGGTTTACACTCCGACCGCCTTCGTTGTAATAAGCAGGTCAGACTGTACACCTTAGAAATATTTCCTAATAGACAGAAGGGTTTTAGGGAGGCATTAAAAGGGGTTAAAGGACAGCTAAGAAGGGTTTTAGGAAGGGACATGCACCCACCCACAAAAGTAAAAGCCCACTGCTATTCACAGGCTGTGCTTCTGAAGTTACTGCAGCCAAAAGTGACCCAAAACAGTTGTAACAGTACTCCATCGCAGACCTAGAGGAAGTCCAGAAGCACACATGGGCAACCACTGATACAACAACAACCTACCATAGAAAATAAAGTAGACAGGGACTTACACTATGTCTCATAGAAAATAATGTTAAAATAAATTACATTATTTTTACTATTTAAAAGTATATATACATTTTAATCAATTTTCACAAATTATATATAAATTAAAAACTAAACGTTTTATTCGGAAATATTTTAATAGCTTTTTTAACTAAAATGAATGTAAATATTTTTTTAAATAATTAAAATTATTTTAATAGATTCTCTACATGCCTTTCAGTAATTGTCAGCACACAATATATAATTATATATGTTTTCCTTTTGGTGAATTTTTTTCTTAAATACATCTGCAAAAAATCGTCTGAATACATATATATTAAATAATGAATTCAAAATTAAGATAATGGTGCTGTAACATTTTTTTATTTTGTTCTACGTTTAAAATATATAAAATGCATTTACATTAATAGTCAACATAAAGATATGTTTAAATTTGTTAAAGTTTAATAAACTTTAAAAGAGAAACTTCCTTTATTTTACCATAGAGAGGTCTCTGCCATGGTGGTGGAGACCTTCGCATACAGTTGAAAAGTTAATATTAACTTTACATTCAAAATTTGACTCCACCTCCTGTTTAAGGGTGTAGAATCACGTGAATTTACACTTTGTAGAAAACTGACACTTGGAAACAGTGAATAGTCAAACGCAGTACATTTACTACATAGGGGCTTATTACGATGTCTGGAGGGACACCTTGCGAATACAGGTCCGACGGACCTCCGGTCGGCGAACCTGACCACTTATTTTTGATGCGACCACACCTGGTGCGGTCGCATGCTCCCTTTTCTGTTGTGATCAGAAACCGGCCGCCGAACAAACTCCCATACAGAAAAGGGCGTTTGTGTTCATCCCTGCACCATGGGGCAGGCATCTGAAGGTGCCTGCCAAACAGTGCAGGGATCAACAGGGGGACACCATAGGTGCCCCCTCGGTCCATAACCTGAGGCTGCAGGAAGAAGGGGCCCCCAAACTAGGGGCCCCCAAACTCACTTTCTGAAAGGCTTTCCAATGTCGGAAAGCCAGACATCGAAGGCCTGTAGTAAACCGAGCATCATAAACCAGACGGTGTAAAACGTTGTCCATAGGGATTACGTGCCAGTTCCTACTGGCAGACGGGCTCCTTGAGCCCGTCGGAAACCAGCTGGAATGTCCGGCCAGGTTAAAAGCCAACAGCCTCCATTTTAATGAGGCTGTCGGTTTTGGAAACTGCAATGAGGCTCGGAAAGCCTCCCAACTGCATTCAAAGGCTTTTTGAGTGTCATCGTAATCGGTACCAAAGTATTATAGTAAATTTGCACATGTAGACTTATACATTTTTCATTTATCTTTGTGAATGGTGTGAGAAGGTGGCCTGATATATGCTGTCCACTAATTATAGTGGGCACCTTGTATCAGTCCAAACAACCCCTTATGGTGAATTGGTTAAAGACAACCTTTACTGAAAGCTATCCTAGTGGTAGCTATGGAGAGCAGCCTTCAGGCTAAGTCTTGAAGGAATGTAAAGCAGCTAGTTTTACCAGTCTATAATCTCTTGAATGACCAAATGAAAGGACAACCACACCAGGTATATATTTAAAATATATGTATTTAAGATAAAACACACCCCTCTAGTCTCTTTATGAGACTGGAGTTCGAAGTACTTAGTTTACAAGTTAGCAAGCAACAGTAATAGCACAAATACACGTTTGGGCCCTAGGGGCGTACCAAACCATATACCAATAAAGTGGTATAAGAACCACGACTGAACTAGACACAAGGCCTAGAGCCTGTAGAATCGCTGGGACCCCAAGGAACCACCCAAGGTAGTGACACAGGGGACCCACGGGGCCATGTGTAGTGTGTAAACACAACCGCGGGTTCCCGTTAGCTTCTATGGGTAATGTCGCGGTTGGAAAATTAAAGATTAGGGACACTTAGAATCGAGTTAGGACCAAATCCTTTTGGACTTAGGCAGTTCTAGGGCTAGCACCCACGGAAGCACCGGAGTACTCGTGTTACCTCACCCAGGGAAGCCGGGTGCATAGGTGTTTTATGGTGTTGGGTTGCGTCGTCGATTTCAATGGAAGCTGGCGAAGAAGTGCTGCTGCCGTGAAGAGGAAGTGTCCGAAGCGATCCAAGCCAGGATCTAGGATGGAAGGGACCTGAAAGCAGAGGGGACAGAGTCAGGGTCACTTGCCAGTGACCAGGGGTACGATGGACCAATGCCCACAGATATCGGGTGCTTCAGGTGAACTGACAGGTGTCTTGACTCTTCAGCCACGAGGTCCAGGAGGTGTTGATGAAGTCCACGAGCCGGATTCGAGCTGTTCCACGAAGTCTGTCGAGTGCTGCGGTGTCAGCAACCAGAATGGACCCAACAAGCCTTGGCAACGGCAAGTCTTGTGGAAAGAGATAAAGGACGTCAGTGCAGACCAGCAAGGTATGAGGGTCTCACCCTGCAAGGGTAAGTCAGGGTACGTCTGGAGCAACCAGGGAAGCCCAAGCAGAAGAGGAGTTGCCTTTTTGGGGACCCACTTGCCAACGGGCTAGTGATTGCGAAGGAGCCTCGAGCAGGCGCACTGGAACCCAGCCCACGGGTCACTCGTGGAGTGGAGGCCAGAGATCTTCGGTGCAGTCAGTGCTCAAAGCTGGAGCTACTCGGAGCCCAAAGCAGAATTTCAAGGATAAACAGGAAGTTGATGCACCAGCAATAGTACGCGGTGCCCAGGGGTCACGGTTCCTCATCACCCACGATAGCCACAGGCCTCAGCTTTTCTGTGGACTCAGGGTAACCTCGGGGAAGTCAGGAAATCTACCTCTGATGATGCAGAGACTTCGGCGTCCAATGGGAGCTTCGGAATGGCAGACCGGACAGTTGCTTCTTTGGTGCCTGTCAAGCAGGGGAGTCACTCCTTGACCCCAAGGGAGATTTCTTCAGTCTTCTAGTCAAAGTAGAACATCGAAGGTCCAGGATATATGTTGCAGGGTTTCGTCCAGGGTAATCTAAAGTCACAAGGACTGGGTTCCCATACTTATACTAAATTTGGGGGTTGGACATACTCTAGGGACCCACCTATGGGAGGGTTTGGAAAGAGGGGTGGTTACAACCATTTCCTTTGTCCAGTTTCACGCCAGAGCAGGGGCAGGTAGCCCCAGCAACCGGTTTGAACTGGACTATGCACAGGGACACCAAGTGTGCCCCCAGTGCAGGACTTCAAAGCACCAGAGAGTGCTCCCGCCCAGCACCAATACACATCTGCCTGTCTGGGGAGGAGGCCAGACCGTGTCTGTGGCAGAGGCATCCATTTTGTGATGCTAGGGCTGTAGAAAGTCTTACCGGGTTAAACCAGTGTGAACATGTCTCTCCCTCTAGAAGGGTGGAATGCTACCCCCGCCCCAAGAACTGGCGGGGGGGGGGGTAGTATTCCAAAGCGTTTGACACCAAACACAACATGTTTCCGTGCAGCCATCCCAAAGTTAGCATTTGCTGCGAGGTTATATGGTCAGACTGCACCACAAACAGCATCAGAGGAGGTACTCCAAATGCTGCAGTGGGGCTCTGCTCATGCAGGGGCAGCCTCTCACATAAAAACTAAGCACTCTGCCTTCAGCATTGTTAAGGCCTGCCATAGGAGTGACTTATAGGTTTTATATGTGTGTGCAATGGTAATGATATAGGTAGCCTATACCACTGTAAGCGGTGCAAGCACACCCTTAAGCAGGCTGCAGTAGCAGACCTGTGGGGCCATTTTGGAGTGCTTCCCAGGGGTGGCATAATACATGCTTCAGACCCTGGTAGGCCTCTGAGGTACCTATGCCCTAGGTACATAGTATACCATACACTAGGGGCTTATAAGGCACTCCATAATCCAATTAGAAATGTACCTAATGTACCTGGAAACCATTTTACAGAGAAAGCAGATAGACTAGGGCCCTGAATAGCAGTGTCCTAGTCCAACTAAATCATAAACCAGCAAAACACCAGGAAAAAAGTGGGGGCAACCATATAGTGTGATTCCACCTTCTTACATAACCCCCCTCCAAACGAAAGGAAATTAGGCTAACCCTGGCCAGTTGTGCCTTTATTGACTAAGTGGCCATATAAGGAATCACCTGCACTAGCATGGTTGTCCCCTGTCTTATGGTCCACTAAGCTATTCCTCACCCTAAGGGCATTAGAGGATCTCCACAATGGGGAATTACTGCCTGTGGTGTGTTTTGGCAAAGTAGAAGGCTGGTGAGGTGTCTGAGTAGAGAAGTGAGGCCCTAATAAAGTTGTCCTCAGCTTCCTCAGATCACTTGTCACCATGGATGCCTTACTTTCCATGGCATAGTTGTACTTTGCTCTAAGGGTCACCCTCTGGCTGCCTACAGCTGGGGGTTGGGTCCCTTTGGGTGGAACACTGGAGGGGCTGGGCAGGTTTGGAACCTTTGGGTCCCATGTTTGCCCTTGCCCAACAGAGTCCTGCTAGGGGAGGTCCCTACACAATGGTAATGGGGATACCTCAGTGGGGTGAGGAACTTTCACCTGTCTAGGGCTACTAGCCTGGGAGCCCCTAATTTGCTGGTGGGGGGGTTCCTCTGGACAGGGGCCCCCTTGGGGTCCACTGCTATCAGGGGTGTTGCCAGGCCAGGCCTGACTACCTCTGGGGCAGTTCCTTCACAAGGGGTAGGATCAGTTCCCTGAGGACGCTGACCCTTACCTATTGTCTGGGGGGAAGAAGACTTTCCTTCAACCCTTGTGCTCTCTTGTGGAGGAGAGTGGGCCATTATTTCAGGCTCCATCACTCCAAAATGTTTCTGGGGTTGGGCTGTGGCCATCACAGCCCCACTACCCTTCTCAGGTATGCCCAGCATTCTCAGATGGGCTTGCTGTTCAACTTCAGCCCAGGCTGAAATTTCCAGATCATTGCCAATTAGGCAATCTACAGGCACGTTTGGGGACACTGCCACTCTCTTTGGGCCTGTGACCCCTCCCCAGCTGAGATTGACTATGGCCATGGGGTGATCTGTGCTGACACCATCTATGTTGGTCACCTGATAACTAAAATCAGGTAAAAGCTGCTGAGGAGGAACTAGTTTCTCTGGCACCATGGTGACACTAGCCCCAGTGTCCCTATAGACCACAGCTTTCTGACCATTGATTATTGGCTCCAGTCTGTACCTGCCCAAAGTATTGGGATCTATGGTAAAAGTGGCAAATCTCACACCACCATCACAGACTGAGGAGGCCTGTGAGGGGGGCCTGTCTAAACTAGGGCCCACCTCTGTTCCCCATGAGAATGCACCTAACTTATTGGGTGCAATACTACCACCTGGGGGATTACTACTAGTAGTACCAGGAGGAATGGTAGTATTTGCTGGAGGAACATTTTCTTTATTGCCATTCCTGGGGCAACTGGGATCAGTTTTCCAGTGGCCAGGTTTTTTACAGACATGGCAATATGGTTTCTTTTCAGGAGAGGAAGGAGTTTGAGACCCACCCGCAGAAGAGAACTTTTGGGGCCATGTAGTGGACTTATCTTTATATTTGTCCCCACCTTTCTCTTGGGGCTTGGTAGAATCTTTCTTCTGGTCACCCCCTGATTCTTAGGCCTTACCCTGGTTCTGACCCATTTGTCTGCCTTCTTTCCCAATTCTTGGGGAGAGGTTAGATCAGAGTCCACCAGGTACTGGTGTAAAAGCTGGTTTTGACAATTACTAAGGATCTGCTCCCTCATATTCAAATTGTACAATCCTGTGAAGTCATGCACTTTGCTGCCATGTATCCAACCTTCCAGGGACTTAGTAGCACAATCAACAAAGTCTACCCAGTCTTGAGTCTGAGCTTTTTGGGTGTCTCTGAACTTCAACCTATACTGTTCAGTGGTTAGGTCAAACCCGTCAATCAGAGCACTCTTCAAGACCTTCTAATCAACAGCATCCTCTTCTCTTACAGTGAGGAGCTTATATCTACCTTTGACTGCAAAGGAGAGCCAAACGATTGCTGCCCACTGACCTTGAGGGACCTTCTTTACTTTACAGGCCCTCTCCAATGAAGTTATCCATTTGTGGATGTCATCCCCACTCTAGTAGAGAGGGACAATCTTACTTAGGGTTCTATGGTCATAAGACCTCTCCCTATCTCTAGGGAAATTGCTGCCACCAAGGGACTCTAGTCCCTTGTTTTTACTAGCTCTGTAGAGCTCTAGGGCTTCCCTATCTAAGGCCATCTGCTGCTTTCTGAGGTTGAATTTATCTTGCTCATGCTTCAGCAGTCTCTCTCTCCTCTCCTGGGAGGTTTCCCTCGCTCTGTGAGAAGAGACGGAGGTCCCTATACAGGAGTTAGACTGGACAGATCCCCTTGAGAGAGATCTATCCCTTCTGGCCCTACTTTCAACTCTTCCTGGAGGAACAAAGAGGGGAGCATTGTTGTCATCCTCCTCATCCTCATCCAGGGGAGCTGGGTTCACCAGACCCTGATCATTGTCATCAGTCTGGTCAGCATTAGAGGTAGGGTCAGGGGAATTTCTACCCCTAGGCCCACCCTCACCTGCAGCCTCACCCACACTGCTCACCCCATCAGGCCCACTAGGCCCTGAGATATCATCCAGCTTAAGTATCTTTATTAGATGCTGGGTGGTTGGGCTTTTGCCTGTCTTCAGCTTCCTAATGGAACAGAAGGCCCTAAACTGTGCAAAGGACAGATCCTCATATTTATAGGAGAGAAGCCCACTGGCTTCTGGCAGGGACCCACTGGTTCCTTGCTGACTAGACATTACTAATGTGGTGTGGTGTATTGCACTACCTACACTAGTGTGGCCTGCTAAACTCTCTTGAGTTGTAGAAAGGGTGTGCTATCCCTTAACCCCTTCAGTGCCACGCCCTTTCCCCCTCCTGTGCCGGGCGTTGCACTAGTGGGTGGGGTTCATGACGAGATAGTCTCGTCATGGGCACAGCACAACCGTGCTCCATGACGAGACTATCTCGTCATGGGCACTGAAGAGGTTAACACACAACTCTAAGTTCAGTAGAACTTACTGTAACTAAACTTGATATTATATGTACCTTAGGTACCTTTAGTGGTTTTCAGTTGATCAATTCAATTGAGATTATCTGGTAAAACAATAGCAAGCTGGAATCCCACACGCTGTACACCAATGTGAGAAGTTGGCCTGATATATGCTGTTCACTAGTTCTAGTGGGCACCTTGTATCAGTCCACACAACCCCTTATGGTGAATTGGTTAAAGACAACCTTTATTGAAAGCTATCCTAGTGGTAGCTATGGAGAGCAGCCTTCAGGCTAAGTTTTGAAGGAATGTATAGCAGCTTGTTTTACCAGTCTATAATCTCTTGAATGACCAAATGAAAGGACAACCACACCAGGTATATATTTAAAATATATGTATTTAAGTCAAAACACACCCCTCTAGTCTCTTTATGAGACTGGAGTTCGAAGTACTTAGTTTACAAGTTAGCAAGCAACAGTAATAGCACAAATACACGTTTGGGCCTTAGGGGCTTACCAAACCATATACCAATAAAGTGGTATAAGAACCACAACTGAACTAGACACAAGGTCTAGAGCCTGTAGAATCACTGGGACCCCAAGGAACCACCCAAGGTAGTGACACAGGGGACCTACGGGAGCCTTGTGCAGTGTGTAAACACAACCGCGGGTTCCCGTTAGCTTTTATGGGTAATGCTACGGTTGGAAAATTAAAGATTAGGGACACTTAGAATTGAGTTAGGACCAAACCCTTTTGGACGTAGGCAGTTCTAGGACTAGCACCCACGGGAGCACTGGAGCACTCGTGTTACCTCACCCAGGAAAGCCAGGTCCATAGGTATCTTTTGGTGTCAGGTCACGTCGTCGATTTCAATGGAAGCTGGCGAAGAAGTGCTGCTGCCGTGAAGAGGAGAAGTGTCCGAAGCAATCCAAGCCTGGATCTAGGATGGAAGGAACCTGAAAGCATAGGGAATAGAGTCTGGGTCACTTGCCAGTGACCAGGGGCACAATGGACCAATGCCCACAGATGTCGGGTGCTTCAGCTGAGTTGACGGGTGTCTTGACTCTTCAGCCACGAGGTCCAGGAGACGTCAAAGTAGTCCATGAGCCAGATTTGAGCTGTCCCACAACGTCTGTCGAGTGATGCGGTGTCGGCGACCAGAATGGACCCAACAAGCCTTGGCAACAGCAAGTCTCTTGGAAAGAGAAGAAGGACGTCGGTACAGACCAGCAAAGTCTGAGGGACTCACCCAGCAAGGGTAAGTCAGGGCACGTCTGGAGCAACCAGGGAAGCCCAAGCAGAAGAGGAGTTGCCTTTGTAGGGACCCACTAGCCAACGGGCTAGCGATTGCGAAGGAGCCTCGAGCGGTCGCACTGGAATCCGGCCAGAGATCTTCAGTGCAGTCAGTGCTCAAGGCTGGGGCTACTCGGAGCCCAAAGCAGAACTTCAAGGATAAACAGGAAGTCGATGTACCAGCAATAGTACGCGGTGCCCAGAGATCACGGTTCCTCGTCACCCACGATAGCCACGGGCCTCAGCTTTGCTGTGGACTCAGGGTAGCCTCGGGGAAGTCAGGAAATACACCTCTGGTGATGCAGAGACTTCGGCGTCCAACGGGAGCTTCGGAATTGCAGACCGGACAGTTGCTTCTTTGGTGCCTGCCACGCAGGGGAGTCACTCCTTGACCCCAAGGGAGATTTCTTCAGTCTTCTAGTCAAAGTAGAACGTCGAAGGTCCAGGATATATTTTGCTGAGTTTCGTCCAGGGTAATCTAAAGTCACAAGGACTGGGTTCCCATACTTATACTAAGTTTGGGGGTTGGACATACTCTAGAGAGTACCTATGGGAGGGTTTGGAAAGAGGGGTGGTTACAACCATTTCCTTTGTCCAGTTTCGTGCCAGAGCAGGGGCAGGTAGCCCCTACAACCGGTTTGAACTGGACTATGCACAGGGACACCAAGTGTGCCCCCAGTGCAGGACTTCAAAGCACCAGAGAGTGCTCCCGCCCAGCCCCAATACACATCTGCCTGTATGGGGAGATGTGGGACCTCCCTGGGACAGGAAACCTATTGCCCAGGCCTCCCCTGCCGGAGTTTTGGTCAGCAGCAGGAGGCCAGTGTCTGTGACAGAGGCATACATTTTGTGATGCCAGGGCAGAAGAAAGTCCTACCGGGTTAGACCAATGTGAACATGTCTCTTCCTCTAGAAGGGTGGAATGCTACCCCCGCCACCAGAACTGGCGGGGGGGGGGTAGTATTCCAAAGCGTTTGACACCAAACACGACATGTTTCCGTGCAGCCATCCCAAAGTTAGCATTTACCGCGAGGTTATAATGCACTTAAGAGTATATGGTCAGGCTGCACCACAAACAGCATCAGAGGAGGTACTCCGAACGCTGCAGAGGGGCTCTGCTCATGCAGGGGCACCCTCTCACATAAAAACCAAGCACTCTGCCTTCAGGATTGTTAAGGCCTGCCATAGGAGTGACTTATAGGTTTAATATGTGTGTGCAATGGTAGTGATATAGGTAGCCTATACCACTGTAAGGGGTGCAAGCACACCCTTACGCAGGCCGCAGTAGCAGACCTGTGGTGCCATTTTGGAGTGCTTCCCAGGGTGGCATAATACATGCTTCAGCCCCTGGTAGGCCTCTAAGGTACCTATGCCCTAGGTACATAGTATACCATATACTAGGGGCTTATAAGGCACTCCAGAATCCAATTAGAAATGTACCTAATGTACTTGGAAACCATTTTACAGAGAAAGCAGATAGACTGGGGCCCTGAATAGCAGGATCCGAGTCCAACTAAGTCATAAACCAGCAAAACACCAGGAAAAAAGTGGGGGCAACCATATAGTCAGATTCCACCTTCCCACAAATGGAACCTTTTGAATCTGTTTTCGTGTTCTTCAATACAGGGAGCCCACTTTCAGGCAGAACAGGATATGCAGCTTTGTACCTGGCAGCAGACTTCAACCTGCCTCAACTTTCTTAGTTAAAATACAGCATCAATCAAATGCAAAACTAAGTTGCATTTCCTTTACCTCCTACTTTCTTTACACTGAAACGTAATAACAATGCAGAACTATGCAGTCATGTTTCTATTCATGAAGAATCTCACTATTTGGCTGTTATATTAACTCTCCCTTCTTTCCTAGGTTGCTTCAGTACAAGGGCACCTCTGGTGATTTAACGCGGCAATAAACACATATGTTATATTCTTTCATTCCTTCAATGTCAGGAAGAGTGTGTACTAGAATCTATGGCACACAGGACATAAGCAAGTACACCTCCTCTTGTTGACAAGGCAGTCATTTAAGTTTTGACCCCCAAAAAATTAAGAGCTAAGAGTACCATTATGTAAACTGCACTTTGTAAACATGTCCGCATATACATATGATTTTTACTTTTGATGAATGTAGGCTGAACCAAATACTTTGTTTTCCATTAGATCCTATCCACAACCTGTAATATAGGTAAGATACATATGTAGAAGTCGACCCGTGTATGCCCTCACTGATCACCGTGCTTTATTGACCATTTTGAGCCTGCTTCACAAATGTAACTAATACTTTTCAGTAAATACACACTTTTGAGTCAGTTTACTACTTTCTGTATTCACAAACTTTGCTTTTGTAGTAACTTACAATTTTTGGGTAAGTCAAGCACTACAGGTGGCCAACTGCTGCACCTGGAACACCCTCCCCTAGAAAATGATGGAGGTAGGTACTTAAACTTAAATCATATGGAATTGTTTTTTACATTAAATTATTTAAAAGAGTTAAAAATATCAATAAATATAAATTAATATTTTAGACAGATAAAAATAGCACATATTTTTTATTTGAAGATAAGACATTTGATAATTAAATGATATATGTACTATATTTGTATATTTTTTAACATTAATGTATATTTATATTTTTAACTATTGTTTTTTTGGCTGAGGGGGTGGGAAACCCAGTCAGATGTAACAGCTACAATCCATATCAGGGTGAACAACAAAAGCCACTGAATTAACCTGTGCTTAGCCCTCTGGCAGCTTGGTACAAAAGGAGGCAGACTTAACTTAGAGGCAAAGTGTAAAGTAAAATTCCTAACCAATTTAGAGGAAAAGTGCACATTAGTGTACATTAATAAAATGAAATGAGAAAGACAAAAATCCAATCTGTGGAACCAGAGATTTGTATTTCTAAATTGTTAGGTAAGTGTGGTGCCTAAAAGCTCAAAGTGTCACTCACTGTCATCTAGTCGTGCTAGATCGGGGAAAAGTAATAACTTCACGCTGGCTGCAGTTGAGCATAGGCCAGATACAGGGACCAGGTTATTCCGGCTCAAAAAGTTACCTTCCAAAGTCCAGCATGAAGAGTTCCTTTCATGGTGGAGAACGCCATTGGAAGCAGGGAGATAGTTGTGGATGGTTGTCTCTATAGCACGAACAACAAGCTAGGTGGCATGGGCTATTGTTGCTACAGCCAAAGAGCCATTTGCGCATCGTGGACCGTCATTGCTGGAGCTTCGTGTTGGGGTTCACCGAGGGCTGTTGTTGCTGTGGCGCAAAGTGCACACCTCACGTTGCTAGTCACCACTGGTGTTCACTGTAACACAAAGTGTAAGGTTCACTGAAGCTTCTTGTTGGCGGTCCCATGGATGGCAGAGTCCCAGCGTGAAGAGGCCCGCTTCCGGATGCGAACAGCCCAACTCTTCAGGATTTCTCCTTTCTTCGCAGGAGGAGCTCAACTGATGCAAGCCTAGGGACCAGGAAGTGGGGTTGCACCTCCTGGGGATCAGCAACCCACTCCAGCAGAGGCCAGCAGGGCTCTGGCAGGTCCGGCTGCAAGTCCAAGAAAGTCTACTGCAGCTGCTCATCTGGGTAGTTATAGAGGGCAAGGGCTCTGGAGCTTGTTATGTCCCTGTAGCTCAGACAGGAAGTCAGTCAACTGGCACTTGGAGTCACTCAGGTAGCCTAGGATGAAGGGAGCAGGTCCAGTTTTCCTTCTCACAAAGCAAGTCAGTCCTCAAGTAGCAGGGCAGCACTCTGGGAGTCAAGGCAGTCCTCAAGCAGAAGGATGTTGGGTTCCTTTGTGTGTGCTGGAGGCAGGTCCTTTGAAATGTATTTGGGGCAGGAAACAGCTTCTTCCTCCACCATCCTGGCAGGGTGGCCCACCATGTCCACTCCTACTCCTCTTTGTGATACTGTCTTGGAGGAATACACAAACCCCCACAGCAGAGATATTCATAGGATCCAGGATGCTGGCAGAATGCATAACTGGTTGGAACAAGAAAATGCCAACTTTCTAAAATTACAATTCATTTAAGCGCAAACATCATATTCCTATCTTCTCTCAATCCAAATTTAGCACTTACTATCTTGTAATAAGGTAAGCCAGTGTTAGCCAATGGGAGTGATAAGCCTTAAAGTAGGAATTTTTCACTGCTGGGACATGTAAGCCTTAAACCCACATGTTCTACCTTTTAAATACCATGCACCTTGCCTAATGGGGTTTTAAGGCCCACATCAGGGGTGGGTTATAAGTAATAAAAAGGGAAGGTTTAGTCCTGGTAAAAGATTTATTTTACCAGGTCGAAATGGCAGCTTAAAAGTAAAACTGCACACACAGGCTGCAATGGCAGGCCTGGGATGTTTCAAAAGGCTTTTCTAGTTGGTGGCACAATGAGTGCTGTTGACCACTAGTAGCATTTAATTACAGAGCCTGGGTACCCGTAGCACCATATACTGGGGGCTTACAAGTAAATTAAATGAACCAATCAGGTGTAGGCCCATTTTACTATGTTTTAGGTAGAGAGCATAAACCCTGGCTAGCAATGGTAAAGTGCACAAAGTCCTTAAAGCCAACAAAGACAGGTTAAGCAAGGGAAGAGCGTGAAGGCAAACATTTTGGGGGTGACCAGGCAGTGAAAGCCAAGTCCAACAGCTATTTTAACTAATATAATTAAATTTTATCACCCATAGTTTTTATTACAAGTCCCTACCTCAATTATTTTCTATGGGAGGTGTAGGAGAGTAGGACCTGCTTCACATGGGTACCCCCACTTTTTGCTGGTGTTTCACTGTTTTTCGACCTTAGTCTGGCTGTGGCCCTGCTAATCAGGACCACAGCCTAGCTGCTTCCTCTCTAAAATGGTTTGCATGTACATTAGGTACATATCTAATTGGATTCTAGAGTGCCTTATAAGCCCCTAGTATATGGTATACTATGTACCTACGGCATAGGTACCTCAGAGGCCTACCAGGGGCTGAAACATGTATTATGCCACACCTGGGTAGCACTCCAAAATGGCACCACAGGTCTGCTACTGCAGCCTGGGTAAGGGTGTGCTTGCACCCCTTACAGTGGTATAGGCTACCATTGCACACACATATAAAACCTATAAGTCACTCCTATGGCAGGCCTTAACAATCCTGAAGGCAGAGTGCTTGGTTTTTATGTGAGAGGGTGCCCCTGCATGAACAGAGCCCCTCTGCAGCATTCGGAGTACCTCCTCTGATGCTGTTTGTGGTGCAGCCTGACCATATACTCTTAAGAGCATTATAACCTCGTGGTAAATGCTAACTTTGGGATGGCTGCACGGAAACATGTCGTGTTTGGTGTCAAACACTTTGGGATACTACCCCCCGCCAGTTCTGGTGGCTGGGGTAGCATTCCACCCTTCTAGAGGGAGAGACATGTTCACACTGGTCTAACTCGGGAGGACTTACTTGAGCCCTGGCATCACAAAATGGATGCCTCTGCCACAGACACGGGTCTGGCCTCCTGCTGCTGACCGAAACTCTGGCAGGGGAGGCCTGGAAAATAGGTTTCCTGTCCCAGGGAGGTGGTTACACCTCCCCAGACAGGTAGATGTGTATTGGGGCTGGGCGGGTGCACTCTCTGGTGCTTTGAAGTCCTGCACTGGGGGCACACTTGGTGTCCCTGTGCATAGTCCAGTTCAAACCGGTTGCAGGGGCTACCTGCCCCTGCTCTGGCGTGAAACTGGACAAAGGAAATGGCTGTAACCACCCCTCTTTCCAAACCCTCCCATAGATGGGTCCCTAGAGAATGTCCAACCCCCAAACTTAGTATAAGTATGGGAACCCAGTCCTTGCGACTTTAGATTACCCTGGACGAAACTCTGCAACATATATCCTGGACCTTCGCCTTTCTATCCTGACTAGAAGACTGAAAAAACCTCCCTTGGGGTCAAGGAGTGACTCCCCTGCTTGGCAGGCACCAAAGAAGCAACTGATCGGTCTGCATCGCTGAAGCTCCCGCCGGACGCCGAAGTCTTTGCATCACCAGAGGTGGATTTCCAGACTTTCCCGAGACTACCCTGAGTCCACAGCAATGCTGATGCCTGTGGCTATCGTGGGTAACGTGGAACCATGACCCCTGGACACCGTGAACTTTTGCAGCAACACTATCTTCTGGGACTTCTTCAAAGTTGTGCTTTGGACTCCGAGTAGCTCCAGCCTTGAGCACCTCCTGCACCGAAGATTGCTGGCCTCCACTGCACGAGTGACCCATGGGCCAGTTTCAAGTGCGACCGCTCGAGGCTCCTTCGTGATCGCTAGCCCGTTGGCTAGTAGGTCCCCATGAAGGCAACTCATCTTCTAAGTGGGCTTTCCTGGTTGCCCCAGACGTGCCCCGAATTACCCTCGCTGGGTGAGTCCCTCAGACCTTGCTGATCTGCACTGCAGTCCTTTCTCTGATTTCCAGTGACTTGCAGTTGGCAAGGCTTGTTGGGTCCAATCTGGTCGCTGACACCGCAGCACTTGACAGACTTCGTGGGACAGCTCAAATCCTGGTTGTCATCAGCACCTCCCGGACCTTGTGGCTGAAGAGTCAAGACACCCATCAACTCACCTGAAGCACCCGACATGTGTGGGCATTGGTCCATGCTGCCCTCGGTCACTGGCTAGTGACCCAGACAGCTGCAGTGCAATCCTCATTCACACAAGACGTGCAACACAGGAAACGCCAGTGCATGCATCCCTCACACACACAAAGGTTATAGCAGCAGAAGCAGCAGCAGTGCAAGTTTCCCTCGCCCACAAAAAGGGTACAGCAGAGGCAGCTGCAGTGCAATCTTCATTCACGCAAGACGTACAACACAGCAAGCCCCGGTGCAAGCCTTCTGCACACACAGAGAAGGTACATCTGAGACAGCAGTGCAATCTTCATTCATATAAGAAATGCAACACAGGTGTTCTTCGTGTGTGACGGAAGCTTGCCCTTCCACTGCTGTACCTGTTCCTCGTGTGTAATGGAAGCTTGCCCTGCCCCTGCTGGATCAGTTCTGTTTATGATTGCAGCTTGTGCTATTGCCTGTGCTGTACCTGTTCTTCGTGTGTGAGGGAAGCTTGCCCTGCCTCTGCTGTACCTGTTGTGCATGGATGGAAGCTTGCCCCTACCTCTGCTGGATAAATTCTGTTTATGAGTGAACCTTGAGTTGTTTCCTGTGCTGTACCTGTTCATTGTGTGTGATGGAAGCTTGCCCTGCCCCTGTTGGATCAGTTCTTTTTATGAGTGAAGCTTGTGTTGTTGCCTATGCTGTATCTGTTCTACTTGTATGATTGAAGCTTGCCCTACCTCTGCTGTACCAGTTGAGCATGTGGGATGGAAGCTTGCCCTGCCTCTGCTGGTTCCTTTCTGTTTGAGTTAAGATTGTGCAGTTGCCTGTGCTGTGCCTGTTGTGTGTGTGTGTCATTGAAGCTTGTCCTGCCTCTGTTGGATTGGTTTGGTTTATGAGTGTAGCTTGTGTTGTTGCCTGTGCTGTCCATTTTCTTCGTGTGTGATGGAAGCTTGCCCTGCCTCTGCAGGATCAGTTCGGTTTATGAGTGAAGCTTGTGTTTTTTCCTTTGTTGTACCTGTTCTTTGAGTGTGATGGAAGCTTGCCCTGCCTCTGCTGTACCTGTTGTGCATGTGGGATGGAAGCTTGCCCCTACTGCTGCTGGACCAATTCTGTTTATAAGTGAACCTTGAGTTGTTGCCCCTGCTGTACCTGTTCTTTGTGTGTGATGGAAGCTTGCTCTGCCTTTGCTGTACCTGTTGTGCATGTGGGATTGAAACTTGTCCTGCTCTGCTCGATCTGTTCTGTTTATGAGTGCAGCTTGTGTTGTTGTCTCTGCTGCACCTGTTCTTCGTGTCTAATGGAAGCTTGCCCTGCCCCTGCTGGATCAGTTTTGTTTATGAGTGAAGCTTGTGTGGTTGCCTCTGCTGTACCTGTGGTCTGTGTGAGATGGAAGCTTACCCTGCCTCTGCTGTACCTGTTCTTCATGTGTGATGGAAGCTTGACCTCCCTCTGCTGTACCTGCTCTTCTTGTGTGATGGAAGCTTACCCTGCCTCGGCTGTACCTGTTCTTCGTGTGTGATGGAAGCTTGCCCTGTCTTTGCTGTACCTGTTATTCATGTGTGATGGAAGCTTGCCCTGCCTCTGCTGTACCTGTTATTCATGTGTGATGGAAGCTTGCCCTTTCTCTGCTGTACCTGTTCCTCGTGTGTGATGGAAGCTTGCCCTGCCCCTGCTGGATCAGTTCTGTTTATGAGTACAGCTTGTGCTGTTGCCTCTGCTGTACCTGTTCTTCACCTCTGATGAAAGCTTGCCCTGCTGGATCACTTCTGTTTATGAGTGAATCTTGTGTTGTTGCCTCTGCTGTACATGTTCTTCATGTGTGATGGAAGCTTGCCCTGCCCCTGTTGGTTCAGTTCTGTTTATGGGTGAAGCTTGTGTTGTTGTCTCTTCTGCACCTGTTTTTCATGTGTGATGGAAGCTTGCCCTGCCCCTGTTGGATCAGTTCTTTTTATGAGTGAAGTTTGTGTTGTTGCCCTCGCTGTACCTGTTCTACATGTATGATTGAAGCTTGCCCTGCCTCTGCTGTACCTGTTGAGCATGTGGGATGGAAGTTTGTCCTGCCTCTGCTGGATCCTTTCTGGTTGAGTTAAGCTTGTGCTGTTGCCTGTGCTGTTGCCTGTGCTATGCCTGTTGTGTGTGTGTGTCATTGAAGCTTGTCCTGCCTCTGTTGGATTGGTTTGGTTTATGAGTGAAGCTTGTGTTGTTGCCTGTGCTGTCCTTTTTCTTCGTGTGTGACAGAAGCTTGCCCTGCCTCTGTGGGATCAGTTTTGTTTATGAGTGAAGCTTGTGTTGTTGCCTTTGCTGTACCTGTTCTTCGAGTGTGACGGAACCTTGACCTGCCTCTGCTGTACTCGTTGTGCATGTGGGATGGAAGCTTGCCCCTACCGCTGCTGGATCAATTCTGTTGTGAGTGAACCTTGAGTTGTTGCCTCTGCTGTACCTGTTCTTTGTGTGTGATGGAAGCTTGCTCTGTCCCGGCTGGATCAGTTTTTGTTTATGAGTGAAGCTTGTGTGGTTGCCTCTGCTGTACCTGTGGTCTGTGTGTGATGGAAGCTTACCCTGCCTCTGCTGTACCTGTTCTTTGTGTGTGATGGAAGCTTGCCCTGCCTCGGCTGTACCTGTTCTTCATGTGTGATGGAAGCTTGCCCTGCCTCTGCTGTATCTGTTATTCATGTGTGATGGAAGCTTGCCCTGCCTCTGCTGTACCTGTTGTTCATGTGTGATGGAAGCTTGCCCTTTCTCTGCTGTACCTGTTCCTCGTGTGTGATGGAAGCTTGCCCTGCCTTTGATGGATCAATTCTGTTTATGAGTGAACCTTGAGTTGTTGCCTCTACTGTACCTGTTCTTCGTGTGTGATGGAAGCTTTCCCTGCACTTGCTGTACCTGTTCTTTACGTATGATGGAAGCTTGCCCTGCCCCTGTTGGATCAGTTCTTTTTATGAGTGAAGCTTGCCCTGCCTCTGCTGTACCTGTTGTGCATGTAGGATGGAAGCTTGCCCCTACCGCTGCTGGATCAGTTCTTTTCATGAGTGACGCTTGTGTTGCTGCCTCTCATGTACCTGTTCTTTGTGTATGCTGGAAGCTTACCCTGCCTTTGCTGCACCTGTTCTTCGTGTGTAATGGAATCTTGCCCTGCCTCTGCTGTACCTGTTCTTCGCCTGTTATGGAAGCTTGCCCTTCCTCGGCTGTACCTGTTCTTCGTGTGTGATGGAAGCTTGCCTCTGCTAGATCAGTGTTTATGAGTGAAGCTTGTGTTTTTTCCTGTGCTGTACCTGCTCTTTGTATGTGATGGATGCTTGCCCTGCCTCTGCTGTACCTGTTCTTTGTGTGTGATGGAAGGTTGCCTCTGTTGGATCAGTGCTGTTTATGAGTGAAGCTTGTGTTGTTCCCTCTGCTGTACAAGTTGTCCGTGTGGGATGGTAGCTTGCCCTGCCTCTGCTGTACCAGTTCTTTGTGTATAATGGAAGCTTGCACTGCCTTTGCTGGATCAGTTCTGGTTATGAGTGAAGCTTGTGTTGTTGCGTCTGCTGTACCTGTTCTTCAATAGTGATGGAAGCTTTCTCTGCCCCAGAAACAGTTTTCTTTATGAGTGAACCTTGTGCTGTTGCTTGACTGTACCTGGTATTTGTATGTCATGGAAGCTTGCCCTGCCTTTGCTGTATCTGTCGTGCATGTGGGATGGAAGCTTGTCCTGCCTCTGCTGGATCAGTTCTATTTATGAGTGCAGCTTGTATTGTTGACTCTGCTGCACCGGTTCTTTGTGTGAGATGGAAGCTTGCCCTGCCCCTACTGGATCAGTTCTGTTTAAGAGTAATGCTTGTGTTGTTGCCTCTGCTGTACCTGTTATTTTTGTGTGATGAAAGCTTGCCCTGCCTCTGCTCTACCTGTTATTCATGTGTGATGGAAGCTTACCCTGCCTCTGCTGTACCTGTTATTCATGTGTGATGGAAGCTTGTCCTTCCTCTGCTGTACCTGTTCCTTGTGTGTGATGGAAGCTTGCCCTGCCTCTGCTGTATCTGTTATTCATGTGTGATGGGAGCTTTACCTTCCTCTGCTGTACCTGTTATTCATTTGTGATGGAAGCTTGCCCTGCCTCTGCTGTACCTGTTATGCATGTGTGATGGAAGCTTACCCTTCCTCTGCTGTACCTGTTATTCATGTTTGATGGAAGCTTGCCTTGCCTCTGCTGTACCTGTTATTCATGTGTGATGGAAGCTTGCCCTGCCTCTGCTGTACCTGTTATTCATTTGTGATGGAAGCTTGCCCTTCCTCTCTGCTGTACCTGTTCCTCGTGTGTGATGGAAGCTTGCCCTGCCTCTGCTATACCTGTTATTCATGTGTGGTGGAAGCTTGCCCTTTCTCTGTTGTACCTGTTAATCATGTTTGATGGAAGCTTGCCCTGCCTCTGCTGTACCTGTTATTCATGTGTGATGGAAGCTTGTCTTGCCCCTGAAGGATCAGTTCTGTTTATGATTGCAGCTTGTGCTGTTTCCTGTGTTGTACCTGTTCTTCACCTTTGATGGAAGCTTGCCCTGCGGGGTCAGTTCTGTTTATGAGTGCAGCTTGGGCTGTTGCTTGTGCTGTACCTGTTCTTCACCTTTGATGGAAGCTTGCCCAGCGGGTCAGTTCTGTTTATGATTGCAGCTTGTGCTGTTTCCTGTGTTGTACCTGTTCTTCACCTTTGATGGAAGCTTGCCCTGCGGGGTCAGTTCTGTTTGAGTGCAGCTTGGGCTGTTGCTTGTGCTGTACCTGTTCTTCGCCTTTGATGGAAGCTTGCCCAGCGGGTCAGTCCTGTTTATGAGTGCAGCTTGTGCTGTACCTGTTCTTCTCCTGTGATGGAAGCATGCCCTGCTGGATCACTTCTGTTTATAAGTGAAGCTTGTGTTGTTGCCTCTGCTGTTCCTGTTATTCATGTGTGATGTAAGCTTGCCCTTTCTCTGCTGTACCTGTTCCTTGTGTGTGATGGAAGCTTGCTCTGCCCCTGCTGGATCAGTCCTGTTTATGAGTACAGCTTGTGCTGTTGCCTGTGCTGAACCTGTTCTTCGCTTTTGATGGAAGTTTGCACTGCTGGATCACTTCTGTTTATCAGTGAAGCTTGTGTTGTGACCTGTGCTGTACCTGTTCTTAATTTGTGATGCAGGTTTGCCCTGCGTCCGCTGTACTTGTTCTTCAGGTGTGGTGGATGCTTGCCCTGCATCTACGGTACCTGTTCTTTGTGTGTGAAGGAAGCTTGCCCTGCCCCTGATGGATCGGTTCTGTTTATGAGTGAAGCTTCTGTTTTTGCCTGTGCTGTGCCTGCTCTTTGTATGTGATGGATGCTTGTCCTGCCTCTCCTGTACCTGTTCTTTGTGTGATGGAAGCTTTCCCTGTTTCTGACGGATCATTTCTGCTTATGAGTGAAGCTTGTGTTGTGGCCTAAAACTAAAGTAAAATAAAAGCATCTATTAACAATTGATCAGCTCCTGAAGCTGTCTCTACAAACTCCTCCTCTTTACCTTCCATGCACCATACTCTCGCGTTAGGAGAAAGAGATGTATTTCACACTTTAATTTTAGCTTTCACCCTAAAGAGTCGGGACACAGCTCATTAATATTCAAAAAAGGCACTTAAAATGCAATATAAGTTTGTAATAGACTGATAATGAAAACACATATTTCAGTTCCCCATCCTTCATACTCGTACATCTGGTTGCAAGCCTCAAAACTGGGACACCTTCGCACAGTATGGGATCTGGGACATCTCTGTATGGCATGCGATTTATGGGCCAAATTTACTAACCTTTCACCCAACGTAGCAAAAGAGGATGTTGCCTAACGGCTAGAGTGGTTGATCTCGTAGCGGAGGAGCTGAGTTCAAGTCTCGGCAGGGACGCTCAGCATCCTGTGATTCTGGGCAAATCAATTAATCTCCCCATGCCTAACAAAATGAATGTGTCCGTCTGTAACACAACTGGTGCTCATGTAAACTGCTCTGATACCTTCGGGTCGATTTTGCGCTATATAAAACTCCCCCTGCCAAAAGAAAGTAGCTTGTTGTGATGTTGTTGGAAAGTGGGTTATTGGTAGCGGCAAATGTAGGTCTGTCACTGGCAATAAGGCCATTAACACATGATAGGACTCAGCATAGTTCTTAGAAAATTATTTCTATGCTCAACCCTTGGTAACGTGGCTGTGAGCAGACAGGCTTAACTTCAAAGACAGGTGTGTATAGCATTTAAAAACACAATTTCAGGTGGGGCGTGGCTTGCGCGCCGCTACGAGATGGCGGGTCGCGCTTGAGCTCCGTGCCGAGCGAGGGCCGTCGGAGGCTTATTTATTACCTCACATTGCCCCATACATGCTGAAAGGTGGCCTTTTATCCCTGATGTTGCCGTGTGTTGCCTGAGCGGGATTTTCGATCTCTGGAGCTGCCATAACTGTTTTTCTGCCGTTTTGTGGTGGTGCTCGGTGCTTTTACGAGCGGCCGCCATTTTGTTTTTTCTTATCTGACGGAGATGCTTTTTCTCCACAACACGGTGGCGCTTTTTCTCCGAACTTGCCAGGAATGATGGAAAGCAGGTGCTGGTGATTATCTTTATAGTTCTGGATGTTTATATTGGACTTCGTTCATTACCCACGCTGCATTACTACCTGTGGTGAGAATATTTGGACTTTCTTTAACTATACTTCTCCTCAGAGTGCCTCAGATGCCTTTATTTGGTGTTTTTCTGCTCTATGACACCCTGCTTCTTGGTCTTTTTGTGTTCGGAAGGCGTTTCTTTTGATACCTGGAGAACATTATATTTTTGTCATGAGACTCCTCTCATTTGCCATGTAAGCCCGCCATTAGTTCTTTCCTGTGTTGGCTGCTGAAAGTGCGCTTTCCACTTTTTGCTCATTTCTTTTTTATATATTATATACTAGTATCCTTTGGCTTTTTCCTTCCCTTCATTTCTCTGAGGTGCTGTATTTTGCGCCTACGGTGGCTGTGTGCTCTATGGCTGCAAATATGGGCTTGTCACCAACTGCTAAAGACGCAAAGGACTCTAAAGCTTCTCTTAAGAGGTCCAAGCAAATATCTCCTACTCCGGACAATCCTCACAAAGACACCACTTCCACGCTTGAGACTATTCTGACGCGCCTTAATGAGGTTCACGACATTGCGCAGTCTACCAAGACTAACACAGATTTGCTGCAAGTGGAGGTGGCAGCCATTAGGAATGATTTCAAGGCTCTCTCCCTTCGTGTATCAGCCACAGAATCTCGCATTAGTGGTGCAGAGGATACTATGCAGAAGCAATCTAGGACTCTTTGCCAGTTAGAACGCTCAATGGCGGCATTGCGGAGAGATCTCACTGAACAAGAAGATCGTAACCGCAGATCCAATCTGTGCATTTTTGGTCTTCCGGAGGGTGTTGAGAAGGATGCCCCTGCTATGATTGAGTTCTTATGTCAGTGGCTTCCTTCTACGCTACAAATTTCTTTTAAAAAAGACTTTGAGCTGGAACGGGCACACCGTGTTCCCACCTTTCGCTCTAAATCTGCCACGCAACCAAGAGCGATAATTTTTAAGCCCCTGCGCCATCAACATACGGAACAAATTCTGGCTCATATGCGGAAGGTTAAAACTGTCTCATGGAATGGCCATCGCATTTCAATTTCTCAGGACTTCGCTAGGGACACAGTAATAAGGAGGAAGGGCTTTCTTAATCTCCGGAAGCGTCTCTCTGAGATGAATATTCCCTTTTCTTTTTCTGGCCCTTCAAAATTCCGCATTACCTTCAAAGGTCGTTCCAGAATTTTTGATGATCCTGCTGATTTAGCCTCATTTTTGGATAATCAGATGGAGCTGCAGATGGAACTTCAAGTGGAGGCCTCGCGGGACCCTGGTTCCTCTGGCACCTGACGTGGTTACATATAACTGCAATGAGTTTTCTCTTATCCAGATCTATTAAGTTTGTCTTTTTTAGATCTGCATGGTGGTCTTATTGTCCGCTGTTGTTGGTGTGCTGTTGCTGTTCTTCTCGTGCGTGACGGTGTAAGCTCAGTGTGGCCTGTGTTTTTTCTCCGTTTCTTTGTCAGGTCTACCTCATATCTTTATGGTGAAATGGACCGATATCTTCGATATTTCTTCTTTATGTACTTTCTATTGTTTCGTGATATTGTTTCTTGATAGGTTGGTCTCACTCCTGTTCGCTTTTTTCGTGCATACTATTCTTTTTCCTTTTTGCTTGTTTTTTTATATGTGTCAGGTTCCGGTTCATTCTTGTTCTTCCTTTCTTCCTGGTTTCAATTTCTGACTCTTGCGGTGTTGTATTTTTTCTTTTGTTTTGGTGTTTTCGTCTTTATGGAGTACGTTATTGATTATTATCTGTATTGTTTTATGGTTTAGTTGCATAAATTGCTTCATAGACACTTATTAATTGCTATATATAGAGATAACTTTATTGTCTGTATAGTTAGTTTTTCTATTTTATTCCACTGCTATTTTACTTATATAGTTATATATTTAAGATACTCTTGCCTCTTTAAATTAAATTAAGTATAACAAGTGTTTATGTATTTGCGGACAGTTTACTAGATAACTTTCTTTAGATGTTACATTTTTTACTATGTACTTGCTTTCTTATTTATCTTTCATAGAGCTTCATTGACTGTTATATTGGTCAGTTATTTCATCCTTTACTTTCTTATGCTTCATCTTCTCTCTTCATACTACACCTTATAATCTTCTGTGGAAATCGTTTCTTTTTCTTTATTCTTTCCTGCTCTTCATAAGTTATGTATCGGTTTTGATGCTTTCTCATATTTGAGATAGTTATTAGCTTGTTTTTCACCATTTCCTCATTTGTAACATTGGACATTTTTCCCTCTTCTGCTTTCTCCATTCTTTTATGTTACAATGTATTGGTTACATATTTATTAATTTGGTATATACATGTTCCGATCTAGACTTACATGATGAATAGTTTTTAGAATTCTCTAATGAATTCTAGTTCTAGTTCATGTATCAGATATTTTTCCTTCTAAGTTAAGTATAATCAGTTATGTACTATTTTGGGGCTGGTTATGCTGATTGTTTTATCCCTCGCGATGGTCCCCTTGCTCATCTTCCCATGTCCCCCCTGGTATGAATTTGGTCTTTTTCAGACCTTCCTTGTTGATTCTTCTCTTTCTTCTTCTGCCTACTTTCCTGCTTTCTCTTTCCTCTTCTTTCCTCTTCTCTCTTCGGATTTCCTCCTTGGATTCTTCCTGTTTTGTGTTGGTGGCTAGTGTTTGTTTTCAAGTTTTTTTGGTTGTTGTACATCCTCTATCAAATATAGAATATCATTTTTCCCTATTATTGGTTTTATGTCTGGATTGAATATACTTTCTCTTAATGTGAAAGGTTTAAATCATCCAGTAAAAAGGTCAAAGATATTAGATTACTGCAAATCTCTTTCTTCGGATCTAGTCCTTTTTCAAGAGACGAAGGTCTCTGCTAGGGAGGCGTCATTTTTGAAGAAAGAATGGGTTTCTGATGTTGCTTGTTCAGATGCTTGTGGCAAAAGAAATGGGGTAATTACTTTAGTTTCTAAACATTCTGGTTTGTCTATTGTTTCCTCTGAACAGGATACAGAGGGACGTTGGTTATTATCTAAGTTGTCTGATGGTAATGCTGATCTCTTTGTCATGAACATTTATGCCCCTAACAAGGATGATCCCTCTTTTTGGAAAGTAATCACCAAAAAGCTAAATGACACACCTCATTCTGGTAATCTTATTGTAGGTGGTGACTTTAATTTACCAATGGATCCTATCCTAGATAGGAATTCTGCATTTAATTTTCGTCCCCCTAAATCACATAAACAAATGCTCAATATGTGCTCTCTTATCCATCTTCAGGATGTCTGGCGTCTTCATAATCCCACTGGCAGTGATTTCTCCTTTTTTTCGTCTCCTCATTCGTCCTTTTCACGTATTGACTTTCTTTTTGTTCACTCCTCTCTTGTTCAATCTTCCTCATCTCCGCTTATTCACCCTATCTTGGTTTCGGACCATGCCGCGGTGACGTTCACACTTTTGTCCTTCACCCCTAGGGCGAGTCCTCGATCTTGGAGACTAAACACAGAAATATTACATGATGTTTCCGAGGTTCGAGAGTTTTCCCATGCTATTGAGTTGTTTTTCCGTGAGAATGTGGGTTCAGTTGATTCCCCTGTTGTGCTTTGGGACTCTTTTAAATGCACTTTCCGTGGTCAGGTCATTAAATGTATGTCAAAGAGGAACGCTGCCATCAGAAAGGAACTTACGGACTTAGCAGCGGAAATTAAAACTCAGGAATCTCTTTTTCGGCAATCTAAAGATAAATCTTGCCTTCAATCTATTAAGAATTTAAAATATACATATAATACTATAGTCACTAAGAGAGCTCATATAGGTCTTCAGGCTCAGAAATCTAAGAAGTTGCTGCTAAAAAACCGGGCTGGCAAGATGCTTGCGGCTACATTAAAGTTCCAAGATTCTTCTTATAAATCTTCACAAATCTCTGCTATTAATGATCATCTTGGTAAGAAAAAGTTTCAGACTACTGAAATTCTTGAGGTCTTTCGAGATTTTTATAATAAATTATATACCCCTTCTACTCAATCTTCTTTTGAACAATGCCAAGAGTTTTTAAAGACAGTTCCGGTGAAAACTATATCGGAGGCAGATAATATCTCTTTAAATGGCCCGATTACCTCTGACGAAATTATTTCTGCAATTAAAGCAACTCGCTCTGGTAAAGCTCCTGGTCCTGATGGATATCCTATTTTGTTTTATAAAACCTTTATACCTGAGATTGTGCCGCAGCTTCAATCCGTCTTTGATGCTTTTATTAAAGATGGCTCTGTGTCTGGCTCTGCTGCTGATGCTACTATTGTAGTAATCCCCAAAGAAGGAAAAGATCATTCGGATCCCAAAAATTTTCGTCCTATTTCTCTTCTTAACATGGAAGCTAAGATTTTTGCTAAAATATTAGCTAAACGTCTAGAATCCTTTATTCCTCTATTGGTTCATCCTTCCCAAACAGGTTTTGTGAAGGGTCGTCTTGCACGTGACAATATCCGCACTTTTTGTCACATTCTCGGTTCTGCCAAGCGCTCCAAGCTTCCGGCAGCGGCCTTGGCCCTTGATGCGGAAAAGGCCTTTGATAAGGTCTCTTGGCCTTTTCTACGAGCTGTTCTATGTGCACACAATCTTGGTGACTCCTTTATCCGTATGGTTATGTCTCTTTACTCCCAACCTAGAGCGAACATAAGAGTGAATGGAGCTATGTCGTCCTTTTTTAACCTTCGCCAAGGTACTAGGCAGGGATGTCCCTTGTCTCCTCTTTTATTTTTGTTATCTATTGATCCTCTTCTTAGAATGATTGACTCACATCCAGGTATTAAGGGGTTCTCTTTTGGGTCTCATCAGATTAAAACAGCTGCGTATGCAGATGATGTTCTCATTTTTTCTGATGATATTGCACTGGCCATCCCTGCTATTTCGGACACGATTTCTCTTTTTTCAAAAGTTTCAGGATACACTCTGAACAAAGATAAGACAGAGATGTTCCCCTTAAATGCTTACTGTTTCTCTTCTCATATGGGTTCGGCGGGATTTAAGTGGCAATCTAAACAGCTAAAATACCTGGGTATCTATTTTTGTTCCACTCTATATGCTACGGCTACTTATAATGAATCCCAAACTATTCTTAAGGTGAGACGTCTTTTAGAAACTTGGTCTCCGAAGCATATTTCTTGGTGGGGCCGACTGCAGACTCTTAAAATGATGATCACACCTATTATTAATTTTGTTTCCTCTATGCTTCCAGTAAGGCTTTCTGATTCCTTCTTTCATGAACTTGACTTACTTACCTCCAAATTTCTATGGAATGACAGAAGGGCTAGGATTGCTTATAAATTTTTACGGAAATCTTATGATATGGGAGGCTGTAATTTTCCTGATTGGGGGAAATATCAAACTGCTTTTCTGGCGTCCCAGGGTGCCCTTTGGTTTTCTTCTCCATCTCTTCATGTTCCAGCATGGTTGACAATAGAACAGGAACTGGCATCCCCACTGCCGACTGCCTCTTTTTTAACCACGAATACCCTTTTTATTCCATTCTCTCGTTCTATTATTTTAGACACTATTGCTGCGGTTCGCAAGGTTGATAAAAGAGTAGCAATTCCACTGCATAAAACTAGATGGTCGTCTATTTGGCGGAATTCTAAAATTAAAATTAATATTGATCCAGAGTTGATGTCTTACTGGGCTGGGAAAGGTGTCTCACTTGTTAAACATCTCTATGATTCCAACAATGACCCTTCCCCTTTCTCATCCCTAGCTCAACAATTCTCTTTATCTAATTTAGACTTTTATACCTTTCTTAAGATAAAGGTAGCACTTGCTAAAAAGCACCTTCATCCTTCTTCCCCTATGATTACGCTTTTTCAGTTATGGATCAGGACTGGTCATGTTGCGTCTCGGATTTACAAATTCTTATCGTCCTCTTCACTTCCTTCTCAAACTGTCGCACAGCAAAAATGGCTACATCATTTTGATCATAGAGTTACCGATCATATCTCTTCTGATACCTGGCAAGATATTGGTAAATTTTCTCTTCGTAACAAAATCGCCCCCTCTTTAATGCAGTCTAAGTTTTTCTCTATTAATCGTCTTCACTGGACTCCCATTCGTTTGTATTCGCTAAATCTCAAAGAAGACAATCTGTGCTGGAGTTGTGGGCTTTTACCAGGCGATTTTCAACATATGTTCCTTGATTGCTCCCTTCTCCAACCCTTTTTTTTTTTTTTTTTGAAACCGTTTATTACATTTTAAAAAGGTTACAAGTATGGGCCTACAACCATCCGGCCGGCCGCTAGAGTGGCAGAAGCATATGACATACAGACAGTAAGAGTCTCTTGGCGGTGCAGATCGGTAAATCAGGAGATATCAATAGCGCAGGCCACATAACTCCAAGCCCACAATACGGTTTCCTTTTTTCAAAACAAAACAACACAAAAAACCACACCCGCAAGGCAACCCGCCATCCAAAGTGACGGCACGTGCTCCTTAAGTGGGGGATCCCAACCAGCAGCCAAACTCTGAAGAGGGGAATGGGAATAGATCAGGGACTGGGGAACCACATGCCCGTGGCTGAGGGAGGGGGTCGGCTAGGGGGACGGAGCTGGTGAGGCGGCCGGCAGCAGTGGCGGCTCACAAATACCCCCGCGATAGGCGTTCCAGGGGCCCCAGATTTTCACCCACGCCCCAGGCTTACCCCTCGCCACATACACTACCTTTTCACGAAACATACACCAATCCATATGTTCTTTCCAGGCTAACACCGCTGGGGGCCTCTGGGATCCCCACAATTGAGCAATGTCACGCTTAGCTATCATATATCCCAGAGTCACCCACCGCGTCTGCGGGACCGAATAGTCATTTGGTTCCCACACATTCAGCAAGCATCTCCTCGCTTCAGGCAACAGCGCAACACGCGTCACCACACGCAGGACCTCATGCACACCACGCCAGAATCGCTCCACCTGTGGGCATTCCCACAGAATATGCATGAAAGTTGCCAAGGCACCACAGCCACGCTTACACAATCCGTCACCAACAAAGCCCATACGTAGAAGCCTTGGCCCCGTCACGTAAACCCGGTGGAGGATCTTAAGCTGGACGAAGCGAAGGCGAGCCGGGATGGCCACCTCCTTCGGAGAGGCCACCGCGGAAATCCAGTCCTCGTCGTCCAGTTCCAGCCCGTCGGCAACCCAGGCCTCGCGGAGACTAGTCAGCAGGCACGATCTGTCGTTGATCAGTTTTTTATATATAAGGGAGATCGTGCTGTCTGGGACATGGCCATCCAGCACTCTGTCCTCCAGGGGGGAAGACTCCGGAATGGACGCGACATCAGGGAAGACGGAGCCCAGCGCGTGGCGGACTTGTAAGTACCGAAAGTACTCACTGCCTTGCAGCTGAAATTCCGTCTGCAGCGTCTCAAAAGTTTTGAATCCACCCCTCGTCCAGAGGTCTCCCACTGTGCTGATTCCGATCGTGTCCCACTTCTCGAAGCCCTTCGATGTCCACAGGGAGCCCAACCTCTCAGACGCATATAGCGGTGTCGCCCGGGTCAAACGGTCCTTCCACCCCATAGCTGCATTAGCCGCGTGCCAGACACGCACCATGACACGCGTCGGTCCCGTCAGACGGGAGTCGGGCGCGCCAGAGTAGAGCGCTCGATTGTAGTCGCCACCGGGCAGGAGCATCTTGTCCATTTCAAATGCCGGGTTCAGGGCGGGCCCGTAAAGGCCATGATTAATCGCAGCTAGCTGGGAGGCCCAGTAATACCGTTTAATGTCCGGGAGGGCAACTCCCCCATCGTACCACGGGAGCGTCAATTTCGCCAGAGCAATACGCGGCTTCCCGTCCCAGAACAGGCGCCGCTGCAGGCTCTCCACCTCACGGAAGTAGCGCGCCGGAACCAAGTCCATAGTGTTCTGAAGCGCATACAGAAAGCGCGGCAAGGACATCATCTTAAACAAGGCCGCTCGGCCAAGCGGCGAAAGCGGAAGACGCCGCCAACGCGCAACGTCCTCCCGCAAGCGCTGGAGGGGGGGTAGCAAGTTCCGCTCGTAGCGGGCCTCCGGGTCTAGAGTAATATATATACCCAGGTACCGGAACCCCTGGGAGGCAATCTGGATCGGGCAGTCCCGTGGTAGGGCCGGAGCTTCCCCGGAAAGCACATACACGCAGGATTTCGCCCAGTTGATGACAAGGCCTGAGTTACGACCGAAGGAGCGCAGAACATCAACCAGGACAATCAGCGAGTTACGCGGGGAGGCGAGATACAAAAGGATATCATCGGCGTAGAGGGACACGCGGTCCTCATGCTCGGGGGTCCAGCGGAGACCACGGATAGAGGGGTGCCACCGCAGCCACTCCGCCAAGGGCTCCAAGGCCAATGCAAACAAGAGCGGTGACAAGGGGCAACCCTGACGCGTGCCCCGCCCCAGCGCGAAGGGGGCCGAGACTCGCCCATTCACCACCACCTGCGCCAATGGGCCCGAATACAACAATTTGACCCAGCTAATGAATCCCGGTCCAAATCCAAATTTCGCCAGCATCGCCCAGATGTATGGCCATTCAAGCGTGTCAAACGCCATAGTGGCGTCTAAGGACGCCAAGATGGCCGGCTCCCGCACAAACGGGACACGCGCGAGCACCCCGTGCAAGCGTCGCAGATTAAGAGCCGTGTTACGATGGGGTATAAAGCCAGATTGGTCTTGGTGGACCAAATCGCCCACCACGCCAACCAGCCGGTTGGCCAGTACCTTGGCGAGGATTTTGGGCTCCGCGTTCAAGAGCGAGATAGGCCTATAGGATGTAACCCGCTCACGGGGTCTCCCCTCCTTGTGGATCACCACGATTGTGGCCAGACGCTGGTCCGGCGGGAGGGAACCCTGCGAGTGGGCCGCCAGGAACATCGCGCGCAGGTGGGGCGCCAGTACATCCGGTCGCAGCTTGTAAAGCTCGATGGGGATACCATTGGGGCCCATGGCCTTGCCGGATGCGACCGAGCGAATAGCCAGGGCAATTTCGTCCGAGGTGGGAGGAGCGTCCAGCAAATCCCTGTCCTCCACCGTAAGGGAGGGCAGCGCGATATCCCGAAGCAGGGCATGGGAATCTTCCTCAGAGCAGGGAGAGACCGGGGAGTACACCTCGCGGAAGTAATCCGCGAAGCAGGAGACAATGGCTTCCGGCTCGGTGACAGGCACACCATCCATCCCCTCAATCAAAGGAACCACACGACTCGCTCTCTCCCTCTTGTCCAACCACGCAATCAATTTACCAGCCTTATCACCCACATCATACAGTCGCCCCTGTTGCTCTCTACTGAGGCCCCTGGCCGCCTCCGTGACGAGGGCCCTATAGGCCGCCTGCTTGAGGTGCAGAACATGCAACTTGGCGTCAGTGACCCCGCTCCCCAGGTCCCCCTCTAGTTCCACAATTTCGGCCTCCACCCGGGTTACCTCCTCCCGCTCGCGCCTCCGGGCATGGGAGATAAAGGAGAGGGCCTCCCCTCTGAGAACTACCTTAAAAGCCTCCCACAGGGAGATGGCCGAAGGGACAGACCCCACATTCTCATCAAAGTATCGCAGTAAGGATTTGATCAAGTCGGCACGAATAGTGGGGTCACGCAAGTACCAAGCATTGATTGGAGCCACCCTGCCCTCCCCCCTAGGGAAGACATCAAAATGTAACAGCAATGGGGAGTGATCTGAAATGCCCCGCGCCAGATGGCACACCTCTCCCACCCTCCCAGCATAGGCCGCCGGGACAAGGATGTAATCAAGCCGCGAGAGGCTACCATGGGCACCCGAGTGGAAGGTGTATTGCCGCTGTGCGGGATGCTTTAGTCGCCAGCAATCCACCAGGCCCAGTGTATCTAAAAGGCCGGACAGCCAAGCCTGTGCCCGGGGGAGGTCCCTAGGGGGATGGCGATCCATAGACCCAGAAACTACCGCATTAAAGTCCCCCCCAACCACCAGCAGGCCACCCGGGAGGTCCAGAAGGAGGCGCCCCAAATCCGCAAATGTAGTAGATTGTAACCCAGGCGGGACGTACACTGATATAAAAACAAACACTCTACCCTCCATTCTACCCACCAGAACAGTGTAGCGTCCCCTCTCATCATGGCGCACCTCATCAATCTCCAACGGGAGCGAGTTCTTAATCATGATACCCACCCCCCGCGAGCCCGAGGTGAAGCCCGAGTGGGCCACCAATCGATAGCCTCGCCGATTCATGGCATGAAAGGAGTTACCTATAAGGTGTGTCTCCTGCAGGAAGATAACATCTGGTGAGATACGTTTCAGGTACTGCAGGACCACACCACGCTTAATCCTGTCCCCCAGGCCGTTAACATTCCATGACAACACAGTCAAATCCCTACCCCCCATCATACGTAGAAGCAATCAGTCGTCCCCCACAGAGCATCTCGAGAGCAACAATACAGTAAAGGGCTTGCCTTGCGGTGCAAACAAACAACACATCCCCCCCACCCCGCCATCCCAACAGAACTCCCCCCTCCCTGCACCCCTGCATGAGCCCAGACAGCCCCCCCAAAGTGCAGTGTGCCTGTCGCCCCATAGGTGAAAAACTAACTAGTCCCCCAGAGGAGGAGGGAAGCCCCCAACAGACCCCACACGACCTCCATAGGAGGGGAACATAAACGATCCGTAAATGGTAAAGGAATGTTGTCCAGAGCCAGGCCTATTCGTAACCCCTCAGTTCTGATCCGGCGGGCCCTCCCCGCCAACCGCACCCCCCCCACCCCCTCGGCCCCGATCTCCAGGCAGAGTGTCCAACCAGTCCCCAGCCGCCTCGGGTCGGTCAAAAAAGTGCGTGCGCCCATCCACCTCCACCCTTAGCTTAGCTGGAAAAAGCATTGAGTACTTAAGGTTCAGGTCCCGTAGGCGACGTTTAACTCCGAGAAAACTCAATCTCTGTTTTTGGACCGCCGGAGTAAAGTCTGGATAGAAATGCACATCCATGTTATCAAGCTTGACCGGTCCCTGTTGCCTGGAGGTCTGCAGGATAGCGTCTCTGTCCCGAAAATTAAAAATCCGGGCAATGAGAGGCCGCGGCGGGGCACCGGCCTTAGGTCTGCCCCCAGGGACCCGGTGAGCACGTTCCACCGCAAAAAGCTTACTCAGCCCCCGGGGCTGGAGATGGGTAAGGATCAATTTTTCCACAAAGAGATCTGCCGCCTCCGCCTCTCGTCCCTCCGGCACCCCCACAATGCGAACGTTATTCCTCCGGGCCCGACCCTCGGAATCCTCCAGTCGCCGGTCCATCAGGGCGCTCGCCTGGCCAAGCCGGCGCACCTCCTTTTGGAGGGCCACCACGTCCGTCGTGAGGCTCGTTGTGGTGTGGGCCAGGGAATCGACCCGGTCGTTGGTTTTGGACAAGTCAGCCCTCACAAGGCTAACATCCACCAGGACCGAGTCTATCTTTTGCGCTAGGGTGTCGAAGCGCTGGTCCACCGAGGCCTTCATCTCTGCGATGGCGCCCATGACGTCCCGGAGGGTCAGATCCACCGGTTGAGCAGATGCCTCCGTCGGGCCCGCCGGGGATGTGCGCGATGTCTCCGGAGATCCCTTCTGGAGGGTGTAGCGGTCCATACTGTTGGATTGAGGCGCCGGGCCGCGGCGGGTCGTCTTCACCTTCGCCCGGTCGCCATCTTGTTTGGTGGACATGGCTGCTCTCCCACCGTCGTGCCAATCTCCTCGAAAGGGCCGATAAACCAGTTCACGGGTTCCGGGGGGGGGAGGGCGACCACTGGGCCGCAGGACGACTCACGGCCGGCGGGTCAGCCGGGCACCTGGACAAGGCCACACCACCGCACCCCGCTCCGCAACCCTACCTCGCTTGAGGGCAAGGAGAGCGCAAAAGCGAAAGTGAAAGCACGGGGTACGCGAGTCGCCCAGCCCTGCCCGCCGCTGTTGTTCGCTTTGTCCCCGGATCGCCCCACTACTCCAATCCGGGGGGCCAGCGCGGAGAAGGCCGCAACCTTCAATCGGTGCTCCCACCGGTGTCCGGGGTCCGCTTCGAAAACGAAAAACGGATGGCGCCTCAGCTCGGGTTCACCGATGCAGTCCCCTCAACAAGGACAGGATATAGGCAGGATTAATTCAGGAGGTCGTGGTGGTCCTCGGGAGCCTCGCACCTACGCGGCCATCTTGGTTGCGCGCTAGGCTCCTCCTCTCTTCTCCAACCCTTTTGGGATTTAATTCACAAACACCTCATGCTCATCTTTAATATTAAATTCCAACTTTCTTTTCCATTAATCCTTTTAGGTCCGTTGGCGGCCCCAGTCCCTCTGCCTTTAGATCCCATGGAGTTACAGTTGCTGGATCTCTTATTGACTATTGCAGTCAAAGTAATTCTCATGGAGTGGAAATCCTTTTCATCCGTCTCTTACCATACTTGGTGGGCTTGGGTTTCCTTTCTACGAAGTGCTCATACGTCAGTTGACCATGCTCATCTCTCTCCTTCTATATCTACTGGTGTTTGGAAAGCCTTAGATTCGTACATGGTGTTGGCCTCCGAGGGGTTGGTGGAGCAATATCCCTTTGATTTGTCTCTTTAGTGTTGTCTTGTGTGTCGGGTGAATCCTTTGGAAATCCTCTCCTCTTCCTTTTTTCCTCCCTGTCTCTCTTTTTCTTTCTTCATCTCTTTCCTACCTTTTCCGTCTTTTCTTTCTTCCTCTCTTTTCTTTCTTCTTATCCCTATTTTGCTATCTGATGGTGATACTTTTGATAATTATCTTTGCCGGATATCAATTTGTTTCGTCTCTCCTTAATTAATTTATTTATCTGATATCTGCGGTTTAATGAATGACAATGATTTGATTTCCTATTATTTAATTTTATTCTAACATATTTATTGCCTTTGTCTGATATCAATTGTATCACTTTTGCTTGTATCTCATGTCCGTATTTGCTTCTTTAAAATAATAAAATTCTCTTGAAATAAAAAAAAAAAATACTTAAAAAAAAAAAAAAAAAAAAAAAACAAACACAATTTCAGGTAAACAATTAAGACACAACACACAATAAAAATAGAACACCAATTTATAAACCAATGAAATATTTTTGTCTTTAAAATGACACCAAAACAACAAAAATCGATTGTAGGGAACCGGAGATATGAATTTTCAAAGATTTAATAAAATATAGCACTTAGAAGATTATAGCACCATATTGTGATACCTGCTCGCGATAGACCGGGGCAAAGTCACAGTTCTTCTCCGGGCGCGATGGAGCTCTGATTGGCTACAGCTCCCGGCAGGTCCTGGTCTCAGTTTCTACCTTCACACTTAGAAACTTTTATGGAGCTTTTCTTCCCGTTGGTCCCCAAAGCTCCCAGCCAGTCCGGATCCAGTGAGGGTTTTTCGGCTTGACTTGTGATGAGATCCCGGTCAACTTCCCTGGAACGGACTTAGAAAATATTTCAAGTTTGCTTCAGTGAGACAACCCAGGAATCCAGGCCGACACCCGATGAAAGGCAGGCGGCTTGGCACTCGCGGTTGCTCCCGGTCACCTTTTCTACAAGCGGACTTAGAAACGTTTCTGGAGCTTTTTCTCACGGTGTCTCTCGATGCTCCTCATGTAGCCGGATCCGGTGAGGGTTCGCCGGCTTCAGATTTTCTCTAGTCCCGGTAAATCTCTGGAAGTTGATGCGATGGAGCTTTTAGCGGGATGAACCTGGATGGCTTGGCCGCCTCGCGGTTGAAGGCAGGCGGCCTGGCTGACCAGGTTGAGTCGGTCCCCCTATGGAGCTTTTTTTCAAAGTTGCTCAAAAGTTTTCCAAACTTCTTGAACTTCTTCCTGAAGTTCCTCAAAGGTCCCAAAGTGTCTCAAACTTACTCCAAGGGTCTGGAAGCTCCAAGATGGTCCTTGAAAGTTGAGGACGTCAGTTCCCACAATCCACTGGTACAAAACCCTTACAAATCCACTGATGGGTCTCCAAGGTGTAGATTTAGTTGGTGATGTTCCAGTTGAGCTCTTTTAACCTGTAGCTTGCAGGGAGTCCACTCTTTACTTCTTTTTCAGCAAAATAATCCACAGGGTTGTAGTTTCAGATGGTGCAGTTTTCAGAGGTCAGGCCTTAGAAATCTTTGCACAGCAAAACTTCTATGCAGGGCACTTCTTGCTTCAGTAAGTTTCAAGCAGCAGACCTGGAGGGCTCTGCCCCTCTCAGATACTTATTCCAAGTTCTCTGGGTCATGCAGGAGGTCCCTTCTGACCAATGGGAGCAGGGTCACTCCTCAAAGTTATGACCACATCCTGTAGAGTGTGGCAATATTGTTTCCCAGAGTGCATCAAATCTTCCAAATCCATAATGGCTGATTTTCCAGCAAGCAGGTAAGAGCTGGCTAAACACATCCCCTAGGATGGCTTATTTCCATAGACTCTCCCCCTACCATTTGTACATACCTTCCCTAATCCTGGATCTGGTGGGGGTCAAAAGTGTAAAGTGGAAACTGGCACTATGACCATCCCTCTGCCTTTGAAGACCATGGTTTACGACTCCTCCCCCTGGCCTGGCATTCCTATGGAACAGCACACTGCCCTCCCAGCAGAGCTGGTTAACCCCACGGGCTCTTTATCACCTCTTCAAGGCAGCCTGGCATATCCACTTAACTCTGACCAATCAGGGCAGACCACTGGAAGGCTGAATTTGGACTTACAAACAAGAAAATCTTATAACTTCTTGTATGTAGACTTTAGGAGAAATTCAACAATATGACATTGTTGGATTTAATAATACCATTCTGGGAAGTCTTTGAATAGCATGTCTAGTCCTCTCCTATCAATATGTATTAATCAATAACTTCCTACCATGTTAACCTATGTACCAAGGGATTTGCAATGGGAAAAATTACTTGGGCCATTTTTTCCAGCACCAGGACTTACAAAAACATATTTTATAAGTAATTGTCTCATTTCTACAGGAACCCCACCCCATGTGCAACTAGGGGAGATTTTAGGGGTTCTGAATCTGTAGAAAGATTGCAGATTTTCCCTTTACAGTGCTCCTAGCATCAAAGTCGAATTTGAGTAGCTCTGTACCACAATGTGTGGAGTGAAATGTAAAATATCACTTTACCCAGGCATATAAAAACTCATTTTATAAGGGTGCACCTTATAGATACCTGTCCCCCCACCCCTGGGATACCTAGGGGAGACCCTGGGGGTCCCTAATATGCCAAAACATTGTCGGTTATCCATTTTTAAGTGCCCCAAACACCAAAGTCGAGTTTGGGCACAATTTACTTTTTAAAAGCAGTCCTGGCACCCAGGGCTGTTTTTAAACCGACCTCAGGCTTCAGCAGTGCACACATGCAAGTGCAAAAGGAGCTGCTGGCCTTTAAACTGCCATGTCTCAGGGTACTAGGAACTTCTAGGTAGTTTCAATCCCCCTGCCCTATTATATACTAGGGGCTTATAGGGTAGGGCATGCCAATCACTGGAGTACCCCACTATACCATTGTGTACCCTAGTGTATGTAGGTGTTTTAACTGTTTCTTTCAGCATAGCACTGACCCTGGGCCTGGTTAGGCAGAGCCCAGAGTCAGTCAGAGTCAGTTACCATCAGCATCAGTCAGCAAAAAGTTGGTGGGTGCCCAGGGCACAGGATGACTTTTCAACAGCTGTGTTGCATGAAAAGGAGAGAGCACAAATGCACCATATCTACTAAGATATGATGCACTTCTGCTCTCTCACAGCACTGTCACACTTCTGGCAGTTTAGAGCAAACGCAGGTATCCTTGTGCCATGGGTCAAAGTTACCTGCATTGCAAGGAGAATAGTTTCTGTTCAGGAAGGGATGCCGTCCTGCACAAAAACAATCTCTCGAGGCATATTCCTCCTTCTATCTGAAGTGCAGATTGCAGCACACATAGAAAGATGAAATTATGTTACGCCATCCTCTGGGAGCCCTGGCGAGTTTGCACAAGCCTATGTTTACAAACCTTTGTAAATCTGGGATTGCGTGAAATCCATGGGTGGATGCATGGGAACGGCCATGTTCCACCCATGGAACACCTCCAAGAATGAAAGGTAGTGCAGCGCAGCATAGCACAAGCCGCTGAACTGAGTTACATTTTCTATTTTGCAAAGGCATGCAAAGCGGCGCAAATCGTCCCTCGCATTGCTTTGTAAATATTTACTAGCAATTTGTGTCATGGATGCGCCACAAAAGTGGTGCAACCATGCTGCAAAAGAAACCTGGCCCTATATCTTTAAGGAAAGGAATATAGGGTGCACCACAGTTCTGGACATGCCAAGACCCCGCCCTTGCACACACCAGTTCTCATCCAGAACCCTATACATATGCTTTTCTGCTTGTTTTGCGCCTTAGTAGGCATGGGTCCTGTTGGATGAGATCGTCATCATATATTCTTACTTCTTTTTAGGGGAATAACATGCAGATTTTGGTGTTTATAGAACCAAAATCTTGTTTTCCTGTTGAAGATTGCACCTTTTCTCTCTGCCAAAATAATGGAGGGCTTGAACTTTTTCACCCCTGGTGATTACTGGGTGTGATACAACGCACCACTTGTAGCTGCGACCCCTGCTCAAGTGGGTGGCTGCGCCGTGACCGTGATATAACAGACCACTTGTAGTCAGGCCCTAAGTGGGAGGGTCCACTGCACTCGAATTCTTCTTCGATCTCAGATTCTTCACTCCCAGGGCTTTGAGGAAGGTGATTCTTGCAGATCGCGTATCTCTAGGGTAAACCCATAGCGGTTAGGGGTCACCATCAAGGAGCTCCTTAACCCCTTCCATGCTCATGACGGAACGATTCCGTCATGAGCATCGGTTGAGCTGTGCTCATGACGGAACCGTTCCGTCATGGCCCCGCCCGCGCTCGAACCCTTCAGCACCGCGGGGGAATCCGCGCAGCGCTGAAGGGGTTAAGGAAGGTGATTCTTGCAGATCGCGTATCTGTGGGGTAGACCCTTAGCGGTCAGAGGTCACCATCCAAGGTGCTCTTTAAAGAAGGTGCTTCTTGCAGATCGCATATCTTTGGGGGGACCCTTAGCGGTTAGTGATCACCATCCAAGGTTCTCTTTAAGGAATGTGATTCTTGCAGATCGCGTATCTTTGAGGTGGACCCTTAACGGTTAGGGGTCATCATCCAAGGTGCTCTTTAAGGAAGGTGATTCTTGCAGATCGCATATCTTTGGGGTGGACCCTTAGCTGGTTAGTGGTCACCGTCCAATGTGCTCTTTGAAGAAGGTGATTTTTAAAGATCCCGTATCTTTGGGATGGACCCTTAGCGGTTAGTGGTCACCATCCGAGGTGATCTTTAAGAAAGGTGATTCTTGCAGATCGCGTATATTTGGGCTGGAACCTTACCGGTTAGTGGTCACCATCCGAGGTGCTCTTTAAAGAAGGCGATTCTTGCAGGTCGCGAATCTGTGGGGTGGACCCTTAGCGGTTAGTGGTCACCATCGAAGGAGCTCCTTAAGGAAGGTGATTCTTCCAGATCGCGTATCTGTGGGGTGGACCCGTAGAGATTAGTGGTCACCATCCAAGGTGCTCCTTAAGGAAGGTGATTCTTCCAGAACGCGTATCTGTGGGGTGGACCCTTAGCGGTTAGTGGTCACCATCGAAGGAGCTCCTTAAGGAAGGTGATTCTTCCAGATCGCGTATCTGTGGGGTGGACCCGTAGAGATTAGTGGTCACATCCAAGGTGCTCCTTAAGGAAGGTGATTCTTCCAGAACGCGTATCTGTGGGGTGGACCCTTAGCGGTTAGTGGTCACCATCCAAGGTGCTCCTTAAGGAAGGTGATTGTTCCAGATCGCTTATCTGTGGGGTGGACCCTTAGTGGTTAGTGGTCACCATCCAAGGTGCTCCTTAAGGAAGGTGATTCTTCCAGATCGCGTATCTGTGGGGTGGACCCTTAGCGGTTAGTAGTCACCATCCAAGGTGCTCCTTAAGGAAGGTGATTCTTCCAGATCGAGTATCTGTGGGGTGGACCCCTAGCGGTAAGTGGTCACCATCCAAGGAGCTCTTTCAGGAAGTTGATTCTTGCAGATCGCGTATCTTTGGGGCGGACCCTTAGCGGTTAGTGGTCAGCAACCAAGGTTCTCTTTAAGGAAGGTGATTCTTGCAGCTCGCGTATCTTTGGGGTGGACCCTTTGCGGTTAGTGATCACCATCCAAGGTGCTCTTTAAGGATGGGATTACCAGTCCCCGCGGAAGTAACCATCTACTTTCCCCATTCTTCCTCTCCAGGAATTCTGGGATTTCCTTGAGAGAACGTTCAGAGTAAGTGAAGGCATTTTTACTCCAGCTTCTGTACAGAGGTGCTTGATTCCTCTGTCTGCGCTTCTTTCCTCTTTCTGGGTCCACACCAATCTAAAGGTAGAGCTGTCTTACAGCTGTCGCAAGAGTGGGTGTGCAGAGGTGTGCGCTCCAAAGTAGCACAGAAGCATAGCTGGGCCACCAGGCCATATTCGCCATCAAACAACACAGTGGAACTAAAGATCATAGACATGTTTTCATGTGCCCATCACAGCTACCAGGAATTGATGAAAACATGCAAAACATGAATCAATACAGTCATTCTCTTTGGTTAAAACCGTCCCTAATATGACCACCATAAAACGAGAAAGGTCCCAGTATAAAATGCTATGGACCAGAGCACCTTCCAAATACAAGCTTAACCCCTTAAGCAGACCACCCAGTGTAAAGATAATAGAGACACTACTTTCTTCTGTAAACTTTTGCACTAAGGTTGACCTACAAATGTAATACACCATTATGTCCTTCAGATAATTCTGGCAAAAGAGGTTTATAGTATTTTTCGGTTATCCAAAAACGCATCAGGCCCTATTTGTGACCCCGTTTGTATCCCTCTTGCCCCACGCTACGTGGGGCAAGAGCAACGTAAACCTTTAGAATTTTTTTTAAAACAAAGCAAAGCCACTTAGTGTGAATTTGAGTGGCTCCAAAAATATGGAGTAACACAACGCAGCGCAAATCACTGGGCTGTGTCACTCTGCCCTGGGAAGGCGTTCCATGGGCGTTGCAAGGGTGTTCTCACGCAACTCCCATGGCTTTTTATACATTTCAGTCATATCCAAGAGTCTGACCCAAATCCCTCTCTGCGTATGTAATTTATTGTAAACAATAGGGATTGCTGATGGACAGCTAAACCCAATCCCAAATAAACTGTCAATACACGCCTACCCTTTCGGTTTTGATTTTAGAAGCCAGCAAGTATTGTCTCATGGGACCAGTACTCTACAATGTACAGTGTAAATCATAGTGAACTGTGGGATGCAATGTTTCACATATGGAGAAGCGCACTGACACAGACACAATGCCCTCCGATTCTCTTGCTGAATTCTTTTAAGCATCCAGTGCATAATGTATCACATCTGGAATAAATGGACACATATTCAACACTTTTCTCCACATTTGCTTAATATACGTTCTGATCATTTTCATCATCCAACAGAAGCCACTCCACCCTTCTATCCACACCATACAACATCAAGGATTTATACTTCAAACAGTTGTACCTCAACACAACACTTAGGGGCAGATTTACAAGCCCCTTGCAACACTTTTACGCCGCCGTTGCGTCACTTTTGTGACGCAGCGGCGGCATAAACCATGCGCCACGTTGCAATTTATTTACAACGTGCCGCATCTAGGCAGATGCGTCACGTTGTAAAGCCCTGCACCACATAAAACCTGCGTCAGGTTTCATGTGGGCGTTCTGTCGCAGGGTGGGCGTTCCCTTGCATGAAAGCCCCGTAAAACAGACTCAGTTTTACGACGCTGCTGCGTCAAACCCTTATGCCTGCTTAAAGAAGGCGTAAGGAGTGACGCACCACGGTAAGTATGGGCGGCCCCTGTGCATTGCAGGTGTTGCGTCACGCTTGCGACGCGACTCTAGCATTGCGCCGCCCGTACGCCTCAAGATGCGTCACGCATCTTCCCCTCCTTGCGCCATGGTGCGCCGCATTTTATTGTAAATGCGACGCATCTGTGGTGGCGCAAGGGGGGGATTACGTGACTCATCTGTTCTGGCGTATCCCTGCTGATTTGCAGAGATGCGCCAGAAGTTGTAAATCTGCCCCTCAGCCTTTAATCAGCTGAAAAGTGTAACCATGTTTAAACCCATGTAAAAAAGGCATATGGGATAGCCTAGACTATTGATCAAAGCATTGGGGCCAATTCACAAAAGTGAAATATATGTACCGAGGACTCTGAACACATAGATTTCCACCTGTAGCTTGGCGGGGATCTCCTCCCGGATGGTATGCATCAATGTCAGGCAGAGACACCCAGTCAGTAGTAGGGGTAACATGCCTCCCCCTTACATGACTAGGTGGAGATTATTACGGCTGAATTTATGAGTGTAAAGTTACTACAAGGAAATTTGATTGGATTCATATCTGTTCTTATAGGCCGAGATCCCTGCACTTACGCCATAGCTTTCTGCCTCAGCTATGGAAATTTCAAAATTGAAAAGTATAAGTTAACAACATTTACCTGATCTAAATCATACCCATGTGATAAACATGAACCCAGGAAAGTTCATGACGTCAGCGCGTCATGCGCGCCGTTCATCACTGGAAACAAATAACAGCCTCGGCCGTTGTGCAAGCTCCTCCCCAGCTGACTTGCTGCGAATGGAAAAAAGCAAACCCCTCTGGTGTCTGCCCAGCAGCGGGTGCCCTTGCCGTGGACGTCACATCAATAGTGCCCAATGGGTTAAAGCCATGCTGCTTTTGGCTGGAAGTGTAGCAGCATTTGTTGGTATTTCCGAAGTAAACAACAGAACAGAACTGAAAAATATACACAGAGTAACATCACCATACATGCCAACATTTGGGCAGAGGAAAGAGAGATTAATAAAAAGAATCGGTGGATTTATTTTCCAACTTGTATTGAAGTGGGGCCAATTTATAGAGGGATAAAGCTAAATTATTTCCATTTTTTGTTTTAAAAATCAGAAGGCTTCCATAAAAAGCGGGTCAGTTGGCATGTATACATAACAAAAAAAAATATAACATGGCACATCACATGACATGTACATTTCAAAAAGTGCAAATCAAAAACACAGTAGCACCATAGCCAGCCTCTACAGTAGAATAGTCAATTTAAAATGCCTGCCATGCATCATGATGCATGCAGACTCACACATGCTGAAGCACATGCTTGACCCTTTAAAGCCTCATACCCTTGGCTTCGGCAGTGCTTATTTAATGTGGAAATTACACAAAATTAAGTTAAATTACACGAAGTGCTTATCTTTTTTCGTGTAAAATGCATTCCCGCAATTTTGGATGCGAGGACTCCTTTCACTCTAATAATTATTACGTAAAATGTGCCTGTGATGCAAACAACAGCCACTCACAGTGGGTTGGTCCACCTTGTTCCTGTGCTCCCAAAGTAGGATTTTAACCCAGACACAGTCTCAATTTGAACATTGGAATGCTGAGAGCTCCACTGAAGACAATGGAGTAGCTCCGGGCTTATAATGGCTGGTAGAAACCCGGATCGCCAACATTCCCATGTTTGTATTCCTGAATGTTCTAATGTTCTTATATCCCTTCTACCTCTGGCTGTACCGGTTGTTAAAGGCGCTCTCCATCGTTATAGGCCTTCGACTGCAGCTAGGGCCTATAACTCAGGTTCAGACCCTTTAACAACTGGTAAGGCCCTCTGCAGTGGGCTATAAGCTATACTAGAACACTGTAATTGTGCGAGCTCCATTGACGACAATGGAATAGTTCAGGGGTTTTAATAACATTTCATGTAATGAGTGTAATGGGCAATGGACAAAATTACTGGGCATCATGCCGATGCAATCAACGTTGTGCCGGGCCCAGATGAAGTGTCCTCATTTGAGCTTGTGGGATTATCAGGGTAATCTATGTTAGCGCCCGGTCGCTGTATTACCCTGGGACAGAGGTTTTAGCTTCCGATTCCGAGATGAAATTAAAGAGTGGCAGAACTGCATGCAATTGCTCCTTGGGGTTTGTTTTTCCTTCACTTTCTACTTAATACCTAGTGGGTTTTGTATGGGTTAAACCTCTGGGCCACTGTGCAGTTTGCACACAATTTAGAATCCAGCACAGGACTCAGAATGAGCCTGTTAGGAAGGACATTAGTCTTTTAATATTACTGCTGATATAAAGCTTACAAAGGAAATTGTTTTCTGGCACTTATCTAATAACTTAATATTACCACACAGATTAGTGCTCTTTATCACCTTCAGAAGTATGAAAGGCTGAGCCAGCCCTGCCAGGACTGGATCCTGCGGACTGCAGTAGCTCTCTGTACTGCTAACGATAACTCACGCTCCATTCCTCCACTGGTTGCACATCCATCCAGCAGCCTTTCCTGGAGACACAGGGATCTCTGTGGCTTATTCTGCTTTTCCTGAACCTGGTTGTTATCCATGACTGCTCCATCCTTGAAGAACAGGCCCAATTTTTTGATTCAGTGACTTTTGTAAGTAGTGTATTTTGTCACTGAGTGTTAATATCTCATCGACTGCGATAGCTTGCTTCCTGACAGCTCCTGACCCTGATGCCAGGCAACATCATGAGTTAAAATGATCGCTGCACTCCTATGAGCTTATTTATGAGAGCCCTGCATCACTTTTCCACAACGTACATTTTTCTCCTCATTGTTTAGGTCTAGCCTAGGCAGTGTGCATGTGCTGTTTTCGAGACATGCTAAATCTGCTCTTTGGGCTTCCTGCACACCTATCGATTTCCATTTGATCTTTTATTTGCCATTCAGAATTGCTGGCTTTTTATTGGTGTATTGGTTGTATTTGTCCCTCCTTTGGGTGCTTGGCTCCCTCCCATGGTGACTGGACCTATTACATGTAGGCGTTCACTTCTATTCTTTTCTGTTACTTTTGGCACACTTTTTAAAAATCTAGGTCAAGCCCCATTTGTAAACAAAGATTTTGTAATGCTATGCTTTTGTAGCCCACGCGGCTTTTGCTTGATCAGACCACACAGCTTTTGTTTGATCAGCGCGGTGCCCACTACACAAGCGCCACGCTTCATGTTTTATTTACTTATTTCTTAGAGGATGTACTGTGTCGTGTGTACATTGTTCCAGAAAGGAAACTTCGTGATGAGTCACTCCAGTCTTTGCACAGCGTAACTGTCGCTTCCCAGCTATCAAGCAAAGCGACAGAAGTGTGGGCACAGTGACTCACATGTAGGAGCCAAGGGTTCAACAGTCTGTGCAAACTGTGGCAAACAGTGCCTCTGCATGTGAAATGATATAATGCTGCCCCGGAGTGGCCGAGAGCCCATCTTCCACCTAACTTTTGCCTATCTCTTATTACTTTAGCCAGTGCATTGCCTGACCCTTACACCTCTTCCTTCCCCTTGATTGCCTTTTAATGTCACCGCACTAGAATAATAGGTTACGTAGTGGGTGATCTTTTTGCTTTCATGTTCTGGTCCATGTCCAGTGTTTTGTTTCTAATGTTTGCAACTGATGTCCCCTGTGACCTCCAATCTTTTTTGTGTGTTTCCTCTTAGTATTCACGTGGGATGGTTTTGGTAAACAGAGCCAGTGGAGCGATGCGTCCTGTTTTTGTTGCCTAAATATCTGTGCTGTCGACGCCTTGCTGCTTAGTGCCTCTGGCTTATAGTCTCATGTCTGCTTTCTAGAGTAGCCAGGAGTAGGTGTAAGACTAGTTTTTCTTCTTGTTACTACACAGGTATGCTCGTTCACCCATGTTGTTTGCCCTGTGTGAGTGCCGCATTGTGGGAGAGTCGCCCCTGCAGCTGTGATTTTGCTGACCCTTATCCCTTTGAGGCGGTGTGCCTTTGACTTTTGTGCTTTTACGGTGCTGAGATGTTGGCAACTTGGGTCATTTGTGCTCTTGGACGGTTATTGTGTTCTGGTGCATTGTTTGTCTGCAGATGTATTGTTAACGTCAGGGATTGTTTGTGCACGTGGATGTGTCAGAGTGTGACCTGCTCCTTTCCAGATGTGGTCCACACTCAGCCACCTCAGTGTAGTGGAGTGCACAATGTCATGATGATTGTACTGCAGCCATGGTCATGTGGTGTCACTTGCATTGTCAGTGTGGCTCACAAATATGTATCTTTGCTGGTTTTCGCACGTGTGCATGTGTTGGTTGTGGGCTTGTTGATGTGTGGGGTGGGACCCCTTTGGGCACATGGTGGACAGGGGCCTACTTGGTGTTTGAATGTGTGCTGCAGTGGGCCAAGGGGATCAGGAACATGATCCAGGGTCATTGTGGGTGTGCAGTGTGCTACACATCATTGTGCATGAGTGCCATTGTGCCCATCTCCCCTGCCCACCGAGTCCCTGGTCGTTACTCACCCTGTTGATGTTGTGTCAGGTCATATCGAGCTGTGTCTGGACTCCCAACTCCTTGCACCGTCACCACACTGATGACTGTGGCCACCATTTCCTCCAGCTCCTCCTGTGGCGCAGGACTCCCACCTCCAGTCGCCGTTGCTGCCTTCCTGTTGGCAGCGGATTTCCGTTTTGTTTGGCTTTTCACATCATGTTGTTGCCTCTTAACCTCTTCCATTGACCTCCTCGACACTCCGACTGCATTCACGTTGTTCACGATGGAATGCCATATTTCCGTTTGTGTTGCCATGACACAGTGGAGGTGATGAACAGTTGTTGAGGAGAGGAGTTGGCCTAACGGCTAGGGCGCTCGACCTCGGACCTGGGAAACTGGGTTTGAGTCTCGGTAATGACGCTGAACATCCTGTGATTCTGGGCAAATCACTTAATCTCCCCGTGCCTAACAAAAAAATGAATGTGTGTTCTCATGTAACGTAACTGGTGCTATGTAAAGCGCTCTGATACCTGATTGGATTCGGGTCAAGTTCGCACTATATAAAACTCTGCAAAAAAAAGAAAAAGTTGTTGGTAGTGTTCTGTCGCCTCTGTGACGATGATCCGGTTTTCGTGCGGACTGAACCCCGTCTTCCTCTTCCTCTTCTCGTTGGCCTTCCCCGACCCCGAGGTTCCTTGCTGGTGGTCTGTGGGGCTTGTGGGGTTCGCGTTGACCTCTGCACTCAATCCGGGTGCATCCATGGTGCTTCGCAGTTTATTTTTTTCCCCTTTTTTTTGTTCTGCTTTTATGGTGCATTTTCCCGCACTACGCGTGGGTATTACAGGCCTGTCGCTGGTTATCGCTCATTTTTGTATCGTGATTGGCCTCATCGCAACTTTTTTCGCGTTCGTGTTTTGCATTTTTGCGGTGTTGCATTGATTTTAACGCGGTCATTTGACGCGTTATTGTGAGACTATCGCATGGTACCGCCGTGTTGAGAATACAACGTTAACACGGCGTTATTTTCCTGCGATGGACTGCGATGTGAAGAGTTGCTGTAAGCTAATTTTGCGATAATTATCACACGTTCTTGAGAGTATCCCCCATGGTCTTGTTTGACTAGATGATCTTGCAGTCATTGACTCCAATTGCAGCAGCGTCACTCAGTCGTTAATCCTTCGTCGGTCAGCAAAACGTGCATCATTGAATGAATACACAGAATCAGTTATCACTGCTAACTTACTTCATGTGCCGTGCAGTAATACCGTTCCAAAGTCGCTCTTATCCTCACATCCTCTCACATTCAGTCAGTCAGACTTTTTAGGGAATCAGCACCCTTCATTCTGAGATGCATAGTTTCTTCTTCTCACGTGTCAGACTACAAGACACTACGTAGCAAGTGTCACTGCCTCGTATGTCATGATTGGCTTGGGAGCCCTGTTTGTGGCCAGATGCTCTGAATTTCTAGGTTCTAATCACATTTGTCCAGACAGATATTTCTCCTGTGTTCTTCTTGGAGTGGATGGGCAGGCCCTCCCCTTTCATGGTTCACAACACTCCACCCTCCAAGTAAAGCCCCTTCTGTTTTTGTCACCTTTGTTGTCCCATAAAAATAAATTGAGTGGAGCTCACCATCCATGTGAAAGGCTCGGACAGCCACCAACGGGTGGATGGGGGACGGGGTCAAGTTACCATGTCTAAACCAGGGTGGAAAATGGACAGTGCAACAGAAGTGGTTGACTAAAGAAAGTGGGAGATGTCTCCATCTATATGACACACCATAACATACATACAGTAACAGCCCATACCATACCATACTGTACAATGATAGGCCATACCATACAATACTCATGGCCACTGGAATTATGCAACAGGAGAGGACCAATTTATGTGGCAGGGTTGAGTAAATTATGCTGCAAGAAAAGGAAAATTATGTTACATATTGCGACACACTTTGTTCAAATATATTACTTCATTATTTCATCATTTCGAAACTTGAAAACACTGTCCGCGCATTGGTTGCACCTCATCAGTACCTCTTTAATACCCAAATATCTTCCTATGACTAATAATATTCGGAGGAGGCGCTCGCTTGCCACAGTAAAACTTGCAGCGCTTGTGCAAACTGCGAATGTAGCAATTTATCAGGTGAACACCTTCCATCGCATGATCTGCTTGAAGGCAATCTAAGGGGCATATTATCAAGGACGGCATTAAAATTATCGCCGGTTTAGCTGCAGAAAACTGCCGCTAAAGCGGCGATAATGGGCTTGATAATATGCTGCAGAGAATTCCCATAGAAGCCCATGTTGACACCAGAACATGGGCTTCTATTGGAATTCTCCAGGGCATATTATCAAGCCCATTATCGCCGCTTTAGCGGCAGTTTTCTGCAGCTAAACAGGTGATCATTTTTAACGCTTTTCTTGATAATATGCCCCCATATTAGTAATACCAAGAGCTTTCCAACTACATTGTTATCATCAATCATATCCCATTACAACACATTTCCTGGTCTTTCAGTTTTAACTTCACCTTTAAGTTTCAGAGCCTTTCTTTGCACTTTGGGTTGCCTCCTTATTGTGTCTCATTTAGTCACTCGGTTATGGTAATTTCACAGTTTACTGTGGCTTTCGCACCATCATTTACTTACAGGGAAAATCTCAAGCAAATGTAAATATTTGAAACCATCATTGACAAATGACAGCTTTAAAATTGTGAATCACCATTAAATGTTTTAGTGTTTAAAAGGGGTGAACGCATTGGATGTGTCTCGTCATGACAACGTTTTTTAACCTGTCTAAATGTTTTTAGAAACATGTTAGTGTTGGGCGGGCCCCACGCACAGATGGTGGTAAAGCATTTACAGCAAGGGCAGTGCTTAGAAGCACACACTGATGGGTCAGCACTGGAGTACAAGCTGTATTGTATTTAGGGGTGGGCGGAATTTGCGTAATCGCGTTACGCAAATCTCCGCGAAACGGTAAAAAATCTCCGCGAACACGCAGAAATTCCACGAACACGCGGAATTGCTTGTTCGCGATACTTTTTTCCTGTTCGCGATCGCTGTTTGCGTGCTCGGGGTGAAATATCTCGCGAACACGCATATTGAGAACGCGAACAAGCAAAAAATTTCGCGAAGTCGCGGAATGCAGATTTTTGGGCAATTTCGCGTTCTCGCGGAACGCGAAATTACCCAAATTCCGCGGAGAACGCGAACGGAACGGAATTTACCGCCCAGGCCTAATTGTATTGACATTTAATCCGCGCTTTCGTACCTCTTCTGAGCAGTGAAAAAGAAAGATAAGTGCCGGGGCTCTCGTCAGAAGGCAGCTTCTACCAGCCCACTTCTCCTGTTAGCGTCGCCTAAAACAGAAGCCATGAAACACTACAAGTGGGGATAGGATGTTGTGTAATGGGCAGAGCTGCTGACCTTGGAGCTGGGGAACCAGGTTCAAGTCTCGGCATTGGCAACATCCTGTGATTCTTGATGAATCACTTAAACCCCCAGTGCCTATCAAAAATAATTGTGTCCTCAACTGGTGCTCAAGCACCAGTGTTGATGATTAAGTGCCGGTACTGAGCACCCGAAACCACTGGCTCAAATTAAGCGCTTTCAGAATCGACACGTAAATAGCTACTCTGTCATGCATGATTGTAAGAAAGTTGGGTGAGATGTGGCCTATAAGTGGCCACATTTGGGAGTATGACTTTGGATGAGTGTGCCATTCATGTCCCGTTGCTTCGGACCCCGTTTTGATTTGGAATGGCGTGCTAATAAGGATTCGAGCAAAGAGACTGCCCGAGTTTGACCGAAAACTGTGTGGAGAACCGGTGTCTTGATCTCTACTGAAGGAACAGTATTGAAGCACGAGTGCGCTTACTAGATCGTTTTCCTCGATATCTAGTGAGCTCCTTTTGAATTTGGAAGATACATTTGCCATTTAACCCCTGTCCTGAAGAGGCCTGAAGTTTACTTTGGCTGAAACGTGGTCACGTCGACAGATATTGGATGGAGGAGTCACTTGAGTTTCAGTGATTCACAGACTGGTGCTGGGACACCTGGAACGACGTTTGGGTCTTAGTTGCCCTCATTGCTTGTGTTCCCCACTGTTTAGTTTGACTACCTCCGAGTGGTCCGCCTGATACTTTGAAAGGGGACACTGATAAAAAATGTTTGTGTTTGGGTTAATTGTTGTTTGTTATATATTGAACTGATGGTATGTGATATATGTGTTTGTATCTTTCTTTGTATAAACGCCTGTTTCCTTGTGATATACTGTAAATGATGTTAGATGTATTCTATTTTGATTATTTGATATTTTTGAAGGGGTAATTAAATGTGCTCTTTCAATGAACAATTGTATATATTTTTTCCGTGATACTCTTTTCTCTATATATATATTCATGTCGCAACAGGCATGCCGCGGCACTTTATTGCATGAGGTGGGGCTCAAAAGAAAGTGAGAGTTGGGGTAGCTGTCTGTATAAACAGACCATTGATTAATCTCAATTGAGGCCTATTGAAATGTTTGTTTTAGAGAATAGCCAGATCTTTATTTTATTTTTTTAATTCTCTGTGATTGCTTATTATCCATTTTTCTGTAGATTTATTCAGAGCTTCTGATTTTGTATAGCATACCTGGATGTATAGTGTGACACACAACACCACACAATTCCACACTACACAGTTCAACACTACCCAGCATAAAAACACTCCACATAATACCACGCAACCCAACATAATTCAACTATACATAGTTACACTCCACTCAATACCAAATAAATACAACCCACATAAACCACTCTATGCCACATAGCAACAATCAACATGATTACACTCCACATCATGCAACATAATTCCAGTCAGCATAATTTCTCCTCAACACCACCCAGTTTCATGCCACACAATTCAACTCTACCCATTTCCATTCCACATCACATATTTCAAGAACCACATAATGCAACTCAACAACATGATTACAGAACACACCACATACATCCAATCTACACCACAGAATTCGATCTCATGCTATGAAAATCAACAGTACATCACATAATTAAACTCCACTACATACTGCTCCACAACACAAAATACCATTCCAGTACACACAATACCACATGATTACTATCCACATAATTCCACTCACCACACCATGCCACACAATTCCACTAAACAATTCAACTGCAGACAATTCCACAACAAACCGTTCCAATCCAACCCACATAATTCCACTCAACACCACATTCATCCACACCACTCCATAACATATGGGTAAAATACATCATCATTTACAATGCCAATAGCTCAAACTCTCACAAAAGATAAACATATTGGGTTTGCCTGTGCTTGGTTCTCATTCTATGGGTGCTGCATTGCGCACCACACAGAGAAAGAGGATAATGCCTCTTAGGATTGCTCCTTCCTGCACAAAAACAATCCTGCATTTAACTGAAGCACCATTGCACCCGAGGCTGCCAAAACGGTGCCAGCTCTGGAATAAAAGACAGGAATGAACCATTTTGCATAAATACGGTACATTCCTGCCCTTTCACTTTGGCGTAGGGCAGCAGAGCAAGATGCCATGCTGCGCTGTCCTACACCACAATCCCATAAATGTGGGCCCAATTGTGTGTAAAGTGTACTATTGGATGCCTCTATTCTTTACCCTGCTTTGATTGTCCAACAGACGTCGATGCTGATTTAGAATGGGGAGTAACTGGGAATTTGGCAAAAACTGTGGATTCTCCATCAGCACATTCGGTGGTTGAACCAGCCTACCTGGAGCTCCCTGGACCACATACATCCCACATGCATTGTTAGATCAAGGTCAGACCAAAGTGGCATATTTACGAGCCCTCAAAGTCACAATGCATGGTTCTGAATGGCCTCACAGGAATGGAGGACGGCAAGGCAGCGCAAATCACTGCGTTGCTTTACTCTATGCTCGGGAGGAGTTCCATGAGAGTTTCGGTTGGCTTTCCCACGCAACACCCATGGATTTTGAGGCTTCCCCAGATTTACAAGATCATGAAAACCTGGGGATGTGCCAAATCCTTACACCTCCCAAGGGGAGACGTAACAAGGAGAAATAGCTTTATATCTCCTCATTTTCTCCTCTTTCTATGTGTGCATTCTGCAGCACACAAAGAAAGAGGAAAACGCCTCTATGGAATGCTTTTGTGCAGGAAGGTACACCTTCCTGCACAAAAACAATCCTGCCAACAACACTGGCACCCTTGCACCACGGTGCAAGGGTGCCTGCATCGGCACTAGGCTTCCGAAACGGTGCCAGCACAGGTGGGAAAGGACCGGAATGATTCTTATTGCATAAAAATGGTACATTCCCGTCCTTTTACTTTGGTGTAGAGCAGCGCAGCAAGATGACTTCCTGCACTGCCCTACACCAAATCCCCATAAATGAGGGCCCAGTTCTGTGATTAATAGTGTCAGCTCTCATGTTTTAAATGTTTCTGCAGCAGATGCATCAATATTTCAACACGTAGATGAATGGAAGGTTTTAATAAATGTCTCTGAAGATTGTGCATTATTAGCAGATCATTGATATTTGATGACATTTTCAAAGCTTGTTTCAGAAACATTTGGAAAAATGTCCACATGGAAGATTTTGCAAGAGAAAAAAACACTAAAATCACTTTTGCTTGACTTTATCAAATATATTTGCTGAAAGTGTATTCAAGAAATGGAAATAATTTGCTGAATATTTGCTGAAAAACATGCATGTTGGCTTTTGGTTTGTCTCATTTACAAAATAGTAACATTTCAGTATGCAGTTAGTAAAACAGAATAGTAATAATCTCAATATTAAGAAATTGCAAAATGAGAAAATTCCCACATTTGCGCCATCATTTATGATTTATCATGCTTCTAGTACAAAACCAATTATCAAAAGGTCCCTTCCACATCTATAATCCCTCTTGCTAATTCTAGCACCAATTTAACCAGCGGAGTTATCTTTTCTTTTCAGCGATGGAGTACCTTCTCTGCCGAATCAAAGGCCAACACGCCTCATTTACAGGCGGGCAGAACGTAACTATGTAGAAGGCGAAGACTATTGTATCTCTGCTGCCTACATACACCTCTGCTGCTATGTGGTGGGATGGGGCCACTCTAAAAACATACATTGAGAATAAAAGGATACCAAGAGGGTTACGTATACTAATTTTCCCTAACTATGAAGACCTGGAGCCCGCCCTATTAGAGGAATGGGAAGAGGCTTATACATCGCCTCATACAGAATGATGTAAATTCTTATTAGAAATTCTGAACGCAAAGTTAAGAATATAAGAGAAGAAATAGCGAAACTTGAAAAAGAAATCAGTGAAACTAACTTTAGGGTAGCCATCCTTAAAAACTACGAAATCCTGAAAAAACAATTAGCGAGTTATCAGCTATATTTGAAGGGGAAGAAACAGAAAAAGATCAAAACAGATGAGGGTGATTATGCAAGAGGACATATTTTTACATTTGCTAAGAAATATGAAGACATTACTACTAATAGTTAAATAGGCACAACTAATAATGAGAAAGACGCAAGTGTCTCATCAAGCAGTACGTCCCTCTCCTCTGTGGAGACAGATCCAGGAGAAGGCCCAAGCATTAGCAGCTTGAACAACTCGTAAACTGATTTTTAAGGGAGGTACAGTGGTACTGGTTAGGGAACAAAAAAAGAACCGTAAATGAAGACTCAGGAAGGGTGTCAAGAAACTCAAGAGTAGGGGTACGTGCAAGGCTGCAGAACCAGAACATGTAAATGTTTTGACTGTTGACAATTTGATGCCTTTGTTTGCAAAAGAGAATGTACTTTGCACTTCTAAAGAATTAAGTGTTGTTAACTTGTCATCGAGGTTATTGACTGTACAAGAAACAAATGTCTTATGTAAAGGCCTAAACTACTGTCCTACCTAACATTGTAATTTTGAGAAGGTGCACATAGATCTGTACAAATTTGTGCATAAAATCAAATTAAAAAAACATTTTGATGAACATCCTAGTGTGCCCACTCCTATGTTACAAATCCCTGATATATCTGATCTTACCATCGTAGACTTGAATAACATACATGTCATTGCGACATTGGATAAGGAAAATTAAGTGGGTGATATAATTCAACTTGCCCAAGATTTAGCAATACAAGAGGATGTTAACATAGATGGTGGTCTACGACATAAATCAAAATACATGCCACTTAATACACAGTATACGGTCATTGATGAATTTCATGATAACGTGACAAGGGATCTGTATCGTTTGGAGGATGAACATACTGGTTCTCATTCATGCAAACATGGATATACCATGACTATAAAGGATAGAGAGCTATTGAAATCAATGAAGGAGGACACCAGTATTGTCATCCGTGAGGCTGATAAGGGTGGCAACTTCGTCCTTATGAATCGATGTGATTACTTGGGGGTAATAGCGAGACAATTAAGTAAGAGTGCTTGCTATGAGAGACTTAAATCAAACCCCATTGTTAAGATTGAAACATTTGTCAACTTGAAATTACTTGATTGGCATTAGTCATGTCTACTGACAGACTTAGAATACAGATACCTAAATCTATATCATTCAAGGTATCCTTGCATCTATACTCTACTAAAGTTCCACAAAGGTGGGTCATACCCACCAGAAAGACTGATTATTTTGGGAAATGGTGGGCCGACTGAACACGTGTCTGAGTATGTGGACAGGTTTCTACAGCCATTTGTACAAGATCTGCCATCTTACTTGAAGGAAAGTAGGGACCTACTGTGCAAACTTGAAGACTTCAAGTGGGACAGTGAGGCTCTTCTATTTGTAACGATGGACGTTGAGAGCCTTTATACTTGTATACAACATACATGGGGCCTCAAAGCTTTAAAACACTTGCTATTTAAACGCAATGTCAAATATATGGCACATACCATGAGGTTGCTCAACATTTCTGAAATAATTTTGACACAAAATGTTTTTTTACATGATGATGTGTGGTACTTACAAAAGGGAGGGATGGTCATGGGCTCCAGGTTTGTTCCATCCTGTGTAAATCTTTTTATGGGTTTGTTTGAGGTGGAGCATACCTGGGACCCAGGAGCATATAACTGGATTGACAACATTATCTTTTTTGGTCAATATATAGACGACATCATTATGATTTGGAATGGTGGTCTGAGTGAGCTTTCAGCTTATCATAGATATCTGAGTGATAATTGTTCAATTAAACATTCTAGGTCAGAAATTGAATTTCTTGATCTACTACTGTACATCAGGGATAACAAGATACAGAGTGACATCTATAAAAAGGAAACCGCCTGTAATAGTGTCTTACACGCAACAAGCACACATCCCAAGTCAACCATAAATGCCATACCATATGGTGAGATGGTTAGGGCAAGGTACAATAGCAGCCAGGATTCTTATTTCCATGGAAACATTAATGAAATCAAGCAAAACGTCACAGAAAGCGGCTATGAAATGTCGTGCCTAATTGAAGCAGAGAAAAGGGCAAGAAAGCTAAAAAGAAAGGATACCTTGAACCCTAAATCCCAAAAATACTCAAAGGTAAAATCATCTGAAGTTATATTCATTACGGAATTTAGTACATACAGCACTCATGTCTACAACATCCTGAGGAAAAATTGGCATTTATTGAATTCTAATTATATAACGGAGGGCACACTCTCAAAAAAAACTAGAGCAGTGTACCACAGAGGTAGAACCCTTAAAAATACATTATATCCCAGATACATTAAAAACATACATAGAGAGGAGAAAACTTGGTTACCTGAAAAATCACAAGGCTTTTATACTTGTGGGTCTTGTAATGTATGTGATTTGGGACTGAATAGACTGAAAAACTGTAAATACAATAAGTCCAGAGAATATTCTATTGACTCTTTTATGAACTGCAATACCACCTTTATGTTGTATGTGATAGACTGTGCTTGCGGTAAGGTATACATTGGAAGCAGCAAGCACAGCTTAAAGTTGCGAATTCAAGTACACGTGAGAGCTGTCAGAAACAGAGATCAAAGTATCCGGTTGTGACTCATATATATAGGGGAACATCCAGGTGAAACAATAATCTTGTTCCATGCCATGGAACAGATACTGTCCCATGAAAGAGGAGGCGACAGAGAAGCGGCCCTAGGACAGGAAAAAGCTAAATGGACCTGTCGTTTCAGATCAGTACTGTTGGGTCTTAATACTAACAATGATTTCTATCATGGTTTTTAGTGCCTCTCTATGTTTCTGTGATACATGATTGTGAGTCCATGTATGATGCCTCCACATGTCTTTTTCACACGTGTTTATGAGCTCATGTATACCAGTCCTAATGATGCTAATTATGCATTGATGTATCTACCTTTTGCTGTCAAATACTCTGAAAATGCGCTTTAATGGAAGTACTTAAAGTACCACTATTGTCTGAATTACAAATAGGGTTATTTCAAAATAAATAGTAATAACCCTCTGGACAATACATTGTAATAAGATTCATGCAAGGATACTGATTATTTGTATGATATGCAAATCATCATGTCTATAATTATCAACATTAATGTTGTGACATATTGACTAATTATAATTGCTCCTACCCTCTCAAAGATGGCACTGTTTTAGTCAACCTCATGCTCTATAAATAGGATAATAATAGCAACTTTCAACAATCTTCTTTTTTTCCCTTATGTTAAGTATGTTTGTTGTTAATTGGACAAATAATTCTACTAACTGTCATTAACAACTTAAGTGAATTTGTACTTAGTATTTAGATAAAAAGAGACTTATATCATGTGTTCATGCTAAACACCTTGCATGTTCCAAGATGGCGCCGTTGCAAATGTCTTAGTAGTATAGAGCTGTGACTTCCATAACATCGATTATAAAAGGGTCTGTTGTAACAAAAGATGCAAACTAAGATAGTTTGTTTTAAAACATGGTCTTAGGCACATACTGAACCATCATTCACTCCCAATCAATCAATCAATCAATCAATCACGTCATTTGTATAGCGCACTACTCACCCGGGAGGGTCTCAAGGCGCTGGGGGAGGGGAAAGTTACTGCTCAAACAGCCAGGTCTTGAGCTGCTTCCTGAAGGCGAGATGGTCTTGGGTTCGCCGAAGTTGGGTGGGGAGGGAGTTCCACGTCTTGGCTGCCAGGTAGGAGAAGGATCTTCCTCCGGCGGTGGCTCTGCGGATGCGTGGTATGGTGGCGAGTGCGTGGCCGGTCGATCGTAGCTGGCGGGTGGGCGTGTAGAAGGTCATGCGGTCGTTGAGGTACTTGGGGCCCAGGTCGTGGAGAGCCTTGTGTGCGTGGGTGAGGAGTCTGAACGTGATTCTCTTGCTGACGGGGAGCCAGTGCAGGTCTCTCAGGTGTCCGGTGATGTGGCTGTGTTGGGGGATGTCGAGGATGAGTCGGGCGGAGGCGTTCTGGATGCGTTGGAGTCTTTTTTGGAGTTTCGCTGTGGTTCCGGCGTAGAAGGTGTTCCCGTAGTCCAGTCGGCTGGTGACGAGTGCCTGGGTGACGGTCTTCCTGGTTTCCGTGGGGATCCATCTGAAGATCTTGCGGAGCATGCGCAGGGTGTTGTAGCACGAGGATGAGACGGCGTTGACTTGTCTGGTCATTGTCAGGGAGGAGTCCAGGATGAAGCCCAGGTTGCGTGCGTGGTCCGTCGGTTTGGGAGCGGTGCCCAGGGCCGGGGGCCACCAGGAGTCGTCCCAGGTGGAGGGTGATGATCCCAGGATGAGGACTTCCGTCTTGTCCAAGTTCAGTTTAAGGTGGCTGTTCCTCATCCAGTCGGCGACGTTTTTCATCCCTTCGTGTAGGTTGGCTCTGGCGGTGGTGGGTTCGCTGGTGAGGGAGAGGATGAGCTGGGTGTCGTCGGAGTAGGAGATCATGTTGAGGTTGTGCTGGCGTGCGATGGCTGCGAGGGGGCTCATGTAGACGTTGAAGAGGGTTGGGCTGAGTGAAGATCCTTGTGGTACGCCACAGATGATTTCGGTGGCCTCGGATCTGAACGGAGGGAGGCGGACTCTCTGTGTTCTTCCGGTGAGGAACGAGATGATCCATTCCAGCGCTTTTTCTCGAATTCCGATGTTGCTGAGGCGCTTCACTAGAGTTCGGTGGCAGACGGTGTCGAATGCTGCCGAGAGGTCCAGGAGGATGAGGGCCGCTGTTTCCCCATTGTCGATCAGGGTTCTGATGTCGTCGGTGGCTGCGATCAGGGCGGTCTCGGTGCTGTGGTTGGCCCGAAACCCGGACTGCGAGGGGTCGAGGGATCCGTTCGTCTCGAGGAAGGCGGCCAGCTGTTTGTTGACGGTCTTTTCAATGACTTTGGTCGGAAAAGGAAGGAGCGAGATGGGACGGTAGTTCTTGAGGTCGGTGGGGTCCGCCGTTGGTTTCTTCAGGAGGGCGGTCAGCTTGGCGTGCTTCCAGCTCTCCGGGAAGGTGGCTGTGTGGAAGGAGGAGTTGATGGTGTCTCGGAGATGGGGTGCGATGGTGGCGTCGGCTTTGTTGAAGACGTGGTGTGGGCACGGGTCGGTTGGTGATCCGGAGTGGATGGAGTTCATCGTGCGGGTGGTGTCTTCGGTGCTGATCAGGGTCCAGTTGCAGAGGGTGGTGGTGGCGGGCGTTGGTTCGGTGGTAGGGTGCGTGGTCTGTGCGTCGAAGCTGTTGTGTATGTCGGCGATCTTGCGGTGGAAGAACGAGGCGAGTGAGTTGCAGAGGTCTTGCGAGGGAGTGATGTCGTTGTTTCCGGCGCTGGGGTTGGAGAACTCTTTGACGATGCTGAAGAGTTCCTTGTTGTCGTGGGTGTTGTTGTCCAGTCGTTCTTTGAGTGCCGTCTTCTTAGTGGCGCGGATCAGCTGATGGTGTTTGCGGATGGCGTGCTTGAGGGCGGTCCTGTTGTCCGTGGTGTGGTCGAGCCGCCCATCTAGCAACTACAACATTCGATAAATATATATCCATGTCCATTAACATGTTACAAGGCGGTGGCCAAGCCTTCATCCTCTTGCATGTTTCAAGATGGCGCCGTTGTAAATGCCTCATTAGCATAGAGCTGTGACCTTTGCAATACCAAATATACATTTGCTTTTGTCACATACGAGCTGTGACCCTTGCAATACCAAATATACATTTGCTTTTGTCACATACGAGAAAATCGAAGACAGTTCACTTTAACATTTTTTTCCGGGCATGTACTTGGTTGTCAGCTGCCCTTTATTAGCATCACAAACAATTGCCCAGTATATATCTATGTCCATCGACATGCTGTAAGATGGCGGCCAAATCCTCAATATCCGGTAGGCATTACAAAGCAATCGGAACCAGGTCCTAAGAATTTAGCTTGATAGTTGTGAGCATGTAAACATTCCCTAGTCCATCGCTGAACGTTTGCTGCAGGACAATGCGAGGGAGGTTGAGGCACTCTGGGCACACGGACCCAGAAATATTATCACGCGAGTTGAATTCATAAATAAATTAGCTGTTAATGGGTGTGTATAAGGATTGAGTGAGCGTTTACATCAATAGTCCTGAGTAGTTTTAAGTTACTTCTATAATATGGATACAGATCAGCCCAGTAAAATCAGTGATATATAACTAATGCTGGTTTCACCAGATATATAGTATGTTCCTTTACAACATGGTGCTGCTTTAGCAATAGGTAATTATGGTCCGACACTTACTGGTGGGGACCCCTTACTAATCAATAGTCTCTACTAAGTGCGTAATACTGTAGAAATGAAGGCGCTTAGAACTGCCCTTGTTGATATTAACCATGGGCAATGAACTCCGCTCTGCTAGCAGAGGTTGCGGAGATTTGGTAACTACGCATTTCATTGAAAACACGGAATTCATGCAATAATTACTCCGCTAGATAGTGGAGTTAGCTACTGCACCCACAACCCTTTGATAAAACAACTTTACCTTTACATGCTAAAAAGCACATAACCAATTCACAAAAGTGAACGTTGAAAAATACCAGGCAATGAGGGAGGTGATGATTTTGGGGTCACCCCTGACCTAGAGGGAGGACAAGCAGATGCCTTGAACATAAAGAGCATATCATGCTGAACGATTGGTGGTGGTCCCATCCTCCTAGGACCTCCCCAAGCAAAGATATGTTTCAAGTATAAACGTGTGGACTATTCTCATGGCGGATTCCCAGTAATATGGTTATATTGATCACATTTTCGTGTGTGCTGGACAATTAGGTGGATACCTCTGATGGCCTGATGAAGTAAGGGCCACAGAGCTTTAGCCATGTGTCCGCCCTCCCTCTTTAGAGTGGGCCAACACTTGACATGTTTTCACTGTCCGTCACCGGTAAGAGGCAGTGACGCCTGAAAAATGATCCCTAATCCCCTGGTGAGTGGGCATTGCTTTTTCTTTTTCTTTTCAAACAGAAAGTCCCCCATTGGGATTTTGTTTGGGAAAGTAAAAAAAAAATGGAAATTTGACTTACAGCTCCATCATGTTGAAGGAGCTGCATGCCAAACTTTCAAAGAATTTATAGGAACCACCGAGACAGAAGTTTCCATAAATGCAAGTTACGTCCACTATGCCAGAGGACATCTCTAAATGTAGTGGGCAGAGTACCCTTGCCATGCAGGAGTAAAGTACTCCACAATGGTGATGGTACTTATTCCGTCTGCCAAAGTCAAAATCAATCCGGCTGTTTATTGTTGCTATTCAAACTAACACAATCTTGTAGAATGAAAATACTTGAAAGGGCAGCAGACTCTTTTATGTTGATTGTTCTTGGTATGAGTTTCTAACAACAAAGATTAAATTATAAAAGTTGCACCCAGAGAGTGAAGTGTAATGGGGAATCTTCCCCCCAGGCGATACGGGGACATGTTGGACAGAATCATATCTATGATCCTAATTGAAGGCTTATGGGTTGGGAGGCACTTAGCTGGCCTCATGAGAGGCGAATAGTAGACCTTACTATTTCCACAATATAATTTTATTGTTGACAGCCAAGACAAAGATCATACTATATGACTAGTATGGATATCAACGTTTTCAACAATGGCATGATATCAATCATGCAAAGAATAAGTTGCAAAAAAAGATAATAACAAAAAAAGGAAAAACAGATAACTCTGCCATGTTTCTTCTAGTTGCCCAATAAGGATGTATCATAAATATGGAGAGTACTTGCCACTTGTAGCCACATCCAGCATGTATACTACATATAGTCCTGTCCGCTGGATTCATACCAATGGTTCTGTAATATCAGATAGACCTTACTATTTCATTGAACATAGCACTGTATAGTTCAAACAGGCACTGGTGATCACTCGTACTCAGACGGTTGTTTTGCGCCTTCTGTGCACCCTAGGCAGACATATATGCAAATCAGCTTTGGTCCTGCTCTAATCGGAACAGTCCAGCCTGAACTGCCAGGGCATTTTCCCTCCAGACAGGAACACAAGCAATCCCAGACCAGTTTTGACCTTTTAGCTCTCGTCAGTGAAGCATATTTTGACACCTATAGAAGAGTGGGGACAGGATCGACATCCTTTCGCACTTTGTACTTCTACTGCACCAAACAACAAGGTGATAAAAGGAAAGCTTTAATTAATCTCCGCCACTGATGATCGTGGAGAGCGGCATTCCAGACTATTGTTTTTGCTTAGTGTGCCACTCTAGACAGAGACCCATATGCAAGTTAGTCTTGGCCAATTGGAACAGCCCAGCTCGAATTTTCCTTCTATCACATGAGGGTCAGTTCACCACATGTTATAGAACGGTCCTTCTGTAACATGAGCTTCTGGATAATGACTCCTTTATTATCTACACAGAGTCTGTCGAGACACATTTCGGCTCTATCCACAGCCTTGTTCACACATTGGAACACCATTCTGAAGTCAGTATTTAAAGGGTACAAAACTGTTCGTAGAGATGGACAACATACAATTCATAGTGTAAATCCTATTGATTCCAACACTAGGACTAACATTTAACCCCTTCCCCGCGGGGGTAATTCCCCCGTGGTGCGGGGGGGAAGGGGGCCGCGGCGCCGCTGTGCTCATGACGAGCTCAGCTCGTCATGACTCACAGTGGAGCTGTGCTCATGACGAGCTGAGCTCGTCATGACCCCGCCCACTCATTAATTCTCCCGCACAGGCGGGAAATTAATCGCGCGTGGGCAAGCTGAGGCCGTTATGATGAGCTCAGCTCGTCATGAGCACAGCTCCACTGTGACTCATAGTACAGTTAATAATGATTCCTAATCCAGTCACTGATTATTGTACATTATTCATTGGTATGATATCCTCAAATGAATCTTGATATGTTCAAAACATTTCTCCCGCTTTCCTACCATTCATTCACATCCGTGCAATATGAATTTATACATTTTTACAGACAATGCTTACATTTTGCCACATAAATTATAAATGTAAGGTATAACCTTAGAATTTATAATATTTGTGTAGTTTAACCCCTTAACTGCTGAGCCTTGAATCCCCCCTCCCACACTCACACACAGCCAGTACTGAGGTCTTTTTTGGGAATTTTATGTAGTTTTCTCTTACGGCTCTAAAACTTTATTTTCCACAAAAGGTATCAATGCCAAATGTGCATCTTTTTTCCAACATCCTAAAGATTCTAAAGGTAGCCAGGGTTTGTGGATTGCTCTAGAGGGGAACCAAGAAAATAGGCAAAACAAAGCAACATTTTTTTGTAGTTTTAGAAAAATAGGAAAAAAGTGCTCTGGATAAAAGTGCCTGTTTTGTCTCCTTAATAGAATAAATGAACAGTTTGCTGCTCTGAAGTTACCATCTTCCCACCTTTCAGTGATGTAAAATTCTGGAATCTGTAGAAAGACACAAATTTTGTTCTACACAGCATTCCCCCGAGTCTCCCGCTAAAAATGGTACCTCACTTATGTGGGTAGGCCCAGAGCCCACAACAGGAATCTGCATAAAATGCAACATGCACTCATCACATTTTTCCACTAAAAATGAACCCATTTTTTTCAAAGTGTGTAGCTGTGCATGTTGGACCCTAGCTCATCCAGCACCTAAGGAAACCTAACAATCCTGGACATTTTTTAAAACTAGACACCTGGGAAGTCCAAGGTGACATGTCTCTCGGGGATCCCACAAAGTGTTTTTTACCAGGCAAACCTCTAACTTTGCCTGAAATCTTGACATTTCTGTGATGGAAACTTCCGGAATCCACAGGAATCCACAAAATTCCTAGCATCCAGTGTTACCCCAGTTGTGCTGATAAAAACACTGTGCCACTTGTGTGGCTAAGCCTAGTGCCCATGACAGGAACGGATCAAACCGAGGCAGGCCTTGCATGGGACTCCCATTTACCTTGTTTTTTTCCGTTCCTGTCATCAGCACTAGGCCCCACTACACAAGTGACACAGCATTTTTATTGGCACAAGTGGGGCAATGATGGGTGGTAGGAATTCTGTGGATTCAGGAAGTGGAGGGGACTGGTGTACAGTTGAATAGCATATGATGGAGTGGCTAATAGTGGAGTAGTGTGTCATAGAATAGAGAGGATTGGTGTAGAGTGGAGTGGCATGTCTTAGAATAGAATGGAGTGGCGTATAGTGTGGTGGCATAGACTGGAGTGGCATAGGGTCGAGTAACGTGTCATAGAGAAGAGTGGATTGCTATAGAGTGAAGTGGCATACAGTGGCATAGCAAAGAGTGGATGGTGTACAGTGGAGTGGCGTACAGTGGAGTGGCATAGACTGGAAAGGCATAGAGTGGAGTGGCATTGAGTTAAATAGCATAGAGTGACGGTGTGTAAAGTGGAGTTACATACAGTGGAATAATGTAAAGTGGAGTGGTGCAGACCGGACGGCGTACAGTGGAATATGATAGTATGGAGTGGAGTAGAGTAGAGCAGTGTAGAGTGGAGCACCATATAGTGGAGTGGTGATGAGTGGAGTGGCATAGGGTGAAATGGCATTGGATCAAATAGCATATAGTGTAGCGGTATAGACTGGAGTGGTGTACAGTGGAGTATTGTGTCATAGAGTGGAGTGGTATAGAGTAGACTGGCATGTAATAGAGTGGAGTGGCGTATAGTGTAGTGGCTTAGACTGGAATGGCATAGAGTTGAGTACCGTATCGCAGAGAAGAGTGGATTGCCATAGAGAGAAGTGGCATACAGTGGAATAACGAAGAGTAAAGTGGCATACAGTGGAATAGTGTACAGTGGATTGGTGTGGAGTGGCATTTGGTTGAATAGCGTACAGTGGAGTGGCGTACAATGAAATAGCGTAGAGTGACATGGTTTAGAGTGGAGTGGCATAGACTGGGGTGGTATACTGTGGAATACCATACAGTAGAGTGGCTTCCAGTGGAGTGGCTTAGACTAAAGTTGCGTACAGAGAATATCATAGAGTGTAGTGGTATAAAGCACAGTGGCATTGAGTGGAATAGCGTACAGTGGAGAGGCACAGAAGAGAGGCATAAAATAGAGTGGAGTGGCGTACAGTGGAACAGCATAGAGTAGAGAATCTCTACGGTCCCGGGTCCAATATGCAGAGCAGCAAGAGGCAGCAGATCATTAGTCCCTTTTTAATTTCTACTGAGACTATGGAAACAGAAGGAGGACTGGCTATTTTTACAAACCATGGTGGAAATAAAAAAATGGATTGTTTTTAACACTCCCAGACCATGTGCATGCCGAACCAATAGACTGCCAGCTATCACTGATGGTCAGGGGCACAACAGACAGAGGTGCTGCAGCTGGTGATGACAAAGTGAGGGAGGTACTGATAGGAGCTTGCCCCCAGGACTGATGCTGTAACAAACATCTACATGCTGCAGCACAGGAGGTCACAGACCACTGCAGAGCAGGCATGAGCATAATTGTTAATTATGCTGGTGACATTTGTGTAATTTATGAATTTCAGTTTATCTAAAATTCACAAGAATTACCTGAAATATCGCAATACTCTGTTTCACTCATTATTACGCATGCACGAGTTTCATTCGTCCATAAAATCTTTACTCAAGAGATATTTTCTGTTAAAACCAGTTTCCTGCTGGTATCTCATGAAGCCTTTTACATGTATTATATGCTTACCTAAAAATAAAAAATAACAATTGTAGGGGAATTCCATCAAATGTCCTTAAAAAATGATGCAATTTCGCACACCTGGAATAAAGAAGTCTGCATTGAATAACCTGGAACCTTTAAACTTTGTGCAGAAATTCTGCAGCCACAAAAGGACATGCTGGTAATGAGGCTGCCAATGACGCGGAAGGAAACAAATGTCCGCCAGGTGAGTTAAGGGACATTTTTTTCCCTGCTGCGTCTTGAGTAATTGTTCTGCGAGATTAGCAGGAGCTCTAAAGCACACACTTCCTGGTCATTTGTGTACGAACTCTCTTGTCGTCAACAACATTTATTGTTGCTCTTGAAGTTTTGCAGGGTTTTCTCAAACTTTGGGAAAAGTTTAAAATGTTGCAGAAATATCTGCTGGTCACATTGATGCCAGATCTGCAATATCTGCGTTGGGCCAATAGCTGTGATAGGGATAAACAGGGGGCAGCACAGGAGGTAAAGGGGCATCAAACTAAAGTGAGCAATAATAATCACTGAATCATTTCCCCAAAGTCCTTCTCCATGAAAAGGCAACGTCCTCTCTAAATTGGACCGTGGCAGCAGCTTGAGGCTGCCACTCAATGGGGCATATCAACAAGGGCTTTATCTCTGCTTTTTTGGCTTTAAAAGCCAAAAAAGGAGAGATAAAACTAGCGCCCTATCAACAGCAGGGTGCTAACATGCAAATTTGCATGTTAGCACCCTTTTACTCTACGCTTCCCCTTGCATCTCTAATGAGATGCAAAGGGGGCGTTCCAGAGTAAAATAATAGGAGAAATGTCGCTAAGCGACATTTCTCCTATTATTAAGAATGTCGCTAACCCTGTTAGAGACAAAAAAAGCAGCGCTAACCGCGGTTAACGCTGCTTTTTTACGTCTGGTATTTTTCAGACTTATCCATGATATCCTATGAGAGGAGGATATCATGGCTAAGTTTGCCTGTCCCTATCAACAAGGTAACATGAGATTATCGCTGGGTTTCCAGCGATAATCTCACGTTAGCCTGTTAGTGTGAGGAGTTTTATCGCTATTGAGATAAGCGTTGCTAATAGCACGCTATCTCAGCGATAAAAATTCACGCTAGCCGGCGATAATTATCCTGGCGCTAAGTGCGCTTAGAGATAATTATCGCCGGTTGTTATTGATATGCCCCAATGGTGGTTCTAAATGACTGCAAAAGGCACGAAAAATGCCTTTTCGTTAGAGGGTGGGGAGCACTCCCAGGGCAAAATATTATCTCGCCTGTATCCTCAGCATCCTAGTAGGACCATTCCTGCTAATCGGACCCCCCCTCATTACCTTTTAACAAATGTCTACTCAGTGCTTCCTACCGTGCACACCTCAGATGGCTGGAGCGGCTGTTTCGGGCGAGGCCTCGGAGTACCCCTCGAGTTCATGCACGCAGTGCCTGAAGCAGGGGTGTGATCAGGAGCTTCACTTCATTACCTCCTGGGCCCACCACGGCCGATAGCAGGAGAATAAATACATCTTTATCCCAGGGAGCTCCGCAGGCAGCCGCGCGAGTCCTGGCAAACAGCGAGGCGCGTGGTGGGTGGGCCGGGGGGAGGGACTCCCTTACTTACAGCTTGATGAATGGCTCAGCACTCACCGCACGCTTCTCTTATAAAAACACTTTTTCTGCCGCCAAAATCTCGCAAAGCAATTTAGAATCTATTTTCTCACTGCAGAATACTGCACAAACTGTTTTTTTTATAAATGTTTAAAAACTTTCTTTTATTATTTTGTATTAAAAGAGACTCTCAGTTTTTCACTATCTCGTCGCAAAAGAATGTTGTTGAAATATAAAAAAGATTTTCAGTTGGTAATGTTAGCTGAACATAAACTAGCTGAGGCAATTAGTTCTGGTGGGGACCCAGGTTTGGCGCAAAGAGAACTTACTGTTAACAGGGCAAGAGTGTATTCTAGTATTGCGGATAAAATAGCTGTAAAATATAAACAACATAAAGAGCAAGCGTTTGAATTCAGCGAAAAAACTGGGAAAATTTTGGCTCAAAGATTAAGGCAAAAAGCGGCATATAATGATATTATTAAAATTATGGATGTCAACGGTGTTATTCAAGAAACAAGAGAGGGGGTCATGGAGGCTTTTCAGAACTTTTATCAATCACTCTATAGTGCCCCGGGTATCGAAATTCATGGTCATGACGGAGGGGGGTATATGTTGGGGGAGTCAACAATAGAACTTTCTGAAATACAGAAAACCTTTCTATCGGCCCCAATAACGTGGGAGGAAGTTGAAGAAGCTATCCTGGCATTAGCTATGGGCAAAGCAATGGGTCCGGATCAGATTCCCTTGGAGTTTTATCGCACCTTTAGGAATACGTTGAAAAATGAATTATTGGAGGTGTTCCAACATTCCTTTTTAGGTAGACCCCCGGATTCATGGTCAGAGGCCATTATAGTAATTTTTCTTAAAAAAGGAAAACCAGAAGTAGATATGGGATCTTATAGACCCATATCTCTTCTTAACGTAGATAGTAAAATCTACTCGAAAATTATAGCAAATAGGTTGAATAATTTTATGCCGCTGCTGGTTTCTAAGCGACAGCATGGATTTATTTTACAACGCGATACAACGGACCACGTTAAGAGAATTATCTCCATACTGGATTGGGCACAGGCTTCTAACTCCCCGGTTGCAGTGGCCCTGTTGGACGCTGAAAAAGCGTTTGACCGGGTATGCTGGAAGTTTTTATGGTCAACACTAACTTGGAAAGGTTTTCCCGCTGAATTTATTATAGCTATTCAGGCTCTTTATAAAGATCCAAAAGCAACCCTGCGTATTGCAGGTCGGCTCTCTGGTAAGATAATGATCACGAGGGGTACAAGGCAGGGCTGCCCTACATCGCCCCTGCTGTTTGCTTTGTATATTGAGCCTTTTTTAAATAGTTTGGATAATAATACTGGAATTAATCCGGTTATGATACATGATATAGCTTATAAGGTGTTTGCATACGCAGACGATATTGCGATAGTTACAACAGATATTAGGACTGCCCTCCCTAAAATAATAGAAGCGGCGGGAGAATTTGGTCAATACTCTGGATATAAGCTTAATGTTGCCAAGACTCAACTACTCCACTCTGAAGTTGGACGTCCACAAGATATGCATTTTGAGGCAGAGGCTACCTACTTGGGAATAAAAATATCTGATGATCTAGATAAAATTGTTTGCTTAAATACTGATGCGGTAATCGCTTCTGCCAATAAAACTCTGGAGAGGCTTGATAATCTTCGTTTGTCGTTATATGGCCGCAGTAATGTTTTAAAGATGCTTATTTTTCCTAAGTTTTTGTATTTATTTCGAACTATACCTCTCCTTTTTTCTATATCTTTTTTTAACCAAATTGAGAGAATGTCGTCTAGATTTCTATGGAGTTATCACAGGTCTAGAAGAGCTTTTAAAAAACTTACCCTATCAAGAGAGAGAGGAGGCCTGGCAATTCCTAATTTTCAATTATACTTTTGGTCTATTTTTCTACAGAATATGGGTGTCCTATTGGTGAATGAAACATATTTGGATGATTCAGTAAGGCCGTCTATTTATGAGATGGTTTTAGGACAGGAGGCACGCCAATGCTTAGTTCGTATTATCGAGCCGAGTTACTATAAAAAAACCAAATTTAAAATTATATCAACTGTGTTTGTGATCTGGAAAAAAATAAAGAAAAGACTAGGTTTCAGCTCTAATTTAAACTATTATACACCTTTAATTGATTGCCCTTTGTTGCCGGATATATTCAAAGATCCCATTATGCACAGATGGCACCGGGCCGGAATTAGTCAACTGGGGGACTTATTCGTTGGCCAACAGATGGTCTCTTTTTTGTCTTTACAACAGCAATATGGTCTTCCCTATACAGAATTTTTCAAGTTTTTACAGATTCGTAGCTTTCTGGATAAAAAACGTATTGAGAACCAAATTGTGTTTCCAAAAATTAAAATCATCGAATTACTTCGGAAACGGCCGAGAATTGGTACTATTTATCAATTAATGCTTGCTAATTATCAGGATGACTTACTAATAGTAGCTGACAAATGGCAAAAGAAACTTGATGTAGACGGAATTGACATGAACAGAGTCATTGAAATATCTAATAAAACGTTGCATAATGGATCATTAATAAGTCAACATTTTATGTCCATTTACGACCTATATTATACACCGGCTAAAATTGCTAGATGGTCACAGGTCAGAGTGAATAAATGTAATCGATGCGATTTAATCGCAGCAGATACTATACATATGTTTTTTTTGTGTCCAAAACTCAGTCAATTTATCCAAGACATCGAGAATTTTTTATCAACTTATTTAGGGGTTTCAACACAAATTACTGCTGAGTTAGTGATTTTGGGGATACAAACTAGCAGCAATAGTATAAGAACAGATGTGGAGGATAGATTTATATTCATTTGTATGTCAATTTTTCGATGGTGTATTACTACCCAATGGCTAGATATTGAACCACCGGTCTTTAATAATTGGCAAGCAAGATTACTCTCTGTTTATCACTTAGAAATGGCTGTTTATAAAACAAAGGGCAAGAAAAAGAGAGCTGTGGGTCTGAAACTCTGGTCTCCACTTATTAATTGGTTATGAAGTGATGTAGTATTCTTATGTATGTATTTTTTGGGACATGTCCTCCTATAACTAATGTCTTCTCTTTTTTGTTAATTTGTTGGTACATCTTGATGTTTGTCCTGACTGCCTGATGTTATAAAAAACTTAATAAAGATGATTTAAAAAAAAAAAAAAAAAAAGTGTATTTGTATGTACTGGTACAGGTAATCCTGAACATCTTGTTGCACAAACTTGCTGCAATACTGCAGTCCCAGCCACATGCAGGGTTCTGACGCTTAGGAACAAAGTCATGCTGGAAGATCTTTACTCCAATCTAATCATGGAAACACGACAAGGCCCTGATGTTAAACCAACTGTAAAATACGGAAAACCCTGGATCTGGTACTTATTTATTTTATTTGGTCATTTGATATCACACACAACTCACCCCCGAAGGAATATCTTGGCGCAAAAGAGGGGAGATCTGGGCAAAAGCGAAGACCAAGAGGGAGTCTATTCCAGTGATGGGGGCAGTGTAGGAGAAGGATCTGCCCCCATATCTTGAGATACAAAGGATACAAGGGATCACCATAAGCACCTTGTCCGAAGATCTCGGACATCTTGAGGGAAGGTAAAGATTTAGTAGAGAAGACAAGTAAGCTGGCCGAGACTTAAGGACACCGTTGTGTGTCAAACAACAAAGTTTAAAGATGACACACTTCCTAATAGGCAACCAATAAAGCTTTCTAATGAGCGGAGAGGATGGCAAGCGAGAAGGAAGATTACAGATTAGCCGCATGGCAGTGTTCTGGACCACCTGCAGTTTAGACAGAAGAGTATCGTTTACTGAGGTCAAAACACAAGGCGTTTCCATAGTCCATGCGACGGGTGATGAGAGCCTGGACAAGGAAACAACCCTTACAACGCAGTCATTACATCGCACTACCTTTACAACGCAGTCATTACACTACCTTTACAACACAGGCATTACATTGCACTACCTTTACAATGCAGTCATTACAAAGCAACATCCTTTACATCGCGTGCCATTACACCACAGCCATTACATTGCATGTCATTACAACACATGTCACTACAATGCATGTCATTATAACGCAATATAAGGTAAGTAATGGAGAATAGTAATTTTTACCCCTCCCCTATGCAACACTTACCCTACTGTTGCACTCACTGGAGTGGGAATAGTAATTTTTACCCCTACACTATCCAACACTTGTCATAAAAGTAATATGCATTGTAATGGTATGCGTTGTAATGGTATGCATTGTAATGGAATGCGTTGTAAATGTAGTTTCTAAAAATGTGTTGTGATGGCAGGCAATATGAAATCATGCGTTGTAATGGATGTTGCAATGTAAATACTGCATTGTAAAGGCATGTGTTGTAAATGTTTGCATTGTATGGTCAAACATTCGCCTGGACAAGAGTCTTCTTAGCAGTGTCTGGAAGCCATGGCAGGGCTTTTTTTAAAAGCCTTGTGGTAGTGAAAAATATACTGCAGGTGGGGCTTACTTGGTCTTTCCTGGAGAGAGATTGATCAAACCCCACACCAGGATTTTTTATTACCTGCTTAGGTGCGGGAGCCGAGTCGAATTGTGCGGGACACAAGTCGGCTGACCATATCTTGGTATTGACATTACTAGCAGCCATTTCCCACATATTTTCAACATTCTGGAGATTTTCGTGATAACATAAAAAGGGCTGCTGTGGGAATTTCAGTAAATTCAACTTTTTCACAACCTCAGTTTCACCCCTCAAAGTTTTCTCTTGAAGCTAACAAACCAACAAATGTCTGGCCTTACGGACAACCACGAGAATGTTATTCTACACAAACCCCTCACAGGCACCTACTCCAAGTTAATGGACCGGGGCAATATGTTCGAACAAAATCCTCTTCACATTCACAACAACCCAACCATTAATGTCACCCTGAAGGTTACTAATTATGGGGTTGAAATACGCGCTACTACATTTTTTGTTGCAAGGTCCTTTTTGGTTGTAAATGCTTGTGTGTGCACCTGGGGTTGCGTCTTCAGTCGTGACGTCGGTTTAATAAGTATTAATATTGCACTCTCGTTCTGGGATGTGTCCCCCTTGGGCACTCCAGAGGTCCTATGGAAATAGGTTCTTCAGTTTATGAATGAAAGAGAACAAGTTCAATTCATATGAATATCAATTCATGTATTTAATTGTTCATACATTGTATCTTCATATTCAAATCATTTTATAATTCATAGTGTGCGGACTATTTATCCATCCAATGCATTTCGGGTTTTTTACCCTTCGTCAGGGATTAGTCCTAGGATAAACGTAAAAATTACCATGAGGAATATTCTTGTTTTGTATCTAGAAAATAATATTTTGATATACTGCGTGACCAAGCTGTTAGTAATGTGGCTTTAAGATTAGCATGAAAGTCGCTGACGTTGTGCATGCGTTCATTCATTTAATGGGACACATGCTGGTTAGCCTGTGGTTTTATGGATAATGTTTTTGAACGTTAGTAGTGTACGGTGTCGTAGAATACCATGCTAAAACGGGGATAGTAAAGGGTACTGGTTAACGGGTGGATTAGACAGGATTAAAGCGATAGTTGAGAAAATGTATGAGCGTTTCTAGGGTGAAAAGAAGACCGATGTGTGGTTAATAGCTAGTTGTAAACCCATGCCTTTTGGTTGAATTAAACGAGAGAAAAAGGCGCTCGCGATTAAGTTCTCTATGAGTGAAAAAAACTGATGTAGCGAGTGAATTGAATTGGAGCGGTTGTTATAACAGTTAGTGAGCGGTTTGTGGAGGATAAAATAAATAAAGATGGTCCGTGAAGGATTATTCGTAAATTTCAGTGAAGCTGAACAAAAAAAAAAAAAAACGATGCTCGCGATTCGGTTTTTTCTAAGGCAAAGAAGCTGTTAAGAACAACGTGATTTTCATACCTCACTATGTGACGGTCATCATTCGTGCTGTTTAAAGATTTAAAGGAACCACCGCTTGCCACAACTGCAATAATTGCAATAACATCATTACTGGAGCAAATGTAACACACCCAAGAAAAGGTCCTAACATCAAACTCAGAGTCACAGCAACATGTGACACAATGAACATAGTTTACTTGTTAAAATGCCCATGCGGAATTGTCTACGTAGGCAAAACTAAGAGAAAGATTAAAATAAGAATTAACGAACACAAATCAAACATATGTACCAAGAACCTTAAGTCACCTGTGGCAAATCAATTTATCTCAAACAACCACAATATTAGCCAGCTCAAATTCTTAATCCTGGAAGTGGTGCAGAAACAAGAAGGTCGCAATATCAAAAATATCTACTTCAACGCGAAAATTACTGGATGAAAAGACTTGATAGCACACATCCTTTTGGGATGAATGAACGAATCAAATTATCATGCTATTTATAAAATGCCTTGTGACTGCTATGTATTCACGATTTAATCATGTTTAAGAATGCTTATGGCCGCCCTAACACAACAACTTGTCCCTACTCTTAGTCCTCTTTTAATTTTTTCTACACTCTAGGAAGGTCCACAAACCTAGTCCTATTTCTGTTACCATCATAGATTTAAACTATACTGAGACCGCCACATAATCAACACCGACTAAACAGCACGAATGATGACCGCCACATAATGAGGTATGAAAATCACGTTGTTCTTAACAGCTTCTTTGCCTTAGAAAAAACCGAATCGCGAGCATCGTTTTATTGTTTTTTTGTTCAGCTTCACTGAAATTCACGAATAATCCTTCACAGACTATCTTTATTTATTTTTTCTCCACAAACCGCTCACTAACTGTTGTAACAACCGCTCCAATTCAATTCACTCGCTACATAAGTTTTTTTCACTCATAGAGAACTTAATCGCGAGCGCCTTTTTCTCTCATTTAATTCAACCAAAAAGCACGGGGGTTACAACTAGCTATTAACCACACATTGGTCTTCTTTTCACCCTAGAAACGCTCATGCATTTTCGCAACAATTGCTTTAATCCAGTCTAATCCATCCATTAACCAGTACGCTTTACTATCCCTGTTTTATCATGGTATTCTACGACACCGTATACTACTTACGTTCAAAAACTTTATCCATAAAACCACAGGCTAACCAGCATGTGTCCGATTAAACGAATGAAAGCATGCACAACGTCAGCGACTTTCATGCTAATCTTAAAGCCACGTTACTAACAGCTTTGTCACGCAGTATATCAAAATAATATTTTCTAGATACAAAACAAGAATATTCCTCATGGTAATTTTTACGTTAATCCTAGGACTAATCCCTGACGAAGGGTAAAAAACCCAAAATGCATTGGATGGATAAATTGTCCGCACACTATGAATTATAAAATGATTTGAATATGAAGATACAATGTATGAACAATTAAATACATGAATTGATATTCATATGAATTGAACTTGTTCTCTTTCATTCATAAACTGAAGAACTTATTTCCATAGGACATCTGGAGTGCCCAAGGGGGACACGTCCCAGAACGGGAGTGCAATATTAATACCCTGAAGGTTACACCACATAGCAACGAAGAGACTAGCAACAGCAGGAAAAAACAAACAAGCGCTAGAAAAGCCAAGAGGTCTGGCCTTTCACATAGCTACTGTTACCTCAAGAAATTACTAGATGTCCTTTTCGAGACAGAAAAAGCAATGTGAAATATTTATTAGGACTGCAGCCCTTTAGAACTGTACTAGAGGTAACACTCAAGTCAGAAACAACTGCTTATCAAGTCTGTCTCAAAGCTGAAATAACTCACATTGTTACTAAATGTCCCTCTTGAGTAAAATGCAACTGCTTATAATGTCCTTCACAAAGTTGGGTAGGTGTGGCTTCAACATAAAAATGTACACATTCGCTTTTGCTACTCTGATAAATTGTGCTTGACTACAGTAGAGTAAGTAAATATGCAGATGCTGGTATACTCTGACGAATAAATATTGCAACTTTCAACAAAAGTTCTGATTACTATGAAACACTAGCATAGACAACTTAGTACATATAGGTCTTAGCAATGACTAGTTAAGTCAAATAGCTTCTACCGTATTGTTGGGAAACTGTTTTTTGTAAAAGAATTTTTATTGTTTTGTAAAACAGTTAAAACAATAGGACACTGAAACAAACCCTGCGTACATACCCCTTGATAGATCACCACCCAATTGCACAATTCCTCAACCAACCCTAGCTCTACTGCAGTGCGAAAGACTCTGGCTCCCCACCTCCCCACCAACCTGCAGGCCCTCTTAACCATCCAAGTCAGAGGAGTCATCATCTGAAAGAGGCGGCGGATCGCATATTCCTCCCCTGTACTTGTTCCATGCCCCCAGACCTTGGCCCACTTGCGAGGACATCCCCGTCTAATAAATACAGAACGCTCTGCAAACATGGCTGCGTCCATCTCCCTACGCCATATGGACAGCAATGGCGCCTCCACCGCACCCCATTTTTGGGCTATATTACTTTTGGCCGTCATGATCCCCAGCGTCACCCAGCCCTGCGTCTGACGATCGAGATCATTGGGTTCCCATACATTTACCAAACAGCGTCTGGGCTCCGGCACCAACGATATCCCACACGCCTGTGACATTGTACGTAGCACTCGCTTCCAAAAGTCTTGAATAATTGGGCAGTCCCAGATAGTGTGGTAAAAAGTTCCCTCCTCCCCACAACCCCGCAAGCAGAAGGGGTGTGGCGCTCTGCCCAGCCTATGTATTAAGCACCTGGTGTAGTAGGAGCGATGTAAAATACGAAGCTGCACCAGTCGCAGTCTCGATGGTATACCCGCCTCGCGCGGAGAGGCCAGTGCCTCACGCCACTCTGGGTCATCAAATTCGCAGATCTCGTCAGCCCACCTCTCCCGCAAGAGCCCCATAGGGTCCGGCAGATTGTTGATCAGTTTGCGGTACGTGAAGGAAGTAGCCTTCTTTGGCATGTATTCCATCAGCAACCTGTCCTCCAACGGGGACGCCTCCGGAACCTTCGCGCCAGGAGGCAGCTGTGTCATCAGGGCATGCCTCATCTGGAGGTATCTGAACCACTCCGAGGGGGCCAGCTCGTACTGCTGTTGCAGGCGCGCGAACTGGACGACCTCCCCCTTTTGCCACACATCGCCTATCACCGATATTCCAATGTTGTCCCAAACGTCGAAGCCCTTGCTGTCCCTCAAACGTCCCAGCTTCTTGGCATCCCATAGAGGTGTAAGCTGAGTCAAGACCTCTCGCCATCCCAACCTGGCCTGCGCAGCATGCCAGATGGATATAGTCTGCCTCAAAGGGCCGATCAACCTCGAGGCCAGGCGGGTATCATACAGTGGGGACAGCATACCCCTCTCACCCAGCACGTCCCTGTCCGCCTTAAATGCCGGGTCAGATTGAGGCGCGTGGAGCCACTGGTTAATCACCTTCAGCTGCGCCGCCCAGTAATAAAGCTGGATATCCGGGAGCGCAATTCCTTCATCATACCACCCGCAAACCAGTTTGGACTGCGCTATGCGTGCCGGCTTGTTGCCCCAGAGCAGGCTGGACACCTGCGCCGCTATCGCGCGGAAGTAGGCCGGAGGCACCTGGGACGGGATATTCTCCAGCACGTATAGAAACCGCGGCAGAGCCATCATCTTGAAGAGCGCCGCTCTCCCAACCAGGGTCAGGGGCAACGCTCCCCAGTACTGCACATCCCGCTTAAGGCGGTCCAGCTGAGGGCTGAGGTTGCGCTTGAAGAACTCCGTCTGATCCAACGAGATGTGTATCCCCAGGTATTTGAACGACCCCTCCGCCACCCGGAGCGGGCAACTCGCCGGTAGCCGCGGAGGCGGGCCCCGCAGCACCAGGAGGACCGACTTCAACCAGTTGATCGTATAGCCCGACGCCCGGCCGAAAATCTCGCAGATGTTAAGTAGTGTCGAGATGGAACGCCTCGGGGAGGACAAATAGAGCAGTATGTCATCCGCGTAGAGAGAGACGCGGTCCTCCCAGTCGGCAGACCACCGGAGGCCCCGCATCATGGGCTCCCAGCGGATCCAAGCCACGAGCGGCTCGAGCACTAGGGCGAAAAGCAGAGGCGACAGAGGGCAGCCCTGCCTCGTGCCACGCATCAAGGGGAAGTCCTCCGACATGTGTCCGTTGGCCGTGACATGGGCTAGCGGTTTAGCATAAAGGAGTTGGATCCAGGCGCAAAATTTCGGTCCGAACCCCAGATGCTGGAGCACCGCAAAGAGAAAGGGCCATTCCACCATGTCGAACGCCATTCGTGCGTCAAGGGAGAGAATAACAGCCGGTTCTTGCAACCGCTCCACTCGGGCCAGCACACCATGCAGTCGCCTCAAATTGTGAGACGTACTTCTGCCAGGCATAAAACCGGATTGATCCGGGTGTACAATGTCAGATAACTGAGGTGTGAGCCGGGCGGCCAACACTTTCGCGAGGATCTTGGCCTCTGCGTTTATCAGCGAAATGGGACGGTAGGAGGTACATCGGTCCGCCGGCTTACCCGGCTTCGGAATTACCACAATGGTGGCCGTTCGCTGGTCCTCAGGGAGTTCTCCCACCTCGAGGCTGTGCGTAAACATATTCAGTAGGTGCGGTGCTAACGTCTCGGAGAGCCGCTGGTAAAGCTCGATTGGGATGCCGTTCGGTCCGAGCGCCTTACCAGGCTGCAGCGCGCCGATAGCCGCCTGGAGCTCCTCTACCATGAGCTCAGCCTCAAGTGCCTCTCGAGCCTCAGGGGAAAGCTTGGGCATCTGCAGGTCTCGGATGTATGTCAGTGCCATCTCCACCGTCATGGACGAGTTGGAGGAGTATACTCCACGAAAGTGCTCTGCCAGAGTGCGCACTATTACTCGTGGGTCTGTCGCTGCCAACCCCTCATCAGTGCTCAGCTGCGCAATCCACCTGGCGCCCTTATCGCGCCTGTCAAGCCACGCCAGCAGCCTACCGGTTTTATCTCCCACATCATAAACCGTGTGCCTCGAGGCCTCTAGGCGCTGCCTGACGCGCTCTGCGAGGTGCTCTTTATATTTCGTCTGAATCACATGCAGGTCATGTGAGGCTGCACGGGAGGGAGCCGCGGCCTGGCGAGCCTCCGCCGCCCGGAGCTCGAGCTCAAGCGACTGTAGCTCAGATACCTGTTCACGCCTGTGTTCCGAAGCGGCGGCCATCGCCCGGCCCCGCACCACCGTTTTGTACGCTTCCCAGAGAACCGCAGGGGAGTCGACCGAGGCGGCATTTTCCTGGAAGTAAAATTTCCTCGCCTGCACTATGGATTTAATAATCTTTGGTAGGCGCATGTAGCTAGGGCGTAGCGGATAAACACGACGGCGCATCGTGTGGTAACTGGTGTATTGCAAGAGGATCGGGGAGTGATCAGAGATGCCTCTGGGTCTAATGTCTGTACTGTCAATATTGTGGAGACAACCGGGGGAACCCAGAAAGTAATCAATGCGGGTGAGACTGTCATGCACCCCGGAGTGATACGTGTAATGCTGTGCCGTCGGATGATGGAGCCGCCATAAGTCCGTTAACCCGATCGCCGTCGCGAAGCCCGTAAGGCGGGACACTCCCCCACTCTTCCCCCGAGGTGGAGACCGGTCAGTGAGATCGTTCATTACAGCATTAAAGTCGCCACCCAATAACACCTCCCCCTCCGGTAGCGCGAGCAGAAACTCACTGAGTGCCGGGAGCGCCGAGGCGTGCAGTCCAGGTGGGATATAGACAGACACTATGTTGAGGGGCCGCCCCTCCCACTGAGAGTGCACTGCGGCGAAGCGCCCAGCCCCGTCCGTGTGTACACTGAGCACGATCAAGCGGGACCGACGCCGCAGCAATATACCAACCCACCGGGACCCAGAGGTGAATTCAGAGTGCGCCACCATCTTATACCCCCATCTGTCCAGCGCTTTAGTTGTGGTGCCAGTGAGGTGGGTCTCTTGGAGCAGGACCACTGTCGGGGAACATCTTTTGAGGCTGTGCAGGACTAGGCCCCGCTTGATTTTATCCCCCAATCCCCGTACATTCCACGTGAGTAAAGAGAGGGGTTGCACCGGAGTCAGAGTGTTGTCAGGAGGTGGGTCGTGCATCACGCCTGACATTACGGTGGCTGGGCAAAGTGACGGATCATGGTGCGGATAGCGTGGCGTGATGCATGTGTCATGCAGCGAGATCGCGCTGGGTTTAGGTCAAAGGCCCGTGTCCTACAGAACCCCAACATAACAACAAAACCGTAAAACATTCCCCACCCGCAAACCCCCCTCCCTGCCTCCCTGCCACACGGACTTAGAACTGCCCGCCACCCCAACTCAGCAGAGTGCTCCATTCCCAGAACCCCAACCAGTACTTGCGCTGTAAGGAGCGTGGGGTCCGAGGAAGACCAAAACATCCCCTGTCCCCAGGTCCCATCGTTCACACCCTCTGGCAATAGGACGTAGGCCTGCGCAGCATCGGCGGGCACCAGATATTAGTCTCCGACTTCATGCCGGGGGCAGCCGCTGCCACGACTTCATCCGGTGGGCTCCCCCTCAGCCTCCTCCGCGCGCCGGTCGCGGCCATCAGAGTCCTCCTCACTCCCTAGGCGCCTCGTCCTGCGGGCCGAGTGCCCACCACCCGTAGCTGGGCGCCATCCCTCCAGCCAGTTGTGAGCCTCCTCCGGTGTGTTGAAGAATACAGTTTTGCCATCCGCCACAACGCGGAATCGCGCCGGGAAGATCATAGCGTAGGGAAGTTCTCGGGCCCTTAGTTTCTTTTTGACCTCCAAGAAGCTTCGGCGCTGCGCTGCCACCGCCGCCGTGTAATCCGGGAAGAAGGACACTGTGGAGTTCTGGAGACGGATGGGCGGCGCCACCCGCGCCGCTTGAAGAATGGCGTCCCTGTCGCGGAAATTGAACAGGCGGGCCAGGACAGGCCGTGGAGGCGCACCCACTCGCGGCCGGCCGCCGGGTACTCTATGGGCGCGTTCCACCGAGAAAAAGGTCGACAGGCCCCTGGGCTGCAATTTGGACTTGATCAAGTCTTCAATGTAGAGGTCCATGGCCGGGTGCCCCTCGCTTTCGGGAATCCCGGTGATGCGCACGTTGTTGCGGCGAGAGCGCCCCTCTTGATCGTCCAGCCTGACCGCCATGCGCTTGTTTTCTGTCTCCAACTGAGACACCTTTTGTAGGAGATAGCTTGAGTCTTTTGCCAGGGTCTCCGTCACCTGCTCCACATCCGCAACCCTGGCGGACATTTTCTGGAAGTCCGCGCGGAGAAGAGACACGTCCGCGGAAATTAACCCCACAGTCGTCTGCACTTGCGTCAAGGCAGCCATAATGTCTTCCAGCGTTACCTTAGGCGTCTCCTTGTCCATCGTCATCTTCTCGGTGCGCCCGCCACGGTCCGGCAATGCGGAGGAGTCCTTGGTGTAGGCGAATTTGTCGAGCTTGCCCTGCGGGTTCCCTTTGGGCCCCTTCCTGCTCATGGTCACAGCAGGTGGTGCCACCAGACTTTCCCTCTCGCTCACCGCTAGTGAGCCAGTGAAATGGGCCTCCTGACCGGGCGACGTCTCACTCAGGCAGCCCAGGAGATGCACACCGCTTCCAGCCGCTCGCCTGGGGTCAGCACGGCGAAGCGTCCAGGTCTCGGCGAAATCCGGCACAGGGCGGGTGCACAGCCCTCAGTCCTCCCCTCCGGTCACAATAAGTAATAGGCGCCCGGGGGGGCCTCACCGGTGCCAGGCAGCAGCCCCAGGAGTCGTGATATAGGCAGCCAAGACGAGCAGCACCCCAGCTCCGTTCTGCCAGCCGGTCCTCGCCGCAGGGGCCGACCAGGATCTCTGGGCCCGAGTGCACCGCCCCCGCAGGGCCACTCGCTTCGGTATCGCTCAGGCCTCGCCCCTCCACTCAGGCATCGGTCCGCCAGGGGCCGCAAACACACCGCCTCCGCCTCAGAGACGGTCCGGTCGCGCTCCGCCCGGGGCACGGCAGTCACTCGAGGCCCCGGCTTTCAGCGCCGATGCAGGCCGCAAATCTCCGAACCTCGCTGCTCACGTCCTGGGTGCCCAGGAAACTCCGGGACCGGATCAAGCGGCGTCGCTTCGCCTCCGCCGTCAGTACAGGGACCCTGGAGCCGAATCGCTTCACGGATGCTGCGCGGATGTCAGGGGAGTCGATCTCACCCTCGGAGCCCAACTAGGCTGCGGCCATCTTGCTCGGCTGCAAGCCACGCCCCCCGGGAAACTGTTTTTTGAGTGGTATTACATTAATGTCCTAGTAAAGTGGCCACTGCCTTATGTTATGGATTATGGTAGGAAGATGCTGGTCGGCAGGGGCTGGGTTCTTGTTGCAGTACACCCCACATTTTGCTTGATATTTGATACAACTTTGACTGAAGTGTACTGGGTTCCTGCTAACCAGGTTCTCAAGTACCAGTATTGTTTCCCTAAAGATTTTCAATTGTTTACCCCAATTGGCAATACTTTTAGCAAGCTCTGCAAGTCCCTAGTAACCCTACTACCTGGGGCCCGAGGTACTAATGAGGGTCCCTAAGGGCAGCAGCACAAATTGTGCCACCCTGACAGACCCCTCACCAAGCACATGCAAAGCTACCAGTGCAGACTACGTGTCTTGGTGCAGACAAAACTGAACACACGACTTGTCACAAATCCCTGTGTGCCCTGTCGCCTAGTACTGCATGTGATAGTTGTAAGTCACCCCTACAACCCTAAAGCAGGGTGCTGAGTATTAAATGCGAGGGCATACATGCATGAGCAGATATGCCCCTGTGCTGGTCAGCCCTTTTACTGCCAGTACAAGTGACTAGGGAAGACATTTTAAAACATGTGCTGGACACTGGTGAAAATGAGTTCCCCAGCTACATGATGACTTCACTGAAGATTGGGATGTTTGGTATAAACATCTCATATTGGTAAACCCACACTGATTCCAGTGATGGATTTTCCAATGTATGCACGCAGAGGGCACCTTATAGATACCTCCTAAAAACCTACCTGCCTCTGGTGTGCTCTCTAACTGGTTTAAGTCAGCCTACCACCCGTGACACTGTTCAGACCTCCTGGGGTAAGAATGTCTGCTCTCAGTAGGCCCAGAACAAAAACCTGGCTGGGAAGAGGGTGTAACACCCCTCCCACAGGAGGACCTGCTGATTAGCCTCCCCAGGCTGTCAAGCTTCAAAGAGCTGCCGTCTTTTGCAAGTCTGGCTCCCCTCAGAGGAGAGGAAGCCGCCTACTTTGTTCAGGACCCCCTTGACACCTGGACAGGTGGGAAGATTAGCTAGTCAAGTAGGCGTGCCACCTCCAGGCTAGTACCACTCCTAAGGTGGGCTACACTGAGGTGAACATACTTTTTCAGGAGTAGCCATCTTTGGTTAATACCCTAGACTCCCCTGAGACACCTATACCCAGTATTTAGGGGAGTCCCTGGCACCAGAGAAGGAGATCCTAATAAACTAAGAAAAGAGAGAGAGGACACTGAAGAGCTGCAAAAGCAGAAGAAGAGAGAAAAAGCAGCTCATGGCCCCCGTCCCCGGGCTGCTTCTGGCACCAACAACCCACATCCCCAGGGCCTGGCACATTATTTTGGTGAGAGGGGCATGTGGAGTTTACATGTGCATTTGTTGCTTCTATAAAAACTAGAAATTACAGGGGTTATTCAATAAAACTCCTCTCCTTTTTATTTATGAGCACCTGCATTTGCAAAACAATTGGCAAACATTTGATGGTTATTGTTAGACCTGGCACCATTGGCGTGGGTCACCCTTCCATTTTTGTCTGTGCCTCAATGTATTTTTGTGCTGGTGTTAGCTGCTCAGGGTCCTGTGCCACTGCCATCCAGTGCCACAGGGCAAGTGCTCCCTATGGGAAAATGTATTATGTGAATTGACTTCCATGTTTGGCTTATTTGGTTTACTATCAGTCCCTAGTAGAGTGCACCAGGGGTGCCAAGGGCTTGTATATCCAAATGCTACTAGTGGGCTCGCAGCACTGGTTGTGCCACCCACAGAAGCAGCCTGGTAAAATGTGTCTAAGGTCTGCCATTGCAGAACCTGCATGCAGTCTGGTACTGTCATGCTGACTGGGCAAGTGTCCCCACTTGCCAGTCCCTAAACCTTCCCTTACCTGCATATTAGTCACCCCTAAGGTAGGCCCTAGGGCAGGGTGCATTGGAAGGATAAGGTAGGACATGCCCTGAAGTGTGTGGCATGTTCTAATAGTGAATTACAGCCATTTTCGTTTTTCACTATTGTAAGGCTACCTGCTCTCCATAGGCCAGAATGGGCTGCTAGATTATAACACTCTATAATCCTAGCAGGCTCAGGAAGCATGGTAGAAATTCATGTTTAGTATGCCTGAACTCAGAATAATAAAATACATCTTTTAGCAAAGGTTATTTTAATATCCTGGGTTTGCAAATGCTACTTTTAGAAAGTTAGCCTTTGCGTGCCTAACCATTTCAGTCCGCCTCTGCTGGGAGGGGCTATCTTCTTTGTGTGTAGCTTGAGTGACAGGGCTGGGGCTGCCAGGTGGTGAATAGACAGATTACACCAGGATGGGTGGGAGGAGTGCACCTTGACTCTGAATAGGGCCGTGCTCTGCCACCACAATGCTGGCTCCGCCCCCTGGGGAGCGTCTGATGTCTCTGCCCTGCCTGCTGAAAGAAGAAACCAGAGTCCCAACAACAAAGTGCTCCTCACTGAAAAGAACTGGACTGGGATTAGGCAAAGGCCCCCTGGCCTGCAAAGACAAAAGAAACTTGGTATAAATGTAGGAGCCCTGCTCCTAAGAAATCAGATCCTGCTTGAACCACGAAGAAACTCTGCCTGACTAGAAGGACCTGGAAGAAGCTGAAGGAGGAGTAACTTTCCCTAACCTGGGGGATTGGCCTGCAGTTGGTGCCTTGCTGAGAAAGGAGAGGAAAAGACTAAGAGAGACTTTGCACTTTGTTTTCAACAAATCTCCAAGGGCTTGGAAGAAGAGCTTGCCCCCTGAACTGAGTCCCAGGACCATTGGACTCATCTGCCTTCCAAAACTGAGTTGCCTGAACAATTCTTGCTTGTTTCCCGCTGGATTTGGCCCCAGTACGACTCGTACTCCATCCGCCGCGAAGCCGTGTCTTTGCCGCCCGGCACCGTGTGTCTACGCTGATCCAAAAGCGCTAGTACGCACCGTATCCCTCCCGGACGCATCGCACCTAACCTTCCCTGCCGATTCGAGTCGTACAACACTGGCTGCCTAATCCTGTACACCGGACCCAAGCTTCGTTGTCCCGCAGGTACGGTCCGTACGCTGCTAGGCGTACTGTACTGTGCCGTGCTCAGAGCCGAGACGCCGCATCGCACCGATCCTCCCTGTACGCTGTACGGCGCCGAGAAGTGTCACCGCCTATCCGCACCGAAGGTACGGCTCGAACGCTGAACGCCACGGACTCTGCAAGCCGATCCAGGCCATCCGCACGTATCACTGAAGGTCCCGTACCAACGCCGCGTCCCGACGCCGTGACCCGACCAGCATCTGAATACGCTGCCGAGCTACGACCCGGACCCATCGACTTGTCCCGCACTGTCCGTCGCGGACCCTACAAAACCAAGGTACTTTGTTCTGTTCGCACTGCAGCGTGCACGCTACGGACCCCGGAGTTCGCAACGATTGTTTGACTCGTACTTTCCTTGTTTTTAATGCCAACAAGTCGCACATCCAAGTACGAACCGTACAAAGCCTGAAAAGAAACGTAATTGACTATGAGAAGCCTATTTTTGTACTTTAAGCCTTTCTACAGGAACATTGAACTGTAAAATAATACTGTTGTTATTTTATTAGTTATTCTGGTCTTGTGCTAAGCCTTATATAAAGAAAACTATTTTTGATACAACCTTGACTGGTGTCCATTTGTGGTGTGTCATTGTATTACTGTATGTGTTCACAAATGCTTAACCTATGACGCCCTGAGAATAGTCTTGACTGCTTGCGCCACACTACCTAAAGGGTGAGCAGGGGTTATTTGAAAGGGTGATCCCCTTACTCTGACTTAGAAGTAAGAGTCCCTGCTTGTCACAAGTGCATACCTGTGCCAACTAGAGATTCCCAATTCTAACATTGGTGGTCAGCGGTGAGGATTTGAATTTGCATTTGTGATTCATGTACAGTGATTGAGTGAACACCACGTAGTGAGTTCAGACCGATAATGTAGCCACACAGTATTGATTTTGTTTTTTGCTGAAGAATCTCCACTTTAAGAAACCATGCCTAGCTCAGTCAATGGAGGCAGGGCGTCCTCTATATTCTCTGGGGTTGATGACATAGATTGGGAGGAGAAGGCACTGCTGAGGTGCACAAATGAAGTCTTGAAAGGATACCTCTCCAAGTACAGAATTAACCAAACTGGATTGAAAAACAAGGAGCAGTACACAAAGGCGCTGAGGGCCTGGTACGAATCCAAGTTCCCAGAGAATGTGCTGGAAGTGATACCCCCAGAAAGTGCTTCTAAGCCTGGCAGAGGCCTGTCGCCAGAGGAGATGGCCGACAGGATTGCTGCAAGAGCACATGAAGTGGAGATGGCAAAACTTCAAATGGAAATGGAAAGACAAAGGCTGGCCATGGAGCATGAGGCAAATCTGGAAGCCAGCCAGGAGGAAATGAAGCGGTGGTACGACCAGAATGCCACTCTGGTTGAGCTTCAACCTGGTCAAAATGTATGGGTCATGGCCTCTGTGGAGCCCTCTGCACTCCAGGACAAGTTGACAGGACCCTTTGAGATTGTGGAGTGCAAGAGTTCTGTCACCTACTTGGTGAACTTGCAGTCTCCTAGGAACCCCTTAAGGGTCCTACATGTCAATTGACTAAAGCCCCACTGGGAGAGGTCCGAAGTGGGCATGCTCTTGGCCACAGATGATGGGACGGAGGAGGAGTCTGAGCCTCTTCCTGACCTCCTGGTAACCTCAGAGCGAGACGGGTCAGTGGATGGAGTTAACCTCTCACCCACCCTGACCCCTGAGCAACAGGATGACTGCCGCCAGCTGCTGGGGCAGTTTCCTGACCTGTTCTCCTTGGTTCCTGGTATCACAGATTGGTGCGTCCATGATGTGGATACAGGAGGCAGCTTACCTGTGAAGCACAAAGCTTACAGGGTAACTGACAGGGTCAGAGCCTGCATTAAAGAGGAGGTCTCAAAGATGCTTGCTCTTGGGGTGGTTGAGTCCTCCAGCAGTCCTTGGGCCAGCCCAGTGGTCTTGGTCCCAAAGGCTGCCGTGCCGGGTGCCACACCCGAACTCCGGTTCTGTGTGGACTACAGAGGACTCAACTCAGTCACGAAGACTGACGCGCACCCCATCCCCAGAGCTGACGAGCTCATCGATCGGTTAGGGGCTGCACGGTACCTCAGCACGTTTGATTTCATGTCTGGGTACTGGCAGATCGCCTTGACTGATAGGGCCAAGGAGAGGTCCGCATTCTCCACACCAGATGGGCATTTCCAGTTCCGGGTTGTGCCATTTGGGATGAAGAATGCCCCTGCCACCTTCCAGAGGTTGGTCAACCAGGTGTTGGCTGGGCTGACCGAGTTCAGCGCGGCATACCTGGATGACATCGCAGTGTTCAGTGGCACATGGAAAGAACACCTGCAAAATCTCTGGGAAGTGTTGATGGCACTGCGCAAGGCAGGCTTCACGATCAAGGCAAGCAAGTGTCAGATCGGGCAGGGATCAGTGGTGTACTTGGGACACCAAGTGAGGAGCGGCCAGGTGGCGCCCCTCCAACCCAAGATTGAAACCATCCTGGCTTGGGAGCCCCCAAAGACCCAGACAGAGGTGAGGGCCTTTTTAGGACTCACAGGGTACTACAGGAGGTTTGTCAAGGGTTATGGCAGCATTGTTGCCCCCTTGACAGAGCTGACTTCGAAGAAGCAGCCCAGAAAAGTGATATGGACTGACACCAGTCAGAAGGCTTTCGACACCCTGAAAACTGCCATGTGCACGGCGCCCGTGCTCTTGGCTCCTGACTTCTCCAAAGAATTCCTTGTGTAGACAGATGCATCAGAGCATGGTGTAGGGGATGTTCTCTCACAGATGACTGAGGAGGGCTGGGACCGACCTGTAGCCTTCATAAGTAGGAGGTTACTGCCCCGGGAACAAAAGTGGAGTGCGATTGAGCGAGAAGCATTTGCTGTGGTCTGGGCATTGAAGAAGCTAAGACCTTACTTGTTTGGGTCTCACTTCCGGGTTCAAACAGACCACAGGCCCCTCAGATGGTTGATGCAGATGAGGGGTGAGAATCCTAAGTTGTTGAGGTGGTCCATTTCCCTACAGGGGATGGATTTCACGGTGGAACATCGCCCCGGTAGAGACCACGCCAACGCTGATGGTCTTTCCAGATTTTTCCGCCTTAGTGATGAGAACTCCCTGGGGTAGGGTAGTTCTCCCCACATTTCAGCTGGAGGGGACACGTGTTAGACCTGGCACCATTGGCGTGGGTAACCCTTCCATTTTTGTCTGTGCCTCAATGTATTTTTGTGCTGGTGTTAGCTGCTCAGGGCCCTGTGCCACTGCCATCCAGTGCCACAGGGCAAGTGCTACCTATGGGAAAATGTATTATGTGAATTGACTTCCATGTTTGGCTTATTTGGTTTACTATCAGTCCCTAGTAGAGTGCACCAGGGGTGCCAAGGGCTTGTATATCCAAATGCTGCTAGTGGGCTCGCAGCACTGGTTGTGCCACCCACAGAAGCAGCCTGGTAAAATGTGTCTAAGGTCTGCCATTGCAGAACCTGCATGCAGTCTGGTACTGTCATGCTGACTGGGCAAGTGTCCCCACTTGCCAGTCCCTAAACCTTCCCTTACCTGCATATTAGTCACCCCTAAGGTAGGCCCTAGGGCAGGATGCATTGGAAGGATAAGGTAGGACATGCCCTGAAGTGTGTGGCATGTCCTAATGGTGAATTACAGCCATTTTCGTTTTTCACTATTGTAAGGCTACCTGCTCTCCATAGGCCAGAATGGGCTGCTAGATTATAACACTCTATAATCCTAGCAGGCTCAGGAAGCATGGTAGAAATTCATGTTTAGAATGCCTGAACTCAGAATAATAAAATACATCTTTTAGCAAAGGTTATTTTAATATCCTGGGTTTGCAAATGCTACTTTTAGAAAGTTAGCCTTTGCGTGTCTAACCATTTCAGTCCGCCTCTGCTGGGAGGGGCTGTCTTCTTTGTGTGTAGCTTGAGTGACAGGGCTGGGGCTGCCAGGTGGTGAATAGAGAGATTACACCAGGATGGGTGGGAGGAGTGCACGTTGACTCTGAATAGGGCCGTGCTCTGCCACCACAATGCTGGCTCCACCCCCTGGGGAGCGTCTGATGTCTCTGCCCTGCCTGCTAAAAGAAGAAGCCAGAGTCCCAACAACAAAGTGCTCCTCACTGAAAAGAACTGTACTGGGATTAGGCAAAGGCCCCCTGGCCTGCAAAGACAAAAGAAACTTGGTATAAATGTAGGAGCCCTGCTCCTAAGAAATCAGATCCTGCTTGAACCACGAAGAAACTCTGCCTGACTAGAAGGACCTGGAAGAAGCTGAAGGAGGAGTAACTTTCCCTAACCTGGGGGATTGGCCTGCAGTTGGTGCCTTGCTGAGAAAGGAGAGGAAAAGACTAAGAGAGACTTTGCACTTTGTTTTCAACAAATCTCCAAGGGCTTGGAAGAAGAGCTTGCCCCCTGAACTGAGTCCCAGGACCATTGGACTCATCTGCCTTCCAAAACTGAGTTGCCTGAACAAATCTTGCTTGTTTCCCGCTGGATTTGGCCCCAGTACGACTCGTACTCCATCCGCCGCGAAGCCGTGTCTTTGCCGCCCGGCACCGTGTGTCTACGCTGATCCAAAAGCGCTAGTACGCACCGTATCCCTCCCGGCCGCATCGCACCTAACCTTCCCTGCAGATTCGAGTCGTACAACACTGGCTGCCTAATCCTGTACGCCGGACCCAAGCTTCGTTGTCCCGCAGGTACGGTCCGTACGCTGCTAGACGTACTGTACTGTGCCGTGCTCAGAGCCGAGACGCCGCATCGCACCGATCCTCCCTGTACGCTGTACGGCGCCGAGAAGTGTCACCGCCTATCCGCACCGAAGGTACGGCTCGAACGCTGAACGCCACGGACTCTGCAAGCCGATCCAGGCCATCCGCACGTATCCCTGAAGGTCCCGTACCAACGCCGCGTCCCGACGCCGTGACCCGACCAGCATCTGAATACGCTGCCGAGCTACGACCCGGACCCATCGACTTGTCCCGCACTGTCCGTCGCGGACCCTACAAAACCAAGGTACTTTGTTCTGTTCGCACTGCAGCGTGCACGCTACGGACCCCGGAGTTCGCAACGATTGTTTGACTCGTACTTTCCTTGTTTTTAATGCCAACGAGTCGCACATCCAAGTACGAACCGTACAAAGCCTGAAAAGAAACGTAATTGACTATGAGAAGCCTATTTTTGTACTTTAAGCCTTTCTACAGGAACATTGAACTGTAAAATAATACTGTTGTTATTTTATTAGTTATTCTGGTCTTGTGCTAAGCCTTATATAAAGAAAACTATTTTTGATACAACCTTGACTGGTGTCCATTTGTGGTGTGTCATTGTATTACTGTATGTGTTCACAAATGCTTAACCTATGACGCCCTGAGAATAGTCTTGACTGCTTGCGCCACACTACCTAAAGGGTGAGCAGGGGTTATTTGAAAGGGTGATCCCCTTACTCTGACTTAGAAGTAAGAGTCCCTGCTTGTCACAAGTGCATACCTGTGCCAACTAGAGATTCCCAATTCTAACATTGGTGGTCAGCGGGGAGGATTTGAATTTGCATTTGTGATTCATGTACAGTGATTGAGTGAACACCACGTAGTGAGTTCAGACCGATAACGTAGCCACACAGTATTGATTTTGTTTTTTGCTGAAGAATCTCCACTTTAAGAAACCATGCCTAGCTCAGTCAATGGAGGCAGGGCGTCCTCTATATTCTCTGGGGTTGATGACTAGATTGGGAGGAGAAGGCACTGCTGAGGTGCACAAATGAAGTCTTGAAAGGATACCTCTCCAAGTACAGAATTAACCAAACTGGATTGAAAAACAAGGAGCAGTACACAAAGGCGCTGAGGGCCTGGTACGAATCCAAGTTCCCAGAGAATGTGCTGGAAGTGATACCCCCAGAAAGTGCTTCTAAGCCTGGCAGAGGCCTGTCGCCAGAGGAGATGGCCGACAGGATTGCTGCAAGAGCACATGAAGTGGAGATGGCAAAACTTCAAATGGAAATGGAAAGACAAAGGCTGGCCATGGAGCATGAGGCAAATCTGGAAGCCAGCCAGGAGGAAATGAAGCGGTGGTACGACCAGAATGCCACTCTGGTTGAGCTTCAACCTGGTCAAAATGTATGGGTCATGGCCTCTGTGGAGCCCTGTGCACTCCAGGACAAGTTGACAGGACCCTTTGAGATTGTGGAGTGCAAGAGTTCTGTCACCTACTTGGTGAACTTGCAGTCTCCTAGGAACCCCTTAAGGGTCCTACATGTCAATTGACTAAAGCCCCACTTGGAGAGGTCCGAAGTGGGCATGCTCTTGGCCACAGATGATGGGACGGAGGAGGAGTCTGAGCCTCTTCCTGACCTCCTGGTAACCTCAGAGCGAGACGGGTCAGTGGATGGAGTTAACCTCTCACCCACCCTGACCCCTGAGCAACAGGATGACTGCCGCCAGCTGCTGGGGCAGTTTCCTGACCTGTTCTCCTTGGTTCCTGGTATCACAGATTGGTGCGTCCATGATGTGGATACAGGAGGCAGCTTACCTGTGAAGCACAAAGCTTACAGGGTAACTGACAGGGTCAGAGCCTGCATTAAAGAGGAGGTCTCAAAGATGCTTGCTCTAGGGGTGGTTGAGTCCTCCAGCAGTCCTTGGGCCAGCCCAGTGGTCTTGGTCCCAAAGGCTGCCGTGCCGGGTGCCACACCCGAACTCCGGTTCTGTGTGGACTACAGAGGACTCAACTCAGTCACGAAGACTGACGCGCACCCCATCCCCAGAGCTGACGAGCTCATCGATTGGTTAGGGGCTGCACGGTACCTCAGCACGTTTGATTTCATGTCTGGGTACTGGCAGATCGCCTTGACTGATAGGGCCAAGGAGAGGTCCGCATTCTCCGCACCAGATGGGCATTTCCAGTTCCGGGTTGTGCCATTTGGGATGAAGAATACCCCTGCCACCTTCCAGAGGTTGGTCAACCAGGTGTTGGCTGGGCTGACCGAGTTCAGCGCGGCATACCTGGATGACATCGCAGTGTTCAGTGGCACATGGAAATAACACCTGCAAAATCTCTGGGAAGTGTTGATGGCACTGCGCAAGGCAGGCTTCACGATCAAGGCAAGCAAGTGTCAGATCGGGCAGGGATCAGTGGTGTACTTGGGACACCAAGTGAGGAGCGGCCAGGTGGCGCCCCTCCAACCCAAGATTGAAACCATCCTGGCTTGGGAGCCCCCAAAGACCCAGACAGAGGTGAGGGCCTTTTTAGGACTCACAGGGTACTACAGGAGGTTTGTCAAGGGTTATGGCAGCATTGTTGCCCCCTTGACAGAGCTGACTTCGAAGAAGCAGCCCAGAAAAGTGATATGGACTGACACCAGTCAGACGGCTTTCGACACCCTGAAAACTGCCATGTGCACGGCGCCCGTGCTCTTGGCTCCTGACTTCTCCAAAGAATTCCTTGTGTAGACAGATGCATCAGAGCATGGTGTAGGGGATGTTCTCTCACAGATGACTGAGGAGGGCTGGGACTGACCTGTAGCCTTCATAAGTAGGAGGTTACTGCCCCGGGAACAAAAGTGGAGTGCGATTGAGCGAGAAGCATTTGCTGTGGTCTGGGCATTGAAGAAGCTAAGACCTTACTTGTTTGGGTCTCACTTCCGGGTTCAAACAGACCACAGGCCCCTCAGATGGTTGATGCAGATGAGGGGTGAGAATCCTAAGTTGTTGAGGTGGTCCATTTCCCTACAGGGGATGGATTTCACGGTGGAACATCGCCCCGGTAGAGACCACGCCAACGCTGATGGTCTTTCCAGATTTTTCCGCCTTAGTGATGAGAACTCCCTGGGGTAGGGTAGTTCTCCCCACATTTCAGCTGGAGGGGACACGTGTTAGACCTGGCACCATTGGCGTGGGTAACCCTTCCATTTTTGTCTGTGCCTCAATGTATTTTTGTGCTGGTGTTAGCTGCTCAGGGCCCTGTGCCACTGCCATCCAGTGCCACAGGGCAAGTGCTACCTATGGGAAAATGTATTATGTGAATTGACTTCCATGTTTGGCTTATTTGGTTTACTATCAGTCCCTAGTAGAGTGCACCAGGGGTGCCAAGGGCTTGTATATCCAAATGCTGCTAGTGGGCTCGCAGCACTGGTTGTGCCACCCACAGAAGCAGCCTGGTAAAATGTGTCTAAGGTCTGCCATTGCAGAACCTGCATGTAGTCTGGTACTGTCATGCTGACTGGGAAAGTGTCCCCACTTGCCAGTCCCTAAACCTTCCCTTACCTGCATATTAGTCACCCCTAAGGTAGGCCCTAGGGCAGGATGCATTGGAAGGATAAGGTAGGACATGCCCTGAAGTGTGTGGCATGTCCTAATGGTGAATTACAGCCATTTTCGTTTTTCACTATTGTAAGGCTACCTGCTCTCCATAGGCCAGAATGGGCTGCTAGATTATAACACTCTATAATCCTAGCAGGCTCAGGAAGCATGGTAGAAATTCATGTTTAGAATGCCTGAACTCAGAATAATAAAATACATCTTTTAGCAAAGGTTATTTTAATATCCTGGGTTTGCAAATGCTACTTTTAGAAAGTTAGCCTTTGCGTGTCTAACCATTTCAGTCCGCCTCTGCTGGGAGGGGCTGTCTTCTTTGTGTGTAGCTTGAGTGACAGGGCTGGGGCTGCCAGGTGGTGAATAGAGAGATTACACCAGGATGGGTGGGAGGAGTGCACGTTGACTCTGAATAGGGCCGTGCTCTGCCACCACAATGCTGGCTCCACCCCCTGGGGAGCGTCTGATGTCTCTGCCCTGCCTGCTAAAAGAAGAAGCCAGAGTCCCAACAACAAAGTGCTCCTCACTGAAAAGAACTGGACTGGGATTAGGCAAAGGCCCCCCTGGCCTGCAAAGACAAAAGAAATGTAGGAGCCCTGCTCCTAAGAAATCAGATCCTGATTGAACCACGAAGAAACTCTGCCTGACTAGAAGGACCTGGAAGAAGCTGAAGGAGGAGTAACTTTCCCTAACCCGGGGGATTGGCCTGCAGTTGGTGCCTTGCTGAGAAAGGAGAGGAAAAGACTAAGAGAGACTTGGCACTTTGTTTTCAACAAATCTCCAAGGGCTTGGAAGAAGAGCTTGCCCCCTGAACTGAGTCCCAGGACCATTGGACTCATCTGCCTTCCAAAACTGAGTTGCCTGGACAATTCTTGCTTGTTTCACGCTGGATTTGGCCCCAGTACGACTCGTACTCCATCCGCCGCGAAGCCGTGCCTTTGCCGCCCGGCACCGTGTTTCTACGCTGATCCAAAAGCGCTAGTACGCACCGTATCCCTCCCGGCCGCATCGCACCTAACCTTCCCCGCCGATTCGAGTCGTACAACACTGGCTGCCTAATCCTGTACGCCGGACCCAAGCTTCGTTGTCCCGCAGGTACGGTCCGTACGCTGCTAGACGTACTGTACTGTGCCGTGCTCAGAGCCGAGACGCCGCATCGCACCGATCCTCCCCGTACGCTGTACGGCGCCGAGAAGTGTCCCCACCTATCCGCACCGAAAGTACGGCTCGAACGCCGAATGCCATGGACTCTGCAAGCCGATCCGGGCCATCCGCACGTATCCCTGAAGGTCCCGTACCAACTCCGCGTCCCGATGCCGCGACCCGACCAGCATCTGAATACGCTGCCGAGCTACGACCCGGACCCATCGACTTGTCCCGCACTGTCCGTCGCGGACCCTACAAAACCAAGGTACTTTGTTCTGTTCACACTGCAGCGTGCACGCTACGGACCCCGGAGTTCGCACCGATTGTTTGACTCATACTGTCCTTGTTTTTAATGCCAACGAGTCGCACATCCAAGTACGAACCGTACAAAGCCTGAAAAGAAACGTAATTGACTATGAGAAGCCTATTTTTGTATTTTAAGCCTTTCTACAGGAACATTGAACTGTAAAATAATACTGTGGTCATTTTATTCGTTATTCTGGTCTTGTGCTAAGCCTTATATAAAGAAAACTATTTTTGATACAACCTTGACTGGTGTCCATTTGTGGTGTCATTGTATTACTGTATGTGTTCACAAATGCTTAACCTATGACGCCCTGAGAATAGTCTTGACTGCTTGCGCCACACTACCTAAAGGGTGAGCAGGGGTTATTTGAAAGGGTGATCCCCTTATCCTGACTTAGAAGTAAGAGTCCCTGCTTGTCACAAGTGCATACCTGTGCCAACCAGAGATTCCCAATTTTAACAGTTATCAGTTATTGTACTTTACGTATGAAATATGCTGAATGCTTTATAATGGGGAAAAGCATGATTTCAGTTTAAGATGTGAAGTTACAAGATACCAAGTACAAGTGACGCCAATTATATTACTGAATATATAAAATTACATAAGGAAGGAAAGCTTGAATGGTTCTATGTTAATCTACCAATGTCAGCAATCGTATATACTTTCATTAAAAAAACTGAAAATGCATTGTATAATGTGGCCACCTATATATACACAGGAAGTAATGTGAACGTTATAGTGTTTTAAAGAGGGTGGCAGTACTGAGGGATATTTTCCCTTTAAAAAGACACTCTATATGTCACTACTCAATGACCCAGATGAAGGCTCCGGCCGAAATGCATAGCTTATTTTTTATTTAGCACAAATACACCTCGACTTGGAAAGAATAAAAGAATAAAAGCTTCTTCAAAACTCACCAACTGTACGGTCTCCTGTTTGAGATTAAAAATTGGATGTGAAGTTAGCCGGCTCATTCATTCAGGAAATGGTAACATAGGTTAATAAAGGCCGCAATGACAGCCGAAATGCGTTCCTACCAACATGTGCTGGCAGCTAATAAAATGGTAATCTATTGAATTGGAGTGCAATCTTTCTCTGAACTAGGAGATTGGTGTCTTTTGAATATATATATATATACCTACTTGCACCTATGGAATATCATATATTGGATAATACATAACAAAAATGTATAAAGTGTATTTTTTATCCCACAGGTTCAATTGCTGCTACATTTTATCAATTGATTTTTATTGACATTATCGATATTTATTTATTGATATTTATATATTTATATGTATATTTCCATATATATATATTGGTTCCAAATTTTGGCTTAACATGAGTGAGTACCAACTGATTGAATGGCTTAAAACATAGAATGAACTACAAAATGAAAGATATCTTCTATGTCTGTGACTGTCGTCAATGTACGTTATTCACTGTGTATGCACTGTCACTTTAAAAGGCAAAAAAACGTTCATAGCATTGTAATGAGAACAAGACTCTGTGGGAGTTGAAACGCGTAACGGCGACTGCTAATTAAATAACAACAGAGCGATACTTGTGGTCCGAGTCCGTGATTTCTCGCCAGTAATTGAAGCGTGACGGCGTTTGTAATATATATATATATATATATATATATATATCGTGCTCTCTCTCCGTCTTGGTTCCCTGCACTCGTGATCGGGTGCTCTCATGCACAGTGACAGAAACCGTGCGGATTACGAATCCCCAGCTCACGGCAAAATACCAGCACTCACAAGAACGTACCTTTCAAATTTTTATTCGAAAGGATTACACACACAATAGACGCGTTTCGGCTTGCCGCCTTTGTCAATAGAGGCCGGCGCCAGTTTCTCACAGATTTAAATACCATTACATTATGAGACATCAACATAGGACACCTCCACTTGCTTCAGTAAAGGTGTCGTCCATCTTTGAATGGGTTAGTAAATATACATTGTGCCTTGTAGAAACACAACTATTTTGCCCTGAATGGGCTAATCAAATATAGAGAACATAATATTGTCCTTAAACACCTGAAGAACAGAAAACATTACAATCATGCCCTGTATGGGCTTGCATCCTGTTATATATTTTCATTATGACTAACCCAATGATCTCTCATCTTTTAAACAAAAAACAAAAACCAAAAACTCACAAAGTAGAGAATATTACAAATGTACAGCCATTTCTTCCCCACTATTGAGGCGACCTGGTCTTTTGGTCTGGTTATCAATAATGTGCCGTGATTCCAGTCTGCGTAATTGCAGCAGTCTGTTACCACCTCTCACATTGTTGGGCACCTGGTCCATGCAAAAGAAACTTAAAAGGTCTCTATTACTTTGATGGAACATCTCAAAATGCCGTGCCAACGGATAGGTGGGATCCTTATTTTGTATGGCCCTGAGGTGTTCTAGAATTCTGATCTTTGTTGGGTGAATTGTACTGCCAATATACCTTAACCCACACGGAAACAGTATACCGTGTGGGTGGTATTGCAGTTCATCAGACTTTTAATTTTCTTAGGTTCCTTCATTCCTGGTACCTTATATTCCAGTGTTTTCTTGCTATTCTTACATGCCCTACATTTAAGACATGGGTAGAACCCTGCAAGTTTACCAAAATGTAGAACTTTACTGTCACTATCGCAGTGGCTTTGAACCAATATGTTGCGTAGGGATTTAGCTCGTCTAAAAGTGAGTAGGGGAGCTTTTGGCAGATCCTTCCCTATTGTTGGGTCTGATCTCAGGATGTGCCAATGCTTAGCAAAAAAATTTCTAATTGCTCACGCATCCCCAGAGTGATCTGTAATCATCCTCAAGGTGTTTTTGGTACCTTCCACTTGTTTTTTTCTTTCTTTACTCACACTGTTCTCATCTAGCAAATCTTTTCTGGATTTCTTTTCTGCTTTTAGCATGGCTTCTTCTAGAGTCTCTTGCCGGTAACCTCTCATTCTGAATCTGTTCATGCTCTCCCTTGCTGCTACTGTATAGTCACATGGACGTGTACAGTTCCTTTTAATTCTCAACAATTCCCCGTATGGGATACTTGTTATGGTTTTCCCCGGGTGACAGCTACTTGCGTGTAATACGGAATTTCCTGCGGTTGGTTTCCTGTGCAACACGGTGCACAGTCTGCCTCCCTCAGGGAATACCTTGAGATCTAAAAATTCTACACTTTCTTTACTCACCTCCCCTGTAAATTTCAGGTTCAGTGCATTCGTGTTAAGGATGTCAATGTAATCTCTAGCTGATTGTTCGGTATGTATATATATGTAAAAAAAAAAACCTCAGTTGCTGGATATTGATCCAGAGATCAGCAGGTACGGTCCACCATAGTCTTTAAAGTTTTAAATAATTAGCATCCACGCAAACAGGTTGCAGCTTCTTTGTAAGTTTATTGCATGTCACCAAAGTAAAAGAGTGTGCAGACAAGTGTCCGCCCCGTATATATATATTCACTGAAAAAAACATAGGTTTCAGGCAAGTTATAGTTCGAAATTAGCATTTAAAAAAACCTTAGAAATTCACTGAAAAAACAATAGGGACGTTATAGTTAGTTGGACATTTCACTCGTACAAAACCATAGAAATTCGGCTGTTATAGTTAGTTTAGCCAACTATAACTCACGCCCCCGCAATGCACTGCTTATGACATCACATATTACATCACTCATGATATGGTCAGTGACATCACTGATGACATCTCAAATGACATCACTGATGACATCACTGATGACATTATTCGGTGACTGTGCGTGTTCCTAAACATTGTTTGAGTGTCAATTATATATACACCAAGGTGTATTAATGAATCAGTGGGTGTATGAGTGCCTCTGTGGAGGATTTAATGGATGGATGACTGACTATATAAGTAAGTGATTATACATGGCTCAGTGAATGTATGGGTAAGTGATTAATTTGTTTGAATGGCTGTATGAGTCTGTCAATTGGTATGTAAGTGGCTATATGGGTTGGTGAGTAGGTACCTGAGTGGCTGTATGGATTATTGATTTGTGGAAATATGGATTTTTATGATCAGTTATGTCCCCTATCTTGGACCCCAACGGTTTCATGTATGAATCACAAGTACATGTATGTTCCCTCCAGTTCCAGTTATGAAGACGCAAACACATGTGCGTCCACCGTCAACATGTCCTCTTTCAGATCCGCCATGAATAGGCCGGATATTCCATTCCTAAGTATGAGAGGCCACCGGCTTTATATGGTTCACTTATGCCATTTTACAGTCCAGGCAAGTAGGCCCTGATTCTGTCATCAAGCTTTTCTTGCCTTCTGCCTCTGAAAGCTCCAGTCTGAGCCTGCATCTGTGACCATGAACTTTGTCTCATTCCCTGCGCGGCTCACGAAGCCTGACATCAGCCTGTTGCCTGCCAAAAACTGTATTTCACCTTCGAAATTATCTGCTCCGTTCCCTGCCCAATGCATTCCTGTCTAGTAGTTTAAGTAAACATTCTTCCAGCTACCGAGCAAAGGCCCGGCTTCTCTGTCTTTATGCAAGTAATTCATAGCCCTATTATTATGGAAGATTTCCGCCCTCGCATCTAGTGTAGACACTTAGACGCTTGTACACGCACTAACAGTCAGTATAGTCAGTATAGAATAAGATTCTACTCTAAGAGACCTCTCTGTTGGATAACATAGTTCTTTAAACATAGGATGTTAGATATGATTTGGGATTAGGTTGACTTGACCCTCCAGACTTCTGTCGCCACATGTAGAGCTAAATGTCAAGTCCCCTTCACCCCCTAGTTGCACGTCAATCACACGTCATGTTGCTGCGCGCGCATTTCTGCCAAGTATTTCTGCTGACATTGCGAAATTCTTTCATGAAACCACCCTATTATGACATCACACCTGATGACGTTCTTTAATCACACCCAGTTACGCCTACTTTTGCTACGTATGTACCTCTTATCCACACTATCAATTGTTACGCCTCTTGCATTTGCTTCACTGTAATGCCTATTGTATAAAAGTGATTAATTATCAATAAAGTATGTACTTCACTTCCTGAACCTTCGTGGTGTTGAAACTTGGAGCAACCGATTCGAATCGTCCATTGGAATAAAGCCCATTCCGAACCTCTAATACCACGGATTCTGCCTCTTATTTACTGAGCTATTTTTATTATGTTTCTGTATCAAATTAAGTCCCGGTAATTAAATTATTTACCACATGAATGGTGCCCGAACAGGGACACTTTCTCATCTCACGCGCCGGCGGTGCGTTGCAGGCCCGGTCTCCTGCCACAGCTGGACAACAACGCGTACCAGCAGGATTTCCTGTATCTCCCTCCGGTCAAGCGGGGGCGACTGAGGCTGCGATCAACACCCAGACGAGGCGGTGAGAAGTGCGAAGTATCCCGACCAGAGCCTAGCTGAGAGAGCAAGATCCGAGGTATACAGAGGCCCGCCAGGTGTCCGAAGTGTCCGAAGTTTTCGAGTCGAGTTCAGTCCGGTCCAGTTCAGTTCCGTTCCGAGGCCTTCCGTTCCGAGCTACCCGGTGAGTACCATTACTGGGGAGGCGTTCTGACGTGCACATAGGTTGTGCCGGTCAAGACGGGTTTGGGTACACAAATCCGGTCTGCACTGTTTCAGCAGTGTATCTGTACTGTTTAGCAGTATATCTAGTATATCAAGTATATAAATTCAGAATAATCCAGATAATGCCGAGTATTATGTTTAGTGATTAAGTTTTCCTTAGATCGTCATCATCATTGTTGCTCAGTTAAATGTTAAATGTTAAATGTTTTAAATACGTTCTGCATATTGTGGTATGAATGACTGTTCATTATTGTGTTTATTTGTATTAAATTTGTTCAAGATCAAGTATCAGATCAGCTCTCAATATGCCGCTCTTTTCGAAATTAAGACAGATCACAACAAGAAAAGGGGTACTCGAAGAAGCTGTTCCTATTCCTCCTAGGGACACTCCAGGGTACTTCATGTATCATAAACATGGCTTAGACGCTATATTATTTCTTGATTTATGGGTAGACTACACCAAGGAATTACCAGAAAGTCAGAGGTGGCCCGCAGCTGGGACCTGGGATGCAGAGTGCATCATGAAAGTAGAGGAAGAGTTATGGAAAAGGAAAGTCAGACAGTCACAGAAAGACGCCGTTGAGTTATGGCGTAAAGAATCTCATAGACGTACAGAAAAAGCACTCCGACAGGAAGAGAAAAATAAAGAGAATTCAAATAAAGTCCGAGAAAATCTATTAATTGAAGAAGGTACACGAGTGAAATCAGAACAAATAGACAGACAAAGAAATGCCCTTATGAATGGTATGTATCCCCTCCTGGCCGAGGGATTACCTAAGGCTACCCCGGAAATACCAAAAGACTTGCCACCCCCATTGTTTCCAATAAAAATACATCCTAAGGGGCATCCTAGAACCGCAGAAGATGTTTTTCTTTCCTCATATTTAGATGACGCAGCTCCCGAGTACGCTAATCCCGCCCCACATAGACCGCCTGCCAGGGAGGTTCAACGCCAAGATCCAGTATCTGTATCTCTACAGCAACAAATTCTGACACAAGTTCCGGCAAGCACATCTGTTTCTACATCTGTTCCTACAGCTACTTCTATAGCTGTGTCCACACCTATAGTTGCTGTATCGCGTTCAACGAATCCTTTCACGCCCGATACCCCAGATGGGGCTACGGGAGGAGCTACCAACATTTTTTCTACGCCACCCAGAGTAAATAAACTTACCTTTCAAGAATCAGCACATCCACGTACCCCCAAACTCATAAATGCCCGCACGCTTAAGGAACTTCTTATAGATTGTAGATATGACCCTGTGCCCGGCAAAGAGGACGAAATGATCATGGCATCATTACGTATCAGACGAGCCGCGGTGTATTTAGGGAAGATACCAGGAATGACTGTGCATCTAGATAATATATATCATTTTGTCCAAACAGGGCGAGATTCTGAATGTATTAACAGAGCTATGGAATACCAGAAAGTGGAGATACAGGGGGAACTGTTACGTTTCCTCATAAATTGTGTGATCAGAAATCAAGACCGACCGGGGGTAGACCCGGAAGCAATGCAAACTCTTACCAGATGGAGCCAGAATATATCAGAAGGGAGACATGATAAGCAGAATTGTATAATAGCCATGTGCCGAAAGATCCGTAAAGAAATAGAACGCCTACACGAAGAGAGATTAGCGGTAGACCAGTTCGAACAAAGCGAGGAGGAAGGATCAGGACTGCCCACAGGACAGTCAGACACCATAGCCTATGTAGGTAGAGGAAGATCTTGTAATAGTACTAGATGTTTTATTGACCCGATACGTCCGATATGTCCAGATAATAACAGGAATTTCCAAACACCTATAATAAATATAAGGTCCCCCGAGCATTCGTTCCAAGCCGCTGACAAATTACTCCGAGAACGAAGGGGTTATCATTTTCTCGATTCTATGGATGAACAAGAATTAGCCAGGTCAGCCGTTCATTGGGTTGACAGTCCCGGAAAGTATGGTGATGATACAGTAGCACACACATTTTTGAATCTCACCCCAGATGAACAGCGTTTAGCTGGGATTTATATGATTCAACAACTCCTTATACTATATCAGAGTCAGCATTCAGATCCTGGTCCCTTACCTGATATATTGACTGAATTACTCACAAATAGATGGAGAGGTTCTGGTACTAAATTAATTAAAGAAATACTAGAATCTAGAAAGCAGTACATTCTCTTTGTATGCCCAGAACATGTCTCACTGCCCATCAAGGAAAGAACCACGTATTACATGGACAGACAGAATCCCTTACGAGAAGTACACCCAATAAAAGGCGAGGACAATGAGTTTAAACGTGTATTTGTATATACGCCCATATCGAAAATAGAATTGTTACAAATGAAGAAAGTGGTACCCAGTCATGACAAAGACCCAGCGGGTTTCCACCGAGAAATTAAAGACATGTTACTCATGGGAGAGTATACCTATCCCGACATTATGACAATATTAAAGGTATTGATGCCTGCTGGCATTTATGAAAAACTCAAGGAAAAAGAGTGGGAGGTGGGAGACCAAAAGATAGAATGGTCAGCATTAGAAGCAGAAGAAAAGGCCCGAACTGCAGGAGCAGGGCTTGGGGATAAAACTAAAGCACTACCAGGTTTACTAGTACAGGTACTGCCACGTTTATTAACTACGAAAAAGGAAGACTGGGGTACAATTTCAGCCTGTAAACAAAAGCAAGATGAAGACACTAGTGATTTCTATGCCCGATTTGAAAAATGTTTTGGTATAAATAGTGGCATAAAAGCAAGTAGCGAATCATACCCACATCTGTTTGTGACAAAATTAGTTGAAAATTCCTTACCCCAAGTGAAGAATAGAGTATTAAAATTCGAGAGTACCTGGCAAGGTAACACCCCATCACAAATGTTACAAATGTTACAGTATCATCACAATAGAATTAGAGAGGAACAAGAACATGAACAAAGACGCATGAAAGACACGAAAATGAAAATGCTAGTCTCCCAGACAGTTCCAGCTGAAGGACATAAAAAGGGTACGACACATTCCGGTGATTCAGCAGGACCTGTAAAAGGGACATGCAACTATTGTAAACAGCCAGGACATTACATACACGATTGCCCAGTCCTGAAGCGTAATATCGCCACAGGTATTACAAAAGAAAGACCACGGCCACTTAGACAGGATCAGAATGAACAAGGGGCCCCGCAGCATGCACAGTCCATGCCAGCTCCACCACAGTCTATACAGTTTGTGCCAGCTGCACCAGCGCTGCCTGTTGCTGCCACACAAACCACGACACGACAGCTGTACCAGACCGCACAGTACGACTATCCGGATTATCAACGATACGCATGAACCAGCCTAGAGAGGGAAGTTGACTTACCCCTTATCGAGGTCCCTGTAGACCAAGAAGGACCTTATGTACATAGTGAATTATTAGGCCAAGATAGAAAATTTTTACTCGATACAGGGGCAAGTCGAACAACCATAAAACGTAGTGAAGTTCCAGGGGCACCCCTCTCAGGCTCACAGAATATTTCCCTTGGTTTTTCAGGAAAACCTATTGTTAATGAAGTATCACAGCCTCTTCCACTTACGATAGGACCTTTGACCCGAACTACAGATTTATTGCTTACTAAATCATGTCCAGAAAACTTGTTAGGTATAAAAACACTGAAAGCTCTAGGAGCTATAATATGTTGTTCTCCGGAAGGAGTAAGATTGTTTTTACGTGATTTTAAAGGTCACTATGTGTCTAGAGACATGGATCCCCGACTGCAGACTTTACCTACACATCTATGGGCACAAGGCCCTACTGATGTTGGTTGCATGAATATTACACCATATCGAGTTACACTAAAGGCAGGAGTGGTACTACCACGAATGCGACAATACAAGTTACCACCAGATGCTGTAGTGGCTTTACTGCAAATCATTGACGAGCTCATTGCCCAAGGAGTGGTTGTGGAAACAGACTCCAATGTATGTAATTCACCGATAATTCCGATTCTTAAACGAACAGATCCAAAGGCCCCGCCTGTATATCGATTGGTTATTGATCTGCGCGAATTAAACAAGTGCATTGTGCCACAATTCCCTGTGGTCCCAGATATCTCGTCATTACTGACAGCTATTGATTCCGAAGCAACATTCTTTACTGTAATTGATCTCAAGAATGCCTTTTTCAGCGTCCCAATAGATCCGGAAAGCCAATACTTGTTCGGATTTAGTTTAAATGGACGTAGCTTTAAATTCTCACGCGCACCTCAAGGATTTACAGAAAGCCCCAGCATCTATAGCCAAGCACTGAAACGAGAACTCGACAGTATCCACATGCCAGTTAACACTGCCTTGCTTCAATATGTCGATGATCTGCTGATCACCGCTAGAAGCGAACCCGAATGTGAGAAAGCATCACTGACAGTTTTACAAATTCTAGCCGAAAAGGGGCACAAGGTGTCCCCTTCTAAGCTGCAATTCTGTGTCCAGCGAGTTGTTTATCTTGGACACTCGCTGTCCAAGGAGGGAAGGCAGCTTACACCCGACCGCATTCAGTTAATAGCTAACATGCCAATACCCAAGACACAAAAGGAGGTGCGGGCTTTCATAGGCCTCACTTCATATTGTAGGCAGTGGATCCCTCAGTATGCATTTCTAGCAAAACCACTCATTCAATTGACAACACAGGAGGCAGCCACATCGACTGTTCTCCCTTGGACTCAGGAACATACACAAGCTTTTGAAAGCCTAAAGAAAGCCTTATGCCAAGCACCTGTTTTAGCAACACCATGTTACAATAAACAGTTTACACTCTTTGTTACAGAGCTCGAAGGTACTGCCTTGTCAGTACTCACACAGGAACAAGCAGGATCACACAAACCGTGTGCTTATTTTTCTAGTACATTAGATCCCGTAGCTCAGGCTTTGCCTGCATGCCTAAAATCAGTGGCAGCAACAGCTTTAGCAATCAGACAAAGCGATGCCATAGTGTTAGGACATCCATTGACAGTTCAAGTACCACATGCAGTAGAGGTTCTCGTGAATCGAACGCAAACACAACACTTAACTATAGCGCGACTTACAGGGTATGAATTAACATTGTTTCAGCCACATATAGAAATCAGACGTTGTAACACATTGAATCCTGCCACACTTTTACCTGTAATCGGAACAGACCCACTAGCTCATGACTGTATTGAAGTTATTACAATCACGACGAAACCCAGACAAGACTTGACAGATGTCCCATTGTCAGACCCAGACCTGACGTTGTATGTAGATGGTTCATGTATGAGAACAAGTACAGGAGAGTTAGTGGCCGCTTACGCAGTCACAACAGATACTGAAATCATTGAAAGAAATTGCATAAATACCTTGTCAGCTCAAGCCGCAGAGCTCATCGCTCTGACACAAGCCTGTATTCAAGCCACAAATAAAAAAGTCAACATATACACTGATTCACGTTATGCATTCGGAGTTGTACATGACTTCGGCGTGCTGTGGCGAGAGAGAGGTTATTTAACTTCTCACGGTGCCCACATTCAGCACGGACCCCTCATCCATGCCTTATTAGAGGCAATACATCTACCCACTGCAATATCAATTATGAAATGTAAAGCTCATACGAAAGTTACTGATATCATTTCCCAAGGCAATGATCTAGCTGACAGAACAGCTAAACAGACTGCTCAAACTCAAACATCCGACATGACAAAGACAATAGTCCTGACGCCAACACATTGTATGACGATTAAAGATCCTACTCTTGACGTAATTGACATACAGACACATGCTACACCAGATGAAATAAGGAAATGGACTGAATTAGGAGGGATCCAAACGGATCAAGGATGGATGACGAAGGAAAAATCTGTGTGGTTCCTTCCTGATTCAATGGTCCAAGTTATAATTAACACTATACATAGTCCAGCGCATCTAGGAGAAAAAGCTATGCTAGACAGCATTCAACACATTTGGTTCAATAAACATTTACGAGCAGCAGCCAAACAAAAAGTTCGTACCTGTATGATCTGTTGTCAGTTCAACCCAGGAAAAAGCGTTCCCGTAGAACAGGGTGGATTTCAGCCTCCTGATCACCCTTTTGAAGTCCTCCAGATGGATTATATCCAGATGGAACGATGTCGAGGATTCAAATATGTTCTCGTAGTTGTCTGTGCTCTTTCCCGTTGGACAGAGGCATACCCGGTTTCAGATTACACTGCCCCGACTACTGCCAAACAGTTGGTTCGAGAATTCTTCCCACGATACGGTTTACCACGTGTTGTCTACTCAGATAACGGCCAGCCGTTCTCATCCGAACTAATGAAACACGTTTCACTTTTGTTAGGCTATCAGTGGAAGTTCCACTGTGTCCGACACCCCGAGGCAGCAGGTCTCGTAGAAAGACATAATCAGATCCTGAAAATCAGATTGTCCAAAATATGCAGAGAGAAAGGTGTCGACTGGGTAGTAGCATTACCAGTTGCACTCTTTTACATGAGAATGGTAGCACACTCTCGAACAGGGCTATCCCCGTATGAGGTGATCTTTGGCAGACCACCAAATATGTGGGGGACGCCCATACCACGCAAAATAACTGATATTGACTGTAATATGCTGACAGATTACTTGGCTTCCTTGATGTCTGCACTACAATCTTGTCGTTCACAGGTAGCTGCAGCTTTTCCTGACAACACTGAGGTGAAACCCCATGACGTAGTCCCGGGGGACCTGGTCTTAGTGAGGAACTTCGATCGGAAGACTCAGCTGGATCCTAGGTGGAGGTCGCCGCAACTGGTCTTGCTCACCACAAGGACAGCCGTGAAGATCGAGGGCAGGAAAGGCTGGATACATTCAAGTCATATCAAGAAATTTCATGGACTACCATCGGATGTAAATACCACACCTCGTGTGTCTTCACCCATTGACTCAAAACTTCCTTTGGTTGAAACGAGTAATCACGAACATTATAAACTAAAACTCAGGTCTAATCAGTCAAGCAATTTGATTGTTTAAGTCCTCTCCAAGGTGAAGCGGTTGAATTGTCTCTGACATGTATCCCTTAGACCTGAATAGAGAACACACCCGAAAAATGTTGAAACGACATGCGTACTGTAAATCACTGCGTAGTCATTGCACAGTGACGTTATTAATTTTGTTCTTCTTAAGTCTTTTAATAATTACTGCAAGTATATTGTTGCACATATATTATCCTATTTCTAGACATGTTTATAATATTACTGCTGAACATTCTTTTAGTGAATTACCTCCGCTTGAGTTGTCTTATAGATTTGCGCTGCGCAATAACACGTTTATTAGTATGTTACATCATTCCCATCAGGTTAGCAATGCTACAAATTGTTGGATATGTGGCCGACTCCCTCCCTATCAGAATTATAAAGGAATTCTACCTCTTTTTCCATACCCGTTCACACACAACGGCTCCTGTGGAGCATGGTTTAGTTTAATTAATTCCCTAGATTCGAATTCTGCAGTTTATCAAGATAACTGGGTATGGGGAAATTTGAACTTAGTTTTACTTAAAGTCTGCTACCCTAACAAGGAGGGACTTCCCAGGAGAACAGGAACTGATCTAGAAAATGAAGTGTATGGATTAGGTAATTTTACGCTTAATCTTATGATCCTAAATGTCGAATCCGAAGCTACTCCAATTTTGCCCGCTATGTCAATATTTCCAGTAAAAGGTGAATTATGTGTAAGAAAGAATGGTTCCATACATATGGGCCATAGTAGATGCACCACTGTAGTAGAATTTAGTGATCAAGGCAAGTCTACATTTAGAGCTTCCCGCCATTCCTATTTCATATGTGGTCAGACGGCATATGTACGTTTGCCTCTAGATTGGGATGGTACCTGCTACATTGGATTTCTTTTGCCACCTGTTTTCCTAGCTCCTCCTGATTATCACAGAAATACTCATTTAGTATATAATAGAGTAAGGAGAGATCTCCCAATAGTCGATTACACTGAAACAGCATGGGAAAAATACACAGATTTCAATAAAGGTCTCTTTCCCTATATAGGTACCGTTACTAATAGTAAACTGATACGTAGATTAACTAGAACCCTTGAAGCAGTAGTGAACGAAACTATTTCCGCCTTAGGCAATTTAACAGAAGAACAGTCTGCTATGCGGATTGTTGTGCTTCAAAATCGTCTTGTCCTTGACGTCATCCTGGCCGATAGGGGCGGAGCTTGTAGGGTCATCGGATCAAGTTGTTGCATTTTCATACCAGAAAATTCGCCATCTGTATATAAAGCCATAACTCGCCTTCATAAGATTGTAAGCCAGATACACCAGAATCCAGGCACCTGGACTTGGTCCGGTTGGTTTTGGAGTGTATTATCTACCTTTGGATGGAAGGTCCTATCCTTCCTAGGTATTGGCCTTCTCATACTATTCAGTTGCTGTCTATGTCTACAATGTGGACCAGCGATCTGTGGTCTGTGTGCCACATCGTGTATTCCACCACCAAGATTTCATTCATCCCAGAAGAAAAAAGAAGAACAAATGATGCTATATGAACAGATCAATGGATTGATGAAGATTGATATCTCTTGACGGGCAAGTAGGGGACAAGGAGGGAATGTGGAAATATGGATTTTTATGATCAGTTATGTCCCCTATCTTGGACCCCAACGGTTTCATGTATGAATCACAAGTACATGTATGTTCCCTCCAGTTCCAGTTATGAAGACGCAAACACATGTGCGTCCACCGTCAACATGTCCTCTTTCAGATCCGCCATGAATAGGCCGGATATTCCATTCCTAAGTATGAGAGGCCACCGGCTTTATATGGTTCACTTATGCCATTTTACAGTCCAGGCAAGTAGGCCCTGATTCTGTCATCAAGCTTTTCTTGCCTTCTGCCTCTGAAAGCTCCAGTCTGAGCCTGCATCTGTGACCATGAACTTTGTCTCATTCCCTGCGCGGCTCACGAAGCCTGACATCAGCCTGTTGCCTGCCAAAAACTGTATTTCACCTTCGAAATTATCTGCTCCGTTCCCTGCCCAATGCATTCCTGTCTAGTAGTTTAAGTAAACATTCTTCCAGCTACCGAGCAAAGGCCCGGCTTCTCTGTCTTTATGCAAGTAATTCATAGCCCTATTATTATGGAAGATTTCCGCCCTCGCATCTAGTGTAGACACTTAGACGCTTGTACACGCACTAACAGTCAGTATAGTCAGTATAGAATAAGATTCTACTCTAAGAGACCTCTCTGTTGGATAACATAGTTCTTTAAACATAGGATGTTAGATATGATTTGGGATTAGGTTGACTTGACCCTCCAGACTTCTGTCGCCACATGTAGAGCTAAATGTCAAGTCCCCTTCACCCCCTAGTTGCACGTCAATCACACGTCATGTTGCTGCGCGCGCATTTCTGCCAAGTATTTCTGCTGACATTGCGAAATTCTTTCATGAAACCACCCTATTATGACATCACACCTGATGACGTTCTTTAATCACACCCAGTTACGCCTACTTTTGCTACGTATGTATCTCTTATCCACACTATCAATTGTTACGCCTCTTGCATTTGCTTCACTGTAATGCCTATTGTATAAAAGTGATTAATTATCAATAAAGTATGTACTTCACTTCCTGAACCTTCGTGGTGATGGAACTTGGAGCAACCGATTCGAATCGCCCATTGGAATAAAGCCCATTCCGAACCTCTAATACCACGGATTCTGCCTCTTATTTACTGAGCTATTTTTATTATGTTTCTGTATCAAATTAAGTCCCGGTAATTAAATTATTTACCACAGATTGGTTGTCTGAGTAGCTGCATGGGTGTATGAGTGTGTGTGTGAGGGTGTGTGTGAATCCTTGCATGGATGAGTGAGTGGGTGAATCAGTGGCTTTATGGGTTCATGAGTATGTCAGTGAGGGGCTTTATGGGCGAGTGAGTGGGCGTATGGCTGTGTCAGTGAGTGAATGGATATCTCAGTGGTATATGGGTGAGTAACTGCATATGTGAAAGGCAGTATATGTGAGTATTGGGGTACATAAGTGACTATGTGTGTGAGTGATTGTGAGAGTGGCTGTATCAGTGAGTGTGTTCTGGTATCAGTGACTATATAGATGAGTGAGTATGTGTTAGTATCTGTTTGAATAAGTGAGTTGGTGTGAGTAAAACTATATAGGTGAGTAAATGGCAGTGTTATTGACTAATATTGAATTGAATAATATAACTTTCCTGTAACCTTTGTTTTTTGAGTCAATCTTTTTAAATGCTAACTGTTAACTATATTGTTCCTGTACCCTTTGGTTTTTTCAATTTCTAAGTTTTAAAAAAAATTCTATTTCTTAATTGTAATGTCCATTTTTTTGTAAGTGAAACTGTTCATACTTTCATTCTATAATTGAATAATGTTTATCGTATCTATGTAATACGCCACTGATTTTTTGATTTCATATGTCTTGATCAGAAAATATATTAATAACTGATTTTATTTTCAATAATTTTGAAAGTCTACATAACATTGTTGCATTTACAGTGGAGATTCTATCATCAGTAAATGTATTTCACCTACTAAAAATTACACCTAAAGACATTTTTTAAATAAAATGTAACACTAAATATGTAGTAGATATTCCATTAACTTTTCTTTGTATGTTCAATTTGGAACAAAGCTACCTTCTCACAAAAATAAATTATTTACGTCATTGCGATGACGTCAGTAGTTAATGTTAATGTTAATGTTAACTGGTATTTGTCTAGAGCATATTCACCAGCAGGTCTCTTAGCGATTTAGAGAGAGTGGCCAAAAACTACTAGCAGTGTCCTAACAGTACAAGGACAGGGAGCTAAACTGTGTCCAAAGCCTCTCTAAAGAAGACCGTTTTGAGCTGCTTCCTGAACAGGAGAAGTGTGGGTTCCTTGCGAAGGTGTTCAGGCCGTTGGTTCCATAGTTGTGGTAGGCACAAAGAGCACGTGGTTTATTCAAAGTGTAAAACATATACACATATTTTGACTGTATAAGTTACCGATTAGATGGGTGAGTGACTAGGGTAGGGCTGGAAATCCCAATGAAAGAAACCTTTGCAGAACTGATGTCCCTTTTCCCTCACACTGTCTTGGTTTACTCCAATATATGCCAAAGACAGAAATAGAAGTGGTCACATCAATTCTGTCCACAGATTGACAAAGCCAGAAAACGTCTTAATAAAATTGTTTCTGCATTCCTCAGAGACCATCACATGGGCTGTGTCTACAACAACAATCTGCATTTTGACATGCATGGAATTTATAGAAATCATGGAGTGCACTTTACTGATGAAGGCAACAGGGTGTTTCTAACTAACCTGAAACTCTGCATCCCCTCTTATGTGTAGCAGCCATAAACACGCAACCAACACAACGGCTCTTGTCAGCGCCACCCTAGTACCTGATATATGAGGAATCTTTTTTCTAAAGGTTTTTTTTCTTTCATTTTTGGGGATCTTTGCAACGATGTCGCAATCCCCACGGACAAGTCGCAAAAATGGAAAACAAAAGCAGACATTAAATGACCACCAATACATCCAAAAATAATATGTAAAAAAATCTATTCTGAACATTGCCCTACACACATTACTATATTAATTCTTCTTTCAAAGCATGTTTTAACTCATGTTTTGATACAAGGTTTCTTTAAAATCCATCTTTCAGACCTACTTACCATTTTCACGGTTATTCGGGACGTCGTGCTAATGGCGTTAACCGTGCCTTTCCCATAAAGTGAAAACACATAAATGCAAACACATTACAGTATTTTACACACTAGAGGTTTATTACTGTACACTTCAACCTCATGTTTTTCTAGTGTATTTCTAGAACAACAATCTCGAAAAATGATTTTCCGTTTTTGCCATGACTAGTTTGCGTAGTTTTCACTACTTCCCACTACGCGAATTGCATGTAGTACAGTGCAAAAACGCGTAGCTCACGGCCCTCAACGTCAAGTTGGTGACCGCGAGCGAGCAAAATAACATCCCAGCTAGACTTTTTCCTCGTTTGCTATCAGCTACATCAAGTTGCTGATCGCGAGCGTGGAAAATAAACCTCCCGGCGAGATTTTCAACACGGTGAGGTCAGGTTTCTCATTGCGAGTGGTCGCGTATGCTCACGACCGCTCGCGATAAGAAACTACCAGTCCACGTTGAGAAAGCTGCCTCTCGAGTACAAATTTACTTGAGTGCACTGTGCAAGAGGCCATTTGCAATGATTGGCTGCACAGTGCGGACAAGCATCCGTCACTGTGCAATCAGTGTGAACAGCATTTTGCACATTGCACTATGCAGTTCATGTAGCTACGCCTAGCTTGCGTAGTGCGAAGTGCACTTCACGTAGCTACAAGTAGCGCTACTACGCGAAATACGCCCAGGGTTAAACAGTAGATTACTCACTATATAAATATTTCTACTCTATAAAAATATTTATCAGTATCTCATTATCTCTATATAAGAATGCGCATTACTGATTCACCAATATTAACAACAACATTGGTAATCACAATGTCCCTGCGATGGTACACGAGGCGGTGCTAGCAGTCGCGGCGTCATAGCAAATATCACGCAAGACAAAAAAATCACTTTTGTAAACATAACTTGTGTCACTAACACCTCCATTTCTCACCCATGGGGTCAGAGTATCTCCAGTTCTCCACCCTTACCCCTTATGTGGGTTTTCACACACATTTTCAGCCCCGGGAACCATTCCCGATAGATAAAATGTGGCTTCACCTTTCTATTCGGGTTGTGTCCAGGCAATCAGAGGCGCGTGCATTCACGAAAACTCCCACAAAATATCTGCACCTAGAGATATCACTATAATTTTAAACTTACATTTCTCAAAAACTACTGAATGGATTTACACCAAATAAGCAAACTGCAGTTCCTTGAACCAAAACCTACCCCCTGCCAAATTTGGTGTAAGTCCGTTCAGCGGTTCGAGCTGTAGAGGTGGCTAAAGGTTCTTATGGGAATTAACGTTACAAACAGAACTTATTTTGTACCTCAAAATCTTGGTCCTCACTGCATTGATCACCCCCAAACTTTCCCAATCAGTTGCACCCACCGTGACACTATTTTTACAAAATTTCCAAAGATTAGTCAAACGACGCCAAACTTATAGCCAAGTCATAAATGCTTTTTGTAAGGAAACTAGGTCCTAACTATAACTACCTACTGGCGACCGCCAGCAGGTAAAATATATACCAGTAGGTAATTATAGTTACAACCTAGTTTTATCAGAAAGGTGATTTTCAGCTGCCTATATCTTTGGCTCCGGTTGATGAATCTTCATGAAAGGTTCTCAAAACTTTTGCCCGGTACTACAGGCACTGTCTGGAAAGTTTCGGGGTGTTTTGTTAAGCGAGGGCCGAGAAAAAAGAGGGGTTCCAAAGTATTCATTCATTTAAATCTTTATTTCGACGCATTAACATCATAAAAGATACAATAAAAATATTTATTATTCTAACAATCTAACATTAGCTAGCTCAAAAAGGAGTAAAGGGGTCAAATAAGCTAACCTATTTCATATATATCCCTTGCATCCGAGTAAACATATCTAATAACAAAATTCTATATCAGACACATTTTGCCCGGGCGAAAATTTTATTATAATAAAAACAATTAATAATAAATACAATCTAAAAAACTATTAAAAATAGTATTAAATCACTAACCGCTAGGACATTTTTATAAAAAAATTCATAAAAACAGCAACAGCACCCTCCTGGTTGGGTAAATGAACATACGGTTTAAATATTTAATTATCATGTTCATTATGGAGATATCTTTTAAAAATGTAGACCCAACTTTACTCTAATAAAGTTGGCAGCGAGAAGAAATCTACTAACTCCAAAAACTATCACCTGGCTGGTGTCAGTTTTTAAGATTCTGCCAGCCTCCTTATAGGATCTTGAACCAATATTACGACAAAGCGGCACTATCCACTTTTTCCTTGGTGTTACGTAGCTGGAGCAAAATAGAAGTATATGTAAATCATCTTCCTTAGTACCATGAGTACATGAAATACAAAGGTCACTTCCTGATTTTGCCCAGCTTTTTTAAAGCGCCTTTGTTCTAAGCGTACCATATCTAAATTTTAGGTACAGAGTTTTTGATAGTGAGGGATGAATCTCGTCTAGAAAGGGTTCAAAGGATGCTACATCCTTGAACGATAAAAATTTTTCAGTTAGGGGTCCATGAATTCTTGTATACACTGACTCGTAGCTCACATATGACCAAAAGGATAATTTAACAATTTTCCTAGAGCACGAGTTCATAGCCTCAGGGTCATTCCAAAAATGGGCTAATCCGATCATGCCTAACCAATTTCTAACATGTTTGAACCAATAAACTTTGTTACAACTATCGAGATCCATGACTTCTTTCAGGCCTTTCTTGTAGTCAAGTAATTCTGGAGTCGTCCACAATCTAACCCACAGCAATAACGGTCTTAATATTGCATGTTGATCTGTACGTTTCAAATTTAGGTCCAGAAGAAGGGGTGTCAATGGGGTATTAATAGGTATTTTTAATAACCCCCTAAGAAACTTGTTCTCAAGGCTTTCAAATGTATTTCTACATGCGGGTCCCCATAATTCTGCCCCGTATAATACTGCCAATTGAGGTTTATACTTAAAAATCTCTAGGGCAGGGGTCACTGCCTTGTTCAAGCATTTTTTATGTCTCTTAAGGATTGGGAGACAGTTTTGTTTGAAGATTATCTCATTCTTTTCTAGCTGTGATCTCCATGCTAAAGAAGAATCTATTGAGACACCTAGATAGATAAAATTCTTCACATAATCAAGCTTCTGTCCATTTAACATTAGATTTTTCTTAAAATTTCTATGTGGGCTTAATGCCATATATTTCGTTTTTTTAGTATTAATTTCTAAGCCCTTCAAGGAACAATACAATTGAAACCTATCTAATAAATTTTGCAGGCCCCGTGGCGTTTAGGAAATAAGAATGGTATCGTCTGCGAACAGGAGGGACGAAACCCGTTCGCCCCCTAGTCTTGGTGAATCCTTGTCACTACACTCCATATAAGACGGAATATCGTTAACAAACAGGGAGAATAGAGTCGGTGCCAATACACACCCCTGACGTACTCCCCTTTTAATTGGAATGGCTTTTGTAAGTTCCCCAGTAGGACCCCACCTGACCTTGGCATAATTATCCATATGCAATCCAATAACCAATTTTAATAAATCTGGTGGGAGTCCCTGAGATTTCAGTGATTCCCACAAAAGGTCTCGCGGAATAAGGTCAAATGCGGCTCGTAAATCAACAAATGCCACATACAAGTAGCCTTTACGGAGGGTGACATATTTCCAATACAAACAGCAGAGCCTTAGGACTTGATCAATGGTTCCTGTTTTTTTCCTGAAGCCAGCTTGATATTTCGTTAAAATTAATTCTTCCTCCAACCATGTATTAATACGGTTTAATATATGCCTAGCATACATTTTTTGGGTGATGTCTAAAAGGCTTATAGGGCGATAGTTAGCAGGATTGCTTCTATCGCCCTTTTTAAAACAGTAATAATTTCCGCTCCGTTCCATGTGTCCGGAATTGCTTCCCCGGCTGCAACAGTGTTGCACAAATGATTAAGGTATGGTACCCAAACATCTAATTCATGCTTGAATAGATCACCTGGTACTTTGTCCAGCCCAGGAGCTTTCCCGTGTTTAACAGAATTAATAGCTAGCTCTGTTTCCTCTAGATCAAAAACTATATGAGAGAGTTCAGTCTCTACGGGCGGCAAAGCATACTCTTCCTGTATTGCACTATCGGCCCCTTGAGCGGCATACAAATTCGTAAAATGATCTATCCAGGTTGCTTCATCTAGAAAAACCTCTCTTGAGCCTTTCTCCCTTTGGTTACCCTTTGCCACTGTTTCCCAAAATAACTTTTGGTCCTTGATTTTGGATGCCATCAGCATACAGGACCATAATTCCTCGTCCTATGAGCGCTTTGCGTTAATCAGCACCTTATTGTATAATTTCCTACTTACTTTAACTGCCAGCGAGTTTTTGGTTTTTACCGAATCAATCAAAGCTGATTTTGCTATTCGGCATTCTTTATTAAACCATGGTTTACCTATAGGCTGTAAATTCACAGCACCTGTTCCTTTTTTTGGTCTTTTAGTCATGAGTTCTAGTAATTCTTTAAAGAACTCATTATGTAGTTTAAGAAATTGACCAGGTTCGCTTTTAGAGGGATTATCAAATATATTAATAAGGCAGTTATAGATATTTGCCACTAGATCTTCTTGTTCCAGGATATATGCCCATTTAACAGCCCGACGATTATTACTTAATATGACATTATCTAGGGCTGGTTGATGTCCTCCTTCATTAACTTCCGGCCCCATTACTAAGCTCTTTACAAAACTAATTTCGAGGGGATGGTGGTCACTGTCAGATCTTGTTTTGACCATCAGATCTTTAGTATATGGCCACAAATCCACGGAAACAATAGCATAGTCAATTATACTTTGACAATTGCGTCTCGAAAAAGTAGGTGCCTTGGGACTATCAGACGGGAAACGCCCATTACATGCCCTCAGTCCATGACTTACCAATACCCTTGTGATTTGGAAAGCTAGGGTAGTACCAACAACTGCCCCATTACTAGATAAGGATGGTATACCATTAGCATTATCTTCATCCTCATACAAATTATTCATTCCAACAATGGGCTCAAAATTACAGTTCATGTCCCCACATATAATCGTACTTGTTTCCGGGTCCAGAGTATCCAGTATTGACTCTAATTTGTCAATACATGGTGACTCCTTGTATGATGGGCGCGGTCGATTATACACATTAAAAAGATGGATCACCCGTTTATCAACGGTAACCATTTCCAGGCCAAGTATATCTAAGGAGTCAATTCTTAGTTGCTGGATGGCTATATTAATAGACACGCTAATCCATATTATTAACCCTCCTGATGGACGGCCTCTTACTGATGGGACTGCGTCCAACTGATAAGTTCTATATCCAACTCTATGCATGGATTTCGTAGCCCATGTTTCTTGTAAAACGCAAATATCAAAGGAGTTTATATAATGGTTCCAGTCGGGATCCCTTATTTTGGAGCCCACTCCTGCGACATTCCATGACACAATCTTGGCCACAGAAAGGTCTTGGTTTAAGCTAAAACTATTGACCGTTGGGGTTTTACTTAGTCTCCTATGCACTCCTAACCTTACACTATTCTGTTCATTTAACTCTCGATGCTCTATTTGATCAACTTCCAGTATTAATCCTGGGGCTTCCTTAGGTTTTTATATAGATATGGTATTATCCCCCTGTGTACTGATTGATAATTAATCGAGACAAACCATTTGATTCATCAGATGACTTATGTAGACTAGTAGCAACCGTAACAGAAATTACAGGTGAGACGGAAGGACAGATAGTAAAATTATGTACTTCCCCGTATACTGGGAGTCAATCAACGTCCTCCAGTCCACTAAACCTGTTGTAACAGGGAATGAAGGGTTGAGCGAACTGTGGGCCCGTCCATTCTCCACAATACTGCATATTAGTAAATTGAGGCCTCCTGGCCCTACGCTGTATTATAGTCCAGCCATCATCCCCCTCCCTTTCCCATCTATTAGGATTTGTGTTCCTTGGCAACTCACGCCCAGTTCCACCCCTAACTTGATTTGTATCCCTTGTCCAACTCCATGCATTATCAGGATGTTCCATTGGCGTGTAAAAATAAGCCAGGGGTCTTGCCACAGTCAATGAACCTTTTTTCCTAGGCTCTCCCGAACAAATATGTCCTACTGACCGAGGGTCTTCAAATGATACAATCACACAGTCCCCTTGTGTTCTTTTCCTATTATAACCTACCCAAGATACTCTCTCAACCATTAAGATGTTACTTCTTATTGTGGGTGGTAATGGATGGTTAATATTTAGCCAATGGGACACTTTGTTTTTAAGCGCCTCGTATGGTTCTAAAATTGATGGGCCTAATTCCGGGACCCCAGTTAAGATGACTACATAATCACATGCTTCCGGAGGTAGATTGATGTTCCTGCACTTTCCAGTGAGCATTTTATCATCATTATGTGTAGGTATACTGCAAGGAGCCGGTTTTTGAGCTACTGTTTCATATGTCAGAGAAGATTTTACACTATTTTTACCTACATCAATAGTGGTAGAATTAGAATTAGGGACCTTAGAGGCTAAATTTCTTCCTTTTTCCGTGTCATTGTCAAATATTTTTGGCACCTGTACATTGCTAATAGGGACTGGTACCTGGATTACCTTTTTGTGCTGAATAGCATAATCAACTATTTCCCCTTTCTTCAATTCTATAAGTTGTTTTTCTATCCCAGCTAATCTTGCTTCTATAGGAATAAGTAGAGTCTTAAGTATTTTTGTCAAGGTCGGTATAAGTGGATCTTCATTCCCTATATTTATACCTGTACTATCAGCTGATGGATTAATTGAAAGTATATCTGCTAGGGAGTTGTCTAAAAAACTATCATCTATAATATTCAAAGGTAATGTCTTAGGGACAACCCCTCCTTTCCCAGATTCATGGTGCTGGCTTTCCCTTGTCGCTCTTACATTAAGTATACTATTTTCATTGCATTTTCCTATCTTTAAAGCTTTAGTAATTTTGGGAGCGGGATATTTTTTATAGAATCGCTTATTTGGGGTTTTTTTAGGAATAGCTCCCTCCCTTTTCCCCTTTCTTAAGAGATTATTGTTAGCTAACTGGCTATCTAACTGTGGGGTTAGCGAGGTACTTTCTATGGTTGCCAAACCCTGTGAGTCATGAACATTACAATCTTGGAGATCAGAGTGTGTAATGGTAGTTCCGTGAACCTCAGCATTAATATGTAATGTGTTAGGGTTAATTGAAGTGCTCTCAGGGGTTCGTACTGGGGTTCGTGCTATAGCAATGTGGCCCATGGAGGACCTTCTGGCCAAAGCAAGATCTTGCGAAACCCTTCTCTCCATAAGGACAATACCCTGGTCTATTAATGTGTTGGTGCGGACTATAAAATCATCTAATGTTCCAGTCAATTTTGAACTACCTGCCACAGCTTTGCTACTTCTTGTTTCGCGTGAAGACATGATGGTGACCGCTGTATATTGGAAAACGGACAAGGTCCCTGGCCCAGTCCAGTCTCCTCAGGCCTCTGAGGGCCTAAGAGGGCCCGCCCTTTGCCCGGGCTTAGCCCGCGCGCGGACCCGCGACGCGGGGGGCAGTTTCAATTAAATAGCGCCTCCGGGCGCGCAAACAGCTCCGTTTCCGGTTTTTGGCACGCTGGGGACCCTGGGTATTGTAGTCCCCTCTGGCGCTCCTCCCCACACAGCGGTCACGTTGGTGTGCGACGGCGGGAGAGAGGCGCGGGACGCGGCAGAGAAGCAGGACCCTCCGCGGGACGCCAAGGACACAGGTAAGCGGCACCCTTCAGAAGCAGGATTCGGCGTTGTCAGCAGTCAGCACTCAGCCCCCGCTCTGCCGAGGGCAGGTTCAATTAAATAGCGCCTCCGGGCGCGCAAACAGCTCCGTTTCCGGTTTTTGGCACGCTGGGGACCCTGGGTATTGTAGTCCCCTCTGGCGCTCCTCCCCACACAGCGGTCGCGTTGGTGTGCGACGGCGGGAGAGAGGCACGGGACGCGGCAGAGAAGCAGGACCCTCCGTGGGACGCCAAGGACACAGGTAAGCGGCACCCTTCAGAAGCAGGATTCGGCGTTGTCAGCAGTCAGCACTCAGGTTCTTATGGGAATTAACGTTACAAACACAACTTATTTTGTACCTCAAAATCTTGGTCCTCACTGCATTGATCACCCCCAAACTTTCCCAATCAGTTGCACCCACCGTGACACTATTTTGACAAAATTTCCAAAGATTAGTCAAACGACGCCAAACTTATAGCCAAGTCATAAATGCTTTTTGTAAGGAAACTAGGTCCTAACTATAACTACCTACTGGCGACCGCCAGCAGGTAAAATATATACCAGTAGGTAATTATAGTTACAACCTAGTTTTATCAGAAAGGTGATTTTCAGCTGCCTATATCTTTGGCTCCGGTTGATGAATCTTCATGAAAGGTTCTCAAAACTTTTGCCCGGTACTACAGGCACTGTCTGGAAAGTTTCGGGGTGTTTTGTTAAGCGAGGGCCGAGAAAAAAGAGGGGTTCCAAAGTATGTTTTTCCCATGTTAATTTCCATAGGACCTTTGAACAAGCCTATATCCCAAACCGCTGGACGGAATTACACGGCAACTGGCAGGAAGCTAGATCTTGGTACGCATATCATTCTTTTTGTGATTAGCTGTAAATCCGCTCAGTAGTTTGGGAGATATTTCATGGAGAACAAATTTGTATATCTGGGGACGCGGATAATTCGTGAATCTATCTGCCAATTATCCGCAAATCTGGAGGTAAAAGGAAGGTCCTGATTGCCTTGCCGCAGCTTCAAAGAAAAATTGTGGCTGCCATTTTGCTTCCTCACATCTGCTCAGTGCACAGTACACAATACACAGTAAAACAGATAGAAGGGGGAAGGATACAGGTATCCTGATCCCGGGGGATACATAAAGGGGTCCCTGAGAGACCTTTAGACCCTAAAACTGCGTTTTTAAAATTGCTTCGATTTACTATACGTAAACCCCAAGCAGAAAACAAACCATTGAAATTCACTAATAAAACGAAAAGTGTAGATATAGTTACGTTGACTTTTTACCCATAAAAAAACAAAGAAATTCTATACTACTGGCAGTCGCTAGTGGGTGGTTAGGTGTCTGATTTTTCATAGCTGGAGCATTTTACGGTTTACTGATAAGTTTGGCCACGTTTGACGAATCTTTTCGACCTTTCCCCCAAAAAAGTTCATCCACCTCAGTTCCTTCCTAGAAAGTTTCAGGGTGATACGTCAACCAGGGAGCAAGAAAAAGGGGGTACTAAACCCTAAAATCTACATGCATTTTCATTGACTTCTTTAAGACAGGTTTTTTGCAAAAACTACTGAACGGAATTACAGTAAATTCAGCAGGGAGCTAGATCTTGGTCTGCAGATTGGCTTTTTGTGATTTGCTGTAAATCCTGTGGCCCTCCCAAGAGAGCGCAAAATCAGAAATTGAGTTCTGTGATTGGTCAAGAGCCCAATTTTTCCCATGAGCCTTCACGCTCTTGCTAGAGCAATAGGATCCTGCGTGTCTCGCGAGTGCTCTCATTTGCTGGCTGTTGGAATGTTGGAAATGAAATTGCCGCCATTACTGTTTACTGTGAATAATTTGAGTTGTGGAAATGAAGCAAAAAAGCTATGTAGCGGGGACAGAAGAAAAGCATGTTGTCCCTTTAGATTTAGAGAGGAGGTGTCTAAGGGATAACTACTAGGCCTGAGCGTAGTTTGCAGAGTTTTGCTACGCAGAACTCTGCGAAGTTTCAAAAAAACTCTGCAAAGTTCTGCGAGTGACAGAATGCAGTGCGAACTGCAGTTTGTGATGGTATTACTGCTGCTCGGGTAGAAATTTTACCCGAGCGTCAGCTCGCGCTCGCGAACTTACTGTTCGCGATTGCGAGCGGGGAAAAAACTCCACTGCACATCGCAAAGCGGAGTTTTCTGCACTCCGAGAGCTCCGCCAAGTGTGGAGTGCAGAAAACTCCGCGAACGGAGCGAACTTTACCACCTAGGCCTAATAACTACTTTAAAAAAAATAAATGTTTATAATTTTAAACACATTTTTATGATCTCCTTGGACTCTCGCAGGACCATGAATAGTAAAAAGGAGTAACTGAGTTCGAAATGCACTCCATTAATAGGAATGAATATTGTATTTGAGAGGGAGTGTGTAAGAGATAAGCACTGTGAGGAGTAGATGGGTAATTCCTATTTTCCCCAAAAGTTACGATCTCACGAGACTCTTGCAAGATCTCTGGGGGTGAGTAAAAAAAAAAGGGCTAAGGCTCAGCCAATAGTTACCGTTGTTTTCTAACATAGTTGAAGAATTGCTGTGATGTTATTTAGTGCAGAACCAGAGATAGTTCACATTGTTCTTGGTGAATGGGAGGAGAAGGAAGCATGTTGGAGTTGTGCTGAGCAGAAGTGACTGAATTTGGAATGGAGACAGACTGTTGTATTCAGCTGCATGTAAAACAGTTCTCTGAGTTCAGGTAATTAAACATATACTTTATAAACTTTGTTGAGAAGTGTTAGTAAGTTAGAACCTCAGGATATTGCAGAATAGATTTGCAAATTTTGGGGCACAAAAATGAAAATTTTGTGGCACAAAAATAGAAATTGTGCAGCATTATTGCAGCACTTTATTTTACTTGTAATGCAGCTTTGTGAATCCATCCAACTGCTTCAGACGGACCAAAATAGGCCCCTTCGCCTCATGTTATGTTCCCAAAAGCCTCTCTAACAAAGCTTGGGGGCGCTGATAACATTTTACTCATATTTTGCCTCCGGCGCTGAGGCCTCTGGCAGTTCTCTCTCTCTCCCTCTCCCCCTTTGTCTCTCTCTTTCGGTCTCCCCACTCTCTCGCCCCTCATTCTTTCTCTATCTCACTCCTCCTCACCCGCTGAAAACCGTGACCTCAAGAACAGCACTTACCCTCCCTTTCCTCTCCTTTCCTTCATTTGTTTCCCTGAGAAATAGGTTCTGGGCTAATCACTCAATCTCCTCAGTCCTAAAAATTAATGTGTCTGTCTGTATTACAACTGGTGCTCATCTAAAGCGCTCTGAGACCTTCGGGTCCGGTTTGTGCTATTTAAAACTGCAAACAAAAAAAAAGGATCCCAGAGAGTAGAGCTGTCCCTCAGATCTAACACCAGCCAGTGAGGATGCAGAGAGTGGAGCTGTCCCTCTAATATCCATCTTCTAACTAAGGGGCATATTTACAAGCTGGCGATAAAAAATTATCGCCGCTTTTGCGGCCGTAAAGCGGCGATAATTTTATCGCCTAATTAGCAAGGCCACGCTAACGCGTGAAACCTTGCTTTAGCGTGGGGATTCCTAACGCCCAGCTTTGCATCTATAATGAGATGCAAAGTGGGTGTTCCTGACCTAACATGACAGGAGAAATGTCGCTAAGCGACATTTCTCCTATCATCAAGCCCCACCCTATGAAGCATAGCGGGAAGAAAAGTAGCGATAACCCTGTTCTCTCAGTCTTAGGGGCATATCAGCAACACCCGGCGATAATTATCGCTCAGCGCTCTTAGCGTGAGGATCTTTATCGCTGAGGAGATAAGCGTTGCTAATAGCATGCTATCTCAGCGATAAAAATCCACGTTACCCGGCGATAATTATCCTCACGCTAAGAGCGCTGAGCGATAATTATCGCCGGGTGTTGCTGATATGCCCCTAAGACTGAGAGAACAGGGTCACCCTCAGAAAGCCCTCATGGCAGGGCCTTGCACTGCACAGCTGGCCCTTACGCATACATGCCAACATTTTGAAATAGAAAGAGGGAGATTTGGGGAGAAAAACTTAGAGGGGGTATTTTTTTTCCTCCTTGAGGTACATTCAAGCAAAGGCAATGTTAGGCAGCAAACAGCTAAAATAAAATACTTTTTTGACTTAAAAAATGGGCATCTCCTACCTGAACCAGGCCTGCTGGCATGCAAGCTCATGGTACACAGCTTTTCGTAACGCTATAGAATGCAGTCCCCGTGATTAGTAAATTCCCAATTAATTTACCTTGTATAAAACTGGTCTCAGCTAGATATCAGGCAGCAGGCCTATCCCTTAGAATTAACGTCTCTCAACAACAGGTATAGGATCACATAGCTACTCATGAAATCTTCAACTACAAGTTGTTTCACATAACTAATCCAAGCACAAACACCGGCCCTTTGTTTAACAGAGCCCAAAGTGCTTATAAGGTACATAGACTGCAATGTAAGAGCGGCAGCTAAAGCAGATTTGAGAGAAATGCAATCCATACTGAATTGTATGCACCATCCCTCCCTCCCCCTCCTGCCCCTGATAAATAGGAGCTGATAAAGGGAAGGAGAGAGAGAGAGAGACAAGGGACAGACATAGAAGAGACAGGTGAAGGAATCTATGGAGGGGAGGGATGCCATCATGGCAAGGGGTAAAGAAGGAGAGAGAGGCAAGCGCAGCTGAGAATGCAGCCTCTTAACATGTACAATCTTGTCAATGGGCAGGGCCCACTGACACGATTGAAGCAGACAGCTATCACGGCTGTACTGCGCCACGTTACGACATGCGCACGTACAACCAATAAGATGTCACCACTTTTTTTGCTGCCTGCCGGCAACCTTTCTCGCAGCCAATAAGGTCAATATCATGATCATCGGGCTCTTCAGTTGATTTTGCGATTATTTTGCGAATCGCGAAATGCTGAAGGGTCTGGCAAGTGCACTACTGTTGGTAAACCTATTCTTTACAAGGATTAGTGAGTGAAACGCTGTTTGTAGAAGTGCATGTTTTTGATATAGCTTCTGAGAGGTAGACTTTGGAATGTAGAGAGATATCAACAAGTATTGGACATCGTGTTAAAAAATTAAATGTTCAATCTGTGTGCAGTTGTAACTAAAAGAGGCAGTGTTTCTGAAATTATAAAACAAAGAATCTGGAATCTGTTAATACAAGGACTCGTGTTTTATAAACCTTACGGTACACATACTTTATCCCTATGAAATGATTGAGTGGAGAGATAGCTATTTCTAGAGTTAAACTCAGTGCTCACCTTTAGGAAAGATGTGTCTAGAGGAATGTGTTGAAAACAAAGCACTAGTTGAGGGTGTTGAATTCTGCAAGAGAAAGGAATATGAAGATAGTGGTACAGTACATGTAACTATGTGATTGTGGGTAAAGAATGTAAAAACAAAAACTTTAGAGTATATAGAGATGTATCACTGTTATCAATTATTGACCAGTATGTAACTTTGCACTTTTTGGTGTTCTTGTCGTTTTTAGGTGGTGAAGGAAGCTGGCTCTCTATATATTGTACTAAAATGAAGAACACTGTACAGACAGTTCAGTGAATCTCCAAACGTTATACAGAGGTAGAAGCAGATCATTCTAATGCTCTTTTTGAGGTAGTGTGAGCGAGCAGTTATGCTGATCAAAGGGAAGTGTAAGCATGTGTTCTAATCACATAGGCAATAAATGAGACACACACTCAAGAATAAATGCGAGACAAATTTATAAAAATAATGTCGATTTGTATATAAATACTTTTAGAGTTACGTTACTCAAAGTTCAGAAATCACTTTTGTGTGCCATTACACACCATTGTAAACAATAGCGAAAATGCAGAAAATACATATAAAACCAGGCAATGCTTTTCACGAAGTTCACATTCTTTTTTTTGGTTGATGTTGGTACCAGGTCCAAAGTTCCACTGGGAGAAATTCAGGAGTATCCCAGATCAGCCGGGAACAGAGTGCCTAGATTCTTGGAAGCTGATGCGCAAAGATGAAGTGGGCCCTTGAAACACACTGCACAGGAGGACTTTCAGGTAAGTCTGATGGGCCCCCTTGGAGGGAGGCGGTTGCAAGGGCTGTGAGCCCACAGAAGCACAGCTGGTTGGTGGTTGCCGTGGCCTGTGAAGCCAGGAGCAGAGCAAACAGGTCAGCCAGGCATCGTGTGTCTTGAGGTTGTCGTAGTCAGGAACAGGCAACTTGCAGAGGCGATCTCTGGACAGTTGGGCCACTCAGTAAGTGGGTCTCAGGTGTCTTAATGTCCCTCAGTAGGTGCTAGCTTCTAGTGCTCTAGGAGTTTAGTGTGGACTCATCCTCTTGATGTTTGCCATTGATGAGCCGGTACCCCGGTTTGGGTGCAGTGCGACTCTGTTATATCCTGGTGCCTCCAAACTAGGGATTGAAACAGATCTGACCCTTGCTTTGGTGCTGCGTCGAGGTCGGCGGGGAGCAGCAAGTCGACAAACCAGACTTCAAGGGATTGGTGCTTGCGGAGTGCAGGGGGAGTGATACCTTCCCTCCAAGGGAGCTTCTTGGTGGTTTCTTGAAGGCTAGAGGTGCTTTGGGGTTCCTGGAGTCCTTTCAGGTTCAGGACGACACAACAGGCAGCAATTGTCGAATCTGTGAGGCAGCATGCCGGGTTTGGTACCTTTTTCTTCTGCGCAGGGCTTAATTTCTCGTGCGGCGGGTCTTCTTTGTCCTGGCCTTCACTTGTTCATCAAATTTGATGTTTGGGTCTTTGGGGTGCAACCTAAATACGTAATTTGGAGGCGTAACATGAGGAGACAGGTAGTACCCAATGGGCTACCTAACTTTAGGGTGTCTACCCCCTCTAGTGACCACTTCTTGTGGGAAGGGGTACTACCCTAGCCCTGGTAGGTTGTTTCTCCACCATCCCAAGATGATGTAATTTCAGGAGAGGGGTTCAGATTGCCAGCCTGGGGGGCTACTCCTAATCTAACTAATTTCCCCTCCTTTCCTCCCACCAAATGTGGAGCAGGAAAGGAGACTTGGCTTCCCCCACTATCTGGAGGTTCCTCGGCTGGATTTCAAAGGCAGCATCACCTTGGAAGCTTCCCACCGAAAAAGGCCATCCTATCCTGGAGGAGCTGTGAAGCACCTGCACCCAGAGCAGGCTTTGTCTCTGTCCTCTGAGAGAGCTGGTTCACCACATCAGCTCAGCTCAGAAACATGTCTGGTGGTAAAGGACTGGGGAAAACAAGTCAGCGACCACACCAATGTTTGGTAGGTTCTCATGGAACCCTCTAAAAGGGTCTCTTGTGTGAATTTATCAATAAATGCAACACTGGCATCCATGATTTATTAAGACAAGATGTTTGGTACAAAACATCTTAGAAATCAGTGCAGCCATCATGGCGCTAGGAAACTTGTTTTGATTACTATCCAACCGGTGTACTCTTTATGGCTCTCCTGTGCACTTACAATATCTCTGAATAGACTGGACATTGTAGGGACATATCGGATAGGGCTAAAGGCCTGCAGTAGGGGTGACGCCTATATTTTTTGCAGTGCATGCGTGGCATGGAACACAGGGCTCTGTGCCATGTTGAGTCTTTGGATCGCTCTGCACCAAGACACATAGCCTGCAATGGCAGAGTTCATAGCCTAGGAGAGGGGTCCCTAGGGTGGCACAACCAGTGCTGCAGCCCCAGAGGACCCTCTTCAATACCCATGCCCTAGGTACCAGGGGTATCATTTACTAGGGACTTACAGAGGTAGAAGAAGTGGGGCAAATCATGGTATAGTGTTTGGGAAAGAGATCTGGCACTGGGAACCTGGTTAGCAGGGACCAAGTGCACTTACAGTCGAAATCACGTCAGGCACAACGTGGAGGCTAACCATGCAAAAAGAGGCACGTTCCTACAAGTGGAAAATGAAAAACAGAGGTTATGAGAAAAAGAAGTATCATGTCACAAAATATATGGAGGAGAAAAACAAAAATGTATCACTTTGATGGAAAGAGAGAACAGTAACGGTGTGCAAACCCAGGGAAAAAAACAATTGCATAACTGATGTTGCTGTTACTGCCTACAGAGACATTTAGACCCTTGTAGAAGCTTGTTTTGTAGCTCCACTTGTTTTTGATGGCAACATTATCTGCTCATTAAACAGCACAAAATGTGTTATTTAGAAAAGGAGGGTTGGTATCTGTTTGAGCAGGTGTTGATTCCTCTCAAGGTGTAACACACTAGTTGTTTCTAATTTCCCAGCTGAACTCCTTTTGCAAATCTTTTTTGAAGAGGCTCTTTCACCACCTAGCCAGCTAGATGAAGACTACTATAGCCGATATTGTATGGCGGTCTAAGGTGGCAGAAACCAAGGAAAAGAAGATCTACATACATTGCAATTCAGTAGGCAGGTGAAGCAATAGGGGAGAAAGTGTTGGTGCCGGCGTGGGGAAAATGTTATAGATTAGTTACATTTGTTGTTGTGTTTGTTTTACAGTTCTTGTTGTGGTTTGCTAATATAGTTGTTGTTGTTTGTAATGTTAAATATTTTTTTGTAATAAAACATTTAAAGTTTCTTCTGATTTCTTTCCTTAATAGATTTTTAAAAAAATTAATATTATTACAGTCTTGTAATGTTGACTGAAAGTGGCAATTTAATCTTCTAGATATTGTAACTGTGCTGCTTATTGTATATGTATGTAAAAGGTACTACTATAGAGAGATTAGTGCTTCATCCCACTATAGTATAGAGATTTTTATAAAAGAGAGAGGATTTGACACGAAGACAAATGCATCCTCATAGTATACTACGCACTGCTGTCAGCTGTTGCGGAGGACAGTTCTTTTGCAGGTTTTAGTATACATGCTTTTCATTCTGGAGAGAAGTTTCAGTACAGAGGCCTGTCTCTGTGTACACCTTACTACACATGTCTGTCCCCATAAGAAGGTGCCTAAAAGAGAGGTGAGTGTGTCCTTGCATTCAAATATGCACACTGGTAGTCCAAGACATAGTTGTAAAGAGAAAGGATACCTCATTTTATACTCTACTAATGATATTTATTTATCATAAAGAGAGATTTGAGTAGATAGAGCAGTCTCAATCCACAGCCTATTTTGCACAAGTACAACTCTGGGGAGATGTCTGAGTTGACCCGGCAGTCTATCTATACCTTAGTCTGTATGCTTGTTATCCAAGAGAAACTTTTCTGTATAGAGCTAAATTTCTCTCTGCACCTTAGTTGTACATCTGTCATTCAATAGAGATGTCTCAACAGAGATGCCTCATCAGAGATGTCAGTCCATACCAACACATTAGTACACATACTCGTCATCCAATGGAGAGATCTAAGGATAGGGGCCAGTCCCTCCCCATACCCTACTACACGCACCTGTCATTCCAGAGCGGGGTTTCAGCAGAGAAGCCAGAACCTCTCCACACCCTACTACGCACACCTGTGATCTGAGAGAGGTCTTAGTGTATAGGCACTTTTCTTCCTATACCCTAGTACACACAGTCTTCATTCAAGAGAGAGTTCTTAGTGTTGAGACCAGACCTTCCCCATACTGTATTGTGCATCCTAATTGTCCTAGTGAGAGGTTTTGGTGGAATGGCTAGTCCCAATTATAACCTATTATGTAGACTGGTTATCATGTGGTGAGCTGTTTTTGATGAGTTCAGTGTCTCCTCACTCCGTACTATATACTGCTGCCATTCTGTGGAACGATGGGTCTGGAATGTTCACTTTTTCCTAAAATCCTAGGAGAAGGAAGTAAAAGTTTTAAGTACTGTAATGAAGGAGAGTATCCATTCTGTGACTTAAAAAAACTTTACAATCTTGCGAGAGTCTCGCAAGATTGTATACAAAAGTTTTTTTTAAAGTGTTGCAAAAATCTGGTGCATATACATTATACCTATTATAGAAGGATATGTTCAGTGAAAATGCAAATTCCGATATAAAAGTAGAGTCTTGCGAGCAAATACTGCTCCCTCGCAGTGGACGTGAGGACTGTGCATCTGACTCCCGTGAGAGGCTTGCGATAATCACACATGCTTTGTATAGGAATGTGATGAGTCCGACGGACTCGAGTGCGGGAATTCCAACATGGCGGCAGTACTACGCCAAACAGGAAGTGAGGGAGACTTTCTAGTGCCTGAGACATGCTGCAGACACGTCGTCGCAAGCGAGGAGGCAAGAAAAGGACCAACAGATAAAAACACAGGTGTTTGGTGTCTAGAGCTCGGAGGAGAGGAAGAGCAACGGAGCGAAGGGACCACAAGGGGTGAGGAGACTGGAGACGCATAGGAGAGAAAGATGAGTACACAGGCGACACCAGAGGAGGCAGTGGAGCAGGAGGACAACCGAGTCCACGTCCGACGCTCGCAAAGCACTGCACCCAAGACCGGTACTCCCAAGGGAACCAAGGAGGCTGGAGCTCCCTTTACCATGGCCCAGGAGGGTCGTGGATACAGGCAAGTGCCAGTTACACATATATTTTCATTAAACGGATGGTGGGCAGGACTAAGAGGCGCACAAAAGTAAACACTACACCCCTCACTTAGGCACTGCACTATTAGGGTACTGGTGGAGGTGTGCACAAACCCAGCCCCTTTTTAATCCTAGAAAAGGCGGATAGCCTGAGGATTGTTTTCTTTATTTCCTTTCCCTCTGTATCCTGTCTCTCCACCTGAGGACTACATCCTGGTGACAGAGGAAGAGGAAAACATTTGGCAAAACTAGAGAAGTCAACTAGACACCTGTTGTGCAGCAAGCTTCTGACCTGATGTTTGCACCTTAAAAAGAAATAAATCACTTAAAGTGACTTCCCTCGCCTGTGTGTGAAGGGATTCAGGGGAACCTAGAGGGGTCCACGCTAGCACAAGGAGCCTCATGGCTGTAGTGAGTGTTCTGTGAGAGTCATCAAGAAGGGAAAAAAAGGGGGTACACAGTACAAACAACATACAAAATGAAAGTATAGGCTAGCTCAGAAACCAGCTTTTTAAAGTAACATTTTGAACTGTATTTTTTGTCTTTTTAAACTTTGTAACTTTTTTTTTTTAAAGAGAACAAAAACCTAAAACAAGAAACTGGGAGTAATAAAGAAAAAGATCTCCTTCAAAACAAAGAGATAACAAAAATATATAACTCTGCGATCTAGTGAGCCTCCCACAAGAGCGATCACACACCTTAAACTTAGATGTACATAGTGAATGTATAGGAAAATGTGATCAGCGTCTTTTTGAAATAGAAGTATGAAGTTTATGTAAAGACACATACAAAGACTATAAAAACGATGGTGGGAATATTTCAGTATGTGTGAGTTGCAAAAACTAAGAAGTTGAACCTTCTCAGCGCAAACATAGTTGGAGTAGTTAGTTTCTAAGTTTCTATGTATTTTTTAAAATATGTTTTCCTTAGAAAAGCTAGGAATTCACTGAGAAAACCAAAGGTTAAAGTAACATTATAGTTAGGTGAATATCTCAGTGGCAATGTTAATGTTTTGAGCTAAAAAAAAAACACAGAAATTCACCAGTCAAAGTTTAGCAGCACTAACTATTACTTGTGCACCCGCCACACACTGTTTATGACCTCACATTTGACATCACTCATGACATGTTCTATGACATCATTCATGACATCTCAAATTACATCATTCCTGACATCCACAAGTTCCACCCTTCCCTCCCAAAAAACAAAATAAAGTAAGAAAAACAAGAGTCTGCAGTAATGACATTTAATAAGTATTAGAAAAGCATTTAAAAAACACATTTATGGTCACATGACAATGAAAACAAACAGAAAACTAATAAAGAAATACAATGAAAAATTAACCCATTGTGTAATTGGTTAATAAGACAAAGTGGCCTATAGACACATCCCAATACTACTAAATACTACCAACAACTATACAGACTCTGCTGACTGTTGGAAAGCAATAGAGACCCATTTCTTTCCAAAGACGTAACCCAAAAATAGGAAATTATACCTCATCACCTCCATATATATATTTCTACATAAAACAGATACATTTATATAGGAAATATACTAGAAAAAAAAACAGGAAAATAAATTTAAAAATGTAAAACTTACATTAGGACAATTAATACTGCAACCATTACTGCTTTATGTCTTTTATTTTCCCACACTGAACACAATGCCTAAAAAAACATTACCAAGAGAAGCAAAAAATGAAATTGAACTACCGAGAGAGAAGAAAACAAATATCTGAGAGAAGGAGGACACCCAAACACAAACAACAGTACTGGTAACACTACAGTAAATTAAGTTTCTACACATCCCAATTTTAGTAGTAAAGGAGTTAATACCAAGCAATTGGCCAAGAGAGCACCATTAATAGTAAGAAATTTCCAAAAAGAAACTGCTGGCTGTTAAAGAAAAAATATACAGAGAGAACATCTGATTCAAATACTTCCTTTCATAAGGAAAAAGATAAAGAAACTCATACAGAAAAAAATGTTTAAACATATTGTTGAAAAAGCATTTCATAACAAAAGAAAGCTTCATTTTCATAATGAATTGAGTCAAAACCCTTGATCATTTAATTTCAACCTATGCAATACATAAACTATGGAAGAAACAACTAACAAGACTAAACTTCTGTAATATGTTGCAGGGAACTTGGACACATACGTCAAGCACTGAACCATACTTTCAAGAAGAAAGTTACCATCAACAGAATAATTATGTGCGTACAGTCACACATGAAGGCTGGTGTTATGAAGCCTTACATGAAAATAAAGTAGGGGAAGGAAACAATAAATCTAACAAAGGGTCATAAAAAAAACAAGACTTACAGGAAGAAGAAAAAACAGAACCCTGTATATGATTGGAAATGCACGTCTATTTGCAATATCACTGACTCATCCATTCTGAAGCAAAGGACATATAAAATGTCATCACTACTTACAAAAGTCAGACTTCTCCAAAACTTAGACACCTGCACATTTCGGACCATTACTAACCTCCAAGGAAATTTTTTAGGTTGTTCATGAAATTACATGCGTGACACCATATTTCATCATATCAAAATGTTCTACACACATCATTCAATGGAAGATGTGTGCAGACATTATACTTTGTCAAAAGACCATCACTAGAATTGGAAGCACTAAATTATGCTCGACCACACTCTAATCCAGCACAAGTCTACAATATTATGCTCTGTATCCAATCTAAATGCTTTGATGCACTCTCTGAGAACAATCATTGTCCAGCCATTGCCTGTACTCAGAATGAGTCAAAAAATCCATTACTGAATTTAGCCAATTTCAAAATAGATTTTCTTGATTTTGAAGAAACTATTTCTGAAATCCCGAATCAAATTTGCATCTGTTGCCAAAGAACACTTTTTAAAAAGGAAGTAAAAATGATTGAGCTCCTTCAAAATATCGAAATGACTATAAAATATAATGCAGAAACCCAGCACTCTTTCTATTTCCTGTAGAAAGATACAATCTTTGCGAATACCATGCAATCGGCAATTACTATCTTGAAAAACTCCACGCCTCCCATGCCTTCACATGGAATTCATAACAATTTGGAAATATATTCAATCCCTTCAGAACTACCGCAACTGAATATAAATGAAGGTATTTATTTCAAACAGTGCATCCTTTTCAAACCATAGTCAGAATGCAACCAAAATCTCAAAAGTTTCTGGGGAAAAACATTCAAAGCAGGATGTTATCCACATTTGTCCCATGAAGGATGTCGAGTACTGAGGGATTGGTGTCTGGTGGGAGCACCAACATGCCTTGGCAACGGCAACCCACGCAGAAAGTCAAAGAAGGTGACAGGTCGGAGCAGCAATGTCCAAGGGACTCACCAAACACAGGGGAGTCAGGGCAGGCCTGGAGAAACCAGGGGAGCCAAACAAAAGTAAAGGTGACCCTCAAATGGACACACTGGCTGGAGGCAGAAGAGGTGCGAGTGGACCTCAAGCAATTTTGACAAACAGCAGCCCACGGAGCACTCGGTTTGAGGAGGCCGGAGTTCTTCGTAGGAAATGTTGCCAGAGGTTGTGGCTACTGGGAGTCCAATGCACTTGCTCGGAAAACACCAACAAGCATAGGCACTTGCAAATTAACTCTCTGCACAGGGTAAGGGTATTGCAGCCCCCATGAGGGACTCTGGCCTCAAACTTGGTAAAAGGGCAGCTTGGATCTCAAAGGACAAAGAAACCCACCTCCTGTGTTGCTGGAGCATTTGGAGTCCATAGGACCTCAGGATCAGCAGACCAGTCAGTCGTGATGTGGTGCCTGTGGTTGCAAAGGAGTGACTCTTTCACACCAAAGGAGATATCCTCAGTTGTCCTTCATGCTTCACAGGTTCTGCACAGAGCCTTATGGTGCATGGGCACAGACAATGCTTCAGACTGAGAGGAAGATGAAGTCGGATTCCAGCGAAGTCCAGAGTGTCCAGATGGCTGAGTGGTTCAGTGGTTTCTGATTCAGAATCTTGTCCATTTCTAATCTAGGGTCCCACAGCCAGGTAAGCCCTTAAGTACCTACAGGAGAGGGTTGGACTGATTCAGGGGAACCTCCCAGGGGAGGGTCTGGACTGTGGCGAGGTTACTCCCATGTCCTTTGTCCAGTTTCGCGCCAGTGCAAGACCCAACGGCTCCCAGGACTGGTTTGAACTGGACTTTCCACAGGGACACCAAATGTGCCCCTCATGTAGACTTTCGGTCGCTGGCAAGCGCACCCACCCAGGCCTAATACACTAAATCCTGTCTGGGAGGTGGTCACACCTCCCTGTGACAGAATGCCTATTGTTCTGCCTTCCCCTGCTCGAGCTTGGCTCAGCAGTAGGAGGGCAGAATTGTCTCTGGTTGGCAGCAACCATTTTGTGCTGCCCGGGACTAGAAGGCTGGTACCAGGAACACCAGGGACCCAACAAAGCTCGCTTCTGAGGGGTTGGGTCATACCTCCCACACCGGTTGCCGGTGTGGGGGTATGATTCCACAATGTTTGACACCAAACACAATAGGGTTACTTTGAGTCATTTTAGAGTTGGTCATCACGCGGTCACATAATGCCACTCTATATGTCGTAAATGGCTGATGCAATGACAACCCGGGAGAATAATCTCACTCTGTAGGCTGCAGGGGTGTTCTACTCATGCAGTGGCACCCTCTCAGTTAGAACCAAGCACCCTGCCTTCGGGATTGTGAAGGCCGGCTATAGGGGTGACTTATATGGTTTTAAGTGCAGTGACCCTTAGATATAGTAAACCTACATCTAAAGTAAGTGATGCGTGCACCAACTTACACAGGCTGCAATGGCAGCCCTGTAGTTCCATATTGCATCGTCTCTCATGGGTGGCATAGTACATGCTTTAGCCCATGGGAGACCTCTGGGGTGCCAATGCCCTGGGTATATAAGTACCATCTACTTGGGAATGACAAGGGTACCCCAATATCCAATCTGGAGTGTTTCTAAGTACATGACAGTTTAGTGAGAAAGCAGATAGATTGGGGCCCTGATTAGCAGGATCCTAGCCAGGCTAGTCAAAAACACTATCAATGAACAAAAAGTGGGATAACCATAAGAAGCAGATCTTACTTTCCTACAACGGGTGCCTATGTTACAATCAGGATTGTTTTTTTGCAGGAAGGGGACCTTCCTGCACAAAAACATCCTTAAAGGGATTTTCTTCTTTCTATGTGTGCAGCAGAATGCAGCACACATTGAAAGAGGAACTAAAGAGAAAAACTAGAGATGTTTCTCCTTGTTATGCCTGCTTGAGGGTGCCACAGATTTTTTATGAATTCCCAGGTTTACAAGTCTTTGTTAATCTGGGAATGTGCCAAAATATGGGAATGCCTGTGCTCCTTCCATTTAAAGCCTTCCTAAAGCAATGTGACATAAGGAAGCAATACTTTGCATGTACTAAACCACACAAATCTATGCAAGGTGGTGTTGAATGGCTTAGTAAATGCCTAAAAGGATTTTGCATTAGAGTTGCACCATAAATGTGGTGCAACCCTGACTCAAAACCTTGTTAAATATATCCCTAGGTATTCATCTCCAGTCAAATGCAAAAGCTTTGATAGTCTTTCATGAAGATGCACTTCCAAAAGTCATTACTAGGTGTCCCTCACAAGTCAATGCAAAAGCATTAAAATTCGTACATCAAGCCACAGGTCCACTAGTCTTCCACTAGTCTTTACTAGGTGTCCCTCAAAAGTCAATGCAAAAGCATTGAAATTCTTTCTTGGAGGTGCAGTTCCACTAGTCATCACTTGGTGTACCTATCAAGTCAAATGAAAAAAGCATTGAAAATCTTACATCAAGCTGCAGTTCCACTAGTCATCACTCGGTGTACCTATCAAGTCAAATGAAAAAAGCATTGAAATTCTTACATCAAGCTGCAGTTCCACTAGTCATCACTCGGTGTACCAATCAAGTCAAATGAAAAAAGCATTGAAATCCTTACATCAAGCTGCAGTTCCACTAGTCATCACTCGGTGTACCTATCAAGTCAAATGAAAAAAGCATTGAAATTCTTACATCAAGCTGCAGTTCCACTAGTCATCACTCGGTGTACCAATCAAGTCAAATGCAGAGCATTGAAATTCTTATTTGAAGCTGCAGTTCTACTAGCTCCTACTTGGTGTCCCTCACAGATCAAATGCAAAAGCAGTGAAATATTTTCACGAAGCTGCCGTTCTACTTGTTGTTTATAATAGAGGTCCAGCTCAAGTCAGTAGTAACAGCTTCTACTGATCTCTACCACTCTGATGGGGTGTGCCTTTAGTATATAGGTCTGCATACACACTTTTGCTATTTTAATCATTTGTGCATGTTTTCTATAGGAATATTTGCCAGAGCTGTTCCATAATGATTAAAAAATACAGTCTTCAATACATTTCTTGATTTTATTTTTTGAGATTTGATCACACCCTACTATACATTTAGATAGTACAATTAGATGGTATATTTTGTTAGGTCTTTAATTTGAGAGGAGTGATTTTCTGCATACTGACAGTGCCTGCATAACTTTCCAATAGGGGAGATGAAGTTCTTTAGGTAGTTACTAGTACGCTCTCTCATGTCAGATAAAGGTGGTTAAAATGTGGGGGGCGTGGCTTCCACCTAAAAATCTACATATACACTTGAGCTACTCTAATGACGTGTGCTCATTTTCAGTAGGATAAATAAATATACCAAAGCTTTTATATAGTGAGGATTGAAATGTAATTTACAATATATGTCTACAGAGTTATGAAAATAGTTGATGTAACCCTACTATACATTGGGTCTATCAGTCATTGAGATTATACATGCATCTCACAATTTCTATTTTAGAGGAACCATTTTTTTTAGGTGTATTGGTACATATTCAAGGGAAATGGAGTCACTCAAAGTGAAGGCATTAAATGGCTGTAGTGGGCTGTTCTGTTGATCCATGCCTTCATCTAGGGTGGGAGGGAATGTAATTAGACATGCCAACAGACCAATGGTTAGAGTATTGATTGGGAGCCTCTATGTCTTTTGTATGATTTTGCTTGGGAAAACATGAGGCTGGACGACTCCTAAATCTGTCTTTAGGTCAGGCATAAAAGGACATTAAGGACTAGGCCCAGGCAGAGGTTTTAATTCCACCGACAGAGTCAGCGGAATTTTAGTGATTCCCTGTCACTCTTGTCACATGGAATTATTTGATTAATTAAACTCTGCTGCTCTGTCGGTGGAATTAAAGTATGCAGTGGTTCCTAAAGTTTTAAAATTCACTGCATACTTCTCGGCACCCTTGAATACTCTGCAGTAATTAACTTTCAATCGCTGCAGAGTACTGTAAGGGTGCCGAGTGATATGTGGTGTGGTTTCTAAACTTTATAAACCACTGCATATCACACTTGTTGGGACCCTTCATACTCTGTAGTGATTTAATGTTTTAATCACTGCAGTGTATGTAATGGGGGGCACTGAGTTGTTTGCAGTAGTTTTTAATGTTAAGAAACCACAGCATACACTGTGCTATTTTCATATTGCAAAATACACCCTTGCATAAATATTTGGACGTGAGGGTGCATCTAGCGCTTGAAAATAGCACCCGCCCCGCAGCGGAAATCCACGGAACCGCGATGAATTATAATGCAATTCCACTGAATGAAACTCCACCAATTACATCCACCCCAATTGAGGACTTGCTGAGAGAATGCAACATTAAACTGGTTATTGGAAACCCACAGATGGGTTAACCCACAGCCACCATTAAACCTGAGAAGATAAAAGCCCATCCACGTCAGGACAAAGTACCAACCCCACAGACAACCACTGTGAAGTCTTGCATCTAGTGTTGCATCTGCATCTGCAAATCTACCATATCCTGAAGACACCACGGGTAAGGAACAAGTTAGGTCTAATCTTCATGACCGACCCTTGGCTAACTAAAACTCCACATATGTTATAAGAAACTTCAAGGAGGTTATGTTATGATAATCTATAAAAATTTAACTTGGATAATGTGCTTTAAGGTTAGAAAAATGAGTTGGAGGGGCAAACACTGCATTCAGAATATAATACAAATAGGAGTATCACCCAACATATACACAGGAGTGTATGAACTAAGTTTTACATTGATTCAGTACTCTTTAATGTTATTTCATACTTACTTTGAAGTATATTAGTCCATAAAACACCAGGAAAAAGACAAGAAAAAAAGAACAAAAGAAGACAAGTCACAGATTTAACCAGGTTCCATCCTTTAGGTAATGCCTTATTATAGTAACTTAAACCAATTGAGTAAGGACCTTCCATTATGATTTCACAGTAGGTCAATTGACAATTGAGTCAACACGTGTTTCACCCCTTTAGGGCTCACGGGTCTGGGGCTTTTTCAAAGCTTATGGACAATGAAGTCAAGGAAGTGCTAGAGAGTCTCAGTTTGAATTGTAGGAAGAAGCAATATCGTTCTGAAAATCCTGATCATTACTTAACGCTTGCATACATGAGTGGGGAGGAGAAGGGCGGTAGTCAGTCGCTGAGGTTGCGATGCTACATTACGTAAGCCTGGCTGCAAGGAGGGAGCTTCTGATCCAACATCACTAGACCTAATGTGTTAAATTGTATAACAACTATTAAGTCTAACAGTTTCCCTTATGTTTGATGTGGAAAACTACTCTGACTCCCTCGGTTTGAGAAATCCCAAAAACCAATGTTCTGTGCCACCTTGTTATTTTTATTTACAGACAGTCCAATAAAGGACATCAAAACCTTGAGTGTTATAATGACATATTGATATATTAAGAAGTTGTATGACAGGTTAAAACATGCCTCCTCCTGGCCACATAAGGCACTGAAAATTTGCCTCGTCTTAACCTGCCCTGGAGCATTCCTCACGTTTGAAAATTTGAACAAGTATGAGTGCACGACTCGTTCAGCAGTCATCAACTATGCAGGGTGAGGTAGAAAAAGTGAAGGTAGCACACCAGTGGTCTTAATGATGTGAAGCCAAGGGACACAAATCTGTGAAATCCAGAAACATGCTTGAACTGTGAAGGATGACTGTAATGTGTAAAGTTGTAGGGCTATTTATCCTTACACTTTTCATGGACGGCATGTGACCACCAGTCATACCAGTGCATTGCGCATGTGCAGTTCACTAAAGAATTTGTACTCTGGGTGCCTCATTGATGGGGTTTTGATGCAGGGCAGTGCAGCAAGTCACCTTGCTGCACTGCCCTACGTCAAAGTGAAAAGGCATGAATGCACCATATTTATACACTATGGTGCATTACTGTCCTTTCCTCCTGTTTTGGTGCAGTTTTGGCAGCCTAGCGCCAAGGCAAGCACCTTTGCACCATGGTGCAGGGTGCCTGTGGTGTTGGCAGGATTGTTTTTGTTCAAGAAGGAGAACCTTCCCAACATGGAAGCCAACTCCCTCAAATGTAACCTGATCAACACCCGCTCCATCTGCAAACATGCCGTCGAACTCTGGGACCTACTCGACTCCACCTCCCCAGACGTCGCCTTCCTGACGGAGACCTGGCTGACCCCCTCCTCAGCACCCGACATCGCCATAGCCATCCCGGAAGGCTACAAGATCACCCGCAAGGACCGCACCAACGGAACAGGAGGAGGAATCGCCATTGTCCACAGGAACACTCAAAATCTCGACACACGCCGACGACACCCTCAGCACTGCCGAACACCTACACTTCCCGATCCACACCGACCCCAACACCACCCTCAGAGGCACCCTCGTCTACAGGCCCCCCGAAGCCCGACCGCAGTTCAGTGACTCCATCACCAACCTTGTCAGCACACACGCCCTGGACTCCACAGACTACATCCTTCTCGGGAACCTGAACTTCCACATCGAGAACAACAACGACCCCAACTCCTCCACCCTGATCGACAACCTCGACAACCTCAGACTCAGACAACTCGTCACAGCACCCACACACTCCACCGGCCACACGCTTGACCTCATCTTCTGTGCGAGCACCCACGTCTTCTTCCACCACACTACCGAACTCCACTGGACCGACCACCGCTGCATCCACTTCACCTTCCGGAAACCCACCACACACCACCACACCCAGCAGATGCCTCGCCGCAGCTGGGGCAAGATCACCGAGGACCAGCTAACCACCGCCCTCGCCCAGAGCCCACCCACAGACCCAACCGACCCCAAGGCCGCAGCCCGCAACCTCAAACAATAGATCAATGACTGCACCAGCACCCTCGTCCCGCTCAAGAAACCCCCCAACACCCACACCAGCAAGAGAGCCAGCTGGTTCACCGAAGACCTCCAGGCCTCCAAGCGAACCTGCCGAATACTAGAAAAAAACTGGATCCGTGAAAGAACACCAGAAAGCTACACAGCCCACAGGAACGCCACCCACCGACACCACCAACTCATCAGATCCACCAAAAGGCCCACCTTCAGAGACCGCCTCGACAACAACGCACACAACAGCAAAGAGCTCTTCGGCATCATGAAGGAACTCTCCAACCCCAGCTCCAACACCAACTGCATCCCACTGTCGCAAGAACTGTGTGACACGCTGGCCACCTTCTTCCAACGCAAGATCACAGACATCCACAACAGCTTCGACGCTGTCACCACCCCGACGACAGCCGACACCCCCGCTCCCACGACCACCACCTGCACCAACCGCCTGCTCGCCTGGACCAACACCAACGACGACGACACCATCAAGATCATGAACACCACCCACTCCGGATCCCCGGAAGACCACTGCCCACACCACATCTTCAACAAAGCCAGTAGAACCATCGCTCCCCACCTTCGGAAAACCATCAACATCTCCTTCGAGACAGCGACCTTCCTGGAGAGCTGGAAGCACGCAGAGAACGCCTTACTAAAGAAACCCAAGGCGGACCCCAAGGACCTCAAGAACTTCCAACCCATCTCTCTGCTACCATTCCCGGCGAAGGTCATCGAAAAGGCCGTTAACAAACAACCGACCAGCTTCCTTGAAGAGAACAACATCCTAGGCCCATCCCAGTCAGGGTTCCGCAGCAACCACAGCACCAAAACTGCCCTCATCGCCGCCACCGATGACATCAGGATCATGCTCGACAACGGAGAAACCGCGGCCCTGATCCTCCTGGACCTGTCGGCCGCCTTCGACACAGTCTGCCACCGCACACTAAGAGCACGCCTCCATGACGCGGAATCCAAGAGAAGGCCCTGGACTGGACCACCTCCTTCCTCTCCGGAAGACCCCAGAACGTCCGCCTCCCTCCCTTCCGCTCCAAAGCCACAGAGATCATCTGCGGCGTACCCCAAGGCTCATCTCTCAGCCCATCGTTATTCACCGTCTACATGGCACCACTCGCCCACGTCGCCCGACTACACGACCTAAACATCATCTCCTACACTAACGACACCCTGGTGATCCTCTTGCTCACCAAGGACCCACACACCGCCAAAACCAACCTCCACGAAGGATTGAAGGCCGTCACCGACTGGGTGAGGAGCAGCCGACTGAAGCTGAACTCGGACAAGACGGAGGTCCTCCTCTTCGGCTCCACCCCCTCAGTCTGGGACGACTCCTGGTGTCCGACGGCACTAGGAGCACCCCCTACACCCACCGACCACACACGAAACCTATGGGTCATCCTCGACTCTACACTCTCCATGACTAAGCAAGTCAACGCCGTCTCCTCCTCCTGCTTCAACACCCTCCACATGCTTCGCAGGATCTTCAAGTAGATCCCCACCGAAACTAGAAGGACAGTCACCCAGGTCCTCATCAGCAGCAGACTGGACTACTGTAACGCACTCTACGCAGGAACCCCGGCCAAACTCCTGAAACGACTCAAACGCATCCAGAACGCCTACGCTCGCCTGATCCTGGACATCCCCCACCGCAGCCACATCACAACCCACCTGAAAGACCTGCACTGGCTCCCCATCAACAAGAGGATAACCTTCAAACTCCTCACCCACGCACACAAGGCACTCCACGACACCGGACCAGCGTACCTCAACAGACAACTCAGCTTTTACACCCCCGCCAGCTCCGCTCCGCAGACCATGCCCTCGCCACCATCCCCTGCATCTGAAGAGTGACAGCCGGTGGCAGATCATTCTCCCACCTCGCCGCCAAGACGTGGAACACCCTCCCCATCCACCTACGGCAGACCGAAGACCTTCTATCCTTCAGGAGACTCCTCAAGACCTGGCTCTTCGAACAGTAGCAGCATCCCCCCCCTAGCATCTTGAGACCCTCACGGGTATGTTGTGCGCTTTACAAATGCTATGATTGATTGATTGATTGAACCTTCCTGCACAAAAACAATCTTGAAAGGTGTTTCCCTCTTTTTATGTGTGCTGCAGCATGGAAGATCCTGTGGAGGGAGAGAACGCAGGAGAGCAGCAGGAAGAAGTGGTAGATTTGGTAGGCGATAAAGCAGTTTCCAGCCCGGGCACTAGTGTGTCCTCAAGGGGTCTGCCTCCAGAAGAGATGGAGGACAGGGAGAGAGATAGGCGGCATAATATGGAGATGGCTAAGCTTAAAATGGATGGTCAGAGGGACCTAGAGAATAAGAAGTTAGAATTTGAACTGATGAAAGTGAAACTTGAGCATGAGAGAATTTTGAGGGAGTTGGAGATTAAAGCAAAGAGTATAGAGATCTCCCCCTCTGGTGGCAGCATACCAGTAGTGCATACAGAGAGTAGAGTGTATATACCCAAAGAGGTTATTAAGGATTTCCATAAAAGTGAAGATATTGGGCAATGGTTTGCCGCTTATGAATTAGCTATGGTGTCCCACCGGGTACCTGAGAAGGATTGGGGAGTGGGGTTGTGGGGACGCTTTGTGAGTGAGGGATACCTTGTTGGGCCTGCCCCCAGAAAGTAGGATGGTTTATGCCCACATGAAAGAAGCTTTGATTACCCGCTATGGTTTGACCCCTGAGATGTATAGACAGAGATTTAGGACCTGCAAGAAGCAAGAGGGTACCACGTGGGTTGAATATGTGTCTTTTTTTTGCAGAGCAATGGAGCGCTGGGAAAAAGGTAGCAAAGTAGAAACTTTTTAGCAACTTTATGATTTGATTGCATGGGAGCATTTATTTAGTAATTGTTTTCCTGAGCTACGCCAGCACCTAATAGATTGCAAGCTAACTAACCCTAGGAAGCTTGCTGAAGAGGCGGACCGCTGGGTGAGTACCCGGATTCGCAAGGGTCCAGTGGGAGACTTCGCCAAAGGTGGGCAGGGTCCCCAGCATAGAGGTGGGGTGGACAGGGGTAAACCAAGGGAGTTCCACAAAGGGCCCCAAAGTAATTCCCAAGGGAACCAAGCAGTGGTGTCCCAGCCTCCCCAAGATAAGAAGCCAGTGCCCCCGACAGGTAGGCCTGTTCAGAGGGGGCCCCTTACTTGTTTTAAGTGTGGCCAAGTGGGCCACAGGTACTTTGATCCACAGTGTCCCCAAAGGGATGCTCCTGCACCACCCCGTGCACCACCCCACCAGCTTGCTAGTGTAGCCCTGGGAGGGGAGTAGATGGGTGCCCAAGGTGGGTGGGATCCCGTAGAATTTACCCTTGTCTCGCTAGGAGACTTTGAGATGGTCCCTAAGCCTGCACTGCCTGATAACACTAAAACGTACAGGCAGTGGGTGACCATCAATGGCCATAGAGTGGAGGCTCTAAGGGACACAGGAGCCAGTGTAACTGCTGTCAACTCTCGGTTGGTGTCCAAAGAGCAGGTTGTCCCGCATGCATTCTACCCAGTAGTGTCCGAAGACAACTCAGAGAGCCAATGTGAGGTGGCTCAGGTTCCCTTTGAGTGGGGGGGTCTCAGGAACTCTTCAGGTGGCTGTGAGGCCCACCATGCCTGTACACTGTCTGTTGGGCAATGATTTAGAGAACTCCCCGTGGACTACGGTGGAGAGGAAATTTCACTTGGAAATGTTGGGTCTTCCTGAGAGGGCGTGTGCTACCACTCGGTCCACGGCAGCCAAGGAGGGTGTTGAGAAAGAAAGATCTGGAGCCTGAGAGTATGGCCCAGGTCCCTGCCTTATAGAGAAGAAGCAGGGGGCGTGGGAAGTCGGCCCCCTTGGTTCCCATGGCCCAGGAGGGAGCAGATCCTGAGGGGGATGCCCTGGAGCCTACCGGGGAGCAGAGTGCCAACCTGGGAGACCTGCCTGAGCTGACCCATTGGCAGCAGGAAGGAGGGCCCACCAGGGAGGAGTTTTGTGAGCAGCAAAGAGTTTGCCCTTCTCTTTTGGGTATGCGGTAACAGGCTGCAGCCCAGGCAGCAGGTGAAATGTCTGGTTCACATCTGATTTGTTGGGAGAACAGTCTCCTGTATAGCAAGCCTAAGGCTGCTGAGCCGGGGTCAGCCCGTGTGCTGGTGGTACCCGAGTGCTTCAGAGCCTTCCTACTGGGGTTGGCTCATGACATTCCATTGGCAGGACATCTGGGGCAGACAAAGACCTTTGAGAGGCTGGCAACCTACTTTTATTGGCCCCAGATGCGCAAGAGCTCAGATACATATTGCAGAACCTGTGAGACTTGCCAGGCAAGTGGGAAGAGTGGGGGGAAGATCAAGGCCCAACTCCAGCCCTTTCCAGTTGTTAGTACCCCATTCGAGCGAGTGGGCATTGACATTGTGGGGCCTCTGGACCCCAAGACAGCCATGGGCAACAGGTACATCCTGGTCTTGGTGGACCATGCCACCCGGTACCCTGAAGCCATCCCGCTCAGGACAGTGACCGCCCCCGTGGTGGGACATGCACTGATGGGGATCTTCTCCCATGTGGGATTCCACAGAGAGGTGGTGTCTGACAGGGGACCAACTTCATCTCCCAGTATATGAAGTCTCTGTGGAAGAAGTGTGGGGTAACTTATAAGTTCACCACTCCTTACCGCCCCCAAGGTAATGGTCTGGTTGAAAGGTTCAACCGGACCTTGAAGGGCATGAACATGGGCCTAGAAGAGCCCCTGAGGCGTAAGTGGGACGTCCTCTTGCCATGCCTGTTGTTTGCATGCCGTGAGGTGCCACAGATGTCCTTAGGATTCAGTCTCTTTGAACTGCTCTATGGCCATCCGGTAAGAGGGCCTCTGAGACTGGTCAAGGAAGGCTGGGAGCAATCTCCCAGGAAACCTCACCAAGATGTATTTAGCTACATGTTGGCCTTCAGGAAACAGGCTCGGCGTTTCAGAAAAATTGCTGAGGCAAATCTGGAACCAGCCAGGAGGAGATGAAACGTTGGCACGACCAGACTGCCACACTGGTCGAGTTTCAACCTGGTCAGAAGGTTTGGGTACTGGCCCCAGTGGAGCCTTGTGCGCTCCAAGATACGTCGACCGGTCCATTTGAGGTGGTGGAGCACAAAAGTCCAGTTACCTACTTGGTGGACTTTAAGTCTCCCAGGAACCCCCTGCGGGTCCTGCATGTAAACCGCCTAAAACCCTACTTTGAGAGGTCTGAATTGGGCATGCTTCTTGCCACAGATTAAGGGATGGAGGAGGAGAGTGAGCCTCATCCTGACCTCCTGTGTGCAGGAGAGAAGGATGGGTCAGTGGAGGGTGTGGTCCTCTCCACCACACAGATCCCTGAGCAACAGACAGATTGCCACCAGCTGATTTGTTTTCCCTGGTGCCTGGTGTCACTGAGTGGTGCGTCCATGAAGTGGACACCGGGGACAGCCATCCTGTCAAGCACAAGGCTTACAGAGTGACTGACAGGGTCAGGGCCTACATTAAGGAGGAGGTCTCCAAAATGTTTGCCCTAGGGGTGATTGAGTGCTCTAGCAGCCCCTGGTCCAGCCCCATGGTCTTGGTACCAAAAGCTGCAGCGCCTGGTGACACTCCTGAACTTAGGTTCTGTGTGGACTACCAAGGTCTCAATTCAGTCACGAAGACACCTTCAGACCCCCTCTTTCTGAAAGGAAGGATGCAGCCTGGTAAACAAAGTGCTCCAGGGCTGGGCAGAACTGTTTCTGGCTGGGTTCAGTGACGTGTAGCTTCTGAGAACAAAGACTTTTGGGGTATAAATATCTGTGCTGAAACCCCTACAATTTGTATTGCTCCTGGACAACAAGAAGAACCTCTGTCTGTCTAACTGGAGGAATCTGCAGGAGAGGACTGTCCTTGTGCTTGTGTGCTGTTTCTTGGACTGGCCTGCAGTGGTTACTACTTGGAAGAAGAGGAAAAGGACTTTGAAGGAACTTTTATTTTATCTTGCTACAGCAATCACCCAAGGGCTTGAAGACAGCTAGCCTCCTGCTGGAGTCTCAGGCACATCAGACTCCACCACCATCCTCCTGTTTCCTCCCAGCGAGGATTTCTATCTGCAGGTTAGGCTCCTGTGAGTTCCAGGGCCTCTAATTCTACTGTGGAGAAGAGAGTGCTGAAAATCGTTGCTAACGCCCATTAGCGAGCCGCCGCAGCTGAAGAACGTAAGGAAAATCATCGCGCTGCTGCCGCTGAGTGCTCGCTACCGGAGATCATCGCATCACACGTTTGCGGGCTGCCAAATGCTCGCTAACCCGAAGATTATCGCATCGCATGTTTGCGGGCCTCCAAGTGCTCGCTAACCAAAGATCATCGCATCGAGCTCATCGCTTCACAACATCGCAGCGCGGACGCCGAGCGTTCGCCATTTTCATCGCATCGCATCAGGATCGTCGCTCCCTCGCTGGGCGCCATTTCTTTTCATTGCAACAAGATCGCACATGCAACAGGCTCGGCGCATCATCCTCCCTTCGCGGCAAGGATTTCATTGCATCACCGGCTTAGCGTGTAGAAGTTTGTCGCTTTGTCCTGCACACAGATCAGCGCATCATCCTCCCTTGAGGCAAGGATTCAACGCATCGCTGGTCACGTGTGAGGAAAATCATCGCTACAACTCCTTCGCGACATTTTGGTTGCTTTGCTACAGAATCCGGGTAGTTTGTGAGTAAAAGGGTCGCAGAGACCACTGCCTTGAACTGAACTCCTCTTTGCACACTTTGAACTATTTTTGCAGCATTTTAAGAGTAACTCTATTTTCTAGTACTGTGGCTTTTTACTGTTATTGGTCTTGTGTTAAGTCTATATATAAAGATACTTCTTTTTTTATAACTACTTGTGTGGTGTCCCTTTGTAGTGTTCTTCACTGTTCTACTGTGTATGGTCATAAATGCTTCACACACTGCCTCTGAGATAAGCCTAACTGCTCGTGCTACGTTACCACAGGGTTGAGCAGGGGTTATCAAAGGGTGTAGCCCGCTTACTCTGACTTAGGAAGAAGGGTCCCTACTTGGACAGTGGCCAGCCATTGCCAACTAGAGACCCCCATTTCTAACAATGCGTCACGCAAGTTTACCCTTGTGCCACCACAGATGCGCCGCATTTACAATGCGGCGCATCATGGCGCAAGGATAAACAGATGAGTGTCGCATCTGCCGGAGTAAGGGTGGCGCAGTGTTGGAGTTGTGTCACGGGCGCGACGCAAATCCAGCACTGTTCCAACCTGGCCTATCCTCAACATGGTGCGTCACGCCTTATGCCTGCTTCAAGCAGGCGCAAGGTTTTGACGCAGCGGCGTCGGAAAAGTGACTGAGTGAAATCTTGTAGATTTCACTCAGGCACTTTTCCAAGGCGTTCCTGCGACGGAACTCCCCCGCCCCATGCGGGAACGCCCACAGGAAACCTGACGCAGGTTTCCTGTGGGCAGGGCTTTTCAACGTGACGCATCTCCCTAGATGTTGTAAATAGGGAGCACCGTGGCGCATGGTTTACGCAGCCGCTGCATCACAGAAGTGACGCAACGGCGGCGCAAATGTGGTGCACGGGGCTCATAAATCTGCCCCCCCCTGTGGTTCAGAAGGTGCCAATAGAATAAAACAGGAGGCATGCACAAGGAGCTGGTCTCTGATATTTCTCTTCTTGGGGTGACTGTCCACAGATGTGTGGCATTGTGGAAATATGGATTTTTATGATCAGTTATGTCCCCTATCTTGGACCCCAACGGTTTCATGTATAAATCACAAGTACATGTATGTTCCCTCCAGTTCCAGTTATGAAGACGCAAACACATGTGCGTCCACCGTCAACATGTCCTCTTTCAGATCCGCCATGAATGGGCCGGATATTCTATTCCTAAGTATGAAAGGCCACCGGCTTTATATGGTTCATTTATCCCATTTTACAGTCCAGGCGAGTAGGCCCTGATTCTGCCATTAAGCCTTTTCCTGCCTTCTGCCTCTGAAAGCTCCAGTCTGAGCTCGCATCTGTATCCATGAACTTTGTCCTACTCCCTGCGCGGCTAACGGTGCCTGACTCGGCCTGTCTGCTTGCCAAAAAAACTGTATTTCACCTTCGAGATTATCTGCTCCGCTCCCCATCCAATGCATTCCTGTCTAGTAGTTTAAGTAAACATTCTTCCAGCTACCGAGCAAAAGGCCCGGCTTCTCTGTCTTTATGCAAGTAATTCATAGCCCTGTTACTATGGAAGATTTCTGCCATTGCATCCCATGTAGACACTTAGACGCTTGTACACGCACTCACAGTCAGTATAGAATAGATTTTGTTCGAGAGACCTTTCCTTTTGGATAACATAGTTCTTTAAACATAGGATGTTAGATATGATTTGGGATTAGGTTGACTTGACCCCCCAGACTTCTGTCTCCACATGTAGAGCTAAATGTCAAGTCCCCTTCACCCCCTAGTTGCACGTCAATCACACGTCATGCTGCTGCGCGCGCATCTCTGCCAAGTATTTCTGCTGACATTGCGAAATTCTTTCATGGAACCACCCATTTGTGACATCATACCTAATGACGTTCTTTAGTTACGCCTAGTTACACCCATTTTAGTTACGCATGTATGTTTTTATCTCTGTTATCAACTGTTACGCCTCCTGCATCTGTTTCACCATAATGCCTCTTCTATAAAAATGATTACCTGTCAATAAAGTATGGTCCTTCACTTCCTGAACCTTCGTGGTGATGGAATATGGAGTCCACAATTCGAATTGATTTTGGAATAAAGCCCGTTCCGAACCTCTAATACCACGGATTCTGCCTCTTATTTTACTGAGCTATTATTATAAATTTTCCGCATCAAATTAAGTACCGGTAATTAAATTATTTACCACATATATGGCGCCCGAATAGGGACACTTTCTCATCTCACGCGCCGGAGGTGCGTTGCAGGCCCGGTCTCCTGCCACAGCTGGACGGACAACAACGCGTACCCACAGGATTTCCTGTATCTCCCTCCTGCCGAGCGGGGGTAACTGAGGCTGCGATCAACACCCAGACGAGGCGGTGAGAAGTGCGAAGTATCCCGACCAGAGCCTAGCTGAGAGAGCAAGATCCGAGGTATACAGAGGCCCACCAGTTTCCGAGGTTCCGAAGTTTCGAGTCGAGTCCAGTCCGGTTCAAGTCCAGTTCAGTTCAGTTCCGAGGCCTTCCGTTCCGAGCTACCCGGTGAGTACCATTGTCGGGGAGGCGTTCTGACGTGCACATAGGTTGTGCCGGTCAAGACGGGTTTGGGTACACAAATCCGGTATGCACTGTTTCAGCAGTGTATCTGTACTGTTCAGCAGTATATCTAGTATGTCTAGTATATAATTCAGAATTACCTAGTTAGTGCCGAGTATTATGCTTAGTGACTAGTTCCCTAAATGGCCATCATTGTTTGTTCATTAAATGTTAAATGTTAAAATGTTTTAAATACGTTCTGCATATTGTGGTGTGAGTGACTGTTCATTATTGTGTTTGTTGTATTAAACGTGTTCAAAATTAGGTATCAGATCAGTTCTCAATATGCCGCTCTTTTCGAAATTAAGACAGATCAAAACTAGAAAAGGGGTACTCGAAGAAGCTGTTCCCATTCCTCCTAGGGACACTCCAGGGTACTTCATGTATCATAAACATGGCCTAGACGCCATATTATTTCTTGATTTATGGGTAGACTACACCAAGGAATTACCCGAAAGTCAGAGGTGGCCCGCAGCTGGGACCTGGGATGCAGATTGCATCATGAAAGTAGAGGAAGAATTATGGAAAAAGAAAGCTAGACAGTCACAGAAAGATGCCATTGAATTATGGCGTAAAGAATCATATAGACGTACAGAAAAAGCACTTAGACAGGAAGAGAAAAGTAAGGAGAATTCAAATAAAGTCCGAGAAAATCTATTAATTGAAGAAGGTACTCGAGTAAAATCAGAACAAGTAGACAGACAAAGAAATGCCCTTATGAATGGTATGTATCCTCTTCTGGCCGAAGGGTTACCTAAGGCTACTCCGGAGATACCAAAAGACTTGCCAACCCCATTGTTTCCGATAAAAGAACATCCCAAAGGGCATCCCAGAACCGCAGAAGATGTTTTCCTTTCCTCTTATTTAGACGACGCAGCTCCCGAGTATGCTAATACTGCGCCACATAGACCGCCTGCCGAGGGGGTTCAACGCCAAGACCCTCCTCCGTCTGTACCTCCGCAACAACAAACTCCGACACAAGTTCCGGCAAGCACATCTGTTTCTACAGCTGTATCCACACCTATGGTTGCTATATCACGTTCAACGAATCCTTTCACATCCAGCACCCCAGGTGGTGCTACAGGAGGTACATCAAACATTTTTTCCACGCCACCCAGAGTAAATAAACTTTCCTTTCAAGAATTAGCCCACCAACGTACGCCCAAACTAGTAACTCCCGACATGCTTAAGGAACTTCTAGTAGATTGTAGATATGACCCTGTGCCCGGCAAAGAGGACGAAATGCTGCTGGCATCATTACGTATCCGACGAGCTGCAATATATTTAGGGAGGCTACCAGGAATGACTACACATTTAGAAAATATATATCACTTTGTCCAGTCAGGGCGAGATTCTGAGAGTATTAATAGAGCCATGGAGTACCAGAAAGTGGAGATACAGGGGGAACTGTTACGTTTCCTCATAAATTGTGTGATCAGAAATCAAGACCGACCAGGGGTAAATCCGGAAGAAATGCGAATTCTTACCACATGGAGTCGGAATATATCAGAGGGGAGACATGATAAACGATTAAGTATAGTAGCTATGTGCCGAAAGATCCGCAAAGAAGTAGAACGAATACACGAAGAAAGATTAGCAGTAGACCAGCCTGAACAAACCGAGGAGGAGGAAGAATTAGAACTGCCCACAGGACAGTTAGAAACCATGGCCTATGTAGGTAGAGGAAGATCTTGCAATAATACTAGATGCTTTACTGATCCGATACGTCCGATACGTCCAGATAATAGCAGAAATTTCCAAACCCCTATAATAAATATAAGGTCCCCCGAACATTCGTTCCAAGCCGCTGACAAATTACTCTGAGAACGAAGGGGTTATCATATACTCGATTCTATGGACGAACAAGAATTAGCCAGGTCAGCCGTTCACTGGGTTGACAGTCCCGGAAAATATAGTGATGATACACTAGCGCACACGTTTTTGAACCTCACCCCCGATGAACAGCGTTTAGCTGGTATCTATATGATTCAACAACTCCTTATATTATATAAAAGCCAACACTCCGATCCTGGTCCCTTACCTGATATATTGACTGAATTACTCACGAATAAATGGAGAGGTTCAGGTACTGAGTTAATTAGAGAAATACTAGAATCCAGAAAGCAGTACATTCTTTTTGTATGCCCCGAACATGTCTCACTGCCCATCAAGGAAAGAACGACGTATTACATGGATAGACAGAATCCCTTACGCGAAGTGCACCCGATAAAAGGTGATGACAATCAGTTTAAACGTGTGTTTGTATACACACCCATATCTAAAATAGAACTATTAGAAATGAAGAAAGTGGTACCCAGTCATGACAAAGACCCAGCGGGTTTCCACCGTGAAATTAAAGACATGTTGCTCATGGGAGAGTATACCTATCCCGACATTATGAAAATATTGAAGGTATTAATGCCTGCGGGCATTTACGAAAAACTCAAGGAAAAGGATTGGGAGGTGGGAGACCAAAAGATAGATTGGACAGCATTAGAAAACGAAGAAAAAGCTCGAGGTCCAGGTTCAGGGCTTGGGGAAAAGACCAAAACACTACCAGGTTTACTAGTACAGGTACTGCCACGTTTATTAACTACGAAAAAGGAAGACTGGGGTGCAATCTCAGCCTGTAAACAAAAGCAAGATGAGGACACTAGTGATTTCTATGCCCGATTCAAAAAATGTTTTGGTATAAATAGTGGAATAAAAGCAAGTAGCGAATCGTATCCACATCTGTTTGTGACAAAATTAGTTGAAAATTCCTTGCCCCAAGTTAAGAATAGAGTATTGAAATTCGAGAGTACCTGGCAAGGTAACACTCCGTCACAAATGTTACAAATGCTACAGTACCATCACAATAGAATTAGAGAGGAACAAGAACATGAACAAAGACGCATGAAAGACACAAAAATGAAAATGCTAGTTTCCCAGACAGTTCCAGCTGACGGTCATAAAAAGGGTATGACACAGTCCAGTGTTTCAGTAGGTTCTGTAAAAGGGACATGCAACTATTGTAAACAGCCAGGTCATTATGTACACGATTGTCCAGTTTTAAAACATAATATCGCCATAGGTAATACAAAAGAAAGACCACGGCCACTTAGACAGGATCAGAACCAACAAGGAGCCCCGCAGCATGCACAGTCCATGCCAGCTCCGCAACAGTCTATGCCAGCTCCACCACCGCAGCCTATTGCTGCCACACAAACAACGACACAACAGATGTACCAGACCGCACAGTATGACTATCCTGATTATCAACGATACTCATGAAACAGCCTAGAGAGGGAAGTTGGCTTACCCCTTATCGAGGTCCCTGTAGATCAAGAAGGACCTTATGTACACAGTGAACTATTAGGCCAAGATAGAAAATTTTTACTTGATACAGGGGCAAGCCGAACAACAATAAAACGTAGTGAAGTTCCAGGGGCACCCCTCTCAGGCTAACAGAATATTTCCCTTGGCTTTTCAGGAAAACCTATCATTAACGAAGTATCACAGCCTCTTCCACTTACGATTGGTCCCTTGACACGAACTACAGATTTATTGCTTACTAAATCATGTCCAGAAAACCTGTTAGGTATAAAAACATTGAAAGCTCTAGGAGCTATAATATGTTGTTCTCCGGAAGGAGTAAGATTGTTTTTACGTGATTTCAAAGGGCACTATGTGTCCCGAGACATGGATCACCGACTGCAGACTTTACCCACACATTTATGGGCACAAGGCCCTACAGATGTTGGTTGCATGAACATTACACCATATCGAGTCACACTAAAGACAGGAGTGGTACTACCACGAATGCGACAATACAAGTTACCCCCAGATGCTGTAGTGGCTTTACTGCAAATCATTGACGAGCTTATTACCCAAGGAGTGGTTGTGGAAACCGACTCCAATGTATGTAATTCCCCGATAATTCCGATTCTTAAACGAACTGATCCAAAAGCCCCGCCAGTATATCGATTGGTTATTGATCTGCGCGAATTAAATAAATGCATTGTACCACAATACCCCGTAGTCCCAGACATTTCTTCATTACTGACAGCCATTGATTCCGAAGCAACATTCTTTACTGTAATTGATCTCAAGAATGCCTTTTTCAGCGTCCCAATAGATCCGGAAAGCCAATACTTGTTCGGATTTAGTTTAAATGGACGAAGCTTTAAATTCACACGCGCACCTCAAGGATTCACAGAAAGCCCCAGCATCTATAGCCAAGCACTGAAACGAGAACTTGACAGTATCCACATGCCAGTCAACACTGCCCTGCTTCAATATGTCGATGATCTGCTGATCACCGCTAGAAGCGAACCTGAATGTGAAAAAGCCTCACTGACGGTTTTACAATTTTTGGCCGAAAAGGGGCACAAGGTGTCCCCTTCTAAGCTGCAATTCTGTGTCCAGCGAGTTGTTTACCTTGGGCACTCGCTGTCCAAGGAGGGAAGGCAGCTTACACCAGATCGCATCCAGTTAATTGCTAACATGCCAATACCCAAGACACAAAAGGAGGTACGGGCTTTCATAGGCCTCACTTCATACTGTAGGCAGTGGATCCCTCAGTATGCATTTCTAGCAAAACCACTCATTCAGTTGACAACGCAGGAGGCAGCCACATCGACTGTTCTCCCTTGGACTCAGGAACATACACAAGCTTTTGAAAGCCTAAAGAAAGCTTTATGTCAAGCACCTGTTTTAGCAACACCATGTTACAATAAACAGTTTACACTCTTTGTTACAGAACGCGAAGGTACTGCCTTGTCAGTACTCACACAGGAACAAGCAGGATCACACAAACCATGTGCTTATTTTTCTAGTACATTAGATCCCGTAGCTCAGGCTCTGCCTGCGTGCCTGAAATCAGTGGCAGCAACAGCTTTAGCAATCCGACAAAGCGATGGCATAGTGTTAGGACACCAATTGACAGTACAAGTACCACATGCAGTAGAGGTTCTCTTGAACCGCACACAAACACAACACCTGACTATAGCAAGACTCACCGGTTACGAATTAACATTGTTTCAGCCACACATAGAAATCAGACGTTGTAGTACATTGAATCCTGCCACACTGTTACCAGTAAACGGAACAGACCCACTAGCACATGATTGTATTGAAGTTATCACTATCACGACGAAACCCAGACAAGACTTGACAGACGTCCCATTGTCAGATCCAGACTTGACATTGTATGTAGATGGTTCATGTATGAGAACAAGTACAGGAGAGCTAGTGGCCGCGTATGCAGTCACAACAGACACTGAAGTCATTGAAACAAATTGCATAAATACCTTGTCAGCTCAAGCAGCAGAGCTCATCGCTCTGACACAAGCCTGTATTCAAGCCATAAATAAAAAAGTCAACATATACACTGATTCACGTTATGCATTCGGAGTTGTACATGACTTCGGCGTGCTGTGGCGAGAGAGAGGTTATTTAACTTCTCACGGTGCCCACATTCAGCACGGACCCCTCATTCATGCCTTATTAGATGCAATACATCTACCCACTGCAATATCAATTATGAAATGTAAAGCTCATACGAAAGTTACTGATATCATTTCCCAAGGCAATGATCTAGCTGACAGAACAGCTAAACAGACTGCTCAAACTCACACATCTGACATGACAAAGACAATAGTTCCGACACCAACACATTGCATGACGGTTAAGGATCCCGCTCTTGACGTAATTGACATACAGACACATGCTACACCAGATGAAATAAAGAAATGGACTGAATTAGGAGGGATCCAAACGGATCAAGGATGGATGACGAAGGAAAAATCTGTATGGTTCCTTCCTGATTCAATGGTCCAAGTCATCATTAATACAATACATAGTCCAGCGCACCTAGGAGAAAAAGCTATGCTAGACAGCATTCAACACATTTGGTTCAACAAACATTTACGAGCAGCAGCTAAACAAAAAGTTCGTACCTGTATGATCTGTTGTCAGTTTAACCCAGGTAAAAGCATTCCCGTAGAACAGGGTGGATTTCAGCCTCCTGATCACCCTTTTGAAGTCCTCCAGATGGATTATATCCAGATGGAACGATGTCGAGGATTCAAATATGTTCTTGTAGTTGTCTGTGCTCTTTCCCGTTGGACAGAGGCATACCCGGTTTCAGATTACACTGCCCCGACTACTGCCAAACAGTTGGTTCGAGAATTCTTCCCACGGTACGGTTTACCACGTGTTGTCTACTCAGATAACGGCCAGCCGTTCTCATCCGAACTAATGAAACACGTTTCACTTTTGTTAGGCTATCAGTGGAAATTTCACTGTGTCCGACACCCCGAGGCAGCAGGTCTCGTGGAACGACATAATCAAACTCTGAAAATTAGATTGTCCAAAATATGTAGAGAGAAAGGTGTCGACTGGGTAGTAGCCTTACCAGTTGCACTCTTTTACATGAGAATGGTAGCGCACTCTCGAACAGGGCTATCCCCTTATGAGGTGATCTTTGGCAGACCACCAAATATGTGGGGGACGCCTATACCACGCAAAATAACTGATGTTGACTGTAATATGCTGACAGATTACTTGGCTTCCTTGATGTCTGCACTACAATCTTGTCGTTCACAGGTAGCTGCAGCCTTTCCCGACAACACCGAGGTGAAACCCCATGACGTAGTTCCCGGGGACCTGGTGTTAGTGCAAAATTTTGACCGGAAGACTCAGCTGGATCCTAGGTGGAAATCGCCTCAACTTGTACTGCTCACCACGAGGACAGCCGTGAAGATCGAAGGTCGCAAAGGTTGGATACATTCAAGTCATATCAAGAAATTTCATGGACTACCGTCTGATGTAAACGATACACCTCGCGTGTCTTCACCGATTGACTCAAAGCTTCCTTTGGTTGAACAGAGTGATAAGGAACTATACAAACTAAAATTACGGTCTAAAAAGTCAGACAATTTGATTGTTTAAGTCCTCTCCAAGGTGAATCGGTCGAATTTGTCTCTGACATGTATCCCCTAGACCTGAATAGAGAAAGAAACCGAAAGATGCAGTTGAAACAATATGCGTACTGTAAATCACTGCGTAGTCATTGCACAGTGACGTTATTAATTTTGTTTTTCTTAAGTCTTTTAATAATCGCTGCAAGTATATTGTTGCACATATATTATCCTATTTCTAAACATGTTTACAATGTTACTGCTGAACATTCTTTTAGTGAATTACCCCCGCATGAGTTGTCCTATAGATTTGCGCTGCGCAATAACACTTTTATCAGTATGTTACATCATTCCCATCAGGCTAGCAATGCTACAAATTGTTGGATATGTGGCCGACTCCCTCCCTATCAGAACTATAAGGGAATTCTGCCTCTCTTTCCATATCCGTTCACACACAATGGCTCCTGTGGAGCATGGTTTAGTTTAATTAATTCCTTCAATTCAAACTCAGTAACTTATCAAGACAATTGGGTATGGGGAAACCTGAACCTAGTTTTACTCAAAGTCTGCTACCCTAACAAGGAGGGACTTCCCAAAAGAACAGGAACTGATCTAGAAAATGAAGTATATGGATTAGGGAATTTCACGCTTAATCTCATGATCCTGAATGTTGAATCTGAAGCTGCACCAATTTTGCCCGCTATGTCAGTATTTCCAGTTAAAGGTGAATTGTGTGTAAGAAAGAATGGTTCCATACATATGGGCCATAGTAGATGCACCACTGTAATAGAATTCAGTGATCAAGGCAAGTCTACATTTAGAGCTTCTCGCCATTCCTACTTCGTATGTGGTCAGACTGCATATATACGTTTGCCTCTAGATTGGGATGGTACCTGCTACATCGGATTCCTTTTGCCACCTGTTTTCCTAGCTCCTCCTGATTATCATAGAAATACTCATTTAGTACACAATAGAGAACGGAGAGATCTCCCAATAGTCGATTACACTGAGACAGCATGGGAAAAATACACAGATTTCAATAAAGGTCTCTTTCCCTATATAGGTACAGTTACCAATAGTAAGCTGATACGTAGATTAACCAGAACCCTTGAAGCAGTAGTGAACGAAACTATTTCCGCCTTAGGCAATTTAACAGAAGAGCAGTCTGCTATGCGGATTGTTGTGCTTCAAAATCGTCTTGTCCTTGACGTCATCCTGGCCGATAGGGGCGGAGCTTGTAGGGTCATCGGATCAAGTTGTTGCATTTTCATACCAGAAAATTCGCCATCTGTATATAAAGCCATAACTCGCCTTCATAAGATTGTAAGCCAGATACACCAGAATCCAGGCACCTGGACTTGGTCCGGTTGGTTTTGGAGTGTATTGTCAGCCTGGGGATGGAGGGTCCTATCCTTCCTAGGTATTGGCTTTCTCATATTATTCAGTTGCTGCTTATGCCTACAATGTGGACCAGCGATTTGTGGTCTGTGTGCCACATCGTGTAATCCACCACCAAGATTTCATTCATCCCGGAAGAAGAAAGAAGAACAAATGATGCTATATGAACAGATCGACGGATTGATGAAGATTGATATCTCCTAAGGGCAAGTAGGGGACAAGGAGGGAATGTGGAAATATGGATTTTTATGATCAGTTATGTCCCCTATCTTGGACCCCAACGGTTTCATGTATAAATCACAAGTACATGTATGTTCCCTCCAGTTCCAGTTATGAAGACGCAAACACATGTGCGTCCACCGTCAACATGCCCTCTTTCAGATCCGCCATGAATGGGCCGGATATTCTATTCCTAAGTATGAAAGGCCACCGGCTTTATATGGTTCATTTATCCCATTTTACAGTCCAGGCGAGTAGGCCCTGATTCTGCCATTAAGCCTTTTCCTGCCTTCTGCCTCTGAAAGCTCCAGTCTGAGCTCGCATCTGTATCCATGAACTTTGTCCTACTCCCTGCGCGGCTAACGGTGCCTGACTCGGCCTGTCTGCTTGCCAAAAAAACTGTATTTCACCTTCGAGATTATCTGCTCCGCTCCCCATCCAATGCATTCCTGTCTAGTAGTTTAAGTAAACATTCTTCCAGCTACCGAGCAAAAGGCCCGGCTTCTCTGTCTTTATGCAAGTAATTCATAGCCCTGTTACTATGGAAGATTTCTGCCATTGCATCCCATGTAGACACTTAGACGCTTGTACACGCACTCACAGTCAGTATAGAATAGATTTTGTTCGAGAGACCTTTCCTTTTGGATAACATAGTTCTTTAAACATAGGATGTTAGATATGATTTGGGATTAGGTTGACTTGACCCCCCAGACTTCTGTCTCCACATGTAGAGCTAAATGTCAAGTCCCCTTCACCCCCTAGTTGCACGTCAATCACACGTCATGCTGCTGCGCGCGCATCTCTGCCAAGTATTTCTGCTGACATTGCGAAATTCTTTCATGGAACCACCCATTTGTGACATCATACCTAATGACGTTCTTTAGTTACGCCTAGTTACACCCATTTTAGTTACGCATGTATGTTTTTATCTCTGTTATCAACTGTTACGCCTCCTGCATCTGTTTCACCATAATGCCTCTTCTATAAAAATGATTACCTGTCAATAAAGTATGGTCCTTCACTTCCTGAACCTTCGTGGTGATGGAATATGGAGTCCACAATTCGAATTGATTTTGGAATAAAGCCCGTTCCGAACCTCTAATACCACGGATTCTGCCTCTTATTTTACTGAGCTATTATTATAAATTTTCCGCATCAAATTAAGTACCGGTAATTAAATTATTTACCACAGCATTCCAGTCCCTCCCCGACCCCGAGGAACTTCTGCTGTGTTGTATCCGCTTACGTCTCTTAGGCATGCACAATTCCCCCATTCACAGCTTTGCAGGCATCTGTTGATACTGTGTCCATCTCCAGCTGTGGAAACTGACCTGACGTGCAGATTGGTGAATACAATTTTCGTGTGTAAATTCTAAGCACGGACTGAGTTTCCTACCGTCCACGTGGAGAAATGTAATCCCTGCCTCTGTGACCTTGCACGCCGGTGCAGGGGAGCGTTGAGTCAATGGAAATGATTTTATTACAGTTTTTTTTCAGAATTCTCCTTAATTATTAGATTGGGACAGCCAATATTTTGACCTGGGTTGTTCAACGATATGAACCAGTAAATCCAGCCAAATTTTTAAAACTGCAGAATTGCCACTTTGTAAAATAAACAGCGGCCCAGCTTTATCGGCCATGTCACTGTAGACTTTATCGAGTTCCATAATTAATGAAGCGCTTGTTTCCGCACGTACTTGGAACGGCCTGATTAATGAATGCGTTGCGTAATTAGCCTGCACAGATGCTGCCAAACTCGATTCGTCAATGGGGCTCTTCTCAGATCGTTACACACCGGCGCGCGGGGCCTCGTGAAGGCGCAGCTGCGCGTGCAGTCGCCGGCGCGCGGGGCCTCGTGAAGCCGCAGCGGCGCGCGCAGCCACCGGCGCGCGGGGCCTCGTGAAGGCGCAATGGCGCGCGCAGCCACCGGGGGTTCACGATCACAGATGGTTACTGCACCATTCGTGCGCCAGGATTCAAGTCTCACAGTTTGTCTTGTAGAAACTCTCTGCTGTCCCCTGGGTGATTACTAGTACACAAGAAAAAGAAAGAATGTATGAAGTACACTCTGAGGAGCAGTCACTTCATTGGAGAGGGAAGGAGCACAGAGCTAGAGAGACAGGGATGGCGCAGTAGAGAGAGTTACTACTGGCCCCAGCTGCAGAACAGCCACATTCCAGCCGTAGCTAGAGTTAGCTATTGAATTGTGTCTAACACTTGTCTCTCTCTTACTACTTCCATTTAATAGCTTGGGTAAACCCTGACAGAACCGGGGAAAGGGCATATTCACAAAGGCAATCTGGGACAAAAGTCTAACTTTAGGACTCTTGGTATTCACAGAGGTCATTTACGAGTAGTAAAGTTAAACCTTTATCTCAGTTTAGCTTGTGTTTTGGTCTTAAGTCTACCTGAGACAAAAGTCTAACTTTACTACGTGTAAATGCCCTTTGTGAACACCGAAAGTCGTAAAGTTAGACTTTCCTCTCAGTTTACCTTTGTGAATTGGGCCCAATGTTTGTGAGAACTGCAGCGTTAGGAGGACTGGTCCCTGTAAAGAACTCCCGTAGCCCCGTAATAGTATATGAGTTGAGTTCTTTATTACTTCACCAACACAGGCTCCTACAGAGCATCGGAGCGCAGGTAATGCGGCTGCTCTCGGTCATCAGCTGTCAACTGTCAGATGTTGCCAGTTGGCAGTTGGTGACAGCACAGATGGTACGGTGTGTGCGCAGGGACACAAAGGGTACAGTACAAGAACGGTGTCCTCGCAGGGACAGAATTATGTTAATCACCACACATCCCCCCCTTTAGGGAAAAGAGACAACGAGAAAGAGAGAAAGGGATAGAGGGAGAGAAAGAGGGTGAAGGAGAGAGAGAAGGAAGAAGAAGAAGAAGAAGAAGAAGAAGAAGAGGAGGAGGAAGAAGAAGACAGAAGAAGATGGGGAAACCCAACAAAATGCATGCAGTTACAATTTACTCAGAAAGTTTAACTGGTGGCAAAAGCCGCCTTCCTGCCCTGCTCCTACCGATGGGTTGGGGAGCGTCATGTAACGGTATAGAAGGCAGCTGTCTTCTAACTCTTCCTGGGGTACCAAGATCTAGTGGAGTGTGAACTGGTTCAGAACTGGGCTGCGTGATGTTGCTGCGCGCCGTGGTGAGGGGTGTGGGAAACTCATAGTCAGAATCGTAGTCTTATGCACTGTGGTGTGTTTCGCTGCGTTTGATCTTTTCGGGACACTCGCATGTCTGACCAGTAGGCCTGGTAACTTTCGGTTTCTCTGTGGGTTGTCTGTAGGCATAGAGGGAGGAGAAGTGCCACACCCAACCATCGCTCAAGAGTGCGGAATGGCAGTAGACCTCACGCACAGATAAGGGAGAGGTGTACCTGTCCTGACCCTTTCCTATGTGCCCACTTCTTTTGACCTTGACTGTGTCCCCTATCTTGAGCTCCACTTGTTTACACCCGTGGTTGTTGTCGTATTTTTCTTTACAATTGGACTGTGCACACACTAGCCTTTCTCTGACAAGATGGGAAGACCAGTGTACTCTCTTGGCTGCCTTGACCCAACCCACATTGTAAAGTGGTCAATGGAGTCCTTCCCCGTATGAGCTCAAATGGGCTGTGACCCGTGGTTTCGCAGGGTGTGATGCGGTAAGCCCACACTGTTTTGAGTGTCTCCTGTTTCCAGCTCAGGTTGTTGCTGTGAGCTAACTGGACAATTCCTTTTATTATTTGAATCGTTCAACAGCCCAATTGCCCACTGGGTGATAAACTGATGTGGTTTTGTGCACAATTTGGTGTTTTAGTATGTAATTCTTGAATGTCTCAGACATAAATTGTGCCCCGTTGTCACTGATGACCTGTTTGGGAAGATCTTCGCGTGTAAACACGTCAGCAAGGAACTTGACTACACTATGTGCGTCTGGAGTTTTTACGAACTTAATTTCAGGCCATTTAGTGTAATGATCAATGATGAATAATATGTACCATTGTTGTAGATTCTCAGATATGGGACCCATGATAGCTACACCGATTCTCTCCCATGGAATGGATGGGCATGGAATGGGGTACAAGGGGGGTCTGAATGTTATTTGTGTTTTATCTGAGTTGGCGCAAAGTGTGCAATCCCTGACTGTTCTCTCCACCTCTAAGCTAATGCCTGGCCACCAGTAATTCTTTTTAACCCTTTTCTTTGTTCTAGCAATACCTAAATGTCCTTCATGACACAAACTTAGTATCCTCATCCTAAGGCTTTTAGGAGGTACAACTGTACCACTCCTTAATAAAAATCCATTCTCCAGTGACAATTCGTCCTTTACCTCCCAGAAGTGTCGTAGTGGTTCAGGAAATTGGCTTTTGCATGTCCATCCATCAGTTAGCATGTTTATAACTTGACTTATGATGCTGTCTTTGTTTACCTCCGCGAGCCATTCTTCTTTTGATATGCCGTTGAACTGTTCTAAAACATTGGCTATGCTTGTCTCCTCTGTTTCTGAGATGTGGTCATCGTCTGTTGTTCCGACAGGCAATCTACTCAAAAAGTCTGCCACCACGTTCTTCACTCCCAGAACGTATTGAATGTCGTACAAGAAATCAAACAAACACACAGATAGCCTGGCCAGTCTTGGTGATGCATTATACAGCTCCTTCATTGTAAACACCTTGGTAAGGGGCTTGTGATCTGTGCATAGGGTGACTCTGCTGCCCCAAACAAACTGCCTGAAATCTTCTAAGGCCCACATGCATGCTAGTGCTTCACACTCGATGACTGTGAATTTTTCCTCAGCAGGAGTCAGTGAACGTGAAGCAAAAGCTATAGTGTATTCCACACCCCTGGTATCTTTGTGGGTGAGTACTGCGCCCAATCCCTTAGAAATAGCATCCGTAGTAATAAAGTTGCAAAGTGATGGGTCAAAACCTTGCAGAGGTAGCGCAGTGCACATTTCCTTCTTGAGGGCCAGAAAGGTTCTGTTACACTCCTCTGTCCATGCAAACTTGTTTCACAGTTTGAGCAGGTGTCTTAAATCGTATGTTTTATGTGAAAAGTTTTTGATGAACTTTGCGTAGAACTATAACATTCCCAGGAAGGATCGTAGCTCATCCTTGTTTTTGGGAACAGGGGAGTCTTTTATGGCTTGGAGAAGTTCTTTTTTCGCACTGATGCCGTCAACAGTTATTTTGTGTCCCAGATAGTTGACTGAGTTGCTTGCAAACTTGCACTTAAGGTACTCGGCAGTTAAACCCCTTTCATTCAAGATTTCCAACACCTGTCGGACCTTGTCGTGGTGGTCTTCTCTTGTCTTTCCCATTACAAGGATGTTGTCCTAGAAAAGCAGAATGCCTGAGACACCGTCAAAAATGTTGTGCATTAGCCTCTGGAACATTGCGGCTGCCGAAGCCAGACCGAATGGTACTCAGGGACAGGGACAGAAGTATGTAAATCACAACAGTCCCGGTAGTGTGTTTAGGTTTTTTCAAGTGAGTGTAAAAAACCCCCTAAAAGTTCAGTTATATTTGCCTCAGTCCCTTTTTTATAACCTACCCTACTATCAAAGTGCTCGTGAAGTAAGAGTAGTAAATACTCATTTCATTACGGTCAAAGGCCGGTCCTCTCTATAATAGGTATGCTATGTTTTGCGTGTGTGTGTGTATTTTTGAAAACTTGTCGTTTTTTGCTTTCAGCCTGTGTAGGAAGTGTTTCCATGTTTTGCATGAGAACCAGTTTGGTGTGGTTATTGTGTTATGTAGAGATCTTGTTGATAGTCCTTGCCCATGTCCCCAAATGCATGTGATTATGGTTTTTTACGTCTCGCCTGACCCAGCGCATGCGTTGGTCCGGCGAGACTTTTTGAGAGGGCTCCAAAAAGTGCTACCAGGCCAGCCTAGAGCTACAGTGCATGAGCGCGGGCGCACGCGCCGCGCTTGACCGCGATTACTTTCATTTTCGCGGTTTACTTTTCGCAATCACTTTCGCAGCCGCTCGGCCGCTTGTTTCCACTTACAACCAGTTTGAAAAAGTCGTTCTATTCCTGCCTCTGTTCTTGCAACATTCTGTTGTTCAGTCAGTAATACTTCATCATCTTGACTACTTTAACACTGTCTTAGCCTCAGGATTTTGCTCTCAGTCGGCTCTGCCGGCTTCAACATGCCGCTGTGCGCCTCATTTTTACCCAACCTAAAACCGCTCATATTTCTCACTGTATGTCGTCTCGTTACTGGCTGCCAATTTCATCTTGTTCAAATCCCTTTGTCTCCATCAATTTCCCTTTCATAAATCAGGACTGCTTTTTCTTCAAAACAATTTACATTCCACCTGCCATCAACAAATGTGTGTGCCATCTATCGCTCGAATTTTGAATTTGCCCAAAATCTTCCATGCTGTTCCTTCCCTCACCTTGCAGCCAAACATTAGAACTTTCCAATCGCATTATAGATGATCATTTTCTTTTAATAAAATTCCTGAAAACTTTCCTGCGTGCTTCTTGCCATCGTATCCTCTAATATCAGGATACCCTGTTGGTTGGCAGATGAGTTTTATAAATGTCTATCATTATCTCTCTCGATAATTAGTCTCACATTTTTGCAGGAAATGGTCATAGGATTACACGTTGAAGAACTTTCCCACTTCTTGTAAGGATTAAGTAATTCGAAAATAGTGCCCAGGCTTTTCTAAAGTTTTGTGCCAGCATAAAGTGTGCTGGGAATCTAGCTATTGTGGTTGAGAACTTCTTATCTACAGTGTCCAGCTGTACCCTCCAGTATGTCAGAATGCGAGGCCACTACCACAGCAAGTATAGAGTATATCAGAGTTTCTTTTTCCTCACATACTCTTCAATATGATTTCTGTTTGTCCCACACTGTAGCTCTCGTATATTGTAGAGATTGTGATCACTGTCTCTCCTGCTGCTGTTGCACTGACAGTGTTGCACATTCTGATGTTGACCGCGCTGACTGTGTTGCACATCCTGTTGTGGATCGCACTGACTGCGTTGCACTTTGTGAGACCGGCCTCGTGGCGTGGGCCCTCCCGACCAGCAGGTTACTCTGCAACCACGCCGAACCTCGTTGATACAGCCTTCCGGCCCCCGTGGGCCAACATCCCGAGGGCCGACCAGATCCCCAACACGCATGCCCGGCCGAGGGAGAGCGAAACCCCCCCAAACCAGACCGAGAGGCGCCGACCCTGTCACACCTCTGGTCTCTCCCCCGAGGGAGGTTTCGATCGACCACCAGGCCCCCGGGGAGCAGGCGCCTCGACCGCTGGGTGTCTGGAGTCCCTTCCGGACCCACCTGAACAGATCAAAGGGCCGAGCGACAGGAAACCCCGACACACCGCCCCCCAGGCACCAGACCCCTCTCCGCGAGGACTCCGGACTTCAAAGAGGAGGGGGAGTATAACAAGGGGTGCTGAAGGGACGAGAGCAGAGAAGACCTGGACTGACGAGAGCCTGCTGACCTGGTCGCGGCTCGATCGCTCCCCGAACCGAAGAACGCTACCCGAACTCTGAACCATCTGAACCCTGCTGACGCTGTCGCGGCTCCCCGAACTCTGAACCATCTGAGCCCTGCTGACGCTGTCGCGGCTCCCCGAACTCTGAACCATCTGAGCCCTGCTGACGCTGTCGCGGCTCCCCGAACTCTGAACCATCTGAGCCCTGCTGACGCCGTCGCGGCTCCCCGAACTACGAACCTCCGGTGCCTGCTGAGTGACTCGCGGCCCGCTCCTCCAAGAGAATCGGCAGAGATTGCCGAGAGAAGCAACATCCCCTCAGCTCGAGGATTGAGAGCTGTGCGCCGGATACCTCGCAGAGACACTGATTCAAAGACTGTCCCGCTACCCCTTTTTCCCCTCATCACGAGATCGCTGCTGCTTGTGGCATTAATTCTGCACCTGCCTGCCGGATCATAAAGATCCCTGACAACTACCGATAAAAGCATATTGTCTTACAACGAATTACTGTGTGGTGTCCCTCTATCCGAAGAGAGAGTAAGCGCAGCGTGTGCGATCCTAGGTACGAGACCCTTCCAGGAAGGGCCTCCCCGCTCTTGCTCGGCCTAACTCTGGGTAAGGTGGGCCTCCGGGTGGTCGGGAACGCATTCCGTAGCCTCCCCGGGGAACGCCTTCCAACATTTGGTGGCAGGCGACGGGATCAGAGCCAACACCTAGAGATCGTGCAGTAGACGGCTTACGCACTACCAAGAAGAAATGGAAGGAGAAACTTCCCTAGGTGCCGCAGGCACCAACCCGAGCACGACATTCCAAAAGGACCAGTTAGAATCTTATACGCACCGAGAACTGAAACAATTTTGCAAAGACTTTGGAATTGCTACCACCGGACTAAGCACGAAAGAGGACTTCCAGGGGGCATTAAAAATCTGGGTCGAGGCGGGAATTCCCCGGACACAAACAGAAGGAGAGCCTCCCAAAAAACCACGAAGCACCCCGGGGAGGAACGGCGCCCCCGAGGGGGGCCTATCCCCAGAGGAACTAGCGGACCGAGAAAGAGGTCGCAACCACGAACTAGAACTAGCAAAATTAATAATCGAAGGAGAGCTAAAACTGGCTGAAAAAAAGCTGGCGGTGGAACAGTTACGCCTACAAGGAGAACTCGAGGAAAAGAAACGACAAAGAGAACACGAAGAAAGAAAACTCCAACTAGAGCACGAACGTAGCCTAAAAGAAATCGAGCTCAAGGCTAAGAATGCGGAGGACAGACCCTCGGAAACCCAACCCATCTCCTCCACCGTGGAACCAAAGGTCCACATCTCCAAAGATGTGGTGAAAGAATACTATAAGAACGATGACATTCAGCAATGGTTCAAAGCCTACGAAGTCGCCATGACCTCCCACCGAGTCCCGCAGAAAGACTGGGGGGCTGGGCTGTGGGGCCGGTTCCTGAGCGAGGGGAGAGATACCCTGCTGGACCTGCCCTCCACGGTGATGAACTCCTACAGTCACATGAAAGAGGCCCTAGTAGCCAGATATGGGCTCACCCCTGAAATGTACCGTCAACGGTTTAGAGACTGCAAGAAGATACCCGGTACCACCTGGGTGGAGTACGTGAACTTTTACAGCCGGGCCTTGGACGGATGGATCAAGGGCAGCAAGGTCTCCACCTTTGAGGAGCTGTTCGACCTAATAGCATGGGAACACTTGTCCGCTAATTGCTTTGTAGAGCTGCGCCAGTGGACAGCAAACTCACAGACCCTCGAAAACTGGCCGTCGAGGCTGACCGGTGGGTAAACACCCGGGCCTCCCGGGGCCCCGTGGGAGACTACAGTCGCCACAGTCAGGGACCCCCCCGCTAGAGGGGCGGAGGGAATCAAGGCCGGCCAAGGGAACTCCCGGGGGGATCCCCGCTCAGCCCCCCCAGAGGACAACCTCCGCCCTTTCCAGCTCCACCTCCGGCCAGCACCGGGCCACCAGGGAGGCCGGGGCCCCGAGTGAGGATCACCTGTTTCTGCTGCCAACAGACCGGACACTATGCCAGCGACCCTCAATGTCCCATGTACCAGAGAACCGCCCCAACAACCCCGCCGGCTCGACAAATGGCCTCCGTAGCCCTGGGGGAAGAGATGGAAGACTCCGAAGAATGGGAACCAGCCGCCATGGCCTTGGTCTCCCTAGGGGACCGGGAGATGGTCCCCGGAACGTCCCTGCCCGCCAACACGAAGAAGTACCGACAGCAGGTAACGGTCAACGGTCACCGCGTCGAGGGCCTCCGGGACACGGGGGCGAGTGTCACGGCGGTTCATTGTCACCTGGTCTCCGAAGATCAGATCCTGCCTGGCGCCTTTTGTCCCGTCATATCATCAGACAATTCCGAGAGCCTCTGCCGGATGGCCCTAGTCCCCTTCGAATGGGGGGGAGTCACCGGCAAGTTAAAGGTGGCGGTCCGAACCTCCCAGCCTCCTGGGCAACGACCTTGAGAACTCCCCGTGGGGACAAGTGGAATGAAGAGCCCATCTCGAGATGATGGGCCTACCCGAATGGGTATGCGCCACCACGCGCTCGATGACTCTCAGAGTGCCTTCCTCCGAGGGGGGAGAAGCCCTGCCGCTAAGCACCGCCACCATCCCCGAGGTCCAGAATACGCCACCAGGGGCCAACGACCCCCTTCTGTACGAAACGACCGCTCCCGACGAAGGGTCCGTGCCTTCTGACCCCGAATCCCTGACCGAACTCGGGGACTTGCCAGAACTGGCCCAGTGGCACTGCGAAGGGGGCCCCTCCCGTGAATAATTCTGCCAAGAACAATCCACCTGCCCGTCCCTCATTGGACCCCGACAACAGGCCGAGGCCCAAGCAGCAGGCGACCGGACTGGCACCCACTGGGTATACTGGGAAAACGGCCTCCTGTACAGCGAACAGAAGTCGGCCGAGTTGGGATCGGCCCGAGTACTAGTGGTACCCCTGCGCTTCCGAAGTCTCCTCCTGGGCCTGGCCCATGATGTACCCCTGGCCGGACACTTAGGCCAAGATAAGACCTACCAACGACTCGTCACCCACTTCTATTGGCCAAAGATGCGAGCAAATGTGGAGGCCCACTGCAAGTCCTGCCCCACGTGCCAGGCCAGCGGAAAGAGTGGGGGCAAGCGCAAGGCTCCGCCACAACCCTTCCCAGTCGTCAGTACCCCCTTTGAGCGGGTAGGAATCGACATTGTGGGACCACTGGACCCCAAGACCGCCCAGGGCCACCGGTTCATCCTCGTCCTGGTGGATCATGCCACCCGTTACCCCGAAGCCATCCCTCTCCGCACCGTGACGGCCCCCGTGGTAGGCCGGGCCTTGATGGGGATCTTCTCCCACGTGGGGTTCCCCCGCGAAGTCGTGAGTGACCGGGGTATGAACTTTATCTCCCGATATATGAGGTCCCTCTGGCAGCAGTGCGGCGTATCGTACAAGTTCACCACCCCGTACCACCCCCAAGGAAATGGCCTAGTCGAGTGCTTTAACAAAACACTGAAAGGAATGATCATGGGCCTCGAGGAAACCCTACGCCGGAGGTGGGACGTCCTCCTCCCATGCCTCCTGTTCGCCTACCGGGAGGTTCCACAAAAATCCCTGGGATTCAGCCCATTCGAACTACTATATGGACACCCCGTCCGGGGACCCCTGAGCCTGGTCAAGGAGGGTTGGGAAACAACCCCCCGGGGGACCCCTCCGGATGTGTTCCGATACATCTTGGCGCTCCGCAACCAGAACCGGAAATTCCGAGAACTCGCAGAAGCGAACCTCGAGGCTAGCCAGGAAGAGATGAAGCGCTGGTATGACCAGAATGCTACGCTGGTCGAGTTTCAGCCGGGCCAACAAGTCTGGGTCATGGCCCCAGTGAAACCCTGCGCCCTCCAAGATAAATGGACCGGACCCTTCAAGGTGGTCGAGCGGAAGAGCCAAGTCACCTATCTCGTCGATGTGCAGTCCCCGCGGAACCCCCTCCGGGTTCTCCACGTGAACCGCCTCAAACCCCACTTTGTACGGACAGAATTGAGTTTACTCCTGGCCACCGACGATGGGGCCGAAGAAGACACCGAGCCCCTTCCAGACCCCCTGGGGGCGAAAGAGACCGATGGTTCCATGGAGGGGGTGAGACTATCAACCACCCTCACAGCCCAACAGTCTGACGACTGCCGCCAGCTACTAAGGCAGTTCGCGGACCTCTTCTCCCTAACCCCTGGGGTCACCAACTGGTGTGTCCACGACGTGAACACCGGCGACAGCCCGCCAGTGAGACACCGGGCCTACCGGGTTCCTGATCGGGTCCGAACCTGCATTCAGACCGAGGTGGCGAAGATGCTGGACCTCGGGGTGATCGAACCCTCCGACAGCCCCTGGGCCAGTGTGGAAATATGGATTTTTCTGATCAGTTATGTCCCCTATCTTGGACCCCAACGGTTCTATGTGCATGTCACAAGTACATGTATGTTCCCTCCAGTTCCAGTTATGAAGACGCAAACACATGTGCGTCCACCGTCAACATGTCCTCTGTCAGATCCGCCATGAATAGGCCGGACATTCCATTCCTAAATATGAAAGGCCACCGGCTTTGTATGGTTCACTTATGCCATTTTACAGTCCAGGCAAGTAGGCCCTGATTCTGTCATCAAACTCCTCTTTCCTTCTGCCTCTGAAAACTCGAGTCTGAGCCTGCATCTGTGACCATGAACTTTGTCTCATTCCCTGCGCGGCTCACGAAGCCTGACATCAGCCTATTCTCTGCCAAGAACTGTATTTCACCTTCGAATTATCTGCTTCACTCCTTAGCCGATGCATTCCTGTCTAGCAGTTTAAGTAAACATTCTTCCAGCGACCGAGCAAAGGCCCGGCTTCTCTGTCCTCATGCAAGTAATTCATAGCCCCGTTACCATGGAATATTCCTACCCCCTCGCATTCAGTGTAGACACTTAGACGCTTGTACACGCACGCACAGTCAGTATAGAATAGATTCTGTCCGAGAGTCCTTCTTTTGTGGATAACATAGTTCTTTAAACATAGGATGTTAGATATGATTTGGGATTAGGTTGACTTGACCCCCCAGACTTTTTGTCTCCACATGTAGAGCTAAATGTCAAGTCCCCTTCACCCCCTAGTTGCACGTCAATTACACGTCATGCTGCTGCGCGCGCATCTATGCCAAGTATTATCTTATAGATCCACCTATATGTGACATCATAACCAATTATGTTCCTTTTTACTCCTTATTACACCCATTTTCGGTTACGCATATGAATCGTCATTTTCCTTATCAATTGTTACGCCTACTGCATTTGCTTCATTGTAATGAATGTTCTATAAAAATCATTTCTTGTCAATAAAGTATGTACTTCACTTCCTGAACCCCCGTGGTGATGGAACTTGGAGCAACCGATTATAATCGATCATTGGAATAAAGCCCATTCCGAACCTCTAATACCACGGATTCTGCCTCTTATTTTACTGAGCTATTTTATTATGTTTCTGTATCAAATTAAGTCCCGGTAAAGGAATTTTATTTACCACATGAATGGCGCCCGAATAGGGACACTTTCTCATCTCACGCGCCGGCGGTGAGTTGCAGGCCCGGTCTCCTGCCACAGCTGGACGGACAATAACGCGTACCAGCAGGATTTCCTGTATCTCCCTCCGGTCAAGCGGGGGCGACTGAGGCTGCGATCAACACCCAGACGAGGCGGTGAGAAGTGCGAAGTATCCCGACCAGAGCCTAGCTGAGAGAGCAAGATCCGAGGTATACAGAGGCCCACCAGTTCGAAGTCGAGTCCGGTTTCCGACGAGTCGAGTCGAGTCCAGTCCGGTTCAAGTTCAGTTGCCGAGGCCTTCCGTTTCCGAAGCTACCCGGTGAGTACCATTACTGGGGAGGCATTTCTGACGTGCACATAGGTTGTGCCGGTCAAGACGGGTTTGGGTACACAAATCCGGTCTGCACTGTTTTAGCAGTGTATCTGTACTGTTTAGCAGTATATCAAGTATTCCGAAATATCTAGTTATTGTCAAGAATTATGCTTGGTGATTAGTTATGCAGACGATCATCATTGTTGGTTATTTTAAAGGTTAAAAAAAATGTTTAATGTTTAATGTTTAATGTGTTAAACGTCCTGCATATTGTGGTATGAATGTTTGTTCATTATTGTGCTTTTGTATTAAGTGTGTTCAAGATTAAGTATCGGATCAGTTGTCAATATGCCGCTCTTTTCGAAATTAAGACAGATCACTACTAGAAAAGGGGTACTCGAGGAAGCCGTCCCTATTCCTCCTAGGGACACTCCAGGGCACTTCATGTATCACAAACATGGCTTAGACGCTATATTATTCCTTGATTTATGGGTAGACTACACCAAGGAATTACCAGAAAGTCAGAGGTGGCCCGCAGCGGGGACCTGGGATGCAGAGTGCATCATGAAAGTCGAGGAAGAGTTATGGAAACGGAAAGTCAGACAGTCACAGAAAGACGCCGTTGAGTTATGGCGTAAAGAATCTCATAGACGCACAGAAAAAGCACTCCGACAGGAAGAAAAGAATAAAGAGAGTTCAAATAAAGTTCGAGAAAATCTATTAATTGAGGAAGGTATCCGAGTGAAATCAGAACAAGTAGATAGACAAAGAAATGCCCTTATGAATGGTATGTATCCCCTTCTAGCCAAAGGATTACCTAAGGCTACTCCAGAGATACCGAAAGACTTGCCACCCCCATTATTCCCAATAAAGGTACATCCTAAGGGGCATCCTAGAACCGCAGAAGATGTTTTTCTTTCCTCATATTTAGATGACGCAGCTCCCGAATATGCTAATTCCGCCCCACATTGATCGCATACCAGGGAGGTCCAACGCCAAGATCCAGTACCCGTATCCCTACAGCAACAGATCGTGTCACAAGTTCCGGCAAGCACATCTGTTTCTACATCTGTTCCTACAGCTACTTCTATAGCTGTGTCCACACCTATAGTTGCTGTGTCACGTTCAACGAATCCTTTCACATCCGACACCCCAGATGGGGCTACGGGAGGTGCTACCAATATTTTTTCTACGCCACCCAGAATAAATAAACTTACTTTTCAAGAGTCAGCACATTCACGTACACCCAAACTCATAAATGCCCGTACGCTTAAGGAACTTCTTGTAGATTGTAGATATGACCCTGTGCCCGGTAAAGAGGATGAAATGACCCTGGCATCATTACGTATCAGACGAGCCGCAGTGTATTTAGGGAAGTTACCAGGAATGACTGCGCATCTAGATAAAATATATCATTTTGTCCAAACAGGGCGAGATCCAGAATGTATTAACAGAGCTATGGAATACCAGAAAGTGGAGATACAGGGGGAACTGTTACGTTTCCTCATAAATTGTGTGATCAGAAATCAAGACCGACTGGGGGTAGACCCGGAAGCAATGCAAATTCTTACCAGATGGAGCCAGAATATATCAGAAGGTAGACATGATAAGAAAAATTGTATAATAGCCATGTGCCGAAAGATCCGTAAAGATATAGAACGCCTACACGAAGAAAGATTAGAGGTAGACGAGTTCGAACAAAGCGAGGAAGAAGGGTCAGGACTGCCCGCGGGACAGTCAGACACCATAGCCTATGTAGGTAGAGGAAGATCTTGTAATAGTAATAGATGTCTTACTGACTCGATACGCCCGATATGTCCAGATAATAACAGGAATTTCCAAATACCTATAATTAATATAAGGTCTAACGAGCATTCGTTCCAAACCGCCGACAAACTACTCTGAGAACGAAGGGGTTATCATTTTCTCGATTCTATGGATGAACAAGATTTAGCCAGGGCAGCTGTCCATTGGGTGGACAGTCCCGGAAAATATAGTGATGATACAGTAGCACGCACATTTTTGAATCTCACCCCAGATGAACAGAGGTTAGCTGGGATTTATATGATTCAACAACTCATTATACTATATCGGAGTCAGCATTCGGACCCTGGTCCCTTACCTGACATATTGACTGAATTGCTTATGAATAAATGGAGAGGTTCAGGTACTAAATTAATTAAAGAAATTCTGGAATCAAGAAAGCAGTATATTCTTTTTGTATGTTCAGACCGTGTCTCATTACCCGTCAAGGAAAGAACCACTTATTACATGGATAGACAGAATCCCTTACGAGAAGTGCACCCAATAAAAGGCGAGGACAACGAGTTTAAGCGCGTATTTGTATATATGCCCATATCAAAAATAGAATTGTTAGAAATGAAGAAAGTGGTACCCAGTCATGACAAAGATCCAGCGGGTTTTCACCGAGAAATTAAAGACATGTTACTCATGGGAGAGTATACCTATCCCGACATTATGACAATATTAAAGGTATTGATGCCCGCTGGCATTTATGAGAAACTCAGGGAAAAAGAGTGGGAGGTAGGAGACCAAAAGATAGAATGGTCAGTATTAGAAGCAGAAGAAAAGGCCCGAACTGCAGGAGCAGGACTTGGGGATAAAACTAAAGCACTACCAGGTTTATTAGTACAGGTACTGCCACGTTTACTAACTACGAAAAAGGAAGATTGGGGTACAATTTCAGCCTGTAAACAGAAGCAAGATGAAGACACTAGTGATTATTATGCCCGATTTGAAAAATGTTTTGGTATAAATAGTGGCCTAAAAGCAAGTAGCGAATCATACCCACATCTGTTTGTAACAAAATTAGTAGAAAATGCCCTGCCTCAAGTAAAGAATAGAGTATTAAAATTCGAGAGTACCTGGCAAGGTAACACTCCATCACAAATGTTACAAATGTTACAATACCATCACAATAGAATTAGAGAGGAACAAGAACATGAACACAGACGCATGAAAGACACGAAAATGAAAATGCTAGTTTCCCAGACAGTTCCAGCTGAAGGACATAAAAAGGGTATGACACATTCCGATTCAGCAGGACCTGTAAAAGGGACATGCAATTATTGTAAAAAGCCAGGTCATTACGTACACGATTGTCCAGTTTTAAAACATAATATCGCCATAGGTAAAACACAAGAAAGACCACGGCCACTCAGACAAGATCAGAATGAACAAGGAGCTCCGCAGCATGCACAGGCCATGCCAGCCGCACAACAGCCAATACAGTTTGTGCCAGCTGCACCACCGTTGCCTGTTGCTGCCACACAGACAACAACACGACAAATGTATCAGACCGCACAGTATGAATATCCTGAGTATCAGCGTTACGCATGAAAAAGCCTAGAGAGGGAAGTTGACTTACCCCTTATCGAGATCCCAGTAGATCAAGAAGGACCTTATGTACATAGTGAATTATTAGGCCAAGATAGAAAATTTTTACTTGATACAGGGGCAAGTCGAACAACTATAAAACGTAGTGAAGTTCCAGGGGCACCCCTCTCAGGCTCTCAGAATATTTCCCTTGGTTTTTCAGGAAAACCTATTGTTAATGAAGTGTCACAGCCTCTTCCACTTACGATAGGACCTTTAACCCGAACTACAGATTTATTGCTTACTAAATCATGCCCAGAAAACTTGTTAGGAATAAAAACACTGAAAGCTCTAGGAGCCATAATATGTTGTTCTCCGGAAGGAGTAAGGTTGTTTTTACGTGATTTTAAAGGTCACTATGTGTCTAGAGACATGGATTCCCGACTGCAGACTTTACCTGTACATCTATGGGCACAAGGCCCTACTGATGTTGGTTGCATGAATATTACACCATATCGAGTCACATTAAAGGCAGGAGTGGTGCTACCACGAATGCGACAATACAAGTTACCACCAGATGCTGTAGTGGCTTTACTACAAATCATTGACGAGCTCATTGCCCAAGGAGTAGTTGTGGAAACAGACTCCAATGTATGTAATTCACCGATAATTCCGATTCTTAAACGAACAGATCCAAAGGCCCCGCCAGTCTATCGATTGGTTATTGATCTGCGCGAGTTAAACAAATGCATTGTGCCACAATTTCCTGTGGTCCCAGATATCTCGTCATTACTGACAGCTATTGATTCCGAAGCGACATTCTTTACTGTAATTGATCTCAAAAATGCCTTTTTCAGCGTCCCAATAGATCCGGAAAGCCAATATTTGTTCGGATTTAGTTTAAATGGGCGTAGCTTTCAATTTTCACGCGCACCTCAAGGATTTACAGAAAGCCCCAGCATCTATAGCCAAGCACTGAAACGAGAACTCGACAGTATCCACATGCCAGTTAACACTGCCTTGCTTCAATACGTCGATGATCTGCTGATCACCGCGAGAAGCGAACCGGAATGTGAAAAAGCATCACTGACAGTTTTACATTTTCTAGCCGAAAAGGGGCACAAGGTGTCCCCTTCTAAGCTGCAATTCTGTGTCCAGCGAGTTATTTATCTTGGACACTCGCTGTCCAAGGAGGGAAGGCAGCTTACACCCGACCGCATTCAGTTAATAGCTAACATACCAATACCCAAGACACAAAAGGAGGTGCGGGCTTTCGTAGGCCTCACTTCATATTGTAGGCAGTGGATCCCTCAGTATGCATTTCTAGCAAAACCACTCATTCAGTTGACAACACAGGAGGCAGCCACATCGACTGTTCTCCCTTGGACTCAAGAACATACACAAGCTTTTGAAAGCCTAAAGAAAGCTTTATGTCAAGCACCTGTTTTAGCAACACCATGTTACAGAAAACAGTTTACACTCTTTGTTACAGAACGCGAAGGTACTGCCTTGTCAGTACTCACACAGGAACAAGCAGGAGCACACAAACCATGTGCTTATTTTTCTAGTACATTAGATCCCGTAGCTCAGGCTTTGCCTGCGTGCCTGAAATCAGTGGCAGCAACAGCTTTAGCAATCAGACAAAGCGATGCCATAGTGTTAGGACATCCATTGGCAGTTCAAGTACCACACGCAGTAGAGGTTCTTGTAAATAGAACGCAAACACAACACTTGACTATAGCGCGACTTACAGGGTACGAACTTACATTGTTTCAGCCACATATAGAAATCAGACGCTGTAACACATTGAATCCTGCCACACTGTTGCCAGTAACCGGAACAGACCCACTAGCTCATGACTGTATTGAAGTTATTACAATAACGACAAAACCCAGACAAGACTTAACCGATGTCCCATTGTCAGATCCAGACCTGACATTATATGTAGATGGTTCATGTATGAGAACAAGTACAGGAGAGTTAGTGGCTGCTTACGCAGTCACAACAGACACTGAAATCATTGAAACTAATCGTATAAATACTTTGTCAGCTCAAGCCGCAGAGCTTATCGCTCTGACACAAGCCTGTATTCAAGCCACGAATAAAAAAGTCAACATATACACTGATTCACGTTATGCATTCGGAGTTGTACATGACTTCGGCGTGCTGTGGCGAGAGAGAGGTTATTTAACTTCCCACGGTGCCCACATTCAGCACGGACCCCTCATTCATGCCTTATTAGATGCAATACATCTACCCACTGCAATATCAATTATGAAATGTAAGGCTCATACGAAGGTTACTGATATCATTTCCCAAGGCAATGACCTAGCCGACAGAACAGCTAAACAGACTGCTCAAACTCAAACATCCGACATGACAAAGACAATAGTCCCGATGCCGACACATTGTATGACAGTTAAAGATCCTACTCTTGACGTAATTGACATACAGACACATGCTACACCAGACGAAATAAAGAAATGGACTGAATTAGGAGGGATCCAAACGGACCAAGGATGGATGATGAAGGAAAAGTCTGTATGGTTCCTTCCTGATTCAATGGTCCAAGTTATAATTAACACTACACATAGTCCAGCACATCTCGGAGAAAAAGCTATGTTAGACAGCATTCAACACATTTGGTTCAATAAACATTTACGAGCAGCAGCCAAACAAAAGGTCCGTACCTGTATGATTTGTTGCCAGTTTAACCCAGGAAAAAGCGTTCCCGTAGAACAGGGTGGATTTCATCCTCCTAATCACCCTTTTGAAGTACTCCAGATGGACTATATCCAGATGGAACGATGTCGAGGATTCAAATATGTTCTCGTAGTTGTCTGCGCTCTGTCCCGTTGGACAGAGGCATACCCGGTTTCAGATTACACTGCTCCGACTACTGCCAAACAGTTGGTTCGAGAATTCTTCCCACGATACGGTTTACCACGTGTTGTTCACTCAGATAACGGCCAGCCGTTCTCATCCGAATTAATGAAACATGTTTCACTTCTGTTAGGATATCAGTGGAAATTCCACTGTGTCCGACACCCCGAGGCAGCAGGTCTCGTAGAAAGACATAACCAGATACTGAAAATCAGATTGTCCAAAATATGCAGAGAGAAAGGTGTCGACTGGGTAGTAGCGTTACCAGTTGCACTCTTTTACATGAGAATGGTAGCACACTCTCGAACAGGGCTATCCCCGTATGAGGTGATCTTCGGCAGACCACCAAATATGTGGGGGACGCCCATACCACGCAAAATAACTGATGTTGACTGTAATATGCTGACAGATTACTTGGCTTCCTTGATGTCTGCACTACAATCTTGTCGTTCACAGGTAGCTGCAGCCTTTCCCGACAACACTGAGGTGAAACCCCATGACGTACTTCCGGGGGACCTCGTCCTTGTGAGGAATTTCGACCGAAAGACTCAGCTGGAGCCCAGGTGGAAGTCACCCAAGTTGGTCCTGCTGACCACAAGAACAGCCGTGAAGATTGAAGGCAGAAAAGGCTGGATTCATTCAAGTCATATCAAGAAATTTCATGGACTTCCTGCAGATGTAAACAGCCCACCTCGTGTGACTTCACCCATTGACTCAAAACTTCCTTTTGTTGAACAGAGTAACTCTGAACACTATAAACTAAAGCTTAGGCCCAACCAGTCGAGCAATTTGATTGTTTAAGTCCCCTCCAAGGTGAAGCGGTTGAATTGTCTCTGACATGTATCCCTTGGACCTGAGTAGAGAAAACACCCGGAAAATGTTGAAACGACAGGCGTATTGTAAATCACTGCGTAGCCACTGCATAGTGACATTATTAATCTTGTTTTTCTTGAGTCTTTTAATAATTACTGCAAGTATATTGTTGCACATATATTACCCTATTTCTAGACATGTTTATAATGTTACTGCTGAACATTCTTTTAGTGACTTACCCCCGCATGAATTGTCTTATAGACTTGCGCTGCGCAATAACACTTTCATTAGTATGTTACATCATTCCCATCAGACTAGTAATGCCACTAATTGTTGGGTGTGTGGCCGGCTCCCTCCCTATCAGAATTATGAAGGAGTCCTGCCTTTCTTTCCACATCCATTTACACATAATGGCTCCTGTGGAGCATGGTTTAGTTTAATCAATTCCATAGACTCAGACACAGCAGTTTACCAAGATCATTGGGTATGGGGAAACCTGAACCTAGTTTTACTCAAGGTCTGCTACCCTGACAAGGAGGGTCGCCCCAAAAGGACAGGAACTGATCTAGAAAATGAAGTATATGGATTAGGTAATTTTACACCTAATCTCATGATTCTAAATGTCGAATCCGAAGTTGAACTAGTTTTACCCACCATGTCAGTATTCCCAGCGAAAGGTGAATTGTGTGTAAGAAAAGTTGGTTCCATACATATGGGCCATAGTAAATGCACTACTATAGTAGAATTCAGTGATCAAGGCAAATCTTCATTTAGAGCTTGTCGCCACTCCTACTTTATATGTGGTCAGACTGCATATATGCGTCTACCTCTAGATTGGGATGGTACCTGCTACATTGCATTCCTTTTGCCACCTGTTTTCCTAGCTCCTCCTGATTATTACAGAAATATTCATTTAGTACACAATAGAGAGCGGAGAGATCTCCCAATTGTCGATTATACTGAGACGGCATGGGACAAGTATGTAGATTTTAATAAAGGCATCTTTCCCTATATAGGTACTGTTACTAATAGTAAGCTGATACGTAGATTAACTAGAACCCTTGAAGCAGTAGTGAATGAGACTATTTCCGCCTTAGGCAATTTAACAGAAGAGCAGTCTGCTATGCGGATTGTTGTGCTTCAAAATCGTCTTGTCCTTGACGTCATCCTAGCTGATAGGGGCGGAGCTTGTAGGGTCATCGGATCAAGCTGCTGCGTATTCATACCAGAAAATTCGCCATCTGTATATAAAGCCATCACTCGCCTTCATAAGATTGTAAACCAGATACACCAGAACCCAGGCACTTGGACTTGGTCCAGTTGGTTTTGGAGTGTGATATCAGCCTGGGGATGGAGAGTTTTATCCTTCCTAGGTATTGGCCTTCTCATACTATTCAGTTGCTGTCTATGTCTACAATGTGGACCAGCGATTTGTGGTCTGTGTGCCACATCGTGTATTCCACCACCAAGATTTCATTCGTCACGGAAGAAGAAAGAAGAACAAATGATGTTATATGAACAGATCAATGGATTGATGAAGATTGATATCTCTTAACGGGCAAGTAGGGGACAAGGAGGGAATGTGGAAATATGGATTTTTCTGATCAGTTATGTCCCCTATCTTGGACCCCAACGGTTCTATGTGCATGTCACAAGTACATGTATGTTCCCTCCAGTTCCAGTTATGAAGACGCAAACACATGTGCGTCCACCGTCAACATGTCCTCTGTCAGATCCGCCATGAATAGGCCGGACATTCCATTCCTAAATATGAAAGGCCACCGGCTTTGTATGGTTCACTTATGCCATTTTACAGTCCAGGCAAGTAGGCCCTGATTCTGTCATCAAACTCCTCTTTCCTTCTGCCTCTGAAAACTCGAGTCTGAGCCTGCATCTGTGACCATGAACTTTGTCTCATTCCCTGCGCGGCTCACGAAGCCTGACATCAGCCTATTCTCTGCCAAGAACTGTATTTCACCTTCGAATTATCTGCTTCACTCCTTAGCCGATGCATTCCTGTCTAGCAGTTTAAGTAAACATTCTTCCAGCGACCGAGCAAAGGCCCGGCTTCTCTGTCCTCATGCAAGTAATTCATAGCCCCGTTACCATGGAATATTCCTACCCCCTCGCATTCAGTGTAGACACTTAGACGCTTGTACACGCACGCACAGTCAGTATAGAATAGATTCTGTCCGAGAGTCCTTCTTTTGTGGATAACATAGTTCTTTAAACATAGGATGTTAGATATGATTTGGGATTAGGTTGACTTGACCCCCCAGACTTTTTGTCTCCACATGTAGAGCTAAATGTCAAGTCCCCTTCACCCCCTAGTTGCACGTCAATTACACGTCATGCTGCTGCGCGCGCATCTATGCCAAGTATTATCTTATAGATCCACCTATATGTGACATCATAACCAATTATGTTCCTTTTTACTCCTTATTACACCCATTTTCGGTTACGCATATGAATCGTCATTTTCCTTATCAATTGTTACGCCTACTGCATTTGCTTCATTGTAATGAATGTTCTATAAAAATCATTTCTTGTCAATAAAGTATGTACTTCACTTCCTGAACCCCCGTGGTGATGGAACTTGGAGCAACCGATTATAATCGATCATTGGAATAAAGCCCATTCCGAACCTCTAATACCACGGATTCTGCCTCTTATTTTACTGAGCTATTTTATTATGTTTCTGTATCAAATTAAGTCCCGGTAAAGGAATTTTATTTACCACACCAGCCCGGTAGTCCTGGTTCCGAAAGCGGCTACCCCGGGTGTCGCCCCCGAGCTGAGGTTTTGCGTGGACTACCGAGGACTCAATGCGGTCACCCAAGCGGACGCTCACCCTATCCCCCGTGCCGACGAGCTCATTGACCGCCTCGGGCCGCTCGCTACCTCAGCACCTTCGACCTGACTAGTGGATACTGGCAGATTGCCCTCACCGAGGGAGCCAAGGAGCGCTCCGCCTTCTCCACCCCGGATGGGCACTGCCGCTTTAGGGTGATGGCGTTTGGAATGAAGAATGCCCCGGCCACCTTCCAGCGGCTGGTGAACAGGGTCCTGTCCGGACTAGAGGGGTTCAGCGCAGCATACCTCGACGATATAGCGGTATTCAGCTCCCAATGGACCGAGCACCTCCAGCACCTCCGAGAAGTCCTGCTGGCTCTGCGCCGGGCCAGCCTCACCATCAAAGCCAGCAAATGTCAAATTGGGCACGGCTCCGTAACCTATCTGGGGCACCAGGTGGGAAGTGGGCAGGTCGCCCCCCTCCAGCCGAAGATCGACGCCATCTTGTCCTGGGAACCCCCCACGACCCAAACAGAAGTCCGGGCCTTCCTGGGCCTCACCGGTTACTACCGGAGGTTTATTAAGAACTATGGCAGCATCGCAGGCCCCCTCACAGAACTAACCTCCAAAAAACACCCCAAGAAAGTACACTGGACTCCCTCCTGCCAGAAGGCGTTCGACACCCTAAAGGCCGCCATGTGCGCGGCTCCGGTGCTCAAAGCACCCGACTACGCCCAGGAGTTTGTGGTCCAGACGGACGCCTCGGAACACGGCATCAGGGCAGTCCTCTCCCAGTTCGACGACAAGGGCATAGATCGGCCCATAGCCTTCATCAGCCGAAGGTTGCTGCCCCGAGAACAGCGGTGGAGCACCATTGAGAGAGAGACCTTCGCAGTAGTCTGGGCCCTCAAAAAGCTACCGCCCTACCTGTTCGGAACACACTTCCGAGTACAAACGGATCACCGCCCCTTGCGGTGGTTGATGCAGATGCGAGGGGAAAACCCCAAGCTGCTACGCTGGTCCATCTCCCTACAGGGGATGTGTTGGACTTGGCCCTTCTGGCAGGTTCACCCCTGAACTTTTTTGCTTTTTACTGGTGACTTGGTGTGGTGATTTTTTGGTTTCTGCACACTTTCCCTGTGTCCCAGGGTAAAGTGCGTGCGTGCTCTGAGTGCATGTGGTGAGATAGGCCTGCCCTCCCATAGGAATGCATGGGGAATGTATGTGTCCCTAGTAGTTCCTGATGCGTGGGGTGTGCAGGCCCGAGTTTGGTATGTGCGGACTCGGAGTGAATGCTGCGCGATGATGTGTGCGGCGTGCATGTACCTAGTGTGGAAGTGCCACTTCTAGAAGTGGGCACTTCTGTGTGCAGTGTGTCTGTCGCGTGATTGGCTGGTCATGTCATGTGACGAGCTAGGGATTCCCCAGAGTCAGGATGAGTCACCCAGTGGTGAATGGGGAGATCAGCAGCTAGATGGGTGGGAGGAGAACACCTGGGTCCTGAATAGGGCAGGGTTTTCCACACACAATGCTGGCTCCGCCCCCTGTGGTGCGACTGACGACCCTAGCCCTGCCAGTGAATAGAGTGAGGGGCTGAGCACATCAAGGGTGCTCCTCAACCAGCTGCGACTGGTTTTCCCCCTCACCCTGAACCCAGAACAAAGGGTTTGACTGTATAAAAATGGGGCTGTGTCCCCACAGAAACTGTTCTCTGCCAGGATCCTACCTGAGGGGGGCTGCTGCTGCTGGACCAGAGGACCGCCACTTGGACTACCTCCCTGCCTGGAGGCCCAGTGAGCTGGCTCTGGGTCCAGCCTTGCCCCCCACCCCTGCCCTGCTGCATGCAGGGGAGAACTTTGCAGGACTTGGTGCCTGTGGGCATCCCTAAGCGCCTGGAAGCGCTTTTATTTTCCTTAGCGCTCAGGAGCGCTCTATTTTTGAAAGCCGGTGCCCACCCGGCGTTTGCCCCGTTCTGGGCTGATCCTGAGGTCCCCTGGCAGGTGCCCACCCTGCCAGGGACATTGCCACAATATCGAGTGCCCACCTCGATTTATTGAATACTAAAAGCGCCGGTGCCCACCCGGCATTTGCTCCGTAAATCGCCCTCCGGCGCCCGACCAGGAAGTCAGGCGGGCCGGGGGCGGGCCTCCGGGACAACCGAAACAGGAAGTGGGAAGGCAGGAGCCTACCCCGCCTCCCACCGAGGACTCGTGCTGATTTGGAAGCCCCGGAGCCGGCAGGAGCCTACCCTGCGCCCCGGGGCCCTGGGGAGCAGTACTGCGCCCCCCACCCAGGCGGGAGCCCACCCCGCACTGGGACGTGCCGCCGGCGTGCACAGAGCCGTAGGCTCCGCATTCCAGACCCCCGAGGGAAGAGCTCCGGTGAAGAGGGCTCCTCGCTACAGGGCACCGTCCTGCCTGCACCGCCGGAGGAAGACTGCTGCCACCTTCGCCTCGAGGACCCTTCCCCCCCAGCTACGAACCGGTGAGTCGAGGCGGTAGGCTGGGGAGGAGAGGTGCTGAGTTGGGGCCGCATGGGGACTGAGCGCCTGCGCTTCCACGAGGCCCGCAATATTTTCTTTGAGCGCTGGTGCGCTCCAACGGCCCACATTGTTTTTGAAGAGCCCAGGGAGGCTCTACACCTAACGGGGGCATTTTGTTCATCAGCAGAGCGGCCCCGGAAGGCAGCGGGCCGCTCCTACGTTATCTAGGGGCATTCTTGATTTCGAGCCCACGAGGCTCTAACGGGGCACATTTGTTTATTGAGCCCACGAGGCTCCAACGAAGGAGCACAGTATTATTTAGAGCCTGCGAGGCTCTAGGGGGCATTTCATTTGTTTCAGAGCCCTGGGAGGCTCCAACGTTGGCCCCAGCATTTCTCCAGTTGCCCAGCACTTAGTGGGCAACTGCTACGTGTAGGTTGTGCTTTGTGCGCGCTGGTTTGCGCAGCCTGCGCCGGCGCGCCCTGACTTTTCTGGACGCAGGGCGTCCTTGCCCCTACTAGGCCAGTTGGCCCAGGGACTGCCACAGATAGTGGCTAATGTGAGTTTTTGCGCCATTGTACCTTTCCTGCACCTCTGAATGTGGTTAGGCGTCATGTGCTTTGCTTTACACCTCTGAATGTTATGCATCATGTGTTTATGTGCTTAGACCCCTACAGGTATTGTGATGCTTAGGTGGTTGTTTTCTCCCTAGTGCAGGTGGTACTAGTGAGGTCCTAGTTCCCTGCGTGATATTCCTCAAGGTGGTTAGGGTTGCGTAGGTGGTACTTACCTGATGCTAGTGTGATGACGCTGAGGTCATTATTGCGCCAGTAGATACTGGTTGGGTGCTACATGTTCTATTTTAGTGCTACAGTGATTGTATGTGCTATGTTCTAAAGTTTTATTCCTATGTTCTAAGTGCTATTTCTAAAAAGTGCTAATTCCTGACAGTGGTCCATGTGGCCCTGTCCCCTGTATATATAATCCCTTGTAAATTCTGCCCGTGCCTTTTGGCACATTGTAAAGTGTGTGGTTTTATCTAATGTGTTGTGTATAATACAAAGGTTATTTTTATATAATACCTTGTGTGGAGTTTCCTTTGTGGTGGGCCTTGGGTGTTGTTGCTGGGTGCGCGCGCAAACGCTTTACACATCGCCTCAGAGATAAGCCTGACTGCTCGTGCCAAGCTACTAAGGGGGTGAGCAGGGGTTATCTTTGGCGTGTACCTTCCTTGCCCTGACTAGAGTGGTGGTTTCTGCCTGGCTTTGGCGCAAGCCCTAGCCAACCAGAAATCCCATTTCTAACAGGATGGATTTCACGGTGGAACATCGCCCCGGGACGGACCACGCCAACGCGGACGGCCTGTCCCGATTCTTCCGCTTCAGTGAGGAGAACCCCCAAGTGGTTGGGTAGTTCTCCCCGCCTTTCAGCTGGGGGGGGCACGTGTGAGACCGGCCTCGTGGCGTGGGCCCTCCCGACCAGCAGGTTACTCTGCAACCACGCCAAACCTCGTTGATACAGCCTTCCGGCCCCCGTGGGCCAACATCCCGAGGGCCGACCAGATCCCCAACACGCATGCCCGGCCGAGGGAGAGCAAAACCCCCCCAAACCAGACCAAGAGGCGCCGACCCTGTCACACCTCTGGTCTCTCCCCCGAGGGAGGTTTCGATCGACCACCAGGCCCCCGGGGAGCAGGCGCCTCGACCACTGGGTGTCTGGAGTCCCTCCCGGACCCACCTGAACAGATCAAAGGGCCGAGCGACAGGAAACCCCGACACACCGCCCCCCAGGCACCAGACCCCTCTCCGCGAGGACTCCGGTCTTCAAAGAGGAGGGGGAGTATAACAAGGGGTGCTGAAGGGACGAGAGCAGAGAAGACCTGGACTGACGAGAGCCTGCTGACCTGGTCGCGGCTCGATCGCTCCCCGAACCGAAGAACGCTAACGAACTCTGAACCATCTGAGCCCTGCTGACGCTGTCGCGGCTCCCCGAACTCTGAACCATCTGAGCCCTGCTGACGCTGTCGCGGCTCCCCGAACTCTGAACCATCTGAGCCCTGCTGACGCTGTCGCGGCTCCCCGAACTCTGAACCATCTGAGCCCTGCTGACGCCATCGCGGCTCCCCGAACTACGAACCTCCGGTGCCTGCTGAGTGACTCGCGGCCCGCTCCTCCAAGAGAATCGGCAGAGATTGCCGAGAGAAGCAACATCCCCTCAGCTCGAGGATTGAGAGCTGTGCGCCGGATACCTCGCAGAGACACTGATTCAAAGACTGTCCCGCTACCCCTTTTTCCCCTCATCACGAGATCGCTGCCGCTTGTGGCATTAATTCTGCACCTGCCTGCCGGATCATAAAGATCCCTGACAACTACCGATAAAAGCATATTGTCTTACAACGAATTACTGTGTGGTGTCCCTCTATCCGAAGAGAGAGTAAGCGCAGCGTGTGCGATCCTAGGTACGAGGCCCTTCCAGGAAGGGCCTCCCCGCTCTTGCTCGGCCTAACTCTGGGTAAGGTGGGCCTCCGGGTGGTCGGGAACGCATTCCGTAGCCTCCCCGGGGAACGCCTTCCAACACACTTTCTGATGTAGACCATGCTGGCAGTGTTTCACATTCTGATGTGGACCATGCTGACTGCATTGCACATTCTGATGTGGACCGCACTGACTGCGTTGCACATTCCCATGTGGACTGCGCTGACTGCGTTGCACATTCTGATGTGGATTGCGCTGACTGTGTTGCACATTCTGATGTGGACCGCACTGACTGCGTTGCACATTCTGATGTGGACCGCACTGACTGCGTTGCACATTCCCATGTGGACTGCACTGACTTCGATGCACATTCTGATGTGGACCGCACTTACTGCGTTGCACATTCTGATGTGGACCGCACTTACTGCGTTGCACATTCTGATGTGGACTGCACTGACTGCGTTGCACATTCTGATGTGAACTGCACTGACTGCGTTGCACATTCTGATGTGGACCGCACATACTGCATTGCACATTCTGAAGTTGACCGCACTGACTGCACTGAACATTCTGCTGTAGACCCCACTGTCTGCATTGCACATTCTGATGTGGATCACACTGTCTGACCTACACATTCTTATGTGGGCCGCTCTGACTGCGTTGCACATTCTGATGTGGACTGCACTGACTGCGTTGCACATTCTGATGTGAACTGCACTGACTGCATTGCACATTCTGAAGTGGACCGCACTGACTGCACTGAACATTCTGCTGTAGACCCCACTGTCTGTATTGCACATTCTGATGTGGACTGCACTGACTGCGTTGCACATTCTGGTGTGGATCACACTGTCTGTCCTACACATTCTTATGTGGTCCGCTCTGACTGCATTGCAAATTCTGATGTGGGTTTTTTCCAGCTCATTCTCTGTCAACGCTTTGCCTAGCTGAGTGGAGTAACTAGACCTGAACTGCGGGGGGCTAACACTCTAAGGGACGTATTTACAAGCCCCTTGCGCCACTGCTGCGTCACTTTCCCCATGTTAAAAGTGACGCAAAAGTGGCGCAAGAGGCTTGGTAGGACATCGTCCTACCAACCTCGCAGCGGATAGCACGCATTACCTGCGCAATTGAGTGTGGGTGCTTTTTAAGTTAGAACAGCGCGCGGAATTGGCAGCGCGTTTTTTAAACCGAGTGCCCGTTTCTTCTTGTAAATACATTGTTTATTTTTATTATTGGTTGTACCCGTGTTAACGATCGTTAGAGTAGCACTTACCTGCATTTAAAACTGGGACCTTCACTGCGCTTTTCGCAGGCCGTTAGCCGTCAGTCTGGGACTTTGCAGCGCCGCCATCTTGGGGGTAGTGTAGAGGACTCTGTAGAGGCTCCACTTCCGCGTGTGCTCTAGTTGGAGACACAGGAGGCGGGGCCCCTACTTAAAGCTGCCATGACAACGCGCAGCGGTGACGCGCTGCGGAAGCGCCGTCTCAGCGCCGGAGTCACGCCAGAGTCCAGCCTGTCTGTGCCCGTCCGGGCCCAGACGGGCACAGGGCAGGATACTATAGCGAAACCTAAGGCTGCGATGCGCTCCTATGAGCGCACCGAACTTATGGCTCTTCGGCATGCACTACCTAACAGCGAGGACCTTATTACGCGACGTCCCTCCCCCCCTTTCGTCAGAGAGGTAAGGAGAAATCCCTCGGCCACTAAAGGTAAAAACGACCTGGCTATAGGTCTGCTGAATTGCAGATCCCTCCCGCGTCATGCGACAGAAGTCAATCTGCTCATCCAAGACTCTGCCCTAGACGTTTTGCTGCTAACAGAAACGTGGTTGACCCCCAGCTCCGACGCTGACATCGTGGAGGCCCTTCCGCCAGGCTACCTGATTTGTCATGTCGATAGAGCAGAGGGGCGAGGGGGTGGCCTCGCCATTATTTATAGGAGTCTGTTCGTTTGCAGGGCACAGAACGGCCAACTCTCGGATTGTGAGAGCTGCCATTTTGCCCTCAGGATATCCCCGACAGTGTCTATATCGGGCCTGCTGATCTACCGCCCCCCAGGTGTAGTGGGCAATTTCGTGAGTTCCCTTGTTGAATCAGTTACGGCTCTGGCCACATCGACGGCTAATTTTTTGGTGTTGGGTGACCTTAATCTTCACTTCAACGAGCCCACTGACCAAACGGCTATGGATCTCCAGAGCGTTTTAAAAGAGTGTGACCTGAACCTAATTAATTCTGGGCCGACTCACGAAAAAGGACACTTACTTGACCCGATGTTCTCGAACATTCCTCGCCTTACAGCGAAGCCCGCCCTCTCTCTCCCTTGGTCAGACCATTTTTTGGTCCCAGCTTGCTGGCAAATTGACCCACTACCTGTACGTACCAAACAGGCCTTCCTGGTGGATCGAGCCTGGTCCAGACTATCGGTGGAGAAGTGGACCTCGAAATTGGAAGACACGATCCCTCCTTGTGCGTCGGACCCAGTTACGGCCGATACCAACATTAACAACTGGCTATCTGCCTCCCTTGATACTCTGATTCCTAAAAAGAGAGTCCAAAAGAGGGAGAAACGAGTCGGTTCAGCTCCGTGGTATTCGGTAGAACTACGCACCCTTAGGAAAGGATGTAAAAGGATGGAGAGGCTATGGAGGAAGAACTGGGAAGATCATAGGAGAGAAGAATATCGTGCTGCAATGAGGGGCTACAAGTCAGCTGTACGACTTGCAAAAGCCCTTTTCTTTGAGGATCAGATTAAATCCGCTTCTAGTTCCTCCAGGGAAAGTTTCAGAGTGCTCAGAGAACTGCTCAAAGTTCCGGAGCCGGTTGCCATGCATGATAAACAAAAAAACACGGAACTAGCGGAGTTCTTCCACACGAAAATTGAGAAGATCTTAATCTCCCTTCCCCAGCCCAGGTCATCGCAGGACGATGGTAAACGGATTGGGGGAACTCAGGACAGAGAAAGCGCTCCCGGCCTTGACCCCTTCGGCCCAGTGTCAGTGAGCGACGTCACCAAAACTCTATCGTTGATTAAAAGTGGCTCCCCCATGGACCCGGTCCCCATGAAGTTCCTTAAGCAGGTAACAGCGGCCATTGCAGCCCCCGTGACTGACCTAATGAACGCCTCTTTCACCCAGGGTCTGGTCCCACCCACTTGGAAAATGGCAGTTGTTAGGGCTCTATTAAAAAAATCCAATTTGGATTCTTCGGTCCTCTCGAATTTTAGACCCATCTCTTTGCTGCCGGGCCTCGGCAAAGTCGCTGAGCGACTGGCCAATAAGCAGTTGTCTGCCTTTTTGGAGCTGAATGGTCTCCTCCGGCCATCTCAAACTGGATTTCGCCCGGGTCAGGGCACCGACACAGCTCTAGTGGCGGTCGTGGATGAGGCCAGACGGATCCTAGACTCAGGAGGATCAGTGGCAGTGATCCTCCTGGACCTCAGCGCGGCATTTGACACCGTGAGCCATCAGTTGCTGATACAGCGGCTGGCTGAGGTCGGGTGTCGGGGGTGGCTCTGCAGTGGTTGAGATCTTTCCTATCGGATCGAACTTACCAGGTTTGGGATGGATCGGAGAGATCTAAATCAATCCCCCTCCAGTGTGGAGTGCCACAGGGCTCCTCGTTGAGCCCTACATTATTCAATGTTTATATGGCCCCGCTGGAGGATGTAGTCTCCCCCTATGACATCAAAATCGTCAGTTATGCTGACGATACGCAGCTAGTTGTTTCTCTGTCCCATCTGGCCGACAACACGGACATCTTGAAGTCCTGTCTGGTGGATGTCCATACTTGGATGGGAGAGTCCTCCCTCAAGCTAAACGGCTCAAAGACGGAATTACTGCTGCTGGGGAGTAAAGCTACCCTCCTTCCCCTACTCAGCTGGCCTAGTTGTATGGGTGAGCCTCCTGCCCCCAAGGAAGCAATTAAGAGCCTTGGAGTCTGGTTAGAACCGGACCTGTCACTTCGCACTCAAGCCAAGAAAACAGCAGGAGTGTGTTATGCCTTACTTAGGTCGGCTCGGAAAATCTTTCCTCTTCTTCCGTTAACATCGAGGAAGCTGTTGATTCAGGGTCTGATAACATCTAGACTTGATTATAGCAATGCTATTTTCTTGGGCGCCCCTGAATCCACTTTTAAGATCCTTCAACAGGTCCAAAACGCGGCGGCAAGGCTGCTCATGGACATCCCGAGGACGCAATCTGCGAAGCCGGCACTAAAGGCATTGCACTGGCTCCCTGTGCGGGAAAGAGTGACTTTTAAGGCACTTTGTACTGCTCATAAAATCCTCCTGGGGAAAGGCCCCCTCATCCTAAAAAACCTAGTTACGGCATACAAAGCAAGCAGAACGCTGCGTTCAGAGAGGCAACACCTCTTGCTGGTTCCGAGAGTAAAAAAGGCCCGAACAGGTGGAAGAAGATTTTCATTTAATACGGCAAAGCTTTGGAACTCGCTTCCGCTTAAACTACGCGCTGAGCCCTGTACACTGCGCTTTCGCAAAGGTCTTAAAACCTTTTTGTTTCCCGGATAATGTGTCAACGCTGTCCTTCACCTCTCATCGGATGTTTGTCTTGAAGCGCCGGGATGCCCAAGGGTAGCTGCGCGCTATATAAGATTTTAAATAATAATAATAATAATAAATCTGCCCTAAGAATTTAGGCTGGTACAAACACTTCAAGCAACGAGAGCAGCGCAATCCACAGAGCAAGTATGAGAGAATGTCATAACAATCTGTGCAATTTAAACATATTGGACAGCCTCAAAATAGTTATATCAAACATGTTTTTGTGGATTTGATAAATTACATGTTATTGTCTGTAATCTTTGGGAAAGGGATTATGTGAAATCACAACAAAAACAAGCATTTGCAAGGCAATAAGTCTCGCATTTACGCGAGTTTAAGCTCTTCACATTGTAAATGACAATGCCTATTATTTTTGTTTTAAAAACCAAAACATTAATAAAAGGCATTGTCATTTACAATGCCAATAGCTCAAACTTGCGTAAAAGACCTATTGCATTGCAAATACTTGTTTCTTTTTGATGCCTAGGCCACTTTTCTGTCCAAGTGCGATCCTGACTCCATTATGTGCTTCCCATCCTGCACGTGTGTCCCAATCCCCATGTTGTTTTCTCCCTAGTATGCTCTCCCCCCCCGCCGACTCCCCTCACAACTCCTCCTTTGCTCCCAAAATCCCCAGTCTTTGTGTTTCATTTTGCTCTTCGTTAAAAGCAAGCCAACATGAAATAAAGACACGAAAACAGTATCCAGATAAGAACTAAACTCTGTTCCATGCGAACCCGTACCAAACTGTGTGATCCTGGCGGCATCATATAATCTTCCTTTCGAAGCATTTCCTCGCCTGTAAATTGAGTATTTAGGGGCAGATTTATGTTCCCTGGCGCATCCCTGCAATTCAGCATGGATGCGCCGGGGAAGATGCGTCACGCAAGTTTACCCTTGCGCCACAATAGATGCGCCGATTTACAATGCAGCGCATCGTGGCGGAAGGATAAGCAGATGCGTGACGCATCTGATGGCGGAAGGGCGGCGCATTGCTGGAGTTGCGTCGCAAGCGCGACGCAGATCCAGCAAGGCTCGGGGGTGCCCTATCTCTAACATGCTGCGTCAATCCTTACGCCTGCTTCAAGCAGGCGCAGGGATTTGACGCAGCATGGCCGGAAAAGTGACTGAGTGAAATCCTGTAGATTTCACTCGGCCACTTTTCGGAGGCGTTCCTGCGCCGGAACGCCCCCCCCTGTGAAGGTACGCCCACATGTGGCGCAAGCTTTACAACGTGACGCATCTCCCTAGATGCGTCACGCTGTAAATCTGCCGCAGCATGGCGCTGGCTTTGCGCCGCCGCTGCGTCACAAAAGTGACGCAACGACGGCGCAAAAGTGACGCACAGGGCTTATAAATCTGCCCCTTAGAGTGTGCAACCCCAGACTACACTGCTATATTAAAAGTAATGTGCATTTACTTTGTAAATAAGACAAAAGAATGTTGAAAGGATTAGGTTTTTATTCTGGCTGCACTCCAAAACTCATAAACCCAGTATGCTTTTCACTTTGTGCAGATATGGTTTTGCAAGTCGGATAGTTCAGTGGTTTAAGTGCCCACTGCGAAGGTCCGTGGTAGATCAAACGCCAGAATCTCAACAGGTGGACTTGGCCTTTCAGCCTCCCAATGACGATAACGCACAAGCACAGAATTTAGTAATACCAACACTTCTTACACACAGCACAATAAAAAAACATGTTAGCCAGCCATAGCTCAAACAAGGTATTGCTGTCCTATTTGCTAAAGGTGAATGCACACCCATCCGAATATTAAAGTCAAGGCACAAACGCAACAAAAAGGTAATTGGAGCCTAGCAATTTCCATTTGAAGGTAGTTACATTTTCACAGCACAATACCTGTTTGGTAACTTCCTTTTCTTCCTGGAAACGTATTTCCTGGTACACCACCACAACCGCAAATCTGTCACAGAGTGCGGGTGCATACCAACACAACCACTTTAACAGCACTAGAGTGTGTCCTGTCCTTGGTAGGGTTCGTTTCTGTCTTTCTGCGCCCCTGTGTCACGTTCCATAGTTGTTTGTGTGCTAATAACATCCTCGTACGTTGCTTCTTTGCAACTCTCCATTGTCATTGTGATTACTTGTGTGGCAATACATTTCCTGATTCCAAATTGTCAAACAGAGCAAAACAGAGCTGTAGGGGGTCCATTTAAAAAAAATATATGAGGAAATGCTGTTATATTCCATATAGGTACTGTGATATAAGCCTCGGTAAACTCGTTACCCTTCACCTATATTCCCTCCCTACATTACACTTGTCAAGGTTTACAGGGACTGATCTTTTGCCCTAGATATTACACTGCACTGAGAACACAGGTTTTTTCCTAAGTTCATAAACTCATACAATATGCATGAAGGTTCTTCGAAGCACAGCAGGACTACATCTCCTGTATAAAATCTATGTACAAAGTTCAGGCCCAACATCATCCTTAGGCCGACACAGTAACACAGCAAGGTAGGACCCCTGGGGAGACCTATGGGTATATAGACATCACATATTGCTAAAATAGCTAGAGGAGATTGAGACTTCCCGGCCGACACACTGACCAGAGACGCTGAGGTTCCTGCATGCAGACACTCCAGCTCGCAGTGGTCCAACATGCCTCGCAGGGTATCCAACTTGAGACCAGGATGGGGTCCCACACTCTCACTTAAGGTAATGGAGTTGACTAGATCCTAGAGGATTTCTTGGCTTAACACCTACACCCATGCTAGGTACACTTAGGTACATCTAGATAGGGAGGCATTGTAGGAGTACGCATCTTTTATCATGTGTTTTTTATACTTAAATGTATTCATGATTTTAGTAAGATGGTAGAACCATACCATCCTTTTACTTTCATAGTACTGTTAATCATTTATATCTTATACTGTCCAATGGTTTTTGCAGCATATCTATTCTACACAAGAATAACAACTGTTCAATAAATGATTATTGAAAACGCCCAGCTTGTTTTATTCGGTGTATCTCTCTGAGACAAACTAAGTAAGCACAAGTGACTGAGCGAAAGGTAGTACATTGTTTCCACGGTCCTGAGAGATCAGGGTTGTCATGTTCTGAGGTTGCCAGATTCTATTCTCCCCTTGGTAAGAGGAGAGTATAGTGGCACTCTGGGCTAGCTGATACAGACAGGCTAATTATACCCGATGGGGTGCACGGAATCAGTTGGCCACCAGTCCCACAGTTTATGTTATCCAAACGCGCAGATCCTACATATAGGAACTATACAACATGGCGCTGCCAACGTTGGTTGGGTACTTATTTAACAGTAAAATCCGAGTAGTTCAGTCGTGCTATTCTCAGAAATCCCTATTCACCAAATACCAGAGACGAGTGGCGTGGGTAGGCTAAATTCTGCCACAGCTGAGTAGGCTAACATCCTATTTATTGGCTGTTGGTTAATCGAGCTTGAAGGACACAGTGTTCCTAATATTGTGCAAAAAACACCTTATCTTAGTTTCCTTGAAAAATACTTCTTCCTTAAAACAATGACTGAAAACGTGGATAACGCGGGAGGAGTTGTGCAAAATGTGTAACTTTCAGATGAAGAATAAAATGCAGATGCAACTCCGATTGCAGAGAACTTTAGAAATACAGTCACCCTGAAACTGTTTGTGCATGGTTTAACACCTAGGGGTCGCATAGTAGCATTTGTGATGGAGGCACACAAATCATACAGAACAGAGGTATTTTATTCGTGGGTTACATTCCCAGCAGCAAATGCAAGAACAAAAACATTTCACTTCTACACAGAAGGTGATGCATCAGTGGAATATTGTCAGTTTGAGGACATAGAGGTTCCACTTACATACCAGAAACACTTATACTGGTTTAAAAGCGCCCTACCCCATATAAGAAGAAGAGTAAGACTCAGTCCACTCGGAAGAGAAAAAGCGACATGGCCAATATGGGCAACTTATACGCCACATCCTGACATTGAAACAATGCCAGGACCTGACTTACTCATTTTTCACAAAGAATTAATAAAACTTTACCGAAACATGACTCAATACGTCATGAGGACATTTGCAGTCCAGCCAGTAATGGCAACAACAAATACAGCTCAAGTTCAAAATACAACAACTAAAATCACACCACAAACGTTACACGCAGTAATGGGTAAAATACCCGCAAAACGTGAACAAATGCCATTCTGGAAAGCTCAGAAAATAACACAGCTAGAAGCAGTATTCCCAAATACTAGCCCATATGAAAAACACAGAATGTTAACAATCTGCTTGCCCATGGGGATCACACCACAACTAGAGGACTGTACCTCGTGGGGTATAGTTTTCGCTACCATATATACCAGAACTCGTGGTATCCCGTCATTAGTAGCAGTACCAGACATATTAAAACAAATACAAAATGAGTACGGAGCAGAGCCTGCTCTGAACTTAGGGATGAAGTTACTAGGTAACTATACCCAGGTATCAGCGATAATACTGGCAAATATTAAAGGGGAAGATGCATCAGTGGCCATCCACCAACGCCTAAGGGAGTTCAGTCCTTTACAACAGGAACAGGAACTACCCAAAATAATTGAAACTGCATATGCAGAATTAGGTAGAGAGAGTTTGGGTGGGAAAGCATTAAAACCACATCTCCTGGGGAGCTCCGAGAAGGAGACTTTCAAGCAGACACCTACTTCTTCTAAAAAGAAGTGGGACAATAACAAAAAAACAAAATGTTCAAGAAAACAGATCTCAATCCAGAGGTAAATCTTCTCCTGAGGAGCCCTCCGAAAGGAGGTATAACCTTAGGAATAGGGACAACATTAGGAAACCTGACAGGTATCAGGATACTGATACACGTTCCTCTCGTTCCTTTCAGGGTTCATCGAAAAACTCTGAGAGGGAAGGACGGTCAGACAGACAAGAAGAGCATACAAAGTCCAAAGACAAGCAGAACGCTCAAGAATATTTTTCCAAAAAAGAAGATAAAACAAAACCAAAACCTCAGTTCAAAAAGAAGAAGGTTGTAGGTCTAAAGATCAGACATGCCCAGAATTCTGAGGACTCGACTACTGAACGGGGAATGGGCTCTGATGATGCTAGACAGTGCGGCAGAAGTAACAATAGCTTGCCAGAACCTGATGGAGTTTCTGGTGACAGCGGAAACACCTGATACTAGGGTAAGTGTCCCACATAAATTGTATGAAATAATGCTACAGATGGAGAGGGACAAATGTAGAACAGTTAGAGGTCTGTTTTGGGAGAACCTGATGTTTGGCTTTGATCTTTTGTTAGCTGAACAAGATTGGCTGCCAGCATTCATCATGGATTGCCCTAGGGGAGAAATGGTAATTTTACCAGCATTTTCCGATCACGTTTCAAAACATTTAACATATACATATGCGCGAGAGTAGGCAGTAGCCGAGGCTCCAGTACTATCCAAAAACGATGTTGGATGGGATGAGGATTCAACTCACGAGATTATTCCACTAAAAAACACTCCAACTGCACAAAGGCAGTATCCTGTGAAGCAAGAAGCTAAGAACCAGGTATGGGAGATCTTAGATCAACTTGAATATCAAAGGGTGATTGAAAATTGCACCTCTCAAATGAATAACCCTTTGTTTCCGGTATCAAAACCAGACAATTCGTATAGTGTAGTTTTAGATTACAGACATTTAAACACTTGCACTAAGACGTTTGCCGTTCAAAATGCACACAGTGCTGCATTAATGAATAACATTGTGCAGAAAAAAAGTAAAACAACTATAGATATCTCAAATGGATTTTTGCCAAAACATAGTGCCTGAGAGCAGATACTTGACAGCATTCTCAGCGCTAGGGTCTCAGCGGGAATTTTGTCAACTCCCCCAGGCGTAAAAGAACAGCACGCGGTTGTTTTCCGCCAGAGTAACTAAATTACTTCAAAATCTGGATGAAGAGGCATTGTCTTATGTGGATGATATTTATCTAATGGACGATGACCTGGAGGAACACTTGAACAGAGTGAATACCACAATATTGGGGTTTCCTTCACAGGGTTACAAATTTAACTTCAAAAAATCAAAAATTGCCCACCTTAATGTCCTTTTTCTAGGATATGAGGTTTCAAGTGAAGGAAAAAGCCTAGCAGCCAACTTTTTCGAAAAGTGTGCGCTGCTCCAACTTCCTAAATCATTAAAAAACTTACAATCAATACTAGGATTCTTGAATTTTGGCAGAACATACATTTTAGATTAAGCAGAAAGAGTGAAACCTTTCTACGATTTAATAAAACCTGACTTTTCAGTTAGACAATGGACACAGGAATACACAGATACACTTTGTTCCTTACAAGCTGACATGATAGCTTCAAAACACTTACAGACACGCAAAAACGTACACAACCTGGTGATCCAAATAGTTGCGGGCCAATCAGGGTACACCTATCTAACATATAATGAAGGTGAAACAGTATCAATAGCATATAAATCTCACTTGTACACCAATGCTGAAATGCACATCGCACCTACAGAACAAATTCTAACAGCAGTACAGACTGCTGTAGTTAGAGAAAGAACCCTGGCTCAAGAGAAAGGTATAATAGTCGTGACCCCAGTTCTAGCTTTAGAGGCTGGAACAAAGGCTAGCATTCCCAATGCAGTGCAGCATCAATAAATAACATTGTGCGGAAAAAATACAAAACAACTATAGATATCTCAAATGGATTATTTTGCCAAAACATAGCGCCTCTGAGCAGATATTGGACAGCATTCTCAGCGCTAGGGTTCCTGAGCAATTTTGTCGACTCCCCCAGGGGTATGAGAACAGCACAGGGTTGTTTTCCACCAGAATAACTGAATTACTTCTAAATCTGGATGAAGAGGCATTGTCTTATGTGAATGATATTTATCTAATGGACGATGACCTGGAGGAACACTTGAACAACGCTAAAGCTTTACATCCAAGATGGGTACAATGGGCTAATTCTCTCACTGCAACAGATGTAGAATATAGGTACAACCCACATTTTAAAACACAAGCATTTCTGCAATACGAAGAAGAATACCCTCCACCAAATGAAATAATTGCCTCTAGATCAGTATGAATACATTATTTACATTGATAGTTCTGCGCAACCGGCCATAGGGAGTATATAACAATACAGCGCAGCGTGTGCCATTGTTAAAGGACGGATGCGGGATGGAAAATTTCATCCGAATTGCACAAAAACACAGGCTCTTAGACACCGTACTGCACAGCTGGCAGAACTAAAAGCACTAATACTGGCACTGGTAAATACGGATCGGGAATTCCCCACACTAATCGTGTGTGATTCTTTTTACTGTGTACAGTCATACAAAGAATATCTAGATAGCTGGAAACAGAATGGGTTTAAAGCTGCAAAAGGTGGTACAATTAAACACAAAATGCTTTGAGAACAGGTAGCGGAGTTGAAAAACGAACTACCAAGGGCTCACGTTATACACACACTAAGTCATCAACGTGATGGCATTCACGTGGAAGGGAATTCATTAGATAACGAGGCCCTGAAGGGGGCTGTACGCATGGCTTTCTCAGCTGCAATCACTCATTCTAAAACGAGGATAGAAGGTGAAATAATGGTTGCGATTATTGCACATACAAAAATAGCTCAGCAGTACCAAAGACATTTCCACTCAAGTACTCCTACAAGTTAAATGCAAACAATGTCCCATTTGCTCAGATTCCTGGAGCGGGGGATAGAGTAATACCAAATTTGGATCGAGGGTTAGGATTAATTCTAGCAGCACACGAGGGGATAGGTTCTGCACACGCAGGAGTTTCGGCTACTGTTTCTATATTGAAACAACACTACTGGCGGCCAGGACTAAGAAGGCAGACTAAAGACTATGGGGCAGATTTACAAGCCCCTTGCGACACTGTTACGCCGCTGTTGCGTCACTTTTGTGACGCAGCGGCGGTGTAAACCATGCTCCACGCTGCGACTTATTTACAACATTACGCATCTAGGCAGATGCGTCACGTTGTAAAGCCCTGCGCCACATGAAACCTGCATCAGGTTTCATGTGGGCGTTCTGTCGCAGGGTGGGCGTTCCCTCACAGGAAAGCCCCATAAAACTGACACAGTGAAATCTACAAGATTTCACGGAGTCAGTTTTACGACGCTGCTGCGTCAAATCCTTACGCCTGCTTGAAGCAGGCATAAGGAGTGACGCACCACGTTAAGTATGGGCGGCCCCTGTGCATTGCAGGAGTTGCGTCACGCTTGTGACGCGACTTCAGCAATGCGCCGCCCGTACGCCACAAGATGTGTCACGTATCTTCCCCTCCTTGCACCATGGTGCGCCGCATTGTAAATGCAACGCATCTGTGGTGGCGCAAGGGGGGGTTACGTGACACATCTGTTCTGGCGCATCCCTGCTGATTTGCAGAGATGCACCAGAAGTTGTAAATCTGCAACTATGTCTTGAAATGCGGTTACAATACAAAAGGCGGTAGTAGTGTTTTGAGGGGTCGCACTTCAGAAAGGTGTATAATCAAACTGGACAGTCACAAATGTTGTTGATTCTCATATTTATTCTAAACAATGGAAAAATTGTTTAAGGTGCCACTAAGGGTAATGAATGTACCCTACTACCTTGGGTACACAGATACACAGGTACTGTCAACAGTCACTGTGCAATACAGAATAATCTAGTTATACCCTGGCACTCTAAATATTATATCCTTTCTCATGTAAAACCTTGATATGTTTGCTTCACAAAATTATGTCATCAATGTGTCACTGGCAAACAACAAAAATGAGTTATACAAAATACTTTCTTTATTTCAAAACATCATAAATTCTATCAAGACTGTGAAAAACCCCGGTTACAAAGAACATGCAAATGGGGAGATTTTGTACAAAAAATACCCACAAATGCTTTGATAAAACAATTTTACATGCTAAAAAGCATATAACCAATTCAAAAAAGTGAAATATGATTGTAAATATTAGGCAATGAGAGAGGTGATGATTTTGGGGTCCCCCCTAACCTAGACAGAGGACCAAGCAGATGCCTTGAACACAAAGAGCATATCATGCTGGTGAACGATTCAGTGGTGGTCACTTCCTCCTAGGACCACCCCAAGCACAGTTATGGGCAAAAATACAATCCCAACCAAAGGCCCTGCAAAGTATTATGGGACGAGATTAGCAGTGGGCAGTGAATATTATAGTGTCCAATATCAAAATAATTCTACAAAGAGCTGCAGTTCAACTAGTCGTTACTAGATGTCCCTCACGAGTCAAATGCAAAAGCATTGAAATTATTATTACATCCAGCTGCAGTTCCACTAGTAGTTCCTAGATGTCCCTCACGAGTCAAATGCAAAAGCATTGAAACCCTTTCATGAAGCTTTTGCATTTAACTCGTGAGGGACATCTAGTAATGACTAGTGGAACTGCAGCTTGATGTAATAATAATTTGAATGCTTTCGCATTTGACTCGTGAGCACCATCACACACTGAGGAGAATGTACCATCACCAAAAGTGGTTACAGTAGATGACATCTTACAAAGCAATAGATCAGACCCCGATTGGAAGGAATGGTTGGTTTGGCCCGTAGACACCAACAACTGCCAAGAAAGATTCTTGAGTAAAACTGAAGGATTTAGTATTGATAGGCCAGATCCACGTTATGTGCAAAGACAGCACCCATGGCTAGTGACATCGTACAGTGTTGGGAAGCTGTGCCTCAATTGGCTACAAACCTCAACACTCACACAGGTGAAACAACACTTATCCTTACTTACAGGGGATGTGGACCTGCAGGATTTTTTATTAGGTCCTAGGAAACCACGTCAGAAACGCTTCCTATATGTTATCTATAATAAAATATGGAAAATTTCTCAACAAGAGGCCGTGGAAATATTACAAGAAATCGATTGTCTAAATCTAGAGAAAGCTCTATCAGTGGTCGATAATGGGTTAACAACCTTAACATCAAGGATATATTCACTGGGCAGCATTGTATCATCTGCTATTGGTGTACTATAGCAAGGCTTGTCCATACTACAATAAGGGCAATCGCAATTGCATTCTATTATGTTGTGAAGCTGGACGCTGCTATCTTTGTGCCATGGCGTTTTATAAACAGCACTTCTCTGTTTTCATCGTAAAATCTGACAGAAAAACAGATAGAAATGGCACAGAGGGGAGCAAAGTATGCAATGCTGCGCATTGAAAAACTGGACAGATTAACATTTACGGTGGCAGAATCAACGTCCACAGAATGGTTAATCCATAGCCACAGAACTCTCCCGGTAACAACTTTTTAATTCCATTATTGCCTAGAACAAATGCAGGCAGGCAGATATGAAAAAATGGGTAAGGAATTCATCAAGGAATCTTGGAAATTGCCATACAGATTTCGATGCCAGAATGGGGAAAAAGAACAGTTAAGGCCAATAAAGCAACATCTTTACGTTGTAAAGAACTTGAGGCTCAAAATATCTCTCTCACTCCTCTATATACCTCCCAGCCTACCGCAACTAATCGCAAAAGTCTGGAATTAACTAAAATGGAACTCAACAATTGATATACTTCCAAAGCAGAATATGCCCTTCAACGATTAAAAGGAAGACATTATGAGCAAGGCGACAAGGCAGGTCGATTGCTCGCGGCACAACTTAAACAACGTGAGGCTTCCATGACTATCCCAGCAATATGTACTGAATTGGGTGAAATTCTCACCAAACCGCAGGAAATAGCTAATACTTTTGCATCCTTCTATAAAAACCTTTATAATCCTGAAAACTCAATAACTGAAGAACAAATAACTATATACTTCAATATATATGTCTTACGGAGGAGGGCAGACAATTACATAGTGGTGATATTACTAGAGATGAAGTTGCTACAGTCATTTCCAAACGACCTTATCATAAATCCCCAGGTGACGATGGATTCCCAGCAGAGTATTATAAATGGTCTGGAGAAGATACAAGTGACACTCTTTGCTCTGCTTTCCATGAAGCTGTCCAGACCTCTTCTCTTGGACCTATTTCAAATAAGGCAATAATTGCGGTTATTCCCAAACCGGGAAAGGATACGCTCGTTTGTGATAGCTTTCAACCTATTTCCTTAATAAATGGAGATGTTAAAATATTGGCAAGCATTCTTGCGGCGAGGCTTCGAAAAGTCATTCCCTCTCTAATAAATCATTCGCAGGTTGGTTTTATCCCAGGCAGATCATCCAGAAATCATCTTCGAACATTAGCTCATGCCTTATGGTCTGCAAGGGAACTGATGGAAGATGCGGTCGCGTTATCTCTGGACGCAGAGAAAGCATTTGATTGCATTAACTGGGTATATCTGTTTGCCACTACGAAACATTTTGGTTTAGGCAAACAGTTTATTTCCATGGTTTGTTTGCTATATGACACCGCCACAGCCCAGATTATTTGAGGAGGTTTTCTGTCTGATTTCTTTTCAATCCAAAGAGGTACTCACCAGGGTTCCCCCTGTCCCCTCTCTTATTCTTACTAGCGATGGAACCTCTTGCCTCTCTCATTCGCCACTCGTCTCAGATTATGCGGGGAGAAATTTCCAAATTATACTTATACGCTGATGATATCCTTCTCACTCTCAAAGATCTTTCTCATTCCTTACCAAATTTGCTTGGGATAATAAAAGAGTTGTCTATAATTTCTGGTTATAAGATGAATCGGATCTAAAGTGAAGTTCTACCACTTGCTCCCTGTACCACAAAAGCGTCGATAGATGAATATCCATTTTGCTGGAAATTGTCTCAATTGAAATATTTGGGAATTCTGATTAATCATGGCTTAGAGGGAATGGGTTCAGATAACATCTCACCTCTTTTAACACAAATGCAAACTGATTTTGCCAAATGGTCGCTTTTGAATTTCTCCATGTGGGGAAGAATACAGGCAGTGCGATTGGTCACTCTACCTCGATTTACCTATTTCTTAGGAACGGTGCCGATTATCATACCCCTTACCACACTTCGCCGTATTGATTCTCGCTTCTGGTCCTTTATTTGGGGAAATATGGGACCTTGTTTATCTGCAGCTAAATTAATGGCTCGTCCTTCCCATGGTGGCTTAGGTCTGCCATCGTTGGAGCACTACTCTCCGGCCTTACATCTTTCAAATATGCCGTACCTACTCCCAGGTGCAACTGACTCTCCTCAATGGATTACAAATGAACGTTCAATACTTGAGTGTGAGGTTGGTCTTAATTTCCTTTACAGTACTCATATGCCTCGAACCTCTCCTGCACACACTGTGCTACATATCAAGCATGACAACATGCGCATCGTCTATCAGGGATTACCCATCGTTTATACTCTAAAGCACCAATTTGGATGAATGAAAGTATTCGTATCAATGGATGAGCACTCTCCTGGACTGATTGGAGTTCAAAAGGAATCCTGATACTAGATCAGATCATAATAGGTGGTGAATTGAAATCTTTTGATCTTCTTCATGAAAAATGTGATCTTCCTTTACATCAGGCTTCAAGATATTTACTAAGGGTGGGCATATTTAACGGTGTACCACCACACGGAATTCTGCTGAATTGAACAAAAACTCCGCTATGCAACTCCGTCGCTCTCATCCCCATTAATAAAACAGAAACCTCACATACCCTTGATACCACAACAAGAAACTCTATCTTTATGTTCAAAACTGCATATAGTCATTTCACAAAGTGAAAAATACAGTAAGCAGTTAGAGACATGATGATTTTGGTGTCCTCCCTAACCTAGGGAGAAAACACAGCAGATGCCTTGGACACAAAGAGCACATCATGCTGAACGATGCGGTTGTGGTCCCATCCTCCGAGGACCACCCCAAGCACAGTTATGGGCAAAAATACAATCCCAACCAAAGGCCCTGCAAAGCATTATCTGATGCGATTCTAGAGTGCAGTGAGTATTATAGTATCCAATATCAAAACATTCCTCAAGGGGAATCTCGTCGCATAATGCTTTGCTGGGCTTTGGTTGGCATTGTATTTTTGCCCATAACTTTGCTTGGGGTGGTCCTAGGAGGATGGGACCAGCACAATCGCTGAGCATTATATGCTCTTTGCGTTCAATGCATCTGCTTGGTCCTCCCCCGAGGTTAGGGGAAACCCCAAAATCATCACCTCTCTCATTGCCTGATATTTTTCAAAGCTTACTTTTGTGAATTGGTTATATGCTTTTTAGCATGTAAAGATAAAGTTGTTTTATCAAAGTGTTGTGGGTGCAGTAGCTAACTCCAGAATATATGCATGAATTCTGTGCTATGCATATTAACATAACAGAAATCTTGTGTTTTCAATATAATGCTTGCCAATAAAACAAAAATCTCACATAGCTCTAGCAAAACTTCAAATAACTATCTTTACATGTTAAAATGCATATAGTCATCTCACAAAAGTGAAAACAAAAATATAGCACGCAGTGAGCGAGGTGATGATTTTGGGGTCCTTCATAACCTAGGGAGAGAACCAAGGAGATGCCGTGAACACAAAGAGCACATCATGCTGAACGATTCGGTGGTGGTCTAATCCTCCTAGGACCACCCCAAGCACAGTAATGGTCAAAAATACAATCCCCACCAAAGCAAAGCATTATAGGATGAGATTCTAGAGAGTAGTGAATATTATAGTATCCAACATCAAAACATTCCTCAAGGGGCAGGCTCTCCGGCTCAGCTGAGAGCTAATACTGAAATATTCACTGCACTCTAGAATCTCGCCTCATAATGCTTTGCAGGGCCTTTCGTTGGCATTGTATTTTTGCCCATAACTTTGCTTGGGGTGGTCCTTGGAGGATGGGACCACCACCGAATCATTCAGCATGATATGTTTGTGCTCAAGGTATCTGCTTGCCCTCCCCCTAGATTAGGGGTGACCCCAAAATCATCACCTCTCTCATTGCCTGGTATTTTGCAGATTTCCCTTTTGTGAATTGGTTATGTGCTTTTATGCATGTAAAGTTGTTTTTATCAGAGGTTTTGTGGGAGTGGTTAATATTTAAAACGTCAACATTTTCTGAAGAGATGTCTTGGTCCTTTTTCTTGGACGTTACACACATTGCTGATATTGAACTTTCTTTACATTTGAGGTCGGGTACTCCGTGACAAGTGGCAGGAACGCCAGAACACCTACATGTTATTATAGACGAAGATTCCTGACCAGACATATTGGCAGCATTGGATAAAGGCACTCGTGAAGCATGTATGAAATTTTGTCTTTTTAAAACTCTACATGATTGGTATTGGACTCCATAAAAGTTGCAATGAGCTGAAATTTTGTCTTTTTAAAACTCTACATGATTGGTATTGGACTCCATCAAAGTTGCAACGAGCTGGATTATCATTGCATTCTAGATGACGGAGATGCTCTGGAATTAATTGTGACCTCCTACATATAATCTGTGAATGTCCATTTATGCAACAATTTTGGTTACAAATAGGAGATGCACTAATGGAAACTATTCCTCTCACACTTCCTCTTACACCTACTACTATATTGCTACATGATCTTAAAAGTTTTCCCACTATCACATCCTCAGAGTCGACTCTTGCAAGCTGCACTTTCTGCTGCTAAAATCTGTATTTTAAGATTGTGGCACTCACCCAGCCCTCCCTCCAAGGAGGATTGGATGGTTGCAATGATACAGACGGCATCACATGAATGTGTAATATATAAGTTGCAAGACCAAGAAGAAATTTTTCAACAAGTTTGCTTCCCCTTTCTCCGAGGCTCCTGATTTTTTTCTGTTTCACCTCTTTTTTCTTCTCTCTCCCTTGTCTTCTCTCTCTTCTTTATTTTCTCCCATCCTACCCTTTTATTTCCGGGTGAGGAGATGGTCATTTCTTACTTTCTACTCTTCTCATTTTGCTATTTATTCATTCTTACGTTTCTCGATTCTTCTTTTCACCCATCAATTTTCACAATTATTTATCTGTTTCTTTCTTTCTTTCTTTCTTTATCTATTATTTATGTGTCTTTTTATTTATCTATCGACATCGGTGGGCATTTGTCTTCTGTGCCTACCGGTCACTCCTGAGTGGCATAGACCCTGTCCCCTCTGCTTGCAGGTTCTTCTCACCTTGAATCCACCTTTGTGTTCCACTGGACTCTCTCTCCTTCTTCGCCAGCAGCATCTTTACTGAAGTCCACCATTGTTGTCTACGGCAGTTTCCGACGTCACTTCACACCTATGCACCCGGCTTCCCTGGTGTAGGTATCCTGGTTCCTGTGGTATCCAGGGGTGGAGTGACTCTCCAACCTTCCATCTTCCACGGGATTTCTTCTGGGTCCACTAGAAAGGGTCCTTCTTTAAAACTGCAACCGCAACTTACCCATTGACTTGTATTGAGCATGCGGTTGTGTTCCCACTCTGCACACGACCTCCGTGGAGTTCTAAGATACTCACCTTGGGTGGTTCCTTGTGTCTCTGCTACATCCTCTGAGTCCAGTCTTAACTTAGGTCTTGGTTCGCATTCCAGTATTTTAGTATATGGTTTGGTCTGCCCCTGGGGATCTCTGTGTATTTGTGTTACTCACCTATTACTGTGTATTGTGGATATATCTCCGGGTAGGAGATATTGCAGGAGATATTGCAAAGTGTTAGTGAGGGACTATAATAAGTACCTAATAGGTAGACTGTGTGGTTCTTTTTCACTTAACTCACACCATAAGATTACGTACTGGTAAAACAAGCTGATTTACACTCCTTCTATTATAAGCCTGAAGGCTGCTCTCCACAGCCACCATTTAGAGAGCTTTCTATGGTTGTCTAAAATCACAATAAAGGTTGTCTGGATTAGTGCAGGGTGCTACACTTACATAGGTGAGCACCATATACTAAGCCAGCCTCCTACAAGCACCTTTCTGACAAACATTTAATTTTTTATAGCTCTACTCATAGTTTACTCGCACTCAGTTCTATGATCTGCATGGTACACGTTCTTTGTAGCAGGCACATTAATCATCTGCGCTGTGTGGGTGGCAGGAGTGCCCATGTGACTGCACAGTGAGCAATGCAGCAGTGTGAGAGTAGCGTAAGAGGAGTGACTGCAGGGTGAGTGAGGTGGACATATGAATTTGGGTGCGGATGTAAGTGCAGAGTGGAACGAATTAATGCATGGTTAGTGATGGGATTGTTTGAATGAGATTTCATATTGAGCAGTGAGGGGGACAGGTGAGTGAAGTGTCACATGAGTGCAGGGTGAGTAGTATGCTCATGTGACTGCAGGGTGAGGTACCGGGTGAACAGCGCAAGTGTATTGTGAGTGCAGAGTGATCACTGTGAGTGCAGGGTGAACGGGTCAAAGGTGCGAGTACATGGTGATCAGTGTGAGTGCATTGTGATTGTTTTGAGTGCAGGGTGAGCGTGAAAGTGAAGGGCAAGAATGAGGAGTGAGTTGTCTGAATGCAGGGTGCATTTCCAGACAGTTGAAGTACCTCAGCATGTTATTGACGGCGGCGTAGGGTTCCAGATATAAGTTAAACTATTGCTATTATGGCATTAAGGATCGAGGGTGAAATAAATAATGGGCTGATCCTGCAAGAAACTTCCAATCAGGGCTTTAAGTGGGCCGGGTCTCACCGGTGCTGAGCACCGGCAGTTATTTAAAGGGGGCCTTGAAACGGGTCTCTGTCAGGCTCCATTTTGTGCCCAGGCACAGGTGGTCCATTTTTTTCCAGACTGCTCTGACAGTAGGCACATTGACGTGCACATGCTCACACTGCTTACTTCTCACTAAGGGAGAAGCTACGGCATGACGTCATGCCAGGTGAGCGTTGTAGGGGAAGGGAAATCCTCTACAGAGACTCATTTTCTCTCTGGGTTTCCCTTCTCGTTTTTGAAACTCAGGAGCAGCAACATTGTCGTGGTGTCACCAGGGCTTTAAGTGGAACCTTTTTCAATATAATATCCAAGCCATAGTTGATGCTTATTAATCTTATGAAACTAGCAACGATTGACAAAGCCAATAGTCCTGACTTGTAGATATGATGTTACTTGTTGTATCGTATATCTGGATGCAATGACACAAACAGCAAGAAAATACCAGTCGGGCGGCACACTATGCTAACCACGGATTTATAGCTTACGTGTTTTAAGCCACGCCCTTAATTACATTGAAAACGCCCCTTTGAGAGACCCCCCCAGTTTTTTTTATCCCACTTAAAGCCCTACTTTCAGAATTATGATTAGGGTTGCCAGCTCATTATTTTAAATGTCCCAGACGGTACAAAAATACGCAGTCACCAAAAGCCGTACTTTCAGCACTTATCTGTGCATACTTCGAACAGCAAATATAAATAGAAAGCACTTTTAATGATGTTCTAGGGCTGCCTGAATGATCCATGACTGAGAATTAAAGGAAACAAAGACAGAGAAGTCACATTACAAATGAAACATACTTTTTTATTTATAACCCAATTTAGTGTCAAGACGAGGTTTTTGCAAGCTCTTTAAACACACATGGCTGGCATTTTTTCTATTGGCAACCCTACTTTATATTCCTTTTCATGAAATGCATTCTCACACGACAGCAGTAAATGTAAAATACAAATGTAAGGAATAGGCAGAGTGGGGGCCCAGGGAGTACTGGGACCAGAGAGAAAAACGAAGCCTTGCAAACCAGTTTACAAAGGTATGTAAATATGCAAATGGGCTTTAAAGACCTGTGAAAAACGTGCCCGGAGATAAGACTCCAGACACTTCCCAGCCGAGCCCACAACAGCTCGAGCTGCAGCTGGCTGGGCTGAGACACATGACGTGGGGGCTTGGCTTTTAGCCCTATGGGCGTTGAGTTCCTGGTAGGGACCTATGGGGCATATTATCAAGCCAGGCGATAAAATTATCGCCGCTTTAGCGGCAGAAAACTGCCGCTAAAACGGCGATAATGGGCTTGATAATGTGCTCTATGGAATTCCAATTGAAGCCTATGTTAAATGTGAAGGACGTCTAACATGGGCTTCAATTGGAATTTCATAGAGCATATTATCAAGCCCATCATCGCCGTTTTAGGGGCAGTTTTCTGACGCTAAAGCAGCGATAATTTTAGCGCCTGACTTGATAATATGCCCCTAGATTCGACTGCAGGATCACCAGTTTAAATCCCGGCGGGTCCACTCAACCTTGCATCCTTCTGAGGTTGACAAAGTGAATACCGTTGGGTCATATGAAACATCTGGGGGAAGATTTATGTTGCCTGGCGCATCTCTGCAAATCAGCAGGGATGCGCCAGGAAAGATGCGGCACGCAAGTTTACCCTTGCGCCACCCATGATGCGCTGCTTTTACAATGCAGCATATCATGGCGCAGGAATAAACAGATGTGTGTTGCATCTGGGGCGTGAAGTTGTTGCAGTGCTGAAGTATCGTTGCGTGTGACACACAACTCCAGCACTCTTCCAACTTGCCCTGTCTGTAACGTGGTGCGTCAAGCCTTACGCCTGCTTCAAGCAGGCGCAGGGTTTTGACTCATCAGCGTTGGAAAAGTGACTCAGTGAAATCTTGTAGATTTCACTAAGTCACTTTTCAAGGGCGTTCCTGAGACGGAACGCCCCCCCCCTGCGTAAAAACGCCCACATGAAACCTGACGCAGGTTTCATGTGGCGCAGGGCTTTACACCGTGACGCATCTCCATAGATGCGTCACGATGTAAATAGGGCGCAACGTGGCGCAGGGTTTACGCCGCCGCTGCGTCACAAAAGTGACGCAACGGCGACGTAAAAGTGGCGCATGTCCAACATAAATCTGCCCCCTGTTGTTCAGCTCCAAGATACCCTTGGGTGACCGTGCGCTCTACAAATACTCACGCTATGTTGACAAACGCCTGGAGATGACACCTGAGTGAAATGAAAAAGGGACAACTTTTGGGGATGAAAGTAAATAAATTCAGATTAAAGAAGACCGTAAATTAGTCACACCACCAGTAATAGTGTTATCTGTGTACAGTGCTGTGCACAACTGCTGCTGCCGTTGTAGTCATCGGGGCAACCAGTGCCTAACTCAGAAGTGCTGTGTTCATCCACCTGACAAGAATGATAGAATCGAACCTGCGACCTGCATGCAGCCTGACTCACTTTAGAAAGCGCCTATTCTGTGGTCACGTGGCGCCATTTTGGAAATGACCTGTGAGGCCACACACAGCGCTGTGGAGAACTCAACTGCTGCCCGGATGTAATGTAATGTACATGTTAGGCCCTTTGAGGTTTCTTCTCATTGAAACGCTAAGATCTCGTCATCTACGGCGTGTATCTGCGTGTACAGACTGCGTGTATATGGTCTAGCATTAAATGGTGAGCTGTTGCTTGTTCTGCTGCCAATCCATCAGCATGTAAGCACCGGCGATTACTACGCATTTCCCGCCTTTATGGCAGCGCTGCGCGCGCGCAGCCGCCCTCCTTCACACATCCCGCTGTGCCTCGTTTCTGACACATTCTTCTGTATTTCGGTAACATGTGTTATTTGTCTTGGCTAAGTGCTTGTACAATCCGCCTATTGACTTCCCGGCGCCTCCTCTCCTGATGCCGCGGATCCTGCTCGATATTGCTGACAGCTGCCGCCGCTGTCTGTCGCTGTTCGCTTGGAAGCCAATTAGCGCCTCACAGCCCTACTCTGCCTTTTCTAAGAGCCTCACAGGCCTGCTCTGCCTTTTCTCAGCGCCTCACAGCCCTGCTCTGCCTTTTCTCAGCGCCTCACAGCTCTCTGCTACCTCTCACCAGCGCCTCACAGCTCTCTGCTACCTCTCCTCAGCACCTCACAGTCCTGCTCTGCCTCTCCTCAGCACCTCAAAGGCCTGCACTGCCTTTTGTTAGCGCCTCACAGGCCAGATCTGCCTTTTCTCAGCGCTTGACTTCTCCTCTGTGCCTCACAGTCCTGCTCTGCCTCTCCTCAGCGCCTCACAGTCTTGCTCTGCCTCTCGTCAGTGCCTCACAGTCCTGCTCTGCCCCTCCTCCGCACCTCATAGTCCTGCTCTGCCTCTTCACAGCACTCCTGCCACCCCCACCCATAGGGCATATGTTGCCCAGCACTCCTGCCAACACCACCAATAGGGCTTATGTTGCCCATCACTACTGCCACCCCCACCCATAGGGAACCTGATGCCCATCACTCCTGCCACCCCCACTCATAGGACTAATGTTGCCCATCACTACTGCCACCCCCACCCATAGGGGACCTGTTGCCCATCACTACTGCCACATCCACCCGTAGGGGACCTGTTGCCCATCACTACTGCCACACCTACCAATAGGGGACCTGTTGCCCAGCACTCCTGCCACCTCCACCCATAGGGCTTATGTTGCCAATCACTACTGCCACCCCCACTCATAGGGGACCTGTTGCGCAGCACTCCTGCCCCCACCCATAGGTCTTATGTTGCCCATCACTACTGCCACCCTCACCCATAGGGGACCCGTTGCCCAGCACTCCTCCCACCCCCACTCATAGGACTTATGTTGCTCAGCACTCCTGCCACCCCCACCAATAGGGCATATGTGTCCCAGCACTCCTGCCACCACCACCAATAGGGCTTATGTTGCCCATCACTCCTGCCACCCCCACACATAGGGCTTATGTTGCCCATCACTACTGCCACCCCCACCCATAGGGGACCTGTTGCCCATCACTACTGCCACCCTCACCCGTAGGGGACCTGTTGCCCAGCACTCCTGCCACCCCCACCCATAGGGCTTATGTTGCCCATCACTACTGCCACCCCCACCCATAGGGGACCTGTTGCTCAGCACTCCTGCCACCACCACCAATAGGGCTTATGTTGCCCATCAATACTGCCACCCCCACCCATAGGGGACCTGTTGCCCATCACTACTGCCACCCTCACCCATAGGGGACCTGTTGCCCAGCACTCCTGCCACCCCCACCCATAGGGCGTATGTTGCCCATCACTACTGCCACCCCCACCCATAGGGGACCTGTTGCCCAGCACTCCTGCCACCCCTACTCATAGGACTTATGTTGCCCAGCACTCCTGCCACCCCCACCCATAGGGCCTATGTTGTCCAGCACTCCTGCCACCACCACCACCAATAGGGCTTATGTTGCCCATCATTACTGCCACCTCCAACCATAGGGGACCTAGTTGCCCAGCACTCCTGCCACCCCCACTCATAGGACTTATGTTGCCCATCACTCCTGCCACTCCCACCCATAGGGCTCATGTTGCCCATCACTATTCCACCCCCACCCATAGGATGGGTGATGCGCCACACATCCATCGTACTCCAACATTAGGTATGTCAGCAAAATACATCCCCCCTAACATCGTGACAACAGTGTGTAGTCTGTGACAAATGCCCACAACAGTGATTATGACTTTGAACATACAATGTAACTACCATCACATGTGTGACCAAAAACTGAGTGTGGCCTACACAAGGCAAGTATCACTAGCACTGTGTCAATGTAAAAATAACACCCCCTCACTGTGTAGAACAAAAGTTAAGTGTGTGTTTCCAAACTGCAGCAAATGTTGAGCATTGTGGTGATGGGGTCGAAAACCCCCCTCATCACAGTGACCAAAAGGTAAGTGTCATCATGGTCAAAGCTGCAAATGCCAAACAGCATGTATGATTTCTGGTCCCAACACATGAAACACTTTTGGGGCAAAGTAGTGGTTGTGTCCCATACCCACAGAGATGTGGTGAGGCTAACAGTGCTGTGAGAACCTAACATACTCTCAGCCATGTGCAGACAAGCACCACCCATGGGGGCTGACAATGCATACAGTGTACAATGACACAAAAGCAGAAGTGACCATCACAAAGCATACACACATATTGAAAATAGACACACATATCAAAACAACCTGTGTAGACTGTAGGTGTCAGCTCACAAACTCCCATTCCATGCCAGCAATGGGACCTAACAACCAGGATAAATGTGCAGAATGATATGATATGACTCACAGGGACAGCAGGGAAAATCACAAAAACAAAATCCAGACAATGGCCCACAACAGCAATACCAATGCACTGGTGCAGATGCACAAACACAAACAGGCAACCTCACACTGCACATCTGACACAACATGTGTGTGTGTGTGTGTGTGTCTCAGTATCCCCAGGCAACTACACAACACATGAGGGTGGCTGATCCACAGTAAGACAGATGTGGACACAGTGCCATACAAAAGTAAACCCTCATTGGGTCCCCCTTAGTGGGCAATCAGGCATTGTGAGATGAAGAGGGAGCACAACAGACACATGTGACACAAGCTGGAATGAACAGCATCTAACACAGCAAGAGATTGACACACAACAGCACTACCCCCAGGGACCAGACATTGGGGTGACACAAGCATGCATGACACGTCCACTCTGCTGACAAAGGTAGATGTATTACAAACTGTGAAACCCAGACATGTGTCCTGTGCCACAAACGTACATCACACATACACAAACACAAATCACTCAGCATGGCCTGTCATCCATGGACAAACGGGAGCTAGGGGCCCATCCATGCACACATTTACATCAGTCCACCCTCAACACCACACACCCTGAACTGCACCAATGTGCATCTGTGAAGCCCACATGGCCCGTGACATTGCACATGCACCCATGACAAACACAGTAATGTTGGGAGGAACTAAGGTGCACAGACTCATCACACAAGGACAGTTTACAACCCTGGTGAATGACAGATATACAGCACAGTATGCGGTACATGGCCATGACGTCAAAGCCCATGTAACCTTACGACTACCTGCCACAGCCCCAGGACAATGCAGAAGCCAAGGAGAACCACAAGGCACACATGCTGACACCTGCAAACATTGCAGCCCTGAACCGGACAAGTGGGATAATTCACACACACATACACATGTCTCAATCACTGAAAGGTACCACCTAGGGACAACTACATGATATTGCGAACAAACAAGTGCCTTGGGAACACCTGACTGTGTCCCATCTGCGTCTGACCACATCATCACCACTCAGAACAGACAAATCCCAATGATGAAACACCAATTAACCGTAGTGTGTCATGCACCCACACATCTGGTAGCCCATGGCAAAGTTGTGGGATGAACACAGTACCACTCAGCAAGCATCAACAACAGGAACATATCAAGGGAACACTGCCTGTGTATGAAAAGGGATGTTGACACACACACACACATGTCCACACAACACACAACATGGGCCCAGGCAATGTCACGAAACAACACACTTTCTTGAGGGGACTCAACTCCTGTGGAAGCTCAGCTATGCCAAACATAGTCCCAGCAGGTCTCAGTCATATCAGCAGAACACTTGGTCAGTCAGCCATCAGTTACCACACAATGAAGGCTCTGGTCACAACAGCCTGGGTACGGGAGTCTCCCTTAAGTCATCTGCACATACTCAATACATATGTCCAGCAAGTTGCACAGAGGACCCAGTTGCTCCTACACCAATGATGCCCACACTTACATGTCCAGTGGAGATGCGCCCACAGTCAGGGAAATAGACAAATTGGACAATGGGAAGCACATCATATGTGCATGTGTGCAAGCCACAGATGTGACCATGCAAATGAAATGTTTACAGAGATGTCCACAAACTGTTAATCATGACACACCCATTTAGCTGCAAAGGATGATATGGATACCCACCAGAATAGGATACATATCTCATGGACCACATGGAGTACCTCACATCAACACCTCAGTACTCAACATTTGAAATCCAGCATTACAACTGCAAGGTCATCACACCATCAACATAATGTACAGCTAAATCAAATTCACAAGGATTAAGAAAAAAGCTTTATTCAGCACTTTTAAAAGTGTGATAAGGTGGTCTGATATATGCTGTCCACTAGTTCTAGTGGGCACCTTGTATCAGTCCAAATAACCCCTTGTGGTGAATGGGTAAAGAGTAGACAACCTTATATGAAAGCTATCCTAGTGGTAGCTATGAAGAGCAGCCTTCAGGCTAAGTCTTGAAGGAATGTAAAGCAGCTTGTTTTACCAGTCTATAATCTCTTGAATGATCAAATGAAAAGACAACCACACCAGGTATATATTTAAAATATATGTATTTAGGATAAAACACACCCCTCTAGTCTCTTTATGAGACTGGAGTTCGAAGTACTTAGTTTACAAGTGAGCAAGTATCAGTAAAAGCACAAATACACGTTTGGGCCCTAGGTGCGTACCAAACCATATATCAAAAAAGTGGTATAAGAACCACGACTGGAATAGGCACTAGGCCTATTGCCTCTAGAATCACTGGGACCCCAAGGAACCACCCAAGGTAGTGACACAGGGGACCCACAGGGCCTGTATGCAGTGTGTAAACACATCCGCGGGTTCCTATTATCTTCTATGGGCAATGTCACGGTTGGAATTTTAAAGATTAGGGACACTTATAATCGAGTCAGGACCAAACCCTTTTGGACTTAGGAAGTTCTAGGGCTAGCACCCACGAGAGCAACAGAGTACTCGAGATACCTCACCCAGGGAAGCAGGGTACATAGGTGTCTATTGGTGTCGGGTCGCGTCATCGATTTCAATGGAAGCCTGCAAAGAACTGCTGCTGCCGTGAAGAGAAGAAGTGTCCGGAGAGATCCAAGCCTGGATCTAGGATGTAAAGAACCTGAAAGCAGAGGGGACAGAGTCTGGGTCACTTGCCAGTGACCTAGGGAAGGATGGACCAATGCCCACAGATGTCGGGTGCCTCAGGTGAGTTGATGGGTGTCTTGACTCTTCAGCCACGAGGTCCAGGAGGCGTCGACGAAGTCCACGAGCTGGATTCGAGCTGTTCCATGAAGTCTGTCGAGTGCTGTGGTGTCAGCGACCAGGATGGACCCAACAAGCCTTGGCAATGGCAAGTCACTGGAATTCAGAGAAAGGACTGCGGTGCAGACCAGCAAGGTCTGAGGGACTCACCCAGCAAGGGTAAGTCAGTGTACCTCTGGAACCACCAGATAAGCTCAATCAGAAAAGGAGTCGCCTTCATGGGGACCTGCTAGCCAATGGGCTAGTGATCGCAAAGGAGCCTCGAGCGGTCGCACTGGAAGCTGGCCCATGGGTTACTCGTGGAGTGGAGGCCAACAATCTTCGGTGCAGGAGGTTCTCAAGGATGGGGCTACTCGAAGCCCAAAGCACAACTTTGAGGAGGACCAGGAAGATAGTGTTGCTGCAAAAGTTCACGGTGTACAGGGGTCACGGTTCCACGTCACCCACGATAGCCACAGGCCTCAGCTTTGCTGTGGACTCAGGGTAGCCTCGGGGAAGTCTGGAAATCCATGTCTGGGATGCAGAGACGTCGGCGTCCGGCAAGAGCTTCAGAATTGCTGACCGGTCAGTTGCTTCTTTGGTGCCTGCCAAGCAGGGGTGTCACTCCTTGACCCCAAGGGAGATCTCTTTAGCCTTCTAGTCAGGATAGAACGTCGAAGGTCCAGGATGTACGTTGCAGAGTTTCATCCAGGGTAATCTAAAGTCCTAGGGACTGGATTGCTATACTTATAGTGAGTTTAGGGGATGGACTAACTCTAAGGACCCACCTATGGGTGGGCCAAGAAAGAGGGAGGTTACACCCATTTCCTTTGTCCAGTTTCGCACCAGAGCAGGGGCAGGCAGCCCCTGCACCCGGTTTGAACTGGAATATGCACAGGGACACAAAGTGTGCCCCCAGTGCAGGACTTCAAAGCACCAGACAGTGCTCCCGCCCAGCCCCAATACACATCAGCTTGTCTGGGGAGGTAGGGACACCTCCCCTCAACAGGAAACCTATTGTCCAGGCCTCCCCTGCCGGAGTTTCGGTCAGCAGCAGGAGGCCAGACCCGTGTCTGTGGCAGAGGCATCCATTTTGTGATGACGGGGCTCAGGAAAGTCCTACCGGGCTTAGCCAGTGTGAACATGTATCTCCCTCTAGAAGGGTGGAATACCCCTGCCGCCAGAACTGGCGGTGGGTAGTATTCCAAAGCGTTTGACACCAAACACAACATGTTTTGATGCAGCCATCCCAAAGTTGGCATTAACCGCGAGGTTATAATGCACTTAAGAGTATATGGTATGGCTGTATCACAGAACAGCCATAAGGAAGTATTTCTGACAGCTGCAGAGGGTCTCAGCTCATGCTTGGGCAACCTCTCACATAAAACCAAGCACTCTGCCTTCAGGATTTTCAAGCACTGCCATAGGAGTGGCTTATAGGTTTATATGTGTCTGTATAGGGTAGTGATATAGGTAGCCTATACCACAGTAAGGGGTGCAAGCACACCCTTACCCAGGCTGCAGTAGCAGACCTGTGGTGTCATTTTGGAGTGCTTCCCAGGGATGGCATAATATATGCTGCAGCCCCTGGTAGGCCTCTGAAGTACCTATGCCCTAGGTACATAGCATACCATATACTAGGGGCTTATAAGGCACTCCAGAATACAATTAGAAATGTACCTAATGTACATGGAAACCATTTTAGAGAGGGAGCAGCTAGGTTGTGGTCCTGTTTAGCAGGGCCACAGCCAGACTAAGGTCGACAAACAGTGAAACACCAGCAAAAAGTGCCATGTGAGGCAGATCCTACTCTCCTACACAAAGTCCTTTCAAAACAAAGGCCAATGGCCAGTCCATATCCAAATGACAAAAAGTTGCGTGCCTGCACTGGTAAGGACAGGGGACATCCCCTCGGAGGGGCATACATGGGGGCAGGCCAGGCACCGCTGGGAAAGGATCAGGGCGTAGCAGAAGGAGGCAGTGAAGGGGTGGTGGATGCAGGAGAGTCACTGGCAACTGCAGTGGAGCTGACTGAAGTAGTGGGTGCAGTCACAACTGTGGGGCACAAGTCAGATGGGGTGTGTGCCGGCACAACTGTAGTGGGCAGGTCAGATGGAGTAGACTGGGTCCCCTCTGCAGGGCCCAAGTCAGATGGGGGTCGTTTACTCCACTGCAGTGCCTAACTCAATGGGAGCAGAATGGGGTTCAGGTGAGGTCGGCAGGACAGAGGGGGGATATGGTCCCCACATCAGTGGCACAAACTGTCTGACCGGGGGTGGAAGAGCAAGTGGTAAGGGGGGAGGGCCTGAGCATTTTGGGGATGGTGTATCTGTCGGTGGCGGGACCTGGGGCAGGGTGTGGCAGGGGAACCTGTGGAGTGGTGGCCTGGGTGATGGAGGATGGAGACTTTGTCGTGGAGCTGCGGGGCGGGGGTGGGGTCTTGCTCTTCCGGCTTCGGGGGGACTTGCGGGTGGGGGCCTCAGTCTGACTGCGCCTGGGGGAGGGTGTCCGGGTGTGAGGGGCACTCCCCTCTGGTGTGGGGACTTCCTCTTCCCCTTGTAAGATGGATCTGCTGGGTCGGTGGGGAAGAGGCCAAGGTCACAGAGGAAGACCTTCTGTGGAGATTGGGTTGCAGGTGAGGCAAGGGAAGGGGGCTGGGAGGGAGAGGTATCGGAGGACTGCGGAGTGGTTGTGGATGACTGTGTGTGTGTCTGCAAACCATCCCCTGTGAGTGTGGTATCAGTCCCCTGGGCTTGCTTGTGTGCAAGTCTAGCCCTTGGTTTGGGTGTTTGTGTGCTGTCCTAGTCTGTGGGTTTGTGAGAATGTGCAGGTGTGTGTGTGCTTGGGACAGGTAGGGTGCTAGGAATTGTGGGTGGTGCAGGGGTAGGAGGGGTGCGGAACTGTTGGAGGAGGGACACTGCTGCCATCAGCGAGTAGGCCACGGACTGATTGGTCCTCTGTAGGGCAGACATGCCTGATGAAATGCCCTCCATGAATGACACCACTTGTGTCAACAGACTGGTGGGTGCATAGAGGACACTCAGCATTGATGTCTGTCCTACATGGATCTGTCGAAGCAAGTCCACAGACTCCTCACTCAGGGCAGCAAGAGACAAAGGGGCAGGGGGTGCGGTGCCTGGCACAAAGGAGAGATGCTCCCGAACACGGGAGCCTCCACGGACCTCTGGGATGGGAACCGATGGGAGGGTGGTGATGGTGGTGGTGGGGGCGGTGGCGGGGACAGCCTCACTAGCTGGGGTGTGGTGGCTGCTGACACCCGCCTCCACCAAGGGAGTCATCCTCCAAGCTGCTGTGGCCCTCAGCTGGGGTGGATGTTGCTGAGGACTCCTTGGTGTGGCTCCACTCGCCCTCCGTGCCACTGGGTCCCTCTGACTCCTCGCCTTCTGTCCGAGTCAGGCTCTGTGGTCTGTGGAGCTGTCCCCTCCTGTGGCTGTGGATGTATCTGGATAGAATTAGGAAAAAAGAGAACAACATCAGTCACCTGCACTGACTGCACACACCACAGTGAGTACATCACATCACAAGGCAAGCCCTGGCATCATCAGGTGAACACTCAAAGTGCTCACACTGTTTAGAATAAGCCAATTGTCAGTCTCACCATCAACCATGGCACTCATATCCCTCCTGGACTTGCACCCATATGTCTGTTGCATGTTGGATGCTAATACCCCAATGTGCCGGCATGCACCACCTACACATTTGTTGGACATGCAGGTGAACATGTAGGAGTATGTCACTATACACACATCACATCTCTTGCCACTGACTCAGTACAGGTGTCAGGATGAAGGGATGGGCAGAGTCTCATTTCACATGCTTGTGATGCATGCCAGCAACACACACTATGATGTTCTCATGTCCTGATAGTCAATGCCACAATGGGGTGCATGGAGCACATTTGAACACAATGCAGGATCACTCATAGCAAGTTAAATGCCATGGCTCTGGCATGCCTGGAAAGTCAGTCAACACTGTTTCCTGTCACAGGGTCAGGGCATCCAGACAACAACAGTATGCACTGTGTCACAATCATAGGGCATGGGTAAAGCAAACTCTGCAGCTGACAAGTGCACCTTCCCATCCCCTGCAAACACCATATCCCGGACCCAGAAGACCCCACATCATACAACATATGAGTTTCTGTGAACACAACTCCCTGTACATTAGCACATCCCAGTCTGCTGTGCATGTAACACAGCTGCCTGAAGTGCACAGTTGCATACACCATTGTGCACTGTCAAGTGATCACACACCTATATGTCACACAGGTCTTGTCTCTCATAGTCACATCTCAGATGTCATGCTGACCCTGAAACTCATGAACACCACAGTTGTACGGAAAAGGAAGCCACACCACAATGACACAGAGGCAGACACCTGAAGGCACATGTCACTAAGCACAACCTGTAAGTTGATACACAGGAGTGGGATTACAGAGTGTTTCTAAATGCCCTTGAGTAGGCATGACTGCCCAGGTCTAGGTAAAACAGTGTTTAGCCCTGGACAGTAGTCAGGTGGCTAAGCAAGTGTGACACACTTGATATACATACTCCTGAGGCACACAAATTGGAGTCCCCTGCTGCATGTGTTTGTTTGAAATACCCCAGCCACATGTGGCGAGTCAGACCAGCAATTGTAACACATATCAAGGGCACACACAGATCACATGTCAGATCTCAGGCATTGTGTAAACAATTGACCCACCCATGAAACCCACAAGAGAGTCACGGTAACAGATGCTGTCCGGAAGCTGAAGCATAGCTGACTGCAGGGACACAGTGCCCTAGTGACACAAGCAACAGACTGTAGGGTCCACATCTGTGGATCAGATGAGGAGGGTACATCACACAATTGAGGGACATGAGTATTGGACTACAAGACCTACGTAATGTGGAAGTGTGACCAGGCCAAAAGACTGCAATTAGCATGTCAGACATAGTACACAGATTAGGCATGGACTTTCCCCCTCCTTGCTGCTGTCTGGCCTTCAGGTGCCCATCCAGGTCCGGGAAAACCACCGCCAGGATCCTGTGCATGTGGGGGTCAGGGTCCGGTGTCCGCCCCTCCTGCGAGGAGGTGACAGCTTCAGCTGTACCCTAGCGATCCTCCGGGTCCAGCCCCGAAGATCCTGCCACCTCTTCCGGCAGTTGCGGATCCGGCGCTTGTAGACCCCTACCGATCGAACTTCCCGGGCGATGGTCAGCCATATCTCCTGCTTCTGGTGGGCATCAACCTGTGAGGATGACAAAGTTAAAAGTCCATTAACACACATGCCCCATATTTGTGCTGCACACAGTTGGATATACATGTCGTCATCACAAAGGAAAATGAGTTACACAGGTAGTGCACCCATGGAAAAGGACAAATGCCCTGCATGTCTGACATGTTAACAATGCCTGGGAAGTTGAAGCTTGCACAAATGCACTTTAGCTGCAGAACACCTGTTTATTACATGTACCTACACACTTTGGGGGATGAAAGTACTCAGTGAGTATGCTTGCCACTGGTGTACACACTGCTAGTACTGCTAGTCAGACAACAAGCACAATTAGGAAGGCAGTGGACTGCACACTCACCTGCTACCCAGGTTTCCCATACAGCTTGCTGTACTGTGGAAGGAGCCCATCCAGCAGGGCCTGGTTCTCCTCCTCAGTGAAGGCTGGGGCCCTCTCCAGAGTACGTGCCATAGCAGGAGCCAGAGGATGCAGAGACAGCGGCAGTGGTAGCAGGGATGTAGTCCAGTAGCATGTAGTGCAGGCAAGTGAGCTCCCTGGGGGCCAGCCAGCCTTTTATCTGTGCTGCAGAGGCAGACTCTGTGCCATGTGTCCCAAGTGATAGGTCCAACACGGTTACATTCTATGAATCTGGCCAATCCATGGAAATGTACGACTCGTACACGTCTTCCACATCGTTCCAATCTTCACCTTCATAAAACCCTAGGAATTGCAACATTGTTGTAGGCATCCAACTGAATTTCCAGCGCACGACTCGTACAAGTTTTGAATCTGCATCCGTCTCCATGACAGTCCAGAGCCAATGGGTGCGCCCGGCTCGGTCAACTGACTGTACAACGCATAGTTTGAAAATACACATGCACCCGTCTCCATATGATTCAGTGGCCAAGGCGTACGCCGAACTCGGACCATGCCTGCCCGATGCGTATGCATGATAGTCACCCACGTCGGACCTCATTGCAGTCAATGGCTAAGCGTACGCATGGCTCGGTCCTGAACTGTGCAATGCGTACCCATTGTCACCCACATCAGGCCTCATTGCAGTCAATGGCTAAGCGTACGCACGGCTCGGTCCTGAACTGTGCAATGCGTACCCATTGTCACCCGCGTCGGACCTCATTGCAGTCAATGGCTAAGCGTACGCATGGCTCGGCCCTGAACTGTGCAATGCGTACGTATTGTCACCCGCATCAGGTCTCATTGCAGTCAATGGCTAAGCATACGCACGGCTCGGTCCTGAACTGTGCAATGCGTACACATTGTCACCCGCGTCGGACCTCATTGCAGTCAATGGCTAAGCGGACGCACGGCGCGGTCCTGAACTGTGCAATGTGTACGCATTGTCACCCACGTCGGGCCTCATTGGTGTGACTATTTGACGGCTTCAACACACAATTACTTGCCAGGGACTCAGGTGCACACCTACCACACTACAGCATTGACCACACAGTGTCCCACGGCATGTAAGGCTGCATTCCCTGTGTGTTTGGGGGGGGCAACATTTGGTTTGTTGTGTGGCACTTTTGTACAGCCACTCCCAGGCTGTGCTCGTGTTCATGGGGACAGAATCTTTTGTGTGTTGTGCACATTACCACTGTGATATGCAACTGTACAGTTATGGGCATGAGTCATGGACACATTTGCAGGTTGGATATGTTTAGGACATGTCACATACACCCTGAGTCCTGGGGGTGATGGCATGTACGTCACAGTGAGACCTGTAGCCACAATTCTGATGTACACCCACAGTCTGTGTGCATGTTGTGTCTCAGATGTAGCTGATCAAATGTGCCCAATGGGAGACAGTCTCCACAACCATGTGGTTTGTGTATCAACATTGATGTTGTGTGTGTGTCTAAGAGACGTACATGTAGGGCCTGCAGAGACAACAGTGGCCCCTACCTGCGAGACTCACGGTTGCCTTGTGGCATGTACATGATACGCCATGTCATGCCAGTGTCCATGTGGCAATTCAGGGACCCTGGGTATCTGCATGGCAAAGATCTGTGATGCCTGGGAGACATCAGGCCTCACTTGTCACTGTGGTGTGTGTTTGTAACATCATAGCACTACATAGGTAGGGTGACACAGCCCAATGATTGGCAATTGCACTACATGGGGCTTATGTGGACATGTGGACTTGAGATGTGAGGAGATGGCCATGTAGGTGGCATATGTGTCCATGCCAAACAGCACACACCTCAGTACATTGTGTATTGTCATGATGTATCATGTGATATTTTGCTTGGTCATAGCCACATTGGTGGATGAACCGACAATCTTCCTTTGTGCATCTCTGTTCTGCAGGGCACCAGCTGTCCATAGACAATTCCCAGACCTTGAAACCATGCAGGAACGCGGCTGCAACTGACAGACCACTGATTGAGGAGTTGGCGGAGCAGTTGGCGCCACATCTGCTACCTGGCCAGATGTACCCTACAGCACTGACCCCAGAGGTGAAGGTGATGGCAGTCCTGCACTTCTTTGCTACTGGTACCTTACAGTACACTGTGGCTACTGCTGGTGGTGTGTCGCAAACTATGTTTAGTCGTGTGCTACGTGATGTCTTGGAGGAGATGTTGCATTTCCTTGACCTGTTCCCTAACCCAGGCCAACTCACTGAAATAAAGGATGCCTTTTATACACAGGGGAGGATGCCGAGCATCATCGGATCTATTGATGGTACATATGTGTCCCTGATACCACCACAGGCACATGAGCAGGCATACCGGAACAGGAAACATTTCCACTCCATCAATGCTCTGGTGGTATGTCTTGCAGACATGTGTATCACACATGTGTGTGCACGTTTCCCCGGTTCTGCACACGATGCCTACATCATGAGGAGTAGTCGCATTGCAATGCTGATGTCACAGATGCCAGATCAGCGTGCCTGTCTTGTCGGTGTGTACTGACTGTTTACCATTGTGTGTGTTTGGCAATGTTGTATTCCGCCCTCCTTCAAAACTCTTCTTCTTGGGGGGGCGGATCCTCAAGTGCAGGCATCACAGTGCAGGGGACTCTCCGCGAGTGTCATCCTCCCTCCCCGTGGCACTGGCAGATGGTGTGGCAACAGATGTTGTGGCCACACAGGGAGGTGTGGACATGTTTGTGCTGATCTGGCGAAGACATAGGAGTATGTCCCGATGCACCGCAGTAAGTGCATCCCACTTTGCCTCCATGCGGGCATGGTGGGCAGCCTGCTCCAGTTGAATGTCCTTGAGGATTCCCACTCCCTGGCCAAATCCTCCGGTGCTTTCCTGGTACACATCTATGATGCGTGCCAGTTGGGGGTCATCATGCAGTCCAGACCCCTCTGCAAGGCGCGCCCTCTGCCTCTTACCCCTCCCAGCACCCCTATCCACACGGGCAGGACCAGCGGCGGCACGCACAGGTGACACTGGGACCCCTTGGGTGTTGTTGCTGGTGGTGTTGTCTGTAGCTTCCTGGGGGTCCTGTGTCCCTGTGCTGTCGGTGTTCTGTGTCCTTGGCCTGTCCGTATTGGCGGGGTGCCCTGTCTGTTTCCAGATGCTGGAGGCATGGGTACAGGGGGTGCAGATGTTGGTGCTGCTGGTGCTGCATGATGACTCACACCAGAGGTGCCAGGTTGTTTGTCGTCATCCGAAGAGGACAGAGACAGATTCAAACCAGAGAGCTGATGGTCCACCAGAGCCGGGGACCGGGACTCCTCTTCATTTGGTGCTGTGTCCCCAGCACCACCTGTGTTTGGAAGAGACACTCAATGTAAGTTAGGTTTCTACAGGCATCAATGGTTCACATACATGACATTTTCTACTGTACGTCTGGATGCCTGACTGTACACTGCTTTGTCCAGGGTTGTCACGGACAGAGATTGATATTGTTGTTGCACATTGCCCAGCCAAAATGAAACATTTCAATGTGCATGTCGAAGTGTGTGCATGCCCAGCTCATGTATAGATATGTCTGTACATGACCATTACTACTCAAGGGCCATCACGTTGCTGAGACAGGTGTGTCATCCCTGTACACATGTGAGCTTTAACAAGGACATATGTGCTATTCCACTGAGGATATGTTGTAAGATTGGAGGATGTGTGGTAGCAGATTTTGCTAGTCTTTGTGTGCCACATTGGTGTATTGGTAAGACATGGTCACAGTCCGGTATGCCTGTGATCTCTTTGGAGGAAGTGTTTTTTTACAGTGTTCCTAGTTCCCACCTCATTTCATACAAGTGATGATGTCACCATTGTTAATGAGTCTGGTGCTGAGTTTTGTACGTGCATATGTGATTTGACTTGTCAATGTTCTCCATAGTGACATGGATTGGGCAAGGTAGCACTCAGGCTTTTCAATGCTCATGACAGTGGGGGCCGGTGGTGTGTGTGTTGGAGTTTTGCTGCTGTGAAAAGCATGTCTCCTCCAATGCAGTCCAGGTTAGACCTTGTGTCTACAGTGTCTATGTCAGTGAGTGGTGTGTTGTTTGAAGGATGCATATGTTTCAGCAAGATGTAGGAGTGGAATGCAGTTCACATCAGAACCGAGTGTAAATGAGACCATGCTATGGTGTTGGCTATATTGGTGTGTCCGTTCCATTAACTGTCAGATGTCCCCTATCAATGATGTATATGTGAGTTCCTGTGTTTTTGTGCAATGTACCATATATGGCTCTCCACACTTGTCATCTGCAAGACACACATCCCCAGGCCGGCCAGGGGCCACCCCAGGACACTGCATCCCCAGACAATGAGTTTGAACAAATGGTTGCAATGGCTGTGTGTGCGACCGTGTTTTGTTTGGCCAGTGCATATGTGTGAGTGTAAGCCACATCATTTCTCAGGCCCAGTGTCAGACATCTTTTGACTCTGCTTCCCTGTGAGGGGGTGTGAAAGCAATGGCAAGATGGCTGACTGTGCAGTCCTGGTGTTTGTTGGTGCCCAGTTCCCAGCAGGGCCTTGTGCTCCCCACAACAGAGCCCAGTGTCAGACATCTTGTCAGTCCATTCCCACTCCCTGTGAGGTGAGCATGGTTCAGTGTGAGCTTGATGGGCCATGTGGGTGGGTGGGGATTGTCTGTGACTGCAACTCCCATCATGCTCTTGGCTACACCCCCCTTCCTAGCATGCCCATACTTCCTTCTTTTTGACTCTGCTTCCCTGTGAGGGGGTGTGACAGCAATGGCAAGATGGCTGACTGTGCAGTCCTGGTGTTTGTTGGTGCCCAGTTCCCAGCATGGCCTTGTGCTCCTAACAACAGAGCCCAGTGTCAGACATCTTGTCAGTCCATTCCCACTCCCTGTGAGGCGAGCATGGTTCAGTGTGAGCTTGATGGGCCATGTGGGTGGGTGGGGATTGTCTGTGACTGCAACTCCCATCATGCTCTTGGCTATACCCCCCTTCCCAGCATGCCCATACTTCCTTCCTTTTGACTCTGTTTCCCTGTGAGGGTGTGTGACAGCAATGTTAATATGGCTGACTGTGCAGTCCTGGTGTTTGTTGGTGCCCTGTTCCCAGCATGGCCTTGTGCTCCTAACAACAGAGCCCAGTGTCAGACATTTTGTCAGTCCATTCCCACTCCCTGTGAGGCGAGCATGGTTCAGTGTGAACTTGATGGGCCACGTGGGTGGGTGGGGATTGTCTGTGACTGCAACTTCCATCATGCTCTTGGCTACACCCCCCTTCCCAGCATGCCCATACTTCCTTCCTCTTGACTCTGGTTCCCTGTGAGGGGGTGTGACAGCAATAGCAAGATGGCTGACTGTGAAGTCCTTGTGTTTGTTTGGCTGCAAGTCCAAAGAGAGCCCCTGTGCTTCACACAGCAGCACCCAGTAAGGTGTATCTTTGGCTGATATTTCACTACGGTGTGAGTCAATGCATTCTACACGGTGAGTTGTGTGGAGTTTGTGTTGAGGGGTGTGTGTCTCCACATGCTGGTAAGAATGGTCAGAGTTGTCAGTCCTCCTTCCCACCCAGCCAGACATCCCACCATGAAACGTGCTTCCATTGGAGGGCGTGCAAGTTGTCTTTCAGGATGTCAGTCAGTGGTGTCCTGCTTCTGATTGGCGCACAAGCCCTACCAGGGCCTTGTGCTCCCCACAGCAGGACCCAGTGTCAGCCATCTTGTCAGTCATTTTCCACTCCCTGTGATGTGGGCATGATTCAGAGAGGTCTTGATGGGCCAATTTGGAGGGGGAGCATTATCTGTGACTACAAACCCCATCATGCTTTTGGATACACTCACTTCACCTGCATACCCACTATTCCTTCCTGTCAGTCAACTGCACTGTGAGGTAGTGTGTTTGTGGTGGCAAACTGTCTGACATTGTTTATTTGGCTGTGTGCCACTGCCTTGCTCTATTTGTTTGTAGGTTGGTACATGTCATGACACAGTTCCAAGTCACTATGAGATGGCAGGTATTGTGTTTGTCTGACTAGCATACACATCTTGGGATGATTATCAGGGGTACGCACCGTACATACACGGGTGGGGGTACGACTCGAACGTACACGGGGGGGTTCGACTCGAACGTACACGGGGGGGTTCGACTCGAACGTACACGGGGGGTTCGACTCGAACGTACACGGGGGGGTTCGACTCGAACGTACACGGGGGGGTTCGACTCGAACGTACACGGGGGGGTACGCACCGTACACGGGTGTACACACAGGGGGGGTCAGCGCGTACCTACGGGGGCTGGGGGGGGGTCGGCGTGTACCTACGGGGGCTGGGGGGGGTACGGTGCGTACCGGGCCACCTACTCTGGTCGATTCGCGCCGTACTTCGCTTTTGCGGCACTTTTTGGGTGCCGTGAAAATATTGCCGTCCGGACTGCTGTCGGTTCGAATCGGAATTCCTGGTTCGTGAAACGCTGCCTGAAAGCGTCCCGACGTCACGTCGCAGCATTCCCGGATCACATTCGTATGTATATTTTCGTCGGTCGGTGTTTTTTACGATTCGTACGGAAATGGTGTTTCCGTGCGAATCGTAATTCCATGTTTGTAAAGTTTTACGACCGGGTACGAGTCGGACGGGGAATTCGCTCCGACCGACGGTTCGTACGCGGTTTTTACCGGATCGTAATCGGCACCTTTGTGTTTTATTGTAGTATGACGTGTTACTTTTTGATGCAAGGATGTATTTACACAAATGGACCATGTGAAGGGTCTTAAGACAATGAGCACTAGGACCCCGCTGTTCTGGGTGTACTCAATGAGAAAATTATGTAACCATTTGGGGATGTATTAAGGAGAAGTTCAGTTGAATTTTGTATGCTGATGAATAAAGACGTCAGTTATGAACTTCATGTGTGGCATGTTAATTTTGCATGCTCCAAGTTGTGGAGGACGCTACAAGTGGCAACGTGTGTGCGATCTGTGCCCCAAAGATAAGAGACCACTCTCCATTAGAGTTTGCAAAACTACAGCAAACTGCTTGTGTGTGCCACATGTACCTCTTCGATGAGAAGCAATTCGAGGTTGGGGTGTGTGGAATCACAACCCTGCTCCAGCCCATACATGACCCTTGAAGAAGTTGAAGGCCCTGCAGAGGAGCACAGCTGAAAAACCCACCGGAAACCCACTGGTAAGACCAAAAGAAGAGATGCCGCACCATAGCCTAACACTGAGCCATCATCGATACAAAGCGAAGCACTAAAGGCAGCAACCACCAGGTGCAAGCAGTGACATTTACTGGCCAGCCTGATGATCTTAAAAGTGAGCAAAGTGACTTGAAAGCAAACACTGGGGTTGTGCTCACAAGGTTGTTGGTCCCCTGAGAAGCTGCCCAAAATGGGAATTCGGCAGCGGTGGCCTTTAGAACAACTCAAACAGTCTTCGGGGTAACGAAGGCACCCAGTAGCTGATGCAAGAGACATGGAGTTTGGTGCTGCCACCTTTTTGAAGTCTCCCCCACCAGTCATTACTTCCAAAAACCAGAATATTGGCACCAGATGGGCTGCATGGATCAAGACGTTCGATGAATTCACAGATGCCCTAGAAAAAGTAAATAATAAGAAAATCATTAAGTACCTCAAGAACCTTGCCAGTGACTGAGTAAAAGAAGTGCTGAAGAAACCATTGCAAGCTGATACAGCATCATACCATCAGATTTAGGGAGTACTGAAAGCCAAGTTCAATCCAAAGTCTGTGAAACGATGGATGAGTTTGTTGAAAGACTTGGGTGGCGATCACGATCCGGCAAAAACCGGGTACGAACCGTCGGACGGAGCACAATCTCCGCCCGACGCGTACCCGGTCGTCAATTTTTACAAACAAGGAATTACGATTCGCACGGGTACACCATTACCGTACGAATCGTAAAAAAGCCCGACCGAACAAAAAAACACCTACCAATGCGATCCGGGAAAGCGCCGACCTGACGTCGGGACGCTCCCAGCCAGCCATTCACGACCCAGGAATCACGATTCGCACCGACGTCACCCCGCACGGTGAATATTTTGCGGCAGCCAAAAACTGCCGGGAAATCAGGACGACGCGAACAAGGACCACCAGTACGCGACGGACAGACGACGACGCGAACAAGGAGGACCAGTACGTGACGGACACACAGGACGACGCCACCAAGGAGGACCCGTACGCGACAGGACGACGCGATCAAGGAGGACCCGTACGCGACAGGACGACGCGAGCAAGGAGTACCAGTACGCGACGGACAGACATGGACCCGAACCTATGAGTCATCCCTGCCCTCATAGCAGTCCACCTCCTCTACAGGTTACGACGCAGACGCCGCAGAAGGTCAGAATAACTAAGGGAGGGGGGAAAGTGGGGTGGGGTGGGGGTGGCACGACCAGGGCAGGCCACAAAACAACCACATAAGTCACACACCACACATGGCCTGGACATACCTGACTCCCATGCCCTGGTCACCACGAGGGGGTGGGGGTGTGTCCTGATAAGCCAGCGACCGCCACAACGGAAGTCCGTCACCACGCGAACCGGCAACACAACCAGACAGGTACGTCCCGTACCCACGCCTGAAGAGCGTGGGTACGAGTCGGACCACGCCCACACACGTCACCCCAACAATGGCGGGACGGATCGCACCCACGTGGCAAAGGCCTGGGTACGGGCCGCACAAACATCACATAGCGTGGGGACGGATATGTACGGACCCTACCCCCACCCCGTATGCAAGGAGCGTACCCCCCACCCCAACAGTGAAAGTACGACCCGTACCCCCACCCGCGTATGCATGGAGCGCACCCCCCATGCCAACAGTGTAAGTACGACTCGAACCCTCACCTGCGTATGCAAGGAGCGTACCCCCCACCCCAACAGTGAAAGTACGACCCGTACCCCCACCCGCGTATGCATGGAGCGTACCCCCCACCCCAACAGTGTAAGTACGACTCGAACCCTCACCCGCGTATGCAAGGAGCGTACCCCCCAGCCCAACAGTGTAAGTACGACCCGTACCCCCACCCGCGTATGCATGGAGCGTACCCCCCACCCCAACAGTGTAAGTACGACTCGAACCCTCACCCGCGTATGCAAGGAGCGTACCCCCCAACCCAACAGTGTAAGTACGACCCGTACCCCCACCCGCGTATGCAAGGAGCGTACCCCCCAGCCCAACAGTGTAAGTACGACCCGAACCCCCACCCGCGTGTGCATGGAGCGTACCCCCCACCCCAACAGTGTAAGTACGACCCGTACCCCCACCCGCGTATGCATGGAGCGTACCCCCACCACACCAGTGTAAGTAGACTCGTACCCTCACCTCGAATGCATTGAGCGTACCCCCACCGTGTATGTTCCAAGCGTACATATCCTGAAATCGGAGGTGTGTGTGCAGAGTCCACCCAGCAGTGCCCTGAGACAGGAGGGGTGGGTGTGGAGTCCTCCCAGCAGTGCCCTGAGACAGGAGGGGTGGGTGCAGAGTCCTCCCAGCAGTGCCCTGAGACAGGAGGGGTGGGGGCCTATCACTCACAGCAGTGCCCTGAGACAGGAGGGGTGGGTGTGGAGTCCTCCCAGCAGTGCCCTGAGACAGGAGGGGTGGGGGCCTATCACTCACAGCAGTGCCCTGAGACAGGAGGGGTGGGTGTGGAGTCATCCCAGCAGTGCCCTGAGACAGGAGGGGTGGGGGCCTATCACTCACAGCATTGCCCTGAGACAGGAGGGGTGTGTGCAGAGTCCACCCAGCAGTGCCCTGAGACAGGAGGGGTGGGTGTGGAGTCCTCCCAGCAGTGCCCTGAGACAGGAGGGGTGGGTGCAGAGTCCTCCCAGCAGTGCCCTGAGACAGGAGGGGTGGGTGTGGAGTCCTCCCAGCAGTGCCCTGAGACAGGAGGGGTGGGGGCCTATCACTCACAGCAGTGCCCTGAGACAGGAGGGGTGGGTGTGGAGTCCTCCCAGCAGTGCCCTGAGACAGGAGGGGTGGGGGCCTATCACTCACAGCATTGCCCTGAGACAGGAGGGGTGTGTGCAGAGTCCACCCAGCAGTGCCCTGAGACAGGAGGGGTGGGTGTGGAGTCCTCCCAGCAGTGCCCTGAGACAGGAGGGGTGGGTGCAGAGTCCTCCCAGCAGTGCCCTGAGACAGGAGGGGTGGGTGTGGAGTCCTCCCAGCAGTGCCCTGAGACAGGAGGGGTGGGTGCAGAGTCCTCCCAGCAGTGCCCTGAGACAGGAGGGGTGGGGGCCTATCACTCACAGCAGTGCCCTGAGACAGGAGGGGTGGGTGTGGAGTCCTCCCAGCAGTGCCCTGAGACAGGAGGTGTGGGGGCCTATCACTCACAGCAGTGCCCTGAGACAGGAGGGGTGGGTGTGGAGTCCTCCCAGCAGTGCCCTGAGACAGGAGGGGTGGGGGCCTATCACTCACAGCAGTGCCCTGAGACAGGAGGGGTGGGTGTGGAGTCATCCCAGCAGTGCCCTGAGACAGGAGGGGTGGGGGCCTATCACTCACAGCATTGCCCTGAGACAGGAGGGGTGTGTGCAGAGTCCACCCAGCAGTGCCCTGAGACAGGAGGGGTGGGTGTGGAGTCCTCCCAGCAGTGCCCTGAGACAGGAGGGGTGGGTGCAGAGTCCTCCCAGCAGTGCCCTGAGACAGGAGGGGTGGGTGTGGAGTCCTCCCAGCAGTGCCCTGAGACAGGAGGGGTGGGGGCCTATCACTCACAGCAGTGCCCTGAGACAGGAGGGGTGGGTGTGGAGTCATCCCAGCAGTGCCCTGAGACAGGAGGGGTGGGGGCCTATCACTCACAGCATTGCCCTGAGACAGGAGGGGTGTGTGCAGAGTCCACCCAGCAGTGCCCTGAGACAGGAGGGGTGGGTGTGGAGTCCTCCCAGCAGTGCCCTGAGACAGGAGGGGTGGGTGCAGAGTCCTCCCAGCAGTGCCCTGAGACAGGAGGGGTGGGGGCCTATCACTCACAGCAGTGCCCTGAGACAGGAGGGGTGGGTGTGGAGTCCTCCCAGCAGTGCCCTGAGACAGGAGGGGTGGGGGCCTATCACTCACAGCAGTGCCCTGAGACAGGAGGGGTGGGTGTGGAGTCCTCCCAGCAGTGCCCTGAGACAGGAGGGGTGGGGGCCTATCACTCACAGCAGTGCCCTGAGACAGGAGGGGTGGGTGCAGAGTCCTCCCAGCAGTGCCCTGAGACAGGAGGGGTGTAACACATGTGTGTGAGGCCAGAATTATCCACATGCATACTGGCTACAAGGGAACATGTCCCCATGAACTCATGTCAACAGACTCCACACACAAGTACAGTGATCACCAAGGATGCCACGATTGTTGCAGGTGGACACATGGCCCTGCATGCATGGCCAAAGTAGAAGGGCTCCGTCACACACACAGCTCATGTAGACACAGCTCTGCGCTAAACATTGGGAACACCCTGCAGGGAAGAAAGCTGGGTACACAGAGGAAGGAATACACCCTGGGACAAGTGCACCATGCAGTAACTGCTCACATGAACAAAGAAAGTTAGCCAACACCTTGTGATGGCACACAGATCCCAGGGTCCCACCAATGAGCAGTACACCACTACATATCCCACACACCCAAACCCATACACACCACCCAAAACCATGTAGCAGCCCCACCAACACCAATACCAGCATAGCAGTAGTGTGATAATGAAAACAAAATTAAGCTTTATTCAGCATGAGCACAATGTCCGTGGATCGCAGGCAGTACAATCTTCACAAAGCCCATAGGGCAGTCAATGATTCTCAGCTGGATGGGGGACACAGTGGGATGCGTGTCCCCTACCTTGCCTGCACAGTCAAATGGCATCGTCTTCCACACTGGTGAGGGCATCAGGGGGGGGGGGAAGCAACAGGCACCGCAGGGACATCAGGGCAATGGGGCGGCGTTGTGGGTGCAGGGATGGAGGACTCCACCACAGGGGGTGGGTCAGTGCCAAAGGCGGAGGCCAGGATGGCACTACACACCTTTGCAAGGTCCTCCAGGGAGTCCCCTGCACCCGAAGGGACCTCAGGCCCCAAGGAGGGGGGGGGTCAGAGGGATGGGTCGCAGCGCCACCGGGGGAGGGTGGAGACAGGGGGGGAGACTCAACCACCCTGACCGGGGACCTCCTTGACCGCTTGCGTGGTGGTGTAACTGTGGGGCTCAGGGACAGAGCGGCCATGAAGGAGTCCTTGGGGGAGATGTGGCCAGGAGAGCTGAGGGGAGGGGATTTGGAGGGAGTGGACTGGGTGGAATGCGGACTCCCACTATGGCTGCGTGTCACACGTTTGCCCCCCGACCCAGTGGGTGTGCCTACCTCACCCTGTGTGTGCGTGTCAGGAGGAGTGCGGTGGACCTTCCCTGCTGGTGTGGTGCCCGTGTCCGTTGATGTTGGTGCATGCCGACGTCTGGGTGTACGTGGGACAGGCTTGGGAGTGGGAAGTGTGAATGGGGCAGGGGTAGGTGGGGGGAGGTCGCGCTGCAGGAGACCCACTGCTGCAGTCAGTGTGGAGTCTATGGACCTCAGCAAGTTGCGTTGGTCAGCCTGCGATGAATGAATGCCCTCCAAGAAAGCCTCGATGTTGGTGAGGGTTTTGCCGTGGGCATGGAGGACATTAAGGATCGCAGCCTGACCAACCTGCAGTTGCCGCTGGATGTCCACAGACTCTGCATTGGCGGCAGCAGTGGAGACAGGGGCAGGGGGTGCGGTGCCTGGCAGGAAGGAGACATGCTGTGACCGGGCACGCTGGGAAGGGACACGAGCAAGTGGGAGGCGGCTGGTGGAAACTGAGGGGGCGGTGCGAGGTGTTGTTCCGCTGTCAGCTGCTGGTGCAGCCTCCGCCCACTCGGAGACATCCTCCTCGGACCTGTCAGCTTCGTAGTCTGATGTGCCAGTCGACAGGTCCTCGGCCACACTCTGCTCCGCCTCTGTCCCACTCGATGTGCCAGACCCGATGTCACGGCTGGCACTGGTGCTCGGTCCCTCCGCCTGGTCTGTGTCCATGTCTCCCTCTGTGTCCCCCGACGATGCTGTGGGCAGGGTGGAGAGACAGAAATTAATCAGACACCTGTACACATCTGTCACATGAGTCCAATCTACATAGGTAACATTGCATGGCCTGAAAAGGAAGATCCCTAACATCTACTGAACAGGGTACCGATGTAGGGCATGAAACACACAGTTGGTTGAGCCACCATGCCACTGAAATACCATGGAGAGCATGAGACAATAGCTAAACACAGGAAACAGAGTCTGACATAGCACCCTGGCCCTGGGGACAATCCAGCACTGCATCTGCACCACACAGCGTTGGCAATAATACCGATGACCAGGGAGCATATCCATGAACTTGAGACACATGCTGCATAGGTAATGCTGAAAACATGCACAACATGACTCGGTCACTGCACCTTGCGTGTGTGTCCAGACACATCACACACTGCCCAGACCCAGCAAGTGGAAATCAGGAGTTAACACATAGGCATTGCCCGCCCCAACAAGACCCTACACGAGGCAAATTGTTGAGACACAGGTGGCACCAACATCTCATAGTCTGGGTGATACACACAGGGGCAGGCAAAAAGCAAGATTGGACGCCAAACAGCCAAGGTGCGCCTGTACAAATAATGAGGTACCAGTGCCCATCCTCAGATGAGTAGAAAAAGACACACAGGCACTGGCAACTGTGAGTATGAAGAAGGACAATCAGGTCAGGCTGCACAGTGGACACCTGTACATAATAGCACGTCTATATACATGGTGACAGGGGACAATGGCACAGAGCACAACCTACGCTGTAGACACTGAGATTGGCCACGTTTATGATGACACATACACCACTGAGGAAAAGGTGCCCCAGGGGACCGTAGTGGGTACGCAACTACATGCTACTGAATGGTAATGACTGCAACACACGTCACCATCCCTGCACTATGTGTATCGCACACTCATGCACATCATGTCACAGGCCACTACATAGGACATGCGCGCTGTAAGGCATGACACATGAGAGACCAACTCCCATGTCTGGAGTCAGCATCAGTGGCAACTGACATGGAACCCACATGCAGTGAACTTGACAGTGCACAGGCAAGGTCCCACAACCTGTTACACACCACCCCCACACATGATGCTACAGTCATTGTTCTCGTGGACAAAGCGCCAGCCTACATTACCTTGTGAAGGAGTGACTACACACAGACCAGGGAACACATTGCAAGGAGGGGAAGGGTGGCAGGGGCACAGCGCTATACTGGGGCAAACAGGATCTGCACAGCACCTTTAAACCCTGCCAGTGAAATCATGCTACTGTGCCCTTACAAATGCCGGTGACACACAACAAACACAAATGTACCTACCCCCTTCCGGCTGCTGCATCGCCTGTAAGCGCCTCTCCAGGTCTGGAAAGACCACCGGCAGCACACGCCTGTGGAGGTGGCTCAGACGGCGGCGGCCGTGGTTCTTGTGGCTCTCAGGTGAGTCCCCCAGCAGGAGCCGTGCAATCCTCCGCGTCCAGCACCGGATATCCTGCCAGCGTTTCCTCACCTGGGGCAGGCTCCGCCTCCGACCATCCACACCCCTCATGGCACTGACGGCGGTCAGCCAGATCTGCTCCTTGGCAGTGGCGCCTACCTGTGAGGAGGAACAAGTGACACCACATCAATACACCAGCCACATGTCACAGAGAGACATATGGGTACAAATTAGCTGGTTACAACAAGGCATGTCATGCAGCCAACGCATTGCACCTTTGTCATAGGGACATCATCCCCTGGTGAGGGCAAAAGCAGTACGTGCCACAGTGGGTACACAGGTGGAATTATGGCAATGTCACAATCAATGATCAAGGCTCACACTGTGCATCACACCCACCCCTCCTGTCTCAGGGCACTGCTGTGAGTGATAGGCCCCCACCCCTCCTGTCTCAGGGCACTGCTGTGAGTGATAGGCCCCCACCCCTCCTGTCTCAGGGCACTGCTGGGAGGACTCTGCACACACCCCTCCTGTCTCAGGGCACTGCTGGGAGGACTCTGCACACACCCCTCCTGTCTCAGGGCACTGCTGGGAGGACTCTGCACACACCCCTCCTGTCTCAGGGCACTGCTGGGAGGACTCTGCACACACCCCTCCTGTCTCAGGGCACTGCTGGGAGGACTCTGCACACACCCCTCCTGTCTCAGGGCACTGCTGTGAGTGATAGGCCCCCACCCCTCCTGTCTCAGGGCACTGCTGGGAGACATCAGGCACCCCCCCCTGGGATCCCCCCGACAGTACATGGCATGTGTGTTACACCTGGACGCAATGGCAGAAGTCACAGTCACAACATAGGGACAGTCTGTGGCAGTGGCCTATGCACTCACCTGATACCCTGGTCGCCCATACAGCATGGAGTACTGTGGGAGGATCACATCCAGCAGAGCCATGTTCTCCTCCAGGGTGAATGGCTGTGTCCTCTCCACAGCCCTTGACATGGTTCCAGGGAATCAGTAGCAGCAGCTGGGTCGACGAATGCAAAGATGTGCAGGCAAGTGCTCCCTCATGGGACCTGGCTGCCTTATATGTGCCCTTCTGCCCAGTCTCATGCACAGGAGTACAGAGTGATTGGTCACTCACATTTGCATCCTATGTTTCCACCAATCCCTTCAAACCTAGCAGTCTGTGGGTTCTCTATCGGTTTCATTCTCCTGCATGATGTCAGCCCCACAAACACATTGCAACAAAGTAGAATAATTCCAACTGACTTCTGCTGTGCACCTTCCAGAACAATTTCGAATTTTGAACTTGGTCTCCATGACAACCAGCATGCATGTAGGCCTTAATACTTGTCCCCTATGTAATTTGGAGCATCACACACAGGTACGGTGCGTTTCGGGGCCCTAGGGCACCCCAAATGCATGGCAACGGCCCGTACATGCATGCCTACGTTCACTATCACTATGGGTCTGCACGCGTATGCATACTCGTAGTGGTACGGACCGTACACACGCATGTACGCTCACTATCACTATGGGTCTGCACGCGTATGCGTACCCGTAGTGGTACGGACCGTACACTCGCATCTACGCTCACTATCACTATGGGTCTGCACGCGTATGCGTACCCGTAGTGGTACGGACCGTACACTCGCATCAACGCTCACGATCACTATGGGTCTGCACGCGTATGCGTACCCGTAGTTGTACGGACCGTACACTCGCATCTACGCTCACGATCACTATGGGTCTGCACGCGTATGCGTACCCGTAGTGGTACAGACCGTACACTCGCATCTACGCTCACCATCACTACGAGTACGCATACGCGTGCCGACCCATAGTGATAGTGAGCGTAGATGCGAGTGTACGGTCCGTACCACTACGGGTACGCATACGCGTGCAGACCCATAGTGATAGTGAGCGTACATGCGTGTGTACGGCCCTATCACTATGGGTCTGCACGCGTATGCGTACTCGTAGTGCTACGGACCGTACAAATGCCTGTACGCTCGCCATCATGATGGGTACACATACGGCAGCACTCCCACAGTGATTTGGGAACATGCACAGGCCCTCTCAGCAGCAGTACGGCGGTTTTTACACATCACTGTGGTGATAGGCGACACACAGGTAGGAATAGGGCGGACATACTTGTCCATGGATGGACATACTTGTCCATGGATGGACATACTTGTCCATGGATGGACATACTTGTCCAGGAATGGACATCAAGGCATCGTCTGTGCATTACTACATGTGTGGGGCACAGGTGTCACAGGCTGTGATGTGGAACATGCCTCCTGAGTGGAGAAGGCACCAGATGTATGATGAGATGTGTACAGGTGTACTGTGTGATGGTGCAATGTGTGCCAGGCATGCCCTTGACTCCTTTGACATGTGTGCATGTGGGACTGCGCACTTGGGGTGAGCGTCACTGGCATGGCACGGACACCAACACACGGAAGTGTCCCATGATGCCCGGTACAGGGGTCATGACACATGACTTGTCACTACCCACAGTGCACAATGTGACTATGTCATATATGTGTCCGGGATTTACATCAGGTTGATGTCGTAGCACCCTCAAAAGCTGCAGCCGTTGCAGCAACCAACATGTGTCTGTGTGTAGATTGTCATTGCACACTGTTCCGCACACCATGCCACATGTGTTATCGGATGTGAGGTGCACATGTATGCATGGGACACGGAGTAGCGTGACAAGGCCATGTCAGCATCCTCACAAGGAATGTGTGGTGAGTCATGACATGTGCACCTTCATGGCAAGGTGTGTGGGCTGGACTAGTGTAATGTCATGTGACCTGTGGTTCCAGTGTTCCGCTACCAGTCTCTGCAATCGGCATCCCACTTCTGCTGATGTGTGGGTGTATGTCACTCCTGTCTTGCGTCGGGCTGTGCACTTGCACTGGGACACAGCTATTTCCATGGCGTGGCATGGGGAGGTTCTCAATCACCGTGTGTAGCTGGGTCTTGGAAGGAGTGTCACCTTGCATCCATACGTGTCCTGGGCATGTAGCACATACCTGACTCCCTATGTAGCATGTGTGTATTGCCAGATTTACATGTGCTCAGTAGACATGAGTTGTTCTCGTAGTGCACTCACTCTTCCTTGTCACTTCCAAATTACTGCAGAGCGCCGCCTCTTGCCCGAAGAATTCCAGACTTGGCTACCATGCAGGAGAATGACAGGATCCGGCTCTACCGCTTCACCCAACCGTTGATTCTGGAGCTGACGGCGAGACTGGCACCACACCTGCAACCGCAGCACAGGTATCCTACGGCACTGACACCCCAGCTGAAGGTAATGGCTGCCCTACATTTTCTTGCCACGGGTACCTTCCAAAATACCATAGCTCATGTTGGTGGCATGTCCCAGAGCATGTTCAGCGGTGTGCTGCATGATTTCTTGGAGGCCATGTTGATTCACCTGGATGACTTCATCAAGTTCCCAACCCCTGAACAGATGACTGAGGTCAAGCGTGGATTCTATGCCCTGGGAGGGATGCCCCATGTCATTGGGTCCATAGATGGGACACATGTAGGTTTGGTACCACCACACGCACGGGAGGTGGCGTACCGCAATCGGAAGCACTACCACTCCATCAATGCCCTTGTGGTGTGTCTGTCCAATATGGTGATTTCACATGTCTGTGCTCGTTTCCCAGGGTCAGCACACGATGCCTACATCATGAGGCGTAGCGGGATGCCTGATATGATGATGCAGCTGCGCAACGAACGGGCATGTGTTGTTGGTGGGTACAGTCTGTCTGTCCTGTATTCTGTATAGCCGACCAGCACGACCGCCTCACCAGTTCTAACGATGTCCATGTGCTTCCCATGTAGGGGACGCTGGCTATCCCAACATGCCTTGGCTGCTGACACCTCTCCGCAACCCCATCACGCCGGCCCAGCTCCGCTATAACACCGCCCATGGCCGGACAAGGCGAGTGATAGAGAGGACGTTTGGCATGCTGAAGAGCCGATTCCGGTGCCTCCACAAGACCGGCGGTGCACTCCCTTATGCCCCGGCGAAGGTCTGCAAGATCTTCATGGTCTGCTGCATGCTGCACAACATGGCAGTTGAAAGAGCTGTGCCACTCATCCTGAATCAACATGACGAGGACCATCCACCCGTGGAGGACGAAGGGCTTGGCAATGGGGCTAGTGATGTGGAGGATGTGGAGCCACAAGAGGACATCCGGACTCGGCTCATACGCGACTTCTTTGCTTAGTGGTGAGTACCAGGGTCTGAGTGTGCACGCATTGGTCCCCGTGTGGCATGCGTTGTGATGTGTGTCTCCACCTGCATGTATGGCACGTGTGTCAGAGGTGTGTGTGGGTGTGTCACTGGAGTGATGGTGGCAGTGATGGTAGTATTTCCCCAGTCATAATTGTGACCTAGCATGTTGTCATCCATACATGTGTCGAGTAAATGCACATGCAAGTGGCTGTGCTTTTTGTGGCTGACTTCTTGTGTGTCTCTCTTCCCCAGGTACCTGCGCATGCCGTTTGCTGGTTGCATTGTTGTGGCACTGCTATTCCTCATGGACATGACATCGTGGGCTGACTCAGCGTTACAGGCACGGACACGTTTGGAAGTCTCCATGGGGTAAGGGATGCATCTGGGGTGTATTGGGTGTGGCTGTTGTTCACGATGTGTGCACACTTCCCCGATCGGGGTTTGGTTCCTCTGCAGTCATGTGGCATCCCCATGGGACACGACATGCAGCTGGGTACACCTGAATAGATGGGCTGCCTGGTTGTCAGTCATCAGTGATGGGATAGTGGATTGTGATGATGGCATCAATGTGTGTGACACTGCCCTCGGACACATACGGTTGACATTGTCTTGGCATGGCGTGGGACTTCCACATCAGCGGATCTATGGTGTATGTCAGGCTCTCCGTGTGCAGCTGTGGGTTTTAGCTGTTAGCCGACACTTGTGTGCCAGTTCCATGGCTATCACGCATTTGTGGTGCAGAAGGGGGGTGCCAGTGTTGGACCCACATGTTACTCCACATGATGTGTTCATGTGTACTTCAAGTTGCCTCTGCAATCCCAAAAACATGACTAATAAAGGTGTCCCTATGCCTCCAAGGTGCCTCTTCTCAGTCAATGCTGGTGTGTTGGCACGGTGCATCCTGCATGTCTGGCATGGTATTGCCTGATTGTGGCTATGTGTCAATGTGTCGTGTGGCAAGATGCAAGCTGTGTGTGTGTGCTGAGACTGTGTATTGGGCATGATGTCCATGACTGTGTGGGTATTGTGACATGTGCCATCCCCATGCATCCAACGTTGTCCATGACCCCATTCTCTGCATCCACCGGACTCAAGCTTGCAGGACATGGTTCTGCCACCTGTCTACACATACCTGGGTGCCCCCCAGGACACTGGCCAGGATCCCTGACCTCTGCGCATGACTGTTGCTGTACTCAATGTGTCTGTCAGCACGGTTGTTCGGCCACCCCCTCAGCTGGTTCTGCCCATCACGGGTGTGTATGGTGCTCCATGTCTGTCTTGCCTAATAAACTGTGACCCATGTGTCCTGTGCCAGACTCAGGCCCCAGGGTGTGGATGGTTGAAGTGAACAGATGACTCAGGCATGTTTAGACTGTACAAGACACATGTTAGGTAATAATGCTACCAGCAGGCATCTACTCTTAATAGTGTGATTTATTATTGGGGGGGGGGGGGACAAAGTGAGGGGCTTTCCGGGATTAGGGAATCCAAAGTTCAGTAGGGGAGTTGGTGTCCTTGCCATTGGAAATCCTCAGAGTCCATGCCACAGTCTTTGTCAACATTGGTCGGCCAGTGACCAGCAGGGCCATGTGGCAGAGAATGTCTCTTGATGCTGTGATGCTGTTGCTCCAGTGGGCCAGGTGCCAGGCCAGGTGTCCTGGGAGATGGTGATGTAGCAGCCACCCTCACGGTCCTTTCCGTGGACGACCCGGCTTCCTGCGGGGAACCTCAGCAGCAGGCCGTGACGACGTCTGGGATGCTCCGTCGGATGTTTCCTCCTCCTCCTCCTGATCCCTCCCTGTGGGTGGTGATGTTCTCCGCCTTCTGGCACAGGGAGGGTCGGCCATGGTGTCGGCCATCCGACGGAGTGTAGCGTGAATCCCCTGGAACGCCGTCACTTGCTCAGCCTGTCTGTCCTCCATCCTCCGTTGGTGTACCTGTAGACAGGCTATTAGCTCCGCATGTTGCTGGGCCTGCTGGACCTTGATCCCCTCGAGGACGGACACAACCTGGGCCATGCCCGTGGTGTCCTGCCGGTATGAGTCCAGGATGTTACGGACATGGGAAAATACCGGATCCCCAGCCAACTGGTCAGGCTCGCGCCTCCGCCGTCCTCCACTCCCACCACCCCTGCCCACTTGCGTCTGGCCTGCACTTGTGGGCACATCGGGTCTCCGGGACCCCTGAGGGGTGGCATTGGCGTTCTCGCCTGCCTCCTCCTGGGTGCCCGGGACACCGTGTCCCTCCTGGCGAGCCTGGCTGCATTGTGGTGTTGGGGCAGGGATCCTGGGTGTCTCCTGGGATGTGGCAGGAGTGGGGGTGGTGGTTGGCACGGTTGTACCTGACGCAGGTGCTGCAGGTGGTTGGACACCAGAGGGGCCAGGTCGGTCGGGGTCGTCCGCAGAGTGGTGAGAGTGGTCGCTGCCGGTGGGATCGGTCTCCTGCAGATCCGGGTCCTGTGAGTGTTCCCCCCCAGTGTTGGGGGGTGCAGCACGACGTTGACCTGTGTGTGAGAGAGAAAATGTTAATTTTGGTCCATGCAACATCCATGTTTCATCCGTTTCAAAGTTGGCACATTTCCTCTTGGAATTAGGATCTGTCTTGCATTCCACTCACAGTGCACTTGTGCATGGGTGTGTCCCTTGGGCACCAATTTGGCCCCTTTAACTATGTGTGGCACAGTCTTACTTGCTGCGTCAAGTGTGACTGCAGTCAGCAGTGGAGTGTGCAGGTGTGGCGAGCCATGCATTTGCGCCTTCCTTGTAGCACTGTACATGTGCACATGGAGTGGATCCACACACTTATATGATGCAGGTGGCTGTCCTTGTGCTCGTGTACAGGTTGTGACATGGCCCTGCGTTTTGCCATGATGAAGAGGGGGGGTTCTGGCACTGGCCACCCTTGTCTACATGCACGCAGTCCACCTGCTGACGAGCAGACATTCCCACACACCAAAGGACTGATTTGCTCTCCCTGTGTCTCCCTCCTTCTCTGTCCCCCTCTCCCTCCCTCTCTGTCCCCCTCTCCCTCCCTCTCTGTCCCCCTCTCCCTCCCTCTCTGTCCCCCTCTCCCTCCCTCTGTGTGTCAGCCTCCTCCCTCTGTCCGTCTTCCTGTGTCTCCCTCCTTCTCTGTCCCCCTCTCCCTCCCTCTCTGTCCCCCTCTCCCTCCCTCTCTGTCCCCCTCTCCCTCCCTCTCTGTCCCCCTCTCCCTCCCTCCGTGTGTCACCCTCTGTCACCTTGGCCCAGCTTCCTGGGCACACACTGTTAGCAGTTCTTTGAGTGGCCCTTGGCCTGTTGATGTGAGTTTGTTTCTGATCTCCAGGCACCCATTTTGTCTGCTGTGTGTCTGTGCGCTGCTGCTGTGGTGGTGTGTGCTGCCACTCTTTCACAATGTTGGCTGTTCATTAGCTGCTGTCATGTGCAAAACAGTGCCTTCACCCCCATGTGTTGATGCAAGGCGTCCGCCATTTGCTGGCAAGTCATTCCTGTGTTGGGACACAGTGTTTGTCTGGCTGTGACCTAGGCCATATGGGCAGAGGGCATTGTTGTCTGCTTTGGAGTCGCACTATGTGATTTTTTGTGCCCAGCCTCCCGCCATCCGGGTTACCGTGTCATGTGTTGTTGTCTTCTGTGGCCTGTGACTTGACATTGTCCAGCTGGGTGCATGGGGCATGGTGGCAGCAGTGGCATGTGCCTGCTCATGGAGTGTGGTTGAGTCATGCGATGGCTTGTGGTGGTTGCGTGCCTGTTAGTAATTTTGGTTGTGGTTGCAGTTCCCCCCATGTGAGGTGCGTTGTTTGTGTACTCACCCGGGTCTCGGAGTCCTTCTACTCCTTCAACTGCCTCCACCGGCAGTATGGCCATCACCCTCTCCTCCCAGGGATGGTACTGTACGGGTCTGCGGGAGGGCCCTCCTCCGGTGGCGTTGGCCTGGTCGTGTTCCTCCTGCCTCCTGCCTCTTGGCTCTGACCCTCCTCCGCAGATCGTACCACCTGTTCTGGCAATCCTGCTTGGTCCTCCTGGTGTCCGCAACAGCATTCACAGCATCGACGATGGTCTGCCACATGGCTGTTTTGGCTGCCTGGCTGGTGCTTCTGACCAATGTTCCAAAGATCTGTGGCTCGACTCTGAGGATTTGATCAACAAGGACCTCCAACTCTCGGTGACTGAACTTTGGATTCTTGGTAGTGGGCATGGTGAGGGGTGTGGGTGGGGATGGTGTGGGTGTGGGGGGTGTGTGGATGTTGGGGGGGGGTGTGGATGGTTGTGTGTGTGTGTGAATGTGATGAGAGGGTGTTTGTGAGGGTGGTCGTGTGAAGGTGTGCAAGTGTAAGGTGTGGTGTAGCTTGTAGTCTGGTTCTGTGGTGTCTGGCAGCAGTGAGTCTGTTGCAAAGGCTCATGGTTTGTGTGTGTGGGCCCTTTTTATTGGTCCATGGGTGGGTGTGGCAGTTTTTGAATTTTGGGTGGGTGTGTTATAAGGAGTGGTGGTGTATTGGGCCTCTGTTTGTTTTTGGCAGTTGCAGGTCAGTGATTGTGTTATTTTAGTGGTTGTTGGCCATGTTTAGTGGCTGTGTGCCTTTCGAATGGTGTATTCTTGTGTTGTTTTATTTTGTCCTGGTTGTGTACGTGCGTTTTGAGCGTGTGTACGGTGTGTACATGGGCCATTTGGTTGTACGATTATGTCCTTGTGTGTGGCTTTGTACGACTCGTACATGCGGTCGTGATGTTGGGGCATGGGGTGCGCTCCGTACTTAGGAGGTTGTGTTGGGGGTGCGCCAGGAACTACTGGGGTGTAGGTTCACGGTGGTACGACACGTACTGGGGTGGGGGTATGACTGGAACGTACTGGGGTGTAGGTACACGGGGGTATGACACGTACTGGGGTGGGGGTACGACTGGAACGTACTGGGGTGTACATGGACAGTGGTACGACACGTACTGGGGTGGGGGTACGACTGGAACGTACTGGGGTGTAGGTACACGGGGGGTATGACACGTACTGGGGTGGGGGTGGGGCTCAAACGTACTGGGGTGTACATAGACGGTGGTACGACACGTACAGGGGTGGGGGGGTGTACATTGACGTTGGTACGACACGTACTGGGGTGGGGGTACGACTGGAACGTACTGGGGTGTAGGTACACGGGGGTATGACACGTACTGGGGTGGGGGTACGACTGGAACGTACTGGGGTGTACATGGACGGTGGTACGACACGTACTGGGGTGGGGGTACGACTGGAACGTACTGGGGTGTAGGTACACGGGGGGTATGACACGTACTGGGGTGGGGGTGGGGCTCGAACGTACTGGGGTGTACATGGACGGTGGTACGACACGTACAGGGGTGGGTGGGTGTACATTGACGGTGGTACGACACGTACAGGGGGGGGTGTACATTGACGGTGGTACGACACGTACAGGGGGGGGGTGTACATTGACGGTGGTACGACACGTACTGGGGTGGGGGTACGACTGGAACGTACTGGGGTGTAGGTACACGGGGGGTATGACACGTACTGGGGTGGGGGTGGGGCTCGAACGTACTGGGGTGTACATGGACAGTGGTACGACACGTACAGGGGTGGGTGGGTGTACATTGACGGTGGTACGACACGTACAGGGGGGGGGTGTACATTGACGGTGGTACGACACGTACAGGGGGGGGTGTACATTGACGGTGGTACGACACGTACTGGGGTGGGGGTACGACTGGAACGTACTGGGGTGTAGGTACACGGGGGGTATGACACGTACTGGGGTGGGGGTGGGGCTTGAACGTACTGGGGTGTACATGGACGGTGGTACGACACGTACAGGGGGGGTGTACATTGACGGTGGTACGACACGTACTGGGGTGGGGGTACGACTGGAACGTACTGGGGTGTACCTAGACGGGTGGGGGTATACATATACGGGGGGTACGTGTCGGACGTACGGGGGCTGGGGGGAGTGTTGGGCGCGTATGCGGGCACATGTCTCCATGGTTGCTATAGGTGTTCGGTGCGGACGGTGTTTTTTCCATACGGTTGTAGGCTCGGACGCACGGGATGGATCGTGATTCCTCGGTCGGACTTGGATTTTTACGTTTGTAAGGTAAATCGTCCGAGGACGTGTCGGACACATTTTCCGACCCGAGGACGTGTGGGGAATGATTCCCAGTGCGGTTCGTATGGACTTTTTACCATGCGAATCGTGATTGCCAGTTCGTACGGCACTTGTACGATTCGTACGGTAAAAAGACCCGAAACGAGTCGCACGGGGACATTTTTTACCGGATCGTGATCGGCACCCAAGTGTTAAAATTATGTATAAATTTTGGAATGTATGTTTGAATATTTTTAAAGTAATTAATTTTATGTTATTTAATTTTTGTGTAATTTAATTCCGTAGCGGGTTGTGGGTTTATAGGGGATTAGGGTGGGAAGTAATTTAATTATAGTACATTAAATAATAATTTTTAGGAATAATTAATTTTTTTAAATTTAATTTTGCGTTTTACTTCTGTAGCGGGTTGTGAGTTTATAGGGGAATAGGGTGGGAAGTAATTTAATTGTTATTAGGTAAATATTAATTGGTATTGAAAATTAATTGGTTGTTGATTAATTATTAATTGGTAAATAATTTGTCTTAATTGGTAATTAATTAGTATTAATTGTTTAATTGATAATTATGTTAATTGTATTAATTTATTATTTGTAGCGGGTTGTGGGTTTATAGGGGAATATGGTGGGAATTAATTTAATTGTAAATAATTAATTATTGAAATAATGTTTGTATATTGCTAATTAATTTATTCTTAATTAATTATTAATTGGTATTAATTCTATTTATTAATTTTTTGGTATTGAAAATTAATTGGTTGTTAATTAATTATTAATAGGTTATTAATTAAAAAAACATTGGTCTTTATAATAAATTAATTATTAAATATTGTGTGATTGGTAATTAATTTTAATATTTTTATTTGGTATTAATAATTTATTTATTTTTAATAAAATATTAAAATATTATTTTCCCTACTATTGCACTCACTGGAGTGGGAATAGTAATTGTTACCCCTACGCTCTCCAACGCTTTCTCTACTTTTGCACTCACTGGAGTGGGAATAATAATTTTTACCCCTACGGTATCCAACGCTTACCCTAGAGTTGCACTCACTGGAGTGGGAATAGTACATTTTACCCTCCCGTTATCCAACGCTTTCCCTACTGTTGCACTCTCTGGAGTGGGAATAGTAATTTTTACCCCTACGCTATCCAACGCTTACCCTACAGTTGCACTCACTGGAGTGGGAATAGTAATTTTTACCCCTACGCTATCCAAAGCTTTCCCTACCGTTGCACTCTTTGGAGTGGGAATAGTAATTTTTACCCCTACACTATCCAATGCTTTCCCTACTGTTGCACTCTCTGGAGTGGGAATAGTCATTTTTACCCCTACGCTATCCAACGCTTTCCCTACTGTTGCACTCTTTGGAGTGGGAATAGTAATTTTTACCCCTACGCCATCTGACGTTTTCTCTACTGTTGCACTCACTGGAGTGGGAATAGTAAATTTTGCCCTCCCGCTATCCAACGCTTTCCCTACTTTTGCACTCTCTGAAGTGGGAATAGTAATTTTTACCCCTACGCTATCCAACGCTTTCCCTACTGTTGCACTCTCTGGAGTGGGAATAGTAATTTTTAGCCCTACTCTATCCAACGCTTTCCCTACTGTTGCACTCTTTGGAGTGGGAATTGTAATTTTTACCCCTACGCTATCCAATGCTTTCCCTACTGTTGAACTCCCTGGAATGGGAATAGTAAATTTTACACTCCCGCTATCCAACGCTTTCCCTACTGTTGCACTCTCTGGAGTGTGAATATTAATTTTTACCCCTATGCTATCCAATGCTTTCCCTATTATTACACTGTCTGGAGTGGGAATACTAATTTTTACCCTCCCGCTATCCAACGCTTTCCCTACTGTTGCACTCTCTGGAGTGGGAATAGTAATTTGTACCCTCCCGCTATCCAACGTTTTCCCTACTATTGCACTTACTGGAGTGGTAATAGTAAATTTTACCCGCCCGCTATCCTACGCAAAAAATATAGCATTTTTTTTATAAATATTGCGTTAATATACATGTATTTTTTTTTTTTACTTACATTAATTATTTATTAATTTTAAAGTAATGTAAGTATTTTTAAGTATGTTTCAGTTAATTATATGTTTTATTTCATTAATTTTACATTAATTTTAAGACATTTAAAAAAATTCGATATTGTGACTAACTATATTTTTTACAACGATATTTAGGATTCTATATTTTTGGACTTACCTGTTTGGAGATAGGGCTTCGATATTTTGGCATTCTATATTTTTCCTTCGATATTTGGGCAATTCGATAGTCTTCTTCTCGATATTTCGTCAGTGATCCGTTTTTAGAAATGTATTTATGCCTTTTTAACACATAAATTTGTGCAAGTATTTAACACTACGATAGAGTATGTTGTTAAAGTCCATTATTTGGCTATTGAGCACTGTCACTTTAAATAGAACGATCTACCCTTTCAGCGTTGTCATGTGATCAAGGCCGTTTACGGGCCGAAATGCGTTTAAAAAACAAAAATGGCATTATGGCGGATTTGTTTTGAGTGCGAAATAAATAATTTATGCACTAAACCTGGGTCCACTCTTGTTTTTCTCCACAGAGGAGACAAAAGCAGGCAAGGATTCTGAGATATATATATATTACCTACTGGCGGTCGCCAGTAGGTAGTTATAGTTAGGACCCCTTTTCCATAGGAAATCCGCAACATTCTATTTTGAATAACTTTGGCGCCGGTCGATGAATCCTCGCGAATTTCTCAAAATAGGTGGGGCGCTACGCTCCGCTCCTACCCTGAAAGTCTCGGGGGGATTCGTCAAGCGGGGGCTGAGATAAAAGGGGGGTCCCAAAACGCGTTTTTCCCATGCATTTTTCCATAGGACCTTTAGAACGAGCTACAGCCCGAACGGCTGAACAGAATTACTAGAAATTTGGCAGAGAGGTAGCCATAAGGTCAAGGAAGTGCCTTTTGCAGGTCTGGTGTAAATCTGTTCAGTATTTCCTGAGTAAATAGCATTTAAAAGCATATATATATATGTGGGCGGAGCCTAACCACACATCTCATCCTGAGATCTGATTGGCTGTCAGCACTTCATCCAAGAAGTGTTGGCAGCCATCTTGGGACAAATATACATGATAGCACCTCATTAAAAAGCATTGCAGTTAATAGAAGGTTTTAAGACTTTAGTTACATTATAAATCATTTGTTGATGGTACCATACTCATTTTAGGAATTGTGGTATGTTCTAAGGTGATTTCACCATGTGAAAAAGCCTTCTGCTGGGATATCATGATTGAGAGAAAAATATTTTCTCATGCTTTTACCACAGAGGTTTGGAAGGTGATCTATAGGCTAAACTGAGAGCTTATTTTCTGTAAATTCACATTATCTTTCTCAGTCATGTGAGAATGAAGTCTGATATTCTCAGTAAAACATGTACATCCAACAAGGGCAGAGACTGTCAGTTGATTCCTTTGTGTTCTACTGCAGCTTCCCAGAGTGTTCCAAAGAACTACTAGAGCGCTAACAGTCCTACTTATGATAAACGTATGGCACACCTGAAGCCATCTTGCTTGGATTAAAGTGGTAACTCTTAAAACATTTAATTTAAAAAGGAACAAAATGAGGGGGTTCATTTTTCCATAAAAAGTATGATTAGTGCTGCAGAAAGAAAAATTAGGGCACATTTTGAGTGACTTCTCAAATCCTCTTCTATTTCATTAAAAAATTCTGACATGCAGACTGAAACATGCACTTTCAATACCAGCAGCAGTTTTCCCTGGTGAGCAGTAGCTTTACTACAGTGATCTAATGAGCAAAAAGAGTGCTAACATTCTGAATTTATGGCAAATGTGTGACACATCTGAATGCCTTCTTGATGGAATCAAAGTAAAAAACTGAAAGTATTTCCTTATGAGGAGACTGCAGTAAATGAGGAAATTACGAAACTTCATAACAAATAAGTCTCCCAAGATGGCCACCAGAGACAAAAGAGCCCAAATGTAGCCCAAATATCACCCAGATGTAGCCCAAGTATAGCCCAATGACAGAATGTCCCAGAATGTTCTTAAAAACAACTAGAGCGCTTACTGTCTTCATTATGACAAAAGTATGGCACACCTGAAGCCATCTTGATTGGAATAAACTGGTAACACTTAAAACATTTAATTTAAAAAGGAACACAATGAGGAGGTTCATTTTGCCATAGAAATTATGATTAATACTGAAGAAAGAAAATGAGGGCACATTTTGAGTGACTTCTCAAATCCTCTTCTATTTCATTAAAAAATTCTGACATGCAGACTGAAACATGCACTTTTAATACCAGGAGCAGACTTCCATGGTGGAGTAGTTTTACTACAGTGATCTAATGAGCAACTAGAGTGCTAACATTCAGAATTTATGGCAAATGTGTGACATATCTGAATACCTTCATGATGGAATCAAAGTAAAACACTGAAAGCATTTCCTACTGAGGAGACTGCAGTACATGAGGAAATTAGGAAACTTCATAACAAATAAATCTCCCAAGATGGCCACCGGAGACAAAAGAGCCCAAATGTAGCCCAAAATCAACCAGATGTAGCCCAAATATAGCCCAATGACAGAAGTGTGCAAAACACTTATTATTTTGTGTTTTTGCAGTGTTATATAGTGCAGACTTGTCAGGTATTGGAGTGCTTTACATGAGCATTGGTTACATCACACAAGAACAAATTCATTTTGGTTGTAGACATGGGGAGACTAAGTGATTTGACCAGAATCACAGAATGTCGAGCTGAAGCAGAAACTTCAACCTGGTTCCCCAGTTGCAAAGTCTGCAGTTCTGGAAGTAACACCACATCCTCTCCCCTAAGTGCAACATTTAATCAAGTGGTCAACTGGATAAAAAAACATAAAGATAACAAATAATTTAAAAGTGCTTTGTCGCTATTTGAAAACTCAGAAAATATGTCCTTATTTTAGTCTTTTAGAGCACTAACCATAATTTTGATGCCAATAAGACCCTCTCATATATGTAATTTCTAAAGGAAATGCTCTAGGTATTACAGTTTTGATTACATCAAGATGATGTCAGGCGTTCCACACTTTTGTAATAAATATAGAATGTTAGCAATCTAGTTGTTCATTAGGATACTGTTGAGAGGCAGAGGCCAGGGGCACGGACTCTGAAAATTGAAGGCAGGTAGGAGGGTGCAAAGGCAACAATTTAACCACACTGAGCAGGCAGGAAGGGCCGTGGAAGCACAACAGACTATGGAGGGCAGTGGAAAGGGGGGCAGGGGCAACAAACCAACAATACAGGACTTGCAAGAGAGGCTGTTGGAGGGAAGATCTATTACGGGTCAAGGAAGCTAGGGGCGGTCCCCAGATCCCCGGGAGCCACCACAGAACTGAGCAGGAGAGTGAGTCAGGGACAAAAGGGGCACCTTAATTTGAGCCGGGGTGCCTAGGAACGCTTGCTCCAAAAATGAAGAAAACAGACATATGAGACATGGAATTGGAGGCAGAATACAATGGCAGTTTAATGAGAAGATGCAACTTCAAAGAAACCGCAGAATAGAGACATAAAGTACAAAAAACAGAATCCAGATAATCATACAGCTGTCATAATATTCTCTGTATCTCAATTAATGTACTGACAGAGAGAGAGAGAAAACACATCTATAAATGCATCATGAGAAACAAGTTACACCAAGGAAAATGTTACCTAGGAACACTCACGTTTACTCTTAGAGCAAGCATTCCTGCAATTACAATACAAAATCTTTTAAATGCAAAAGTAAAGAGAACAATGGTTAAACATAACATGACATTTCATATAGGTAAAATAGAATAAGATACTTCAAGCAAAGCAGAGCAAGACATTTTAAGCAAAGGAAGACAAGAGCTCCCAGCTCTTGGGGAAAACCTGCACTGCCTGTTAACCTACATACAGACGGCGAGGTAGTCCGTCGATATCTGTGGGTGCTCCCTTTTTATATCATTTTGTGGGCTCCTTTGCACGCTACATCTACCTACGTATGCTACCCAAAAGCTTCGACTGCAGATTTTACCAGACATTTCGTCATTTACCCACTTAATGCTGACAATGGACTGGGTGAAAAGGTCAGTCTCTCAGGCCAATCGCTTATCGTAAGTTCCATAGAGCAAGCAGAAAATAATGGGTATTGTACGGGAATTCAATATATTCATGTATAAAATCTCCTCAGTTCTCCTAACTTGACGCTCTGCGGTTGCCACTTCCTTAAAAGCGGGAAACCTGCCCAGGAAGCAAGTACCAGTCCAGGATGCAGCCTACTGTATGTCGACAGCTTCAGGGGGATGTTGAACTTTGATACCGAGCACGGAGCACTCGGGTAGGGTGGGGGCTACTAGTTTGGATCAGAAGGCCTCGCAGACCTGCCTTCAGACTGCTATACACTAAAATTGCAGAGCTATGGTCAATTTAACAAAGAGGCCTACATATTGAACAGAAGGGCCTACACAGGGGTTTTATGCTGGCTGAGTGGTAAGGATGTCTCAGGATAATTATATAGCAATACAGGACCCGCTGGTCAATTTAATACGGCCTACAAATGCAGCTGGCAGGGCAAGGACAAGGGTCTCATACTTCAGGTGTGGACAGAACGGGCCAGGGGGCCCCTGTGATACAAAATCTACCCTCCTTCAAGGCTGTGGCAATGTAATAGACCATTGTGGGCAGAAGGAAGAGGCAATGGTAGTACAACCATACATGCCAACAGACCCGATTCAGCCAGGAAACGTCCAATGTTTTTAAGCTCAAATGGGCTTTATTTGATCTGTCTCCTGTCTACAATATCCTCTTTTTCAATGTAACTCAAAGGGGAAAATCAATACCCCAGTTTTTTTTCAAAATCTCCCTCTTACCAAGTTCAAAATGTTCGCAAGTATGGTACATTGGATCATGGAAGGAAATGGGATAGGGACATGGACTTGGATAACAGAGGACAGGAGGGACATGGAGAGGTGCACCAAACTGACCCTGCAGGGCAGGCATCAGGGTTTGCAGCAGCACAATACACCACACAGGGCATGCAGGACGGGAGTGCAGCACAACAATCCATAGAAAGCAAGAGGGAGGGGACAGGACCATGCACATGGACAACAGAGAACAGAGGGGCAAGAGGCAATGGTAGCTAGCTGACCATAATGGACAGACAGGAGAGAAAGCTGCAGCATAACAGACCATAAAGGGCAGGAGGGACGGATCAGGGGCATTACAATGGAACAGACAAGCCAGGAGGGAGGGAGTAGGGCTGGGGGCAAGGGGGCAGGGCAGGAGCAGCAAGATAGCCATGGAGGTCAGGCAGGATGGGCACTAGAAGCAAGACACACCATGAAGAGCAACAGTGAGACTGTGATGGCATACACACAGACCATGGAGGGAAGGTGGGAGGGGGTCAGGGGCAGCTAACTGACCACACAGGGAAGGTGGGAGGGGCCATGGCAGCACAGAAGACCATGCATGGCAAGTGGGAGGGTTAGTGGCAGCACAATGGCTATGATGGGCAAGAAGGAGGGTGGAGGGGCATGCACAAAGGACAATGGAGGATAGAAGGGAGGGTCAGGACCTGTGCACAGACAAGAAAGTTCAGGGGAAGGGATCTCACAACAGACCACACGGGGCAGGCAGGAGGAGCAGTTGCAGCACAACAGACCAGGGAGGGCAGAAGGGTGTGGCAGTACAATGGACCATGTAGGACAGGAGGAAGAGGATAGGGGCATGGCATGTGGACAGGCAGGGTGGAGGTGGCAGGGACAGGTTACAGTCATCTGACAATGCTAGGCAGGTGGGAGGGGAGTGGCAGCTCAACAGAACACTCAGAGTAGATAGGAGTGGCAGGTCCATGGGACATGGTGGGCAAAAAGGATGGAGCAGGGGCATGCACAAAGACATCGGAGGGCAGGGGGAAGGAGAATAGGGGCAGCAAGCTAAGCACAGAGTTTAAGCAGGAGGTCAATGATGGGGCATAGAATTGGGCAATGGAGGGCAGGAGGACTGGACTGGTACATCATACTAAATTGAGGGCAGTGGCAGCACATCAGACCATGCATGGCAGGAGGGAGGAGGCTAGTCCATGGATTCACACAACAGAGGATAGGGAGGAAGGGAATGGGGCAGCAAGCTAACTGTTCAGAGAAGGCGGGTATTAGGAACTTTATTGTTTTTAAAACATTGTGTCTGTGCGAACTACTTAAAATATGAACAAGTATGCAGCATAATCTCACTTTTATTCAGGAAGAAGAGGACGTTTGTGACTGTGACTCCGGGCTCACTTGGCAGAAACACCCCCTGACCCTCCACCCCCTATCGCAAAATGTAATGCCCGTGAAAAGGGTAGGTGAACACAGTGTTATATAGAACATAGTCCTGAGAGCACGATTGAAAATGAAAACTAGATATAGTGTATGGTATAAACTATGCACCAAAAAGTGTGATATAAGATGAACCGGGTGTGAAATATAATTTGCAATACATTGTGCGCAATGACAGATTCATTGGAGAGCGCGAGATAGCACAGGCACTAGCGCGTGCTATGCGATATGCGCCTTGGAGTGTAATATGCACAGGGCAGTGTTGTGTAACCTAACTAGTCTCTAAAGTTGTAATATAAAATATGTGCTGGGGAGTGTAACGTTGCATATGCACTGTGACAAATATATGGATCCCAGATTGTAATATGTATGGCATAGCACTGTGCGTTATAACATAGGCATCGAGAAAGGCACGTTAGATGGGGCAATATAACCCGTGCGAAGACAAGTGTGGCATGACATATTCACGGGGTGGTGTTACAGTGCACATGGGCTAGAGAGTGTCATAGCATATGCACTAGCTAGTGGAATACAACACAGAGGTGTGTGGCACTCGGCAGGCAATGGTGGGTGTAACACAGCATTGGGCTCTGTCAGGAGCACGCTGTGACTCTCAAGTGATGTTCGTCCCCTTTCCAGAGAGTAAAATAAAAAGTATTACACATCCGGCAGTGGATGTGTGTTTTATTAACCGTGAGGGGGGTTTCTTGCATAGTTTTGGTCGAATTTTTGTCGAATCCCCTTTGAATGGCTTGGTGTGCATGTGTATTAAATGTGCCCGTCAATAGCTACCCATGTTTGTATAAATAAACGACAAGGGTGTCTACCAGGATTAGGCACGGTAGGGCATCAGACATGTCAGAGCTTCACTAGTGGTGTAAATACATTCCACGTGGATTCATTGCATGCATAGTCGCCTTTTAATGAATATCACGCAAATCGTCATGGTGATAGGTACGTACGGTTTGTCCAGCATGTCCTAGGTGTGTCTATAAATATATATTTTTTAAAAATAATAAAAAACAGTGGCCGGCCCTGGGGATTGGGGTCAAAAAAATATAATTAGGAGACTGGCCCTGGGGGATGGGGTCATCAGGGCCAATAAATTAGAATAAGAAGGGGAACCAAACAGCCCCCCTTCTTAAAAAACTAAAATAAATAAAAGACTGGCATCGTGCCGGAGGCCATGCCCCCTCCGTGCAGCACTCTGCAAACGCGCCCCCAACAGGCATCTCCAGTATGCGCCAGGGAGCTGCGCTGCAGCCAGGTGTTCTGAGGCCAAGCCCCTTTTTACACCTCTCTGCAACGCAGCTCTGTGGCGCTTACTGGAGGTACCTAGTGGTCTAGTTTGACCCTAGGGACCCTTAGGATTCAGGGGGACTCTCAACTTAGAACAGCCACAGGGCGCGTTTACACAGTGGTGAAGGGAGGGGACGGGGCCTGAGGTGACGTGTGCAAACACGCACTATGGCATGTTTTAAATTGGGGATATCATTTCCCTTCAATACTGAGGGCCCCTGGGGGCTAACTAGCCCACCAAGTGCTTCCAGTAAGCGCCACTGAGCTGCATTGCAGAGAGGTGGTCCAGGCCGTGCCACTTTTTACACCTCTCTGCAACGCAGCTCTGTGGCACTTACTGGAGGTACCTAGTGGGCTAGTTGGACCCTAGGGACCCTCAGGATTCAAATGAACTTAATCTCCCAACTAAAAATGGACACAGGGCGTGTTTACACAGTGGTGAAGGGAGGGGACGGGGCCTGAGTTAATGTGTGCAAAAACGCCCTGTGGCCTGTTTTAAGAGGTAGTTTTAATCCCCATGCCCTATTATACACTAGGGGCTTACAGAGGAGGTCATGCTAATCACAGGGGGACCCCAACGCATAATGTTCCCTAGTGTATGTAGGTGTTTTCACTGTATTCTAAGTGTCTTTTAACATAGCACTGGCTCTAGGACTGGTTAGTCAGACTCAGTTACCACCAGTATCCGTCTGAAAAAGTTGAGGGTACAGGATGATTTTGCAACAAGGCTTCTTTCTGCTCTTCTTTTTGTTCTTTCTGCACGTTATCCTTCTTCCTGCACGTATCTTCGTATTTGAGGACTTCTGTTGCTTCTTTCTGCACTTCTTTTGTTTCTTTCTGTGCATTTTTTCTTCTTTCTTCACATGTCCTATCTCTGTAGGCATAGTTAGAAATTAGCATTTAAAAAACCTTTGAAATTCACTGAAAAAACCATGGGTTTCACACACGTTATAGTTAGGAATTAGCATTTAAAAAACCTTAGAAATTCAATGAAAAAACCAAAGGTTTCACACATGTTATAGTTAGCTGGACATTTCACTCGTAAAAAACCATTGAAATTCCCCCGTTATAGTTAGTTCAGCTAACTATAACTCGCGCGCCCGCAATGCACTACTGATGACGTCACATATTACATCACTCATGACATGGTCACTGACATCACTCATGACATCACTGATGACATCTCAAATGACATCACTGATGACATCACTGATGACATCATCCAGTGATTGTGTGTTTTTATGAAAATTATATATTTTTTATATTTATGTATATCTCAAGGTCAAAGGAAGAATAAATGGGTATATAAGTGTCTAAATGGATACTTTTTTTTGGAATTTTTTTTGTGTAACTGACTGTTTAAGTGTATCATAGTGAATACATGGCTTACTGAGTAATCTTTAAATATTTAAATATCTGTATCAGTTTCTTACTTTGTGTATAAGTGGCTGCATGGGTTGGTGAGTAGCTACATGAGTGTCTATATAGGTTATTAGTTGGTTTTTTATCACTATGAGTGTCTGAGTTTCTGTATGGTTCGGTGGGGGGTATTACTTAGTGCATAGGTGCATGAATGAGTGACTCACTGTTTGTATGTGTTGAATACAGCATGTGTGCAGGACTGTATGGGTGGATGAGTGTGTGCATGGGTGTGTTAGTGAGTGAATGACTGTCTCAATAGTGTCTTTATGAGTAACTACATATGTTTTAAACTAGTATATGTGACTATTGGTGTATATAAGTGAGTATATGTGAGAGTGAGAGATTGGAAGAGTTCCTGTATGAATAAGTATGTGTTTCTATAAGTGATTGTTTAAAAGAGTAAGTATATGTAAGTTTCTGTAGAAGTAAGTGTGGTGGTGTGTGTATAACTGTATATGCAAGTAAATGGATGATTGATTCTTTATTAGCATGAGTGACTATGTGTGTGAGTTACTCTATGGATGAGTGGCATTGTGTAACGGGATGTACAGGTGTATGAGTACATATGATGAGTGAGTACATGTATGAGTGACTGTAGAGGACTGTTGGTGAATTACTGTATGTGTATGTGGTTCTTAGAATTACTGAATAGGTTGTTGTAACTGATATTGATATGTTCATTATTTTGAACATTTTAGTTTCTATTTTTGAATGTGTGTTTCAATGGTTATATTAGGGGGAGAGGAGGTCTGCCACTCTATCACAAGGATGATGTCATCAGTGATGTCATCAGTGATGTCATTTGAGATGTCATCAGTGATGTCATGAGTGATGTCAGTGACCATGTCATGAGTGATGTAATATGTGACGTCATCAGTAGTGCATTGCGGGCGCGCGAGTTATAGTTAGCTGAACTAACTATAACGGGGGAATTTCAATGGTTTTTTACGAGTGAAATGTCCAGCTAACTATAACATGTGTGAAACCTTTGGTTTTTTCATTGAATTTCTAAGGTTTTTTAAATGCTAATTCCTAACTATAACGTGTGTGAAACCCATGGTTTTTTCAGTGAATATATATATATATATATATATATTACTGCTCCAGGTGTCCCTCTCTTAGAAATGCACTCAACACATGAGACCGGGTGAATACCCCGCCCCGTAGCTCCCAGTTATCAGGAGGGTGCATTCCCCGCGGCGAGGGCTGCCGCGAATTCGATGACTGCTCCAGGTGCCCCTCTCATAGAAACGCACTCGAAAGAGTTGATGTAGCAATCCTTTATAAGGCAAACATCTCACAGCGCTGATGGCGTTACAGCATGTCAAAAAGCCTGACGCGTTTCAAAGCTAAATTGCTTCTTCCTCAGAGGCTTGACAAATGCAAAAGGACACACCCACAGTTTTAAATCACATCCCACGCCCATCATAGGGCAAAGCATTCTGGGTCCTGTAGTGCGTCCATAAAATTACAGCCCATATGGGCGCATCACTGTTTCATTGCTGTCCATAATCAAAGCCCACAGATGGGCCCCAGCGCGAAGATGCATCCTGCGCCATCAACAGACTCCCACACATGAGGTCAGGTAAATAACCCGCCACGTGGCTTCCAGTTATCGGGGTGGTGCGTTTCTCGCGGCAGGGGCTGCCGCGTGTTCAATTACTGCTCCAGGTGTCCCTCTCTTAGAAATGCACTCAACACATGAGACCGGGTGAATACCCCGCCCCGTAGCTCCCAGTTATCAGGAGGGTGCATTCCCCGCGGCGAGGGCTGCCGCGAATTCGATGACTGCTCCAGGTGCCCCTCTCATAGAAACGCACTCGAAAGAGTTGATGTAGCAATCCTTTATAAGGCAAACATCTCACAGCGCTGATGGCGTTACAGCATGTCAAAAAGCCTGACGCGTTTCAAAGCTAAATTGCTTCTTCCTCAGAGGCTTGACAAATGCAAAAGGACACACCCACAGTTTTAAATCACATCCCACGCCCATCATAGGGCAAAGCATTCTGGGTCCTGTAGTGCGTCCATAAAATTACAGCCCATATGGGCGCATCACTGTTTCATTGCTGTCCATAATCAAAGCCCACAGATGGGCCCCAGCGCGAAGATGCATCCTGCGCCATCAACAGACTCCCACACATGAGGTCAGGTAAATAACCCGCCACGTGGCTCCCAGTTATCGGGGTGGTGCGTTTCGCGCGGCAGGGGCTGCCGCGTGTTCAATTACTGCTCCAGGTGTCCCTCTCTTAGAAATGCACTCAACACATGAGACCGGGTGAATACCCCGCCCCGTAGCTCCCAGTTATCAGGAGGGTGCATTCCCCGCGGCGAGGGCTGCCGCGAATTCGATGACTGCTCCAGGTGCCCCTCTCATAGAAACGCACTCGAAAGAGTTGATGTAGCAATCCTTTATAAGGCAAACATCTCACAGCGCTGATGGCGTTACAGCATGTCAAAAAGCCTGACGCGTTTCAAAGCTAAATTGCTTCTTCCTCAGAGGCTTGACAAATGCAAAAGGACACACCCACAGTTTTAAATCACATCCCACGCCCATCATAGGGCAAAGCATTCTGGGTCCTGTAGTGCGTCCATAAAATTACAGCCCATATGGGCGCATCACTGTTTCATTGCTGTCCATAATCAAAGCCCACAGATGGGCCCCAGCGCGAAGATGCATCCTGCGCCATCAACAGACTCCCACACATGAGGTCAGGTAAATAACCCGCCACGTGGCTCCCAGTTATCGGGGTGGTGCGTTTCTCGCGGCAGGGGCTGCCGCGTGTTCAATTACTGCTCCAGGTGTCCCTCTCTTAGAAATGCACTCAACACATGAGACCGGGTGAATACCCCGCCCCGTAGCTCCCAGTTATCAGGAGGGTGCATTCCCCGCGGCGAGGGCTGCCGCGAATTCGATGACTGCTCCAGGTGCCCCTCTCATAGAAACGCACTCGAAAGAGTTGATGTAGCAATCCTTTATAAGGCAAACATCTCACAGCGCTGATGGCGTTACAGCATGTCAAAAAGCCTGACGCGTTTCAAAGCTAAATTGCTTCTTCCTCAGAGGCTTGACAAATGCAAAAGGACACACCCACAGTTTTAAATCACATCCCACGCCCATCATAGGGCAAAGCATTCTGGGTCCTGTATAGGCCTGGGCAAAAATTTCGTTCCGTTCGCGGAAATTGCGATAATTTGACATTTTTGCGTTCCGCGGAGAGCGCGAAAATGTCAAAAATTCCGGTTTCCGCAGCTTGGCGATAATTTGTTTCTTGCTCGCGCTGTAAAATGATACATTCTCGCGCGCGCGCGATCGCCTTACCTGAATCCCTGCGTTCGCCGACAAGTTTTCTTGATCCGGTCGCGTTCTCCATGAGATGTTGTATTGTTTTTAGCCATTTGCGCTGTCTCGCGACAGTTCGCGCCCGCAGTGACGTCATGCGTCGCGCGATCACGTCTTTCTTCTCGCGATCATGCACCGCGAGAACAACTCAAAACAAGATGGCCGCGCCCGCAAGCAGCCACATGGGTAAGTTGGCGACCCGCAACCATGCAGAAAATCGCGCGAACATGCCGGAAAAAAACTTCCGCATCTTCGCGATATTTCTGCTTGTTTGCGATAATTTTAAACATTCTCGCGATAATTTGCGAAGGTTAATTCCGCAAATTCCGCCCACCCCTAGTCCTGTAGTGCGTCCATAAAATTACAGCCCATATGGGCGCATCACTGTTTCATTGCTGTCCATAATCAAAGCCCACAGATGGGCCCCAGCGCGAAGATGCATCCTGCGCCATCAACAGACTCCCACACATGAGGTCAGGTAAATAACCCGCCACGTGGCTCCCAGTTATCGGGGTGGTGCGTTTCTCGCGGCAGGGGCTGCCGCGTGTTCAATTACTGCTCCAGGTGTCCCTCTCTTAGAAATGCACTCAACACATGAGACCGGGTGAATACCCCGCCCCGTAGCTCCCAGTTATCAGGAGGGTGCATTCCCCGCGGCGAGGGCTGCCGCGAATTCGATGACTGCTCCAGGTGCCCCTCTCATAGAAACGCACTTGAAAGAGTTGATGTAGCAATCCTTTATAAGGCAAACATCTCACAGCGCTGATGGCGTTACAGCATGTCAAAAAGCCTGACGCGTTTCAAAGCTAAATTGCTTCTTCCTCAGAGGCTTGACAAATGCAAAAGGACACACCCACAGTTTAAATCACATCCCACGCCCATCATAGGGCAAAGCATTCTGGGTCCTGTAGTGCGTCCATAAAATTACAGCCCATATGGGCGCATCACTGTTTCATTGCTGTCCATAATCAAAGCCCACAGATGGGCCCCAGCGCGAAGATGCATCCTGCGCCATCAACAGACTCCCACACATGAGGTCAGGTAAATAACCCGCCACGTGGCTCCCAGTTATCGGGGTGGTGCGTTTCTCGCGGCAGGGGCTGCCGCGTGTTCAATTACTGCTCCAGGTGTCCCTCTCTTAGAAATGCACTCAACACATGAGACCGGGTGAATACCCCGCCCCGTAGCTCCCAGTTATCAGGAGGGTGCATTCCCCGCGGCGAGGGCTGCCGCGAATTCGATGACTGCTCCAGGTGCCCCTCTCATAGAAACGCACTCGAAAGAGTTGATGTAGCAATCCTTTATAAGGCAAACATCTCACAGCGCTGATGGCGTTACAGCATGTCAAAAAGCCTGACGCGTTTCAAAGCTAAATTGCTTCTTCCTCAGAGGCTTGACAAATGCAAAAGGACACACCCACAGTTTTAAATCACATCCCACGCCCATCATAGGGCAAAGCATTCTGGGTCCTGTAGTGCGTCCATAAAATTACAGCCCATATGGGCGCATCACTGTTTCATTGCTGTCCATAATCAAAGCCCACAGATGGGCCCCAGCGCGAAGATGCATCCTGCGCCATCAACAGACTCCCACACATGAGGTCAGGTAAATAACCCGCCACGTGGCTCCCAGTTATCGGGGTGGTGCGTTTCTCGCGGCAGGGGCTGCCGCGTGTTCAATTACTGCTCCAGGTGTCCCTCTCTTAGAAATGCACTCAACACATGAGACCGGGTGAATACCCCGCCCCGTAGCTCCCAGTTATCAGGAGGGTGCATTCCCCGCGGCGAGGGCTGCCGCGAATTCGATGACTGCTCCAGGTGCCCCTCTCATAGAAACGCACTCGAAAGAGTTGATGTAGCAATCCTTTATAAAGCAAACATCTCACAGCGCTGATGGCGTTACAGCATGTCAAAAAGCCTGACGCGTTTCAAAGCTAAATTGCTTCTTCCTCAGAGGCTTGACAAATGCAAAAGGACACACCCACAGTTTTAAATCACATCCCACGCCCATCATAGGGCAAAGCATTCTGGGTCCTGTAGTGCGTCCATAAAATTACAGCCCATATGGGCGCATCACTGTTTCATTGCTGTCCATAATCAAAGCCCACAGATGGGCCCCAGCGCGAAGATGCATCCTGCGCCATCAACAGACTCCCACACATGAGGTCAGGTAAATAACCCGCCACGTGGCTCCCAGTTATCGGGGTGGTGCGTTTCTCGCGGCAGGGGCTGCCGCGTGTTCAATTACTGCTCCAGGTGTCCCTCTCTTAGAAATGCACTCAACACATGAGACCGGGTGAATACCCCGCCCCGTAGCTCCCAGTTATCAGGAGGGTGCATTCCCCGCGGCGAGGGCTGCCGCGAATTCGATGACTGCTCCAGGTGCCCCTCTCATAGAAACGCACTCGAAAGAGTTGATGTAGCAATCCTTTATAAGGCAAACATCTCACAGCGCTGATGGCGTTACAGCATGTCAAAAAGCCTGACGCGTTTCAAAGCTAAATTGCTTCTTCCTCAGAGGCTTGACAAATGCAAAAGGACACACCCACAGTTTTAAATCACATCCCACGCCCATCATAGGGCAAAGCATTCTGGGTCCTGTAGTGCGTCCATAAAATTACAGCCCATATGGGCGCATCACTGTTTCATTGCTGTCCATAATCAAAGCCCACAGATGGGCCCCAGCGCGAAGATGCATCCTGCGCCATCAACAGACTCCCACACATGAGGTCAGGTAAATAACCCGCCACGTGGCTCCCAGTTATCGGGGTGGTGCGTTTCTCGCGGCAGGGGCTGCCGCGTGTTCAATTACTGCTCCAGGTGTCTCTCTCTTAGAAATGCACTCAACACATGAGACCGGGTGAATACCCCGCCCCGTAGCTCCCAGTTATCAGGAGGGTGCATTCCCCGCGGCGAGGGCTGCCGCGAATTCGATGACTGCTCCAGGTGCCCCTCTCATAGAAACGCACTCGAAAGAGTTGATGTAGCAATCCTTTATAAGGCAAACATCTCACAGCGCTGATGGCGTTACAGCATGTCAAAAAGCCTGACGCGTTTCAAAGCTAAATTGCTTCTTCCTCAGAGGCTTGACAAATGCAAAAGGACACACCCACAGTTTTAAATCACATCCCACGCCCATCATAGGGCAAAGCATTCTGGGTCCTGTAGTGCGTCCATAAAATTACAGCCCATATGGGCGCATCACTGTTTCATTGCTGTCCATAATCAAAGCCCACAGATGGGCCCCAGCGCGAAGATGCATCCTGCGCCATCAACAGACTCCCACACATGAGGTCAGGTAAATAACCCGCCACGTGGCTCCCAGTTATCGGGGTGGTGCGTTTCGCGCGGCAGGGGCTGCCGCGTGTTCAATTACTGCTCCAGGTGTCCCTCTCTTAGAAATGCACTCAACACATGAGACCGGGTGAATACCCCGCCCCGTAGCTCCCAGTTATCAGGAGGGTGCATTCCCCGCGGCGAGGGCTGCCGCGAATTCGATGACTGCTCCAGGTGCCCCTCTCATAGAAACGCACTCGAAAGAGTTGATGTAGCAATCCTTTATAAGGCAAACATCTCACAGCGCTGATGGCGTTACAGCATGTCAAAAAGCCTGACGCGTTTCAAAGCTAAATTGCTTCTTCCTCAGAGGCTTGACAAATGCAAAAGGACACACCCACAGTTTTAAATCACATCCCACGCCCATCATAGGGCAAAGCATTCTGGGTCCTGTAGTGCGTCCATAAAATTACAGCCCATATGGGCGCATCACTGTTTCATTGCTGTCCATAATCAAAGCCCACAGATGGGCCCCAGCGCGAAGATGCATCCTGCGCCATCAACAGACTCCCACACATGAGGTCAGGTAAATAACCCGCCACGTGGCTTTTTGACATGCTGTAACGCCATCAGCGCTGTGAGATGTTTGCCTTATAAAGGATTGCTACATCAACTCTTTCGAGTGCGTTTCTATGAGAGGGGCACCTGGAGCAGTCATCGAATTCGCGGCAGCCCTCGCCGCGGGGAATGCACCCTCCTGATAACTGGGAGCTACGGGGCGGGGTATTCACCCGGTCTCATGTGTTGAGTGCATTTCTAAGAGAGGGACACCTGGAGCAGTAATTGAACACGCGGCAGCCCCTGCCGCGAGAAACGCACCACCCCGATAACTGGGAGCCACGTGGCGGGTTATTTACCTGACCTCATGTGTGGGAGTCTGTTGATGGCGCAGGATGCATCTTCGCGCTGGGGCCCATCTGTGGGCTTTGATTATGGACAGCAATGAAACAGTGATGCGCCCATATGGGCTGTAATTTTATGGACGCACTACAGGACCCAGAATGCTTTGCCCTATGATGGGCGTGGGATGTGATTTAAAACTGTGGGTGTGTCCTTTTGCATTTGTCAAGCCTCTGAGGAAGAAGCAATTTAGCTTTGAAACGCGTCAGGCTTTTTGACATGCTGTAACGCCATCAGCGCTGTGAGATGTTTGCCTTATAAAGGATTGCTACATCAACTCTTTCGAGTGCGTTTCTATGAGAGGGGCACCTGGAGCAGTCATCGAATTCGCGGCAGCCCTCGCCGCGGGGAATGCACCCTCCTGATAACTGGGAGCTACGGGGCGGGGTATTCACCCGGTCTCATGTGTTGAGTGCATTTCTAAGAGAGGGACCCCTGGAGCAGTAATTGAACACGCGGCAGCCCCTGCCGCGAGAAACGCACCACCCCGATAACTGGGAGCCACGTGGCGGGTTATTTACCTGACCTCATGTGTGGGAGTCTGTTGATGGCGCAGGATGCATCTTCGCGCTGGGGCCCATCTGTGGGCTTTGATTATGGACAGCAATGAAACAGTGATGCGCCCATATGGGCTGTAATTTTATGGACGCACTACAGGACCCAGAATGCTTTGCCCTATGATGGGCGTGGGATGTGATTTAAAACTGTGGGTGTGTCCTTTTGCATTTGTCAAGCCTCTGAGGAAGAAGCAATTTAGCTTTGAAACGCGTCAGGCTTTTTGACATGCTGTAACGCCATCAGCGCTGTGAGATGTTTGCCTTATAAAGGATTGCTACATCAACTCTTTCGAGTGCGTTTCTATGAGAGGGGCACCTGGAGCAGTCATCGAATTCGCGGCAGCCCTCGCCGCGGGGAATGCACCCTCCTGATAACTGGGAGCTACGGGGCGGGGTATTCACCCGGTCTCATGTGTTGAGTGCATTTCTAAGAGAGGGACACCTGGAGCAGTAATTGAACACGCGGCAGCCCCTGCCGCGAGAAACGCACCACCCCGATAACTGGGAGCCACGTGGCGGGTTATTTACCTGACCTCATGTGTGGGAGTCTGTTGATGGCGCAGGATGCATCTTCGCGCTGGGGCCCATCTGTGGGCTTTGATTATGGACAGCAATGAAACAGTGATGCGCCCATATGGGCTGTAATTTTATGGACGCACTACAGGACCCAGAATGCTTTGCCCTATGATGGGCGTGGGATGTGATTTAAAACTGTGGGTGTGTCCTTTTGCATTTGTCAAGCCTCTGAGGAAGAAGCAATTTAGCTTTGAAACGCGTCAGGCTTTTTGACATGCTGTAACGCCATCAGCGCTGTGAGATGTTTGCCTTATAAAGGATTGCTACATCAACTCTTTCGAGTGCGTTTCTATGAGAGGGGCACCTGGAGCAGTCATCGAATTCGCGGCAGCCCTCGCCGCGGGGAATGCACCCTCCTGATAACTGGGAGCTACGGGGCGGGGTATTCACCCGGTCTCATGTGTTGAGTGCATTTCTAAGAGAGGGACACCTGGAGCAGTAATTGAACACGCGGCAGCCCCTGCCGCGAGAAACGCACCACCCCGATAACTGGGAGCCACGTGGCGGGTTATTTACCCGACCTCATGTGTGGGAGTCTGTTGATGGCGCAGGATGCATCTTCGCGCTGGGGCCCATCTGTGGGCTTTGATTATGGACAGCAATGAAACAGTGATGCGCCCATATGGGCTGTAATTTTATGGACGCACTACAGGACCCAGAATGCTTTGCCCTATGATGGGCGTGGGATGTGATTTAAAACTGTGGGTGTGTCCTTTTGCATTTGTCAAGCCTCTGAGGAAGAAGCAATTTAGCTTTGAAACGCGTCAGGCTTTTTGACATGCTGTAACGCCATCAGCGCTGTGAGATGTTTGCCTTATAAAGGATTGCTACATCAACTCTTTCGAGTGCGTTTCTATGAGAGGGGCACCTGGAGCAGTCATCGAATTCGCGGCAGCCCTCGCCGCGGGGAATGCACCCTCCTGATAACTGGGAGCTACGGGGCGGGGTATTCACCCGGTCTCATGTGTTGAGTGCATTTCTAAGAGAGGGACACCTGGAGCAGTAATTGAACACGCGGCAGCCCCTGCCGCGAGAAACGCACCACCCCGATAACTGGGAGCCACGTGGCGGGTTATTTACCTGACCTCATGTGTGGGAGTCTGTTGATGGCGCAGGATGCATCTTCGCGCTGGGGCCCATCTGTGGGCTTTGATTATGGACAGCAATGAAACAGTGATGCGCCCATATGGGCTGTAATTTTATGGACGCACTACAGGACCCAGAATGCTTTGCCCTATGATGGGCGTGGGATGTGATTTAAAACTGTGGGTGTGTCCTTTTGCATTTGTCAAGCCTCTGAGGAAGAAGCAATTTAGCTTTGAAACGCGTCAGGCTTTTTGACATGCTGTAACGCCATCAGCGCTGTGAGATGTTTGCCTTATAAAGGATTGCTACATCAACTCTTTCGAGTGCGTTTCTATGAGAGGGGCACCTGGAGCAGTCATCGAATTCGCGGCAGCCCTCGCCGCGGGGAATGCACCCTCCTGATAACTGGGAGCTACGGGGCGGGGTATTCACCCGGTCTCATGTGTTGAGTGCATTTCTAAGAGAGGGACACCTGGAGCAGTAATTGAACACGCGGCAGCCCCTGCCGCGAGAAACGCACCACCCCGATAACTGGGAGCCACGTGGCGGGTTATTTACCTGACCTCATGTGTGGGAGTCTGTTGATGGCGCAGGATGCATCTTCGCGCTGGGGCCCATCTGTGGGCTTTGATTATGGACAGCAATGAAACAGTGATGCGCCCATATGGGCTGTAATTTTATGGACGCACTACAGGACCCAGAATGCTTTGCCCTATGATGGGCGTGGGATGTGATTTAAAACTGTGGGTGTGTCCTTTTGCATTTGTCAAGCCTCTGAGGAAGAAGCAATTTAGCTTTGAAACGCGTCAGGCTTTTTGACATGCTGTAACGCCATCAGCGCTGTGAGATGTTTGCCTTATAAAGGATTGCTACATCAACTCTTTCGAGTGCGTTTCTATGAGAGGGGCACCTGGAGCAGTCATCGAATTCGCGGCAGCCCTCGCCGCGGGGAATGCACCCTCCTGATAACTGGGAGCTACGGGGCGGGGTATTCACCCGGTCTCATGTGTTGAGTGCATTTCTAAGAGAGGGACACCTGGAGCAGTAATTGAACACGCGGCAGCCCCTGCCGCGAGAAACGCACCACCCCGATAACTGGGAGCCACGTGGCGGGTTATTTACCTGACCTCATGTGTGGGAGTCTGTTGATGGCGCAGGATGCATCTTCGCGCTGGGGCCCATCTGTGGGCTTTGATTATGGACAGCAATGAAACAGTGATGCGCCCATATGGGCTGTAATTTTATGGACGCACTACAGGACCCAGAATGCTTTGCCCTATGATGGGCGTGGGATGTGATTTAAAACTGTGGGTGTGTCCTTTTGCATTTGTCAAGCCTCTGAGGAAGAAGCAATTTAGCTTTGAAACGCGTCAGGCTTTTTGACATGCTGTAACGCCATCAGCGCTGTGAGATGTTTGCCTTATAAAGGATTGCTACATCAACTCTTTCGAGTGCGTTTCTATGAGAGGGGCACCTGGAGCAGTCATATATATATATATATATATATATATATATATATATATATATATATATATATATATATATATATATATATATATATATATATATATATATATATATATATATATATATATATATATATATATATTACCTACTGGCGGTCGCCAGTAGGTAGTTATAGTTAGGACCCCTTTTCCATAGGAAATCCGCAACATTCTATTTTGAATAACTTTGGCGCCGGTCGATGAATCCTCGCGAATTTCTCAAAATAGGTGGGGCGCTACGCTCCGCTCCTACCCTGAAAGTCTCGGGGGGATTCGTCAAGCGGGGGCTGAGATAAAAGGGGGGTCCCAAAACGCGTTTTTCCCATGCATTTTTCCATAGGACCTTTAGAACGAGCTACAGCCCGAACGGCTGAACAGAATTACTAGAAATTTGGCAGAGAGGTAGCCATAAGGTCAAGGAAGTGCCTTTTGCAGGTCTGGTGTAAATCTGTTCAGTATTTCCTGAGTAAATAGCATTTAAAAGCATATATATATATGTGGGCGGAGCCTAACCACACATCTCATCCTGAGATCTGATTGGCTGTCAGCACTTCATCCAAGAAGTGTTGGCAGCCATCTTGGGACAAATATACATGATAGCACCTCATTAAAAAGCATTGCAGTTAATAGAAGGTTTTAAGACTTTAGTTACATTATAAATCATTTGTTGATGGTACCATACTCATTTTAGGAATTGTGGTATGTTCTAAGGTGATTTCACCATGTGAAAAAGCCTTCTGCTGGGATATCATGATTGAGAGAAAAATATTTTCTCATGCTTTTACCACAGAGGTTTGGAAGGTGATCTATAGGCTAAACTGAGAGCTTATTTTCTGTAAATTCACATTATCTTTCTCAGTCATGTGAGAATGAAGTCTGATATTCTCAGTAAAACATGTACATCCAACAAGGGCAGAGACTGTCAGTTGATTCCTTTGTGTTCTACTGCAGCTTCCCAGAGTGTTCCAAAGAACTACTAGAGCGCTAACAGTCCTACTTATGATAAACGTATGGCACACCTGAAGCCATCTTGCTTGGATTAAAGTGGTAACTCTTAAAACATTTAATTTAAAAAGGAACAAAATGAGGGGGTTCATTTTTCCATAAAAAGTATGATTAGTGCTGCAGAAAGAAAAATTAGGGCACATTTTGAGTGACTTCTCAAATCCTCTTCTATTTCATTAAAAAATTCTGACATGCAGACTGAAACATGCACTTTCAATACCAGCAGCAGTTTTCCCTGGTGAGCAGTAGCTTTACTACAGTGATCTAATGAGCAAAAAGAGTGCTAACATTCTGAATTTATGGCAAATGTGTGACACATCTGAATGCCTTCTTGATGGAATCAAAGTAAAAAACTGAAAGTATTTCCTTATGAGGAGACTGCAGTAAATGAGGAAATTACGAAACTTCATAACAAATAAGTCTCCCAAGATGGCCACCAGAGACAAAAGAGCCCAAATGTAGCCCAAATATCACCCAGATGTAGCCCAAGTATAGCCCAATGACAGAATGTCCCAGAATGTTCTTAAAAACAACTAGAGCGCTTACTGTCTTCATTATGACAAAAGTATGGCACACCTGAAGCCATCTTGATTGGAATAAACTGGTAACACTTAAAACATTTAATTTAAAAAGGAACACAATGAGGAGGTTCATTTTGCCATAGAAATTATGATTAATACTGAAGAAAGAAAATGAGGGCACATTTTGAGTGACTTCTCAAATCCTCTTCTATTTCATTAAAAAATTCTGACATGCAGACTGAAACATGCACTTTTAATACCAGGAGCAGACTTCCATGGTGGAGTAGTTTTACTACAGTGATCTAATGAGCAACTAGAGTGCTAACATTCAGAATTTATGGCAAATGTGTGACATATCTGAATACCTTCATGATGGAATCAAAGTAAAACACTGAAAGCATTTCCTACTGAGGAGACTGCAGTACATGAGGAAATTAGGAAACTTCATAACAAATAAATCTCCCAAGATGGCCACCGGAGACAAAAGAGCCCAAATGTAGCCCAAAATCAACCAGATGTAGCCCAAATATAGCCCAATGACAGAAGTGTGCAAAACACTTATTATTTTGTGTTTTTGCAGTGTTATATAGTGCAGACTTGTCAGGTATTGGAGTGCTTTACATGAGCATTGGTTACATCACACAAGAACAAATTCATTTTGGTTGTAGACATGGGGAGACTAAGTGATTTGACCAGAATCACAGAATGTCGAGCTGAAGCAGAAACTTCAACCTGGTTCCCCAGTTGCAAAGTCTGCAGTTCTGGAAGTAACACCACATCCTCTCCCCTAAGTGCAACATTTAATCAAGTGGTCAACTGGATAAAAAAACATAAAGATAACAAATAATTTAAAAGTGCTTTGTCGCTATTTGAAAACTCAGAAAATATGTCCTTATTTTAGTCTTTTAGAGCACTAACCATAATTTTGATGCCAATAAGACCCTCTCATATATGTAATTTCTAAAGGAAATGCTCTAGGTATTACAGTTTTGATTACATCAAGATGATGTCAGGCGTTCCACACTTTTGTAATAAATATAGAATGTTAGCAATCTAGTTGTTCATTAGGATACTGTTGAGAGGCAGAGGCCAGGGGCACGGACTCTGAAAATTGAAGGCAGGTAGGAGGGTGCAAAGGCAACAATTTAACCACACTGAGCAGGCAGGAAGGGCCGTGGAAGCACAACAGACTATGGAGGGCAGTGGAAAGGGGGGCAGGGGCAACAAACCAACAATACAGGACTTGCAAGAGAGGCTGTTGGAGGGAAGATCTATTACGGGTCAAGGAAGCTAGGGGCGGTCCCCAGATCCCCGGGAGCCACCACAGAACTGAGCAGGAGAGTGAGTCAGGGACAAAAGGGGCACCTTAATTTGAGCCGGGGTGCCTAGGAACGCTTGCTCCAAAAATGAAGAAAACAGACATATGAGACATGGAATTGGAGGCAGAATACAATGGCAGTTTAATGAGAAGATGCAACTTCAAAGAAACCGCAGAATAGAGACATAAAGTACAAAAAACAGAATCCAGATAATCATACAGCTGTCATAATATTCTCTGTATCTCAATTAATGTACTGACAGAGAGAGAGAGAAAACACATCTATAAATGCATCATGAGAAACAAGTTACACCAAGGAAAATGTTACCTAGGAACACTCACGTTTACTCTTAGAGCAAGCATTCCTGCAATTACAATACAAAATCTTTTAAATGCAAAAGTAAAGAGAACAATGGTTAAACATAACATGACATTTCATATAGGTAAAATAGAATAAGATACTTCAAGCAAAGCAGAGCAAGACATTTTAAGCAAAGGAAGACAAGAGCTCCCAGCTCTTGGGGAAAACCTGCACTGCCTGTTAACCTACATACAGACGGCGAGGTAGTCCGTCGATATCTGTGGGTGCTCCCTTTTTATATCATTTTGTGGGCTCCTTTGCACGCTACATCTACCTACGTATGCTACCCAAAAGCTTCGACTGCAGATTTTACCAGACATTTCGTCATTTACCCACTTAATGCTGACAATGGACTGGGTGAAAAGGTCAGTCTCTCAGGCCAATCGCTTATCGTAAGTTCCATAGAGCAAGCAGAAAATAATGGGTATTGTACGGGAATTCAATATATTCATGTATAAAATCTCCTCAGTTCTCCTAACTTGACGCTCTGCGGTTGCCACTTCCTTAAAAGCGGGAAACCTGCCCAGGAAGCAAGTACCAGTCCAGGATGCAGCCTACTGTATGTCGACAGCTTCAGGGGGATGTTGAACTTTGATACCGAGCACGGAGCACTCGGGTAGGGTGGGGGCTACTAGTTTGGATCAGAAGGCCTCGCAGACCTGCCTTCAGACTGCTATACACTAAAATTGCAGAGCTATGGTCAATTTAACAAAGAGGCCTACATATTGAACAGAAGGGCCTACACAGGGGTTTTATGCTGGCTGAGTGGTAAGGATGTCTCAGGATAATTATATAGCAATACAGGACCCGCTGGTCAATTTAATACGGCCTACAAATGCAGCTGGCAGGGCAAGGACAAGGGTCTCATACTTCAGGTGTGGACAGAACGGGCCAGGGGGCCCCTGTGATACAAAATCTACCCTCCTTCAAGGCTGTGGCAATGTAATAGACCATTGTGGGCAGAAGGAAGAGGCAATGGTAGTACAACCATACATGCCAACAGACCCGATTCAGCCAGGAAACGTCCAATGTTTTTAAGCTCAAATGGGCTTTATTTGATCTGTCTCCTGTCTACAATATCCTCTTTTTCAATGTAACTCAAAGGGGAAAATCAATACCCCAGTTTTTTTTCAAAATCTCCCTCTTACCAAGTTCAAAATGTTCGCAAGTATGGTACATTGGATCATGGAAGGAAATGGGATAGGGACATGGACTTGGATAACAGAGGACAGGAGGGACATGGAGAGGTGCACCAAACTGACCCTGCAGGGCAGGCATCAGGGTTTGCAGCAGCACAATACACCACACAGGGCATGCAGGACGGGAGTGCAGCACAACAATCCATAGAAAGCAAGAGGGAGGGGACAGGACCATGCACATGGACAACAGAGAACAGAGGGGCAAGAGGCAATGGTAGCTAGCTGACCATAATGGACAGACAGGAGAGAAAGCTGCAGCATAACAGACCATAAAGGGCAGGAGGGACGGATCAGGGGCATTACAATGGAACAGACAAGCCAGGAGGGAGGGAGTAGGGCTGGGGGCAAGGGGGCAGGGCAGGAGCAGCAAGATAGCCATGGAGGTCAGGCAGGATGGGCACTAGAAGCAAGACACACCATGAAGAGCAACAGTGAGACTGTGATGGCATACACACAGACCATGGAGGGAAGGTGGGAGGGGGTCAGGGGCAGCTAACTGACCACACAGGGAAGGTGGGAGGGGCCATGGCAGCACAGAAGACCATGCATGGCAAGTGGGAGGGTTAGTGGCAGCACAATGGCTATGATGGGCAAGAAGGAGGGTGGAGGGGCATGCACAAAGGACAATGGAGGATAGAAGGGAGGGTCAGGACCTGTGCACAGACAAGAAAGTTCAGGGGAAGGGATCTCACAACAGACCACACGGGGCAGGCAGGAGGAGCAGTTGCAGCACAACAGACCAGGGAGGGCAGAAGGGTGTGGCAGTACAATGGACCATGTAGGACAGGAGGAAGAGGATAGGGGCATGGCATGTGGACAGGCAGGGTGGAGGTGGCAGGGACAGGTTACAGTCATCTGACAATGCTAGGCAGGTGGGAGGGGAGTGGCAGCTCAACAGAACACTCAGAGTAGATAGGAGTGGCAGGTCCATGGGACATGGTGGGCAAAAAGGATGGAGCAGGGGCATGCACAAAGACATCGGAGGGCAGGGGGAAGGAGAATAGGGGCAGCAAGCTAAGCACAGAGTTTAAGCAGGAGGTCAATGATGGGGCATAGAATTGGGCAATGGAGGGCAGGAGGACTGGACTGGTACATCATACTAAATTGAGGGCAGTGGCAGCACATCAGACCATGCATGGCAGGAGGGAGGAGGCTAGTCCATGGATTCACACAACAGAGGATAGGGAGGAAGGGAATGGGGCAGCAAGCTAACTGTTCAGAGAAGGCGGGTATTAGGAACTTTATTGTTTTTAAAACATTGTGTCTGTGCGAACTACTTAAAATATGAACAAGTATGCAGCATAATCTCACTTTTATTCAGGAAGAAGAGGACGTTTGTGACTGTGACTCCGGGCTCACTTGGCAGAAACACCCCCTGACCCTCCACCCCCTATCGCAAAATGTAATGCCCGTGAAAAGGGTAGGTGAACACAGTGTTATATAGAACATAGTCCTGAGAGCACGATTGAAAATGAAAACTAGATATAGTGTATGGTATAAACTATGCACCAAAAAGTGTGATATAAGATGAACCGGGTGTGAAATATAATTTGCAATACATTGTGCGCAATGACAGATTCATTGGAGAGCGCGAGATAGCACAGGCACTAGCGCGTGCTATGCGATATGCGCCTTGGAGTGTAATATGCACAGGGCAGTGTTGTGTAACCTAACTAGTCTCTAAAGTTGTAATATAAAATATGTGCTGGGGAGTGTAACGTTGCATATGCACTGTGACAAATATATGGATCCCAGATTGTAATATGTATGGCATAGCACTGTGCGTTATAACATAGGCATCGAGAAAGGCACGTTAGATGGGGCAATATAACCCGTGCGAAGACAAGTGTGGCATGACATATTCACGGGGTGGTGTTACAGTGCACATGGGCTAGAGAGTGTCATAGCATATGCACTAGCTAGTGGAATACAACACAGAGGTGTGTGGCACTCGGCAGGCAATGGTGGGTGTAACACAGCATTGGGCTCTGTCAGGAGCACGCTGTGACTCTCAAGTGATGTTCGTCCCCTTTCCAGAGAGTAAAATAAAAAGTATTACACATCCGGCAGTGGATGTGTGTTTTATTAACCGTGAGGGGGGTTTCTTGCATAGTTTTGGTCGAATTTTTGTCGAATCCCCTTTGAATGGCTTGGTGTGCATGTGTATTAAATGTGCCCGTCAATAGCTACCCATGTTTGTATAAATAAACGACAAGGGTGTCTACCAGGATTAGGCACGGTAGGGCATCAGACATGTCAGAGCTTCACTAGTGGTGTAAATACATTCCACGTGGATTCATTGCATGCATAGTCGCCTTTTAATGAATATCACGCAAATCGTCATGGTGATAGGTACGTACGGTTTGTCCAGCATGTCCTAGGTGTGTCTATAAATATATATTTTTTAAAAATAATAAAAAACAGTGGCCGGCCCTGGGGATTGGGGTCAAAAAAATATAATTAGGAGACTGGCCCTGGGGGATGGGGTCATCAGGGCCAATAAATTAGAATAAGAAGGGGAACCAAACAGCCCCCCTTCTTAAAAAACTAAAATAAATAAAAGACTGGCATCGTGCCGGAGGCCATGCCCCCTCCGTGCAGCACTCTGCAAACGCGCCCCCAACAGGCATCTCCAGTATGCGCCAGGGAGCTGCGCTGCAGCCAGGTGTTCTGAGGCCAAGCCCCTTTTTACACCTCTCTGCAACGCAGCTCTGTGGCGCTTACTGGAGGTACCTAGTGGTCTAGTTTGACCCTAGGGACCCTTAGGATTCAGGGGGACTCTCAACTTAGAACAGCCACAGGGCGCGTTTACACAGTGGTGAAGGGAGGGGACGGGGCCTGAGGTGACGTGTGCAAACACGCACTATGGCATGTTTTAAATTGGGGATATCATTTCCCTTCAATACTGAGGGCCCCTGGGGGCTAACTAGCCCACCAAGTGCTTCCAGTAAGCGCCACTGAGCTGCATTGCAGAGAGGTGGTCCAGGCCGTGCCACTTTTTACACCTCTCTGCAACGCAGCTCTGTGGCACTTACTGGAGGTACCTAGTGGGCTAGTTGGACCCTAGGGACCCTCAGGATTCAAATGAACTTAATCTCCCAACTAAAAATGGACACAGGGCGTGTTTACACAGTGGTGAAGGGAGGGGACGGGGCCTGAGTTAATGTGTGCAAAAACGCCCTGTGGCCTGTTTTAAGAGGTAGTTTTAATCCCCATGCCCTATTATACACTAGGGGCTTACAGAGGAGGTCATGCTAATCACAGGGGGACCCCAACGCATAATGTTCCCTAGTGTATGTAGGTGTTTTCACTGTATTCTAAGTGTCTTTTAACATAGCACTGGCTCTAGGACTGGTTAGTCAGACTCAGTTACCACCAGTATCCGTCTGAAAAAGTTGAGGGTACAGGATGATTTTGCAACAAGGCTTCTTTCTGCTCTTCTTTTTGTTCTTTCTGCACGTTATCCTTCTTCCTGCACGTATCTTCGTATTTGAGGACTTCTGTTGCTTCTTTCTGCACTTCTTTTGTTTCTTTCTGTGCATTTTTTCTTCTTTCTTCACATGTCCTATCTCTGTAGGCATAGTTAGAAATTAGCATTTAAAAAACCTTTGAAATTCACTGAAAAAACCATGGGTTTCACACACGTTATAGTTAGGAATTAGCATTTAAAAAACCTTAGAAATTCAATGAAAAAACCAAAGGTTTCACACATGTTATAGTTAGCTGGACATTTCACTCGTAAAAAACCATTGAAATTCCCCCGTTATAGTTAGTTCAGCTAACTATAACTCGCGCGCCCGCAATGCACTACTGATGACGTCACATATTACATCACTCATGACATGGTCACTGACATCACTCATGACATCACTGATGACATCTCAAATGACATCACTGATGACATCACTGATGACATCATCCAGTGATTGTGTGTTTTTATGAAAATTATATATTTTTTATATTTATGTATATCTCAAGGTCAAAGGAAGAATAAATGGGTATATAAGTGTCTAAATGGATACTTTTTTTTGGAATTTTTTTTGTGTAACTGACTGTTTAAGTGTATCATAGTGAATACATGGCTTACTGAGTAATCTTTAAATATTTAAATATCTGTATCAGTTTCTTACTTTGTGTATAAGTGGCTGCATGGGTTGGTGAGTAGCTACATGAGTGTCTATATAGGTTATTAGTTGGTTTTTTATCACTATGAGTGTCTGAGTTTCTGTATGGTTCGGTGGGGGGTATTACTTAGTGCATAGGTGCATGAATGAGTGACTCACTGTTTGTATGTGTTGAATACAGCATGTGTGCAGGACTGTATGGGTGGATGAGTGTGTGCATGGGTGTGTTAGTGAGTGAATGACTGTCTCAATAGTGTCTTTATGAGTAACTACATATGTTTTAAACTAGTATATGTGACTATTGGTGTATATAAGTGAGTATATGTGAGAGTGAGAGATTGGAAGAGTTCCTGTATGAATAAGTATGTGTTTCTATAAGTGATTGTTTAAAAGAGTAAGTATATGTAAGTTTCTGTAGAAGTAAGTGTGGTGGTGTGTGTATAACTGTATATGCAAGTAAATGGATGATTGATTCTTTATTAGCATGAGTGACTATGTGTGTGAGTTACTCTATGGATGAGTGGCATTGTGTAACGGGATGTACAGGTGTATGAGTACATATGATGAGTGAGTACATGTATGAGTGACTGTAGAGGACTGTTGGTGAATTACTGTATGTGTATGTGGTTCTTAGAATTACTGAATAGGTTGTTGTAACTGATATTGATATGTTCATTATTTTGAACATTTTAGTTTCTATTTTTGAATGTGTGTTTCAATGGTTATATTAGGGGGAGAGGAGGTCTGCCACTCTATCACAAGGATGATGTCATCAGTGATGTCATCAGTGATGTCATTTGAGATGTCATCAGTGATGTCATGAGTGATGTCAGTGACCATGTCATGAGTGATGTAATATGTGACGTCATCAGTAGTGCATTGCGGGCGCGCGAGTTATAGTTAGCTGAACTAACTATAACGGGGGAATTTCAATGGTTTTTTACGAGTGAAATGTCCAGCTAACTATAACATGTGTGAAACCTTTGGTTTTTTCATTGAATTTCTAAGGTTTTTTAAATGCTAATTCCTAACTATAACGTGTGTGAAACCCATGGTTTTTTCAGTGAATATATATATATGTATTTAGATATATATGTACATATATTGTAACACAATTAATACAAATATTAATGTTATTGATATTTTACATGTAATGCTATGAATATATACATTTATATTTTCTTAATAATAAATCTAATTTTCATAGTAAAACATGTAAAATATAAAAAATATATATTGTAAAAAAATGTTTTTATTATTTGTGTTACACTATATATATGTACATATATATTTATATCAATACAAACACATATATATGTGTTTGTATGTTTATATAATTGTATATTTATATGTATGTTATTAAATATAAGTGTAATATATTTCATTTACATTATTTTAAATTTATATATTCACATATTTAACATTTCTTACTTTAAACCAGTGGTTCCCAAAGTGTGCGCCGCGGCACCCTGGTGCGCCGTGATGAGAACCCAGGGCCACCGCGCCAGCCGCCGCGCCAGCCACCGCTCAGGATGTGGGTCGTGGAAATTGCAGCTGCAGCGCACATGCGGGGGGGTTCGAAATGCCACCTCCAAAATGGTTTGGCCCAATAGCGCACTGCCACCATACGCATACGTGCATACATACGCACACGTTGTACGTGCTTTAAGATGCGTAGTCTCAGCATTACTGGCATACGCAGCTCAGAGTGTTTGAGGATCGTTGTTGCTGACCGCCGTGTTGTGCCGTGCCTCGTGGGACCCTCTTCACCTGGAAATCGGTAAGTAAGGGCTTGTAGTGCCTCGCCCTCGATGCGCACTTTCTTGTAAATGTGAGATTTGTGATCATGGGCATTCAGTGCCCAACACGAATTCCTGGGTGGAATCTCCCTGAGAAATGTTCCATCCCTTCCCCTGTGAAGTGTGGGGTACGGTGCGATTGAGATCATGACATCTTAAAGTCGATGTGCCTGGCAATGAAAGTTACTGGACCCACCAGAATTACAGTCGGCTGGTTGACCCATTATTAATCTTGCTAAGACTGTGGCGGTTGTAATCAGCTGCAGACTTCTGGTGAACGACTGGTGAGAATGAGGAATAACCGTGAGATTGGGTCCTACATTTCCGATCCTGCTGATTTTTCCCTACTGTTGAAGAGAACCTGATGACTTGCTGGATAATCCCATTATATTTTAATAGTTTTTGGTGGCTGACAAAGCAAAGCAGATGAATCATGGTAGTTCTGACTGTCCTTATCTTCTGCAACTGCCCCTGCTTTGGTACACACTTGGCTCCCCTCCTGCCCTCGCGCCAGGCATGCTTAGACTGGGTGCCTGGCACGCTTGGCCTCCGTCAGCACCCAGATGTTCCGCTGCCCACCTCTCGGCTCCCGCAGATGTTCCCTTAGTCCGCTCCACCAAGGCGTGGGCTCACGCGCAGCGCTTTGTTTAATCATTGGAGTTGGCATGGGGCCACTTGGTACCGCTGCAGATGTCAGGCTGTGGACGCAGAGCTGCGCAGACTGTGGTTGAGGCTCGATACAGTGATGAAATGTACATTAGCTTGGGTTAATCATTGAGTTTACCTCCAGACCGAGGTGTATTTTGCTATGGTTGGGCCAGGAGAGTGGTTGGTAATCAGAGATGATGAGGTTTTTGTCAATGGAGAACAGAGCACCAGGGCTGGGGCTTGCATCATGGATAGGTTCTTCAACTAGACATGGACAGAACCTGGACTGTCCATGTCTACTAGACCCTTATCTGAATGAAATTGATAGGTCATCTTTAAACAACTGTTATCTTTTTGTTTTGTTACAAATATGATTATAATACCTTCATTGCATCCCAATTAATTTAAGGAAGACAACAGGAAGTACTCCAGAGGTCGGGCTTACATAAACCGGCCAACTAGGTCAAGGGAGCCACTGGTCAAAAAAGTTTGGGAACCACTGCTTTAAACTATAAAAAGCAACATTTTTGTCTATTTTTGGATGATATTAGTGGCAACAATATTTTCTTCTGATATTTTTGTAATTCACATTATAAGTATAGGAGCACAATATTGTGGCAAGCAATATTGTGTCAGTGATCCATGTGATCGAGGTCAACGGGTCGTCCTCTACCCTTTAGAGGTTAAAACCTACAAACCCATGCAGCCCAATGTTCTGCAACAATGTTTTTGTTCCATGTTCGTAGGGAACTTCTCCAGTTCTGGAAGAGACCAAGGGGCATATTAACAAAGGCAATATCTCTGCTTTTTTGGCTTTAAAAGCCAAAAAAGCTAAGGCACCAACTTAGCCAATTTCCAGGTGGTTGGCACAATGTAAAGACTTTGTTGATCACGGGATGAATCACCTCAACTGCTGCTGCATGCATTGGAGGAGGACAGTAGCTCAGTGGAGCTCTAGAGTTACAGCTCGTTATAGCCGCCAACGACTGTTTGAGGGAACTCGCTCTGAACTGGAAGAAGTTGCTATCATTATCACCCGGCCTCATAAGTGAACGTACTGCCTCGGAGGGGGGCAATTCCTTCAAATATCAGAAATCTTAGTCTAAAGAAATCTGCCAGGCCATTGCACAGGTCCTGTGAAGGAACAATCACCCTATTGCAGGCCTTGGGAGAGGAAAACATTTTACAACCTGGAAGGTAGCAGGAGAGATACCAGCTGCAGTATTAATTTTGTTCTAAATCTGAGCTGACTTAATAGATGCATGATAGATCCTTAGAGACTTAGAGATTCCTGACTGAAGAGCAATCTTTGCTCCAGTTTCTCCCTTGCTTATTGCATGCTCTCCTATAAGCGGCCAATGAGGAAGAGAACCATGGAGCCGAAACCCCTTCTCCCTCTTCTGCTGGCACGGAGCCAGTCTCAGCAGCCCTACCCAACCAGTTGATAACTGCCTTTACACTGGAGACCAAGAGGACGATTCCGATCCTGGAAAAATGTTGTACAAATCGTGGTATGGAGCGTTATCCCCATACAACTCGTACTTGTAAGGATTCCCCTACAACCGAGGAAGTACGATCCGTACAAATAGACGCTCTCCATACAAATTGTAAAAAAGACCATACAACTCGTATATACAAGCGACGTTCACATGTATTCCCGGCAGCAGTTTACAACCCGTCAAGTAAGATTCGTACAAACGGCACTCCGTACGGCTCTTTTTTTACAGGAGCCAAAAAGTGCCGGGAAATATTGTACGCCCCGAAAACAGTACGAGACGGAACCCCCATGTACGCGTCGTACACCCCATGAATACAGTGGTACGGTGCGTATGTACAGTGCGTACCGATGACACGGAAAGTGGGGTACGGTGCGTATATACGCGCTGAAGGGATACTGGTCGTGTACGTACCATACAAGCACCGTACCCCAAAATCGCTTGTGTACACACCGTACCCCAAAAGTGTGTATGTACAGTGCGGACCCCAAAATCGCGTATGTACGGTGCGTACATGCGCGATGTTGGGGTACGCTCCATACACACGCCTCGCATGTGGGGGGACCCCTGTACGCCTCATACCCCTATACGACCCATAACCCGGTACGAGTCGTACCCCCAGAACGAGTCATACCAGGGTACAAGGCGTATAGGGGTTCGCTTCGTAGCCCGGTACGAGTCGTGCCCCGTATACAGGCCATTTTCCATACAAATCGCATGCTGACAACCCGGTACGAATCGTACTTGACGGGTTGTACAGCCTTTTTACAAATTGTATGGTCTTTTTTACAAGTCTGTGTCGTACAGCTTTTCCCGATACGATTTGTAAGGATCGGGCCGATCTGTATGTATTTTTCCCTTACGAATCGTACTACACGGGTTGGAAGGGACTTGTACGATTTGTATGGAAAAAAATACGGATCCGATTTGTATGTAGAATAAAAGTCCAGGATCAGAATCGGCCCCAAAATTGTTGGTTAGGGGAGAGACCGCCCTGGCTAGGACCTCTGCTCAATCGATAACCTTAACTTTATTCCTCACGCGGAAGGACGACTGAACTTCAGGAGTGGTTTGTTGGCCAAAGGTATTAAACCTGCATCCGAGCAGAATTAAAAAGTGATCAGACCAGGGTACTTAACACAGAGGGCTAACCAGGACAGGACGATTAAATGGGTGGGACTTGTTATCAGCTGGGCAGGTGGAGCGAGGCCATCGTGTCCACTAACAAAGCTAATATTGTATCACTGGGATTGTCAAACTGGAGGTTAAAATCCCAAAGAAGAGTAAATTAGCTAAATGCACTGTAAGATGAGTTAGTGTTGGATCAAGCAACTTGACAAAATTACCAGTGTAGCCCGGCGGGCAGCAGATCAAAGCACCAGTAAGAGACAGTTGCACCAAGACTACCACACAGAGCCCCAAACTCTCAGCTTCCGGGAGGTTCGGTAGCTCAAAGGTGGAGAAATGTAGTGAACGTTGAAAGGCAGTCGCAACTCCCCCAACCTTTTTATGAGTGCTGTCCAGATGTTTCAAAGAGTAACCTATGGGAATTGCTAAAGTAAAATCATGGGCCGATGGGCTATTAAGCCAGGTCTCTGGCATGAAGAGCACATCCAAATCTGAACTGCTCAGGAGGGCAAAGATATTCAATGCTTGTTTATGTACAAAGTGGACATTGATTAGCATTGCGGATATCACTCTCCCCTGACCCAGTCTCACCCTTAGCTCCCTACTCAACTGAGGCCTCCCACGTTGCCCTACCCATCTGAGTTCTGAAAAGGAATAGTGATGATGGAGCAGGTAGTGCAAAATGTTGTATACCTCTTCTATTCTTGCATGAAAATACTTCTTATATAATAATCTTTTAACTATAATATTATTAAACGAGTGTTGCATGTATACTAATCAACATTATAAAAACATAAACTACACATGGATTTGCTATTTGCATGGCTAAATAACTCTGATAACTAAAATCTGTACGCCTATTAATAAATAGTATATGTGTTAATAGAATATCACATGATATGTTGCTTTGTGACGTTGCATCATCGTGGAGGATCGGAAAAGGTGAATATAATGGCTTTAAATGTCGCTATATGCTAGATAAATACAAGCACATAGAGGGATTAGTAAGGGGTTAACATTAGAATCATCATTTCTATGAATTAATTATTCCTTTGTGTTTGTTTTGCTTAAATTGACATCTGGGCCTAATTCAAGATGGTGGATGACACCGCACGCAGAAGTGGCCACCGTCTCGTGAGGCGCAGAGTCAACTGAGCATGTACGAACAGTATCGTGAACTTCTTAGCGATCTTTACTCATCATGTTCCCGGTCAAGGATAAGAATTTGGTGGTCAGCCAAAATAAGGGAACAATCAACCTTACAGTAAACCGGAACAAGCCGACACTAGAGCGGACTAGTGACCTCACCCCTCGAACTGTACTGAGAATCTGGGAATAAGAATCGGACAATCCCAACCAGCCAATCACCACTGTTCTTGTCCTTAAAAAAAGGTATCATGTTAGCCTGGTTTTTATTATAAAAGGATAGTGGAATAGTGAGAAAAATCTCTGAATTAACTGCGACGCCTTTTTCTTGATGGTCCAGATGCTGCCCGATCGCTTGATGACTGCAAACTTTTTCCAAATCCACGGGCTATGATAGATGCTTGCACGATTTCTGGTCCTTTAATAAATTGGGGACTGTAACGTGCTGAGCAGAGGACTTTTGACCTTGAGCTTTGGCCTGCTTTATTCGGACAATTTACGACAAACTCGGTTATGCAGAGCCAATGAATTAGAGGACCCCGAATAGCCAGATTAGGTAAATATGATGTTCTGTGATTTACTTAAATTGATCTACAAATTCTAAACTTTGACGAGACAAATGCAAATATAAATCATTATGAAAATTTAGATAAACAAAAATTGATTAACACGAAAATATGAGTTTGTGGTTTTTCATTTAGAGAAATAAGGATTCTGATTCTTAAAATGTGTTTTAGCTGGTTCTAAATCACCATCAACCAATCCAACTAATTGGCTCGCCGACCAAGTGGGTGAAGTGCCTTGATGTTTAAGATTGGGGATCTATAGGCGACGGATGTTAATATATATATTTTGTAGAGATAACGTTTCTCTCCCTATAGGTTATAAGATGTTCCCCCACATGTCCAGCGCTTGAATTATTCATCCCTCCTGTGAGTATAGACTCGTGAATGGTGACGTGTGTGAGTTGGTGTTATGGGCGCCACCAAAGATTGTGTGTATGAATGAGTGTGCGTGACTACGGATCTGCGTCACAGGGAGGATATTGGTATATGTTGTTCTCCATTTTCCCAGTCTCGCGCTGGATCAGTGATTCGACAGTGAGAACAGGTAACATTGCCCAGACAGTAAGCCTACCTCCAACTGAAAGAGACAGCACAGAGGTGTTCTCCGAGCTTCTAACTCCTGCACTGAAAACCTAATTTACTATGGTCCAACCATGCTCTCACGGGCAGCATGACTGTGTACTGGCCACGGACGGGCACAGATGGGCTTGCCTTTGGCCCACCAGCAGTGTGCCCACTGCAGCTCCGTGCCATGGTGCTCTTTGAATAAGGAGTAGTCATCAGCTTACACAGGCGACTAGAGCACAGCCTGTCCCGAACTGCCCCTCTAGCCTGCCCCAGCAAGGAAATATGGCTGCAATGCAGACGAAAACCAGTGCCTGGCAGAACACAATAGAGGCTCCTGAGAATGCCCCCTGGTCCCGGCACAGTTCACATTCATAATTTGAATTTGAATTTAATATACTAAACTAAGTTCTTTAAAAAGACCAAATGATAAAGAATTACGCTTTTTGAATTTTAATTCTCTTTATCATATATGTTCTGGACTTTCTGAGGCAAGCAACAGCAGAGCCCCACACTCGCCCAGTCACTGAACGTCAATGCTGCAGGTGTAAGGATCCATCCAAATGTAAAAACAAATGGTTTCGGAGCACCCTTTAAAACCATCTGTTTTCCATTGTTTATTTTTAAATGCCAAAGTAGTGCAGGCAGGCAATGTGGCCTGTCAGTCCCCAGCAACAAAATCAACCCCCACCAGCAGTGAAACCACCCCCCACCCTATCAGTCCACCGGCGCTCAGCAGCACCGTTCCTGGCTGGACACCTGATCTTCCCAGTTCATATTTAGATTTGGTTTATGTGACTCGGCCCTTAACTATTGTTTTTATGTCTCAGATCTAGATAGCGCATGTGCTGTCTTGAAGAGAAATCCTGTATATAGTTTGTGGGCTTCAGCCCGCCCACAGGCTTCCCATTTGCTGGCTCTAATGTTGCTCTCCTATTCGTTCTCCTTATTTGCCTACAGCTTGCATGCGTCATACCTCTTGCCGTGTTTAGCCCTCCCTAAGAGCAGGGACCAATTACTACTATCCATCCACAGCTCCCAGTAAAGCAACTGTTTTGAGCACTTCACATAAGTGTTCGCTCCTAGGGCCATTTCTGTAAACAGCCCTGTAAATCTTGTCTTTAACTCATCACACTTGCTCCTGCCCACTCCACAACCGCACACAAATGTATACCTTCATTGACCCTGATAGAACGGTTGCCATGTTTAGTTGTGCTTTCTTAGATGCACACCAGCGATTACCATCTTATTGCTTGCCCACTGGTTCGCTAGCTCTGCCGTCACTATTGTGATAATGGTTACAAAATAATCACTGTGCTTTCTGGGTGTGTCTCTAGCGAAAATATATATATGGCAGCTTGTTTTGGAGAAGGATTTCCTTTCCTGCGCATGATCTGCGGCCATATTGGAATGGGGAAGGTCTGTTTTTTCTCTTTGTATTTTATCTTTATCTATGTCTTTTGAGTGTAGTTAAAAAGTTATCTCGGTAGCAGTGCTCCTGATGGTAAAAATGTGTGAATTAGCGCAGGCAGGAACAGAGCTTCTTTCAAGCACCAATCAAAATCGCCCTCACGCATAATTTATCTTGTGTGCATCGGATGTAGGGATGCTCTAATGGAAGAGGCTGCATTATGAATCACTGTCATTTTACAGTACACGTTTTGAATGTACATAGAATGTACTTGAGCTTTGTTAGACTCACACCAGCAATTATCATCTTGTTACTCGCCACCTTGTTCGAGTGCTCTTCTATCACTATTTTGATTATGGTTATAAAACAATCACTGTGTTTTCTGGGTATGTTTCCAGCAAATATATAAATGGCGGTGTGATTTAGGGAAGGATTTCCTTTCCTGCGCATGATCGACTGCCATCTTGGAATGGGGAAGGTGCATAATATCTCTTTGTATTTTCTCTTGGTCCATGTCTTTGGAATGTAGTTAAAAAGTTCTTGCTGCAGCAGTGCTTCTGGTGGTAAAAGTGGGTACATCAGTGCAGGCAGGAAGAGAGCGTCTTTTTACAAGCCATTCGGTCGAAATCGTCCTGGTACATTATTTATCATGTGTTAGGGATGCTCTAAAGGAACACGATGCATTGTGAACCGCTGTTATTTTATGTTTGTCGTCCCTCAACCCCCTCCTACTTTGCTTTTTGGTCCACCCCGCCACCTCCTGAATCACTGCTTCCCTTTTCCTTGTTCTTTATGTATTGCTTCTTTTCCCCTCCTTCATCGTGTCTGCCCCTCCTATTTTTCTATCTTGTCATCTTTATTGATTTGGCTAAAAACATTCCTGGTTCACTTGAACTGAATGGGAAGCACATGGGGATTTATAAAAATGCGCCAATACAGTGGCATTGCTCACCTGAGATATTCCGATGCAAGCATGAGCTCAGCAGCCCTCTCCTGGTTACTTGACGCAATGAAACACACTGCATCCCGAACCACTGTCATTTTACATTAGGTGTTTACCATTAAATATAATTGTCTAAAGTTGAAATACTCATCCTTGAAATGAAATGAAATGTAAAAAGCATTTATAAAGCGCATGGCTCACCGGGAGCATCCCAGCGCTAGGACTGACACGGGGGAGACAGAAGTAACTAAGGAAACAGAAAGGTCTTCAGTTGTTTATGAAAGGCGAGATGATTGGGAACCAAGCGAAGGTGTAGTGGCAGGGAGTTCCAAAGTTTGGCAGCGTTATAAGAGAAGAGCCGTCCACCACTTCTGGCCTTCTTGATCCTAGGGATCTCAGCCAGATGCAACTCCTCTGACTGAAGTTTCCTATTAGCCTTGTAGAGACGGATCATAGCCGAGTTGATAGGAGGCCCGTTCCCTTGCATATATTTCTGCACTAGGCACAGGGCCTTGAATCTTATACGTTCCTGCACTGGGAGCCAATGAAGGGAGCGGAGTGCCGTTTTCACCAATTGTCTATTGGAAGCTCCAGTCAAAAGTCTAGCTGCACTGTTTTGAACAGACTGTAGTTCAGAAACTACTACAGTGAGGGCACGCAGGTATAGGGCATTACCATAGTCCAGTCTGGAAAGTATAAGTGATTGGACCAGTACTTTTTTAACTTGGAAGGGGAGGGGGGGAGGACTTTGTGGGCCATTCTAAGCAGGCCATAGCAAATGGATGCCGTCTTCCTGGCCTGCACCCTAAAGTTTAGATCCTGGTCCAACCAGATGCCCAGGCTCTTGATTTCTGACTTAGGGACCGGTGAAGGACCCATACAGGCTGGCCACATAGAACTGGATTTAAAGCTAAGGGGGTTGCCCAATATCATGAGCTCAGTTTTCCCCCCATTAAGCTTGAGATGAGACGCATCCATCCAGTTCAAGATGTCCTCAAGACAAGAACAGAGGCCTTCTGTGTATTTTTCTATATTTTTAAGAGGCCATTAGTGAGTCGCCGACATTTAGCTTAGTTGGCTATAGCAGACCAATTAAACCATTCTTTACTGCTCTTTTATCACATATGAAGGTGGAGCTCATAGGAGGAAAATTAATCACCAAACTCTCGGGGTGGGGTTTCCGGAGTAGTGGCAGTACTGTATTTGGAGACCTCCAGGTAATGTGTTGAATTATATTGTAATTGCATTTATGTGATAGTTGCTAAATTGAACATGTCACAGCAATTCACCCAATATATAGTATGTGAAAGGTATAAATGGCACTTTCTATCCCAGCTGCAACATAACATGGCTAAAAGAAATTGATATTGACAAAGCCAATAGCTCTTGCATTGCTGAGACTGATTGGGTTTGCCAGTGCTTGTTTTGTATATTGTCCTCAATCTTGTGTTCTTGTTGTTTACTAACAAGACTCCTAACACCACAGATCAGCAAAGCTGGTGCTGCTTACTGTTGGCTGACACGCTCACTCATTATTCTTTAATACTTGTTGTTCATTAACAGACTGCCCTGGAGCCACACATTACACAAACATAAGACATGGGCTGATGCTGGTGACCGCAGCCTGCCCTGATGATGTAAAATGCTATGACGCATGCTCATTGGACTGTGACTGGCACAGAGATAGATATCTGATGTATCCAAAACAACTACCTCTCCTCGCCCCTCCCTGAGGATGAAAGGGCAGGAAATTAAAGTGAGTCACATCTAATAAAATTCTGCATTGAATATGTATTGCCTATTATAAGCTTTGTTTAAAGGTTGGCTGACAGAGAGATGTTTACACATTAAACCAAGCCAATTAAAGTAGTCATTGTCAATACAGAGAAGAGCTGAGCCCTGCCTCAATACCAAAATACTCCCTTACACCATGTCACCTCACACGCTAAGGGACTTGGCACTGACCAACTGGCGCACATCACACAGTAGCCCAATACATCTCCAATCGGAGGCAAGGATACATTGTACGCTGTTCCTCAGCTCCTTGGAATGCTATGATACTTCACGCTGGCCCACATCACTCTGGGGCACAATAAACCACAACTCCCCAAAAGAGACACCTTGACCCTGTTCCACAGCTCCCTGGATGGGTTTGATGCTTGGCACTGGATCACATCACTCTGGGGAACTGTTGGAAGTGGTCCTTTTTGCAGGTTCATCCCAGACCTTTTTGCCTTCCTCCGTTATGTTTTCTGACCTGTTGTTGGTAGTTTTATGACTCTGGGCACTTTACCACTGCTGATCAGTGCTAAAGTGCATATACTCTCTTTTGTAAATTGTGTTATGGATTAGTGTTTCCATGATTGGCTATTTGATTTACTTGTCAGACTCTAGTACAGTGCACTATGTGTGCGCAGGGCCTGTAAATCAAATGCTGCTGGTGGGCTTGCAGCACTGATTGTGCCACCCACAGAAGCAGCCTATAAAATGTAACTCTGGCCTGCCATTGCAGAACCTGTGTGCAGCCTGGGACTGCTATGTTGACTTGGCAAGTGCACACACTTGCCAGTCCCTAAACCTTCCCTTTTATACATGTTGGTCTCTCCTAAGGTATGCCCAAGGTACCCCTGTGGGCAGAATGCATTGTATGTGAAAGGTAGGACATGCCCTGATGTGTGTGGCATGTCCTGATATTGAATTACTGCCAATTTCGTTTTTCACTATTGCAAGGCTACCTGTTCCCATAGGACAGAATGGGGAGTCTGTTCATAAAATCTTATAGACATAACTGGCCCTGGGAGCAAGGTAGAAAAGTAAAGTTTAGTATGCCTGAACTGCATCTTTTGGTGAGGGTGATTTTTACATTCTGTGTTTGAAAATACCACTTTTAGAAAGTAGGTATTTTCTTGCCTAACCATCCAGTGTGCTTCTGCTAGGTTTGTGTATTGCATGTCTGGCTTTTGGATGACAGGGGCTGGAGAGGAGCTGTGACTCCAGAATTCTGATGAGTCAGGGCTGGGCTGAATGGACCTGGGTTGCATTTAGAGTAGGGGGAGGAGATTTATTTTTCACCTGAATGGGTTTGGTCTGCCTTCAACAATGCTGTCTCCACCTCCTGCCAGGAAGCTGCACCAGTGAGGACAGAACTGGTTTTGGCTGAGTACAGACACTCTCTGCCTTCAGAGAACAAAGGATTTGTGTGTATAAAAAGTGGGCCCCAGACCCCAGACTTTTAGATCACTTCTGGGAAATCAAGAGGAACCTTTGCCAATGAGAAGAGCCGGATAAGCTGATGAGGAATACTGCCCCTGTGCTGTTTGCTGTCTGGGGCCGGCCTGCAGTGGCTGCTTGCTGCCAAGGAAAGGAGAAGAAGGACTTTACTGTTTGCTTTGTCACCTGCTTGAAGAAAAGATCTCCAAGGGCTTGAAACTTAACTTGCCTCCTTTTCTGAAGTCTCAGGGACACAAAAGACTTCCTGCAACTCTGCTGGTGCTGCTGGACTCTGCCATCTTTGAGTCCTACCCTTGCCTGAGGTGCCTCCTGCAGTCAAAAGGCCTCAGAAGTGGGTGTTGCAGCTGATCTCTGCAAGAACCAGCGCAAAGCATTGCGAAACTGTGCGAAGCCTCTCGGAATTGCTGCAGGGCGGCCTAAAGTCGTGACGAGTCACACCGGGTGACGCAAAGCCTCGCCACGCAGCCCCCAGCACCGGCGCCGGATGAGGCGAAGCCTCGCAAAGCAGCACAACACATCACATTTGGGTGCCAAGTCTACAAGAACACCGGGGCCGCAGTAAGAAACCAATGCATCACCTCCCCACACAGTAGGAAACAGACACATCACCTCCCCTTTAGTAAGGAACTGACGCATCACCTCCCCTGCGTGGCAGAAAGGAACCAGCGCATCACCTTCAATGAAGTAAGGAATGGATTCATCACCTTCCCTGGGCGTAAGGAACCAACGCATCACCTTTCCTGTGGCTGTTTTTATTTGTGACTGTGATGAATCCTAAGTACTTTGTGTTGAGAGGGTTGCATCCATAGTTTGTTATGGAGAGAACTGTTTCTACCTTTTGAAAGTAATATTTTGATTACTGTATTGTGGATTTTTGTCGTTTTGGTCTTGTTTGGTTTAGATAAAAATTACTTATTTTTCTTAACTGGTGTGGTGTCCATTTGTAGACTGTATTACTGTATGTGTTCACAAATGCTTTACACACTGCCTCTGATATAAGCCTGTCTGCTCATGTCAAGCTACTAAGGGGGTGAGCAGTGGTTATTTTAAGAGTGTATCCCCCTTACCCTGACTAGAAGCAAGGGTCCCTATTTGAACAAAGGTACCTATCTCTGCCAACTAGAGACCCTCATTTCTAACAGGAACCATAAACCACAGCTTCCAGGAAGAGACACCTTGACCTTGTTATATAGCTCCTTCGATAGGTAAGATACTTGGCACTGGCACAAATCTCTCTGGGCACCATAAACCACAGCTCCCACAAGAGTCACATTGATCCTGTTTCACAGCTCCTTGGATAGCTATGATACTTGACACTGGCCCACATTACTCTGGGGCACCATAGATCACATCGCCCTAGAAGAGACACCTTGACCCTGTTCCACTGCTCCTTGGGTAGCTACAATACTTGGCACTTGCTTGCATCTTGCTGGGGCACCATAAACCACAGCTCCCCAGAAGGGATACCTTGACCCTGTTCCACAGCTCCTAGGATAATTACACTTTGCACTGGCCCACATCACTGTGGAGCACCATATACCACAGTTCCCAGGAAGAGACACCTTGACCCTGTTCCACAGCTCCATGGATAGCTACAATATTTGGCATTGGCTAGCGTCTGTATTGGGCATCATAAACCACAGCTCCCCGGAAGAGACACCTTGACCCTGTTCCACAGCTCCTTGGATAACTCTGATACTTGGTTCTGTCCTACATCTTCGGCACCATAAAACCAGAGTTCCAGGGAAGAGACAGTTTGACCTTGTTCCAAAGCTCCTGGGATAGCTATGATACTTGGCACTGGCCCACATCACTCTGGGGCACCATATACCACAACTCCCAGGAAGAGACACCTTGACGCTGTTCCACAGCTCCTTGCATAGATTTGATATTTGTCACTGGACCACATCTCTCCCGGGCACCATAAACCACAGCTCCCAGGACGAGAAACCTTGACCTTGTTGCAGAGCTCTCTGGATAGCTATGATGTTTGGCACTGTTCACATCACTGTGGGACCATGATCCACAGCTTGCAGGGAGGGATTCTGTTTTAAAATGTTCCTATATTGAGTTTTCATCAAAAGAACATTAAACAACAGTAAGTCGATGAATATCTAGGGCTCGCATCTTACAGCATAAGTATGCCCTTTATGTAAACACAATTACAACCGGTCAAAGAACCCTTTTCAGTGGTTCAGTGCAGAGGACTAAATCCTCAGAAGAGCCAGTGCAAGGAAACTTTAACAGTGTAAACGTGAAAAAGTGCACATGTATATAAATAGACAGTTATATTCAAGAGTCACCTAATACCTGTGGGGTGTTCACAATATGACAGTACCTGTGTGTAGAGAGAAGTATGTTGTCGAACATGTAGCGATGTGGACCTTAGTTTAGTAGGGCAGCATAGGCATTGTTGCCTTCAGATTACCTCTGTCCCACCCTTTGTTTACCTCCTGTTCCAGTATAATTAAGACAGGTTCATTTAGCACAGACTTGGTAACCGGTTCATGGGGTGGCGTTTCTCTGACTTGGGTTCTCTGATCTCAAGATTGTGATTCCCTTTGCTGCATCTTATGTGTCTTGTGCCACCATATCCATGACTCGAATGGGCTGTTATTTCCACTTGCGACTATATTATTAAGCAACGTCACCACTCTGATATAAGGGGGGGAAGATGTGAATTCCACGCCTTAGCAAAACTGCCTTTTTTTCGGTATAGGCAAAGATGTTTTAAGGCATGATCAAAGTGGGGTCTGGTCTAGGTCCCCAGCCTTTCAGGCGGCCCCATGACAGATTGATTGTTCTTTTATTGTCCAATTAATTAAAATCATTCCAATGAAAACAACACATTTCATAAAACAGAGTCATTTCATAAATTCATTACAAATGTTGGAGAAGTAATTATATATCCTAATAACCATTGAAGTTGCCTAAAAGATCATAAAACAATATTTCATTCATAACCTGATATGAACATTACATTTCATTATTGATCACCATACATATTGATCAAAACGTACATACGATCCGTCTTTGAACCCTTTCTCTACAAAATAATTAAAGTAACTTTATGCAGCCCCTTAAGAGAAGCTATACATAAAGTATACACATATTATGTCCAAATATAATCTTATTACTTGATATATAAACATCAAGTAATCTTCTTAAGATTTCATTATACCTTGGATACCATATCAGCAATGAAAATAGATACGGTAAAGATTTTTCCAGTTAGAATACCAGTATGGATGAGACAATATGGTTGCTTGGCATAGCCACTTTCTAATCTTATAGCATGACCAAAACATCATCCTAAGCCAATTTTCTCTCATCTATGAGGATTCATTTTATGAAGTAAACTGTTAAATTAATGATACGCCTGGAGGCACAATATAATTGCTTGGTGACACGTTCCCACCCCTTGTTCCTTAAATATAAATATCAGTTTTAAAAGTGTTAACCTCTCTTGATGCAATTTGGGGCAAATACTTACAATGTGCAGTAATGTTTCATTGGTACAACCACAAAATCTACAGTTTTGTGATTGCCAATCTTGTACCATTCTGGGAATTCCATCTTTTGTGGGGTAGTGGCCAAAACTTAACTTAAGCAATCTATCCCTTCCTGCCGGTTTTAAAAAAGAGGTTAGATAGGATTGGGGCTCAATTTTATTATACGAGTTAATAATCGACAAAGCATTCTTTTTTTTTGCAATCGTCTCCTGATCCAATAAAAGTGATACAAATTTGGTTGATTGATTTAAAATCTGTTAAGAAACAGTCTTATTTCTAACCATATCGTCAAAAGATGGGAGCTTGAAGGTATTCGAACTCTCCGTTAAATATGACCTCCATGGGCTGGTATACTCTTTCTTATTTATTTCTTGCCAGCACACATATGCAAGGGATTCAGGATCCGATAAATAGAATGAAAATAGCCATTTTAAAAACGCAGCTTGCCTCACCAATGTTTGGTTTAACAAACCAAACTCCAATCTAACAATAGCGTGTCTGACATTTTTGGGAATCTCACAGATTGATTTGAAAACCTTTATTTGTAATTTATTCCAAAGTTGGCTATCTTTCCCCAAAAAATTATGGACCCATATGTGAGCGAGGGGATGAGTTTCGCCTGCATTACCTCCAATAAATACTTGTAACTTGGGCATAATAGTTTATCTCGCAGTAAACTAAAAACAAAAGACAATTAAATTGTTTTGGCGTTTAAGTTATAAAAATGTACTTTAAAAGTCATTCTGTCATCATGTGTAACTCCCAAATATTTTTACCGCTTTACTATTTCAATAGAGAGTCCATTAATTTTCCATAATGTCTTATCTGAATTAATTGATCCTATTATAATAATTTATTTATTTTTTGTATTTATTTGTAAACCATCTGCCAATATATATTGATCAAATGACTCTATCAATCTTTGCAGCCCTATTTGCGTGTGACCTAATAAAATAGTATCATCTGCATATTGCAAATATTTTATACTTTGGCCTGCAAGGATTGGAGTGTGTGCATTGACATTATGTAAATTATGTGATAAGTCAGCTATGAAAAGGTTAAAAAGACATTGGGGAAAGTACGTAGCCCTGTTTGAGGCCACTTAGTGTTTCAAGGCAGCGTGTTCTACAGCTTCCATCTCCCATTTTGACTTGCACCCTCGTATTTGTATACAACAATATAATCATATCCAGCAAATTTTTGGGTACTTCCCATGTTAATAGCTTTGCCTAAAGGAGATTACGCGGAACAGAATCGAAAGCAGCCTTTAAATCTACATAACAGATCAAAAGCTTTTGCTTTTTGTATTTGGCTTTCTCAGCCAACAAGGTAAGTAACAACAGGTTTGTAATTGTTCACTGTCACCTGCAAAATCCGGTTTGAACAATTGGAATAACTTTCCTTGTCGTTGCCCATTCCTCTAGATTTTTAAGTAGTAATGTCGCAAACTGGCTCTCAAACTGTGCACCACCAAGGTGCAAACTGGGATTGTGAAGCTGGTCCAGTGTCTCAGACGTCATCACAAATATTACATTATAAGTTCTAGGGAGAGCCCTCCACATATGACAACATACACAATATCACAGTCCCCTTCAGTAGACAACAAACACTTATGGCCTTCACACTATCGAGAATTGACTTTAGCATCCTTTCAACCCCGAGCTACATTCATACCTGTGGCAAAAATTACAGCGCCTCATTGAGACCACTTTGGGGGATATTTATGAGGATTTGGTGCAAGGCAGTGCAGCAAGTCACAATGCTGCGCAGCCCTGCGCCAAAGTTAAAGGGTAGGAGTGCGCTATTTCTATGGCATACAGCGCATTCCTCTCCTTTCATCATGCGCTGGCGCCATTTCAGCAGCCTAGCGCCAACACAGGCACCCTTGCACCATGCATGCATGATTGTTTCTGTGCAGGAAAGGATGCGGAAATAACAAGGAGAAATATTTCTCCTCTTTGAGCCTCCCCTGGGCAGGCATACGTTTTTGGTGCATCTCCAAGTTTACATGGTCTTGTAAATATGGGGATGCGTCAAAATTTATGGGTGTTGTGTGGGAACACTCCCTATCGTAGAGTAAGGCAATGCAGAGATCTGCGCTGCCTTGCCTGACTCCATATCTATGAAGCCATTCAAGGCCACGAAAAGTGTCTTTGCATGACCTCATAAATATGAGTTGGTGGCTTGCGCTGCTGTTGCGTCACAAAAAGTGATGCTACAGGGGCACAAGGGGCTTGTTAATATGCCCCTTTGTCTTCCTAAGCGAAAGGAGCATGTGATTCTTTTGGCCCGATCTCCACATTGGTTCTTGTCAGAGAAGGGATAACAGTGGAGTGTTCATACACTGTGGGGTAGTTCTGGTAATGGTAATGGGCTCTGGTGGAAGTGGGAGCTGCCTCAAGCATGGGGACTTTACTCTTCAGGGTGGGACGAGACGGCACTTCATCCTGGGGGACTGCCAACCACCAAGCCTTGATCAACATCCAGAGGAATCAAATGGCCATATAAAGGGTAGATCTTGACTTGTTTATCTTTTATCTGATCAACCAGTCACAAATAGTGAAAATTGAGAGCTCCTTCTGTAATCAAGTCAGCCTTCATCAAACAGTTCATCAAGGCTTGATCCTTGCACCAACCCTGTTTGAGCTCTAACTTGAGCCACTTTCTGAGACTCTTAGAAACTCTGGGGTCCTCTTTCACCTGCAAGCTAATGATACCCAGAAACCCCAGTAGGTCTCATCCCCGGGCGACACCACTCTTGTCTCAACACCCTGGCAAGAATCCAAACAAACGTCAGTGAACTACTGCACATGTAACCCTGCAAAACAGAAATCCTTTTTATCTCCCTGAAGAAATCCAACCTCTATAAGAATGGAGAAAATCCCTGTCTGTCATGAATAGCCAACCCACCTCTGTTCAGCACGCCACGCCGCTTGGCTTCACCTTTGACAACCGGTTGAACGTTCAAACAGCGGCCACGACCAAGGGTGCTGATGCCAACTAGGGCTTCTCTGGGGGAATCAGGCAGCGCGTTCCAGAACAGGACTTAAAATCAGTTGATCAGGCACTGGTTCTCTCCAGCCTAGACTATGCGATCTCACTCCTAGGGGGCATCCCTGAAGGTGACCTAGCTCCACTCAGAGCAAACCTACATGCTGGGTCCACTTGGTTTCCCAACACAAGAAATCTTACCGCATCCTCCTCTTCCGCTTCCCCTCCAACGGCTTCAATGAAGAGAGCTCATTTTAAACCTGCCGGCACCACACACAAGGCCCTGAATTCCTTCTTGGCATCGACCTAACTAGAAAACTGAAGATCTCAGGTGCAAAACTGTGTTCAAGAAATAGAGAATCCCTTCTCCTAGAGCCTCCTACCTTCAAACAAGAACAGTACATGACCCGGTTATTATGAGAAAACTTTTGAAGAACCTGGAACTCCCTTCGCCCCAATGACCACATGCCATGCTACCTTTAAAAGGAACTTAAGTCTCTGATCTTCAAAACGCAATTGGGATAAATCTATGACCTCTCACTCACTCTCAAATGTCTATTTTTCACTCCTTCTGTGCTGTATCCCAAATATATTTGCGCAATGGGTGTTGGTAAATGTTCTCTTTTAAAATGATGTGATGCTCATTGGCCATGTCATAGGATCACTGTAGAGAAAGTTTATGGCCTGACGTGGGTTGTCTTAAACAAATTATTGAGTAACAGGAGTGTAGTATTGTTCTTGTTTAATCTGCTGCACTGTTTTAATATGTGGTGTGGTATGTGGAATGACAGAAACTTTTGGGACACCTTGAAGAGGGCTGTATCTTCACTGGGAGCTGATGAAGCTCTGTTACAATAGGATTATGTGGCTGGAGATCAGGGCCGGAATGGCCGTACTGGCATCAGGCGTTTCCTCGGGAGGCTGGAAGGGTAGGCAACAGTTTTGTTACTAGGTGCCAGTTTTGCAGCTGTGTAACAAAAGCAACAAGCCAGCATAATCCACTCATTTTAGTTTCCAGCCTCTTAGGGTCAGCCTGTGCTTCACACTTGCACATCCCCTTCCACCAAACTCCTCTTGGAGTGGCCAGGCTTGCATACTACGCACCGTGTGGGTTCTGGTCCAACAAAATTGTCAGGGCTGCTTTGGGTTCCCAGTCCTGCCCTGCGAGAGATTTATTAAGGATCAGGCTCAAGATATCAGGATGTTCGTTAATCAGTACACCTCCTCAATGGCGTAACAAAACTTGAGGGGTTCCACCTGCAAATTACATTGAGGGGGATCCAGTGAGGAGCTCTCAGGCCAGGGGCCCGTGCACATTGCTGGAGGGGGCCCCCTGCACCGTGGAGGCTGTGGGGGCTAATGTTACACCACTGCATCCCCGATTTTAGCTAAAATGGTCACAAGGTGATTGCCGACTGTCAACCACTGGTCCGTGACAGCTGAAGCTGCGAACGCCAGAAGTCCTATACAAACACATGTGATCTATTTAAATAAAACTGTTGTACATCGGAATCACCAGCATTGTCATCTGTAATCGTAAAAGCAACATGGCTCCGCTCCTCGTGGAGGAGCGATGAAAGGCCATGAAAAGATGCCATCAAATACTCAGCAGAAAATTATTCTGCAGTGCCGGCATCGACCTGCACCCAACCTACCAGCATCACCTTGGGAAAACCGAAATAGGAACCTAGATGAGACCTTAAAATGAAATTACACGCCTGTGCAAAACACAGATTGGGCAGCATATCAAATGAAGCAGTAGTCTATTCCATTGACCATTTTTTTAGATGACCTAGAAACATCTTTAGTTGGTTCTGGATTGCCACAGCGACTGGAATCTCATGCAGCGGTGGTGACAGTTACAGATGAGCACTAATACATATATTATAACATATATATATCTATATATATATCCACTGAAAAAAACATAGGTTCCAGGGACATTATAGTTAGAAATTAGCATTTAAAAAACCTTAGAAATTTACTGAAAAAACCACAGATTTCAGGGAAGTTATAGCTAGTTGGACATTTAATTTGTACAAAACTGGAGAAATTCGGCTGTTATAGTTTGTTCAGCTAACTATAACTCACGCCCCCGCAATGCACTGCTGATGACGTCACATATTACATCATTCATGGCATGGAACTGGCTGGGTGATCAGAGGAGTGCATAGGTAGTGACAAGGAGATGGCTGGACTGCATCAGTAGTGCTCAGGGGATTGTAGCAGTGCATGTGTTAGTGCCTGGGCCATTGCATAAGTACATGAGTACTGATTGGATGATTAGAGTACTGCAAGGAGAGTGCATGGTGAATTTATAACAGTGCTTGTGTTTTGGCGCAGTGATTAGATATGGACATGAAACTGGCTGGGTGATTGGAGGAGCGCATGGTAGTGATTGTAGCAGTGCATGTGTTAGTGCCTGGGCCATTGCATGAGTACATGGGTAGTGACTGGATGATTAGAGTACTGCAAGGAGAGTGCATGCTGAATTTATAAGTGCTTGTGTTTTGGCGGAGTGATTAGATAAGGACATTGAGCTGGCGAGCTTGTGGAGATGCACCTGAGCGCCTGTGAGAGGCACTGAAACATGTAAGGATTGTGGCAGCATGTCCAGCAACCACATATACAATTCCTTTTTCTCTCTATTGATGACGGATGAAATCCAGAAACACGTGTCCAGAGATGTACAGCACTAACCTGCACCACTTTGGTGGAACACTCCAGTAAAATCTCAAGTAAGCATATATTAAGAACTGCATTTACCATAATGCTAAGGGGCGAACTGTGCTGGGAGGTAAAACAGTGTGCTCCCACCACTTCCTGTTTTGCAAAGGCTTCCTTGAACCATTAAGCTGACGAGCTTGTGGAGATGCACCTGTGCCCCTGTGAGAGGTACTGAGACCTGTAAGGATTCTGGCAGCCTGCTCAGAAACCCCATATACAATTCCTTTTTCTCTCTACTGATGACGGATGAAATCCAGAAACACGTGTCTAGAGGTTGTACAGCACTAACCTGCACCAACTTTGGTGGAACACTCCAGTAAAATCTCAAGTAAGCATGTGTTAAGAACTGCATTTACCATAATGCTAAGGGGCGAACTGTGCTGGGAGGAGAAGCAGCGTGCCCCCACCCCTTCCTGTTTTGAAAAGGGTCCCTTGAGCCATTGAGCTGACAAACTTGTGGAGATACACCTGTGCGCCTGTGAGAGGTACTGAGACCTGTGAGGATTGTGGCAGCCTGCTCAGCCCCCCCAGATGAAATTCGTTTGTATCTCTACTGATGACAGATGAAATCCAGATACACGTGTCTAGAGATGTACAGCACTAACCTGCACCAACTTTGGTGAATCACTCCAGTAAAATCTCAATGTATTAAGAGCTGCATTTACCATAATGCTAAGGGGCGAACTGAGCTGGGAGGTGAAGCAGTGTGCTCCCACCTGTAGGAAGGTGGAATCTGACTATATGGTTGCCCCCACTTTTGTCCTGGTGTTTTGCTGGTTTATGACTTAGTTGGACTGGGATCCTGTTATTCAGGGCCCCAGTCTATCTGCTTTCTCAGTAAAATGGTTTACATGTACATTAGGTACATATCTAATTGGATTCTAGAGTGCCTTATACGCCCCTAGTATATGGTATACTATATACCTAGGGCATAGGTACCTCAGAGGCCTACCAAGGGCTGAAGCATGTATGCCACCCCTGGGAAACACTCCAAAATGGCACCACAGGTCTGCTACTGCAGCCTGGGTAAGGGTGTGCTTGCACCCCTTACAGTGGCATAGGCTACCTATATCACTACCATTGCACACACATATAAAACCTATGAGTTACTCCTATGGCAGGCCTTAACAATCCTGAAGGCAGAGTGCTTGGTTTTTATGTGAGAGGGTGCCCCTGCATGAGCAGAGCCCCTCTGCAGCGTTCGGAGTACCTCCTCTGATGCTGTTTGTGGTGCAGCCTGACCATATACTCTTAAGTGCATTATAACCTCACGGTAAATGCTAACTTTGGGATGGCTGCATCAAAACATGTTGTGTTTGGTGTCAAACGCTTTGGAATACAACCCCCCGCCCCGCCAGTTCTGGCGGCGGGGGTAGCATTCCACCCTTCTAGAGGGAGAGACATGTTCACACTGGTCTAACCCGGTAGGACTTTCTTGAGCCCTGGCATCACAAAATGGATGCCTCTGCCACAGACACGGGTCTGGCGTCCTGCTGCTGACCGAAACTCTGGCAGGGGAGGCCTAGACAATAGGTTTCCTGTCCCAGGGAGGTGTAACCACCTCCCCAGACAGGCAGATGTGTATTGGGGCTGGGCGGGAGCACTCTCTGGTGCTTTGAAGTCCTGCACTGGGGGCACACTTGGTGTCCCTGTGCATAGTCCAGTTCAAACCAGTTGCAGGGGCTACCTGCCCCTGCTCTGGCGTGAAACTGTACAAAGGAAATGGGTGTAACCGCCCCTCTTTCCAAACCTTCACATAGGTGGGTCCCTAGAGTATGTCCAACCTCCAAACTTAGTATAAGTATGGGAACCCAGTCCTTGAGACTTTAGATTACCATGGACGAAACTCTGCAACATATATCCTGGACTTTCGACTTTCTATTTCGACTAGAAGACGGAAGAAATCTCCCTTGGGGTCAAGGAGTGACTCCCCTGCTTGGCAGGCACCAAAGAAGCAACTGTCCGGTCTGCAATTCCGAAGCTCCCGCTGGACGCCAAAGTCTCTGCATCACCAGAGGTGGATTTCCTGACTTCGCCGAGGCTTCCCTGAGTCCACAGCAAAGCTGAGGTACGTGGCTATCGTGGGTGACGAGGAACCGTGACCCCTGGGCACCACGTACTATTGCTGGTACATCAACTTCCTGTTTATCCTTGAAGTTCTGCTTTGGGCTCCGAGTAGCCCCAGCCTTGAGCACTGACTGCACTGAAGATCTCTGGCCTCCACTCCACGAGTGACCCGTGGGCCGGGTTCCAGTGCGACTGCTTGAGGCTCCTTCGCGATCGCTAGCCTGTTGGCTAGTGGGTCCCCACAAAGGCAACTCCTCTTCTACTTGGGCTTTCCTGGTTGCTCCGGACGTGCCCTGACTTACCCTTGCTGGGTGAGTCCATCAGACCTTGCTGATCTGCACCGACATCCTTCTTCTCTTTCCACGAGACTTGCCGTTGCCAAGGCTTGTTGGCTCCAATCTGGTCACCGACACCGCAGCACTCGATTTCATGGGACAACTCGAATTCGGCTCGTAGACTTCGACAACGCCTCCTGGACCTCGTGGCTGAAGAATCAAATCACCCGTCAACTCACCTGAAGCACCCAACATCTGTGGGCATTGGTCCATCCTGCCCTCGGTCACTGGCTAGTGACCCAGACTCTGTCCCCTCTGCTTTCAGGTTCCTTTCATCCTAGATCCTGGCTTGGATCTCTTCGGACACTTCTCCTCTTCACGGCAGCAGCAGTTCTTTGCCAGCTTCCATTGTAATCGACGACGCGACCCGACACCAAAAGACACCTATGCACCCGGCTTCCCTGAGTGAGGTAACTCGAGCACTCCAGTGCTCCCGTGGGTGCTAGACCTACAACTTCTTAAGTCCAAAAGGGTTTGGTCCTGACTCAATTCTAAGTGTCCCTAATCTTTAAATTTGGTTTACACACTGCACACAGTCCCCCGTGGGTCCCCTGTGTCACTACCTTGGGTGGTTCCTTGGGGTCCCAGCAATTCTACAGGCTCTAGGCCTTGTGTCTAGTTCAGTCGTGGTTCTTATACCACTTTCTTGGTATATGGTTTGATACGCCCCTAGGGCCCAAACGTGTATTTGTGCTATTACTGTTGATTGCTAACTTGTAAATGATGTACTTCGAACTCCAGTCTCATAAAGAGACTAGAGGGGTGTGTTCTATCTCAAATACATATATTTTGAATATATACCTGGTGTAGTTGTCCTTTCATTTGATCATTCAATAGATTATAGACTGGTAAAACAAGCTGCTTTACATTCCTTCAAGACTTAGCCTGAAGGCTGCTCTCCATAGCTACCACTAGGATAGCTTCCAATAAAGGTTGTCTTTAACCAATTCACAATAAGGGGTTGTTTGGACTGATACAAGGTGCCCACTAGAACTAGTGGACGGCATATATCAGGCCACCTTCTCACACCACCCCTACCTGTTTTGAAAAGGCTCCCTTGAGCCATTGAGCTGATGAGCTGTGGAGATGCACCTGAGCGCCTGTGAGAGGCACTGAAACATGTAAGGATTGTGGCAGCCTGCTCAGCAACCCCATATACAATTTGTTTGTATCTCTGCTGATGACGGATGAAATCTAGAAACACATGTCTAGAGATGCACAGCACTAACCTGCACCAACTTTGGTGGAACACTCCAGTAAAATCTCAAGTGAGCATATATTAAGAACTGCATTTACCATAATGCTAAGGGGTGAACTGTGCTGGGAGGTGAAACAGTGTGCTCCCACCCGTTCCTGATAAGGACATGGAACTGGTTGGGTGTTTGGAGGAGTGCATGGGTAGTGACAGGGAGTTGGCTGGATTGCATCAGTAGTGCTCAGGGGATTGTAGCAGTGCATGTGTTAGTGCCTGGGCCATTGCATGAGTACATGGGTAGTGACTGGATGATTCGAGTACTGCAAGGAGAGTGCATGGTGAATTTATAAGTGCTTGCGTTTTGGCAGAGTGATCATATTAGTACATAGAACTGGCTTGGTGATTGGAGGAGTTCATGGGTAGTGACAAGGGGATGTCTGGACTGCATCAGTAGTGCTCAGGGATTGTAGCAGTGCATGTGTTAGTGACTGGATGATTAGAGTACTGCAAGGAGAGTGCAGGCTAAATGTATAGGTGCTTGGGTTTTGTCAGAGTGATTGGATAAGTACATGGTACTGGCTGGGTGATTGGAGGAGTGCATGGGTAGTGACAAGGAGATGGCTGGACTGCATCAGTAGTACTCAGGGGTTTGTAGCAGTGCATGTGTTAGTGCCTGGGCCATTGCATAAGTACATGTGTAGTGACTGGATGATTAGAGTACTGCAAGGAGATTGCATGGTGAATTTATAAATGCTTGTGTTTTGGCGCAGTGATTAGAGAAGGACATGGAACTGGCTGGGTGATTGGAGGAGTGCATGGGTAGTGACAAGGAGATGGCTGGACTGCATCAGTAGTACTCAGGGGTTTGTAGCAGTGCATGTCTTATTGCCTGGGCCATTGCATAAGTACATGTGTAGTGACTGGATGATTAGAGTACTGCAAGGAGATTGCATGGTGAATTTATAAGTGCTTGTGTTTTGGCGCAGTGATTATATAAGGACATGGAACTGGCTGGGTGATCGGAGGAGTGCATGAGTAGTGAAAATGAGATTACTTGACTACATCAGTAGTGCTCAGGGGACTGTAGCAGTGCATGCGTTTGGGCTAACCCTGGGCGTAGTTTGCGTATTATCACTACACGTAGCTACGCTTTGATCTACGTTCAGCTACTCCTCAAACTGCGTAGTGCGTAGCTGATAGCACTGTGTGCTTCTCTGCTCTGAGCAATAATTGCAAACAGTATCTTGCACAGTGCAAGTTATGATGAAATAAGTATTTCTGTCTTTATATGCTAAAATGCATATAGTCATTTCACAAAAGTGAAAATGATAAATTAGCAAGCAGTGAGAGAGGTGATGATTTTGGGATCCTCCCTAACCTAACCCTGCTCTGGCGTGAAACTGGACAAAGGAAATGGGTGTAGCCACCCCTCTTTCCTGACCCTCCCATAGGTGGGTCCCCAGAGTATGTCCAACCCCTTCCTTGGGTATAAGAAAGGAATCCCTTGCTACAGGACCTGGACAAAACTCTGATATAGAAATCCCGGAACTTCGACGATCTACACGACTAGATGACTGAAGAATCTTCCTTGGAGTAAAGGAGTTACTCCCCTGCTTGGCAGGCACCAAAGACGCATCTGTCCTGTCTGCCTCTCTGAAGCTCCCGCCGAACGCCAAAGAATTTGCGACACAGGAGGTGGGTTCCCAGACTTCCCAGAGGCTGACCCAAGTCCCCAGCAAAGCTGATACCCGTAGCCCTCGTGGGTACCGTGAAACCGGAACCCCTGGACACCATGCACATTTGCAAGTACATCAGCTTATCAACGTCCCTTGAGGCTGTGCTTTGGGTTACTTGTAGCCCAGACCCCGAGCTCCTTTTCCACCGTAGATTGCTGGCCTACACTCCACGAGTGTTCCGTGAGCCCGCCCTTTGTGTGTTCACTTGAGGCTCCTTTGCGATCCCTGGTCCATCGACTGGTGGGTCCCTGCTGAGGCAACTCTTACTTTGATTGGGCTTCCCTGGTTGCTCCAGATGTGCCCTGACTCTCCATCCCTTTGAGAGTTCCCAGGACCTTGCTGGTCCGCACCAAAGTATTTCTTCTCTTCCTGTGTGGGTTGCTGTTGCCAAGGCTTGTTGTGTCCAATCCGGGCACCGATGCTGTAGCACTCAACATCCTTTGTGGGACAGCTCGAATCCAGCTCCTGGTCATCCTCGGCGCCTCATGGTCCTCGTGGCTGAAGAGTCAATCTTCCCCTCTTCGCACCTGAAGCACCTGACATTGGTGGGCATTCGTCTATCGTGCCCCTGGTCACTGGCAAGTGACCCAGACTCTGTCTCCTCTGCTTTCAGGTTCTTCACATCTTCAATCCAGGCTTGGATCTCTTCGGACACTTCTCCTCTTCCCGGCATCAGCACTTTTCAGTCTCCTGCCATTGAAAACGACGACGCGACCCAACACCATTTGACACCTATGCAGCCGGCTTCCCTGGGTGAGGTAACACGAGTACTCTGGTGCTCCCGTGGGTGTTGGCCCTAAAACCATCTAAGTCCAAAAGGGTTTGTTCCTAGTCCACCTCTAAGTGTCCTTAAACTTTAAAATTCTAACCGTGACTTTCCCCATAGAGGCTAACGGGAGCTCACAGCTGTGCTCACACACTGCACACGCCCCCCGTGGGTCCCCTGTGTCACTACCTTGGGTGGTTCCTTGGGGTCCCAGCGATTCTACAGGCTCTAGGCCTTGTGTCTAGTCAAGTCGTGGTTCTTATACCACTTTCTTAGTATATGGTTTGGTCCGCCCCTAAGGCCTAATGTGGATTGTGCTAATTTACTGTAATATTTGAAGTGCAACATGTGCTTTCACCTCTAGCCTCATAAAGAGACTAGTAGAGTGTGTTTAGAAATAAATACATATTTTTTATATATATACCTGGTGTAGTTGTCCTTTCATTTGATCATTCAGAAGATTATAGACTGGTAAAACAAGCTGCTTTACATTCCTTCAAGACTTAGCCTGAAGGCTGCTCTCCATAGCTACCAATAGGATAGCTTTCAAATAAGGTTGTCTTTAACCTATCATCAATAAGGGGTTGTTTGGACTGGTGCAAGGTGCCCAATATAACTTGTGGACAGCATATGCCAGGCGAACATCTAACAATAGGTACCTTCTGTGGCCATCCCGTGGATGAATGCGTTCAGATGCAAGTGTGTGGTTGGTCCAACCGAAACATTTTACTCAGAAATCTTAGAACAGGAACAATGGAAGAGTTGAGCGCAATGAGTTTGTCTGTTTTTCAGGGAGAGCTTTCGCATTTCAGCTGGTTCTTCAAAGTACTTTTACACAAAGTCTAAAGTTTTCTCACAAGTTTCAGTAGTGGTATTATCTTGAAGAATAGTCCTCAGGTGTTTAGGACTAGCTTTACAAATTGATTGCTTCCATTTGCATGTGGGAGGAATGGGCGAGGGGGCAAAGCTTGACTTCAAGGACCCAAATATGTGACAAGCACCAACTGGTCCACTTAAATCACTCCAGTCATGCGGCAGCCTCCATGGTCTCAGGACTTTTAGCAGCCTCTAGCTTTAGCAGGAAGGAAGGCTTCTCTGGTAAGATCTTTAGCCTCTATTGGCCAGTTGAAAAACAGGAATAGGATGGTTTCACTCCTGGGTCCTGGTGCAAAATGCTGGAGTGCAGAATAGAAGACAAGAACTCAATCAAATGGTATCTGATTTGTAGGCAGAAATTCTTCTGTGAAACATCAGGGAAGTCTGTGTCTTCTTTCCTCTGGGATTCCAGGAAGAGTCTCTCCTTTGGGGTATTATGAGATCACTGCAGTACTGTGTGGTCAGTGCTTGGGGCATCGCTGTGGACATTACTGGAGATAGTCTTTCTGTATATTGGAAGATCCCAGCAGTACTGAATGATCATTTCTTGGAGATATTGCTGCAGATTCTAATGAAGAGAGTCCTTCCTTGTATTCGGAGATCAGTGCCTGGTTATTGCTTGGGGTATCTCTACAAACGCTACTTGTAATCAGCTAGTGAGAGGTATTCTGCGTACTGGAAGATTCTATCAGTATTAAGGTGTAGGGAGGAGCTCAAACATCAGGTTGACCAGGGAGCACCACTGGAGCTGTCTTCTGTATATCCTGACAAGCAAGAGGTTCTTCTGCTTTTGATTGATGGCTCAATATCTTATGTATTTGATTTGTGTCTCAATCTAGTATGTATTTGATTGGTGGCTCAAACTCTTGTGTATTTAAATGGTGGCTCAATCTCTTGTTTATTGGATTGGTGGCTCAGTCTCTTGTGCATTGGATTGGTGGCTCGATCTCTTGTGTTTTGGATTGGTGGCTCAGTCTCTTGTGTACTTGATTGGTGGCTCAATCTCTTGTGTATTTAATTGATGGCTCAAACTCTTGTGTATTTGATTGGTGGCTCAAACTCTTGTGTATTTAATTGATGGCTCAAACTCTTGTGTATTTGATTGGTGGCTCAAACTCTTGTGTATTTAATTGACGGCTCAATCTCTTGTGCATTGGATTGGTGGCTCAAACTCTTGTGTATTTAATTGATGGCTCAATATCTTATGTATTTGATGTGTGGCTCAATCTAGTATGTATTTGATTGGTGGTTCAAACTCTTGTGTATTTAAATGGTGGCTCAATCTCTTGTTTATTGGATTGGTGGCTCAGTCTCTTGTGTATTGGATTGGTGGCTCGGTCTCTTGTGTATTGGATTGGTGGCTCAATCTCTTGTGTATTTGATTGGTGGCTCAAACTCTTGCGTATTTAATTGATGGCTCAAACTCTTGTGTATTTGATTGGTGGCTCAAACTCTTGTGTATTTAATTGATGGCTCAAACTCTTGTGTATTTGATTGGTGGCTCAAACTCTTGTGTATTTAATTGATGGCTCAAACTCTTGTGTATTTGATTGGTGGCTCAAACTCTTGTGTATTTAATTGATGGCTCAATCTCTTGTGCATTGGATTGGTGGCTCAAACTCTTGTGTATTTAATTGATGGCTCAATATCTTATGTATTTGATGTGTGGCTCAATCTAGTATGTATTTGATTGGTGGCTCAAAGTCTTGTGTATTTAAATGGTGGCTCAATCTCTTGTTTATTGGATTGGTGGCTCAGTCTCTTCTGTATTGGATTGGTGGCTCGATCTCTTGTGTATTGGATTGGTGGCTCAATCTCTTGTGTATTTGATTGGTGGCTCAAACGTGTGTATTTAATTGGTGGCTCAATCTCTTGTACATTGGATTGGTGGCTAAATCTCTCATGTTTCAGATTTGTGGCTCACTCTCTTGTGTATTTGATGGGTGACTCATTCTCTTGCATATTGGATTGGTGGTTCAATCTCTTGTATATTTGATTGATGGCTCAATCTCTTGTGTACTGGATTGGCAGCGAAATCTCTTGTGTATTTGATTTGTGGCTCACTCTGGTGATGCGGAAAATTAATAATAATAGCTCAGTAAAATAAGAGGCAGAATCCGTGGTATTAGAGGTTCGGAACGGGCTTTATTCCAAAATCAATTCGAATTGATGGACTCCATATTCCATCACCGCGAAGGTTCAGGAAGTGAAGGACCATACTTTATTGACAGGTAATCATTTTTATACAATAGGCATTACAATGAAACAGATGCAGGAGGCGTAACAGTTGATAACAAAGATAAAAACATACATGCGTAACTAAAATGGGTGTAACTGGGCGTAACTAAAGAACGTCATCAGGTATGATGTCATAAATGGGTGGTTTCATGAAAGAATTTCGCAATGTCAGCAGAAATACTTGGCAGAGATGCGCGCGCAGCAGCATGACGTGTGATTGACGTGCAACTAGGGGGTGAAGGGGACTTGACATTTAGCTCTACATGTGGAGACAGAAGTCTGGGGGGTCAAGTCAACCTAATCCCAAATCATATCTAACATCCTATGTTTAAAGAACTATGTTATCCAAAAGGAAAGGTCTTTCGAACAAAATCTATTCTATACTGACTGTGAGTGCGTGTACAAGCGTCTAAGTGTCTACACTAGATGCGAGGGCAGAAATCTTCCATAGTAACAGGGCTATGAATTACTTGCATAAAGACCGAGAAGCCGGGCCTTTTGCTCGGTAGCTGGAAGAATGTTTACTTAAACTACTAGACAGGAATGCATTGTATGGGGAGCGGAGCAGATAATCTTGAAGGTGAAATACAGTTTTTGGCAAGCAGACAGGTCGAGTCAGGCACCGTTAGCCGCGCAGGGAGTAGGACAAAGTTCATGGATACAGATGCGAGCTCAAACTGGAGCTTTCAGAGGCAGAAGGCAAGAAAAGGACTTAATGGCAGAATCAGGGCCTACTCGCCTGGACTGTAAAATGGGATAAATGAACCATATAAAGCCGGTGGCCTTTCATACTTAGGAATGGAATATCCGACCCATTCATGGCAGATCTGAAAGAGGACATGTTGGCGGTGGACGCACATGTGTTTGCGTCTTCATAACTGGAACTGGAGGGAACATACATGTACTTGTGATTTATACATGAAACCGTTGGGGTCCAAGATAGGGGACATAACTGACCATAAAAATCCATATTTCCACATTCCCTCCTTGTCCCCTACTTGCCCTTAAGAGATATCAATCTTCATCAATCCGTTGATCTGTTCATATAGCATCATTTGTTCTTCTTTCTTCTTCCGGGATGAATGAAATCTTGGTGGTGGAATACACGATGTGGCACACAGACCACAAATCGCTGGTCCACATTGTAGGCATAAGCAGCAACTGAATAGTATGAGAAAGCCAATACCTAGGAAGGATAGGACCCTCCATCCAAAGGTAGATAATACACTCCAAAACCAACCGGACCAAGTCCAGGTGCCTGGATTCTGGTGTATCTGGCTTACAATCTTATGAAGGCGAGTTATGGCTTTATATACAGATGGCGAATTTTCTGGTATGAAAATGCAACAACTTGATCCGATGACCCTACAAGCTCCGCCCCTATCGGCCAGGATGACGTCAAGGACAAGACGATTTTGAAGCACAACAATCCGCATAGCAGACTGCTCTTCTGTTAAATTGCCTAAGGCGGAAATAGTTTTGTTCACTACTGCTTCAAGGGTTCTGGTTAATCTACGTATCAGCTTACTATTGGTAACTGTACCTATATAGGGAAAGAGACCTTTATTGAAATCTGTGTATTTTTCCCATGCTGTCTCAGTGTAATCGACGATTGGGAGATCTCTCCGTTCTCTATTGTGTACTAAATGAGTATTTCTATGATAATCAGGAGGAGCTAGGAAAACAGGTGGCAAAAGGAATCCGATGTAGCAGGTACCATCCCAATCTAGAGGCAAACGTATATATGCAGTCTGACCACATATGAAGTAGGAATGGCGAGAGGCTCTAAATGTAGACTTGCCTTGATCACTGAATTCTATTACAGTGGTGCATCTACTATGGCCCATATGTATGGAACCATTCTTTCTTACACATAATTCACCTTTAACTGGAAATACTGACATAGCGGGCAAAATTGGTGCAGCTTCGGATTCAACATTCAGGATCATGAGATTAAGCGTGAAATTCCCTAATCCATATACCTCATTTTCTAGATCAGTTCCTGTTCTTTTGGGAAGTCCCTCCTTGTTAGGGTAGCAGACTTTAAGCAAAACTAAGTTCAGGTTTCCCCATACCCAGTTGTCTTGATAAACTGCGGAATTCGAATCTAGGGAATTAATTAAACTAAACCATGCTCCACAGGAGCCATTGTGTGTGAACGGATATGGAAAGAGAGGCAGAATTCCCTTATAGTTCTGATAGGGAGGGAGTCGGCCACATATCCAACAATTTGTAGCATTGCTAGCCTGATGGGAATGATGTAACATACTAATAAAAGTGTTATTGCGCAGCGCAAATCTATAGGACAACTCATGCGGGGGTAATTCACTAAAAGAATGTTCAGCAGTAACATTGTAAATATGTTTAGAAATAGGATAATATATGTGCAACAATATACTTGCAGCGATTATTAAAAGACTTAAGAAAAACAAAATTAATAACGTCACTGTGCAATGACTACGCAGTGATTTACAGTACGCATGTTGTTTCAACTGCATTCTTCGGTTTCTTTCTCTATTCAGGTCTAAGGGATACATGTCAGAGACAAATTCGACCGATTCACCTTGGAGAGGACTTAAACAATCAAATTGTCTGACTTGTTAGACCGTAGTTTTAGTTTGTATAGTTCCTTATTACTCAGTTCAACCAAAGGAAGCTTTGAGTCAATCGGTGAAGACACGCGAGGTGTATCGTTTACTTCAGACGGTAGTCCATGAAATTTCATGATATGACTTGAATGTATCCAGCCTTTGCGACCTTCGATCTTCACGGCTGTCCTCGTGGTTAACAGTACGAGTTGAGGCGATTTCCACCTAGGATCCAGCTGAGACTTCCGGTCAAAGTTCCTCACTAACACCAGGTCCCCGGGAATTACGTCATGGGGTTTCACCTCGGTGTTGTCGGGAAAAGCTGCAGCTACCTGTGAACGACAAGATTGTAGTGCAGACATCAAGGAAGCCAAGTAATCTGTCAGCATATTTGAATCAACATCAGTTATTTTGCGTGGTATAGGCGTCCCCCACATATTTGGTGGTCTGCCAAAGATCACCTCATAAGGGGATAGCCCTGTTCGAGAGTGCGCTACCATTCTCATGTAAAAGAGTGCAACTGGTAAGGCTACTACCCAGTCGACACCTTTCTCTCTACATATTTTGGACAATCTAATTTTCAGAGTTTGATTATGTCGTTCCACGAGACCTGCTGCCTCGGGGTGTCGGACACAGTGAAATTTCCACTGATAGCCTAACAAAAGTGAAACGTGTTTCATTAGTTCGGATGAGAACGGCTGGCCGTTATCTGAGTAGACAACACGTGGTAAACCGTACCGTGGGAAGAATTCTCGAACCAACTGTTTGGCAGTAGTCGGGGCAGTGTAATCTGAAACCGGGTATGCTTCTGTCCAACGGGAAAGAGCACAGACAACTACAAGAACATATTTGAATCCTCGACATCGTTCCATCTGGATATAATCCATCTGGAGGACTTCAAAAGGGTGATCAGGAGGCTGAAATCCACCCTGTTCTACGGGAATGCTTTTACCTGGGTTAAACTGACAACAGATCATACAGGTACGAACTTTTTGTTTAGCTGCTGCTCGTAAATGTTTGTTGAACCAAATGTGTTGAATGCTGTCTAGCATAGCTTTTTCTCCTAGGTGCGCTGGACTATGTATTGTATTAATAACGACTTGGACCATTGAATCAGGAAGGAACCATACAGATTTTTCCTTCGTCATCCATCCTTGATCCGTTTGGATCCCTCCTAATTCAGTCCATTTCTTTATTTCATCTGGTGTAGCATGTGTCTGTATGTCAATTACGTCAAGAGCGGGATCCTTAACCATCATGCAATGTGTTGGTGTCGGAACTATTGTCTTTGTCATGTCAGAGGTGTGAGTTTGAGCAGTCTGTTTGGCTGTTCTGTCAGCTAGATCATTGCCTTGGGAAATGATATCCGTAACTTTCGTATGAGCTTTACATTTCATAATTGATATTGCAGTGGGTAGATGTATTGCATCTAATAAGGCATGAATGAGGGGTCCGTGTTGAATGTGGGCACCGTGAGAAGTTAAATAACCTCTCTCTCGCCACAGCACGCCGAAGTCATGTACAACTCCGAATGCATAACGTGAATCAGTGTATATGTTGACTTTTTTATTCGTAGCTTGAATACAGGCTTGTGTCAGAGCGATGAGCTCTGCTGCTTGAGCTGACAAGGTATTTATGCAATTTGTTTCAATGACTTCAGTGTCTGTTGTGACTGCATACGCGGCCACTAGCTCTCCTGTACTTGTTCTCATACATGAACCATCTACATACAACGTCAGGTCTGGATCTGACAATGGGACGTCTGTCAAGTCTTGTCTAGGTTTCGTCGTGATAGTGATAACTTCAATACAATCATGTGCTAGTGGGTCTGTTCCGTTTACTGGTAACAGTGTGGCAGGATTCAATGTACTACAACGTCTGATTTCTATGTGTGGCTGAAACAATGTTAATTCGTAACCGGTGAGTCTTGCTATGGTCAAGTGTTGTGTTTGTGTGCGGTTCAAGAGAACCTCTACTGCATGTGGTACTTGTACTGTCAATTGGTGTCCTAACACTATGGCATCGCTTTGTCGTATTGCTAAAGCTGTTGCTGCCACTGATTTCAGGCACGCAGGCAGAGCCTGAGCTACGGGATCTAATGTACTAGAAAAATAAGCACATGGTTTGTGTGATCCTGCTTGTTCCTGTGTGAGTACTGACAAGGCAGTACCTTCGCGTTCTGTAACAAAGAGTGTAAACTGTTTATTGTAACATGGTGTTGCTAACACAGGTGCTTGACATAAAGCTTTCTTTAGGCTTTCAAAAGCTTGTGTATGTTCCTGAGTCCAAGGGAGGACAGTCGATGTGGCTGCCTCCTGTGTTGTCAACTGAATGAGTGGTTTTGCTAGAAATGCATACTGCGGGATCCACTGCCTACAATATGAAGTGAGGCCTATAAAAGCCCGCACCTCCTTTTGTGTCTTGGGTATTGGCATGTTAGCAATTAACTGGATGCGATCTGGTGTAAGCTGCCTTCCCTCCTTGGACAGCGAGTGCCCAAGGTAAACAACTCGCTGGACACAGAATTGCAGCTTAGAAGGGGACACCTTGTGCCCCTTTTCGGCAAAAAATTGTAAAACCGTCAGTGAGGCTTTTTCACATTCAGGTTCGCTTCTAGCGGTGATCAGCAGATCATCGACATATTGAAGCAGGGCAGTGTTGACTGGCATGTGGATACTGTCAAGTTCTCGTTTCAGTGCTTGGCTATAGATGCTGGGGCTTTCTGTGAATCCTTGAGGTGCGCGTGTGAATTTAAAGCTTCGTCCATTTAAACTAAATCCGAACAAGTATTGGCTTTCCGGATCTATTGGGACGCTGAAAAAGGCATTCTTGAGATCAATTACAGTAAAGAATGTTGCTTCGGAATCAATGGCTGTCAATAATGAAGAAATGTCTGGGACTATGGGGTATTGTGGTACAATACATTTATTTAATTCGCGCAGATCAATAACCAATCGATATACTGGCGGGGCTTTCGGATCAGTTCGTTTAAGAATCGGAATTATCGGGGAATTACATACATTGGAGTCGGTTTCCACAACCACTCCTTGGGTAATAAGCTCGTCAATGATTTGCAGTAAAGCCACTACAGCATCTGGGGGTAACTTGTATTGTCGCATTCGTGGTAGTACCACTCCTGTCTTTAGTGTGACTCGATATGGTGTAATGTTCATGCAACCAACATCTGTAGGGCCTTGTGCCCATAAACGTGTGGGTAAAGTCTGCAGTCGGTGATCCATGTCTCGGGACACGTAGTGCCCTTTGAAATCACGTAAAAACAATCTTACTCCTTCCGGAGAACAACATATTATAGCTCCTAGAGCTTTCAATGTTTTTATACCTAACAAGTTTTCTGGATATGATTTAGTAAGTAATAAATCTGTAGTTCGTGTCAAGGGACCATTCGTAAGTGGAAGAGGCTGTGATACTTCGTTAATGATAGGTTTTCCTGAAAAGCCAAGGGAAATATTCTGTGAGCCTGAGAGGGGTGCCCCTGGAACTTCACTACGTTTTATGGTTGTTCGGCTTGCCCCTGTATCAAGTAAAAATTTTCTATCTTGGCCTAATAGTTCACTGTGTACATAAGGTCCTTCTTGATCTACAGGGACCTCGATAAGGGGTAAGCCAACTTCCCTCTCTAGGCTGTTTCATGAGTATCGTTGATAATCAGGATAGTCATACTGTGCGGTCTGGTACATCTGTTGTGTCGTTGTTTGTGTGGCAGCAATAGGCTGCGGTGGTGGAGCTGGCATAGACTGTTGCGGAGCCGGCATGGACTGTGCATGCTGCGGGGCTCCTTGTTGGTTCTGATCCTGTCTAAGTGGCCGTGGTCTTTCTTTTGTATTACCTATGGCGATATTATGTTTTAAAACTGGACAATCGTGTACATAATGACCTGGCTGTTTACAATAGTTGCATGTCCCTTTTACAGGACCTGCTGAAACACTGGACTGTGTCATACCCTTTTTATGACCGTCAGCTGGAACTGTCTGGGAAACTAGCATTTTCATTTTCGTGTCTTTCATGCGTCTTTGTTCATGTTCTTGTTCCTCTCTAATTCTATTGTGATGGTACTGTAGCATTTGTAACATTTGTGACGGAGTGTTACCTTGCCATGTACTCTCGAATTTCAATACTCTATTCTTAACTTGGGGCAAGGAATTTTCAACTAATTTTGTCACAAACAGATGTGGATACGATTCGCTACTTGCTTTTATTCCACTATTTATACCAAAACATTTTTCGAATCGGGCATAGAAATCACTAGTGTCCTCATCGTGCTTTTGTTTACAGGCTGAGATTGCACCCCAGTCTTCCTTTTTCGTAGTTAATAAACGTGGCAGTACCTGTACTAGTAAACCTGGTAGTGTTTTGGTCTTGTCCCCAAGCCCTGAACCTGGACCTCGAGCTTTTTCTTCGTTTTCTAATGCTGTCCAATCTATCTTTTGGTCTCCCACCTCCCAATCCTTTTCCTTGAGTTTTTCGTAAATGCCCGCAGGCATTAATACCTTCAATATTGTCATAATGTCGGGATAGGTATACTCTCCCATGAGCAACATGTCTTTAATTTCACGGTGGAAACCCGCTGGGTCTTTGTCATGACTGGGTACCACTTTCTTCATTTCTAATAGTTCTATTTTAGATATGGGTGTGTATACAAACACACGTTTAAACTGATTGTCATCACCTTTTATCGGGTGCACTTCGCGTAAGGGATTCTGTCTATCCATGTAATACGTCGTTCTTTCCTTGATGGGCAGTGAGACATGTTCGGGGCATACAAAAAGAATGTACTGCTTTCTGGATTCTAGTATTTCTCTAATTAACTCAGTACCTGAACCTCTCCATTTATTCGTGAGTAATTCAGTCAATATATCAGGTAATGGACCAGGATCGGAGTGTTGGCTTTTATATAATATAAGGAGTTGTTGAACCATATAGATACCAGCTAAACGCTGTTCATCTGGGGTGAGGTTCAAAAACGTGTGTGCTAGTGTATCATCACTATATTTTCCGGGACTATCAACCCAATGAACGGCTGACCTGGCTAATTCTTGTTCGTCCATAGAATCGAGTATATGATAACCCCTTCGTTCTCGGAGTAATTTGTCAGCGGCTTGGAACGAATGTTCGGGGGACCTTATATTTATTATAGGGGTTTGGAAATTTCTGCTATTATCTGGACGTATCGGACGTATCGGATCAGTAAAGCATCTAGTATTATTGCAAGATCTTCCTCTACCTACATAGGCCATGGTTTCTAACTGTCCTGTGGGCAGTTCTAATTCTTCCTCCTCCTCGGTTTGTTCAGGCTGGTCTACTGCTAATCTTTCTTCGTGTATATGTGGTAAATAATTTAATTACCGGAACTTAATTTGATGCGGAAAATTAATAATAATAGCTCAGTAAAATAAGAGGCAGAATCCGTGGTATTAGAGGTTCGGAACGGGCTTTATTCCAAAATCAATTCGAATTGATGGACTCCATATTCCATCACCGCGAAGGTTCAGGAAGTGAAGGACCATACTTTATTGACAGGTAATCATTTTTATACAATAGGCATTACAATGAAACAGATGCAGGAGGCGTAACAGTTGATAACAAAGATAAAAACATACATGCGTAACTAAAATGGGTGTAACTGGGCGTAACTAAAGAACGTCATCAGGTATGATGTCATAAATGGGTGGTTTCATGAAAGAATTTCGCAATGTCAGCAGAAATACTTGGCAGAGATGCGCGCGCAGCAGCATGACGTGTGATTGACGTGCAACTAGGGGGTGAAGGGGACTTGACATTTAGCTCTACATGTGGAGACAGAAGTCTGGGGGGTCAAGTCAACCTAATCCCAAATCATATCTAACATCCTATGTTTAAAGAACTATGTTATCCAAAAGGAAAGGTCTTTCGAACAAAATCTATTCTATACTGACTGTGAGTGCGTGTACAAGCGTCTAAGTGTCTACACTAGATGCGAGGGCAGAAATCTTCCATAGTAACAGGGCTATGAATTACTTGCATAAAGACCGAGAAGCCGGGCCTTTTGCTCGGTAGCTGGAAGAATGTTTACTTAAACTACTAGACAGGAATGCATTGTATGGGGAGCGGAGCAGATAATCTCGAAGGTGAAATACAGTTTTTGGCAAGCAGACAGGTCGAGACAGGCACCGTTAGCTGCGCAGGGAGTAGGACAAAGTTCATGGATACAGATGCGAGCTCAAACTGGAGCTTTCAGAGGCAGAAGGCAAGAAAAGGACTTAATGGCAGAATCAGGGCCTACTCGCCTGGACTGTAAAATGGGATAAATGAACCATATAAAGCCGGTGGCCTTTCATACTTAGGAATGGAATATCCGACCCATTCATGGCAGATCTGAAAGAGGACATGTTGGCGGTGGACGCACATGTGTTTGCGTCTTCATAACTGGAACTGGAGGGAACATACATGTACTTGTGATTTATACATGAAACCGTTGGGGTCCAAGATAGGGGACATAACTGACCATAAAAATCCATATTTCCACATTCCCTCCTTGTCCCCTACTTGCCCTTAAGAGATATCAATCTTCATCAATCCGTTGATCTGTTCATATAGCATCATTTGTTCTTCTTTCTTCTTCCGGGATGAATGAAATCTTGGTGGTGGAATACACGATGTGGCACAGAGACCACAAATCGCTGGTCCACATTGTAGGCATAAGCAGCAACTGAATAGTATGAGAAAGCCAATACCTAGGAAGGATAGGACCCTCCATCCAAAGGTAGATAATACACTCCAAAACCAACCGGACCAAGTCCAGGTGCCTGGATTCTGGTGTATCTGGCTTACAATCTTATGAAGGCGAGTTATGGCTTTATATACAGATGGCGAATTTTCTGGTATGAAAATGCAACAACTTGATCCGATGACCCTACAAGCTCCGCCCCTATCGGCCAGGATGACGTCAAGGACAAGACGATTTTGAAGCACAACAATCCGCATAGCAGACTGCTCTTCTGTTAAATTGCCTAAGGCGGAAATAGTTTCGTTCACTACTGCTTCAAGGGTTCTGGTTAATCTACGTATCAGCTTACTATTGGTAACTGTACCTATATAGGGAAAGAGACCTTTATTGAAATCTGTGTATTTTTCCCATGCTGTCTCAGTGTAATCGACGATTGGGAGATCTCTCCGTTCTCTATTGTGTACTAAATGAGTATTTCTATGATAATCAGGAGGAGCTAGGAAAACAGGTGGCAAAAGGAATCCGATGTAGCAGGTACCATCCCAATCTAGAGGCAAACGTATATATGCAGTCTGACCACATATGAAGTAGGAATGGCGAGAAGCTCTAAATGTAGACTTGCCTTGATCACTGAATTCTATTACAGTGGTGCATCTACTATGGCCCATATGTATGGAACCATTCTTTCTTACACATAATTCACCTTTAACTGGAAATACTGACATAGCGGGCAAAATTGGTGCAGCTTCGGATTCAACATTCAGGATCATGAGATTAAGCGTGAAATTCCCTAATCCATATACCTCATTTTCTAGATCAGTTCCTGTTCTTTTGGGAAGTCCCTCCTTGTTAGGGTAGCAGACTTTAAGCAAAACTAAGTTCAGGTTTCCCCATACCCAGTTGTCTTGATAAACTGCGGAATTCGAATCTAGGGAATTAATTAAACTAAACCATGCTCCACAGGAGCCATTGTGTGTGAACGGATATGGAAAGAGAGGCAGAATTCCCTTATAGTTCTGATAGGGAGGGAGTCGGCCACATATCCAACAATTTGTAGCATTGCTAGCCTGATGGGAATGATGTAACATACTAATAAAAGTGTTATTGCGCAGCGCAAATCTATAGGACAACTCATGCGGGGGTAATTCACTAAAAGAATGTTCAGCAGTAACATTGTAAATATGTTTAGAAATAGGATAATATATGTGCAACAATATACTTGCAGCCAAACTACTGTTTGGCAGTAGTCGGGGCAGTGTAATCTGAAACCGGGTATGCTTCTGTCCAACGGGAAAGAGCACAGACAACTACAAGAACATATTTGAATCCTCGACATCGTTCCATCTGGATATAATCCATCTGGAGGACTTCAAAAGGGTGATCAGGAGGCTGAAATCCACCCTGTTCTACGGGAATGCTTTTACCTGGGTTAAACTGACAACAGATCATACAGGTACGAACTTTTTGTTTAGCTGCTGCTCGTAAATGTTTGTTGAACCAAATGTGTTGAATGCTGTCTAGCATAGCTTTTTCTCCTAGGTGCGCTGGACTATGTATTGTATTAATAACGACTTGGACCATTGAATCAGGAAGGAACCATACAGATTTTTCCTTCGTCATCCATCCTTGATCCGTTTGGATCCCTCCTAATTCAGTCCATTTCTTTATTTCATCTGGTGTAGCATGTGTCTGTATGTCAATTACGTCAAGAGCGGGATCCTTAACCATCATGCAATGTGTTGGTGTCGGAACTATTGTCTTTGTCATGTCAGAGGTGTGAGTTTGAGCAGTCTGTTTGGCTGTTCTGTCAGCTAGATCATTGCCTTGGGAAATGATATCAGTAACTTTCGTATGAGCTTTACATTTCATAATTGATATTGCAGTGGGTAGATGTATTGCATCTAATAAGGCATGAATGAGGGGTCCGTGTTGAATGTGGGCACCGTGAGAAGTTAAATAACCTCTCTCTCGCCACAGCACGCCGAAGTCATGTACAACTCCGAATGCATAACGTGAATCTGTGTATGTTGACTTTTTTATTCGTAGCTTGAATACAGGCTTGTGTCAGAGCGATGAGCTCTGCTGCTTGAGCTGACAAGGTATTTATGCAATTTGTTTCAATGACTTCAGTGTCTGTTGTGACTGCATACGTGGCCACTAGCTCTCCTGTACTTGTTCTCATACATGAACCATCTACATACAACGTCAGGTCTGGATCTGACAATGGGACGTCTGTCAAGTCTTGTCTAGGTTTCGTCGTGATAGTGATAACTTCAATACAATCATGTGCTAGTGGGTCTGTTCCGTTTACTGGTAACAGTGTGGCAGGATTCAATGTACTACAACGTCTGATTTCTATGTGTGGCTGAAACAATGTTAATTCGTAACCGGTGAGTCTTGCTATAGTCAAGTGTTGTGTTTGTGTGCGGTTCAAGAGAACCTCTACTGCATGTGGTACTTGTACTGTCAATTGGTGTCCTAACACTATGGCATCGCTTTGTCGTATTGCTAAAGCTGTTGCTGCCACTGATTTCAGGCACGCAGGCAGAGCCTGAGCTACGGGATCTAATGTACTAGAAAAATAAGCACATGGTTTGTGTGATCCTGCTTGTTCCTGTGTGAGTACTGACAAGGCAGTACCTTCGCGTTCTGTAACAAAGAGTGTAAACTGTTTATTGTAACATGGTGTTGCTAACACAGGTGCTTGACATAAAGCTTTCTTTAGGCTTTCAAAAGCTTGTGTATGTTCCTGAGTCCAAGGGAGGACAGTCGATGTGGCTGCCTCCTGTGTTGTCAACTGAATGAGTGGTTTTGCTAGAAATGCATACTGCGGGATCCACTGCCTACAATATGAAGTGAGGCCTATAAAAGCCCGCACCTCCTTTTGTGTCTTGGGTATTGGCATGTTAGCAATTAACTGGATGCGATCTGGTGTAAGCTGCCTTCCCTCCTTGGACAGCGAGTGCCCAAGGTAAACAACTCGCTGGACACAGAATTGCAGCTTAGAAGGGGACACCTTGTGCCCCTTTTCGGCCAAAAATTGTAAAACCGTCAGTGAGGCTTTTTCACATTCAGGTTCGCTTCTAGCGGTGATCAGCAGATCATCGACATATTGAAGCAGGGCAGTGTTGACTGGCATGTGGATACTGTCAAGTTCTCGTTTCAGTGCTTGGCTATAGATGCTGGGGCTTTCTGTGAATCCTTGAGGTGCGCGTGTGAATTTAAAGCTTCGTCCATTTAAACTAAATCCGAACAAGTATTGGCTTTCCGGATCTATTGGGACGCTGAAAAAGGCATTCTTGAGATCAATTACAGTAAAGAATGTTGCTTCGGAATCAATGGCTGTCAATAATGAAGAAATGTCTGGGACTACGGGGTATTGTGGTACAATACATTTATTTAATTCGCGCAGATCAATAACCAATCGATATACTGGCGGGGCTTTCGGATCAGTTCGTTTAAGAATCGGAATTATCGGGGAATTACATACATTGGAGTCGGTTTCCACAACCACTCCTTGGGTAATAAGCTCGTCAATGATTTGCAGTAAAGCCACTACAGCATCTGGGGGTAACTTGTATTGTCGCATTCGTGGTAGTACCACTCCTGTCTTTAGTGTGACTCGATATGGTGTAATGTTCATGCAACCAACATCTGTAGGGCCTTGTGCCCATAAACGTGTGGGTAAAGTCTGCAGTCGGTGATCCATGTCTCGGGACACGTAGTGCCCTTTGAAATCACGTCAAAACAATCTTACTCCTTCCGGAGAATAACATATTATAGCTCCTAGAGCTTTCAATGTTTTTATACCTAACAAGTTTTCTGGACATGATTTAGTAAGTAATAAATCTGTAGTTCGTGTCAAGGGACAAATCGTAAGTGGAAGAGGCTGTGATACTTTGTTAATGATACGTTTTACTGAAAAGCCAATGGAAATATTCTGTGAGCCTGAGAGGGGTGCCCCTGGAACTTCACTACGTTTTATCGTTGTTCGGCTTGCCCCTGTATCAAGTAAAAATTTTCTATCTTGGCCTAATAGTTCACTGTGTACATAAGGTCCTTCTTGATCTACAGGGACCTCGATAAGGGGTAAGCCAACTTCCCTCTCTAGGCTGTTTCATGAGTATCGTTGATAATCAGGATAGTCATACTGTGCGGTCTGGTACATCTGTTGTGTCGTTGTTTGTGTGGCAGCAATAGGCTGCGGTGGTGGAGCTGGCATAGACTGTTGCGGAGCCGGCATGGACTGTGCATGCTGCGGGGCTCCTTGTTGGTTCTGATCCTGTCTAAGTGGCCGTGGTCTTTCTTTTGTATTACCTATGGCGATATTATGTTTTAAATCTGGACAATCGTGTACATAATGACCTGGCTGTTTACAATAGTTGCATGTCCCTTTTACAGGACCTGCTGAAACACTGGACTGTGTCATACCCTTTTTATGACCGTCAGCTGGAACTGTCTGGGAAACTAGCATTTTCATTTTCGTGTCTTTCATGCGTCTTTGTTCATGTTCTTGTTCCTCTCTAATTCTATTGTGATGGTACTGTAGCATTTGTAACATTTGTGACGGAGTGTTACCTTGCCATGTACTCTCGAATTTCAATACTCTATTCTTAACTTGGGGCAAGGAATTTTCAACTAATTTTGTCACAAACAGATGTGGATACGATTCGCTACTTGCTTTTATTCCACTATTTATACCAAAACATTTTTCGAATCGGGCATAGAAATCACTAGTGTCCTCATCGTGCTTTTGTTTACAGGCTGAGATTGCACCCCAGTCTTCCTTTTTCGTAGTTAATAAACGTGGCAGTACCTGTACTAGTAAACCTGGTAGTGTTTTGGTCTTGTCCCCAAACCCTGAACCTGGACCTCGAGCTTTTTCTTCGTTTTCTAATGCTGTCCAATCTATCTTTTGGTCTCCCACCTCCCAATCCTTTTCCTTGAGTTTTTCGTAAATGCCCGCAGGCATTAATACCTTCAATATTGTCATAATGTCGGGATAGGTATACTCTCCCATGAGCAACATGTCTTTAATTTCACGGTGGAAACCCGCTGGGTCTTTGTCATGACTGGGTACCACTTTCTTCATTTCTAATAGTTCTATTTTAGATATGGGTGTGTATACAAACACACGTTTAAACTGATTGTCATCACCTTTTATCGGGTGCACTTCGCGAAAGGGATTCTGTCTATCCATGTAATACGTCGTTCTTTCCTTGATGGGCAGTGAGACATGTTCGGGGCATACAAAAAGAATGTACTGCTTTCTGGATTCTAGTATTTCTCTAATTAACTCAGTACCTGAACCTCTCCATTTATTCGTGAGTAATTCAGTCAATATATCAGGTAATGGACCAGGATCGGAGTGTTGGCTTTTATATAATATAAGGAGTTGTTGAACCATATAGATACCAGCTAAACGCTGTTCATCTGGGGTGAGGTTCAAAAACGTGTGTGCTAGTGTATCATCACTATATTTTCCGGGACTATCAACCCAATGAACGGCTGACCTGGCTAATTCTTGTTCGTCCATAGAATCGAGTATATGATAACCCCTTCGTTCTCGGAGTAATTTGTCAGCGGCTTGGAACGAATGTTCGGGGGACCTTATATTTATTATAGGGGTTTGGAAATTTCTGCTATTATCTGGACGTATCGGACGTATCGGATCAGTAAAGCATCTAGTATTATTGCAAGATCTTCCTCTACCTACATAGGCCATGGTTTCTAACTGTCCTGTGGGCAGTTCTAATTCTTCCTCCTCCTCGGTTTGTTCAGGCTGGTCTACTGCTAATCTTTCTTCGTGTATTCGTTCTACTTCTTTGCGGATCTTTCGGCACATAGCTACTATACTTAATCGTTTATCATGTCTCCCCTCTGATATATTCCGACTCCATGTGGTAAGAATTTGCATTTCTTCCGGATTTACCCCTGGTCGGTCTTGATTTCTGATCACACAATTTATGAGGAAACGTAACAGTTCCCCCTGTATCTCCACTTTCTGGTACTCCATGGCTCTATTAATACTTTCAGAATCTCGTCCTGACTGGACAAAGTGATATATATTTTCTAAATGTGTAGTCATTCCTGGTAGTCTCCCTAAATATATCGCAGCTCGTCGGATACGTAATGATGCCAGCAGCATTTCGTCCTCTTTGCCGGGCACAGGGTCGTATCTACAATCTATTAGAAGTTCCTTAAGCATGTCGGGAGTTACTAGTTTGGGCGTACGTTGGTGGGCTAATTCTTGAAAGGAAAGTTTATTTACTCTGGGTGGCGTGGAAAAAATGTTTGATGTACCTCCTGTAGCACCACCTGGGGTGCTGGATGTGAAAGGATTCGTTGAACGTGATATAGCAACCATAGGTGTGGATACAGTTGTAGAAACAGATGTGCTTGCCGGAACTTGTGTCGGAGTTTGTTGTTGCGGAGGTACAGACGGAGGAGGGTCTTGGCGTTGAACCCCCTCGGCAGGCGGTCTATGTGGCGCAGTATTAGCATACTCGGGAGCTGCGTCGTCTAAATAAGAGGAAAGGAAAACATCTTCTGCGGTTCTGGGATGCCCTTTGGGATGTGCTTTTATCGGAAACAATGGGGGTGGCAAGTCTTTTGGTATCTCCGGAGTAGCCTTAGGTAATGCTTCGGCCAGAAGAGGATACATACCATTCATAAGGGCATTTCTTTGTCTGTCTACTTGTTCTGACTTTACTCGAGTACCTTCTTCAATTAATATATTTTCTCGGACTTTATTTGAATTCTCCTTACTTTTCTCTTCCTGTCTGAGCGCTTTTTCTGTACGTCTATATGATTCTTTACGCCATAATTCAATGGCATCTTTCTGTGACTGTCTAGCTTTCTTTTTCCATAATTCTTCCTCTACTTTCATGATGCAATCTGCATCCCAGGTCCCAGCTGTGGGCCACCTCTGACTTTCTGGTAATTCCTTGGTGTAGTCTACCCATAAATCAAGAAATAATATGGCGTCTAGGCCATGTTTATGATACATGAAGTACCCTGGAGTGTCCCTAGGAGGAATGGGAACAGCTTCTTCGAGTACCCCTTTTCTAGTTTTGATCTGTCTTAATTTCTAAAAGAGCGGCATATTGAGAACTGATCTGATACCTAATTTTGAACACGTTTAATACAACAAGACACAATAATGAACAGTCATTCACACCACAATATGCAGAACGTATTTAAAACATTTTAACATTTAACATTTAATGAACAACAATGATGGCCATTTAGGGAACTAGTCACTAAGCATAATACTCGGCACTAACTAGGTAATTCTGAATTATATACTAGACATACTTGATATACTGCTGAACAGTACAGATACACTGCTGAAACAGTGCAGACCGGATTTGTGTACCCAAACCCGTCTTGACCGGCACAAACTATGTGCACGTCAGAACGCCTCCCCGACAATGGTACTCACCGGGTAGCTCGGAACGGAAGGCCTCGGAACTGAACTGAACTGGACTTGAACCGGACTGGACTCGACTCGAAAACTTCGGAACTTCGGAAACTGGTGGGCCTCTGTATACCTCGGATCTTGCTCTCTCAGCTAGGCTCTGGTCGGGATACTTCGCACTTCTCACCGCCTCGTCTGGGTGTTGATCGCAGCCTCAGTTACCCCCGCTCGGCAGGAGGGAGATACAGGAAATCCTGTGGGTACGCGTTGTTGTCCGTCCAGCTGTGGCAGGAGACCGGGCCTGCAACGCACCTCCGGCGCGTGAGATGAGAAAGTGCCCCTGTTCGGGCGCCATATATGTGGTAAATAATTTAATTACCGGAACTTAATTTGATGCGGAATATTAATAATAATAGCTCAGTAAAATAAGAGGCAGAATCCGTGGTATTAGAGGTTCGGAACGGGCTTTATTCCAAAATCAATTCGAATTGATGGACTCCATATTCCATCACCGCGAAGGTTCAGGAAGTGAAGGACCATACTTTATTGACAGGTAATCATTTTTATACAATAGGCATTACAATGAAACAGATGCAGGAGGCGTAACAGTTGATAACAAAGATAAAAACATACATGCGTAACTAAAATGGGTGTAACTGGGCGTAACTAAAGAACGTCATCAGGTATGATGTCATAAATGGGTGGTTTCATGAAAGAATTTCGCAATGTCAGCAGAAATACTTGGCAGAGATGCGCGCGCAGCAGCATGACGTGTGATTGACGTGCAACTAGGGGGTGAAGGGGACTTGACATTTAGCTCTACATGTGGAGACAGAAGTCTGGGGGGTCAAGTCAACCTAATCCCAAATCATATCTAACATCCTATGTTTAAAGAACTATGTTATCCAAAAGGAAAGGTCTTTCGAACAAAATCTATTCTATACTGACTGTGAGTGCGTGTACAAGCGTCTAAGTGTCTACACTAGATGCGAGGGCAGAAATCTTCCATAGTAACAGGGCTATGAATTACTTGCATAAAGACCGAGAAGCCGGGCCTTTTGCTCGGTAGCTGGAAGAATGTTTACTTAAACTACTAGACAGGAATGCATTGTATGGGGAGCGGAGCAGATAATCTCGAAGGTGAAATACAGTTTTTGGCAAGCAGACAGGTCGAGTCAGGCACCGTTAGCCGCGCAGGGAGTAGGACAAAGTTCATGGATACAGATGCGAGCTCAAACTGGAGCTTTCAGAGGCAGAAGGCAAGAAAAGGACTTAATGGCAGAATCAGGGCCTACTCGCCTGGACTGTAAAATGGGATAAATGAACCATATAAAGCCGGTGGCCTTTCATACTTAGGAATGGAATATCCGACCCATTCATGGCAGATCTGAAAGAGAACATGTTGGCGGTGGACGCACATGTGTTTGCGTCTTCATAACTGGAACTGGAGGGAACATACATGTACTTGTGATTTATACATGAAACCGTTGGGGTCCAAGATAGGGGACATAACTGACCATAAAAATCCATATTTCCACAGTGGCTTAATCTGTTGTGCCTTTGATTGGTGGCTCAATCTGTGCTGTACATTGTGGACATTGTAGACCAATCTAAAACATTAACTGAGGCTGTGAGTTACACCTGTGAGGAGAGCTATTCCATGGTGGAACTGTCGACCCTGTCAAGAACCATTTGATTTGAATAGTAGATTGGAATTCCATCTTCTGTATAGGTGAGACTTAGAAAGGGTATTCACCCCCTCGTGGACCGACCTATGCTGTAAAGACTGCGTTGACCACGTCTTAAGCCACACATGTCCACATGTACATACTTCCGCAAAGGTACGTGAATGACGTTGAATTGTGTGATCTTGGCAGAAGACCTACCCCTATCTTTACACACCTCCTCCCCCCTCAGCAGGATAGAGAAGGGTGTGATCTGAGGGCAACCAGCTTTTTACTGCAGCACTCCAGACCCCCACCTCTGAGAGCTTCATCGGAGGGACACTGAGGAGCCGGTGGGCACCTCTTGATCAGGGTTATTCATGGAGAAGCGATTTAAAGGGTAACGGGTATGAGAGAGAATCCCTTCAAGGGTAGTGGCAATTTAACACCACTTACCGCTCCTCTAACGTGGACACACTGTGAGGGGCGCAGATACCACCTCGGGTTCTTTGCACCGATGGTTAATTAGAGCCCAAGATAAAAAAGGCGTGGGGACACGTGTGTATATGGAGCCGCTGAGATTCAAGGAAAAGAGGCCAGAGAATTTTAGACAAGGTTGAATGATATAAGTAGACACCAGGAGAGAGGGGAAGACAGGGAGTGTAAAGGAGATGGAAAATGATGAACAGAGAAGAAGCTGGCAAAATGAAAGGTGGTACAGGGGCTTAGTTTCCGTTGGTGCAGCAGGTGCAGTGACACTGGAGTCCAGAGGTCTGAGATGCCCACTATACCCCAAGGGTCAATTTCCTTGCTTGCTTAACGGCCCATTACTAAGGGTGCTCAGAAGTCTGCGGAGTTACATAAAAACTCTGCGAGATTCTGCAGAGTTCCACCAATGAGTGGAAAATATGCATGTCTTGCTGCTCGGGCTACAATTTAGCGAAAGTAGCGCAAGCGGCGCTGGAAAAATCAGCACCAAGGGCACCATGCGGTGTGCAGGAGCACGCGGCCATTTGAGTTGATTTTGCTCCCAGTCAAGTAGAAAATCTACCGAAGCAGCAGCAAATCTGTGTGAGAAGCAGCCCATTGACTGTGACTGCCCGTGATAGACAATCACGCTAGGGGATGCCAAATCTCACATTTCTGTAGCCTTGCGGGAAAAAGAATCTGCCACACGGCAATTGGTGGAATTTGGCCGGAATTCCGCATTGCTCATGTAACATTCCACCCACCCCTGCCCATTACACAATAGCTACGCCTCCGAGGGGATCCAAGGAGAAAGATATGCTGAGACAAGTGGGGAGAAAAGAGAGTGTGAATGAGAGAAGGAGAGAGAGGGAAAGAACGAGGTAGGAAGAGATAGGAGTAAAACAGTGATACAGAGGAAATGAAAGGGAGAGGCATAAGGAGGGAGAGAAGGGGAGATAATTGAGTGAAGGAAGGGAAAACAGAGAGAAACATGGAGAAGGAGACAGCATGTGAAGGTGATAGAGACCATGGAAGAAGGAGAAATAGAGAGAGGGCAATCGTGAGTGGAATAAAGTGAATCATTCACAAAAGTAGAAAAGGCAAATGAGTGAAGATGAGAGAAAGACAAGAGAGACATAAGAGAACAAGAAAAATGGAGAGAGTGGAAATTAGGAAAACAGACAGAGTGAGAGACAGGAGAGGCTGAGCGAGAGAGAGAAAGATGCCCTCATTTCAAATAGGAAAAGGAGAGTGCCAGCAAGGGGTGAGAGAAAGGGTAAAGAGAGGACGAGAGACTGATAGAGCTACAGAACAAGAAAGAAGGAGAAAAAGATCGATGTAGTATAGAGAAAGATACGCCAGAAAGAAGAGTGTGCGAGACGGAGACAGCAGGAGAATGTGAGAAAAAGGGAGAGAGAGAAAACGCAGCGTACCAGCCAGTGCTGGAAAAGGAAAAAAAGTATTCTGTGATCCCATAAATTGGGGGTCTAAGAGTGGTAACAGGAGAGGGGGTGGAGTCACAAAGGTCAGAGTCATGAGGAGGAAGTCTGACAGTGAAGTTACACATTTATAGTTTTAAAACTCTGCTCCTAGGAAGTTGGCAACAAATGTGATAGTAAATCTGTTCTGACCTAATCAGATTGTCACCGACTGCATTTTAAAACATCTCATGAGCTGCAGAGATGCTGCTGTGTTCAGCGTTTTCCGCATTGTCTAATGACATTCAGATAACTCTGTAGGGTAATGCACAGGAGAAAACTCTACTCCCAACAGTCACAGGTTTGACTCGTCCTACACTAGAGAGGGCATGAATTCCCTCCTGCAAAGTACAGCATGTGAAATGCAGGCCACAGACTTGTATCGTATGCAGACACCTCAGTGGATTACTGCTCTGTTGCAGAGATCTTTGTGCTACCTGCAGGTCACAAGTTATAACCCTGGTGATATAGCTCACTGAATTATGAACCGGCATCGAGGAGCTGCAGGAAAGCGCAAAGCATTAGTGTGCAACCTCACTGTTTTATTCCCAAAAATGTTATTATTGTAAGGTTGCTAAAAGGGTTAATTGGATAATATAAAATTATTATTATTAAGTGCTCTAGAAATGCGTTCTAGTCAAATTAGTTACTTAGACAGATATATCTGACCTTTTTCACAGTGCTTACATCTCTTATGTACAGAGCATGGGAAGCTCAAACACATGCCCCCAAATGGTACATTATCTCTTAAGCACCCGTTAAGTGATAAGTGTTTTATCCCATACCTCTTTCTTCCCTTTTCCCCTTCTTTGCATTCTCTCTTTGCGTTCCCGATAAAACTTCACAAATGTTCTGTCAGTTTGTAGGTTCCCAACAAAATTTCATGATGAAACTTAGTGTATATTGGTTCTGATTTATTCATGCTAATAAATCTTGATCAATTACTATGCCTTGTAAGGCAACTGACTAAATTTGGTGACGAGGATGGAATACATTGGCCCCACAAGTGCTGCCATCTTTATCCGACCCTTGACCCTGCTCCCAGGCAGGTCGCTTTCTTCTCCCCCCTTGTTATCTCTTGTTCCATTGTGCCCTGTGCCCTGTCTCTGCCTCCTGTTTTCCCGCGCTGTCCTCACCCGCGCTTCCTGCCGATCTTTCCCGCTGCTGCGTCCCTGCGGCCCCGCCCCCTGCTAGCCATTCACTGCTCCGCTCCCGCCTCCCAGTTGCTCCTCCCTCCCACCTCCCGTTATATGGATGCCGCGCAGCGGTAAAAGGAGCGACCCTTGACCCTGCTCCCAGGCAGGTCGCTCCCCACGCTACTGCGCTGCCCATGTCAGTGTCTGCCCATTCTCTGCTACTGCATTGTGCCTGGTTGAATTGTGATCTGTTGTTGTGCCTGTCTGCTGTGCTCTGCTTTTTCCATTGATTTCTTCTTCCCCCTTGTTATCTTTTGTTCCACTGTGCCCTGTGCCCTGTCTCTGCCTCCTGTTTTCTGGCACTGTCCTCACCCGCGCTTCCACGGATCTTTCCCGCCGCTGCGTCCCTGCGGCCCCTCCCCCCTGCCCCCTGCTACCCATTCGCTGCCCCGCTCCCGCCTCCCAGCTGCTCCTCCCTCCCACCTCCCCTTATATGGATGCCACGCAGCAGTGAAAGGAGCGACCCTTGACCCTGCTCCCAGGCAGGTCGCTCCCCACGCTACTGCGCTGCCCATGTCAGTGTCTGCCCATTCTTTGCTACTGCATTGTACCTGGATGAATTGTGATCTGTTGTTGTGCCTGTCTGCTGTGCTGTGCTTTCTCCATTGACTTTCTTCTTCCCCCTTGTTGTTTCTTATTTCCTCTGCTACTGCATTGTGCCTGGTTGAATTGTGATCTGTTGTTGTGCCTGTCTGCTGTGCTGTGCTTTTCCCATTGAGTTCTTCTTCCCCCTTGTTATCTCTTGTTTCACTGTGCCCTGTGCCCTGTCTCTGCCTCCTGTTTTCCCCCGCCGTCCTCACCCGCGCTTCCCGCCGATCTTTCCCGCCACTGCGTCCCTGCGGCCCCGCCCCCTGCTACCCATTCGCTGCCCCGCTCCCACCTCCCAGCTGCTCCTCCCTCCCACCTCCCCTTATATGGAGGCCGTGCAGCGGGCGCGCCTAAGGCGCACCTAAGGCAAGCCCGTCTGCGCCCGTCCGCGCCTGGACCACGCACAGCGCCAGGACCCCTGGACTCCGTGAACTTCACGACACCCGCCTCTACTACAACTCCAGCACCCTCCATGCACTCAACGCCGGACGATCACGCACCTGCTGCCTGGCCGCCCCGAAGCGCATCCAAGGACCCTTCTCCTGCTGGAACTGCAGCTTCACCAGTATTTGGCCCACCAACCCTCCTACCAAAGAACCCAACGACCTCAGATGCATCCTTCTCAACACATGCTCTGCACATAAACACGCCGTGGAACTCTGGGACCTTCTGGATTCCAACACCCCAGATGTCGCCTTCCTGACGGAGACCTGGCTGAACCCCTCCTCGGCACCTGACATCGCCATAGCCATCCCAGAAGGCTACAAGATCACCTGCAGGGACCGCACCAATGGAGTAGGAGGAGGAATCGCCATCGTTCACAGGAACACTCTCAAAGTCTCAACCAACACCAACGGCACCCTCAGCACCGCCGAACACCTGCACTTCCAGATTCACACAGATCCCAACACCACCCTCAGAGGAACCCTCATCTACAGACCCCCCGGATCCCGAGCACAGTTCAGCGACTCCATCACCGACCTTGTCAGCACACAGGCCCTCGCATCCATGGACTACATCCTCCTCGGGGACCTGAAGTTCCACCTCGAGAACAACAACACCAACTCCACCACCCTGATCGACAACCTCGCCAACCTCGGACTCAGACAACTTGTCGCTACACCCACCCACTCTGCCGGCCACACACTGGACGCCATCTTCTCCGCAAGCTCCCACGTCTCCTTCAACCACACCACGAGCGCCACTAGACAGATCACCTCTGCATCCACTTCACCTTCCAGAAACCCACCACGCACCACTGCACCCAACAGATGCCGCACCGCTGCTGGAGCAAAGTCACCAAAGACCAGCTCTCCACCACCCTCGCCCAAAGCCCACCCGCAGACCTGACTGCCCCCGACACCGCCGCTCGCAAACTCAGACAGTGGATCAACAACTGCACCAACACCCTCGCCCCGCTCAAGAAGCCCTCCAACACCCTCACCAGTAAGAAAGCCAGCTGATTCACCGAAGACCTCCAGACCTCTAAGCGAACCTGCTGAAAACTCGAAAAAAACTGGATCCGTGAACGAACTCCGGAAAGCTACACAGCCCACAGGAACGCCACTCGTAGACACCACCACCTCATCAGATCCGCCAAAAGGACCTCCTTCAAAGACCGCCTAGACAACAACGTACATAACAGCAAAGAGCTCTTCAACATCATGAAGGAACTCTCCAACCCCAGCTCCAACACCAACGACATCCCACCCTCACAAGACCTGTGCGACTCGCTGGCCACCTTCTTCCATCGCAAGATCGCAAACATCCACAACAGCTTCAAAGCCACCCCTGCAACCACGGAGACCCCCGCTCCCACTACCACCACCTGCATCAACCGCCTGCTCGCCTGGACCAACATCGACGACGACACCATCAAGATCATGAACGCCGTCCACTCCGGATCCCTGGAAGACCCCTGTCCACACCACATCTTCAACAAAGCCAGCATTACCATCGCACCCCATCTCCGGAAAACCATCAACATCTCCTTCGAGACTGCAACCTTCCCGGAGAGCTGGAAGCACGCAGAGATCAACGCCTTGCTCAAGAAACCCAAGGCGGACCCCAAGGACCTCAATATTTTCCAACCCATCTCCCTGCTCTCGTTCCCGGCGAAGGTCATCGAAAAGGCCGTCAACAAACAACTGACCAGCTTCCTCGAGAAGAACAGCATCCTGGACCCGTCCCAGTCCGGGTTCCGCAGCTACCACAGCACCGAAACTGCCCTTATCGCCGCCACCGACGATGTCAGGACCCTGCTAGACAATGGAGAAACCGCAGCCCTCATCCTCCTAGACCTGTCAGCCGCCTTCGACAAGGTCTGCCACCGCACACTACGAACTCGCCTCTACAACGCCGGAATCCAAGAGAAGGCCCTGGACTGGACCTCCTCCTTTCTCTCCGGCAGAATTCGGAGCGTCCGCCTCCCCACTTCTGCTCCAAAGCCACCGGGATCATCTGCGGCGTACCCCAAGGCTCATCCGTCAGCCCAACGCTGTTCAACGCCTACATGGCACTGCTCGCCCTCGTTGCACGACGGCACAACCTCAACATCATCATCTACGCCGATGACACCCAGCTGATCCTCTCCCTCATCAAGGACCCCCACATTGCCTAAACCAACCTCCATGAAGGAATGAAGGCAAGTGCCCACTGGATGAGGAACAGCCGACTGAAGCTGAACTCGGACAAGACGGAGGTCCTCATCCTCGGATCCACCCCTTCGGCCTGGCACGACTCCTGGTGGCCGACTGCACTAGGAACACCCCCTACACCCACCGACCACGCACGCAACCTAGGGGTCATCCTCGACTCTACCCTCTCCATGACCAAGCAGGTCAACGCTGTCTCCTCCTCCTGCTTCAACAACCTCCGCATGCTTCGCAGGTTCTTCAAGTGGATCCCCACTGAAACGAGAAGGACAGTCACCCAGGCCCTCGTTAGCAGCAGACTGGACTACGGAAACGCGCTCTATGCAGGAGCCCCGGCCAAACTCCTGAAACGGCTCCAACGCATCCAGAACGCCTCAGCATGCCTGATCCTCGACATCCCGCGCCGCAGCCACATCACACCCCACCTGAGTGACCAGCAATGGCTCCCTGACAACAAGAGGATAAACTTTAAACTCCTCACCCACACACTCAAGGCACTCCACAACACTGGACCAGCGTACCTCAACAGCCGACTCAGCCTCTACACCCCTACCCGCCAGCTCTGCTCCGCAGACCACGCCCTCGCCGCCATCCCTCGCATCCGAAGAGTGACCGCCGGCGGCAGATCATTCTCCCACCTAGCTGCCAAGACATGGAACACCCTCCCCATCCACCTATGGCAGACCGAAGACCTTCTGACCTTCAGAAGACTCCTCAAAACCTGGATCTTCAAACAGTAGCAGTTTCTCCCCCCCCCAGCGCCTTGAGACCCTCAGGGGTATGTAGTGCGCTTTACAAATGCAATGATTGATTGATTGATTGGGGCACTCTGTGGCAGTTTTAGGTCGAGCCTAGCGCAGCGTGCATGCGCTGCCCACTGTGCGAGACTGCTGTAGTAGAGTATGGGAGAGAAGCCGCGCCCACTCTCCTCCCATATTTTTCATTGGCTTGTGTCATTGTCCTTCGTAAATGCTGCCTTCTGATTTGTAAATAGGCTCGTAGTCCATCCTTCGTACAGCCTTGTCTTCATTTGTACCCTCCCACAATGACTGGCCGCTTTACTTCGGTTGTTACACTGTACATGTTTTTAGTCTTTACTCTTTAGTGTTTTTAGTAAGCACTATTTTCTTTATAGAGTTTCCCGTACTGCAGGCACGATGGTGCTTTGCTTATTTCTTCTGAAGTTGATCTGCGGATCATGTGACAGGCTGGCTGATGTGAAAGTCGTGTTTAGTTGAGGAGCTCGCGGAAATGGGCAGGTACACGGCAGGGAATACTGCAACACGCAAAAACAATATTTCCACAAAAATTCTCTCTCGTAGACAGAGTTGATATGGAAACATGTTTTTCAGGCTGTACGCATATTCAGGTTAACGCAAATAGCCCCCCTTTTTTTGCAGCCTTTTGTCACTGAACCGCTAGACAATTAGCCATGCTTCCCGGAAGTGTACCAAGTTTTCACTTTGCCCCTGACAAGCAGCAGTCTAGTTTGTTTTCCCCGCGTCTACGTCCCACGTGATTCACGTGATGACGTGACGCCGTTCCGATTGGTAAACGCTCACTATTTCTTCCTCTCGGCGGCTCGGGATATCAACATCCGAGTCCGCAGGAGGGCCGAATAGGTGTTGCAGAGGGCTGGTGACTTTGGAGTAGTAAGTAAAGGTGCTGCAGGACGGATTTCTATACCTTTACTCCAACCGTGTAAGTTTTTAACTTTTCTTATTCTTTTCACTCCACGTCCAGAGTGTGACTATAAGTCCCGCCTCCCACCCGGACTCATGTTGTGAAACTGAATTGAACATCACGTAAGCACTGTGATCGGCTCTCGCGATGATCACTATTCCATTTAATACATTAACCCTTGAATCTCCATCACAATCCAAGCATTTTATTTTCCCTATCGCCTCCTACAGATCGGCCATAATGCAGTGCTGACCATCAATGTGAAGGCAATATATTTTTTGCCGCTTTGCCGTATCACCCCCAAAAAACAGGGTGTATCACTTTATCGGCACAATTAGTGATAGCGCTAAAGAGCACCACATGCCCTTAGAATTTGAACACGGGCTAATACTAGTGAATTTTGCTCCCCGTAGTTTCAAAACAATGGGAAATTCCCACCATGTGTGTGCATGAAATATCCTCACGACAAGTGTGTGATTTAGCTCAAGCCTGTTGTCATGTGCAATTATATATGTATTATGTGAATCACTGTTTGTTTGTTCTGTGTTGTTTTTTTCTATTTTACTCCAACAGAACTGAACCTCTCAGAAATTGCTGAAGGGTAAACTCGACCGTAAGTCTCAAGCGGTTTCTGACCCCACAGGTTAGGGTACGCCTTAGCGTGCGTATACCGCCGTGGTGGTCTCACTTTAGGTCCTGACGAATGCTTCGTGCACTGACGCAAGAAGCAGAAACATGTTGACCACTTTTTTCACTATGCACTTGTTTTAGGACGTAGCTGGTCTAATTATCACCAGTTCCTATCATCCGCCACACCATTTTAACTGTGTCCGGTTTACCACTATTAAATTCATTATTGGTTGAAACTGTGACATATTTTAAACTTACACTATCACCCTTTGCACTGCACCTACACACAAAAAACCTGCTCCGCTGTAATTCAGGCGTCGTAGCACACCGGGGAGACATTCGGTCTCTCCGGTGGGAACCCAATGATGAAGCATGTCACCAACTAGGTTGGTGAGTGAGGGTTCTTTTAAAAACATAGTGATTCACTTTTCTAATTTTCCCTGCACTTGTTCACATCTGATGGACACACTCTTTTGTTGTTGATTTATACTAGCCCTGGGGGACTAAGAGTGGCTCCAAAAACTCCCTCTCTCTTCTGTTGTTAATTTATATTTCGGCAGCGCACAGCTGCGAGAGTTTTTCTTTGAAATATTGCTCTCTTGGACAAAAACTACATTGACCCATAATTTGGAGTTCAAAATTGAAATTACTTTGTCCTTTTGCTTGGTTTCAATATGGAGAATCCTGGTTTAACCTACACTGATGAGGAGGTCGATGCCCTGCTGGCTGACCCCTCCCTCTTTTCAGACCCGTCCATTGCTCAGACTATCTCACAAACAACAGAATGGGATAAACTATCTGAGCAAAAGCGTGACCGCATCCGCACCATGTTACACGGCACTATTCTTACTGAATACTTACGTAACAACATAGCTCCTAGAGGTTTATTGGTGACCAATGCCCCGCGCATCTTTCTAGAAGACTCTGTCTTCAGGAAAGAGTGGGCACAAATAGCCTGGCACTGTACCCGTGACTGGTTGGTCTTGATCATTAAGACGGCCCTGAGGCTGTCCGAAGCATTAATGGTCGAGATCCAACTCACTGAAACCCATTTCAGAACAACTCTGACAGGGTATAAGAAGAAGCTTGATGAACTAAATAAAGAAATAAACGAGTATAAAGATAACCTGACACAATCCAAGGCACAAAAGTTCCAAAAAGACCTTAAGCGTTTTGCATTCACCAAAGTATACCCCTATGCTGAACCAAACTATACACCACCGCAACGTAATTCCAACTACTCAGACAATACATCTGATGACGACACATCCACCACCAGTGGTTCAAGCAGTGGTAGTTTCAAGAGCAGACAGAGGGGTCGGGGTAAGGGTAGGTACCAGAATTACCAACAACATTGGCCTGTTTTTCCTAATCAAGGCACAAACCTCCCTAACCAATACCATCAACCTCCACAATTCCCCATGATGGGTTGGAATCCAGCTTTCATGCCGATTCCCCCATATCCACCCAATATGTACCGCCCCCCTTTTTTAGAGAGAGGCCGCAGAGGCAGGGGAAGGAGAAGAAATCAGGTACATTGGGGACCAGACGAGGAAACAGGGATCAACACGAGGAGCAAGTCGGGGGCTCAGCAAGCAGGACCGAGCAACCAGAGACCTTAGTGACTAACCTATCTTCCCTCGTACTCACAGACACTGAAAAACGAGTCTTAGAGAAGGGGTTAGGTTTTGTTCCAACCGCTCGCCTTGACCGTTTTCGTTTACACTGTGAATTGTCTGATTTCTTCAGAAAGCTAAAACTTAAACACTTCTTTGAAAAACATCAAGCCAGTAGCCCTTCCTTGCCAGAGAGCGACACAGGATTACGACTAAAATCTACCTTCACTCCACCGCCTCATACTGTCCCAGCAGAACTCATTGCTTTTGAGCAGGCAGTATTCAATGACATAGAGGCTTATGAAGACACTGGCACCTTTAAGAACATGAGTGCCGATGAGTTCCAGGCACTAAAAACTCTCCAGTCCAACCCTTCCATTGTCATCAAACCAGCTGACAAGGGTGGGGGTCTTGTTATCCAGGATTCATCAGCTTATGATACTGAATGCAGACGCCTCCTTGCGGACAGGATCAGTTACACCCCCTTAACCATTGACCCCTCCCCAGAGCTGAAGACAATGATTATTAACCTGGTGGAGGAGGCAGAGTCCAACGGTCATATAAGCAGACATGAGGCTGACTTCTTAACTAAAAGTGAAGGGATTATTCCCTACTTTTATACGTTACCCAAAACTCATAAGAATAAGTCCCCTCCGCCTGGCCGTCCCATTGTTTCTGGAATTGGTTCCCTTCTGGAACCTCTTTCAATATACTGTGACTTTTTCCTAAAACCCTTGATCCAGAGCACATCCACCTACTTGAAAGACACCAAGAGCCTGCTGGTACTTTTACAGGATGTAACCTTGACAGACGATCCAACCTTCCTGGTATCTTTAGACATAGAAAGTCTATACACCAGCATTCCCCAGGAAGATACCATCAGGGTCATTAGTGAAACTTTGGAGATGAGTCCCTGGGACTTTCAGACTTCGAAACAGTTCATTGTTGACTGTGCAACCCTAGCCTTAGAAAAGAACTTCTTTGAATACAAGGGGACCCTCTTTCTCCAAGCCACCGGTACTTCCATGGGGAGTACCTTTGCCCCTAGTGTGGCAGGCCTGTACGTGTACGATTTCGAACAGAAGTACATACTGACTCCCAACAACCCCTTCTCTCTCTATATATCTTTTTGGAAAAGATATATAGATGACATTCTGGTGATCTGGAAAGGACCTGAAATCCAACTCGTCAAGTTTTTTGAATGGATCAACACCTGCGATCCGAGTCTGAAGTTCACCAACACATATGACCAGAATGAAATTATCTTTCTGGATCTTACTATTACCAAGTGTGAAGACAAGCTCGTCACAAAAACATATTATAAACCGACCTCAAAAAACAATCTCTTAGCTTTCTCAAGTTTCCATCCACGACCGCTTAGGGAAAACCTCCCTTTTGGCCAATTTTTGCGTATCAGACGCAACTGCAGTCGCATGGAAGATTTTCGCATTCAATCTGATAACCTTTCGACAAAACTGAAAAGAAGGGGTTACCCAGATAAAATTCTAAAACGCAGCTGCAAGAGGGCTAAAAATCAACACAGAGAGGCTTTACTTGAGGACTCAGTAAAAACAACGGAAGATGTCCCTCTGACATGTGTAACGACTTACAGCACGGCTTCCAATGCTGTCACCAAATCCATCCGCAAAATTGGGTCATCCTATTGAGTAACAACTTGAAATGGGAAAAAACCCTATTTTCTTTCAGGAAGGCAAGAAGCATAAAAGATGCCCTAGTACACACGCGACCACGAATATCACCACCTGACAACATCCCGTCTGTCCTACAATCCTGGGGACTTCCCAAAGTAACAGGGCATTTTCCTTGTGGGCAGTGCAGTGTGTGCCACCTCACAAAAGCAAGCAAAACTTTGAATCTGGAACAAGACAAAGTGTGGAGTCAACGTACCCACACGAACTGCAATTCATCCAATGTCATCTACCTACTCACATGTCCGTGTGGGATCAGATACGTTGGAATGACTACACGTAAAATCAAACAACGCATTGTCGAACATAGAAGTACAATCCGCTGTGGAAAGAGTATCACCAAAATGACAGAACACTACTCAGCCCTCAAACACACCCCTGACGACCTAACCTGGACTATAATTGAGCAAATTAATCCAGGAATCAGAACGACCAACATCCTGTTCGAAAAGGAAAAACGTTGGATTTATCGCCTGTCCAGTCACATCACAGGTTTCAACGATAACATCCCCTGGGGCACAGTACTAAAAAGATAATAAGTCATATAGATAATATACCAATGAAACTCCTAACCAGTCACCTTGTGGCTTCGCTCCATCTTTATGACACTACGTAACTGTGTTCCTCGTTGCAGATGCATTTCAAATGAACAAAATGAGGCCTCTTTGAACACCCAGTAGGCAATATTCCACACACTCTCACCATTGCCTTTATTGAAATGTGTTTCAACACCACGGGCTTAGAGCACATGCACTAATTCAAGTTTCATTTCTACTGGCTTGCAACACTAGGAACTGAACTATGGGACATGTTTTATACTAAGCCCCTACTCCACTGAATACACACAAGGCAATGATCGTGACACTCATCCTTTGGCGCGATTTTTACCATATTTAAAATACTGCAACACGCAAAAACAATATTTCCACAAAAATTCTCTCTCGTAGACAGAGTTGATATGGAAACATGTTTTTCAGGCTGTACGCATATTCAGGTTAACGCAAATAGCCCCCCTTTTTTTGCAGCCTTTTGTCACTGAACCGCTAGACAATTAGCCATGCTTCCCGGAAGTGTACCAAGTTTTCACTTTGCCCCTGACAAGCAGCAGTCTAGTTTGTTTTCCCCGCGTCTACGTCCCACGTGATTCACGTGATGACGTGACGCCGTTCCGATTGGTAAACGCTCACTATTTCTTCCTCTCGGCGGCTCGGGATATCAACATCCGAGTCCGCAGGAGGGCCGAATAGGTGTTGCAGAGGGCTGGTGACTTTGGAGTAGTAAGTAAAGGTGCTGCAGGACGGATTTCTATACCTTTACTCCAACCGTGTAAGTTTTTAACTTTTCTTATTCTTTTCACTCCACGTCCAGAGTGTGACTATAAGTCCCGCCTCCCACCCGGACTCATGTTGTGAAACTGAATTGAACATCACGTAAGCACTGTGATCGGCTCTCGCGATGATCACTATTCCATTTAATACATTAACCCTTGAATCTCCATCACAATCCAAGCATTTTATTTTCCCTATCGCCTCCTACAGATCGGCCATAATGCAGTGCTGACCATCAATGTGAAGGCAATATATTTTTTGCCGCTTTGCCGTATCACCCCCAAAAAACAGGGTGTATCACTTTATCGGCACAATTAGTGATAGCGCTAAAGAGCACCACATGCCCTTAGAATTTGAACACGGGCTAATACTAGTGAATTTTGCTCCCCGTAGTTTCAAAACAATGGGAAATTCCCACCATGTGTGTGCATGAAATATCCTCACGACAAGTGTGTGATTTAGCTCAAGCCTGTTTTCATGTGCAATTATATATGTATTATGTGAATCACTGTTTGTTTGTTCTGTGTTGTTTTTTTCTATTTTACTCCAACAGAACTGAACCTCTCAGAAATTGCTGAAGGTTAAACTCGACCGTAAGTCTCAAGCGGTTTCTGACCCCACAGGTTAGGGTACGCCTTAGCGTGCGTATACCGCCGTGGTGGTCTCACTTTAGGTCCTGACGAATGCTTCGTGCACTGACGCAAGAAGCAGAAACATGTTGACCACTTTTTTCACTATGCACTTGTTTTAGGACGTAGCTGGTCTAATTATCACCAGTTCCTATCGTCCGCCACACCATTTTAACTGTGTCCGGTTTACCACTATTAAATTCATTATTGGTTGAAACTGTGACATATTTTAAACTTACACTATCACCCTTTGCACTGCACCTACACACAAAAAACCTGCTCCGCTGTAATTCAGGCGTCGTAGCACACCGGGGAGACATTCGGTCTCTCCGGTGGGAACCCAATGATGAAGCATGTCACCAACTAGGTTGGTGAGTGAGGGTTCTTTTAAAAACATAGTGATTCACTTTTCTAATTTTCCCTGCACTTGTTCACATCTGATGGACACACTCTTTTGTTGTTGATTTATACTAGCCCTGGGGGACTAAGAGTGGCTCCAAAAACTCCCTCTCTCTCCTGTTGTTAATTTATATTTTCATTTGTACCCTCCCAGAATGACTGGCCGCTTTACTTCGGTTGTTACACTGTACATGTTTTTAGTCTTTACTCTTTAGTGTTTTTAGTAAGCACTATTTTCTTTATAGAGTTTCCCGTACTGCAGGCACGATGGTGCTTTGCTTATTTCTTCTGAAGTTGATCTGCGGATCATGTGACAGGCTGGCTGATGTGAAAGTCGTGTTTAGTTGAGGAGCTCGCGGAAATGGGCAGGTACACGGCAGGGATTAGTGTGAGCTGGTGTCTGCCCTTTCAAATAGATTACATTTTATTCTTACAAGACATTCTATCTGTGCCTTTCTGGGGCAGGCCGTTCAGCCTTTGAAGTGTTCATTTGACCAATTATCAAGTAATGGCGGGTGTTTCCCGAAGTTCGAGGGATGTCTGAGGTCTAGCTGCAGATAGCTTTAGCAGGTGCCGATCAGAGCTCGTGACTACACAACAACGACAATATAGCAAGCAAGTTACAAAGGGGCATATTAACAAGCCAGGCGATAAAATTATCGCCGCGTTAGCGGCAGAAAACTGCCGCTAAAATGGCAATAATGGGCTTGATAATATGCTCTATGGAATTCCAATTGAAACCCATGTTAGATGTGAAGGGCATCTAACATGGGCTTCAATTGGAATTCCATAGAGCATATTATCTAGCCCATTATCGCCGTTTTAGCGGCAGTTTTTTGCCGCTAACGCGGCGATAATTTTATCGCCTGGCTTGTTAATATGCCCCAAAGTGTCTTTGGGTCTGCTCTCTTCAGCCACGAGTTTGTATGTTTGATTTTTTACTTTGGAAAATAATTAAGCAAAATATATTCGACGCGCCTGTTCTATTTGCACAACAAATGTGATTTTTGAAGAAGTAGTGATACAAGAATAATTCAATAGTAAAACAAATATTCAAGAATGTTCCTTTTTAACTTTGTTGTGATTTACTGTTCTGTGCGTGGCACTGTCCTTTCCCTTTGACGTAGTGTAAAATGTAATTTAGTACAATGTGTCTGGTAGCAGGATGTCAACCTTTTAAAATTACAAATATCTATGAGCTGAGACAAAAAGTTGCGCACTTTTTATCTGCTTTTTCAGTGCATGTGCCGTTTTAGCAATCAAGATGCAGGAAGTACTGAAAACACAATCGCACTTTACAAGCAGGCAGCAGTTCAGAAGGGTGTTGTCAACTGAACCTTACCTGTGAGTGGCAGCAGGCATTTCTGCTATTTGTAGTGCCTCATGAATGTGAAGACCAAAGACTTGAGGGTAGAGGCTGATCGAATCCACACACAACAAATGAATACTGTGTCTGATTATTAGATAGTGCACAAAACCAGGGAGTACTCCCCTCTATACTCCCTAAACCCTAAAAATAGGAACAAGTCCTACAACAACACTCAATACAATGAGTTTCAGCACTATATACATTAATATTGACGTGGCATATCAGTATTCAACAACAATAGCGCATAAAGAAAATGTCCAGTTCCAGGGTGTATGTTTCTTAGTGAAATTTTCTTCTTTATTATTCACAAGTAGATTTTCTTTACATTCCACATATCATAGCCTCATAGCCAACGCGTTTCGTCTCCAAAGAGACTTCTTCAGGGCTTATGGCATACAACGTGTTCCTTAGAAAATCGTAAGATTCAGATCCAATGGGCATGGGCTCTCTATAATCAGCATCCAATTTTTAGCGGAATTATTATTACTTTTTTCGCTGAAAATTGGATGCTGATTATACATGTGGTCGGTTATCATGCCGCTGCCGAGAACTGTGTTATCTATAGATATTCCATGCCCATTGGATCTGAATCTTACGATTTTTTAAGGAACACGTTGTATGCCATACGTTTAAGCCCTGAAGAAGTCTCTTTGGAGACGAAACGCGTTGGCTATGAGGCTATGATATGTGGAATGTAAAGAAAATCTACTAAGAAACATACACCCTGGAACTGCACGTTTTCTTTATGCGCTATTGTTGTTGAATACTGATATGCCACGTCTATATTAATGTATATAGTGCTGAAACTCATGGTATTGAGTGCCTCATGAATGTGAACGATATTTGAGGTGCTGGAGTATGTAAACATTTCGGCTTGTTAGAGCTTGTGGCTCATGACGAGACTATTGAGTTTACCGTATGGCTTAACACTTCTGTGTCAAGCAGTGCGGGGCAGCCCTGGCTCACTGGAGAGCCATCCCCCTGCTCTCTTCTGCAGGTTTGCTTGCCCCAGCGATGCTTTCACAGAAGAGGTGGAAAGGGGGCATGGTCTCTGCTCTATCGAACCAAGACCACAGCTCTGCTGCTGGCAGCTGGCTTACATCTGACCGAATTCACTTTAAATCGTGTAAAGTATTTTAGGCCCAGCAATTAAATGGGAAAGGGGTTCAGCAAGCAAACTCTGGAGTCAATCAAACCCACATGCATGGCGCAGCAAACCCGAAGTTCGGAGATTCATTACTTTGCTTCATAAAACTGGGGGGCATATTTACAACAAGTAGCGATAATTATCGCTAAACGCGCTTCGGACGTTTTATTCAATCGCCGCTTATCGCTGGATTTCATTGCCAATATAGCGCTCTATTAACAACGCTTTGCACATTGGCGTTATGAAATCCAGCAATAATAATAAACAAGTTTATAAAGCGCCTGGTTACACTAGACTAGTGTGTCCCCGCACTACGGTGCAGCCTAGCGGCCCTCTGACATAAAATTTCATTTAAAACCCCTCAAAGAAAAAGACCGCAGTAGTCAATCTCTGGTAAAGAGGTACGTTGTCAGCTCCTTGCGGTAAGCTGCCTCCGACGCTTCCAGCCGGTGCCCCCACAGGAGTTTGTTCCACTGCTGAGCCGCCAGTAAGCGAAAGGAGTGACCACCCATCCTTACTCTCCTGATGAAAGGTATACTAACCTGTCCCATCCCGCTAGATCTTAACTGACGGGTGGGGATATATGGAGTTAAAAGATTGGATAGGTAGGTGGGCCCCTTCCCCTGTAAGATCCGATGGCTAACACAGAGGGCCTTGAACAGGATTCGTTTCTTGATCGAAAGCTAATGCAAGGTGGCCAGAGCCCTCTTAGAGTGAGCTCTCTTAGGCAGCATCAGAACCAAGCGAGCTGCCGCTTTCTCGATACGCTGCAGCCTCTGAATGCATTTGACATTAGCTCCCAGGTAAAGTATCGTCAGCATAGGACACAACCTTGACCCCAAATTTTTCTGTGATCTCAGCCACCGGAGTGACATAAAGATTAAATAGGGTCGGACTGAGGGTGGACCCCTGTGGCAACCCCTGTTTCAACATGATGTTTTTTGACCGATAGGGTCCCTGCGCTACCTGAAAACTGCGGTCTTGCAGAAAGGATTCCATCCATTCCCAAGCCTTACCACCCACCCCTCCCTTTCTGAGACACTGTAGCACTGTGGCAAAATGCAGGAATATCGCTGGAAATGCAGCGATAAAACATCAGCGATGGTGAAATCCTTCCTGATAGGCCATGGTGGACTTAGCCCATCAATCCACCTCCCATGGAAGAGATGGCTAAGTCAGAATTTTTTCAGGAGTTAAATCCTGCGATTAAGGGGGCTTAGCACGCCTTTTTCTCTCACATCACGGGTCAGGGGAAGCCTTGTTAATATGGAGATGCGGAGTTAGCAAGTGTTTCCCATTTTGTATTGCTAAGGTACGCCCACTTTGCATGTCATTAGCGATAATAATCGCTGACATGCAAAGTGTAGTAAATAAAAAGGCCTGCTTACTCAAGGAAACACGCGTTAGTGTGTCCTTGATAATTTCGCAATATATAAATAGCCGCTTTTTGGGCGAAAACAGCCACTAAAGGGGTGGAATTGGGCTTGATAATATGCCCCCGGGAGCCTTCGGTCCCAGCGAGGATAGGTCGGGCGTCTGCAGGTGGGACACCTGCACAGCTTGAACCAGATGTGGTGTTGTGACAAGGCCAGGCAGTCCGAGCGTGCACTCTATATACACCTGAACGGTGACTGTGAGTGGTCTGTGGAAAGAAAATATTCTCGTCTCACCACAGAAATATTGAGAGACCCCCATCTATAGCATAAATACTTGGAGAATTGATGAGAGGCACTAATTGTAATTGCATTTACATAGCGCTTACTGCCCCTGACGAGGCGGCGAATTGCTTTTCTGTGAGTAGCAGGCTACTCCAGAACCCCTGGAGCCTGCAATGCACTCTTAGGGGCAGATTTACAAGCCCCTTGCGACACTTTTGCGTCGCTTTTCCCATGTTAAATGTGACGCAAAAGTGGCGCAAGGGGCTTGTAAATAAGCCCCTTAGTATTCGAAGTGCTGTAAATACTTTAAACAGCAACAAAACCTTGCAAGCATGTTCAGCACGCATGGCGGCGAGGTGGCCCCTCGTCTTGCGTCACACCCTAAGCTACTTCCGCCTGCTTAAACCAAGCTAGGAATGAACAAATGCAAACCTTAAGTCTCAGAATGAAAAGTAGCTTTGACTCAAGACATGGGGCAGTGTGGCAGCTATCACCATATGATTGCATGCAACAGTCTGTTTGGACAATTTGCCCTTATTGTTACATTTTTAGGAGTTCAAAATATGCATTTTTGCAATATAAAGATTTCGAATAAAAAAGCATTGTAGATATACGTTAAACTTTTTTTCTCAAACCATTTCTAACAAACATTGGCAAAGCATGAAGTCTCATGAGGGAATGATGACAGCGCATAGGGGAGGGGATTCCTAACAAACATACCATGATATGCTCTTTGGTCTTAAAATGTGTTTCTAGTGACTGACATTGCAGATAGAATTCAGAACGGCGTTCCACTCACAACTGAGGTGCGTTTCCTTACTTCTGCTTTGGTTGTGCTACATAAGGGAGTGTGCACGCAGCTGCTATAAGGTGTTACTACAAGCTGACAAAGAGAGAGTAGACTGTGGATATATGACAAAGGAGTAGCTAAATGGCAAAGTAAAATCACAGTTGTAGCCAGGGCACAAGTCCTATAAAAAGAAGTGGGGGGAGTGACCAAGTAAGACAATATGCAAATGACCTCATGATGGCACGACGTAGCGCTATAAAAGATATAAAATAGTGCTATTTGTAGGAGAGTAGGATCTGCTGCTTATGGTTACCCCCACTTTTTGCTGATGTATCACTGTTTTCGACTTAGACTGACTGGGATCCTGCCATTCAGGACCCCAGTCTATCTGCTTTCTCCTCTAAATTGATTGCATGTACTTTAGGTACACTCCAGATTGGATACTGGGGTATCCTTATCAGTCCCTAGTACATGGTACACCATGTTCCCAGGGCATAGGTACCCCAGAGGCCTCCCAGGGGCTGAAGCATGTATTGTGCCACCACTAAGAGATCATTCAAAAAGTCACCACTGGTCTGCTACTGCAGCTTGTGTAAGGTGGTGCATGCACCCCTTACTTAGATATCGGTTACCTATATCTATTCTAAATCACTACACATATAAACCCATCAGTCGCCTCTATGGCAGGCCTTATCAATCCTGAAGGCAGGGTGCTGGGTTTTATGTGAGAGGGTGCCTCTGCATGAGCAGAGCCCCTCTGCAGCCTTCAGAACCTATTTTCCGGGATTGTCTGTGATGCAGCCAACCATATATATTTGAGTGCATTATAACCTTGCGTTAAATGCTAACTTTAAAACGGCTGCTTAGAAACATGTCATGTTTGGTGTCAAACACCTTGGAATCATACCTTCCCGCTAGTAACTGGCAGGGGAGGTATGATTCCACCCTTCTAGAGGGACTTATGTGAAATACCGGTACACCCAGTACCAGCTTTCTCAACTTGGGCATCACAAAATGGATGCTGCCAGCCACAGACACGAGTCTGCCCTCCTGCTGCTGAGCCAAGCTCGAGTAGAGGAAGGCCTGACAATAGGTTTCATGTCACAGGGAGGTGTGACCACCTCCCAGACATGTTTTAGTGTATTGGGGCTGGGTGGGTGCACTCTGAGACTGCCTGAAAGTCTGCACTGGGGTACCTTTGGTGTCCTTGTGCATAGTCCAGCTCAAACTGGTTGTAGGAGCCGTTTGCTCCTGCTCTGGCATGAAACTGAACAAAGGACATGGGTGTAGCCACCCCTCTGTCCTCACCGTAACTTGTTTTTTCTGCCTGCATGGATTGCTGTTGCCAAGGCTTATTGATGTTCAATCCGGACACTGACCCCCCCAGCACTCGACATCCTTCGTGGGACAGTTCACCTCCGTACTTTGGTCATCGTTGACGTCTCCTGGTCCCCGTGGCTGCAGAGTCAAGCATCCTATCTTCTCACCTGATGCACCCGACATCGGTGGGCATTCGTCTACTGAGCCCCTGGTCACCCTGAAGTGACCCAGACTCTGTCCCCTCTGCTTTCAGGTTCTTCTCACCGGCAGCAGCACTTCTTCGCATCACGCCATTGAAAACGACGAGGGTTTCCGACACCACTTGACCCGTATGCACCTGGCTCCTCTGGGATAGGTAACAAGCGTACCTTGGTACCCACAAGGGTGCTGGCCTTAGAACCTTCTATGTTCCAAAGGGTTTGCTTGAAGTCCTCTCCGAAGTGTCCTTAAACTGTAATTTTCCAACCGTGACTTTCCCACTTTCCCATAGAGTTGTACGGAGCTCGCGTCTGTGTTCTCACACTGCACCCGTCCTCCATGGGCTCCCTATGTCACTCCTTTCAGTGGTTCCTTGGGGTCCCAGCGATTCTACGTGCTCTAGGTACCCTGTCTAGTGAAGTTGTTGTCGTTATACCATTTTTTTAGTATATGGTTCGGTTTCCCCTTGGAGCCCGCTGTGTATTGTGCTATTTACTGTCGTTCTATTGATCAAGTTTTGTGTGCCTTGTGCTCTAATCTCATAAAGAGGTTAGTAGAGCGTGTTTAGTAATAAATACATATATTTTATATATCTCTTGTGTGGTTCTCCTTTCATTTGGTCATTCATCCTCGGAGGTTCTGATCTGATAAAACAAGCTGCTTTACATTCCTTCGAGACTTAAGCTGAAGGCTGCTCTCCACAGCTACCACTAGGATAGCTTTCTATAAAATTTGTCATTAACCTAATCATCAATAAGGATTGTTTGGACTGGTACACGGTGCCCACTTTAATTAGTGGACAGCATATACCAGGCCAACTTCTCACACTATTTAAATTATTTGTGTACATACTGGGACAGACTAACCCATCTGACAGTCTTACAGTGTCCGCATTTATATACAGGGACAGAAGAAAGGCAAAAGCATGCCTCTCTTAAGTGCCTGTGAAGAGAAGGCAAGCTGTGTGCCTTTATTTCCCTCTGCGGCATTTACATTTAAATGTAGGGTTCCAGGCAGCCCCCAGTCAGCAGATACAAACAAAAGGAGGCCGGATGGCCCCTTAACTTCGGCCCAGCTGAAGGTGAAACAAGCATTTACAATGCAATGGTCTCGGCAATATTATAGGTAGAGCTATTGGTATTGCTCATTATTGTTTTATCATTTTTGTATCCCTAAATAAATGGCATTGTCATTTCTATTGGCATTAGCTTTTTTTTTGCATATGTGATACCTATTGCATTAGCAGAAAGAGAGTGAGGTAGTGAGATAGAGAGAGAGAGTGAGGTATTGAAATAGAGAGTGAGGTAGTGAGAGAGAGTGAGGTAGATAGAGAGTGAGGTAGTGAGATAGAGAGTGAGGTAGATAGAGAGTGAGGTAGTGAGATAGAGAGAGTGAGGTAGTGAAAGAGTGAGGTAGTGAGGGAGAGGGATGTTGTGAGGTAGTGATATATAAGCATAGAGTGATGTTGTGATGTAGTGAGATAGAGAGAGGTAGTGAAAGAGAGAGTGAAAGTGAGTTAGTGAGATAGAAAGAGTGAGGTAGTGAGATAGAGAGTGATTGAGTTAGTGAGTGAGAGAGTGAAGTTGTGAGGTTGTGAGCTAGAGAGTGAGGTAGTGATGTTTTGAGAGAGAGAAGTTGTGAGATAGTGAGGTAGTGAGATAGAGTGGAGTAGTGAGGTAGAGAGAGTTATGTAGTGAGAGAGAGTGAGGTAGTGAAACAGTGATGTAGTGAGGGAGAGGGATGTTGTGAGTTAGTGAGATGTAAGAAGAGTGGTGTTGTGATGTAGTGAGATAGAGAGAGGTAGTGAAAGAGACAGTGAAAGTGAGTTAGTGAGATAGAAAGAGTGAGGTAGAGAGATAGAGAGTGAGTGATGTAGTGAGTTCCGTACACACTGCTTTCAATAACATTATGCTTTGTCTATGCTGTTTAGTCAAGCCCGTATTTTTAGAAGGCTTGACTCGCACAGCCCTAGAACCTACCACATCCTTCCTGAAATCTTTCGTAAAATGATGGGGCGGGGTAGCTGAGAAGCTTAGGTAACAACAAAGTTGAGGGAGAAACATGCTTAGTTACAGCGAGTCGAAACGCTGTCGTTAGGTATCAAGTACTGGGGGAAAATACAAGTTATTTCCATCTCCCTTGCTGGCGCTGTCAAACATCTGGGCTGACCAGTTGCAACCCCCACTAAATGACACGTTACCGAGTATCTCCATACAGGCGGGTAGACAGAGCGGTAAACAGCTCACATGGCTTCCCAGTGATGTGGCAGCAGAGCTTCAACCCAAAGGGTGCCTGGAAGCCCCGAGGCCGGTTTCAAGGAACAGATAAGCAGTTAATGAGTGAAGAGAACGTCCCTGCGGCGAGCAGAAAGAAAGCAAGAAAAGTCGCTTCCATGCACTCAAAGTTAACTCAAACCTCGCAAACGAATAGCTCACACACGTTCAACAAGGATTGAAGCACAAAAACACGAGAGAAGTTGGGTCTGCCGCACAGCGCACGCCCCTCCTCCACGCAGCCCTTCTCGTTTGGGTACTAGAGAGGCTGTATGCCGTGTTCGTGACCACGGGCAGCGAAGTGTTAGAGGAAGCGCCGTGACTAAATGCAGACCATGGCGGTGGGGGAAGGGAGCATCCGTGAGGAGATCCAGATAAGCAGTTAATGAGTGAAGAGAACGTCCCTGCGGCGAGCAGAAAGAAAGCAAGAAAAGTCGCTTCCATGCACCGTAACCCTTTAGTCTCCGAAGATCTCTCGCATAGGGGGTGCCCAACATTTGTCCACAAGGGCAAAGTCATGCCAAACATTCAGGCTATTCAAACAAGATACATGTATGCACAGTTAGTTTAAACGCGAAATATTTACGCACCACCAGGGTGTCGTGAAAAGATGGCAGGTCTGCAGCCTTGTGCACCAAGACTGGAGACGCCTAGTCTGCAGCATAGGAGTCTGTGGAACATCTAGAGCCGGGAGCATCTGGGTCAAGTGCTACAGAGAAGCTCTATTGTAAGACGACGTTGCACATATCGCACGGGCTGTGAGGAAGCGTTCTGAGGGTTTACACATACACAGAGCCCTGGCGCTGATAGTGCACAGTGATAGCGCTTCCTTCTTGTTGACGCATTCACCAGGCACACAAAGAGACATGAGGAGGAGGAAGGAAGGAATCTGCAGGCCTCAAGGCCGGTTTCACATCGAGGGTAAGTTACATTGCTGATAACAGATGGTGTTTTCGAGGAGCCATATTTGAGTAACTGACATCAGGCAGACACACACACACTATGAGGGAATCGTAAAACACCGACATCACACCCAGAAGGATTAAGAGACACTGACAACGCACTAGAGCGCACACAAGCATTTGGAGATGATGCATGACCCCACCCATGCACTCACACACATACAAGACTAGAGAGACTGGCAATGCACAGACAGTAAAAAAACGATGACACCCTGGCAATCGTGCACACGCACACACGAGACACCGATAACGCATGCACACCCACATACAAGAAGATTATAAAAGACAATATATGCGAACACACAAAATTTTACAAACTTGTAAAATGTCATAACCCTCTCTAAGAAAATATGGACCAGCAACAACCACCTAGAACTTAAACAATAAAAACAATTCTTCTCCCATAAACTTCACCATGCTACACTCCTGGCTTTGCATACAGTGAGTTAAGGATGCTCCCTGAACCAGCAGCACAAGCGTGGTGAGATAGTGTCACTCCGGACTGCACGGTTCCACCAACTACTGGTCAGACCTCCGTGTGACGGTGGGTTCCTGCGACAAGACCCTGAGAGACCACAATCAGTGGGTAGTCTTCCTCTTACTAGCGCATCCCTGCACTGCCGACTAATGGCTCAAGCTGTGCAACACAAACCCCACCAACAGCTCGTGCGTGGATGTGTCTATCATTATAGGACTGCACAACATTTATGTTGATGTGCCAAGAAGCTTATTCAACACTTCTAGACGCTGCATGCATTTCATCCACCTTTTCTATACACGTTTGAGTACATCTAACGCCAGGGCTTTAAGTAGGACAAAAAAAACTGTGGGTGTCCTAACCCCGATGTAAGTAGGGCGTGGCTTAAAAAATTTAAAACACGCAAGCTAAAAATCTGTGCTTAGCATATTGTGTAGCCCAAATGGTATTTTGCTGCTTCTGTCATTACATCCAGATATATAATACAAGTAACATTACACCTACAAAAAACAGGACTATTGGCTTTGCCTTTGATTGTTAGTTGCATAAGATAAATAAGCAACGGCTTTATAATAGAATAATATTGGAAATGCTTCAGTGATGAGATTGTGAGACTGTGAAATAACTATAACGAGTCTCTTTAAAGTTACATTAAAGGCAGTGAAGGGTGGTACTGTTGCAGAGTTAAGATTTTACTTTCACCCTGAGGGAGAGGGCAAAAATGGAGAGTTCGATATTGACCCGTCTCAGCACCTGCTTTTTGGGACTGCTGGTGCTGAGCACTGGCAGGACCCGGCCCAGTTAAAGCTCTGTCTAACGTCCTTCAAAGATGCACCCCGTGCTCTTAAGCATTTCCTGAAGTCGGATCGTTCAGGTTATCTTCCGGAGCTACGAGGCGCTATATTCACGAGACATCTGGAGGAGGTTCTCAACAGTGCAAAACGCGCCTTAGGCCTCTTAAGAATGCCAGAGAGCGCTATATCTATAGCAATAACCACACAATGCGATACAAAACAGACACACATTTTATGCGACACCGACAATCCACACCCAGACACGGAAACGAGGATTATGGAACGCTGTTAATGCACGCGCACCCTGCATTTTGACAACGTGACAGTATACACATCACGACAAGAATAGTCAGACTCTCTCTTCCCCCCCCCCCCCCGCAAACAGGCTGTGCTTGATTTGCATCGTTGGGGGCCACCGATACTTAAGGGTTCTAACACCTGGTTTACTGCATCAGACATTTATCGGTAACAAAAGAGGAACAAACAAAGCGGAGACAGGAAGGAAGAGAAAGAGAGAAAACCCGTCACAGACAGGGAAAGCAGGACCAACAAGAGAAACAACATGGCAGGGAGGGTCTGGGGATGAATTAAAGAGGCCTGGTGGGGGGAGGGGGGTTTAGATGATGTCGTTTAGTATTCTGCACCCCGACATTTAGACCAGAAACACTCATAGTTTTACAAATTAAGCACTGCAAGATAAGTCAGAGTACAGGCACACAGCCCGAGGAGGGAAGTCAGTGTACATAAGCAGGCACACGGCCCGCGGGTAAAACACTGAGAGGGGTAATTAATTGGGGGTTTCCATAGGAAAAGTCTTTACAAGGAGACCGTGGGAGAGATATTAATATGGGCGGTACACCGAGAATAACCACTTCTTGGTTCAGCAGTGCCCGCGGACTTCTCTCGCCGACATAAGATGAGAAACACGAGATGCGGCGCTACAGCGACGGAGAAACATGCTCCGAGCTCATGCGTAGAGCACACGGACGTGACATCACTCTTTACTCCGAACAAACATATACACGGAGAATCAGCTACTGCAAATGCACCAGGCGTGTTAAACTGAAGTAGGAGCACCTGAAGGTAGGCTTATGGTTCCTCTGCACTTTGTCTGCGAGTCACCCCACGATGGCACGGCCCGTAGTGTTAACAAGCACACCACTGCCTTTCTCCGAGGTGAAGCAGAAATGCCTCGGAGAAAGGCACGCCCCCGAATCCGAAAAGGACGGGGCCTGTTCGGAGTGATGAAGCTCTTCTCCAATGGCTGGCCAGCATTCAAGAGGCCAGCCAATGGAGAAGAGGGGAGAAGAGGGGCGGGTGCAAGCCCCTCTTCTCCAAAACATTAAATCTCCGCCTTCCGGTTCTGCCTTTGGCAGACCGGACGGTCCTCGACCTAAAAAGGCTCCGTTGCTGCTGGGAATGGAAAGCAGGCAATGTGCAGGTGCTGCTGAACGTGTCCCGTATCTGAAAATTACACCGGGACAAGTTCAGCACATTTCTGTGGGGCGGCCCAACTGGGACCCAATTTCTTGGAAGGGGGACGGTGCCCACCCTGTGAAGAGAGTGAGGGGACTCCGTGTACCTGCGTGTACCCCCGACTCGAGCCCTGGTTGTGGTTAAAAAAAAAACATTCTTCTGGAGCTGTTCTTGGTAACGTCATCAACAGCAGAAGTGTGGTGGGTCGGGTCTTACCTCGATTCTTGCTGGCACAGCATGGTGTTCACAGTACTGCTCTTCCACTTGACAGGCTAATGCATTCTGGGAGTTGTGGCCTTGGCTGGCTGCCACTGACACTCGTAAAGACAATGTTGCAGGAAAGTGTGCCAGGTAGCAAACAATAGTGACCTGGCACGAGGTGGTAATCGTAGTGGGCAGGAAGAAAGAAGGTGGCGGGGAGTCTTTAAGTTTTGCCACTACATTCAGAAAAGAAAATGTAGCGGGCAGTGAGGCGTCTCCTTCACCGTAGTCCTCCTATCATTTCAGCTGTGCGCACGCACAACGTGTTACACTCTGTGTAAGACGGCGCATGTGTCTGGTGGCATTGAGTCTGTGCTATGCAGACTGTGGATGGGAATGCATGGCATCGGTGTGGTCATTTCGGTAGACTCTAATGGAATTGTACAGTAAATCTAGTACAATACTTGACTACACAGCTAAAATGAATCTCAGTAGTGTTACAGAAGTCCACCTTTGTCAATTTCGAGATATTTGAATATTTTTCTAACCCAGTTTACATAATTTTGTGTAAAACGCATGTAAATGGATTTGCGCCCATTCTAACACATGCTCCCATCAGAATCTGAGTGAAAATTGCATTTGCTTCTGGTTTTGCACAGTCAGTTGTTATCAGTTTGGATCAGGTGTTAACTGTCCTTGTAGCACACTGTTCAAGGGGTCATAACACCAGCAAATGGGGTGCACGAACTGTTTTATGTTGTTACCGTTTACTACCACAGTGCGTCATTGCGTAAAAAGCACCCGGTGTACCTGGTGCCAGTGTTATTTGCACCATGGGGTGTTTTTGCAACTCTTCTTAGCTCTGGGTACACATGACAGTACCAATATCAATGACACCTTAGAGACAGCGCTTGCACCATCTAACAGGATTTGTGGCCCTTGTTTTATTTCTAACAGGAGGTCATTGAGGTGCGTCCTGTGCCCTCCTCCTCCCTCATTTCACTGATCCCTGCCCTCCAGTGGGTGCCGCCCTCAGGTATGACAGACAGTGCACTTCTCAGCACATCAGTGAATAGCGGCCCTTGTATCCAACAGATTTATAGTGCACGTGCCCCTCGTGTTGTTAGTGTCCTGTCGCAAAGTGCACACATTGCGACATGTTACAATGCACATACCACATTACCCCCTATAAATGTCCCTCTGCAGCCCCCGTTCTTCCTAACCAGTGAGTAAATGACTTCACTGTCCCTCTTTTGCTTCTTTATTTATTATTTGCTTTCATGAACCTTCTGCGGAATACCTGTTAATTCAAACAAAAACAATTACATAAAGCACAGGACGCTTAATCAATCTCCAAACTTAAACTTAGTTCACCAGTTCCAAAGTCTGCTGCTTTACCTGTTACGATACTCCACCGCAAACAAAAATAACCATAAGTAAATGCCTTCTGAGTGAGCAGGGCCGGCTTTAGCGCTGGTGGCATCTGCTGCGATAATATTTATTGGCGCCCCCCCCCACCCCCCCACCCCCCATGACCTCCTCCCCGGATTTCCTCACTATCACCCAGCAAAAAAAAAATCTAAAGGCTTGTAAAGGCTGGCTTTACTAATCCACTCAGCTATCCACATAAAATACAGATCTGTTCTTTGCAGCAGGCATATTAACCCTCTAAGCTACTTTATAGAGAATCAAAACTGCCACTAGATAAAACTCTATCTCTCTCTAGCACGAACAGTGATCACAAGAGTTATCTTGACATTTTATTTGCTGCCTGGAAGCTGGAAGCACAAGGAACTCTGCAGCAGGTGCTTTTAAATGTAAGTTATTGCTAAACACAGCGCCCCCTGAGGTCAGTGCCCCCCTTCCAGGGCAGCACCAAGTGCAGCTGCACTGGTCGCAACGCCCTAAAGTCGGCCATATGAGTCTTGATGCATTTGTTGAGCTGATCCCTGACCAGCATGGCCTTAACAAGCTGCTTCATTCCTCACTACGTCACCACTCAGTGTACCACCTGTGCCACGTATGGCTTCTGCCTCTTCTCAATGTTCCACACCTGCGCCGGGCTGCCGCCATTCCAGTCAGCCTGTCACAGCAGCCGACGCTGTGTGTTCGCCATTCCCATCGGGCATAGCTGCTCCAAATCACCTCCCTCAACAGCCTACCCGCTCAGAGCCCGTGAGTCTTTCCTGCACGCGACTGCGTAAGTCTAGGCCTCATTCCACCTCAGCATGCCTGAAGTCACCTCCCTCAAGAACCTACCCCCTCAGAGCCTGTGAGTCCTTACCGCACGCGACTGCGTAAGTCTAGGCCTCATTCCACCTCAGCATGCCTGAAGTCTCCTCCCTCAAGAACCTACCCCCTCAGAGCCCGTGAGTCCTTACCGCACGCGACTGCGTAAGTCTAGGCCTCATTCCTCCTCAGCATGCCTGAAGTCACCTCCCTCAAGAACCTACCTCCTCAGAGCCCGTGAGTCCTTCCCGCACGCGACTGCGTAAGTCTAGGCCTCATTTCTCCTCAGCATGCCTAAAGTCACCTCCCTCAAGACCCTACCCCTTCGGAGCCCGTGAGTCCTTCCCACACGCGACTGCGTACGTCTAGGCCTCATTCCTCCTTAGCATGCCTGAAGTCACCTCCCTCAAGAAGCTACCCCCTCAGAGCCCGTGAGTCCTTCCCGCACGCGACTGCGTAAGTCTAGGCCTCATTTCTCCTCAGCATGCCTGGCGCCCAAGCCTTGCTTCCACTCCAGTAGGCTATTTAAAACCCCATTTTATTCTCTGGATATGTGTGTTCTAACGCATGCAATGGTCATTTTAATGTGAAAAGTTTATCACTGACTTTTTCAACCTTTGAGATTTTAATACGTATTCCAATTACTTTTCACTGGATTTGCATTTGATTTTTCTCAGTATTTTGTCACATCTGCTTTGTCTCTTTCCAAGTGCCAGCCATCAAATTCAGATATGTCACAGTGCAGCATCGCTCCTCCAGCCTCTCTTCTGCTCTTATCTAAATTGGATCCTCGCCGTCATCAATTATCTGGCACGCTGTTCTGATACCTTCCATGCAAAATGCAATGTGAGCCACCACCAACATTTCTGCAGTGCCAAGGAGAACCTCCTGCTCCATGGAAGTGATAAAAGGAATAATTCTTAACATGTTTTGTCGCTATTTATGCCAATAAAATGCCTGCTGACCATATAAAATGCATTTTACTACATTGCTTGGGCTCGCCATGGCAGGAGATATTTAGGACAAAGATGCCACTTCTACGCTAGGCGACAAATGGAAGGTGAAACTTTTGATCATTTCTGGACTGCTCTTAGAATGCTGTCTCCTACATCAACTTTGCCGCACACAATGATCACATCATTAAGGGACCAAATCATGGTCAACACCACAGGTAGAAGAATACAGGAAAGGCTACTGATATTTGGTGCTCCCACACTGTAAGAGCTCATAAAGACAGCAAAGGCCTATGATCAATTTGTGTTATGAGTGAGAGAGAAGTGAAGAAAAACTTAAAAGAAACATGACAATGTCTGGAGTATGAAAATGAGACAGCCTAGGGATAGTCAAGACCAAAGCAAGAAGCATGAGAGTTGAATTGCCTGCTAACACAGTGATAATAGCAAAGGCATGGCATAATTCACGGGATGTCCAGCACTCAACGGCGACTGTAGCAACTGCAGCAGATTGGGTCACTTCTCCAGGTTGTGTTATAAAAAATAAAATTGCAATGGTATCTAAGGGAGTCCCAGGCGCTAATGTTAATGATTCTAGCAGCAAGGCTGACAATATGGTGCGGGTAGTACAAAAAGTGAGCACCAAAAAGAATAACAGTCCAGACAGGCCACCCATGTGTATGTTGCAAGTCTTGCAGGAAAGAAATTAACACTTATGGTGGACTACGGGTCCCCATTCATGATTATCACAAGAGAATATTTTAAAAGAAATGTTTGATGCACCTAACATCAAGGCTGTTACTTTCAATGGCTGGAGAATAGACTTCCCAGAATATTTCTACCGTAAGAAGTCTTCAAGAACCGCACAACTACCATTAAGATTTATGTGGCTTATAAAGGGGTATATATCCTTGGATGGAAAGATCAACAGTTACTCCAAATTACCCATGATCCCTGTGCTGCTGAAGCATTATTAGCCATCATTCAATTTTCAACAGGACTGCAGATCGATTCTTCTGTGCAATTTCAAACATTTCAGCAACAATATGGGCACGCTCAAAGGATACTTTCACTGTATTAAGCACTGCTAAGGAACCCATCCAGTCAAATAAAAGTTAAGATGCTCACCTCTTTCTGTGAGGGGTGATCTACAAAAACTGATAGATGAGCTCACCAAAGATAAGATCACAGAGGGAACGGAATGTTTAGTTTGGGTCTCCTACTTAGTCTTGGGCAAAAAGAAGGATGGCAACTTACAACTCTGTGCTGATCTCTGTGCTTTAAAGGCTTTAATTGTCATTGGCAACCACCCTTACCTAGAATAAATAAAAGCCTTCCACTCCTGGATGGTGTCATGGTGTTTTCCACTCTTAACCTCAGACAAATCTATCATCAAGTTGAACTTGCCCATTAATCAAAGTCTTTTACTGCCTTCTCAATGTTGTTTGGACTGTTCCAGTACTGCAGGATGCCGTGTGGCCTAGTGTGACAGAGGAGTCTGTGTTTAAGCATGCCATGTTTTACAACTTTAAAAACATGTGTAAAAATGTCAAATGCTTTCAGGATAACATTTTGTTTTTCACCAAAAAAGAACAGTATTATGTTTTTCCAAATCATCCCTCCTTGAAGTTAATAGGATTTTATAAAGAACCCCTATTTTTTCTTGACCCCTAATAGCTTCAACTATTTTGAGTGGTACCATCGTCGTTGGTACTTTACTCAAGAAATCACGTATATAAAGTTGGAGAACCTGGTGTGTCTATGGAGAAGGCTATTGCCATTGCTGGGGAAATTTGTTTATCGGCGAATCTTAAAGCTCAGTGTTTTAAAACTGCATTCAATCTTTATCATCCTCCGGCCAAGATGATGAAATGGGGGAGGGGCAATGATGGCAAATGCTTCCGATGCAGCACGGACAATGCTGATAGTCTCTATATTTTTTAGGATTGTGTTAAACTAGGGCCATATATACAACACATAGAGAATTTCATGACAGAAATTGTGGGGGTCAGGGTCAAAAAATCTCTGCCTCTATGATGTTGCTGGGGGTTGGTGAGGATCTCGAGCAAGGGAGACCCATGCATAAATATCGGTTTTTGCTTTTTATCGCTTTGGCGGTTGCTCGACTATGTCTAGCCTCTTTTTGGCTCCAGTCTGAAGTACCATCTTTTGAAATGTGGCGAGCCCAGTTCTATAATATATATAACTTGGAGCACAGTTTGGATTCTGTGAAAGGATCAAGGAAACGCAAAGTAGATTTATACATATGGGGGGCAATAGCTGATCATATGAAATGTTGAAAGATAACTAATCCAAATTAAATTATTTCTTGTTTTGTGGTATAATGGAATGAAATCAATTGATGGTTTTTTTCGCCATGTTATTTGATTCTGTATGTATTTCATTGATGTTTTTGATACTGTGGATAATAAAAATATATATAAAAAAAAAGAACAGTATTGTGATCTTCTGCATGAAGTTTGTTCACGGTGAGCAATGAAAGGTCTGACCGTGCTGCCTGAAAAAATGGACATTATTCACACAGTCTGTTGAGTACTTCAGACACTCAATTTTGGCACAATGATTAGTACCAAAATCACCCCTGGTTAAGGCTATCCAGGGTACACCAAAGAGAAGTTGATGTCATGCACGGCATGGTGTGAATATGACTCTCTTATGCAAACTACTGAGAAGAGGTAAAAGATTTGTGTGGGGACAAGATCAGCGAGAAGCCTTTGAAGCTGTAAAAGAGAGGGTCAACGAAGCCCTAATTTTCCCATTGTTTTGTTTTGAAAGACAGTGTGCCGTCTCAGCGGATGCCCTTTCAGCTCCCTCATGCCCTGCTTCTCATGTATGTATTTTGCCATGATATGCCAATGTGATTGGTTGAAGAATCTGAAACTCCCCCTGCCCCTGAATCTTACTGACCAATCAATCAATCAATCACATAATTTGTAAAGCGCACTACGTACCCGGTAGGGTTTCAAGGCGCTGGGGGGGTGCTGTTACTGGTCGAAGAGCCAGGTCTTGAGTTGTCTCCTGAAGGTCAGCAGGTCTTCGGTTTCTCAACCAAGCTATGCCCCTGTCAATCATAGCTCCCAGAGCCAGGATCAACAGGGCTGCTCCTAATTTCCAGCGATGGTCAGCACAAGCAGTGAAACAGTGAGTGTAGAGATAATGGTGAGTGAAGAAGCAAGACCATAAAGATGGCAGTGAGGGTAGATAACACAGGCAGCTATGGGATGAAAGTAGAGAAAGAGATTGGTCAGAGAGTGAGGTCAAACAAGAGCGAGAGTACAAAAAGAGGTTAGTGTCAAAATTGTGAAGCAGAGAGAGACCAAGGGTACAAAGGCAGATTTTAGGAGGTAGCATATAATGATAGAGGGACAGCGGGGTATATAGGGGTTCGATAAAGGGTGGATGTAAAGAGAGCGAGGGTGTAATAGGAGCTTATGGTAGAGAATAAAGGGAGTGTACAGGGAAACAATAAAGGGCAGAGAGTGGGGCAGGGGGAGAGCAAAGGTTTAAAGTAAAATAAATGCTGTAGAGTTGAGTAGAGAGATTAAGGGGCATATCAGCAACAACCGGCGATAATTATTGCTAAGCGCACTTAGCGCTAGGATAATTATCGCCGGCTAGCGTGGATTTTTATCATTGAGATAGCGTGCTATTAGCAACACTTATCTCAAAAGCGATAAAAATCCTAGCGCTAACTGCCAAAATTGAGATTATCGCTGGAAACCCAGCGATAATCCCACGAAGTTTGGCGATAGCTTGCTGATAGGGCCTCACATACTTTGCCATGATATCCACCTTCCATAGGATATCATGGCTAAGTCCGTTTCAAAGCAGGCGTAAAGAAAGTAGCGATAACAGAGGTTATCGCTACTTTTCTTGTCGCTATGCTGCTTTGCGGGAGGCTTGATAATAGGAGAAATGACGCTAATAATAGGAGAAATGTCGCTTAGCGACATTTCTCCCGTTATCCTGGGTAGGAACTCCAACTTTGCATCTCATTAGAGATGCAAAGATGGGCGTTAGGAATTCAGGCGTAAGGCATGGTTTCACGCGATAGCGTGACCTTATTGATATAGCCATAAAATTATTGCCACTTTTCGGCCGAAAATGCCCGCAAATGCTTAAGATTATGCTTATGATTAAGAGTATAAAGGGAAATGGCGAGGGGTAAAGAGGAGAGGAGATCATGATAGTATGAAAAGACATGGAGAGAGGTAGAAATGAGGCAAAGAGAGTGATTGTATTGAGGGAGTTGGTGAAAGGTAGAGAGAAGTATTAGAGGTGAGTGAGAGTATAAAGGGAGACAGTGTGCTGGAAAAGAGGGATATCAGACAGTAATTGTGAAGATGGTGGGCTGTGGAGGGTGTCGGCAGAGGGAGGCATGGGGCATCAGTGGAGATGCTGAGAATTAAAGAATGAGGAAGCTTGACAAAGAGAGAGTGAAGTTAAAAAAAAGGGATATGTGTGAGAGGAGGAGGAGGCAGAAAGTAAGAGTAAAAGGGCAGAGAGTTAGGGGGCAGAGTTAGATTAATGCCAAGGGGTGTTAGATAAACATAGAGCAATAAAAACAGCGGGAGAAGCAGCCTGAGCTTTTTCAGTCTCTTTATTACCAATTAACTGGGATGAATGGCGCATCCTGTGCTGTCGGTGAGAGAGAGTATTATCAGATAATGAGGGTCTGGGAAAGGACAGGCGAGGATTAGTGCCTGCCACAAATTTCATTTTCACAAGGATCAGATCTCTCTTTCTGACACCGTGTTTCCATGTCTCTTTATCTTTCTGTCTTTCTATGTCTTTATCAGTGTCGCTGTTTTTCTGCCACGGCCTGTGTCCCACTGCCCCCTGCCTGTCTGTCCCTCTGAAAATACATCTCTCTTCCTTCTGTCTCCCAGGGAGGAAAAAGATAAAGAGGGACAAACAAAAATACAGAGAAACAAAAGTGCCAAAAATACAGAAAGCTTACCATCCCTTTTATCTCTCCGAGTGGTGTAGAATCAGTGCTTTAATAGATGGCATACAAAGTGCACTTGTCCCCCGCCCCTCTCGTCCCCACTTCTCTTCACTCTCTCAAGGAGACACCTGAGCCAGTTTTGGTCTTCACAGTGTGTATGTTTTATTAAATAAACTTCTTGGCCAATTATTCCATTGGCCTGTCTTATTTATTGTAGAATCTTTAAAACACTTTTCTTAGACACCACAACATTCAAATAAATCTCAAAATCACGCATTAACATTATATCTACAACCCGCTCTCCAAGGGGCCTTTGCTTGACCTTCGGGCTGTGCCAGCAGGCCACAACCAAGATAGCCTGCTCTCCTTAGGTTGACCGCCCTCCGGTCAACAGAGCCGCAGGTAAATAATCTGCCACCACTTGTGACCACCAACGGCTTCCAGGGTAGAGCTAGAGAATCCAGAGCCACCAGCAGGTCAGCCCCAGATCTCTCGCCAGCCCGGAGCCCATGAAATGATTTTTTAGACCTGTTCTGGGGTCAAAATTGGCACCTACTAACGGAGTCCCTGTCATTCCTCTTGCTCAGGACCCCGCCACAGGGAGAGGGCTTACTGGCCAACTCGACCTCCCCCCCCCGCGCTCGAAAGCCTCCGCAATGGCTCCTAGCACTGTCTGTATGAACAAGTCATTACCTGCATCGGACAAGTGTACCCCGTCTGCCGCATAAAGTTCTAGCCTTGATGTTTGTATCAACTTATGCCTTATGGTCCGGGTGCTTGATTTCTTTAAGATCTCCGCCACTGACTGGTTTAGTCTCCTTACTGACTTATTCACTGCCCTCGGAGGAGCTCCTCGCGCCCAAACTTGCCTTGGTATAACTTCAGACCACAACAATAAGGTATTGGGGAGCATGTTCCTGACCGCTGCGAGGACTGAAAACAAGGACTCTTTTACGCCCCTCCTGCCCTCAGGGATCATATCGTTGCCTCCAGAATGAATCACTAATAGATATGGGGTGGGCATGCCTCTATTCAAGGCCCCCCGCAAATCGTTCGGCACTTCCGCCAAATGCTGACCGCCTACCCCCACCCAATGGTGGCTGAATCCATTTACCTCCTGTCTTTTCTCCTCGCGTGAGTTCTTGAAGGCAAGTCCCGCCCTGCGAATAAAAGAGTGGCCGCACCACCATATTTGGGCCCTCCGAGCCGTAGCACCTAGAGTAGAAGAGATGGAACGCAATCAAAGCGGGACAATGGAAGGCAAAGGAGGCAACGTTAAAGCTCAAACTAATTGCGGGCGAACATAGCGCTCGTAGCACGCAGACTTCCAACGGCCTACCCTCTTAATTGTCTCTTCAGGTAACCCCAGACCCGCCGCCGTGGTGGCCGCCCCGATGCGGAAAGAATGAGATGTGAAATCAGTTGCGTCTACGCCCAATCTAATCAGAGCAAGCTTGCATACCCTGTTGAACTGGAATCTAGTGAGGGGGTTCCCGTCGCCGTGCAACAGAACCCTACTGTCTCCTCCCTGAGACCTGATTTGTAGGAATTCCCTCGTCAGACTTACTGGGCAGTACGTAGCCCCATTCACAGCCCTCAATTGGGACCAAGTACCCTTACCTAACGGGTCTGTCTTTGATTTCCGGACCCTGACTCTCAGAGTTTCCTCGGACAGGATTAGGTCCTCGCACCATATACCCCCCACCCTGTCAGCCTTAGAGGCAGGAACCAATTCGGAAATCCTGAATGCCCCAAAAAAAGCTAATGCATATGCAACTCTAAATAAATGCGCTTCGTATGGCGAGAAGCAAATCTTGGGCAGTATCTCCAGGATATTTACCAACCTGCTTACGACTATGGGTCTCCTACTGTCCTTGACCCCCGGGGTTAGACGTTCCCAGCCCTTCATAGCTCTCCTCACCCTAGGATCTTTTGTTGGGTCTGCGGCCCCCCCTAGCCCGGCAAACAAAGCTATTGCCGATAATTGTCTTTTCATCATTGCTACTGACTTTCCGTTGGCTCTCTGATGTACTATGAACCCCAACACACTCGTAGGGGAGAACACTTCCACTAGCCCCACCCCCTTTAAGTACTCCTGACATAACTGCCAAGACCTCTCATACATACATTTAGTCTTGGGGGCCAGAGACGCAGTTATCAATTCAGTGGCGGTGGGGCACCAAGCTTCCATAGCCCCGCCGGGAAGTTCGTCATCTCTCTGTCTGCTTGCGGCCGTTGGGTGCGGAACTCTGCCAACTTAAAACGGGACAAGGCGTCAGCGGCTAAGTTGTCAACTCCCGGTACATGTCTAGCAGTGAATAATACATTGCGCCGTAAACATTGCAACACTAGCTCCTTTAAAAGGCGCAGCACCCAGGTGCATTTCGCTCTCTGGTTATTGATTGCCATCACCACCGACATGCTGTCAGACCAGAACACAATGTGCCTATTGGCCAGTATATCTCCCCACACATGCAAAGCTACAATGATTGGGAACAGTTCTAGAAAGGTGATATTCCGTGTCAGACCGTGCCTTACCCATTCCTCTGGCCAGTGCTGCATGCACCATTTAGGACCTAACACTGCGCCGAAACCCACACTGCCTGCTGCATCGGTGAACAATTCTAGCTCGACATTGGAACTACTCGGCATTCGCCATATTACTGACCCATTGAAGTTTTCCAAGACATCTTTCCAAATGGCCAAGTCGCTCTTTACCTCTGCTGACAACCTAGTGTGATGGTGTTTGGCGCGAAGCCCAGACATCGCCCTTGCGATGTTCCTAGAGAAGGCCCTGCCCATCGGTATGACCCTCAAGGCGAAGTTCAGTTGACCCACTAGGACTTGCAATTGGTGTAGTGTCACCTTCCGGGCCCCCAAACAGGCGTCGATGGCCGCCTTGAATGCAGTCACCTTTGACTTTGGAAGCCTACACACCCCTTCTCTAGTATCTATTTCAATGCCCAGGAATGTCAAACACGTAGTTGGCCCCTCCGTCTTCTCTGCACACAGCGGCACGCCCAGTGCTTTAGCCAAATGCTGGAAGGCCAGCAGGGCCTTTCTGCAAGACTGCGACCCTTGGGGGCCCATGAACAAGAAGGCATGTAAGTAATGTACAACTCCATAAGATGTAACTGACGTTAGGAAATGCTGCACTGCCCACTCTAAGAACCTGGCGAAAGTCTCAAATACTGCACAAGCGATGGAGCACCCCATGGGCATGCAGAGGTCAATGAAAAAATCGCCCTTGAACATGAAACCCAAGAACTTTGTATCTTCAGGATGTACTGGTAATAGTCGAAAAGCTGACTCAATATCTGACTTAGCCATTAAGGCTCCCTCACCCAGCGCCTGCAGTTTCTGTATAGAGGTATCGAATGTTGTATAGCGCACCGTACATAGATCTGGATTAAGCTTGTCATTAACAGATAGACCAGGAGGGCTGGACAAATTGTGAATCAATCGGAATTTTCCTGCCTCTTTTTTGTGCACTAGACCTAGGGGTGAGCATACAAGGTCCGGCTTCGGCAACTGTCTAAAGGGTCCCGCCACCCTCTCCAAGGCTATTTCTTTCCTGATTTTTTGCTTCGCCGCCTCCATGTTCTGAAGCACTGAATTTTGGTTGCGAGGCGGAACACTCGCGGGGGTGGCCGAGGAAGGGATGCGGAAACCAGACATAAAACCATCATGCAAAAACTGCGCCTCTTTCAATTTACCATACTTGCTAAGGAGGTGTGTCAGTACATGGATCCTAATGGGAGTTGGCAGATTTCTCGGATGCTTGAGGGGGCCGTCCTTTGGCCGCATTGTGGGGCGGCTGCTCTCTCGGTTTTCCTGACTTTTTGAAACATTTGATTTCTGGGTGAGACGGACCCCCGCAAAAGGAGCAACAGTGCTTGTATCTGCATGTTGCGCCCCTGGTGCACTCGTTCTTATTGTACTGCCAGCAGGCCTGTTTCCTATCTCCCGCACCTCTGTCACTCCGAAAGGACTGATTCTGACTCGGGTAACTAGTCTTATTCGTGGGGACTGTAGAATAGAACACCGTATGCCACACGTTAATTTCACGTTGGTCCCATGCTATCTCAGGGTGCACTGCCTTCATTTGACGGAACTTGGTGTCATACTGAAACCACCCCGTCCCTGGGAATTCAGAAGCCGCCCCATGAATCAGGGAAATATAACTAATCAACTGGGGTGCCACCGCGGGGTACCTTTCTGCCATGATGGCCGCATAAATGGCAAAACCTGTGATCCAATTCTTTATCGACCAATCGACCCATACCTTCTTTTGCTTGTATTCCCCCTCCTTTCCTACCCTGGCTTTACCCGGGACTACCCCAGCATTAATGAGGTCGAATACGTCGATATACTCTCCCTTTAGTATCTTCTCTTTAGTCTCCAGGGGCACGTGCCATGTGATACCCGCTGAGGGCGATAGAGCCATGGAGGCTGAACCGTAGATCAAGGGACTGTAAGCGAGTGTAGGCTGCCCCATCACCCCTGGCCCCACAGCCCCTTGAATCGTGTTACTTGTTGTCCCTGAGACTGTTGCGCCATTGCTGGCCGTTTGCCCTTGTGGCGCTGGCGTCACCCCGCTTGGGAATTGCCCCGTAACCACCGACCCCAAAAATCCTGGGTAAGCCGCTTAGTGCGCCACCGCGCTCGCTGGGCAATTATTAAGGGCCTGGCCGTGCGATGTTGATGCCATTACACCTGGGGATTGCGCTAACCCCCCAGACTGAACCCACACTTGCGTGATGCCGCTGCCAGGATGTGCGACCACTGGCGGCGCCACTAACTGAACCCCAGGCGCTCCCGCATTTAAGCAGGGTGTCACACCTGCCGGCGACGCATTATTCTGCGAGTTGGGACCTCCGCTTGTATCCGTGGGAGGGACAATAGTATCTTGCGCAGAGTTCGGAACCAAGTCTATTGACTCTAGCACTCCTTTCTCACCTGAGGATGCTGCCTGAGAAACCCCAACTCTGGGACGCTTTCCTCCTGAAGCTTCTTTAAATCTTTCGGGAGTGCGCCGGGCTCGCTTGCCCCGCCCTGTATCCTCCTGGGCAACCGTCCCTGCCCCTTCCTTTAATCTCTTCAGCGCCCAATCGACTCCTTTATCTTTCGTGAACTCCAGCAGCTCCGTCAACGCCAGATACTCGTCCTTTTTAGCCTGGGCCCCTTTGCCCTTCGTTGACCGTTTTGGCGGCATTCTGCACTTAATGAGAAATAGAAAAGTTAGTTCCACCCCATAACAATTCCCAGGGTGCCATGCAACCAGCCTTAATAAGGTTCACACGACCTTTGAAATTACTCGTGCCTTCCTAGCTGCAGCACGCCCGCTTCATTGCGTCTCGAATTTGGCGCACCAAAATCACTATTAAGGCTCTCCCAGGCGAGCCAGTTCGCCGATCGCAAGACAAGAATGGCGTGCATCAAGCAACTCTAAATATATATACTCGTATTTTATTTTTATTTTTTTTATATTTAGTCTGCATAGCCTCATTGTTTTAAGCGTGTTCTACCGAATCCCTACCCACTGCTTAAAGTGGAAACAAGAGCAACGAAATGCATACCTTTTGTGACAAATAGCACCTCCATCCCCCCAATAAACCATAGCTTAATATAGCTTTTCATGATTGGAGGTAAACATGCTACGCGCCTGGATTGCATTAGTTATTACTTCCCTTGGGATTTCGTAGTGTATAAAGCACTGAAACGGAGAGCCTTGCGAGCTTTAATTACTAGCTCCCCCCGAGGCTCCCCTCATTCCGGTAAACCTCTCCGTGTCTCAGCCATTGCGCGCTCTATGGAAACCGGACTGACCCCCGCATATTTAGCACGTCGTGGCCATTGTAATACTCTCAGTCGGATAATTAACGGCCATGAACTAAAAACGCTCCGTTTCCCCGATAACGTTCATGAACTAAGCGCTCCGCTTCCCCGGTCGCGCACTCGGCCTACGCGCAGCATACCCCCGGGCTCTCCTCCGGCACCAAGCATCGGGCTTGCGGTGCCGGACTAAGTTACTAAAAAACACTTAAATTGGTATCTACGCACCCCTAGCGGCGCACACTGTGAGGCCCGCTCACCTGCACAAGAAATCGGTCGGAGTCCTCGACGTCGATGTGTCGCTCGTGGTCCTTGCAGTCCCCGCAGCAACTTGACTGCGACCTCAGACCCTGGCAGAAAAGAGGACAAAAGAGGGGGCGTATTCGGGCTTGCTGGCTTTTCAAGCCTCGCGCCCACGAAACCGCTTCCGGGTCACCTGCCTTTCCTTCCCCCTAAGCCCTTCCGGCTTCAGCTATCTAGTCCCGACCCCTTCCAGGTTATGTGACCCGGAAGGGATGATCTCTAAACCGCCGGTGCTTTGCTGCCACTAATGGCGCCATGCCCCCTAGGGGGGTGGCGCCCTTCAATGGGCTGGTACTCACCGGCACTTAGTACCGGCACTTCTTAAATGTATCACTCTGAGTACCGGCACTTCTCTACTGCCTTGGAGAGTACCAATACTCATGACAAGGTAGGTTCATTGGCTGAGAGTGCTAATGAGCAGGAGTGGAACGTGTCTGGCAGCCAAGGCGCCACTTCTGTAGCCCTGACCTGAGCCCCAGCTGAGCTATTCAGCAGGGCTCATCTGAATAATGTCCGGTGCTCACCATCACGCTGTTCCTGACAAAGAAGGGTCGAGATTCATTTTACCTGCTAGTGTGCGCGTGAGATTTTCAAAGCGCAGCACTTCAGGTAGTGAAAAGCCCGAGCAGGGCAATACTTTAAATATAGAGGGGCAGATTTACTACTTCTGGCGAATCTCTGCTAATCAGCAGGGATGCGCCAGAAGAGTTGCGACGCATCTGCCCACCCGTGCCCCACCACTGATGCGCCGCATTTACCGTCCATCACCACCCCCTTTTGTACCGCTTTGTTCGCCATAAGTTGGCAGGGTATGCTCAGACGTGAGTCCCTTGCTCACTTTGCTACTGGATTCAAGCAAGCCTGGCTGAAGACGGCTGAAATGCCAGAAACCGGTCCTAGGAAGCTTGTTTCCGGTCCAGGGAAGGCATGGCTTGGCAGTTCGGGCTGGACTGTTCCCATGAGGCACAGGGTCAGACTGATTTGCATATGGCCATGTCTGAACTGGGGTGGCAGAGTGGGCTAAAAAACGATGGTGGATCAAACCCAGATCTGTTGACTGGGTGTGAGTGTTTGATTGGTTCTGATGCTCCGTCCATCACCACCCCCTTTTGTACCGCATTTACAATGCGGTGCACCATGGCGCACGACTGGGCAGATGCGTGTCGCATCCCCCCCGCAGAAAGGCGGCGCATTGCTGGAGTTGCATCGCAAGCGCGACGCAGCTCCAGCAAGGCTTGGGGTGCCCCTTTCCCTAACATGTTGCGTCAATCCTTACGCCTGTTTCAAGCACGTGCAGGGTTTTGACGCAGCATGGCCGTAAAAGTGACTGAGTGAAATCTTGTAGATTTCACTCAGCCACTTTTCTGAGGCGTTCCTGTGCCAGAACGCCCCCCCATGCAGGAACGCCCACATGTGGCACAGGGCTCTACAAAGTGACGCATTTCCCTAGATGCGTCACGTTGTAAATAGTCCGCAGCATGGCGCTGGCTTTGCGCCGCCGCTGCGTCACTAAAGTGAAGCAACGGCGGCGCAAATCTGGCGTAAGGGGCTTGTAAATTTGCCCCAGACATTTTATCAGGGGCAAGGGCGGCGGATTCTCACACTTCCCGTAATTTCTCTGGATCAGACGGTTAATGCCCAGACAATGCGATCGAAGAGGCCCCTGGAGTGCTAATCTAACTGCCTTCTGCACTGAGGCACCTACCATCCTAACGCCACATGCCTCAATTACCCGGTGCATAGAAGGCTTTCTTATATGCCAAAGAAGCTCAAAACTAGCGCCCCAACCCTGTGTTTCCACACATTCCTGACACTCTCCTTTAGATGTGCCTGGCTCCCTTCTTGCTCTGTCACACTGTTGTGGAGGAGTCATGTCCGGTCGGAACTTGGAGGCCCACGGCGAGACGGGACCGGAGGCCCGAGATACGACACCCAGCTCGCCCAGACATCGGTGGAGGAGGCTCTCAGCTCTAGCGACAAACTGGGCAGAGCGGGACAGCAGTGGTGGCAAGGTGGGTTTGTGCGCTAGCTGTAGCAAGGCGGGAGTGGTTCGCGGACAGGGGTTTGAATCCCGGCAAGTACGGTTGAAACGATTTGGGCTGCTGCTTGGGCACAGGCCCATCTACCCTATACGACTACTGCGCATTGTCCGTTTTGGGGCTTGGAATAGTCCGGGATCAACTGCAGTGTACTGGCACAAGTACAAAGTGGCGTGGTGAGGAAAGAGCAGCTGCCTATTTAAGCAGGATTGCAGGCGCTGGAGACGGGTAACTAGGTTGAAATCCCGGCTTCGACGCAATATCTTTTGCCTCTGGGCAAATAGTTGAAATTTACATGTAAGGGCCACGTGCCCTCCAAAGCCCATGGCGGGCGCTAACAGCCTCTTCCTCGCCCAATCTGGGCTCCTCGCCGATTGATGCGGTGGGTTTCTTTCTCACTAAAAGATTTATCTGGAGGTTTATCGCGGTAACGTAATAGTGGTTTCGCCCTGTTTATGGCTGTTTGGGATCTCAGAATATTCAGAAACCCATAATTGGTTGTGCACGGTATAGATATCCCGGTGCGCTGTGTATTTTGATGCAAACGCAGTACACGGTGTACATGTCCCCTTTTTGAAATGACGGCTTGTCCTTAAAAGAAAGGCAGTGAGGCCCAGACTATTAAAAAAAAAAAAAAAAAAAAGAGAAATGGGCAGGTACGCAGTTCATGTCGCAGCTTCGCAAGTTTAGTCGCAGTACTTTACCGTTAAAAATGCCGTGACTCGAAAGCAGATGAAGATGCAGTCGTTATTTACTCGAGTCTCACTATAGGGCGCAGCTAAAGAAAACCTCACCCATGCCACTGACTCTCTTAAGATAGTATGGCCAGATCAGGTGTTGAGACATAACTGTGGAAACGGAGATGCTGTTCCAAATAGGAAAGGTTGTGGCCTTATGCTCACAGCTGCTGACTTTGGAGGTGGGGAACAGGGTTCAATTCCCGGCATCTGCTCAGCTTGCTGTGATTTTTGACAAATCACTTCAATTCCACGCGCCTCAAAAAATGAACGTATGTTTGTGTAATGGAACTGGTGTCTAGGCCTGGGCGGTAAATTCTGTTCCGCTCGTGGACTTTGGGTAATTTCGCGTTCCGCTGAGAACGCGGAATTGCCAAAAGTTCGGCGATCCGCAGCTTCGTGGAATTTTTTGCTTGTTCGCGCTTTCAAAATACGTGTTCACGAGATATTTCTCCCCGAGCACGCAAACAGTGTTCACAAACAGTAAAAAAGCATTGTAAACGGGCGGAACAAGCAATTCTGCGTGTTTGCAGAACTTTTGGGCGCTCGCGGAGATTTTTTACCGTTTCGCGGAGCTTGGCAAGACTACGCAAATTCCGCCCACCGAGTTTTAATACCCACGTGAGGGGAACTGGCCTAACGGCTAGGGCAGGGGACCCCCAAATTTGGTGTGCACAGGTTTCGAGTGGCAGCATTGTCGCTGAACATCCTCTGATGCTAGGCAAAGCTGTTTATCACCCCGTGCCTAACATAGAATGCCCTCATCATGTAACACAACTGGGGCTCGTGTAAAGCGCTCCGGTACCTTCGGGCCAAGTTCGCGCCAGAAGATGCTACATCAAAAATAAAAAATAAAAAATTAGTTACATTCTTCTCACTCGAGACTGAACAGGCCCTGGCTGCATGCATGCTGTTCAGGTCAGGCCCGGCTCTAGGGCGGTCCGACCGCACCGCGTGCTGACTTGGCATGGGTGCACCTGTTTTTCTAGCTATTTAGGGGCATATTATCAAGCACGGCGTTAAAATTAAGAGAATTCCAATAGAAGCCCATGTTGACAATAGAACATGGGCTTCTATGGGAATTCTCAAGGGCATATTATCAAGCCTGTTATCGCCTCTTTAGCGGCAGTTTTCTGCCGCTAAAGCGGCGATAATTTTAATGCCGTTTCTTGATAATATGCCCTTAGTGATTAAAAGCCCTGCTGCCATTCCTATCATGTCATATGTCATACCCTATTAGCTTTAATTTTTGGTAGTACTGATAATATGAGCTCTCAAGGCTACCGAACCGTTTTGACAGGACTGGCAATGCCAAAGTTTCCTGAAGGCTGCCAGAATGAAGTAAACGAACACTCATTATTTTATGTGCTTTGAGCTGAATGAACAAATACACGGTGTACTACTGATGCGGACGGAGTGAATATATGAGCATATTCTGGGCTAATCACTTGATCAGTAGTAAGTTGCGCTAGATGAACCTGCCAACTTCAAGAGGCCAGCGAGATGGCCCAGCACATTGAGCCATCGCTGCTGAAACAGGTGGCGATCGATTGCCGCTTAGACAGACTTGCCCTGCCAGCTGTCAGAGGTCGGTAAATTGGGGGCATATCAGCATGCTGGCGATGACAAATTATCCACGCTTCGGCGTCCGTTTTCGGACGAAAAGCAGCGATAATTTTATCGCTTAATCATCAAGGTCACGCTAACGCGTGATTCCTTGTTTTAGCTCCCTTTCCCATAACGCCCACCTTTATATCTCTAATGAGATGCAAAGTGGGCGTTCTGTCCCAACATAACTGGAGAAATGTCGCTAACCGACATTTCTCCAATAAACAAGGAAATCGCTAACATGCATAGTGATAAGAAAAGTAGTGTTAACCACAATTAGCGCTACTTTCCTTACGCCTGCTTTCACCCTGACTTAGCCATTATTTCCAACGTAAGGTGGATATAATGGCTAAGTATGCCCTGCCTTATCAGCAAGCTAACGCCAAAATGTGTGAGATTATCGCTGGATATCCAGCGATAATCTCACTTTTGGCTGTTAGCGTGAGGAATTTTATCGCTTTTGAGATAAGCGTTGCTAATAGCACGCTATCTCAGCGATAACATTCCACAATAGCCTACAATAATTATCCTAGCGCTAAGTGCTCTTAGCTATAATTATCGCCGGTTGTTGCTGATATGCCCCTTAATTAGGAAATAGCACAATATGCCAGCGGAATGGGCTGGTAGATAAATCTGACTTGAGCCATACTAAGCGATGATTGTGTTGTACAGGTGTTAAAAATAATGGTCTAGTAACTGAGCATTGAAAGACACTTGGACAGGCAAATAACTGTTAGAATCAGGCCCTTTCTCTTAATACACGATTTTGGGTTTGAAGCCTGAATCTACAGATGATGTAACTGGAAACGTTTCACTAACCAGAGGTCTATGGTTTTCCAGCCATTTTAATACACATAGGGCGGCGAAGGGCTCTGGGGTGTAACCAGCTGAACTTGTGAGGCGTCTGTAAAATGTGCCCTGGTTCTGCCATGTGGGCAATGAAGATACACAAACCCAAATAATTAGCGGACCAATGGAATGATGCGATTGTGTTGCAGTGGCATCTCCTTCAGAAGTATCGATTTTCCGCATCTGCCTTATACTCCATCATCTGCATCTGGATAATTTGCCCCCGGCATGAACTGTGACTGCCAAGTCACAGGGGGAGCCGCAGGTACCGGTAAGGTATGGCGCAGAGTGTACGATTTCTCCAGTCTTTCGCTAGCCTAATGTGAGTCCGTTTCTGAACTGCTGACTGCCAATGTTTGAAACGGGAATCGAGGCAGAGTCCTGACTTGCCCGGGGGTGGGAAAATCCCATAGGACGTAGAGTAACGGCCAGAGCTCCCGATTTCATAACTGGGGAACCAGGTCCGGATCTCGTGGGCCCCTTAACATCCGGTGATGCTGGGGGAATCACGTACTAACTAAAAAAAAAGCGCTCTTCTGCAAATGCACCTGGTTCTCACGAGAAGGCGCCCCAATACCTTTGAGTGCCACACAGGCCCGGCTCCAGGAATTTTCATTTGGGTGGGCCAAGGGCGCATTTGCGTGGGCCACTGGGGGCCCAATTTGTCGCTTCTGGAGGTAGTCTACAAGCCCTGATTACATCATATGTACTTGCAAACAGGCAGCATGATACAACGGATTGCTTCTGTGTGTACACAGAGCATGTGGAGAGTTATTTGAAAGTAAGACCAAGGTTTGGGCCTAACTGCAAACCCTCGAAATCCAGCTGGCCAGGCTTCAACACAAGTGCTTGAATGCTAAGCATATTATAAAGCGTTAAAGAATAAGGAAGTCCCTATTACTAAACGAAAGCCTTGACACCAGTGCCCCCATCGATCCAAAGCACCTCCCCCTCATGCCCTCCTCCTTGGATTCCCTCATTGCCATCCTCCAACACTGTCCTTCATCTCTCCATAGCCTCTTCCCCTCATGACCTCCTCCTCAGACTCCCTCCCTACCACCCTCCACAAGTGCCCCTCATCTCTCTGTAGCTCCTCCCCATGACCTCCCCCTCATACTCCCTGTCTCCCTACCACCCTCCCCCATGACCTCCTCCTCAGACTCCCTCACAAACAACCTCCACCAGTGCCCCTCATCTCTCCGTAGCTCCACCCCCCATGACCTCCTCCTCGGATTCCCTCATTGCCATCCTCCAACAGTGCCCTTCATTTCTCCGTAGCCCCTACCCATGACCTCCTCCTCAGACTCTCTCCCTACCTCCCTCCACCAGTGCCCCTCATCGCTCCAAAGCCCCTCCCCCAAATGACCTCCTCCTCGGATACCCTCATTGCCATCCTCCAACACTGCCCTACTTCTCTCCGTAGACTCTTCCCCTCATGACCTCCTCAGACTCCCTCCCTATCTCCCTCCACCAGTGCCCCTCATCGTTCCATAGCCCCTCCCCATGACCTCCTCCTCAGACTCCCTCCGTACCACCCTCCACCAGGGCACCTCATCGCTCCAAAGCCCCTCCCCCATGACCTCCTCCTCAGACTCCCTCACAAACAACCCCCATCAGTGACCCTCATCTCTCCGTAGCTCCACCCCCTGTCCTTTTCCTCAGATTCCCTCATTGCCACCCTCCACCAGTGCCCCTCAGCGCTCCATAGCCCCTGCCCCCATGAGGCTCCCCTCGGATTCCCTCATTGCCACCCTCCACCAGTGCCCATTATCTCTCCGTAGCCGCTCTCTCGTATGCATTTCATTTGTTGTATAGCGCTACTGGTAGTGTAGGGTGTCACAGTACTTTACCTCACGCACAGATTATGCAGACAATGAATCATACAAGTATGTAAATCCGCCTATAGGGAATGCCACATAAGCCTATGAGGATTACAAGGTGGAGGAATCACATGTCATCCATACTGCTGGGCAATATGTTTTCAGAGGGTTAGGTCTGGAGAAGCACAAACACAGGATTTAAAACATACCCCAGTGGTTGTGAGTTGGCTTTACTGATTAGAATGTATAACTGCCCAAACAAACTCTTTATTGCAACATTAGAATTATGAAAGACTGGGAAAATTCGAACTAACTAGCAATCCCCAAAAAAAATCTAATTATAACATTCTGGTTTGAATGCAGGTCTTTGATGACAGTTCAAAGGTCACTGTCCGATGTTAGGATTGTAACTTCTGAACTGCAAGTAATCAAAGGATCTCTGTGACAAAGGTAGTAACCCACTGAGCTATCCACGTTAACTACAGTTTACCTGCATTTACAAACTACAAACAGACAAAAGATTGCTCTCCAGCAGGATCATCAATCACCAGAGTTATCTGGACATTTCAATAGTTGTCGTGCATCCTTGGCAGAACCAGTCATGATGATGATACAAACGATTTAAATGAAATATACACAGCACACAAAGTATGTGTCTTGCTCACAGATGAAAAAAAAACTCAACAATAGCCACACATTCTCTTACCTGCTCCTTAGGAACTATGTCACAGCCCGATCTGATAAACAGCTCAAGGGGTCAGGAAGGTCAGGAAAATGAACCCGCATAAACAAACTCCTCTTCACCAGCGCTGAAAAGAATGAAAAATCCAGGCAGCAGGACGGTACACAAATCCAGTGCCAAGGAAAGGATTTGTCCCATTCGCCATACCACTATTGTACCGGCACGAGTGGGCGGGGACACAGCCCACCTTTCTAATAGGAGATGCAGATGCGTGATTGGGGGTGCGAGCCCAGGCCCAATCACGGAACTCTTAAAGAAAGAAGGAAAATAACGTTCAGAGAATGTTTTAAATTGCAATGGGCATTTTCTTTTGGCCTTGCTGATGTCACTGCGCCAAGGTTCATGTTTGGGTGGGCCAGCCTCATGTTTGGGTGGGCCTGGCCCACCCGGCCGACCCTCTAGAACCGGGCCTGGTGCCAAATAATAAAAACTTTAAAAAACACGGCAATAAAGTGCATTTGTTCACCCGCTGCAAAAGGTGGTGTGACCCTAACAATCAGACCACGCCAAAATAACTCCATCCGTCGCTTTTGGTAGCGAGTATTCCTACTGCCAGTCTCAAAGCGCTAATGGCTTTCCGCTTCCTGTTTCCTTCCCCTCTTACCCTTCGAGAGGGAAGCGCAGTATAAATGCCACTTCAGTACAAGGACCGCGCATTGCTCGTTTTTGCTAGACAACTCTCAGAGATCAAGGTTACCATGCAGAGACTGTGTGTGGAAGTATAAAGAGGGTTCTTGGTTGCGCCGCTCAGGGCAAGTTAAGTAGTGCCCAGGGTGGTCCGGCACATTGCACAGCGACGCTCACCATACCGCGAGCAAGGTGCCCATAGCAATAATCAATCAATCAATCAGCAGATTTGTAAAGCGCGCTACTCAGCCTATAGGGTCTCAGGGCGCTGGGAGGAGGGGGAACCGCTATTGCTCAAACAACCAGGTCTTGAGTTGTTTCCTGAAGGAGAGATGGTCCTGGGTCAGCCGTAGGTGGGTGGGGAGGGAGTTCCATGTCTTGGCCGCCAGGTAGGAGAAGGATCTTCCTCCGGCGGTGGCTTTGCGGACGCGTGGGACGGTGGCGAGGGCGAGGCTGGTGGAGCGGAGCTGGCGAGAGGGAGTGTAGAATGTGAGGCAGCTGTTGAGGTATTTGGGGCCCATGTCGTGGAGAGCTTTGTGTGCGTGGGTGAGGAGTCTGAACGTGATCCTCTTGCTGACAGGGAGCCAGTGAAGGTCTTTCAGATGGGCGGAGATGTGGCTGTGGCGGGGGATGTCCAGGATGAGTCGTGCGGAAGCGTTCTGTATGTGCTGGAGTCTTTTCTGGAGTTTGGCTGTAGTTCCCGCGTAGAGGGTGTTCCCGTAGTCCAGTCGGCTGGCGACGAGGGCCTGGGTGACCGTCTTCCTGGTTTCGGTGGGGATCCACGGAAGATCTTTCGGAGCATGCGTAGAGTGTTGAAACAGGATGACGAGACGGCGTTGACTTGCTTGGTCATCGTGAGGGAGGAGTCCAGGATGAAGCCCAGGTTGCGTGCGTGGTTCGTTGGCTTGGGGGCGGTGCCCAGGGCAGGGGCCACCAGGAGTCGTCCCAGGCGGTGTGGTATGGTCCCAGGATGAGGACTTCCGTCTTGTCTGGGTTCAGTTTCAGACGGCTGAGCTTCATCCATTCCGCGACGTCTTTCATTCCTTCTTGGAGGTTGGCTCTGGCGGTGGCGGGGTCATTGGTGAGGGAGAGGATCAGCTGGGTGTCATCGGCGTAGGAGATGATGTTAAGGTTGTGTTGGCGTGCGATGGTTGCGAGGGGGCTCATGTAGATGTTGAAGAGGGTGGGGCTGAGCGAGGAACCTTGCGGGACGCCGCAGATGACTTCGGTGGCCGCGGATCGGAATAGGGGAGGCGGACTCTCTGGGTTCTTCCGGTGAGGAACGAGATGATCCACTTCAGGGCCGTTCCTTGGATTCCGGTGTTGTTGAGGCGATGTATCAAGGTGCAGTTGCATACGGTGTCGAAGGCTGCTGAGAGATCCAGGAGGATGAGGGCAGCAGTTTCCCAGTTGTCCAGCAGGGACCTGATGTCGTCGGTAGCTGCGATGAGGGCGGTCTCGGTGCTGTGGTTTGCTCGGAAGCCGGACTGCGAGGGGTCAAGGGAACCGTTTGTCTCGAGGAAGGCAGAGAGTTATTTGTTGACGGTCTTCTCTATGACTTTGGCAGGAAAAGGTAGGAGTGAGATGGGGCGGAAGTTCTTGAGGTCGGTGGGGTCCGTGTTGGGTTTCTTCAGGAGGGCGCTGAGCTCGGCATGTTTCCAGCTCTCCGGGAAGGTGGCGGATGCGAAGGAGCTGTTGATGACGTCCCGGAGTAGGGGTGCGATGATGGAGTCGGCCTCGTTGAAGATGTGGTGTGGACAGGGGTCGGTAGGGGAGCCGGAGTGGATGGTGTTCATCGTGCGGGTGGTGTCTTCGGTGTTGACCGGGGTCCAGGTGCAGAGGGTGGTGGTGGGGGGTGCTGGTTCGGTGGTTGGGTGCGTTGTTTGTGCGTCTAAGCTGTTGTGTATGTCGGTGATCTTGCGGTGAAAGAATGGGGCGAGTGAGTCACAAAGGTCTTGCGAGGGTATGATGTCGTTGTTGCCGGCGTTGGGGTCGGCGAGCTCTTTGACAATTCTGAAGAGTTCCTTGCTGTGGTGGGTCTTGTTGTCCAGTCGTTCTTTGAATGCTGTCCTCTTGGTGGTGCAGATCAGCTGGTGGTGTTTGCAGGTGGCGTTCTTGAGGGCTGTCATGTTTTCTGATGTCTGGTCGTGGCGCCAGGCTTTCTCGAGGGAGCGGCAGGTTTTCTTGGAACTTTTGAGGTCGTCGGTGAACCATGAGGTTTTCCTGCTGCTAGGCCTGTTGGAGGGGTTCTTCAGCGGTGCGAGGTCATCGGCGCAGTTGGTGAGCCACTGTGTGAGGTTACGGGCTGCTTCGTTGGGGTCCGTCGTGTAGGTGGGAGGGTTCTGGCTGAGGGAGGTGGTGAGCTGGTTGGTGGTGATCTTGTTCCAGCTCCGGTGGGGTGCATGTTGCGGGTGTTGGTGGGTCGTAGTTCTCCTGTAGTTGAAGTGGATGCAGCTGTGGTCTGTCCAGTGTAGTCTGGTTGAGTGGCTGAAGGAGATGTGCTTGCTGGAGGAGAAGATGGGGTCCAGGGTGTGACCGGCGTAATGGGTGGGGGTGTTCACCAGTTGCTTGAGTCCGAGGTCGGCGAGGTTGTCCAGCAGGGCGGCGGTGTTGTTGTCCTTGGTGTTCTCCAGGTGGAAGTTGAGGTCTCCTAGGAGGATGTAGTCTGGGGAGGTTAGGGCGTGCGGACTGACGAAGTCTGCGATGGCTTCGCTGAATTGTGTGCGCGGTCCCGGGGGTCTGTAGATGAGAGTGCCTCTGAGGGTGGTTTTGGGGTCGGTGTGAATCTGGGAGTGGAGGTGCTCGGCGGCAGTGAGAGTGTCGTCGGAATTGGTCGTGATCCGGATGGTGTCTCTGTGAATGATGGCGATGCCTCCTCCTGTTTGGTTGACGCGGTCCCTCCGGGTGATCTTGTATCCATCCGGGATGGCTATAGCGATGTCGGGGGCTGGCTGAGGAGGCGTTCATCCAGGTTTCTGTGAGGAAGCCGACGTCTGGAGATGTTGTGTCGAGGAGGTCCCAGAACGCCCAGAGAATATGTAGGTTATGTTCCCTGTGCCCCCAGCAGGGCCAACTCAGGATTTCATCCTTCCATAATAAGATATAATTACAGTTGAGTGGGTAGGATGTAAAGAAAATGTCCAAAGTGAAAGCACCACAATGAAATAATCGGCACTCATACGTAGGTCAGGTGCCCTGCGCCCCCGGGCAGTGCAAACTCAGGGTTTTCATCCTCTCACAGTAAGAAATAAGTGCAGTGGAGTGGCGTGGTGCAGCCCGGCCTGGCGGAGACTAATTGGGGTACTGGTTTCGCAGGGCAACTTATGTTATGTTAGCCTCCATTTATAACGCGCACGGCTACTTGAAAGTGTCCCGGCGCGATGGCCAAATGGTAGAAGAGGAAAAAAGAAATGACCTAGCAGAAGATTACTTAAATAGCAGGGTTTTTAACTGTTTTTTAAAAAACCCTGAGGCTCTCCATATTTCGTAATTCAAAGGGTAAGGCATTCCAGGCCCTGGCCGCTTTAACAGAAAGAGAGCAGCCACCTAACCTAGTCTGGCAGAACCTAGGAACCACAGCAAGACATTGGCCTGTAGAACAAAGGCGTCGAGACGGCTCATAGAACGAAAACCGTCTCCTAAGATATAGAGGCCCAGTCTTGTAAAGGACACCATGGACTAATGTCAGGGCCTTAAACCGTGCTCGCTGCTCAACCGGGAGTCAATGTAGATCTCGAAGGTTCTGACTAGCACTGGATCTACCTGGCATATCCCTATAACTTAGCGATGGGAGACTGCCAGGAACTTGGACAAATTCAAGGATGTTATTTAAAAAATGTGTGTTGTATCACGCCCCCACAAGCGGTATCTAAATGTCTCCCATGTTTGATTTCATGTATGACCCATGGTGAGAGAAGACAGTGCTGTAAAACTCCGAACAGGACTCGAGTGTGCCACTACATAATGGCAAGGACAGAGCAGAGCACACCATGGCGTTGTGGGAAGATTGCCATCAGAACTTTCCAGACGTCAGCCTCCCGGAGACACAGCTACAGGATGGTGTCCTAGCACTCGAGCGAAGCAACGGCATGGGCAGGCTCCACAGTAGGAGCAGCGGGAGGCGCAAAGGGACGACATAAGTTTGGGGGAACCGCAGGAAGACGGAAGCCTCCCTGGCGGCGTGGCAGAAACAAAAGGTGTTTTGGTTTGGTTATGGAAACACACCGACAGGGCGGTGTGTAGAAGAAGGGCCACTCACTCTGGGATGTCTCACGGCTGAGTGAGTACGCCTGACAAAAACTGGGATAGCAAACGGAGACGGCACTTGCAGCCCAGCCCCCGCCAGATGGCAGGGCACAAAAGAGACTAGCAAGGTAGCGAGTTGGGACCTAACTCCGGAGAAAGGCTACCCCCCACATGCAAGGGGCATGGAAAACAACAAAGAATTATCTACGAGCTGTCAGGGTGATTTACGACCCTAAGAGATGCAAATGAGCAAAAGACAAACCAGTGATTTATGGCCAGCCGATGATTTATGATGCCCGTGCAGAATGATTTATGACAACACAATGATGACAGATTTGTGACAGAATGATTTATGACACCCCGATGATTTATGACCATGACTTATGGCTGCTGATTTATGATGATCAGGCAGAGTGATTTATGACAACAATATAATGGCCGATTGCGACAGAATGATTTATGATACCCGATGATTTATGACCCATGATTTATGATGTCCAAACGACACTGAGTGATACCCAATTTGTGATAATTCCTGATAATGATTTATTACCCCGGCCCCAGGAAGGTGTCCAGGGGAGCTGTACAAATATTACATATGTAATGAGTAATAAAACTGCGCCCAACAACCACCACAAAAATACAATGACTGTTGGCTGTGTGTAGTAATGCAGATACACAAGTATGGTATGGTTCCTGGAATGGGCACAGTGCAGCTGTTATTGCATTTCCTGCCTGCCAGCCGGGCCCCAGGGCACCCAGGAATTTCCCTGCTACATGGAGTTAAAGGAGGTAGCCGGTGTTGGAGAATAGATCACCTGCTCACCTCCTCCTGACCTCGACATAATATGGTATTGCTGTGCCCAGACCAGAGCCCAACTTCAGCCCCAGACTCACCACGCCAGCGCTACGCTTTGTCTAAACTAGCAGTATTGCTGATTTATTAGTAGTGCCAAGTGTTTAACATCCCTGCTTGACAGTGACATTACGAAGCAGCACCCTTTATTTTCTCAGCACAGTTAAACTTGCAAAGTCAGAGATAAGTCATGTGATTATTGTTCCCGCTGGAGAGGGGTCAGAGTTTTCTCTCCTGGCAGTTTTCACTCTCATCATTAAGTAGGGTAGTGGGTTAATATGCCTCCTTCAAAAAAGCATATTGTGATGTACTATATTGTATGTGGATAGCTCAGTGAGTTGCTATTCTTGCCACAGAGATCTTTGTTTCATGTGGTTTGGCCGCACCTGAAGTTGAGGTTGGGGTGGAGGGTGCTGATTTTAAAAAAATTAAATAATAGCTTCAAAAGCACCTGCTGCAAAGTTTGACTTCCTTGTTGCTCAAATGAGTGTGATTTCTGATACTTGTCTATTTCCATTGACTTCATTCCATGATTATGGTCGCAAGAAAGTGCCACTCTAAGTGTCACACATCTAGTTGTTACCTGACACTTGTAAATCCACTGAATCTATGAAAATGTCACACATAAGCAATCTGAAACATTAGCAGCTAAACTCAAATGGGTGTCATTTCTGATATTTATATGATTCCTTCGTCTTCATTGCTTAATTTTGCTGGCGAGAAAGTGTCACTCATCGTCGTTGAAATGTCACTCATAATTACAATGAAAATGTCACACATAACAATCTGAAACCTCGGCAGCTATGGGGTCCATTAAGGCCCTGTGCTGTCAACCACATTCAAACTATCCTCTGCATTTGCGCAAACACAGGAATCATGGCAGTGCCCTTGCAGTGGCAATTAAAAAAGCCATGGTGAAGACTATAACATGGCTTTTAACATACCAGAGTCTTTTGTGTGTCTGCTTATGTTTGTGTGTTTGCCTGCATTTTTATGCCTGTTTTTGGTAAGAAAAAAGCGAGAGAGAGAATCAAGACACTCTCAGGAGATATTTTAAAGAAAATGGGTGGCGCTTTGTGTGTACATGAATGCTCGGCGACAAAGGTTCATAAATAACGTAGTAGGGAGGGTTGGTGGGTGAGTGAGTGGATAGATGAGTAAGCAAGGGTGGATGTATAGATGGATGAATGTATGGATGAGTGGATGGATACATGGATGTATGGATGAGTGAAGAGATGGATGGGTTATAGAGGGTGGATGATTGGATAAAAGGGCGGATGATGGGTGGATAAGTGAAAGATTGGATGGATGAATGAAAGGGAGGGGGGATGGATGAAAAGGTGGATGATGGATGAGTGAAAGGAGGGATTGAGTGAAAGGGTGGATGGAATGAAAGGGTGAATGGAATTAGGGGGGATGGTATAAAGGAGTGAAAGGGTTGATGGATAGATGAGAGAAAGGATTGATGGATGAGTGAAAGGGTGGATAAAGAGATGGATGAGTGAAAGGATGAATGGATAGGTTTAAAGATGGATGGATGGATAGGTTTTGATATGAAGGGCGGAATGGTGAAAAACTGAATCATGGATGGAAAACTGATTAGACAACAGAATGTAAAGGGTAAATGGGGGACATCAGCAGGTAAATGGTAGGATTAAAGGATGACTGGATAGCTCAATGGAAGAGACAACAGATATCTTCTGGGCAGGGTCATGATGATTCGCTTCATTTGCTTGGTGCCATAAGAGCTTTGGTTTGAAGTGGGGGTATTTTCAGTTTCTTCCTACTCACGTGCTCAAAAATATATAGTATTGTGCCAAACAACAACAGTTAACAGTATGGCATTAAGAAGGTGCAACTATTGCAAAAAAAGGAAATTTTAACATATTATCGCATTTCTCTTTCATTTTGTGTAATGAGTTAACCTGTTTTGTTTATATACACACATTTATCATGTGTTTTGATGTGTGCTGCAACTATTATAGAAGTCATTAAGTATGATCATGTCTTGCCCTTAGCCCCGCCCCTGGCCCCGCCCACTCGCTACACCTCTAGCTCATTTTAATGAGTACCTGCACTTATTTTTTCCCATTTAAAGCACTGGGTGTAGTTTTCTCCAGATCTGGGTCCAGTTCCTCCCTTTCTCAAGGAATTCAAACTGCTCGTCATTCACGAGGTCCAAAGAATCCCACAGTCCTCTGCGGTTGATTATATACACAGGGGGTGTGGTCTGGTAGTTTAGCCACAGTCGCCATTTTGGGGTGCGGCCAAAACTGATTTGCATACCATTGGCACTGTGCAATGAACATCGTACTGGACACACCTAGACTGATTATCCTTCGATAGGGTTACTTTCCATCACTTTTTCAATTCTCAGTGAATGTCCTTAAGTGTGATGGCAAAGCCCAGCCGTGGGTCCCAGTTCTTCGTACCATAAGGACACAAGCAGCATCTCACAGGTGAAGACCACAGGATTGGTGTTAATTGAGGCTCTGGGCTGCAGGGACGTATCCTGGCGCTTCCAGATCTATCGCTTCTTTGGATCTGGGACACGGTTAGTTTGCATGTGCTCGGTCCCTGTAGACAGTGTCACAATGATTGAAGCAAATATGGAACAGAATGTGGCTCAAAGCAATGAAAGTAATTATTATTAATTCAAGTATTTCATCCCTTGCATATTTTCTTCAGTGAATCACTCCAGTGCCCTCATTAAGGACTCTCTGATATGTATTCTTGAAAATGCTGCATGCGGTAATGCCGATGTTACGCAGAGAATCCGCCTGTCCCATGAAATTACTTGTAAGATATGCTCGTCTTAGGATCAATGTTATGCATGCACAGCAGTTGCGTGCACGGATACTGCTTGCATCTGCATCATCGAAGTATGCAAAACTAGCACGTGTGAGTGAAATGTCGCAGTCATGCTATTGGTGATAGGAGTACTGAAAAGGTTGTTGTAGCATCCACCCCTGCTCCGGAGCACGCAAATGACTACGCCACACCGAGCTCAGATATACAGGTCTTTATTCATCAGCATTCAAGTGTTAACTGAACGTACTGCGTCATAGACTTTATTGACCACACCCAGACACACCCAAATACCTCTCAACTGATTGCGTAACTTTGTAAGGAGTCCGCTTAGGACCACAAGGGTCCTACTGCACGCGATCGCACAACACTACAGTTGTTACTTGCAGAGATATACTGTTCATGGCCAGAACCAGGTAATGGGCAGGGACACAGCTATCAGAGGTGCAGCAAGTGCATTGCACCGGGCTCAGAGCTCAGGGAGGCCCTACCGTCTCTACACAGGCTGCAATCAACTTAGAAGCTGCCAGAGGCCTGACGCTTAGCGTTCGTTTGGGAAGAGTGGGGGTGAGTATGTCAGGGAAATTAAAGTGATAAACACAGCGCCTGGCAGGCCACAGAGCCAACCTGTAGATACTCTTTCAGAATGATATAGGCTCTATTCATTAACACCACATGATATACTTCTGCTCCCAGGAACTATGACTGCACAGGCATCATCCAATTGCAGAGCACCTCAGATCAACCAATCCAGCAGAAGGAACTGACACAAAGAACCTTAGTTAAGAAAAAATACTCTTGGGGCTCCACACTTAAGGACAAAGTGCCTGAAGTAGTCAGAAATAAGACAATTTGGACCAGGCTTACAAATAGTTTGAGGTGGGTTTGCCTCACAAAAGTAAAACAAACCTGCCCAAAATGTTTATTTTGGATTTTGTTTTCAGAGCAAGCCTTGTTTTCAGCTGGCAAGTGACCTGAAAGTAACGCAAAGCAGAGTTTTGTTCTTTTTTTACTTCAAGTGGGGTTGACATTGGTGGTTCATGGGTATTCCCATGCAACCACCCATGGTTTTTAACACAAAACCATATCTACTATTAATAGTAAACCCTATTAATAGTCAACACTATTAATATTGGATGGGGATTTGCAAACAAAAATTATGCCTCTTTGAAACAGGCGTTAAAAAAGAGAACTGCTTTTATTTCACAATATTTTCAACCCTCTCCGAGGTACTCACCAGAGTAGAATATTAAAGACACCTGGGAGATTTTTTTTTCACTACGCTGGATCCCCCCTTTACTCCCTGATAAACACACACTAAAAGCTTCCTACCCACCTAGTCGCCACTATAATATTTTCTTAAGAATGAGGAGACCTGTGGGGAGGAGCCAAGATGGCGATCGGGACGGCAGCGTAGGCTCTCGGCTCCGTGAACCTCCGCATCCCGCACAGATATCCTGCATGAGATCCTTAGCCTGTGCTATATGCCCGTGTTGGTGATTGAGAGAGGCAACCGATCGCGTGATTCTGAAGTTTCTGGCGGCGGTACCGCCGGAGAAATGTTCACCTGAAGTTTGCGGCCTGTGCAACCCTGGAACCGGGACCTCGAGTGGACAACATGGCCAGGCGGCAGTTCAACAACAGCGGCCATTGGTGACTGGGTGGTGTCGGAATACCGGAGCGGTGCGGATATTGGCCTGAATTTCGCCGTGGTCATTCCTACCACTGGGCGTAGCGGAACGAGTGCATGCCCGAGGTGGCAATTCCAAGATTCTTCGGTAATTGCCTGAGCCCTCGCCAGTGAGCTGCTCGGACGCTGCCTGTAACTCGTCCCGATTTTTGCGGGCTGCTCCCGGATTTTTGCGTGCGCTCGTCCAGGGTGAGGATAACTGTTACCTGTGACCATACACCGGATACATATTTTGCCTGCCCCCGGAACCCTGTTTGCAGTACCATGGAACTTGATGCGCTTGTGCCTGAGTCCCGGTCCCAATCTGGGGTGGAACTACCCTGCGGCCATCTTGATAGGATGGATTCTATCATCCTGTACACTGGGTCGCAGCAAGATTGGGAGTGTGTGGCTAAGAGGAGTGTAGCGCAGCGGGCGCGAGGAGCTGTGCTGGGGTACGGTGACCTTCTCGAAGCTCTCGGTGCCCTTCGTTCCACCCTGGTTCACGGCGCCTGGGTACTGGGGAGAAAGCTTGATGGTATTGCGTCAGCGTCGGAACAGTTGCGATCTGCCTGTCCCCAGGTAACCAGGGACTTGTTTTACTTCACACAGGAGGACAGTGTCGTGGCCGCCCCTGTGAATAGGGGAAAGCTGGAAATTCCTGACAATGTGCCAACGTGTGGTCGGCTGGCTGTGGGTCGGGTCTGTTCCGGAGGTTTTAGATTTGAGCAGAAGGTGGTGGCTTTGTCCCACGCACAGCCTCCGGCGACCCAGGCAATAATCAAGCAATGGTCGCCTGCTCTGGCTGATTCCTACATCCTGGACCTTGTGTGCAGTGCATGTCCTGGGGCAGTACTGGGAAAGATGATCCTCCATAATGATGACTGTGTTGGTATTCAGAGACGTCCACCCTCCATGTGTGTGTCGCTTCCGGTTCTTTCTTGGGCGCTCCTTTTCCTCGTAACATTGGACATGGCACTGGGTCGATGGGTATGCATCGGTGGATTCGCAAAGAGAGGCCAAGGATAAGACTGATCCTTCAGTGGTTGTCATCTGATAGGCGGGCGGGCACAGGGGTTGCGTGCTCTCACGGCATAACTAATAGTGTAATAGGTGCATAACGCTCCCCATTTTTCTTTGACATGGGAAAATTTTTGTTGATTACTGTTTGCTTTGGGGAGGAACACATTGTGCGGGAGGGAGAAGCCGGGGGCATGTTTGAAGGCCCTCCTCCAGTTTATTAATACTCTCTCCACTCCCCCGTTAGGTGGGGTTTCTTTTCTTTCTCCTTTTTCTCTGTTTCTTCTATATTTCGGGTCTGGTTCTGGGGCGACAGGCACACTGCTGGGGGGGGGGCCGTAGTCATCTGCAGAGGTGCAGGGTGGGGGGCTGGGGGGCTGGGGGAGGAAATTTTTAGTTTTTTACTTTGTTTCTATGGCCTCTTTTCTCTTCTCTTATCTTTCTTTGTCTTCTTTTCTGGGGTCAGTACGGTAGGTTTCCTTCGCTGTCAAACACTGCTTTCTCATTTGTGCCTCAATTTCCGTGGTGCTTTCTGGGTCTTAGGGCAGGGGACTGCGGGCGCAAATGGCTTGTGATATTCTTCCACATCCTGAACCTCCTGTTTCAGCGCCATTGACTTGATAGATTGCTGTTTATTGTTGACGTTTACTATTCTGCCCGCCATTTTTCGCTACTGGGAAATTGTTTGGCACCTGATCCTTCCATTCTCTATTATAAAATGAAAACCTTTTATATCCTGGTTTCCTACTTGGGCTGCTAAGTGGCCAAGAGTATACTAGCATGGAGATTCTGCTCCCCGAGGTGCTGCCTGTGATTAAAATTTGTTTTCTGTTAATCCAACTGCTTAGCGGCTGGCCCCGGGGGTTGTAGGCCCATACTTGTCTTTGGTTGAAATGTCAATAAAGGTTTTTAAAAAAAAAAAAAGAAAAAAAAGAATGAGGAGACCTGTACAGGATCACCTGTGCAGGTGTGTGAGGAAAATATAATGTTACAATGCATGCAATTACAATGCATGGTTCTAAAAAGCAGTCTTTACATCGCAACCACCATTATATTGCATGATTTTGCAACACATGCCATTACAACGCATTTTTAAAAACTACCATTACAACGCATTCCATTACAACACATAATACTTTTAGGGCAACAGTAGGGTAAGTGTTGAATAGTGTAGGGGTACAAAATTACTATTCCCAATCCAGTGAGCGCAACAGTAGGGTAAGTGTTGGATAGTGTTGGGGTAAAATTTACTAAGTGTTGGATAGTGTAGAGGTAAATATTACTATTCCCACTTCAGTGAGTGCAACAGTATGGAAATTGTTGGCTAGAGTAGGGGTAATAATTACTATTCCCATGCACCCCAAAACCCATCCTCACCCTAATACTAAAAAAATCTTCATTACTTACCTTATAATGCGTTGTAATGGCATGCGTTGTAATGGTATGCGTTGTAATGGCATGCGTTGTAGTGACATGAGTTGTAATGGCATGCATTGTAATGGCATGCGATGTAAAGACACTTGCATTGCAACAGTTGCGTTGTAAAGGTAGGTTGTTGTAATGACTGTGTTGTAATGGATGTTTCCCGTGTGTGAGGGGTCTCCTCACAGATGTTTGCATTGTCTGTCAGACTACTTATCTGGATATTAATGGTGAACCCTGATTTGGATTGTCCTCGGTGTTCGTATTCATTTTCACTGCTTTTTGTGGAAAGATGAGCTCCTGAAGATGTATACAGGATGTGGAGGGATGTGATTGTGATGTGATAGAGTTACTGCTGTCTAGAAGTTGGATAGAGGAAAGATGCAGGGGATGAGGAGGGATGTGTTAGTGGAGAAGTGCATGGTTGTGGAGAGATGAGGTGAAAGAACCAGGAGCTGTGGTAAGATGGGTCAGTGAAAGAACCAGGAGCTGTGGAGAGATGGGTTGGTGAAAGAACCAGGAGCTGTGGAGAGATGGGTTGTGGTGAAAGAACCAGGAGCTGTTGAGAGATGAGGTGGTGAAAGAACCAGGAGCTGTGGTGAGATGGGGTGGTGAAAGAACCAGGAGCTGTGGAGAGATGGAGTGGTGAAAGAACCAGGAACTGTGGAGAGATGGTGTGGTGAACAAACCAGGAGTTTTGGAGAGATGGGGTGATGAAGTAACCTGGAGCTCAGGAGAGATGGTGTGGTGAAAGAACCAGGAGCTGTGGAGAGATGGGGTTTTGAAGGAACCAGGAGCTGTGGAGAGATGGGGTGGTGAAAGAGCCAGGAGCTGTGAGAGATGGGGTGGTGAAGGAGCCAGGAGGTGTGGAGAGATGTGGTGGTGAAAGAACCCGGAGCTGTGGAGAGATGGGGTTGTGAAAGGACCAGGAGTTGTGGAGAGATGGGGTGGTGAAGGAACCAGGAGCTGTGGAGAGATGGAGTGGTGAAGGAACCAGGAGCTGTGGAGTTACGGGCTGGTGAAAGCAACAGAAGCTGTGGAGAGATGGGGTGATGAAGGAACCAGGAGCTGTGGTGAGATGGGGTGGTGAAAGAACCAGGAGCTGGAGAGATGGGGTGGTGAAAGAACCAGAAGCTGTGGAGAGATGGGGTGATGAAGTAACCTGGAGCTCAGGAGAGATGGTGTGGTGAAAGAACCAGGAGCTGTGGAGAGATGGGGTTTTGAAGGAACCAGGAGCTGTAGAGAGATGGGGTTGTGAAAGAAGCAGGAGCTGTGGAGAGATGGGATGGTGAAGGAACCAGGAGCTGTAGAGAGACGCGGTGGTGAAAGAACCAGGAGCTGTGGAGAGGTGGGGTGGTGAAGGAACCATGAGCTGTGGTGAGATGGGTGGTGAAAGAACCAGAAGCTGTGGAGAGATGGGGTGGTGAAGGAACCAGGAGCTGTGGTTGTGAAGGAACCAGGAGCTGTGGAGAGATGGGGTGATGAAGTAACCTGGAGCTCAGGAGAGATGGCGTGGTGAAAGAACCAGTAGCTGTGGAGAGATGGGGTTTTGAAGGAACCAGGAGCTGTAGAGAGATGAGGTTGTGAAAGAAACAGGAGCTGTGGAGAGATGGGGTGGTGAAGGAACCAGGAGCTGTAGACAGATGCGGTGGTGAAAGAACCAGTAGTTGTGGAGAGGTGGGGTGGTGAAGGAACCATGAGCTGTGGTGAGATGGGTGGTGAAAGAACCAGGAGCTGTGGAGAGATGGGGTGGTGAAGGAACCAGGAGCTGTGGAGAGATGGGGTGTTGAAGGAACCAGGAGCTGTGGAGAGATGGGGTGGTGAAGGAACCAGGAGCTGTGGAGAGATGGGGTGGTGAAGAAACCAGGAGCTGTGGAGAGGTGGGGTGGTGAAAGATCAGGTCACTAGAGCTGTCTGTGCCCAGGGGGTTTGATCATCCCCTTCACAGCCCACCAAGTTGTGAGACTGTCTCGGGTTCACGCCCCTTCCTGTCCACAGAATAAGTCATCTTTTCACCTCGCCTCCGTGCCAGTCCTGCCCTGAGTGGGTAAAGGAGTGGTCATATGTGGTGGGATCCCCACCAGACCTGGCGAAGAGGGCCCTGGTCCGAGCAGAAGTGCAGCTACAACACTAACATTGCATCCTGAGAAGAGGCCATGCTGGCATCACTCACCGGGGCAACGCGCCCACATGTTGCCCTTTTGAAGGTGGTGCAAAAGACAGGAAAGAGGTTCATTCAAAGCCAGGGCAGCAGACCCCTCCCTTTATGGAGACCAGGGCCTCTATTATCCTTACATATTCAGAAGGCAAGTATTTTGGGGTTCACACTGGAGGCGCTAGAGTGGGGACACCTGTGTCAGATCGAAGACTCAAGAAGGGTCAAAGGAAAAGAGGCAATTTACGTAGGTTCTAAATGATCTACTCTCCTAAAACATGTCCCTCATACATTTAATATAGAGCTGCCTTCATAGTGTCAAGAGGTGTATTCTGCGTTAAAGCAAGTTTTCCCCCCGAGAAAAGGTGTCACAAGAGGTGCTTTGCACTTTACCAGAAGGTGCAGGTAAAGTTCCATTCTCTGGGCCTTTGCTTGGGTTTGGCTGATCGGTAGCACATACGCATTGAAAGATGTATTACATCAACCTTGACTTGAATGGTGCAGACATACAACGCATGGAACAGTGCCCTGGATTCATGATTGTGGCCGGGAGGACCTGAAAGGGGGGGCCAGCTGGAGCCTTGACGGGGGTACAGGATCAACGAACCACATGCGACAAGTACTCGGCCTCTCATTTGATAACAAGGGCTCATTTAAGTCACTCAAGGAGGAAACCAGAAGGAAAGGGATGGCTCTTGTGAAGGACTCTCGGCCATATTTAAGAATTCCGTCGGGCACTGGTTCAGCCCGAAACTAGAAATCAACAGAGCACAAGTGGTCCCACCCCTGGCCTGTGGCAGCGAGGTCCATCGAGACGGAGACACGCTGGTCCTGGACACTACAGCAGTCTGACTATGGACTCAAATCTTTAAGCTACCCCGACACACCTCAGCAGTCCAGATAATAATAATACAGCAGTTGTAAAGCGCGCAGTTACCTCAGGCCCGCGCTGGAGGCCATCGGGAAGATTAAGCGAGCTATTGCCCAGAGTCACAAGGTGCTGGGCTGACCTGCCGCCTGTACCGGGGATCGAACCGTGAGCCAGGGGCGTAACACAGACCCCCCACATCCCCCGCGGCCCCCTCAGCACAGTACTTAAACCTGAGCTCTCCATTTTAAATCCGGGGCCCCTCAGTGTACATTGCAGGGGACCCCTTAAACTTTTGACATGCCACTGCCGTGAGCCCCTCGTTCCAGAATCAGCCGCCCTGGCCGCTGTACCACACCTGGAGATCGAACCGTGAGCCCCCGTGTTCCGCAGTCAGCCGCCCTGGCCGCTGCACCACACCTGGAGATCGATCCGTGAGCCCCCGTGTTCTGCAGTCAGCCACCCTGGCTGCCGCACCACACCTGGAGATCGAACCGCGAGCCCCCGTGTTCCGCAGTCAGCCACCCTGGCTGCTGCACCACACCTGGAGATCGAACCATAAGCCCCGTGTTCCGCAGTCAGCCGCCCTGGCTGCTGCACCACACCTGGAGATCGATCCGTGAGCCCCCGTGTTCCGCAGTCAGCCGCCCTGGTCGCTGCACCACACCTGGAGATCAATCCGTGAGCCCCCGTGTTCTGCAGTCAGCCACCCTGGCCGCCGCACCACACCTGGAGATCGAACCGTGAGCCCCCCGTGTTCCGCAGTCAGCCGCCCTGGCCGCTGCACCACACCTGGAGATCGATCCATGAGCCCCCGTGTTCCGCAGTCAGCCGCCCTGGTCGCTGCACCACACCTGGAGATAAATCCGTGAACCCCCGGTGTTCCGCAGTCAGCCGCCCTGGCCGCTGCACCACACCTGGAGATCGAACCGTGAGCCCCCGTGTTCCGAGGTCAGCCGCCCTGGCCGCTGCACCACACCTGGAGAAAAAAAAACGTGAGCCCGGTGTCCCGCAGTCAGCCGCCCTGACCGCTGCACCACACCTGGAGATCTAACCGTGAGCCCCGTTTTCCGAGGTCAGCCGCCCTGGCCGCTGCACCACACCTGGAGATCGATCCGTGAGCCCCCGTGTTCCGCAGTCAGCCGCCCTGGTCGCTGCACCACACCTGGAGATCAATCCGTGAGCCCCCGTGTTCTGCAGTCAGCCACCCTGGCCGCCGCACCACACCTGGAGATCTAACCATAAGCCCCGTGTTCCGCAGTCAGCCGCCCTGGCCGCTGCACCACACCTGGAGATCGATCCGTGAGCCCCCGTGTTCCACAGTCAGCCGCCCTGGTCGCTGCACCACACCTGGAGATCAATCCGTGAGCCCCCGTGTTCTGCAGTCAGCCACCCTGGCCGCCGCACCACACCTGGAGATCGAACCGTGAGCCCCCCGTGTTCCGCAGTCAGCCGCCCTGGCCGCTGCACCACACCTGGTGATCGAACTGGAAGCCCCCGTGTTCCGCAGTCAGCCGCCCTGGCCGCTGCACCACACCTGGAGATCGATCCATGAGCCCCCGTGTTCCGCAGTCAGCCACCCTGGTCGCTGCACCACACCTGGAGATCAATCCGTGAGCCCCCGTGGTCCGCAGTCAGCCACCCTGGCCGCTGCACCACACCTGGAGATCGAACCGTGAACCCCCGGTGTTCCGCAGTCAGCCGCCCTGGCCGCTGCACCACACCTGGAGATCGAACCGTGAGCCCCCGTGTTCCGAGGTCAGCCGCCCTGGCCGCTGCACCACACCTGGAGAAAAAAAAACGTGAGCCCGGTGTCCCGCAGTCAGCCGCCCTGACCGCTGCACCACACCTGGAGATCTAACCGTGAGCCCCGTTTTCTGAGGTCAGCCGCCCTGGCCGCTGCACCACACCTGGAGATCGAACCGTGAGCCCGGTGTTCCGCAGTCAGCCGCCCTGACCGCTGCACCACACCTGGAGATCTAACCGTGAGCCCCCGTGTTCCGCAGCCAGCCGCCCTGGCCGCTGCACCACACCTGGAGATCGAACCGTGAACCCCCGTGTTTCGCAGTCAGCCGCCCTGGCCGCTGCACCACACCTAGAGATCGAACCATGAACCCCGGTGTTCTGCAGTCAGCCGCCCTGGCCGCTGCACTACACCTGGAGATCGAACCGTGAGCCCCCGTGTTCCGAGGTCAGCCGCCCTGGCCGCTGCACCACACCTGGAGAAAAAAAAACGTGAGCCCGGTGTCCCGCAGTCAGCCGCCCTGACCGCTGCACCACACCTGGACATCTAACCGTGAGCCCCGTTTTCCGAGGTCAGCCGCCCTGGCCGCTGCACCACACCTGGAGATCGAACCGTGAGCCCGGTGTGCCGCAGTCAGCCGCCCCGACCGCTGCACCACACCTGTAGATCTAACCGTGAGCCCCGTTTTCCGAGGTCAGCTGCCCTGGCTGCTGCACCACACCTGGAGATCGAACCGTGAGCCCGGTGTTCCGCAGCCAGCCACCCTGGCCGCTGCACCACACCTGGAGATCGAACCATAAGCCCCGTGTTCCGCAGTCAGCCGCCCTGGCCGCTGCACCACACCTGGAGATCGAACCGTGAGTCCCCGTGTTCCGCAGTCAGCCGCCCTGGCCGCTGCACCACACCTGGAGTTTGGGTTAACAAAGCAGTTCAGTAGTTCTTTATTCGGTTGTTAAAAACACCATAAAAGGATATATACACAATTCATTATTTAAAAAGACAATTAAATGAGCATCATAAGAACTCTGTTAAAAAGAGAAATACATATTCACAAAAGAGGTACATAAATTCATGGCAATCACAATTTACACCTGTCCTCTAGTTGCTCTTAATCTCAGTGCGACTTTAATAAAATTCAATATGCAACACAAAGTCAATGGATCGACCGCCCGTTGTAAGAAGAGTAGCGCAGGTTTAAGTTGAGTCAGATTGGCCCTTTTCAAGATGTCAATTAGGAATCTCCGCCTCGGCATTGAATAAAAAGAACAAAAAAATACAAAATGAAGGGTGTCCTGTGGAGACATATTGTCGCAGCCGCAGGCACCTTTCTGCTCAATCGAAACAGTATAGCCTAATGGCTCAGCTAATAAGTGTGGTAAAAGATTGAGCCTGAAACGAGATATTAAAAATCTGTCCTGAGCATTGTGCATGAGGTAAAGATAGGGTTCCATTCCCTCGGTGGTCTTAACGGCACTATGCGCACTCACTGATCCCTTAATCCCTTCTACTGTCATTCTGCTTGTGTTTCTTTGGGCCCGGAACAATCTTTTTATCTTGGGTTTATCCTGAACTCTAATTGCTGATGGGTTAACAAAAAAATCTATGTGGCCCAGGTTCTCCAGATTGGTCTTGACATACTTAAGCCAGGGTATGTTCATGCACCTTTCTCTCCCTAAACAGTCTGTCAGTATTTGCCTACTTATCGCAGCTTCTGGCTTTGTCCATATGTTGAGCCACGATAAAATAGGTCTATACTTGGCCGTGTCTGTGATATATGGCCTCCCTAACTCACTGTGGGCAATAACAGCTGGAGTACTCTGGGGAATTTTTAGCACTGATCGCATAATTTTATTTTCCTCCCTCTGCAGTTGTTCCATATCAACAAAGCCCCAGACTTTGGCCCCGTATAGAGCTTTAGAGCAACAAATGGAGCTGTACAGGATCATTGCTTGTTCTGGAGACCATCGCCCTAACCTCCGCCCGTGACTAGTTATTGCACCATTTGATGAGATTAGTTTCCCACATCTCTCTTCTACCAAGGGGGTAAATTTTAGTGTTTCATCAAACAGTATGCCCAAATAGGAAAAGGTATGCACCTTTTCCAATATATGAGTCCCAATTCTATGTGTGTACTTGGTTCGGAATTTATTGCCTACCATCATAACAAATGATTTGCCAAGATTAACGGAGAGATCTAAAGTTCCCATAAACTTCACAAAGCCATTGATTAGGATCTGTAAACTTTTCGGGGTACGGGCTAACAGAACCGCATCATCTGCGTAGAGCAGGACTGGGATATGACGCGTGCCAACTTTTGGGCAATCAGTATTTAAATTAATTAGGGTCTGCTCTAGATTATTGATGTATAGTGAGAAGAGGAAGAGCGCAAGGATGCACCCCTGTCTCACCCCACTAGTGCACACGAAGGGATCTGTGAGTCCCCCTTCAGTGTTATAACGTACCCTGGCTGTGGTGTCCCTGTGCAATCCCCTAAGTATGGTAATCAGGCCCTGGTCAATACCAAGCTGACTCATCATTAACCACAGCTTGTCCCTATTTACGTGGTCAAAGGCAGCCGCCAAGTCCATGAACCCTAAATGAATGGTTTCATTAGTTGTTTTAGTGTACTTGGCGACTAACATGTAAAGATTCAAACATTGATCACTAGTTGACCTCCCTGATCTAAAACCATATTGAATGTCCGATATGATGTTTTTTTCCTCGGTCCATTCAGTTAGTCTATTGAGGATTACCCTTCCCAAAATTTTAACAGAGACATCGATCAGCGAGATGGGCCGATAACACTGGGGGTTATCCCTGTTGCCCTTCTAAAAATGGTAACAATGATGGCAGTTGACCAGGATCGTGGCAAACTAAACGTAATGGCAGCGTTTATCACCCTAGTCATGATCGGAGCCCATAACTCCACATTACTAATAAACAGATCAGGTGGAGACCCGTCTGGGCCGGGTGCCTTGTTTTTAGATAATCCCTCAATGCCCTCAGTTATTTCTGCTAGGGTAAACTCAACCAACTGCTCCTGTGAGACAGCACCTTCCTCCGGGGCGGTGGGCTCATTACCATGATTATACAGACTCTTAAAATGGGAGACCCACTGCTCCGGTAGGATGTTTACGTCAACCTCCGGGGTGCGGCTATCATGGAAACAGGGTTTATTAATTATACTCCAGAATTTGGTGAGATCCCTTCTTTGTGCTGCCTCCCTTAAATCTGCCCACACTTCCCCCTGTAGTGCTAATTTTCTCCTTTTAACCTCAGCCTTATATTTTGCTCTACACTGGGTTACCCTATTTGGGTCCCTGGGCTTCTGTTTAAGGCAACTTTTTAGCTCCCTAAGGGCCCGTGAGCAATCCTTATCAAACCATCTTGGTTGGTTGGGGAATTTTTTTTGGGTGCGTGTTGTCAAAAGCCCCTCAACCAAACTAGTGATCCTCCCGAAAGCATCTAATAATTGTGGCCCATCAGTTCCAAGGTCTAGACATTCTTCGATGGGCTGCTTCCCTTGCTCCATCAGGGCTCTGTAAAATGCGGCACTCTCAATTTTAGCCCACTTAAGTCGCCTTCCTTGATCTGTCGCCCTCTCGGCAATGCTCCCCGCTACACATGTCCTGGGTGAGACCAGATACTGAAGTTGCATTATTAAAGGATTATGATCACTAAATGGGCTCCACTCGATCCCAACTGCTACAATCCTATGCTTGAGGGGCCTGGAGACCAATATGTAATCGATGATTGACGAACACCCTCTCCCTTTAAAAGTCGGGGGGAGTGTGCCATCACTCTCCAAAGCCATCATATCTATTGTGTGTTCCATGTCGTGGTTAATCAAAATCTTACTCAGGTCCCTTCCTTCTAATGTATGGGCGAAATGAGGGCCTTTTTTAGTAGGGCAGCGTGACCAGTCTGAATTGATTGGGTCCAAAAATGGGCATAAGTGAGTATTTAAATCGCCCATGATTATATTAAATGGGTACATTGCCCCATTTGTATAAGGGTGTTCCTTGCTCAGTCTGGAGTCTAATACCCCCAGGGTATAATTATCCTCCCTGCCATCTCCCGGGTTGTAGACATTATATAGAATCAGTCCGAGTCCCTTCCCCTCAAAACTTACAGCCTGTACATTGCGGGATGGGCTTACTATATTGGACCATTTGCCTTGCACCCTTAAATCCACATACAAAGACAAACCTCCCATGGCTCTACCTGACTTAGATTTTAAAGCTGGGATAAAGAAACATTTATAGCCCTGTATGTGGAAGGAGCTATTATCAGTCACCCAGGTTTTCTGAAGGCTAATTACCTCAAATTGTTCGATCTTTTCCCTCCATTCCTGGTTATTAAACTTACTTGCTAAGCCAGCCGTATTCCAGGAAATAATATTTAAACCTCCCTCTAACTTATTAGCCTGACCCGCACTTTGAATGTTTTCTTGAGCCCCATTTAACCCTTCTGAGGCCCTTAACACCCTTCTCGTTCCCTCATGACCATGGGGGGTTTCGCCTCTCTCCATCTCCCTTTTCGCCCTGTTAGGCTGCAATATGTCTCCATTAGATACAATTAACTGGTCAGCGGGCTCTTCCTTTCTTGCTTCCCTCAGTATTACTAATGGGTCTGTATTGTCCGTGTACCAATTAACTAAAGGGAAGGGATCCTGTAATGGGCTCGTCCAACCCTCCCTCATGGCCACCGCGTTTTTGAGCTTTCCCTCATTTCTTTGCTGTGACAATGGAGCGGGCAAGTGAGTTAGTCAGTCATTATCCTCTAAGGACAGCAAGGGGGTAAACCTGTTTCTCCAGCTAGCCAAGCCTCCTTCCCACATCCCTGGCCTTTCTCCATAATGTCTCTGGATTAAATGAGGACTTGTATAGGTTCTCTCCCTTAGTCCTTCCTGATAACGTATTTCCTCATTTTGGGCTAACTGGCGAGGATAAAAATAATCCAGGGGCAGAGGTTTAATGTTCCCAGTGTAGTTTGTTGAGTCTTCTCTGTCCCTGAAGTTAATGATAATACAATTTCCTGTAATGTCTTTATGCCTGGTTCTGAGCCAGTTCACCCTTCTAACCAAGAGGATCTCCCCGTCTTTCCCCTTAGGCAGCGGTTTGTTATAACTCAACCAGTGTGTGATCTTATTTTTTAATTCCTGGTGAGACTCCTTCTGTTCGCCCTTTAATTCTGGGACCCCCGTGAGGATCACCACTAGTGGGCATGCCTCTGGGGGTAAGTTAATCGTTGGATGGGTAACAATGGGTACTAGCCTAGGCATATTCGCCGACTGATGAGTCACTTGATTTGTCTGGGTAGTATTCAAGGAGCTTAGTTGATCCCTTGGTGTTATGAGTGAACTCTGCCCTTTCCCCCCTTTGTGCTGTTCCTTCTCCTTTGCACTACTAGTCTCTATCTGCTGCATTGTATGGGTCTCTCGTGTTGGTATCTGTATGGCTAGAACTTGTCCCTCCTCTGAACTGCTAATTTGCCCCTCTACAACAGGGGCTAGAATGGGGCCGATGACATTAGTAGTGGTAGTAGTATCTATCACTGGCCTATGTGCCCTATCCCTATTTTTCACTTCATTGATGAATTTATCCAATTTACTTACAAGTGGTTTAATCTGACCCACAATAAAAGTTTCCAAGTGTGTTTGTAGGTCAGCCACTATTTGCGACATCCAAATAGGTGGGATTGTGTGTTGTTTTGGTTCGACCTCCCTCCCTGCTCCTGATTTGATTTTCATGGTAGGCGCGGCACTGCCAGTTCTAGATCTCTTTAGTCTGACTTTCGTTGGGCCGGCTTTGCGTTTCCTGCATGCCTCTGTTAGTGTACCCATGATGCAATCCCCCGTTTCCCCCTCAAGATTCTGCTGGGCACAAGGTAAGTCCAGGGCACTAAGCTCTTGCGAGGGAGAAGGGGCAATATCCACAATCTCGCAATCTAGCACCTGGATTACATTTGATGGCTCAATCAGTGGGGTGAGGGATAGGCGTCTCTCTGTTCGTTCAATTTCGCTGGAGACTGACCCAATTGCTTTTTGTAGCATACGATCAATTGCTGTGGGTTGAGCAATCTGTGGGGGAAGTATACCTTCTTCCTCTGAAAGCGACTTTAGCTGGGTGGGCAGCCTAAGCTTAGATTTAGTCGAACGTGTTGTAACTGTGCCTGCCATTCTATCTATGATTTAACCTCAGGTCTTCAGGCAATATTCTGCGGCCTATGGTCCCACCACCCACTTAGCGAAAACCCTGCAGATATTCCTGTAACACCCGTGTGGGCCTTCAACACCCCCTTTAATTACCACCTACTTGTGGTTAACCCAATGTCTTTGCCTTCAGACCACTCCAACCGCGTTTACAGATCTCTTGTCACCCAAGCCTCTACTGGCGGGCCTAATGGGGTAGCCCAGACCAGCCGCCTTCGACCCGCCTTTACCCTTGCAACAGGCTCGTGAGTCAGTAATATGACGCCAGGTCATCGACAGTTTCCTAAAATCCTTATACACTTGCAGCGAGAGGCTGTTACAAATCACACAATTAGTATGGGATTGGTGCTTACTATGAGTGGATGCAGACGGAGTCCAATCGCCCTTGTAGATACAAGCAAAGAGTCGACATTAGGGGGGTGGCCCAGCCCTGCCTCTTCCTGTCGATGACGGGCAAGGACGGGCCCGCCCTTGGCCCGGGCTTCGCCCGGGCGCTGCCCGCGCGCGTCCCCGCTGCGGGAGGCTGCGGGTGTTTTTGAAGCGCCTCCGGGCGCCCTTGGCCGCGTCACTGCAGGTGACCGGCTGGGGCGTCTGGGGGCTATAGTTCCACTCTGGTTTCGCTGGCCGTCGCCCTCACGGCGAGGTGAAGCTTCCCCCTGCTGCTGTCAGAGATGCGTCCCGCGCTGCGGGAGGCTGCGGGTGCTTTTGAAGCGCCTCCGGGCGCGCTTGGCTGCGTCACTGCAGGTGACCGGCTGGGGCGTCTGGGGGCTGTAGTTCCGCTCTGGTTTCGCTGGCCGTTGCCCTCACGGCGAGGTGAAGCTTCCCCCTGCTGCTGTCAGAGAAAACGTTTCGTTTTCAATCTCAAAGGAAAAGTTGTTTAGAAACAAGTCGTTCGGGTTGATTTGTAAATGTCGCCAGGATGTGACCCTTCCCTGTTGCAAAACAGGGAGCAGTTCAAGCCAATTATGTCTTGCATCAGAACGTCTCACGCAAATGCGTCATCGACAATCTTGATGAGACGTCCAGAACTCAACATCCTTGCTACAGCCGTCGACCAGCAGTCCCATGCCAAGCGCCTGTAGAATCGTGGAGCTTGGGAGGGCCTAAGGGCATGCACATAGACACGGGACACACAGTATGGTTCTAGGGTGATCCTGGACTGATCCCCGCCCAGAGCCCTGGGCACTTTATTAATTACATCATGTGGTCTCCGCAGGGGCGAGACCATTCAGCCTGCTTCCCGTTACGGGGTCTCTTTTGCTGGCACTCCCCTGCTTACAGCGATAGGTGTGGGCTGGCCCACGTCCTATCGCGACATTACATTCCTCCCCAACCCAATAACAAACAACACAACTGGATAACTTTTACAAAACAGTCACTTCTAGTCTTCCGTGACCAACACTCTCGGCAGTCTCTCATGGCCCGGGTCATTAGCTCCAAACCCCATACCCAATAAACTGAAACAGTCTTACTTGTTCTGCGGCTCCCGGCCACCAGTTCCAGCTGCGACTCGACCTCCAGTCGCCGACTAGCCACTGGTGACGTAGTCCCTGTACTTCTGGGACGGCTGAGGGCAGGGGCGGAGATGATACCTGCTTTGGCTGTCCCTTGGCTCTCGGGCTGACGGCAGTGGCTCCTGCAGGCAGGGTGACGGGAGGCCGGGGCCTGGTGACTCTTGGCCTGTCGCGCTGGTTCCTGGGTCTGCTGGCAGGCTGCCGGGTGTAGTTCTCTGGACTGGCGCGCTGGAAGGCGTGGCCGGTTCCGTGGGGAAAACCTTCTTGAATAACAACACATTCCTGGTGACGATCTCCGAACCTTTCCGGGCAGTGACCATGGTACCTTTGACCGCCGTGACAGTCCATGAGTCCTTTTCAAAGGGTGTCCGGAACTTGCTCGAGGGGTGTCGGTCTTGAACTAGGACTTGGTCACCGACTGCGATGGTCGGTTCTAGGGCACCTCTTCTCTGGGATGCTGCAGCATTGGTCTGGGCGCGCCTCCGATCTGACGGGTTCGCTGGGTTTTCCTCCCGTTCCCACAGGGAATGGTGGGGAATGGTATCCGTCACAGTCCGACCGAAACATAGGCGGCTCGGTGATATCCCTGTAGTGCAGTGAGGGGTGAGCCGGTACTCTCTCAAGAACTGATAGATCGACTGTTCTACGCTACGTGACTCTGACATTGCAATTTGAATAGTCTTCTTGAGGGTCCGCATTATGCGTTCTACTTCGCCGTTGGCTTGCGGCCAGCGCGGGGTAATCTTGCGGTGCTTTGTCCCATGGGACGCGAGGTAAACGGCTATCTCCGAGCTGGTGAATGGGGCCCATTGTCCGTCCGCAGCTCTCCGAACAGCCCGTGGGTGGCTATCATCTTCTCGAGCTTCGGGATGACTTCCGCCGCTGACGTAGACGGGACAAATTCAACCTCCGGGTACTTGGAGTAGTCGTCGACTACTACTAGCATGTAGCGCCCGTCTGGGAGGCTTCCAAAATCCGCACTTACTCTCTCCCACGGCCGCCGAGGTCCCTCCTCCGTAATCACCGGCGCCGGTCTGCTCGGGAGACTGGTGGCGAGGCATGCGGGACACCGCTGCACTAGTGTTTCTATCAGGTTGTCGAGACCGGGGAACCACACTTTGCTTCGAAGGCGACTCTTGGACTTGACGATCCCTTGGTGGGCTCCGTGGGCGAGGATTGCGGCCTGTTGAGTGAGGGCGGCTGGCAGGACTAGGCGCGGGCCTCGCAGGAGACAGCCTTCTTCCGACACCGACAGTTCATGTCTCACTTGGTAGAGTGCTTTGAGTGTGGTCTGGGCAGTCGTCGACCGCAGGGGTGAAGGACACTGAAGAGGCTGCCAGTCTCCTGACTGGACAGCCTGTATCGCCAGCTGTAGGCAGTCGTCATCTTGTGTGGCTGCGACCACCTCCCGTAGCGACATCGGGAGCGGGCGGGAACGCTCGACCACCATTCGGACATAGTCTTCCGTTGCCGCGGCTTCCGCTGCTTCCGGTGGCATGACTGGTCTGGCATGCCGTGAGAGGAAGTCTGCGGGGTTCTTCGAGCCGGGTCGGTACTCCACCGTCAGTTGGAACTCTTGCAACTGCAAAATCCATTTTTCGATCCTTGGAGGGGGCTGAGATGAGGACCCTTGAAAGAGTGGCACCAGCGGCTTGTGGTCCGTTATGACCGTGAATGGGTGTCCATACAGGTAGATATGGAAGTGGCGGCACCCCCACAGAATAGCGATCGCCTCCCACTCTATTTGTGAGTACCTTTGTTCGGTGGGCGTCAGGGTCCTGCTGGCATACGCTACTGGCACAGCTCTGCCGTTGTGATAGCACCGCTCCTAGGCCCGTGGGGCTAGCGTCGACGACCAACTGAGACTCCTGGCGCGGGTCAAAGTACACCAACGTGGTGTCTGCTGACAGCGCGGCTTTGGTTTGCTGGAATGACTGTTCTTGCGGCGGGCCCCAGGTCCACTGAGCCGTCGACTTGGTGAGTTCTCTTAGTGGCCCCGTCAGGTCTGCTAGGTTTTGGATGAATCGGCCACAGTAGGTGACCATCCCTAGAAAACTTCGTACACCGGTCACTGACGTTGGGGCAGGTGCTTCCTGGATGTCTTTGACTTTGGCGGGATCCGGTCCCATTCCCGTGTCAGAGAACCGGTATCCAAAGAAACTTATATCCCTCCGCAGGAACTCGCACTTTTCTCGGTGGAGCATTAGCCCACGGTCTTGCAGGCGGGTGAACACAGCGTTGAGGCGGGTGATGTGCTCTTCCAGAGAGGGGGCGTGGACGAGAATATCGTCACTCACATTGAGCACCCCTTCCAGTCCTTGGAGTACCGTCTTGATGATGTTCTGGAACACCTCCGCCGCACTGGAGATTCCAAAGTTGAGGCGCTTATACCGCCACAGGCCAGCGTGTGTGGAGAACGTTGTTATCGGGCGCGAATCAGGGTGGAGCGGGATTTGGTGGTATCCGGAGCGGAGATCCATCTTGGAGAACCATCTGGAGCCGGCCAGTTCGCCTATGATATCGTCCACCGTGGGCGTCAGGTGGCGCTCTCGTTTGATCGCTAGGTTCGGTATGCGCATATCGATGCATATGCGAACGGCGTCCGGCTGTTTTGGCTTCTTTGTGACCACGATGGGGGATACCCACGGCGTGGGTCCTGTCACCCGCTCGATGATCCCTGCCGCCTCCAACATGCGGAGCTCCGCCTTCACCTTCGGCCTGAGGTGGAACGCAATCCTTCTGTGCCTGAGGGCCACCGGAGTTATGGTCTTGTCAATGTGCAGTCGCCCTGCTGGGCCTTGGAGGCATCCGATGCCCCTGAAAAGGGGTGTCAAACTAGCTACTAGTTGGTCGAGGCCTTGTGGTTGGAGGGCGCACGCGAACTGGATGAGGTGCAGGTCCACTGCTGTGCGACAGCCAAGCAGAAATCCAGACCCTTCCCTGGACACATACACTTTGGCTGTGAGGCAGGACTCGCCGTGGGACAGCTCCGGTTGAAACACTCCGCATATCCGGAGAGGGGTACGGGTCCCAAATGCGTATACCTGGACGTTGGTGTGGTGGAGGGTCGGCTGATCGGGCAGCTGTCTGTACGCGCTGAGCGCCATGAGATTTATCGTGGCTCCAGTGTCGATTAGCGTCGCCACTGGGTGTCCTTTCACTTTTACTGTGCACATGGGTGCGGATTGTGGATTGTCCGACAGGGCATGCAACATGTGCACTACGTGTACCGTTGCGGCTTCATCGTCGTCCATGTCGCTGTTCAACGATTCCTCAGGTCCTGCTTCTAGAGTGCGTACTGGTCTTGCTGGGCCATGCCCCCGCCGGGCTGGTTTCGAGCGGCACACCTTTGAGAAGTGGTTGACCTTTCCGCAGGCACTGCACGTCTTCCCTTGCGCGGGACACGCTCCGTCATGCGGGAGTGGGCCTCCGCACCACCCACAGAGGCGAGGTTTTGGACTCTGTCCGGACTCCTGAGCTGTTGCTTACCTGTGTTTCGGCCGTTGGCCACGGGCGCTGGATTGTACGGCGCACACTGGCTCTTCCTTGACCGTCATCGGGGCTTTCAGTTCCATATGAGCGGCTCTCGCTTTTGAAAGCTCCTTCGAGCATCCCAGGGTTAATATATCTCGCATTGGCATGTTGTGTTCTTCTAGCACGCGCTCACGCAGCTTGGACGAGGCGCACCTTTGGATGAATTGCGCGCGCACTTCATCCTCTTCGTCGGGTAGGGTGCACGTGCTGGCTAATTCCCTCAGCCTGGCGTAGAACACGTCAACAGATTCTTCCGGGAGCTGCTTTGCTTGCCGAAGGAGGAATCGCTCGTAATCCGGGTTCGCATAAGGCTCAAAGTGTGCCGTGATTGCATCCCGCAGCGTAGCGTAGGTCTTCTGGGGTCCAGCTTCGTGAACCGTTTTCGCGATCTTGTGGATACCTTTACCGCCCAAATGAAGCAGCATGGACCGTTGGCGCCGTTCTTTGATATCCGCGGCTTCGAAGAAAGTTTCCAGGCGCTCAACCCACTCTTTCCACCTCACCGACTGAGACGGCGGCGGGCCCGACACTTCAAAAGGCTCCACGGGCGGGACAGTGGTCATCGTGACGCCGGAGCGCTGCAACTACACTGCAGGAGGGTGGCAGAACAGAGCTAGTGGCGGTGAGTCCGTGCGGGAAACGGGCGTGGTGGCGACTGGGGCCACAGCGACGCAACGTGGCAGGGTGAGGGCACCCACAATAGTCACAGGGGGCTCTCCACAGCGAGCTTGCTTGTTGGCACAGAAAGGCCGTAGCGGGCAGGTGCCGATGTTCCACAGGCTAGGCTGGACCACTAGCCGTCGTGCTGGGGCGTGGGAGTAGCCGTGAGCCGGGGCGCGAGGAGCGCAGACGCTGCACGTGGTGCAGGAGCCAGGGCCTAAACAGGCGCAGGCGAGGCAGGCAGAAGGGACGGGTGCGGTACCGCAGGTGGCCACCAGGGGGCAGCAGAGGGCACGCGCACACTCACCGCGACTCCCGGGACACCACAGGTCTACGGAGCTCGGTTCCGGTCTGGGCGGCAGCAGAGAAGGCCTGGCAGGCGATGAGGGCGTAGCGAGGCCGCCACGCGACGCTCCGGCAGCAGGTGTGGAGCAGGGAGCACCCAGAACAGCAGGCGAGGTCCCGGTCAAAGGCCGGCACTGCGATGGAGGCAGCGCACGGGCAGAGGGTGCACGGTAGGTGAGAGTCACCACACTCGTCGCCAATGTAGAATCGTGGACCTTGGGAGGGCCTAAGGGCATGCACATTGACACGGGACACACAGTATGGTTCTAGGGTGATCCTGGACTGATCCCCGCCCAGAGCCCTGGGCACTTTATTAATTACATCACGTGGTCTCCGCAGGGGCGAGACCATTCAGCCCGCTTCCCGTTACGGGGGTCTCTTTTGCTGGCACTCCCCTGCTTACAGCGATAGGTGTGGGCTGGCCCACGTCCTATCGCGACATTACAGCGCCCAGCTTTAGTCATCTTCTGCCACTAGCTCGAAACGCACAGGAAAAATCTATCAACCATCATATCTGGGCAGAGATTACAAAAACATCATGCCCACCAGCGCAAGAGTATCTGAAGGAAACGATCGACTTGCAAGGATTGGCAGAATTATTGTCGGCAGCAGTGCCATGATCTATTTAAAAGAACTGTTTAAAAAACCATCAAAATAACTGCCTCACTAGAAGACAGGGCATCCCTAGAACAACGCTCTCGTGCCTGGTTCATACTGAATTGTTACAAGACTCTGAGACCACAGCAGGACCCGGGCGAAGATTTAAACGTGAGGATAAAAAGCAAACACTTGAAGTACCGCCTGGGAATTCTGCCGTCTCCATCGCACTGCAGTCCCCGGCTGACGGCTGAAGGGGATATGGCCTGTCGGCCATGTGGCCTCACAACAGAGAATCTGGTCCAGACCATCTGCCTCTACAAGTCTACTCTGGACATGCGGCGCCCATAACTGCGCCGCTATGGAACCTGCAAGGGGGCGCTCCTGCAGGGAAGCCATGCGGGCCTGCCTTAACTCCTCGGATCAGACAACAATCTCCTGACCTGTATAGTGTATTCAGGGGGCAGAGAGGGCCCTGAAAAGGGCAGCAGGCACGCAATCATCTCTGGACACAAACCAACCCACACCTCAACTGCTGGATCCTCAGCCCTCACCCAAAAGATCCTCTTTGACAGCTGAGCCTCTGTGCTGGTCACTACTAGCAAACACTACTTAATTACAACAAACTGTGTGTTTGTGCAAGCTTCTTCTGCACCAGCACTTTGACCACGGTTTTTTTTACTTCATGTTTTACAACAGTTCAGACTTTTATCCGGACTTTTGCACATTGTATCAGTTCTATGATAGTTCTGATGGATTTTTACCCAGACTTTTGCATATTGTAATGTTTTTAATTAATCCAGCAATAAAGGCTGTTTGATTGATTGATCGAATGATTGAATGCCCTTGTGTGCCCCAGACTGTGCAGAAGGGCATAGGAATCACTAGCTCAGAAGGACCGTGGCACCAGGTCTCGTGCGAGGGTCCATTCCAAGGGAAACAGCCTTTACATTGTGACTCGAACCATGCTGTGTCTTAACAACGCAGTCTGACCACAAATGCGTCTTGACAACGCACCCCTTTACCACGCAAGTCGTTAGAATGACTGGCCTTAAGGAAAGCGTTGATAGTTTTTTCCCCTACAGTTGTGCAGACTGGAGTTGGACTAGTAAATTATACTATTCCAAAGTCCAGCACTTTCTCAAGGCAAGTTGTTACAATAACTTGTGCGGTAAAGGAATGTGTTGTATAGACGCATTTTTGGTTCAAACTACGTTGTTAAGGCAGGTGTGGTAAATGCCTGCGTGGTTCCAACATACAGCCCCATTCCAAGGCATTTACGTCACCCAGCCAGTGGCAGGTGGCCCATTTTCCCTGCTTGCAGAGGGGCACACAGCACTCTGGCTGCGAGGCTCACCCAAGAACATATCTACAATACATTACTGAGATTAAAATCCACCAGGAATAAGAAGGCAGCCAGTTTGACTGCAGAGGAGAGCAGACTGATCATCTGGGGGAATCCACTGCCATCCTCTGTTACCCACTGTCATCTGACCACTCCAACCTGCTAAACCCCATGGTACCCAGCAGCAGCCAATGGAATTCAAGCTTCCTGGAAGGCAGCTGGTCCTTGCAGAAGGGACTGTAAAGCAGTGCATCCGCTTATTTGGACCTTTAGTGATGCAGAACTTCTGCTAAAAGTATGTGGCAGGCTGTGGCAGAATATCACCTATGAGGCGTATGTCTTCCACCATAGCCTTGTGATGTGTATGACGTCAAATAATACTGGAATGACCTTAAGTGGTGGGTACATGATGCATGATCTGCCACTAGTGGAGGTTCCCTAAAATGAACCTTACACCCTGGAGAAGAAGGACCTGCCCATCTTGTACCCATCCAACACCGGGCACCGGGGGCTCCACACATCCAGGTGGTGCACAATAATAGATAGACCACATTGCACCATTAGGTCCACTAAAGCTGATAATGATAAACCCACTCTAGAGGTGAGCGGTGGGGGCTTCAGGAGTTGGATGGTCTGGAAAACATGAGGACATTCACAAACTCCAAACTATTCTCACCCTGGGAAATTTCTGAAAAATATTCATTTTAAGGATCGGAGTAAATTCGTTTTTCTGTGTGGGAACGGGAAAGGGACACACCTCAAATTGACGATGATGTAGGGAAAGTTGTTTCTCTGGGGAGAAAAACGCATTCGCAGTGGAGTAAAAAAGAAAAAAGAAGGGCTAATGCACAAGTGTGCAGAAATGTCCCCAAGGTGTTGTTCATTATAATTACAACATGTACAATTACACATGAAAAAAACTTCACATAGACATAATTAGGATTTCTGCAAAGGATTCCAGGAATACTCTCTTGTCTTCGAGAGATTAGTGACTTTCTGCTATTTGTAAATCCACCCCAGTGTATAATCAGCTGCTTGGTTTGCTTCATTGTGCATTGTGTGCAGCATTGTGTGCAGCATTGTGTGCAGCATTGTGGCAGGCACATACTTTTGTTCTATTTTTGCTCAAGAAAAAACTCATTTTATGACATATGGCATCCGCCTCTTCTCTGTTGTTCTTCTGTGCATATTAAACGTTGCATACATTAAAAGATAAAGCATCCATTCTGAATGTGCCAGGCTTGACCTCGCCTCCGCCATCACTCAGGTATGACATCCCAGGGCTAATTTTAGAAGACGCAAAGAGTGCTCAAGTCGCTTTAAGTGGGGTCGGGCTCCTTCTTCAGGGGTGACATGATTCTGCCGGAAAGGTGAGCCATCAGGACAAGTGTGGTTCATGGTGGAATCGATTTGTTATAATTGCTGGATTACCATAAAGGCACACATTGAGCAAAAGTATCTGCAGGCGTGAGTCGAACCTGTAGCACACTGGATACAACACAAGGGCCTTTGGGGCCATGCTGGAACCCACCTCTTCCACTGGAGCCAGTCCCCTGGGAGGAGGATATAGGAAGATGAGTCAGTGCCCCCTGTCGGTGGACTGGACCACGGGAGCGGGGGTAGAGGAGAGAGCACATGCACTTTTGCACTGGATAGAAGTGGTAAAGTGCTCAGAGTCCTAAGGCCATCAAAAACGAGTTCAGACAAAATGGAGGAGGAAGGCAGGAAGTTGGAAGGAAGACCACCCTGAGGCTGACAGGTCTAGCATGGTCAATGGAGAAGATTAGATGTGAGATGGAACTCGAGTGTGATGGTGGCAGCGAGATTCACCAAATTATGAGAAGGGTTCATCCCTGGACATATGGGCAGGTTCATGGAGCTTAGGTCTATTTGCTACCCGTGGGATTCCCTGAACCATGGAAAGTGCTTTATTTGTAAAAAAACAAATAAGTGCAGGGGCTTAAACCTTTTCCTAGGATCCCACTGCCACTGCTGTCTAATGCTGGGTTTGTGGAATAACATTGGCCATATTATGGTAAGGGTGCACTTTTCCTGTTTGCAACACGGCGCACCTTCAAACAGGTGCGCCGTGGGCAAGCAGAGAAAGTGTGCCCCATTATGTTGAATGCGCTGCCCTGGGAACAGCTGCAAACTCATGCTGCCCTGGGAACAGAGCAGTCAAGTGAAATATGGAGCGGCGTTAAAGTACTGCTCAGTATTTCACTGTGCAAGTGGCAACCTGCCTGCACTTTAAAGAAGGTTCAGAGGTCCCCTTGGAGGCGGGTGCAGTGAGCGACTGCACCTGCCTACAAGGGGATGTGTGGGTGGTCCATGGGACCCCCTTTCATCTCTAAAGAGGGCTGCCTTTAGAAGGCGCACTGAGAGTACGTCACCTTTTTTTGGCGCACTTTTAGTGAGCCTCCTGACAGCTTCTTTGCCATTGTGCTCACATTCACAATATGGCTTAGGTGCGGGGCAAAGAGAATCCCTAATTTGCATGCGGTCATGCCCACATGCGAATGAGGTAGCGCTCATGAGTTAGCGCTGGTGCTACATGTGCACCAGCACTATCAGTATTACAGATGAGGCGAGGCTGTAGGAGCATCTGAGGCCCCTTCTGTAATACCAAAATGCCCGCGGGGTTGCACAAACTGGGCACAAATACTCATTGTGTAACACTGCCCTAGGAGTGCCTAGTCCTGGTTCCACCTCATGCCTCTTCTACCACCCTACACTTCCTGACACTTTTTCGCAGGTTGTTTTTCATCCTCTCTCCTTTTCTGACTTTCATTCTCTTGCTCTTAGTCAGAGTTTTATAAAGAAAAATAAGTGCTAGGCCACAAAAAATGATTGCTGGTTCTGACCAAAGACAACCACCAGCCCAAACGTTATCAAACACAGATATGATATAATGTGGACAATATGTAGGAATGATGACCACCACGCCATACTACCCTGGGGTACTGGGGCCCCCTGTAGGGCTGACTCACCCCATGCAGTTCAGTCTCTCTGCCCACCCCCTCATTGGGGCCATGCTCTACCCTTGACACTCCTCTACCCCGCTTCTGGCTTTTTGTTCAACAGTCCCACACCTGGACTGGCTGCTAACCGTTGTCAGGCGCGGCGGCCTGCTCATCCCACAATGGCATGCGGGAAGCCAAGGCGGCAACTGCTTTTCGCTGAGGTGGTCTCCCAAGCCAGATCTTCACCAACCTGTCAGGTCCATCAGAGACCAGAGTGGATCTGAACCTCAAGGAGATAACAGCCGTGGGGCTCAGGCTGGAGGCTATGGACGTGAAGATAACTGACTTCACAGTGGAAATGAATTCGATCTGTGCTGATATCTCTGGCTTCCATGAGAGGGTGAAGGCCCTGGACCATCGTCTGTCCTCCCTAGAATCCAGAGCTGAGCTCCTTCGGGACAGGGGCCAGGAGCTTTGCGTCTTGCATGAAAAGATCCTGGACCTCAAGAATCAGAGCCACAATGACACGACATCCACTTCTTCAGGGTCCTGGAGAAGGTGGAGGGCGCTGATGCCAGGGGCTTTCTCTACGGCTTTCTGCCCGCCCTCCTTTGAATCACCTTCTTGCCCCTATTGGAGTTGCACAGAGCACACAGGATTTGGCTGAGGCAAACCCTGACCCACCAGGTGTGAGGCCCATTATAGCCTGCTGCCTTCAGCACAAGCAGACGCGACAGATCCTGACTGTAGCAAGGCCGGATAGGCCCTGGGACTTCAAAGGCCACAACATTCACTGTATATGCTCCAATGGGCCTGAAGTGCCCCTTCTTGTTCCAGCTCACCCGGGTTTTGATTGAAATAGACACAGCGAACATTCTGATAGGGGTGACTGGAATCCTGCCTCGGATGCAATCTTGGACTGTATTTGCCTTATTGACTCGAGCCATAATGCGGACCGGGCACTTCTAAGAGTCATTAGGGATGACCCTGGCCTACAAGATGTGCAGTGCCTTCTAAACCAGATGCAGAGAGAGTACACAGTGGCACACAATGGCGGTTAGACTTCTTTCTGAAGGCCCACCCCTTGCTTCGCCTCATCTGCGAGGCTTCCATTTTTGAGGGAGCTCTTTCGGACAACTCCCAGATCATCTTGCGCCCCAATCTGGGTTCTGGCACGGCCGATTCAGAAACCCTGGCACCTCGACCTAACAAGGGCTTGGTTGACCCAGCCCTAGCCCTATGGGCAGCGGCAAAGGTGACTGTCAGGGGTCGGCTGATGCAAGATGCTGCCCTATCCAACTGGCAGAGAGGAGATCAGCAGATGGCATTGGAATGGGATGAAGTCCACCTCACGCACGACAAAACAGCCCACCCCTCTGATGCCACTAGGTGCAGCCTTGAGAAAGCAGGGATGAACTTCAACACCCTCTTTACCTCCAAGGCTGAATATGAATGCCAGAAACGAAGGCTGGGATTCATGCCAGCTCCCCCCTGCTGTTTTTCGTCACCATGGAACCCCTTGCAACGTCTTTGCGCCAGTCGCACCGGATCGTGGGTAAACCCATGCCTGGAGGCCCCTCTATGCTATACCTATATGCGGACAACATTCTGCTCACCTTGTCTGCCCTACCTACTCCATCCCTGCTGTACTTGTGGTCATTGGCTCCTGTACTGCCATATCTGGCTATAAGGTGAACTGGGGTAAGAGGTAGGTCCTCCCGTTATTGAGGATTACCATGTGCGCCGCCATTGCTGGGTATCCATTCCAGTTGAAAATGCCAGTCTCAAATATCTGGGCATCTTTGTTACAAGAAGCTTGGAGCGCATGGTGGCAAACAATCTGGACCAGCTCATGAAGAGCATTTGGCTGGACTTTACAAAGTGTTCCCAACTGAACTTATCGCTGTGGGGTCAGACTCAATCAGTGAAAATGGTGACCCTTCCACTGTTTACGTGTGTGTTGGGTATGCTTCCTCAGCTGATGCCCCTCTTGACACTTCAACAGGTGGACAAGGCCATCAAAGCTTTCATCTGGGGGGCTGGTGAGGGCTCATCTGGCCCTCAGGAGACTCATTGCCGATAAGCCTGCAGGTGGCTTGACCCTCCCAACCAAGGAGCATTACTGAATGACCCTGCATATGGACCAACTAGCATACATGCACACCTTGGTCCGAAACTCCCCACTTGTGTCACGGCTTGAGGAGGGCCTACCGGGGCTGCTCTCCCTCTACCTACCAGGACCTCCCAACACCTAGACTCCAAACCCCATTCTACAGGCAATGTATAAATCTGGGCACGAGCCTACAAACTGCTTTCAGTAGACAAGCAGCTACATGACAACGCACCCATCTGAAACAACCATGGTATCCTTGCTGGGGGGAACATGCTTAACTGGGGCCTCAGGCATGCCACAGGGATCCAAACCCTCACACATTTGCTCTCCCGCTGAGAGCTCAAACCCTTTGTGGCGCTGCAGGACTAATCTGGCCTACCACTTAATCATCAGTGGCGTTGTACGCAACTACATTATCGCCTGATAAGCAAACTTCGCCCACAGCCCTGCTCCGTTCTCCATTCCCCAGAGATCGCGAACCTGAAACCCTGGGCTCAGTTCAAGGGCCTGATGTCTTCTGATTCGTCCTTCTGTTCCCAACCTCAGGTGGCAAGCCTTAGGGAGACCTGTCAGGCACGTGCACAGGTGGAGTGTGAGGAGGAGGACAGGGCGGAGCTCCTGGAGGGTCTGGCCTGTGGAGTTCAGGAATCTCTGATGAAGTTCAGCCTCCAGGGCGGGCACTGGACACCGGTGTGGCTCCAGACCACAGGGCTGTTGCCACACTCTTCGGCAGGTGGTGCAATCACGCTCCTTGTGACTCACCCATATCTTACTGGACTCCCCCGCCATCCATCCCTTTTGGGCCACAGTAGGGTCCGCGCTGCGGGAATCCAAGGACATCCTCATACCACTCCCAGGCCCACTGATCCTTCTCCATGACCTGGTGGACCTCCCCAGGCTGGCACACCATGCTCGTTGTTTGCCCACCACCACTCTCACAGCAGCCAAGATCTGCATTCTGCGGTATTGGTGATCCCCAAGATTGGGGAGGCACGAGGAATGGCTTGTATAAAACTACTTCCTATGAGAAGATAATTTATAACCTGATGGACATATGGTCCCCCTTCCTGAGGGAGGACTGACCCTGACCCTCACCCTTCTCCTCTGTCACCACGTGCCTTTGCCCCTCCCCCGCCACCTTCCCCTTCCCTTTCCTATCGTTTTTCCTTTGCCACGCCATACACGAGCACTGCCTGCTTACGCCATCCTTCCATCCTCTCCTTCTGGCTCCCCTCTCCTCCCTGTGTCCTCTCTCTTTCTGTTTTCTTTCCTTACCTCTCTTTCTTTCGCCTCTTTTTGAGGCGACTCACTTGCCGCCACCCGCCCTGACCGACGACATATGATCGCCTCAACTGATCCCCTTGCATGTTAGTTATGTTGAGTAAGCATGTATCACTATTAACAGGTGTATTTTTCTCTTATGTCCGCAATGGATGTACATGACACTACAGCTGTTGTTTCCCTGGAATATTTGACGCCAGTAAAAATAATTCCAGCAAATAAACAGCCTTCTTCCTGGCTCCGCCTCTCACATTCCACTCCCCAGCATAGTATCTATGCCAAGGCGCCAAGGCAGGTCAGCTTCAGTGGGGAGCAATTGAAATTCAGCTCTGGGAAGAGACAAGCTGAAACCCAGCAAAGACACGTGAGGCTTTGATGATAACCTGAGCTGAGAAACCAATAGAGAGAGAGAGCCTTGAATACTTCCAGAGCGTAGGTCGGCGATCTTTGAGGAGACACCTTCAGCTGAGCTTCAGAAGGAGCTGAAAAGAGAGAACCTCAAAGAGAGAGGGGCCTGTCTGGGAAAGAAGGCGCTGGCAGAAAAGAGAACCTCAAACAGAGAGGGGACTGTCTGGGAAAGAAGGAGCTGGCAGAAGAGAGAACCACAAAGAGAGAGGGGCCTGTCTGGGAAAGAAGGAGCTGGCAGAAGAGAGAACCTCAAAGAGAGAGGGGCCTGTCTGGGAAAGAAGGAGCTGGCAGAAGAGAGAACCTCAAAGAGAGAGGGGCCTGTCTGGGAAAGAAGGAGCTGGCAGAAGAGAGAACCTCAAACGGAGAGGGGCCTGTCTGGGAAAGAAGGCGCTGGCAGAAGAGAGAACCTCAAAGAGAGAGGGGCCTGTCTGGGAAAGAAGGAGCTGGCAGAAGAGAGAACCACAAAGAGAGAGGGGCCTGTCTGGGAAAGAAGGAGCTGGCAGAAGAGAGAACCTCAAAGAGAGAGGGGCCTGTCTGGGAAAGAAGGAGCTGGCAGAAGAGAGAACCTCAGAGAGAGAGGGGCCTGTCTGGGAAAGAAGGAGCTGGCAGAAGAGAGAACCTCAAAGAGAGAGGGGCCTGTCTGGGGAAGATTGTTAAAGAGGTTCATCCTGGGGGTGGAGGAAAGGAAAGATAACAGAGGTGGCAACCTTGAGAGAGGCCGCATAATGGACACAAAATACAGAATATGCGGGAGTAAGAAGGAGAGTGATACTGTTGGCATCGAGGCCATTGAGTAACCAAGTACAAATGACAAAAGTAACAAGTTACAAGACTGACAATGAAAATACTACACTTAGAAGTGAAATGAGAGAAAATACTAAAGACAATAATGGCAGCCCTTGTGAGATGTCAGGAAAAAGGGACTGCAGAGGAGCGCTGTCTCTCTTTACCGCGCCTCTCCTGCCTGGAGGGAGTTCATGTCTGTCACTCTTGAAGTCAGTTCCTCTTGAAGTTAAACTGTCATGTTAAAGCCCTCTCCATACCCTGCGAACATGAATTCTTGTTTTCTCGCACAACAATGCCTGTTTATCTGTTTTCTTGTGACAGTGGCTGCTGCTGCCTGTGTATGTACAAAAGCTACTCTGCTTTCTTATTGCACATATAAACAGTGTCTTTCCTGCGAGGGGCCATAGCCGGGACCTCAGTGTAGAGATATGAGGTGGTCTAGTGGTTTCGAGCGTGGAGCGTAGTGGGAGGAGATAGAGGAGGACCAGCCCGGCAGGAAAGGGCGGAGCAGGGAGCCGAGGGAGGGCAGTGAGAGTAGGGCCACGCTAAGGAATGGTTGTAAATAAAGAGCGTGAAAATAATCTATCGTGTCTGTCGTTATTAGTATGACAGCGAGGACACGACAGCTGGCGACGAGGGTGGGATGGAGCTGAATGCTCTCCCAGAACACTAACGTGCAGACGAGACTGTTGAAGGACTGGACGCGGGAGAAGACGGCGGAAGCATCGCCACCCGCGGGACGCACCCTGAGCGTGAGGAGAGCCCAGCAGCGTGAGGAGCGAGAACGCGGAACGCACCCTGCATCGGAAGAGGGCCAGCGCTCGAAGTGCAGGAAGAAAAGTGACGACGCTGACACGCGCGTCCCAAGGTTAGAACCCAGCGTGAGGACCCTCTCACTCACCCGCCCGTTGTGAAGCCCCGAGTGAAGCAGATGATGTGAGGAGGCCGAATGAGCAGCGCGCGGCCTGGGAATGAATGAAATGAAGCCTCAGGCACGACAGCACGTGTGAAGCCCATGCACGTTATCAGCCCGGCGGCCATCTTGAAGTCAGGCGAAGTACAAGACGTCCCATGCAAGTAGACCCGGCGGCCATTTTGAAGTCAGGCGCCACAAGAAATTAACAAGCACGAGCAAAAGCAAAGCCCACACAAGCATAAAAGGGACAGACAACTCAAGAAAAAAAATAATAATAAAATAAACACACAACAGAGCATCTAACGTACAAACACAGGAAAAACAAGTGCTTGAAGCAGATTCAACGGCACGTGAAACACGATGTCGCAACAGGGATCCCCAGTCCGCCAAGAAGCGAAACCGATCGTCGTGGGACTGTCGCATCTGCGCCCTCCAGAGCCCCTGGCGCTCGTGGTCGGAAGTAGCATGGGCCCTCGCTGGGAAGAGTGGATAGAAGATTTTGAGGACTATATCAAAGGCTCAAAGGTAATAGGGGATGAAGACCAACTGATCGCACTTCGAAACCTCGTGGGGAAGGATATCAGCAAGATGATAAAAGAAATCCCCGCCGCAGACGCGGGAACATATGCTAAGGTGCGAGAGGCCCGGGATAAGAAGTTCTTGCATAAGAAGAATGTGGACTACGAACGGTATGTGTTTCAGAGAGCGCGACAGGAGAAAGATGAGGTAATGGGCTCGTACATAACGCGACTACGGCGATTGGCGTGCCACTGCAACTTCGAAGCATTCTCGACGGATGATGCAATACGGCTGCGTGTGATTGATGGCTGTCAGTCAGAGTCCCTTCGCAGGAAATTACTGAAGAAGAGCCACACCTTAGATGAAATAGAGGAACTCACAAGACTACACGACCAGACAGAGGAACAGGCCAAGACAATGGAGGCAGGGCGTACGGAGCGCAAGGAACTAGTCTGTCAAGTACGCACCGAACGCCCCCGCCGGGGATCAAGAGAACGAGAGCGGCACGCCCGACCGCCGTCGAGACACCGCCGCCCTGGACATCGACGGCCAGACTCGAGGAGGAGGAGCAGGCGCCAGGAGCATGGGAAGAAGACGCCAGTGCGAAGGTGCTACAGATGTGGGTACGACTTCCCGCACAGCGGAGCATGCCCCGCCCTGGGGCAGCAGTGCCACAAGTGTGGCCGAAATAATCATTTTGAGACCATGTGCGGGGAGTACCGCCGTGAGAAAGACAAAGATACAACAAGGATGCCAAGAGGCGAGACGCGCCGACACCATGCGCGAGCAGTACATGACCGTCGGAAGTCATCGTCCAAATCCTCCCAGTCTAGCAGGGAGTCACGATCCTCAAGGTGGTCGAGAAGATCACCGTCTAGAGACTCTGAGTCACCATCAAGCGACCGAGAATATTCCGTGGAATATGCAAACATGATTGCTGATCCGGACCAGCTAAAAAAATACCCCCGACTGGACATCAGTGTAGGCACACATCCCACAAAGTTTGTAATGGACAGTGGGGCATCCTTCAACTACATCCCAGTGACAGAGTACAAGAAGATGAACCCTCGGCCTCGGCTCAACCCAGCACATGTCCGCGTCTACACCTGGATGTCCAGGAAACCGCTCCCATGTCTTGGGAAGTTCTCGACGACGCTGAGGCACCAAACAACATCTGTCCCAGCCGTGATACATGTTGTCGAGGGGCCTGAAGCAGACTGTCTCCTCAGCCTGCCGACGGCTGAACGGTTAAAACTGGTAGAGATACTCTACCGTGTCAGCAGTGACAACGATACTATCCACAAGTTCCCGAAGCTGTTCTCCGGGCTCGGCAAAATGAACAGAGGCCAAATTCGCCTCCACATAAATGACCAGGTGCCCAGCATCCACGGAAGGTGCCTTTCCACCTCCAGCAAGCAGTGGAAGACGAGCTACAAGATCTGCTGAAGGCTGATATCATCGAACGGACAGAAGGCGCCACCCCGTGGGTATCTCCAGTAGTGGTCGTACCGAAGAAAGGAACACCAGGGAAAGTCCGACTATGTGTGGACATGCGGGTGCCCAACACCGCCATCGAGAGGGAGCGCCATCCAGGGCCCCACTTAAGTGACATGATAGCTGCCCTAAATGGGGCGCGGGTGTTTTCTAAATTGGACCTCAACAAAGGTTACCACCAGTTAGAACTCCACGAAAGCTCCCGATATATCACAACGTTTGCAACGCACCTGGGGCTGTTCAGATATAAGAGACTGAATTTTGGCATCTCATCAGCCGCAGAGATATTTCAAGAAGCTATCAGACAAACAATCCATCACATCCCTAACACGCTGAACTACAGCGATGACATTTTAGTCTACGGGGCAAACATCCAGGACCACGACACGGCTTTGGACAGGGTCTGCCATGCCCTCCTAGAAGCAAACCTCACGCTCAACAGAGAGAAGTGTGAGTTTCACCAGTCACAACTGAAATTCTTTGGCCACATCTTCTCTGGAGCTGGGATGAAGCCAGACCCTGACAAGGTGAGCACTCTGAACAACACCAAGAGTCCACAAGACGTCAGTGACGTACGGTCCTTCCTGGGCATGGCGAGCTACTGCTCAAGATACATTAAAGACTACGCCACACTCAGCCACCCCCTCCGAACGCTGACCAAACAGGGACAAGTGTTTGAGTGGACGTTGGAGTGCGAGCAAGCGTTTCAGGAAATAAAACGGGCCGTGGGCACGGTGGAGAGCCTGGCGTACTTCAGCCCAGACCGCAAGACCGAAATCACCGTGGACGCGAGCCCCGTCGGGCTAGGTGCCATCCTGGCCCAATATGATAAAGACACGGACCAACGCCACATAGTAGCCCACGCCAGCCGGAGCCTTTCCGACACAGAGAAGGCTTACTCTCAACCTGAAAAGGAAAGCCTCGCGGTGGTGTGGGCGTGCGAACACTTCCACGTGTTTATTTACGGCAAACACTTCACCATGGTGACAGACCACCAAGCACTCATCACCATCTATGGCAATCCACGGTCCAAAATGCCACCCCGCATCGAACGGTGGGGACTCCGCTTGCAGGAATACACGTTCACCATTGTGCACAAACCGGGGAAGGCAGCCAACCCAGCTGACTATATGTCGCGTCACCCCGAGGTCTCCCAGCGCCCCACACCATCTGTTGCAGACGAATACATCCACTTTGTAGTGGATCAGGCGCGGCCACCAGCGGTCCCCCTAGAAGTCATCCAGGATGCCACCCTGCAGGATACAATGCTGCAACAGGTGATTCGCAGAGTTCGAACAAACCGGTGGCGGCATGAAGACTCGGAGGATGAAAGCGGTGACCCAACAATGCGTCAGGAGTGGCAAGCGTTCCGGAACGTGTGTGAGGAACTATCTGTCACAACAGACGGCCTGCTGTTAAGGGATCACCGAATTGTCATCCCCCAGCAACTGCGGCATCGAGTCGTCAACTTGGCGCACGAAAGCCATCGAGGAGTGGTCGCAACGAAAAGGGCCCTTCGTGAGCGCGTCTGGTTCCCCTTCCTGGACAAAATGGTAAAGCACACTCTGAAAGACTGTCTGCAGTGCCAAGTGGTAAGGCAAGGAGACCCGCCAGCCCCACTCCAGATGACGCCCCTACCGCCAGGAGTGTGGCAAGAACTAGCGATGGATTTCTATGGCCCCATGCCATCGGGCAAGTATGTGTTGGTAATAATAGATGAATACTCGAGATTCCCCATCGCCCGGTTTGTGACATCCACCAACGCGGCTGCCACACTCACTATCTTGGATGAAGTCTTTGCAGCCTGGGGAATACCCACAGAGGTGAAAACGGACAATGGTCCTCCTTTCAACGGCCGGGAATTCAGTGACTTCATGACACTAATGAATGTTCGACACCGACGGATAACACCACTATGGCCGCAGGCCAACGGCACAGCTGAGAGGTTCATGGCCACCCTCAAAAAGACATTCCAGCAGGCCGCTCTTGACAAGAAAGACCCACAGGCGGCACTCAACGACGTACTCCGAGCGTACCGGACGACGCCGCACGCCACCACAGGCAAATGTCCAGCAACACTCATGCTGGGGCGCCCGGTCAGGACACGGATACCCACCTGGGAGGGAGCCCTACGACCAATATCCCCCAGCCGCGTCCATCGGGAAGTGGAAGCCACCGACAAAGCTCGCAAAGAAAGCATGAAGACGTATGCGGATGGCAGAAGACGAGCTCGCTCTCTCTCGTTCCACGAAGGAGATTGCGTGGTAGTCAAGCAGGAGCAATGCAAGAAGACGGATAGCAAGTTCAGAGCGGAACCTCTGACAGTCATTCGACAGAAAGGCACCATGCTGACAGCGGAATCGGACAACAGGCGCATCACCCGAAATGTGTCTCACTTTCAGAAGTGCAGTCCAGCTCTGCAAGAGGCGCTCGAGTCGCGAATGACACCACCAAGAGTTCGACAGTCGGAAGCGCAAGGCGAAGACGACACCCACCCGGGCCAGGAACTCGGTGTCAGCGCCACTGTAGTGCTTGAAGGACGATCGCTTAGACCCCGACAGACAATCCGCCAGCCCAAGCGGCTAATTGAAGAAATGTAACTCATTAGTGACTCATTTCGTTTGCTAACAAAGGGGGAGATGTAGAGATATGAGGTGGTCTAGTGGTTTCGAGGGTGGAGCGTAGTGGGAGGAGATAGAGGAGGACCAGCCCGGCAGGAAAGGGCCGAGCAGGGAGCCGAGGGAGGGCAGTGAGAGTAGGGCCACGCTAAGGAATGGTTGTAAATAAAGAGCGTGAAAATAATCTATCGTGTCTGTCGTTATTAGTATGACAGCGAGGACACGACACTCAGTTGTGTCTGTATATATTCATAGCTGTAAACCGACTTCATATTATGGGGATGACTAGCAGCCAGTCCTGGTTTTCAGACAACACCACTTAGCATTCTGGGAGTTGTAGGCTCATTGCTATGAAGAGAAAGTGACAATATGGCTTCAAGTGCAGGTAGTGCTGATTCATCAGGGCGGGCCCAAGGAACCACCTGGCTCAGAAAGCCGGGAACAGGGGTCCACTAAACCTATTGCTAAACCAGTTATGGGGACACGTCTACCAATGCTGTACTTGCTAAGGATGTGGGATAAAAAGGGGTTCATGTTGAGCTGGTCCTTTTGACTCCTACATACAGATGAGACAGTAAATTCTGCATCCCAGCTTTAATGTATCCTTAAATCTGACCACACTGCTTAGCCCACCATAAACTCACTCCTAATTCAAGCTCCAACATGCTCCAACCTTAAGCCTAGGCCTAACTCTAAACCCCAGATCTTACCCTAACCGTTAATCTAAACACAAAGCTAAATCTACCCCTTACCTTTACCCTGATCCTAAATGTAACCCCAAACCTGCCCTTTACCCTAATCCAACCATAGCAATAATCCTGACACCACCTCTCTCCCTCACCCTGTTGACGTGCTCCATAGACAGTCATGCAAAAACACAGTATTGACCTTAAGCAGTTCATAGACCGAACATTTGACGTAAATAGTGGAACTAGTTTGACTTTCTAGGTGGGAAGCGGGTATTATTTTTCTTTAATTAAAAAAATCATAACGAAAGATTCTAAAACAATTATTTATGTTGTCGAGAAGCCCCATTGTAATTTTCCAAGGTTATTCCTGACTCGTTTAGGTTGTTTTATTTCTTGAATATAAATTTCGGATTTGTGCCTGGAAAATTGAGCAAATATTTAAGTCCGTTTTGTTTCTTTACAAACAATTACCCTTTCTAGTGTCTTCTGTGTTGAGGCGCTGTCACTATTATTGAGTATGTCTTTGATGTAGTGGCACCTTGGTGTGATGGAATTAAGGGGGTCCGTAGTGCACCTTTGCCAGAATACTAATAATTACTGTGTGGGACCAGTTAATAGTCGCAAGCCGAAAGACCTGTCCTGCTGGCCTTATGTCACAGGATTCCTTGTAGCAGCTATACTCCTCTGCACTATATGTATTTCTGGTTTTGTGGTCAGGCAGAACTTAGTTTCTTTTATTGCTTGTATTGCGACTTGCCCGTGCAGGAGTTCCAAGGGTGGCACGTACGGGACCTCTTTTATCTTTAATGTCTGCTGTCTTCTCTTGTAAGTGCTGCTCGTCTTGTCACAGGTCTTGTGTCTCTTCATTCTGCTTCTGCATCCATCAGCATCACACCCATGCACGTGCGATTTGCTTGTCCGAGATGCTGCAAGAGCTCCCTGGACAAGCCCTTGGCTGGGGTGTCCATCCTCTCAGTCGGGGGTGCAAGATGCCTCCTTCAAGAGGTACCCTGCAGGTGTTCACATCTGGCCTGCTGGTTGCTGGCCCTTTGGGTTCAGGCCGCTCTTGATGATCCTGTGGCAGACTCAGGGTGGGGTTCAGCTTCCTTCCTCACACTCAGCGACAGTGGAAGTTTTCTAACATGTCCACTGCACATTTGTCCACACAGTCAGTCTTTTCTCTTTTGTGTGAGTAGTTAGTGTGCATAGGCCTACAAGTTGTTGCTGCTTGTTTCAGGAATATAGGCTCATGCACGAGTGTATAGGTTAAAGACTGGGGGTCCCATTCATGTCGTGTGCTGTGGGGCAGTGCAGCACGTCACCTCACTGTGCTGCCCTGTGCCACAGTGAAAGGGCAGGAATGCATGGTATTTATGCAATACTGCACACTCCTGTCCTTCTCCCTGCACGGGCGCTGTTTCTGCAGCCTAGCGCCAAAGTAGCCACCCTTGCAATGGTGCCTTTGTTGCAGACTGGATGGTTTTTGTACAAGAAAGGAACACCCTCTTGCACAATCCTAACACGTGTTTTCTTCTTTCTAAGTGTGCTCCAGAATGCAGCACGCCTGGAAAGAGGAAACAATGTGGAGAATGTGATGCCTCACCTCGGGAGGTGTACAGATTCCAGGTTTACATCACTTTGTAAATCTGGGGCAGCATCAAATTCCATGGGTATTGTGTGGGGAAACCCTCTGCAACGCCCATAGAATGCCTCCCACGTGCAGAGTAAGGTGACGCAGCAATTTTTATGCAGCGTCGCCTTACTCATGATTTATGAGGCCACTCAAAGCTACGCAGGTTAGATTTGTGTGGCTTCATAAATATTTATGAGATCCCTGCGTCACGCATGTACCAGTTTACATGGTGCATAAGTGATGCGGGGCTGTCATAAATAAGTCCCTGAGGGCCGCATGGTAGAGCCTCATTTTGACATCCATGTGAAGGATCAATGATACACACACTGAGAGTAAAGGATGGATTATAAATGTGTTTTAAGCACTAATGCAGTTGTCGTGGCGCGGACTCAGCGTTTTACAGTAATGCATGTAATGAGAAAGAAGGTAGAATACTCTTGAGTAACTGATGCAAACTCTAAGGGTCATATTATCAACAAAGTGGCGAAGAGAGGCGTTAGCCGTCTTGACTTAACACCTCTTCTCGCCACTTCGGGAACGCTCGGCTGCACCATATTACCAAGGATATGGTGCAGCCTAGCGTATCCCCCTGCACTGGCAATACGTTTTACAACTTATCGTCAGGGCAGACGCAAGGGTGTCTGCGAGCAGGGAAGGTTTGTTTATGTACAGGAAGGAGTTCCTTTGTGCACATAAACAAACATTAAATGCCATTTTGTAACTTACGTGTGTGCTGCATCATGCCGCACACATGTAAGTTACAAATTGGCATTTTTAAAAAGAGGTTTCTTCGTGTACAGGAAGGGGCACCTTCCTGTACATAAAGAAACCTTGGCATTTTGCTTTTTCCATGTGTGCTGCACAAGGCACCACACATGGAAAAAGCAAAAACAAGGAGAACGGAAGCATTTCTCCTCGTTTCACCACCTTAAGACGAGAATTTTTCTGGTCTTAAGTTCGGCGCTGCCACCTATTATCGACAAGCTTGATAATAGGTGGCAGCCTCGAAGTGAATGGGTGTTGCGGTGGAACGCTCACCGCAACACCCACTGCACGCCCCCTTTCACGATAAGTTTATCATGAAAGGGGCCCTATTACCAGGGCAGCGTTAAGCCAATTAACGTGGCTTTAAGCCACGTGAAATGCCTTAAAGCTGCCTTGATAATAGGGCGATGCAAATATCGCTGCATTATCGGCAGAAAGGGCAGATAACGCGGCGATAAGGGGCTTGATAATATGCCCCCATGCCTTTAATGGATCCACATGGACTTGGACAAAGTGGTAGGCTGGCTAACAGCTTTAGTGCCTACTGCAGGGAACTGTCTAAATATCTTAGATTGAGAAAAAGGATATTAAGATACTGGGCGATAGTTGGAGAGTGGTGAGGCATTGGCAGTAGTTTTTTATGCAGGTTTGAAACATGTGCCAGGTGTGAAGGAGTAGTTAAAAAGGAAGGTCAGCGAAAGAAAGACATTGAATGTCAAGATGTTGGGTTTGATGTTTTGAGCACTGTATTTGCGAAATGATGGAGAAATTGGGCTGGTGATGATGAGTACAGGCCCCAGCTAGGCCCGCAAGGCACAAGGGTTCGCTCTCCTGTAACGGAATCTATAAGGAAGTTGGCACGGAAACTGCAAAGTACAAAAACAACGTTTATTAACCCTTAAGGGTGGTCCTACAATCCACACAACACTCTTCAGTATTGCATGGAGTAGCACAAAGAACATTCGTACACAGTCCCCTTTTATACACAACAGAGGGGCTCATAAGTGGGTGGATACAACATGAGGCCGAAGAACATTACCATTTATGGTCATTCTCGATACTGAATCAATACATGGGCGGAGCCAACACACTCCTTAAGCCCGCGAAAGGACATGGTCAAGCAAGGCTAATTATAACAGATGTGGTCAAGTCTGGGCATGCGCCAGACGGACAAGAGAGAGCTATTTATAAACTGTTGCTAGGCAGATTACAAGAGCAACTAACACAGAGGTCGGACTCTCCTCGTGGTGAACACATGGCAGCATGCCAATACAAAATGGAGTCCGGACTTCGGTCAACATAACGAAGAAAACATGATCGCAAGGGAAAGCATTAATGTTTTCAGTAAATGCTTAATCACATTCTGCTTTAATTTACAACAGACGACCCTTTCAGCATTTACTGAAGACATCCGGTTTCCAAGAATAATCATCATATATATCAATTATCATCATTCCCTTAACCTCTTTAGCTAGACCCTTCTGGCGAGCAACATCGGCAATAGCTTTCTTATCTGGAATGCAGAATGAAATGCATACGGAACAGCACAATGGTCCACATTGAATACACATACAGAAAAGGAACAGAATTGCTATAATAATACAGAGACCAGTTAAAACCTTCCATCCCCAGGCAGTAACCAATGCCAAAAACCAACCAGAAAAGGACCAAGTGCCGTTTTCTGTGTGGATTTCAGCTGCTATTTTATGCAGCTTGTTAATGGCGTTATAAACGGATGGCGTATGATCAGGAATGAACACACAGCAGCTACTTCCAATAATTTTACAAGCTCCACCTCGATCAGCTAACATTACATCTAATATCATACGATTCTGTAATGCAACAATCCTAGTTATTTGTAACTCTTCCGTAAGATTCCCAAGAGCAGCGGCAGTCTGATTAGTCACAGCTTCTACCACTCTTGTTAACCTTCGGATCTTCCTACTATTCAAAGCGGCTCCAACAAAGAAAAACAGTCCTAAGTTAAAATCAGTATACTGTTGCAAGCTGGTATCGGTTTGATCCACATCATCAATTGATAGAGTACGTTTATATCTATTTACAGTCACATTATTCAACAGTTTTAAATCCTTATGATATGACGCGGGTGCTAGGAATACAGGAGGTAATAGGAATGATACATAGCATACCCCAGACCACCCGGCCGGCAAACGGTAATAGCCTTTATTTCCACATACAAAGTAGGTATTATGGGATGCTAGGAAGGTACTATTATTTAACCCGTCGATGTTTAATACGGTTATGCAATCACTGACACCAACAGGGATAAAACCCACACTCTGGACACACAGGTCCGCTTGAGCTTGTGCTACTTGGATTACGAATTTGTCCTTCCCCACAGTGTCTCTGGTGTTCGTGAAGATATAGGGGATGGATTCATTGTCCGGTCGGTACTCTTCCCATTCCCAAATTGTCCCATTCGCTTGTGGATATCCATTCTTGTCCTGATGGCATTCTTTATTAAGTCTGAAAAGCAATCGTCCCACTGTCGGTTTCCGAGTGGCAAAAAGCAAAGTGTACCATGCTCTACAAGAGCCATTGTGAGAGAAAGGAAGTGGTATGAATGGCGTACCTCCTTTCTTCTGATGGGCTGGCATCATCCCACATATCCAACAGTTCGTAGCGTTCGTAGCAACGTGGGTGTGATGCAGCATCTGAATGAAAGTATTATTCAAATAGGATTGTCGATGCTTCAACTCTTGATATGGCAACGTATAAAAGTAGTGCTCCGCAGGCACTGGAGTCGTCAACACAAGCGTCTTTCGAGCAGGAGTTGCCTCCTCCACAAACCATGTGGTTATACCAACGATAGCTACTGTTAGCATGAACCCCAACGCACAAAGAATTTTCTTCTTCTCCATGTCAAAGGAAATAATACCCTGATATCTTCCTGAAACTAAAAAGTCTGTCAGAACTCTTCCCCTTGGGCAGCGGTTGATTTCTTCACCAGCGGGCCAAGACGGGTGTCACTACACTAATGCAGGGCTGATCCCCCCCCCTTGCCTCATCGGCTCTCCGTTTCACTAACCCAAGGGCCGTTCTGACAGTATGTCCCGGTACTGGAAACCTTACTTCCTTGGTCGAAGATGATATCGCCTTCCTCCAGAAGTCGTGTGGTCCGGAAAGAGCTCCTCAGTGTCTCGTGGCTCAGCAGCACGGCCTGTCTCTGCTGCTAGGATTTCTCGTTGATCGGTCAGCACGGCAGACTCCACCAATCCGGGCGGTACCTTTCGACAGTGCAAGGAATGGATCCAATTCTTCCTGTTCGAGACTCGCACTGCCGTCCTCGTTGCAAGGAGGACTTGCTCAGGTCCTACCCATCTCGGCTCCAAACTGTTCGTTCTGTCGAAGACTTTCACCATAACATGATCTCCGGGCCGGAGACCATGTCCTTCGCCGATAGACCGATCAGGGAGCGCCTCTCGGACCTGTTGATGAATAGAAACCAAGTTATCCGTTAACTGTGCCAGATAATCGCTCATCATTACACAAGGTACATCATACACAGCCTTAGGCCTTGGTGGACCCCAAATGTTCATTGGGCGTCCGAATACTATTTCGTATGGCGTAAGGCCGGTTCGAGAGTGTGGCACTGACCTAATTGACAATAACGCCAGTGGCAGGGCGTCTGGCCAAGTCAAAGACGTTGAAGCTTGGATTTTGGCGATCTTAAGCTTCAGTGTACCATTATATTTCTCGACTAGTCCTGCAGACTGAGGGTGGAACACGGCGTGGAACTTCTGGGTGATGCCTAGGCCCTTCAAGACATACTTTATAACATCCGCTACAAAGTGAGGGCCATTATCACTCCACAGAAGTCTACAGACGCCGTATCGAGGGAAAAACTCTTTTAGCAGTAGCTTCGCCGTGGTCATTGCAGTATTGTCTTTCGTAGGGTACGCCTCAACCCATTTACTGAAAGCGCAAACCACTACTAGAACATACTTCAAATTGTTACAGCGCTCAAGCTGGATGTAATCCATCTGCAGAACCTCAAAGGGTGCAGTGGGTGTCGCAAATCCTCCTGCTGGAGTTCGAGTGCCTTTCCCTGGGTTATACTTCAGACAGATCATACAGGTCTGCACCACCCTCTTTGCCGTGCTAGCAATCTCTGGATGCTCCCAGACTTGGGTAAGCAATTTCACAATTGCGGAAGCTCCAACATGTGCTAGCCCATGTGCCATCTGAACCATAGGTTGTACAAAGGCCGTGGGTAATTTCCATCTATCCATCTGCTTATTTCTCCAGCAACCCTCGTCATCCAGTTCTCCTTCGCTAGCCCATTGTTCCCGCTCTTTGTCAGAAGCGGTCCTTTGTATTTCTCGCACTTCCTCCTTCGCATCATGCCATCTCTCCACCTGTGACTTCACTACATACATGGCAGTAGTACCGGGCTGCATCGCAGTCTCCCGTGCTACTCGATCCGCTAACGCATTCCCTTCTCCAACTTTATCAACCACTTTCCTATGGGCGCTACACTTAACAATGGCAATTTTCTTTGGGTATGTCAATGCAGTTAAAAGATTATGAACTAATTCTCCATGCATTATCTGTACTCCATGTGACGTTAGAAACCCTCTCTCCTTCCAGAGTAGGCCGAAGTCGTGCGCTACTCCGAAGGCATAGCGGCTATCTGTATAAACATTCACACATAATCCTGTGCTGAGCTCACATGCTCGTGTTAATGCTATCAGTTCCGCTGCTTGAGCTGAGTTCTGTGGTATGCGTGCTGTCTCCACTATCGTGTGTAATGTGGTAATTGCATACGCTGCTGAAGTCGTACCATCTGGTAGCTTCAGGCATGATCCGTCTACCCACAACTCTCCATCTACATCTGAAAAGGGCGTATCCTGGAGATCAATACGACCCTTTGTTTGTTCCTCAGTCACAAGAATACAATCATGCGCTTTCTGCGCCTCAGGCTGGGTCTCGGGGTATGGCAACAATGTGGCCGGGTTTAATGTCACGCACCTTTTCAACGTAATATGAGGAGCCAAAAGCGTCAGCTCATATCCCGTTAAACGGGCACTGGTCAAATGCTGCGTCTTTGTTTGATTAAGCAGGGCATCCACAGCATGGGGAACTAACACCAACAATTTATGGGACAACACAATTCCTTCACTTTGGCGTATTGACACAGCTGTCGCCGCTACCGAGCGAAAACACCCTGGTAATGCTCGGGCGACAGGATCAAGCACAGCCGAAAAGTATGCACAAGGGCGCTGCTTGTCGCCGTGCATCTGCACTAAAACTGACAATGCACATCCATCTTTCTCATGCACATACAACGAAAAGGGTTTTGCATAATCAGGGGTCCCTAACACTGGTGCTGAACAAAGGGCCTGTCGCAGTTGCTGAAAAGCAGCATCACACTCATCTGACCAAGGGATTGGGATAGGCGTGTCTTTTGTCAAAAGAGCTAGTAATGGCTTAGCTATGTGTGAAAACCCCAATATCCACTGTCTACAAAAAGAAACAAGACCCAAAAATGCACGCACATCCTTCTGCGTGGATGGTCTCGGTGTGTCCAAAATTACTTGGATACGATCTGATGTGAGTGCACGTCCCTCCTTAGACAAAAGGTGACCCAAATAAGTCACCTTTGGTCTACAGAATTGCAATTTCTTCCTAGACACCTTATGATTGTGAGATGCTAAAAAGGAAAGTAAGGATAGCGTGCTTTTCTCACACAATTCCAGGGTGTCAGCCGCCAACAAGATGTCATCGACATATTGAATGAGGGCGACCCCCTCGAGTAAAACAAAGGAATCCAACTGTCGTTTCAAAGCCTGACTGTAAATACTAGGGCTTTCTGTATAGCCTTGGGGAATTCTACAAAAACGATAAGATCTATTGTTTAATGTGAACCCAAAAAGAAATCGGCTATCAGGGTGAATGGGAATGGAAAAGAAGGCATTCTTCAAATCAATCACTGAAAACATGGTCGCCGTAGGCGGGACCAAGGTAAGCAACGTCGTGATATCGGAAACCACCGGGTACTGAGGTATCACGATCTTGTTTACCTCCCTCAAATCAATTATGAACCGATAGACCTTTGCATCCATGTCCTTTTTCAAAATTGGGAGAATCGGACTGTTACAGATATTATAGGGAACTTCTTCCACTACCCCTACTGCGATCAAGTCTTGCACAATCTGTATGAGAGCCTCCTCGCCCTCCTGGGAAATACGATACTGCGGGAGGCGTGGTAACACCGCCCCCTCCTGGACGCTAATGTGGACCGGAGGAATCACCATTTGTCCCACATCTGTGTCCGAAGTCGCCCATAAAGCTCGGGGGAGGGTAGCCAACAACGCATCCTCTGATATCGTACACATCCGCCCAGACCGGGGGTAGTTGTCATTTAAGATCACCCTCACACCCTCAGGGGAGCAGCGGATTGTAGCCCTAAAGTACTTTAACATATCAAGGCCCATAATGTTATCCGGTGTGTACGGAGCAAGCAGAAACGGACAGGGCGCAGAAAAAGAATCAACCTTAAATGTAAGGGGCTGTGAAAGAGGGCTTCGGGAGAGTGTACCGTCAAACCCTACCGATGTAACCACTGAGCCGGATGGGGGAGCCCCCGGAACCAAGTACCTAGACAATGCACTACGTGTCGCTCCTGTATCCACTAGGAACTGATCAGTAAAACCTAAAACCTCAGCCGATACATAAGGACCCGTCTGATCGACCGGCACCTCAACTGATTCGGACCCCCATCCAACGCATTCCTATGCATGCTGAGAATCGTGATATCCCGATCGATCGATGTCTGATACATGATACTGGTGCTGGCGATCGAAAACATTTGAGCTATCTCGGTGCTGCCCAGCAGTATCGAAACGGGCATTATCATTAGAATTCCCTCTAAAGTTCGAGGAACCCCCTCTACCTCTCGGGCCACCCGGAGTATGCCCCTGACGCGAAGCACGCAACACTGGGCAATCCCTGGCCCAATGGCCCAATTGCTTGCAATATGCACACTGGTTCCTATTCAAATCAGATCGGCCTGAAGGGGGACCATAAGATCCGCCCCTTCCTCTATTATTACCCCATCGGGGCGGGCCATATACTTGTGCTAACATCACCTTAGTCTTGAGGTCTTTCGATTTCTTCTCTTCCTGGCCCTTCGCCTCGTGCTCCTGACGCTCATAATACTGAGCGATAGTCAGAAGGGCCGTCGGCGTCGCGGAGGACCAGGAACTCTCGCTCGCTTTTAACCGGGCCGCAACTGCCGGTAGCAGATTAGCCACATATTTGTCCGCGAAAAGGTGGCGGCCCGTGTCGTCAGTAAGCGACTGGCCACTAAAATCATGAAACGTCTCCTCAAAGCGCGTAAAGAAGTCCGCGACTGACTCGTCAACTTTCTGTTTACATGCAGCTAACATATTCCAGTCAATCTTTTTAGGGGGGATAATCGTCTTCAACTTAGCCACAATAGCCGCAGGGAGATCTAAAATATTCTGGGGTGGTTTCTGTGCAGGCTTCCGTTCCCTATCCTCATCCTCAAGGTCAGACCACCGGGCCTTGAAGGCAACCGCATCATCTACCTTTCGGACAGAGCGCCACGTATCCGGCGGTAGGATAAGGCCAAAGAACAGGTCTATATCTGCTAAAGTCATAATGCAAGAATTCAAGGCCCCCTCGACTTCTTCATAGAAGGCCGCTGGATTCTTGCGGGGGTCAGGCAGCGCATTCTTTAATGCCATAACATCGGCCCTATGCCATGGAGTGTAAACCCAATTATATACAAAATATCCCCTTGCATCGGCGGAGTTAATATCCGAGCTAGTCCCTGCTCCCTTAGGAGGAACATACAAAGGCGCCGCCTCTCGCATTGGTTTAGCATGCACTATGTCATCCTTATCTGACTGGGAGGCGGATGGGTGGCCCCCTGCTGCAGACGAATCCGACTGCTTCTCCTCCTCCGTTTGTTGACGTGCTTTCTCTCTAAGGGCCAGCACCTCGTCCCGCAAAGCGAACAGCCGCCGAGCCGCCTCAGGAGCCTTAGGGGGAGAAAAAACACCATTACGTAATGCTCCGGCATCCGAAGACACTTCGTCAGGCTCAAGGACACTAGAATATTTTCGGAAAGCAGCAATTACTTCATCTGCGAAATGAGACAGAAAATACACCCTCTCTCTATCTTGCCACGACCCCCAAGTATGGAACAACTCCTCCTTAGACATCTTGCCCTTAAGTGCACGGAGGGAAAGTTTCCGAAGCTCAGCCATATGCTCGGCCGATAACATGGACCGTGTGTCGACCTTACCCGGAGCCGGGCCAGAATCTTGCGGCCGCGGAGCAGATGCGCCAACATAAGGGGGCGGAGAGCGATCTAGTAAATAAAAATCATCATCAGGATTATTAAGGACAGGATAAAGTGGCTGACGAACAACATATTGACCCGAAACTTGTAGCCTACGCTCTTTCTCTTGTCTGTCCGTTTGCTCTTTGTCCTCCCGACGCTTCGCTTCCTGCGCTCGCATATGATCATTCTTTCGTTGCTCCTTATCAAACAGCGCTTTCTCACGTTTCTCTCGCTCACGCACTTCCTTCACCCATAATCGCACACACTCAAACATATCCTGACGAGCACGTCGCTTACACATACACTGTTCCACATACTCAATCTTACGTATATCAAACGATCCATACAAAGGCCATCGCAACTCAGGATCCTTCTTCGTGTATTTCCTCCATAACGTGCTGTACATTATGGAAGAAAGACCATGCTTCACGTACATATCCCTATTAGGAGTCCCCTCTGGGGGAGCTGGAGCAGATTCCTCGAGGTTCAACCGGTTTCCAAAACAGCAGCACCACTTACGGAGTGCGCTAAAAGCAGGTATGCTAAGAATAATGCAAAATATGCAATATTATAAAGAAAATGGCACTTAATCGTTGCGCCGTTCAAAGTTTACACAGCTCCTGGAGAAATCTCTCCACATTACCTGCCTATATGTGTTGCAACGCATATATTTTCACAAAGACAAATTCAAAATATGACTAGTCACCATCAATCAAACTCAAATAGCCAGACCAGGCTTCAAAACTCGGAGCAAGTACCGTACAACGGTTCTTACCAATCAAGAGTCCAGGTTCCAACTGCCAAGCTCCACAATCGCCCAAACGGCTCTCACGGCAGGACCGACAGAAGAGGTCTCAGTCGATGACCGGCGCCACCCAGACGGTCAGCTCGGAAGGGAAGGAAGAAAAACCTCGGGATGCCAGGGCTAAGACGCCGCTGGCAGTGATCACGTCCCCGGCCAAACTCCTCACCTTCGTCGCGACCAGTCCTTCGAGCATCCGAGTCGCCGATGAGCCCCACGTGACGGGCGCCAATTGATGAGTACAGGCCCCAGCTAGGCCCGCAAGGCACAAGGGTTCGCTCTCCTGTAACGGAATCTATAAGGAAGTTGGCACGGAAACTGCAAAGTACAAAAACAACGTTTATTAACCCTTAAGGGTGGTCCTACAATCCACACAACACTCTTCAGTATTGCATGGAGTAGCACAAAGAACATTCGTACACAGTCCCCTTTTATACACAACAGAGGGGCTCATAAGTGGGTGGATACAACATGAGGCCGAAGAACATTACCATTTATGGTCATTCTCGATACTGAATCAATACATGGGCGGAGCCAACACACTCCTTAAGCCCGCGAAAGGACATGGTCAAGCAAGGCTAATTATAACAGATGTGGTCAAGTCTGGGCATGCGCCAGACGGACAAGAGAGAGCTATTTATAAACTGTTGCTAGGCAGATTACAAGAGCAACTAACACAGAGGTCGGACTCTCCTCGTGGTGAACACATGGCAGCATGCCAATACAAAATGGAGTCCGGACTTCGGTCAACATAACGAAGAAAACATGATCGCAAGGGAAAGCATTAATGTTTTCAGTAAATGCTTAATCACATTCTGCTTTAATTTACAACAGTGACTGATCATTTGAATACCTTTTTGGGGGAGATTGTGACAAAGCATGAGAATGTGCTTAACAGAGGTTGAGGAGTGGTGGAAGAGCCAGCAGGGGGTGGTGGCAGTGAGTAGCATGGTACGGGTGTCTCCTTTTGTTGTAATATTCAAGGGAAAGTATTTGTCAACGTTGTTAGATGTAAGGTTGGGCCATTGATATGTGATCATGGAGGACAGAGAAGGTTGTGGAGAATGCATGCCTTTGGGCAAGAGGTTGAAGTGTGGTGGCAAGGTGTTACAACTGTGAAGACTTGACTACCATGCTCACTGTGCCTCTGGACTCAAGCTACACCCGTCTGAAGAACCATGGCGAAACCAGTCTTGGCTAGCTTGTGCTTCAGATTTAGGGAGGACCTGGCCTGGCAGTTTGTGCAGGACTGTTCCGATTGGAGCAGGGCCAAGACTGATTTGCATATGGCTGGGTCCAAACTCATGTGACATGCTGAGCAAATCAGTGATGCACTGAGATGTGGTTCAAGTAGTTACCAATGACTGAGATTAATTCAAGCATTCCATCCATCACTTTTTTTTGCAGACTTGTCAAGAGTCTCATATTCTGTGCCTAAGGCTTGTTCACACTCCTCAAGCACTGAGGTGATTATGTTCCTGCACTGAATTTAGTTTTGAGGTTACAAATGGTCGGGGACAGTGCCCGGATACCCTCACAGGTGACAAGTAGCACTCTACAAATCTAATGGCTGAGTGATTGATTGATTTATTGATTGATTACAGAGAGAGAAAGTGTAGAAGGGGTGATGTGTATTAAAGACTTGTTTCACAGCATAGTTTACCTCATCCCATGATGTGATGCTTCGGATTTCAAGAAGTCTTTGTGAACTCGCTTCAGGAACGCTACTAGTGAGCTCGGAGTGTTTTCTCTTCGAGAGAGGAGGTTAGTTGGGGGAAAGATCACTAGGAGATGGTTGACATCCCCTGCTGAGAATGGAATAATGCATTGGATAAATGTAGGAGATTTAGGACTTTTTTCTTGTCAATGCATTGGTATAAGTTGAAAGATATTTAAGAGTTATCCAAGGGGATTCATAATCAGAGAAAAGTTGTGAATATTGGATGTCTGACTCTCACCACAATTAATAAAACAGAAACCTCACATACCATTGATAAAACAACAAGTAACTCTATTATTACATGCTAAAATACATATAATCATCTCACAAAAGTGAAAATAAAATACAGCAAGCAGTGAGAGAGGTGATGATTTTGGTTAAGGGTGGTCGGAATTTGCGAAAGTGCCTTTCGCAAAATATCGCAAAACGGCACAAAATCTCCACGATCACGCGAAATTTCACGTGATCGCGGAGATTTTGTGCTGATTAATGCGTTACTGAATTTGACCTTCAACTCGGGCACCTGCTTTATTTATATCTGTAAGTGCTTCCTGTTGAGGTTTAATTTTTGTGACAGGAGCATCGTGCCAGAATGAATCCTGCCCTGCATATTTATCCAAGAAGATGCCACCGTTTTGTGCAATACCTCTACTCAACTGGAGTACTTTCTACTGGCTAATCAGTAAGTGCTACATCGTTGGGTAAATGTATAGTGCTTTTCCCACACTACAGCTGCGTAAAGGGCCAGAAGAGTTGTCTCCAGAGACCATGTGTGTCTGTAACTTTGCCACAGCGCCGATGGGCGCTGGGGTCCCTCGAGTGAGCTGTCCATCATAGTGGGGAAAGGGCGGGAAGACGTTGCACACCGCCAGTGTGTGGGGCGGGGCTTCTATGCAGTTCACATGCCTCTTGTTTATAAAGGGACAGAGACCGACCAGAGCAGCAGATGAGGAGACAGAACCTCCTGGTGTCAGGAACTATACGGGGATTGCGCTCGAGAAAGCCATGGATGCACAGAGCTCCATCAATGATTACAGCAAATTGCTGACGGTAGATATGGGGAGAAAGCACACCTGCCTAGCCTCCACCATGCTTACAAATCTTTTGTGCTGATTAATGCGTTATTGACTTTGACCTTCAACTCGGGCACCTGCTTTATTTATATCTGTAAGTGCTTCCAGTTGAGGTTTAATGACAGGAGCATCGTGCCAGACTGAATCCTGCCCTTCATATTTCCGATCTGCCGCGGATCACGAACGTTTCGACATTTTCGTGTTCCGCACAGAACACAAAAATGTCGAAATTTCACAATTTCCGCGAGTGGACGGAAATTGTCGCCCACCCTTAATTTTGGTGTCCTTACTAACCTAGGGAGAGAACCAAGCAGATGCCTTGAACATCAATAGCACATCATGCTGAACGATTGGCGGTGGTCCCATCCACCTAGGACCATCCCAAACACAGTTATGGGCAAAAATACAATCCCAACCAAAGGCTCTGCAAAGCATTATGGGACAATATTCTAGAGTGCAGTGAATATTATAGGATCCAATATCAAAACATTCCTCAAGGGGCAGGCTCTCGGGCTCAGCTGAGAGCTAGTACTATAATATTCACTAAACTCTAGAACCTCGCCCCATAATGCATTGCTGGACCTTTGGTTGGCATTGTACTTTTGCCCATAACTTTGCTTGGGGTGGTCATCGGAGGATGGGACCACCACTGAATCGTTCAGTATGATGTGCTCTTTGTGTTCAAGGCATCTGCTTGGTTCTCTCCCTAGGTTAGTGAGGACCCCAAAATCATCACCTCTCTCACTGCTTGCTATATTTTCATTATTGTTTTTGTGAGATGACTATATACCTTTTTGCATGTAATTATAGAGATACTTGTTGTTTTATCAAGGGTATGTGAGGTTTTTGTTTTATTAATTGGGGTGAGGTGGAACGGGAGCAGAGTTTTTGATCAATTCCGCAGAATTCTGTAGTGGTTCGATGCCCACTCTTACTCTTGACCTTCCTTTCCTGAACACTGAATTTCCTCAAACCTGCGGCATCATTTGTCAATAGTTGCCTAGTGACCACTGCAGCCATGTTTGCGATTACCTTCCCAAGCCAAAACACCAGGCAGCTGGGTGAAGCAGAAACGGAATTCAAGTATTGTTGAACAAGAGACCACACTAGCGTGTGACAGACTTCCCTGTCTAAATACCTGTCTTTCAAAATGACATAAAAAGTTGGACATCCTAATCCAGCCCTTCACACCTCAACCCTACTCCCTAAAAATCCCACCACACACTTTAATTTAATTTAATTTAGTACAATTCTTGTAAAATTGCAATTGGTGGCGGACAAGGCTCACACCAGAGAGCACTGTAACACTTTTCAGAAAACAGGATCTGACCTGTAGATTTAAACAAAGTATAGATTGGCTGCTGAGAGGCTTTTCATACTTGAGGGTAAGAAAAAGGTGTTAATCCTCTAGGACCATTGTACATTGTTTGAAAGCTGAAAATCATGTATCAGGTAACTAGTGGTTAATTTGTGCAGGTGTTTGCCGGCACTTAAACCTGGAGACCAGGACCCCTTTTACAGCATCCGGACAGTCTATCAGACACTGCACCAAGAATGAGGAATAACTGCATTCACTACCCTTATTGTCAAGTGTGACAGCTTTACTGAGGCTAGGTCTGCACTATTGTAGCACAAAAAGCTTTTTTTTGTATATCCTTTTTGTGTGACAAAGCCATTTTGATAGGCCAGTCAACACCATTAAGAGACACACCACCAAAATTCTGTGATCTGAACTCACAGGCTGCAACGTTGATAAAGGATTAGTGCTAAATGTGTACTTTGTGACTCGTGGACGCCTCATTTCATCATCATAATTCCCTCTTTACCACTCCATTAGACTGTCAAATCAGAAGGCGGACCTGAATACCAATGGCAGTAAATGCATTCATCAGACTTGGCTTTTAATGCAATGTCTTTTATTTGGACAGATGGAGTGAGTGACATTATTATAACATTGCTGATAGCTGGAACTGATAACCAGTCCCAAGACGCACTGTCGCGAGCAGGCCCGCAGGCTCAATCCATTTAGCTCTGAATAAACAGGTTGATTGCCAAACTCTGCACATATAAATCTTTAATACTTGAAACATTAAATTCATTCAATACAATGTGATGCCTTCTGACAAGGCGTCCATTCCTTTGGAACATATCCTCTCCAATCCATTCATTACTTGAATGAGTTGCATAGTTCAAAACATAAGAGCCCATTGCAAAATAACAACAACCCAAGAAACAAATATAATCATAACAAGCATTGGCATAGGCCAATAGGTCTCGCTTTTGGGACCTTATAAGTATTTAGGGGCATATTATCAAGCTAGATAATATGCCCTTGAGAATTCCCATAGAAGCCCATGTTCTGGTGCGAACATGGGCTTCTATGGGAATTCTCAAGGGCATATTAACAAGCCCATTATCGCCGCTTTAGCGGCAGTTTTCTGCCGCTAAAGCGGCGATAATTTTAACGCCGTGCTTGATATTATGCCCCTACGTTATGCAGCACAATATCCTTAGTGCAACAACATCAACTGTTGCATGGCTAAACACTTATAAGGTCCCAAAGGCGAGACCTATTGGCTATGCCAATGCTTGTTTTATAGTGCCTCAGGACCATGTGGAGTGGATTAGGGTGCTTTACAGAAAACATCACAGTAAAACAAATTTCGGAGGGAAGTACAGCCTTCATTCAAGTACAGACGGAAAAGATGTGTTTAAGGTTGTTCACATAAGGCGGGTAGGTTGAGTTCTGACATCAAGGACTGGAGAGTTCCACATGAAAGTCACAGTCTTCGGAAAAGTGCAGCTGTTAATTTTTTTCATTGGAGTACTGTGGTTCAGAGAAAAGTTCAGGCATGGGAGTTTAATTTGGTAAATGGCTCTGTAGGTGAGACCACATACTTCAAATAGGACCATTGTTTGAGCTCAATGTAGATCATGAAACAGAGGAGTTATGTGGCTGAAATGTATTTAGTGACAGTAATCAGTTTAGCCGCAGAGTGTGTTTGCTATTGATCAGAAAAGGCAACAACAGCGTAACTTCTGCTACAATAGCATTACAAAGTCCAGACTAATGAAAATAAGAGCATGAATTGTGTTAAAGAGGGGTGCACGCGCAACGGCAACCACGCGAGTGGTGCACGCACAGCAGCGGAAAAAGTGAAAGCTCCAGATGGCGCCTCTGGCGCTGAAAGCGTCCGGCTGCGCGCGTGCACGCAAGCATGAACGCAAGCGCTAGGCCCTGTGGCAGCACTTTCAAAACACGTACACTAAATGTCTCGGCCAGGCCAGCGAATGCGCTGGATCGGGCGCGACCTAAAAATGAATAATGAATACAAAAAATGAATATACAACCTATTGCAGATCGCAAACACCAATGCAGGTGCCATCTTGAAAAAGGTGAAACCGATCGACACAAAGCTGAGAAACATAGCTAACAATGCATAAAGGATAAACACTTTTACAAGTGACATTGCTATAAAAACATGTCCGAAACGAAAAACAATGCATGATCAATAATGTTACATGCTTAAACAGAACATGACATTTTCAATTTGTCATTCATCCCATTTGGCTGTAAGGTATACAACATCTTGATCCAAAATATCTCTCTTTGCAAAAGAGTTTTCTGATTGCCTACAATTTGACAATTTCTAAAAATTGAAATCGAACTTGACTGATGTGACCATGTTCAATACAATGTGTGGCAGAGCTGGAGTTCTTGTTCTGTTTTCTGATGTTACTTTTATGTTCATTGATTCTTGTCTTAATTTTCTTTTCTGTTTTCCCAACATATAAGATGCCACTGGGCACTTTAAACAACATTTTTAGTGTTGCAATCTCCTGAATGTCTAATTGGAATGGTAAATCCTTTCTTTGGATGCAATTGTGGCATTTTTTAGTGCCTGAGAATTTCTCAACAGCAATGTTCTTATTGGGAGTTAGAATCTTGTTGATGTTTTTTAGACGATTAAATACAAATAAAGGTTTTCAGTGAATAACCCGTGGAAATCAGATTCCGCTTGCAGCAATTACCAATGTTTATTGATAAAAACAATCTATGACAAAAGATTTAGCAGAACATTATGAAGCAAAAACTATCCTTGAAGATTCATCTTTATGAATTTTTTTATGGAAGTAATATTCAGGTCTTCTGGAATGGGCGTGATCCATTTTAAAAATCTATAAACTGAGAAAAAGGAAGGTTTTGAGGTGTAAACTCTAAAAATGTAAAAAGTTATTTATATCTGTTGATGTGATATAAACCTTAGTTTGAATGCCCAAAGGTGTCAAGATTGTTAACACATCCAAAAAAGATATCTCAGCTTTGTTCATATGGTGAGTGAATTTTATGCTAGGATTTCTAGAGTTTAAGATGTGAATATTATTCTCTGAAGATTCCTTGGACCCATCCCCAAGTAGAAAAAATGTCATCTATGAGTCGTAAGTATAACAATAATTTGTCTTTCCATGTATCTTCTTAAAAAATTTACTGATTTTCAAATTTTGCCATGAAAATATTAGCATAGCTTGAGCTGCTGGGATCAGCTGCGATCTAGCCACAAGCTCACACTGATCCCCAAAATCAACTCCTTATCCCCAGAATCACCCTGCGTTTCACAGCTCCCACCTACTAGCCTATAGGGCCTTGTAGGGTGCTGCCCAATTAGAATTCCTTGCCTCCATGTCCTACACTGCTGCCATAGCAGCAGTCTGCTAGCAGTCCAGATGAGCAGCGGGGTCAGCTCCACGTTCGGCCACTCCTTACTCTAGCACACCATCAGCTAGATCTCCACTACATTGTGTGGGTTATGGTTGAGCAACAGCAGGTTCTCCACCTTGGTCAGCTGATGCAGTGGTTTAGTGCCCAGGAAGTCACAGAGAGTACCCAAGCTCTGCAGCTGGCAGAGGGATTGAGGATTTTCTGCCCATCCCTGGGCTGTGCATGCCAGCGGTGTGGCTCAGATCCCACTGCTCTTGAGCCCCTGGCCTGGTTCCCGCTGGCTGCTGGCCTGCACCTCAGCCATGTGGCAGCATTGGCAGTGCCTTCTGCAGCATTTGGATATGACATGGGGCGGATCCTCCGTAATGGCGGAGGAGCTCCGCCCCACTGAATCAGTCAGCAAAAATAAAATGCTAACAAAACAATATTATCATTTTATTTTCCGCTGACTGACTGAGCCAGGGAGTCTTGGGAGGGTGAGGGAGGGGCCTTGTCAGGGTGGAAGGAGTGAAGTGCTCTGTAAAGTGTGCAGGTCGGTTTGGCCAGCCGTCTTAGCCTGGCCAAACATGCATGCACTCTTAGGTTTCTCCAACCCAGCTGGGTTGGCAGCCGGGTTGAAGAAAAGCCCCAGGCTCCCTGTGCCTGAGCGAGCATCAGACTGGCCAATCCCCACGCTTATGCTATGCTTGGTTTAGCATGAGCTCATTAATGTTATCCGCAGTATTCAGAAACAATGGAGCTCATAGCAAAGGACACTGACGCACATTGATGAGTATTCTGATATCTTATATAAATTAAAGCATTTATATATACTTGCAAGTTGTAGACAAGGCTGTCAAGAAGTCTAAAGTGACGTGTACTAAAGTGACATGTGTGCTCAGCGGTGGAACATAGCGCATATATTATGTAAAGGGTGATTACAAATACAGTATATACAAGGGCTGAGAATGATTAAGGCCAGAATATTACAGCAAAACAATGACTCTGGTTATTATACAAATTATCCAATCATTTGCAACCAGAGACTTGAGAAATCTGGACCATGAGGGATCGTCGATGTTTTAACCCTATCAAGGCTTAATTGATTGGTTGATTTGGTGATCTGATTAGGGCTGTCATCCCCAACTCCCCCACCCTTGTCCTGATGAAGACCCGCCTTCTTAATTAAGCCTTGCTAGGGTTGAAACGTCGACGATCCCACATGGTCCAGATTTATCAAGTCTCTGGGTGCAAATGATTGGATAGTTTGTATAATCAAGAGTCATTGTTTTGTTGTAATATTCTGGCCTTAATCATTCTCTTCCCTTGTATATACTCTATTTGTAATCATCTTCCCTTGTATATACTGTATTTGTAATCATCCTGTACATAATATATGTGCTATGTTCCACCACTGAGCACAAATATCACTTTAGTACACGTCACTTTAGACATCACCTAGTCTTGACAGCCTTGTCTACAACTTGCGAGTATATATAAATGCTTTAATTTATATAAGATATCAGAATACTCATCAATTTGCGTCAGTGTCCTTTGCTATGTTTTTTATTGTTTCTAAATACTGCGAATAACATTAATGAAGTCTGTACAAGAAATAATACCTAAAGAAATAATCTTTCTAAAAGAAATAGTGCGTATGCCCGACAGAACCATTGTTTTTGTTTGTATATCCATATCCGGGTTCTGGGCGACACAGGGTCACCCCATAGTTGTTTAACTTTGGCATAGCATGAGAGCAGTGTCTGGATTGTGTGGGGAGCCTGTGCTTTGTGCCCAGTGACTGCCAGGAGGAGAGAAGCACAGAGGCGTCAGCAGCGTCACCTCCCCCCACCTGCCTCACCACTTTAGTTTTGCCGTGGCCGCCACTCGATATGACCGGCTGAGGTGCTGCAATGTCTAGCATCTGCTTCTTCTGGAGTCATGCAAGAATGTGTGCAGCATAGGCTCAGATTCGCCACAGGCCCAACCTCCCCCAGAGAAGAGAGTGCTCTCAGACACCCAACCTTGAAATGCCGCGTGGAGCTGGAGCACATGAAGCACTTCCATGACTATGGATGGGGATGAGTGGGTGGGTGGATGGGTGGGCGGATGGATGGCTGGATGAATGGGGGTGGGTGGGGGTGTGGATGGCTGGATGAATGGGGGTGGGTAGGGGTGTGGATGGCTGGATGAATGGGGGTGGGTGGGGGTGTGGATGGCTGGATGAATGGGGGTGGGTGGGGGTGTGGATGGCTGGATGAATGGGGTGGGTGGGGGTGTGGATGGCTGGATGAATGGGGGTGGGTGGGGGTGTGGATGGCTGGATGGATGGGGGTGGGTGGTGGTGTGGATGGCTGAATGGATGGATGCAAACCGCAGCTGATGGACGTCTTTGTCATGACAGTCAACAATCCAAAATGTCAGCCTGTGGTGTACTCCTGTGGGCTGATCCAAAATGTAAAGACACGTTATTCCAGCAATGGATGGTGGGCTGGCTCAAAGCGGCCAATGGCAGCTCGAGCTGACCTAAATACCCTCTCTTGGCATCGCTTCCATGAGCTCTGGGAGACATGAAGCTTTCTCTAGCTGGACCTAAATATGTATTGGAATTATATCTTGCATTATGCAAACAAATGATTCTGTATAATTGAGGTGCAGGGAATGTGTGGTAATTTTCTTTTTAGTGCATAACATTGAAGGGGATAAAATACAATCTAGCATTATGTAAACAAAGGATTCCAATTATAAAGATGTATAATTAAGGTGCAGGGAATATATGGACATGTTCTTTCTAATGCATAACACAAAGGGGAATGCCCTGAAATGTTCTGGGTTTGTGTCGAAGTGAAAACAATACTAATATATCACAGAAACAATAGTCATTGGAAATGTGGCTACTTTCTGAAGTCATATTCAGGGTCCTACAAGAACATGTCACAGGAAGGTGACTACCTATTTCAGGGAACGTCTCTGTCCACTGCCCGCGCTGCCGCCGCCCTGGTCACTGGAATGTCGGGGCGCGGACGTCTATTGATTGTATTAAATGCGGTTGAGCTCAGGCGCTTCATCGCCTGGGCCACTGAGCCCCACAGAGCGGGTTTTTACAGCATCCTGGAGAAAAAGCCTTCGATTAAAATGAAATAGAACATTGATCGCGTGAAATGCCTTCTGCGGAAAATGAAAAGATAGAAATTTCATCCTTTCTAATTTCAAATTCATTTACGCGTTCCCAATATCTCTCGTTTCAAAATTAATAATTAATACCCGTGAATGGAGACATGATTTATTTATAGCACAGGATAATGGCAATTGAGCGCTGTTTCCAAAAGGGTGACTAGAGAGATGCTAATCTGTGTGAATGGGAAGTTTTATTCCCAATAAACAGGTGCGCTGTGGAAGAAGCGCCCAAAGGCCACGAACGTGATCCGAGGCGGGTGGAGGGGGGGGGGGGGGGGGGGAGGGGTTTCGTGAGTGCAGAATCAAAACTTCATAAAACATAAAATGTGACGGCAGAATCATTAAAAATAAACAGCGAAACTAGAGAGAGGGCATGACACCGATTCTCCCAAATGCGAGGGTAGCGGAAATGACATCATGAGCACTGTAACCCCAAAGACATCATATGGTTGGTTGGCCTCTTTTCCTGCTTTGAACCTTCACCAGCCTCCTATTTGATGCTCATTGGATTGGGGGAGGTGCAAGGGGTTGAAAACATAAAAAGAAACATGGCTATTTGAGTCTAGTGAACTTTTCTTCCCACTGTGGCCTTCATGACCCTTGAGTCCAAGGTAGCAGGAGCAGTGCCAGGGCATCACAGGGTAAGCCCGGGGTCGCAGGAGTGGTGCCAGGGCACCACAGGGTAAGCCTGGGGTCGCAGGAGCAGTGCCAGGGCACCACAGGGTAAGCCCGGGGTCGCAGGAGTGGTGCCAGGGCACCACAGGGTAAGCCTGGGGTCGCAGGAGTGGTGCCAGGGCACCACAGGGTAAGCCTGGGGTATCAGGAATGGTGCCGGGCTACCACAGGGTAAGCCCGGGGTAGAAGGATCGGTGATGGGGTATCACAGGGTAAGCTCTGGGTATCAGGAGCGGTGCCGGGATACCACAGGGTGAGCCCGGGATAGCAGGAGCGGTGCTGCGGTACCACAGGGCATTGCGCTGATGGTGCCAATCCTCTGTGATGCTGGAACACCTTCACTGGCAGGCAGTTGTGTATGCTCATCCATGTAAAGTCCCTCTGGCTGTGTGTGAGATCTCGGTGACCCACGCTTCTCCAGACACGCAAGGACTGAGACCCACTTGTTGGGGTTTTTCACGGGCGACCAAAGCCTGTTTCAGTTTTTTCGCATGGGAACATATCGCTCTAGAGAGTATGCTGGAGTCCAGAGTCTTTAGAAAGTTGCAAAGTCCATTATAATATGGGGGTACATTCAGTGCAAATGGCATTAAATTTGAGTGTGTAAACAATCCATATCCCCGCAGCATAGTTCCCAAGAAATACTTGGTGAAAAAACTTGGTATAGACATGGGGTCCACATTAGTCCGTGATAAAGCAGAGCATAATACTTTAGAAAAGAGAAACACTTCGATATTAGGCATACTTTTCCCCCCATTTTTCCAACTGGTGCACATCTTTTCCCTGCTCAACTTTTCCATTTTCGAACCCTAAATAAAAGAGAAAATCAATTTGGAGCATTTCTGCAATGTGCGGGCCTGTGGAGGGAAAACCATAGACAGGTATAGCAGGATAGGAAGAAGAACAGCTTTTGTTACCATGATCTTACCCTCGATGGTGAGTTTGCGCAATTTCCAGAAGGTGATCTTTTTTTCATTTTTTCCTGCACTTCTTTCCAGTTTTTCTCTATATGAGTATCAGTGGTGAAGTGCACCCCTAGTATTTTTGTGGGTTCTGTGGTAACTGCAACTGGGAGATTAGTTAGCCGGTCTCAGGGACCCATAGTGAGACACACACATTTGTCCACATTTAAGCGGAGACCTGATGCTTCTTGGAAGAGTGAAGCCTGTAGTAGAGCTCTGCGCACAGATTGTGCATCCATGCATAAGATTGTGACATCGTCCATGTATGCAACCGTTTTGGCAGGGGTCCCACCCCCCCCCCCGGTACAAACACACCTTTGATGATGTTGTCACTTCGTAGCTTGCACAGGAAAGGCTCTAAAGCACAGACAAAGAGCGCTGGGGACAAGGGACATCCTTGTCGCACCCCAGCACGGATGGGAAACACTTGTGTGTGGAAACCATTGATGCTCACTCTGCTGTGTGCTGTGTTATACAGTGTGTAGGATGCTTAGGATATTTTGCGGTACATTCAAGCGTTGAAGTGCAGCAAAAAGGTATGGGAGAGCCACCCGGTCGAAGGCTTTCTGGAAATCCAGACTTAAACCCCAAGTGATAGAGATCTTTCGTGCGCATACCACAGAACATCCCTAATGGTAACCCACCTGTCAACGATGATGCGTCCTTGAACTGCACATGTCTGCTCAGGGTGGATACATGAATGAAGAACTTTCCTGAACCTATGCGCCAGGACTTTAGATACCAATTTGTAATCCACATTTAGTAGTGAAATTGGACTCCAGTTTTGGAGTGATGTTTCATCCCCTTTTTTATAAAGGAGGGTGATAACCCCTGTGGAAAAATCATGTGTAAAACAATCATATTGAAAACCCTCTTCCAGGACCTGCAAGTAGTCAGAGCATAACAGTCGCCAGAACTTCTTGTAAAACTCCCAAGTTAGACCGTCCAACCCTGGGCTCGAGCCTTTGGGGGAGGATCTCAGTGCGTCCAGAAATTCCTCACCTCCAAAAGGTTGCCCAAGGAAGTTACTTTGATCTAATGTTAACCCTCCTGTGAGTAAAGAACAGTACTCTTCTAAATCTGAAGCTGAAGGTGTTGTGACAGGAGCATCTCATGAGGACTGATAGAAGTCAAAAGCGATGGTCTGGCATGCATCTACCCCCTGTAATATGTCCCCTTTCGCATTTTGTAATTTAGTTAGCAGCTTGTGTGATGCGTGAGCTTTTTTAAAGAAAAAAGAAGTACACTTTTCATCCTCTTGGAAATGCTTGACCCTTGAGTGGAAGATAGCATTTTTGTTCCGTCTGTTTAAGCACCTCTGCATGTCTAGTTTCGTAGAGCGTACCTTGTCTTTCACATCACCCCCAGCTTGTCCCATTTGGTGGAGGAGTATAAGTCTCCCGTGTAAACGCTAGAAGTCCTGCCATTCCCTTTTGAGTCTGTGTTTCCCTTGCTCTTGGAAGAACAGCTGTGTTTTAGTTTTAACCCATTCCCACCATTGGTACACATTGGGGAAGTGAGCCTTCCTTTGGGCCCACTTCTGGTAGCTCATCACATATTTGTCACAATCCTGATGGTCTGTAAGGAGGTCAATATTCATTTTCCATGATCCAGGACCCCTTTGAGGTTGATCAGGAACTGACAAAGAGACTGTGATTATATGGTGATCTGAAAAGGGTACTGGTGTAACAGAGCTGCTATCGGCGCAGAGAGTTTTAGAAGCAAACACATAATCAATGCGTGATCGTGTGAGGCCGCTATCCGTCTTCCAAGTGTAGCCCTCACCTGGCGGATGATGCTTCCGGAAAGTATCATATAGGTGTAAATCCTGTATGAGAGTTAATAAAAGTTTTGACGTAACATCCAGTACATGATTTTGTTGCGACCCTTGCCTGTCCCTGCTGTGTGTGATGCATTTGAAATCCCTGGCTAGTAAGAGCGGTATAGCACCTGTTAATAAAGGTTTGATTAGATTCAACAAGCCCTCTCTTTCTGTTTTGGAGGCTGGTGCATAAACACCACAAATACGTAATGGTATACCATCCATAAGTACTGAAATCAAAATAGACCTTCCTGGGTATAAAACTTTTTCCTCCAATATCTGCCAATGTTTGTTTTTAAGGAGGATGACCACCCCATGGCTCCTATTAGCTCCTCCTGACCAAGCCGATGGCCCATATGCCCATTGTTGTTGGAATGAGGTGTATCGCATCTGATGGGGGAGATAACACTCCTGAAGACATATAACATCAGCTTATGTGTTTGCAAAATAATCCAATACAATTGCTCTGCTGACAGCAGTACCCATGCCCCTCACGTTGCAAGAGGCTACTGTTACTGCCATAATGAAAGCATAAGAGAACCAGCCACATTTACACATTGGAAGAGGTAGTTGCCCTCACTGACTCTTCATCTTCAGTGATGCCCATCCGCTCGCAACTGGTGATTATGGAGGTTGAGAACAGGGCCTCCAAATCTGGTGTGCTTTCTATATCTATTATAGGGCCATCACTGACGTCCAAGACCTGTGCAACATCTGATAAACCCTCCTCGGTATCCGAGAGGGAAAGTAGAGGGCCGTACCTGCCCCCTCGGGGAAAGCGGTCCAAGGAAGAAGGACGCCGCTTGGAGCGGGTGACAGCAGGTGAGTCAATTGGGCTTTTAGTACATCTCGTTTTGCGCTTGTTGGAAATGTACGTAGTCCACCCGCTGTGCTCCATATCCTTCCCCCTCTCTGAGGTCACAGTCGAGGAATGCAAAGAAAGAGCAGTGTCCTGTTCAGCCTTCCTCAGACCCTTTACTGCCTGCTCTATGGTAACGTTTTTAACGAGTACTTGCAATGTGGGGGGGAATCACTGAGACACCAGCGTCAAGGACCTCGGTGATTGGTCTCTCGTCCTCTGCGAGGGTAGGTGCAGCGCCAGGCAAAGGGGAGGAAGTAGCGCCCTGTGATTTGAGATGCTCACGCCGCGCTCTTCTTTTGAAAGCTGCAGTTTTAATCTTCTTTGTTTCTATGCGCTCCACCTCATCCCCTGCCAGCTGGGACAGCAGAGGAACGGGGCTAGGAGGATCTTCCGTGTCTAGGGGAGGCACTGCCGCCTCTGGCCCCCCTCCTGCTCTGCTTGTGCGCTACTCCTTCTAATCTCTATACCATCAAAGCAACCCAGTATGTCAGAGTCAGTAATGTCTGGTTGTTCCTGCCGAGTCTGTAGCTCTGGTGAAGCTACTGGCTGGGTGGTATGAGCGGCTGGAGCGTGTTGCGTGGAATGGGTGCTAGCTGCTGAGGCATAGGAGAATTTACCCCATGGGCACATTTTAAAGAGGTGATTCTCACTACCACAGAGATTGCATTTCTTTGGAGCAACACAGTCTTGGGCCTTATGATCCGCCCCCATGCAGTTCCTGCAAATGAGACCTGAGCATTGTTCCTTGGAGTGGCCAAATTGCAGGCAGAGTCTGCAAAAAAGGGGTTGCCCTGAGTAAACCAAAAAACCCTCATTGGCTCCCAGGGTGAATGTCTGTGGTGGATGTGCCAACCCACGTACTCCTTCAGGGTCTTCCTTGAATGTTACCACATATTTCCTCTTCCCATTCCAAATTCCACACAGGTTTGTAACCTTTTGCCCCCTCTGATGGTGGTACAACACCAACTCAAAAACACCGAAATTAGCCTGGGATCCGTATACGGGTTGTACATATGTACCACTAGCACAGTCTCTTTGGGCTCAAACATAGGGGTTACAGAGCGCCCATAGAAAGCATTACTGTGTCGTTTCCCTGTTGCATTGTGGAGAAACCCTTGACAAGTAGACTCACTAGAAAAGGTAACATCAAACACGCCCCTGTTGGAGAAGTCCTGCACACATTCAATTGCCCTCTCAGATATATTACACTTCTTCTTTAACACTTCTTCAATGAGAAACAAGACATTCTTCTCCTTCCTTTGAGCTTCATCAATTTCCACACGCACCGTATTTGGCACGTAATCTGATGCGCGTATATTGCCAGCCATGCGTGCATATGAGGCCATGCTAATCGCCTCGATGGGGGCGGGGGAGTAAGCCTCCTGCAGGTATCTCAACTTAATGTCTATAGGCACCCGCCGAGCTCCTGTGCTGCAGAATCCGGATTGGGAAGTGTCGAACATCGAGTTGGATTCTATGAAGTTCGTGAGCTGGTTGTTGAGAATCTTCTAGGTGACTTTGGCTGCGAAGGGAAGGAGAGAGATGGATCTGTAGTTCTGTAGGTCCGTTGGGTCTGCGGAGGGCTTTTTGAGGAGGGGCATGACTTATGCGCGTATCCAGTCATCGAGGAACGTGCCTGTTTCAAGGGTGCAGTTGATAGGATGTTATAGTGCGGGTGCTATAGCGGAGTCGGCTCTTTGGAAGATGTGCAGGAGGCAGGGGTCAGTAGGGGCTCCTGTGTGTATGCTCCTCATGGTTTCAGTGGTATCTTCGGTGGTGTCAGGGGTCCAGGCATTAATGATAGGCTGGGTGGCGTTGCCGGTGGTAGGTGTTTGATCAGTGTCTTGGTTCCATTCGTGGAAGTTGTCGTCGAGAGTCCTGATCTTGTGATGGAAGTAGGGGCTGAGTTTGTTGCAGAGGTCTTGGGAGGGAGGGACATCAGAGGTTTCGCTCGGGCGTTTGGTGACCTAGGCAGGGAAATATGAATCCTGCCCAGAAAGGGTGGAATGCGGAGCTAGATATAAACAGACTCTGGATCATGCCAAAAAACAATGGGAATGCTCTCTAAGGTCCTCTTTCCCACAGCGCTCTGGTCACTAAAAATGATGGGCCCGATTCTGCATTCTGCTTTCTGCATTCAAAAAAGGCATTACAATTAGTAAATGCCCTTTGTGAATACAGAAAGTCGTAAAGTTAGACTTTCGTCTGATTTTATCTTTGTGGATTGGGCCAATAAAGAATTTTTGCCAGACAGCGGCCCTTTTTCTGAATGGACCTAGGCCTGCGCTAGAGTTTAACGTACAGCCGGAAGAGTGGGTATCCCACTTAAGGGGTCTGTGCGCCTATGACAGTTGGAAGGATGAGGAGGCTGTAGGTTTGCAGGTCATTGTTCCTGTTGGCATCAGAGAAGTCACTGAATTTTCATTACAAGAAATCCATGCAGCTATTAGCTCTTGTATCCTAGACAGAGCCCCTGGTCCTGATAGAATCCCTAATGATCTACATAGAGAGGATCTAGACATCTGAGGCTGTTATATCAGTATGCTATCAAATGCCATTCTCTTGGGTATGAAATTTCCCCCTTCCTGGAAGGTAGCAGAGATCATTCTGATCTTTAAAAAAGGAGACAGGGCCAAACTGTGTAGTTTTATACCTATCAGTCTAATATATTCCGTGCAGAAATTTTTTAGCAAACAGATTTTAGCCCGCATCCAGGATTGGATCTCGGAAGGAAACATTCTGTCTGACCTCCAGGCTGGCTTCCATGCCAATATAGGTACCCCGGTCTCTTCCATTTCCTTTGTATTTTTTGGAAAAAAGTTTTTATGAAGGGGGAAGCTGTATGTAGCCTTTGTGGATCTGCATACGACTTTTCATTTGGTGCCTTGATGCAAACTTTGGAAGGTGGTGGCGGAGATGGGGATCCAGCCGTATGTATTGGACATTCTGATCCAGCTCCACTCAGCAAATGAAGCACAAGTGAGGTGGGGAGCTTCAACTTACTGAGCCAATTAGGATAAATTGTGGAGTTAGACAAGGTTGTGTCTTAGCACCCACCCTCTTCTTGCTCTTCATTAATGGGGTAGGTTTTCTGGACTGAAATGGGTGCCCCTAAAATCAGATTTTAAACAGTATTGTGACGAGTGTGACCTGGAGCTAAATGACTCTAAAACAAAGTACATGGTATTCGCCAAAGGTAATGTGAAGACATCCAATAGATATATGTATGTGGGGGACTGCACCATTGATTTAGTCACGATGTTTGATTATCTGGGGAGTCGTTTAACCCCAAATTTGTGTTGGACTCCCCATATACTGAAAGCTCACCTGTCCCTAATCCAACAGACAGCCAACATATCCAAGATCCACAGAAGCACGGTGTCTAGGAAAATGGCCTCTGCGCTCAAAATATATAACACAAAAGCTCTAGGGTCAGCAATGTATGGTGCTAAATTGTGGGGAGTGGGAATATCGATTGTCTTTTAGTGACTGAACACAGCTTTATAAGATCACTCCTTATTTTTCCTCTAGCACCCGCCTGACTGTGAGAAGGTGGCCTGATATATGCTGTCCACTAGTTCTAGTGGGCACCTTGTATGTAGTGCATTTATATAGCGCTCCGCACACCCCCAAAAGGGTCTCTCAGGCGCTGTGCACATACCGCTGTGGAACCCATCCTGGCCTTGGCCTTTCCCTGTGAAGTGCCCACTCCTGGGCACCCCCAAGGTGAAGCCAGGCATCCTAGCACTGTTGGGGCCGTTGTGGAGATTAAGCAAGCTATTTCCCAGAGTTGCAGAGTGTGACCCATGATTAGAATAGGCACCGAGGCGAGAATTATCAGGTCCGGGGAAATTGAGCCCAAGACCCGCCGAGGCGGGAATTGAACCCTGGTCCGGACCAGACCTCTGCATCAGGGTCTGCTGCTCTAACCATTGAGCCACACTTCTCCAAACGACCCCTTATGGTGATAGGCTAAAGACAACCTTTATTGAAAGCTATCCTAGTGGTAGCTATGGAGAGCAGCCTTCAGGCTAAGTCTTGAAGGAATGTAAAGGAGCTTGTATTACCAGTCTATAATATCTTGAATGAATAAATGAAAGGACAACCACACCAGGTATAAATTCAAAATATATGTATTTAGGATAAAACATACCCCTCTAGTCTCTTTATGAGACTGGAGTTTGAAGTACTTAAATTACAAGTTAGCAATCAACAGTATTAGCACAAATACACGTTTGGGCCCTGGAGGCGTACCAAACCATATACCAAAAAAGTGGTATAAGAACCACGACTGGGATAGACACAAGGCCTAGAGCCTGTAGAATCGCTGAGACCCCAAGGAACCACCCAAGGGGACCCACGGGGACTGTATGCAGTGTGTGAACACAACCACGGGTTCCCGTTAGCTTCTATGGGCAATGTCTCGGTTGTAATTTTAAAGATTAGGGACACTTAGAATCGAGTCCGGACCAAACCCTTTTGGACTTAAGAAATTCTAGGGCTAGCACCCACGGGAGCACCGGAGTACTCGAGTTACCTCACCCAGAGAAGCCGGGTGCATAGGTGTGTTTTGGTGTCGGGTCGCGTCGTCGATTGCAATAGAAGCCTGCAAAGAACTGCTGCTGCCGTGAAGAGGAGAAGTGTCCGAAGAGATCCAAGCCTGGATCTGGGATGGAAGGAACCTGAAAGCAGAGGGGACAGAGTCTAGGTCACTAGCCAGTGACCAAGGGCAGGATGGACCAATGCCCACAGATCTCGGGTGCTTCAGGTGAGTGGATGGGTGTCTTGAGTCTTCAGCCATGAGGTCCAGGAGGCGTCGACGAAGTCCATGAGCCGGATTCGAGCTGTCCCACAAATTCTGTCAAGTGCTGCGGTGTCGGCGACCAGGAGTGACCCAACAAGCCTTGGCAACGGCAAGTCACAGGAATTCAGAGAAAGGACTGCGGTGCAGACCAGCAAGGTCGGAGGGACTCACCCAGCAAGGGTAAGTCAGGGCACGTCTGGAGCAAACACGAAAGCCCAAATAGAAGAGGAGTTGCCTTCGTGGGGACCTGCTAGCCAACAGGCTAGTGATCGTGAAGGAGCCTGAAGCGGTCACACTTGACACTGGCCCACGGGTCACTCGTGGAGTGGAGGCCAGCAATCTTTAGTGCAGGAGGTGCTCAAGGCTGGAGCTACTCGGAACCCAAAGCACAACTTGGAGGAGGACCAGGAAGATAGTGTTGCTGCAAAAGTTCACGGTGTCCAGGGGTCACGGTTCCACGTCACCCACGATAGCCACGGGCCTCAGCTTTGCTGTGGACTCAGGGTAGCCTCGGGGAAGTCTGGAAATCCACCTCTGGTGATGCAAAGACTTCGGCGTCCGGCGGGAGCTTCAGCGATGCAGACCGGTCAGTTGCTTGAACCCAAGGGAGATTTCTTCCGGCATCTAGTCGTGATAGAAAGTCGAAGGTCCAGGATATATGTTGTAGAGTTTCATCCAGGGTAATCTAAAGTCTCAAGGACTGGGTTCCCATACTTATACTAAGTTTGGGGGTTGGGCATACTCTAGGGACCCACCTATGGGAGGGTTTGGAAAGAGGGGTGGTGGCACCCATTTCCTTTATCCAGTTTCACGCCAGAGCAGGGGCAGGTAGCCCCTGCAACCGGTTTGAACTGGACTATGCACAGGGACACCAAATGTGCCCCCAGTGCAGGACTTCAAAGCACCAGAGAGTGCTCCCGCCCAGCCTTAAAACACATCTGCCTGTCTGGGGAGGTGGTTACACCTCCCTTCGACAAGAAACCTATTGTCCAGGCCTCCCCTGCTGGAGGTTTGGCCAGCAGCAGGAGGCCAGACCCGTGTCTGTGGCAGAGGCATCCATTTTGTGATGTCAGGGCTCAGGAACGTCCTACCGGGTTAGGCCAGTGTGAGCATGTCTCACCCTCTAGAAGGGTGGAATGCTACCCCCGCCGCCAGAACTGGCGGGGGGGGGGGGGTAGTATTCCAAAAGGTTTGACACAAAACACAACATGTTTTGATGCAACCATTCCAAAGTTAGCATTTACCGCGAGGTTATAATGCACTTAAGTGTACATTTTATGGCTGTATCACATAACAGCCATAAGGAAGTATTTCCGAAAGCTGCAGAGGGGCTCAGCTCATGCTTGGGCACCCTCTCACACAAAAACAAGCACTCTGCCTTCAGGATTGTCAAGGCCTGCCATAGGAGTGACTTATAGGTTTATATGTGTCTGTATATATATGTGGATATAGGTAGGCTATACCACTGTAAGGGGTGCAAGCACACCCTTACCCAGGCTGCAGTATCAGACCTGTGGTGCTATTTTGGAGTGCTTCCCATGGGTGGCATAATACATGCTTCAGCCCCTGGTAGGCCTCTGAGGTACCTATGCCCTAGGTACATAGTATACCATATACTAGGGGCTTATAAGGCACTCCAGAATCCAATTAGAAATGTACCTAATGTACATGCAAACCATTTTAGAGAGGAAGCAGCTAGGCTGTGGTCCTGATTAGCAGGGCCACAGCTAGACTAAGGTCGAAAAACAGTGAAACACCAGCAAAAAGTGGGGGTACCCATGTGAAGCAGATCCTACTTACACAACCCCCCCCCCTCAAATGCAGGGACATTAAACTAACCTTGACCAGCTGAGTCTTCATGTTCTAAGTGGAAATACCTAGAGAGTCCATCTGCATTGGCATGGTTACTCCCAGGTCTATGTTCCACTGTAATGTCCATCCCCTGTAGGGAAATGGATCACCTAAGCAGTTTGGGGTTTTCACCCTTCATTTGCTTTAGCCATAAGAGGGGTTTATGGTCTGTCTGAACAAGGAAGTGGGTACAAAACAAGTATGGCCTCAACTTCTTCAGAGCCCAAACCACAGCAAAGGCCTCCCTCTCAATGGCTGACCAACGTTTCTCTCTAGGGGTCAGCCTTCTGCTTATGAAAGCTACTGGCTGATCATTCAATTGTGACAGTACAGATCCTACCCCCAATTCAGATGCATCTGTTTGGACAATGAACTTCTTGGAGTAGTCAGGACTCCGCAGAATTGGAGCAGTACACATGGCCTGCTTCAGGTCATCAAATGCCTTTTGACAGCTAGCTGTCCACTGAACCTTTTTGGGCATCTTTTTAGAAGTTAAGTCATTCCCGGGTGTCACTATTGATCCATACCCTTTGACAAATCTCCTATAGTACCCAGTCAGGCCTAAGAAGGCTCTCACCCGAGTCTGGGTAGTTGGAGCAATCCATTCCATTATGGTTTGGATTTTGCTCTGCAATGGTTGAACATGGCCTACACCTACAAGGTGGCCCAGGTACACAACCTGACTCTGCCCTATCTGGCACTTAGTAGCCTTGATAGCTAGGCCTGCTTTTTGCAGGGCCTCCAAAAACATCCCTCAGGTGGACCAGGTGATCCTCCCAGGTGGAGCTAAAGACAGCAATATCATCAAGATATGCTGCACTAAAGTCTTCCAGGCCTGTAAGGACTTGATTCACCAACCTTTGGAAAGTGGCAGGTGCATTCTTCAAACCAAAGGGCATTACCACAAATTGATAGTGCCCACTAGGGGTAGAAAATGCTGTCATTGGTTTTGCATCATCAGCTAGTCTGATCTGCCAGTAGCCAGCTGTTAGGTCAAACGTGCTTAGAAACTTGGCTGAGGCCAAAGTATCTATTAGCTCATGTGCCCTAGGGGTGGGATGGGCATCAGTCCTAGTGACTGCATTGAGACCCCTGTAGTTTAAACAAAACCTCATCTCTCTTTTGCCACCACTGGTGTGAGGTTTTGGTACCAGGACTACTGGACTAGCCCAAGGGCTAACTGAGGTTCAATCACACCCAGATCCAACATCTTTTGGACTTCTGTCCTTATACAGTCCCTGACATGGTCAGGTTGCCTGTAGATCTTATTCTTCACAGGTAGACTGTCCCCAGTGTCCACTTCATGAGTGCACCAGGTGGTCTGACTTGGAGTCAGAGAAAACATATGTCTAAACTGGCTGAGAAGGTTTCTGCAGTCAGTTTGTTGCTGAGCAGTGAGGCTGCCTGCCAAAGCTACACCCTCAACTGACCCGTCATCAGGGTTCTGAGAAAGCAGGTCAGGGAGTGGGTCACTCTCTTCCTCCTGTCTCTCTTCCTCCTGTCCTTCATCAGTAGCCATGAGCAAGCCCATGTCTGCCCTGTCAACATATGGTTTAAGTCTGTTGACAAGAAGTACCCTGTGGGGACTCCTAGGGGTTCCAAGGTCTACCAAGTAGATAACCTCCCCTTTCTGTTCAACTATTGTATGGGGGCCACTCCATTTGTCCTGGAGGGCTGCTGGGGCCACAGGCTCCAACACCCACACCTTCTGTCCTGGCTGGTAAACAGTCAGTACAGCCTTTTGGTCATGCCAGGCGTTTTGCAGTTCTTGGCTAGCCTCAAGTGTTTTGTTTGCCTTTTTCATGTATTCAGCCATCCTGGAGTGGAAACCAAGTACATAGTCCACTATGTCTTGCTTTGGGGGCTTGAGAGGTAACTCCTATCCTTCCTTCACCAAACACAATGGACACCTGACAGGGTGTCCAAACAAAAGTTCAACTGGGCTGTAACCAACTTCCTTTTGAGGCACCTCCCTGTATGCAAATAAAAGGCAGGGCAAGAGTAGGTCCCATTTTCGCCTAAGCTTCTCTGGGAGTCCTTTGATCATGCCCTTTAAGGTTTTGTTGAATTTTTCAACTAAACCATTGCATTGTGGGTGATAGAGTGTGGTGAACTTGTAGTTCACTCCACACTCCTTCCACATAGCAGTCAAGTAACTAGACATGAAGTGTGCATCCCTGTCAGATACTACCTCCTTAGGAAAGCCTACTCTTGAGAACACAATCAAGAGAGCTCTTGCCACTACAGGTGCTGTAGTGGTCCTTAGGGGAATTGCCTCTGGGTACCTGGTGGCATGATCCACCACCACCAGTATAAACCTGTGCCCAGATGCTGTTTGGGGATCCATGGGACCAACAATGTCAATCCCTACCCTTTCACAGGGTACCCCCACCACAGGTAGTGGTATCAGGGGGGCCTTTGTAGTGCCACCTGCTTTGCCACTGGCTTGGCAGGTTACACAGGAGCGACAAAGCTCCTTTGAGTCCTCAGACATGTGGGGCCAGTGAAAATGAGGGACAATTCTGTCCCAAGTCTTGTTCTGGCCTAGGTGTCCTGCTAGGGGACTATCATGGGCTAGTGACAATAGGAAACCCCTAAACTTCAGAGGTATAACCAACCTCCTGGATGCACCAGGCTTGGGGTCTCTACTCTCTGAGTATAGGAGTCCATCATCCCAATAAACTTTATGGGTGCCACTAGCATTCCCAGCAGCCTCATCAGCAGCTTGCTTTCTGAGGGGTTTGTCATGATTCTGCGAGCTGCCCGCTCCTCGAGGAAGGAGGTTAGCGGTCTAGCACCTGTGGGACAACACGGAAGGTCGAAATACTCACTTCCGGTTGCTCACGCATGAAAGCCGGGAACTCCAGCGAAGACCCGCTTTGAATTCTCGTCATCGCCACGGACGGAGAGACGCCACTCCGGAGAAGACACCATCCGCCGAAGAAGGGACGCTGCTGCGGAACCCCTACGGCGCAGGTACTGTTCATAACCAAAGGCGATTCTTGGCAAGAAAGACGGCGGGTTCTGCCGTCACAACCCTACATACTTTGCTTGCCACTATACCACGGAAGGTGTGCGGGGAAGATACCCGCGTTTATTCTTTGCGCAGGAGCGCTGGTTTTGTTTACTTCATTTTGGTACTTACTCAGACCCCACAGGATTGAGCACGTTTATTATTTGCGCAGGAGCGCTGGTTTTGTTTCCTTGATTTTGGTTCGTACTCTGTTCCAACAGGCTGGAGTACGTTATTAGTTGCGCAGGAGCGCTGGTCTCGCTCTTCTTGTTTATTGGTCCGTGGAGCTGCCCTCAATCCAGCGGCCACTCCCACCCAGAACAGGAAGCGGAGGCCGGGCTCTCTACACCTCGTACCAGGTAAAACAGGGTTGCATAGACGGGGCACGACACGAAGGTGGAAGAAGAAGGAACGGGGCAGGAAGTTAACCATGTTCCCTTCTCTCCTTCACAGCGTGGGGTCCAGTGCCTTCTAGATTTGCGCCTTTCTGGCTTCTACCCCAGGTACCCCCTTCTCCTAGACGGTGCCCGAACCTCGACTAGGGCAAGGCGGGGAACGGGGTGGTAGTTTATTACGTCCCTGCAGGAACAACCCACCAAGCAGAAGATAAGCCTTGGGGGGGGAGACTCTGACAGAATTCAAAGCCCAAGCACTTACTCCTGCCCGGGCGACATGGGTGACCCTGAGATCACTCTTCAAGACATCGCAGCCATCCTGACGACTATGCAGGCGGAAAACCGCAGCCTACGCCAGGATATCACCGCCTTGCAGACGCAAGCGGCTGATCCCGGAACCGGACCTTGGGGCCAATACCCCTCATCTAGGGCATTGCGAGAAGGCCTGTTGAGACCCGCTACGTTTCAACCCGGTGGTTCTCCCTCTACTCCCATGCAGGACACCTCCATCCAGGTGATAACCCCGCATACCGTACAACTGGCCCCTCCTGAGCGCTTTTCTGGTGATAGCACGAAGTATAGCGTGTTCATGCACCAGTGCCAATTGCATTTCATGGCCCGTGCTACCGCCTTTCCTGACGATGCCTCTAAGGTTGCCTTTATCCTCTCCTATATGGGAGGCGACGCCGCTCTATGGTCCATACCGTTGGTAGAGAACGATGACCCGGTGTTGTACAACTTACCTGCCTTCAGAGACACCATGCGACGGATGTTCGCCCGCCACACCTTTGTGCAGGCGGCGGACAACGAACTCCTCGGACTCAGACAAGGAACCACGGACTTGATACATTACGTGACCACCTTCAATAGACTGGTAATTGACGCCCAATGGCCTGAGTCCAAGAAGGTATCGGTGTTCTATCGGGGTTTGCGAGACGAGATGAAGGACCTTCTGTCCCAGATTCCGGACCCACCCGACGACATCGGCTCGTTCATCGATTTGGTGGTAAAACTGAACTTCAGGCTACAGGAACGAAAGACCGATCAACACAGAGGCGGGGATTCCCGAGTGCTACCACAGAGGGAAAAGATCACCAATGAGGCGGTAAATAACCTCGATGCACCAGAGCCGATGCAGATCGGAGGGATTCGGGGAGCCCTGACCAAGGAGGAACGAGAGAAGAGACGGCGACAGAATCTGTGTCTGTATTGTGGCAAATGCGGACACTTCGTGAAGGAATGCCCTGTGAAACCCTCAAAACCGAGGCCGAAGAGACCCTTTGCGCTTCCTTTATCCAGGGGTGACTGGTCGGGAAACGAAGAAACCCAGTAAACGGTGGGGTCCGGCTACTGGGTTCATCGTCCATTAGGCTATCAACCCCAGGTAACGGAGTCAGTTGCCATCATTTCGGAGTGGAAGTCACCCTAAAGGCACTGTCTGGCCAGGCATGGCAGGTGATAGCCCTTATCGATTCCGGAGCCACAGGCAATTTTATCGATAATCATTATATGGCCAGCCTAGGAATGGCAGGGGTACCAAAGAAGACACCGGAGGCTGTGAAAGCGGTGGACGGGACGGATCTTACTTCTGGGCTCATCCGTTTCCAAACAGAGCTTCTCGAGATGTCGTTCCCGAATAAGCACACAGAATCCATTACCTTTGATGCAATTGACGCACCGCAATTCCGCCTGATCCTTGGTCTTCCATGGTTAGCGGCCCAAAATCCACGTATTGACTGGGTGTCCAGAGTGGTGCACTTGGATTCAGATGTTTGTAGGTCGCTCCGTTCTCCAACAACTGCTACACCATGGGTTGTATGTCAAGATAGAAAAGAGCGTCTTCCACACCACCGCCGTGGAGTTCCAGGGACATGTCATCACCCCGGAGGGGGTTACCATGGACACCAAGAAGACGGCAGCGATTCGACAATGGCCATCCCCTACGTCGGTGAAGCAGGTACAACGGTTCCTGGGGTTTGCGAACTACTATCGTCGCTTTATCGAGGGGTTCTCCAGGATTGTCACCCCCATCACTCGTCTTCTACGAAAAGGGGTCCGTTTTGACTGGGACCACGACGCTGAACGAGCCTTCCGGACCCTGAAGACTCGGTTCTCTACGGCCCCCATTTTGCTACATCCAAACCCCGAACGGCCCTTTGTCGTGGAGGCCGACGCCTCTCAAAACGCCATGGGTGGGGTGCTGTCCCAGAGAGATACCAACACGGGCTTGTTGCACCCAGTGGCCTTCTACTCAAGGAAACTACAGCCGGCAGAGCGGAACTACACGGTTTCCGACCGTGAATTACTAGCCATAAAAACCGCCTTTGAGGAATGGCGCCACCACCTAAAGGACGCTAGACATCCCATTACCATTTTCACTGACCATAGGAACCTCCAGTTCCTTCGTTCAGCAAGGGCCCTGACAGCTCGACAACTGCGGTGGACCTTGTTATTTAACGAATACGAGTTCCACATCACATACCGACCTGGCAAAAACAACGCCAAGGCTGGTGGCCTGTCATGGCTCTCGGACTCCGATGATACCTTACCTGCTGAGGTTCCTGCACCGATCATCCCGAACCGTTGTTTTCTGGGGATCGTACTGTCATCAGGCTTCTTGTCCCAGCTGCGTGACGACCTGCAACAGAAGTCCGCCTCGTCATGGATGGGGGTACATGAAGGTCTCACCTCCAAGGATGGGTACATTTACCAGGCTGACCGGTACTTCCTGCCTCTGCCGGACCTCCAACAACGAGCCCTGTACATGTGCCATGACCACCCTCTAGCCATTCACCCTGGCCGTCGGAAAACGAAGGACTTGCTGAAACGGCATTTCTGGTGGCCTACTCTAGACACAGATGTCCACACCTACATAGCGCGGTGTGCCGTCTGCGCCCAGGGAAAGGGTACTTCTCAACCCTCGGTGGGATTGTTGCATCCGATCCCTGTACCTCCGTACCCCTGGCATACCATATCAATGGACTTCGTGGTGGAACTACCCAGGACAAAGACAGGATTCACCACCATCCTTACGATTGTGGATCATCTCTCCAAAATGGCCCATTTCGTCCCGTTGGAGAAACTGCCCTCGGCGGCTGCATTGGCTGGTATCGTCCTGCGTAACGTGATACGCTTACATGGCATACCGTCGGTGGTGATCACGGACAGGGGCTCTCAGTTCGTGTCCAAGTTTTGGAATGAGGTGTGTCGCATTCTGCGCATGGAGGTACGCCTCTCCACAGCGTACCACCCGCAAACCGATGGCCAGGCCGAGAGGACCAACCAGACCATGGAGCAGTACCTCCGATGTTTGCTCCTGTCTGTGGAGGACGATTGGTCGGACGTCCTTTGGCTGGTGGAATACGCCTATAATAACAGCAGACATTCCGCAACCGGCATGTCCCCGTTCTTTTGTCTCCATGGACGGCATCCCCGAACGGCCCCGTGGGAGGATCCTTTCACCAGTCCTCTGCCCACTATCCAGACGTATCATGGGTTCCTTCGCGATCTGTGGCAGCAAGCCAGGTTCGAGCTAGCCAAAGCCAAGGAGTCCTACAACCTCTTCGCGGACAGGCACAGACGAGCCGAACCCCAGTTCGCGGTGGGCGACAGGGTATGGGTGTCCATACGGCATGTTAACACTCATGGTTCCAAGAAACTGCTACCCAGGTTTGTGGGGCCCTATGCCATTGCTAAGGTAATCAACCGTGTTTCCATGAAATTGGCACTGCCTCCTCACATGAAATGCCATCCTGTTTTTCACGTTTCCCTCCTGCGAGCCACTCACCCTGATTGTGTTGCCTCCGCTCCTCCTCCTCCGGTTCTTCGGGGTGACCACGTCGAATACGAGGTCCGGACCATTCTTGACTCCCGGAGGACCCGGGGTCGACTCTTCTACCTGGTGGACTGGAAGGGTTACGGTCCAGAGGAAAGGTCGTGGGAGCCGCTGTCTCATGTCCGCCACGCCTCCCGGCTGGTCCGGGCCTTTCACTTGGGTCATCCTGGCTGTCCTCGGCCTGCCACCGCGGTGTGACCCGCCGGCTGCCGGGTGGGGGTCCTGTTTAGTGGTGGGTGCTGTCATGATTCTGCGAGCTGCCCGCTCCTCGAGGAAGGAGGTTAGCGGTCTAGCACCTGTGGGACAACACGGAAGGTCGAAATACTCACTTCCGGTTGCTCACGCATGAAAGCCGGGAACTCCGGCGAAGACCCGCTTTGAATTCTCGTCATCGCCACGGACGGAGAGACGCCACTCCGGAGAAGACACCATCCGCTGAAGAAGGGACGCTGCTGCGGAACCCCTACGGCACAGGTACTGTTCATAACCAAAGGCGATTCTTGGCAAGAAAGACGGCGGGTTCTGCCGTCACAACCCTACATACTTTGCTTGCCACTACACCACGGAAGGTGTGCGGGGAAGATACCCGCGTTTATTATTTGCGCAGGAGCGCTGGTTTTGTTTACTTCATTTTGGTACTTACTCAGACCCCACAGGATTGAGCACGTTTATTATTTGCGCAGGAGCGCTGGTTTTGTTTCCTTGATTTTGGTTCGTACTCTGTTCCAACAGGCTGGAGTACGTTATTAGTTGCGCAGGAGCGCTGGTCTCGCTCTTCTTGTTTATTGGTCCGTGGAGCTGCCCTCAATCCAGCGGCCACTCCCACCCAGAACAGGAAGCGGAGGCCGGGCTCTCTACACCTCGTACCAGGTAAAACAGGGTTGCATAGACGGGGCACGACACGAAGGTGGAAGAAGAAGGAACGGGGCAGGAAGTTAACCATGTTCCCTTCTCTCCTTCACAGCGTGGGGTCCAGTGCCTTCTAGATTTGCGCCTTTCTGGCTTCTACCCCAGGTACCCCCTTATCCTAGACGGTGCCCGAACCTCGACTAGGGCAAGGCGGGGAACGGGGTGGTAGTTTATTTCGTCCCTGCAGGAACAACCCACCAAGCAGAAGGTAAGCCTTGGGGGGGGAGACTCTGACAGGGTTCAAGAGAGGGGCAGGTTTTCTGCTCCTGGCTCAGATCAGACCTGGAAGGGCCCCCTGTTCCCAAGAACTCAAACTGGTCAGGTTCAAGCTCCTCTGGGACAGTTCCTTCTTCAGGCTCAAGATCATCTCCCTGAGGAGACTGATCAGCATTCTGAGTCAGGTGGGAAGGCTCTGCCTTAACCCTACTGCTCCTCCTCTTGTGAGGCACCTGGTCCATTATTCCAGAATCCAGGGCCTGTCCAGTTTTAGACATTTTAGCCTGTGACCTGGTCACAGCAAAGACATGTGCAGGGATCCCTAGCATTTCTGCATGTGTCCTGAGTTCCACTTCCGCCCAAGCTGAAGTCTCTAGATCATTGCCAAGAAAGCACTGTACTGGTAGGTCTGCACTAACCACAACCTTTTTAAGGCCAGTTACCCCTCCCCAGGAGAAGTTAACAACTGCCAGAGAATGGTCTGTTCTGACATTGCTAGCATTGGTCACTTGGTACATTTCACCAAGTATAATCTGCCCAGGCTCCACAAGATCTTTTGTCACCATTGTGACACTTGCTCCTATGTCCCTGAATGCCTAAGCTTCTACTCCATTTATCAAAGGCTGCTGTCTTTATGTGCCCAAGTTACTGGGACCCACACAGGGGGACATATCCATGCCCCCATCACAGACAAGCACAGCCTGAGTTGGAACTCTGACTAGGACAGAGTTCATCTCAGAACCCAGGGTCAACCCTACTACACCCTTATTCTGTGTATTCCCACCACAAATTGTAACTGCACTAGGGGGAGCAGGTGCCTTAGGGGCATTGGTGGGGGCTGGAGTATTTTCTTTGGCCTTGGTGCAGTCACTGGTCCAGTGAGTTTTCTGCTTACAGATTTTGCACCAATGTTTCTTTTGGCCTTAACCCTTGCCTGACTGTGACTCCCCATTAGAAGAAGATTTTTGGGGGCCTTGGGAAGACTTCTGGCCTTTGCCCTTGTCCCCACCCTTGTCAGAGTTCTTAGAATTCTGCTTCTTTGGGTCACCACCTTGGTTCTGTACCTTCTGCCTCACCCTGGTTCTGACCCATTTATCTACCTTCTTTCTCAATTCTTGGGGAGAGGTCAGATCAGAGTCTACCAGGTACTGGTGCAACAGCTGATTTTGACAGTTATTAAGAATCTGCTCCCTCATTATCAGATTGTACAATCCTATGAAGTCACACACTTTACTGCCCAATAACCAACCTTCCAGAGCCTTAGCAGCACAGTCAACAAAGTCAACCCAGTCTTGATTTTGTGCTTTTTGGGTGTCTCTGAACTTTAACCTGTATTGTTCAGTGGTTAGGCCAAACCCATCTATCAGTGTACTTTTCAAGACTTTGTAATCATCAGCATCCTCTTCTCTTACAGTGAGGAGCTTATCTCTACCTTTGTCTGCAAATGAGAGCCATATGACTGCTGCCCACTGACCTTGAGGGACCTTCTGTACTTTACAGGCCCTCTCCAAGGTGGTTATCCATTTGTGGATGTCATCCCCACTCTGGTAGGGAGGGACAATCTTACTTAGGTTTCTATGGTCATAAGACCTCTCCCTAGCTCTAGGGAAATTGCTGCCACCAAGGAACTTTAGCCCCTCCTTTTTACTAGCTCTGTAGAGCTCTTGGGCTTCCCTATCTAAGGCCATTTGCTGCTTTCTGAGGTTGAACTTGTCTTGCTCATACTTCAGCAGTCTCTCTCACCTCTTCTGGGAGGTTTCCCTCCCTCTGTGAGAAGAGACAGAGGTCCCTATAGAGGAGTTAGACTGGACAGATCACCTTGATGGAGATCTATCCCTTCTAGCCCTATTTTCAGGTCTACCTGGAGGAATAAAGGAAGGAGCATTATTGTCATCCTCATCCAGGAGATCTGGGTTCACCAGAGTCTGTTCATTGTCACCAGTCTGGTCAGCATCAGAGGTAGGGTCAGGGGAGTTGCTACCCCTAGGCCCACCCTCACCTGCTGCCCCACCCACACTGTCTACCCCATCAGGCCCACTAGGCCCTGTGATATCATCCAGCTTTAGTATCTTTATGAGATGCTGGGTGGATGGGCTTTTGCCTGTCTTCAGCTTCCTAATGGAACATAAGGCCCTAAGCTGAGCAAAGGAGAGATCCTCATATTTATAGGGAAGGAGCTCACTGGTTCCTGTTAGGGACCCACTGGTTCCTGGCTGGTTAGACATTACTAATGTGGTGTGGTGTATTGCACTACCTACACTAGTGTGGCCTACTAAACTCTCTTGAGTTGTAGAAAGGGTGTGCTATCCCTTACCACACAACTCTAAGTTCAGTAGAACTTACTGTAAACTTGATATTATATGTACCTAAGGTACCTTTAGTGGTTTTCAGTTGACCAATTCAATTGAGATTATCTGGTAAAACAATAGCAAGCTGGAATCACGCTGCCACCAATGTGAGAAGGTGGCCTGATATATGTTGTCCACTAGTTCTAGTGGGCACCTTGTATCAGTCCAAACAACCCCTTATGTGATAGGTTAAAGACAACCTTTATTGAAAGCTATCCTAGTGGTAGCTATCTAGAGCAGCCTTGAGGCTAAGTCTTGAAGGAATGTAAAGCAGCTTGTTTTACCAGTCCATAATCTCTTGAATGATCAAATGAAAGGACAACCACACCAGGTATATATTCAAAATATATGTATTTAGGATAAAACACACCCCTCTAGTCTCTTTATGAGACTGGAGTTCGAAGTACTTAAATTACAGGTTAGCAATCAACAGTAATAGCACAAATACACATTTGGGCCCTAGGGGCGTACCAAACCATATACCAAAAAAAGTGGTATAAGAACCACGACTGGGACAGACACAAGGCCTAGAGCCTGTAGAATCGCTGGGACTCCAAGGAACCACCCAAGGGAGTGACACAGGGGACCCACGTGGACTGTACGCAGTGTGTTCCCGTTAGCTTCTATGGGCAATGTCGCGGTTGGAATTTTAAAGATTGGGGACACTTAGAATCGAGTCCGCACCAAACCCTTTTGGACTTAAGAAGTTCTAGGGCTAGCACCCACGGGAGTACTGGAGTACTCGAGTTACCTCACCCAGGGAAGCCGGGTGCATAGGTGTCTTTTGGTTTCGGGTCGCGTCGTCGATTGCAATGGAAGCCTGCAAAGAACTGCTGCTGCCGTGAAGAGGAGAAGTGTCCAAAGAGATCCAAGCTTGGATCTGGGATGGAAGGAACCTGAAAGCAGAGGGGACAGAGTCTGGATCGCTAGCCAGTGACCAAGGACAGGATGGACCAATGCCCACAGATGTTGGGTGCTTCAGGTGAGTGGATGGGTGTCTTGACTCTTCAGCCATGAGGTCCAGGAGGCGTCGATGAAGTCTATGAGCCGGATTTGAGCTGTCCCACGAAGTCTGTCGAGTGCTGCGGTGTCGGCGACTAGGATGAACCCAAAAAGCCTTGGCAACGGCAAGTCACAGGAATTCAGAGAAAGGACTGCGGTGCAGACCAGCAAGGTCTGAGGAACTCACCCAGCGAAGGTAAAATAGGGCACGTCTGGAGCAACCAGGAAAGCCCAAGTAGAAGAGGAGTTGCCTTCATAGGGACCTGCTAGCCAACAGCAAATGAGCTTCAAGCGGTCACACATGACACTGGCCCACGGGTCACTCGTGGAGTGGAGGCCAGCAATCTTCAGATCAGGAGGGGCTCAAGGCTGGGGCTACTCGGAGCCCAAAGCACAACTGCGAGGAGGACCAGGAAGATGATGTTGCTGCAAAAGTTCACGGTGTCCAGGGGTCACGGTTCCACGTCACCCACGATAGCCATGGGCCTCAGCTTTGCTGTGGACTCAGGATAGCCTCGAGAAAGTCTGGAAATCCACCTCTGGTAATGCAAAGACTTCGGCGTCCGGCGGGTGCTTCAGCGATGCAGACCGGTCAGTTGCTTATTTGGTGCCTGCCAAGCAGGAGAGTCACTCCTTGACCCCAAGGGAGATTTCTTCCATCTTCTAGTCATGATAGAAAGTCGAAGGTCCAGGATATATGTTGCAGAGTTTCGTCCAGGGTAATCTAAAGTCTCAAGGACTGGGTTCCCATACTTATACTAAGTTTGGGGGTTGGACATACTCTAGGGACCCACCTATGGGAGGGTTTGGAAAGAGGGGTGGTGACACCCATTTCCTTTGTCCAGTTTCGCGCCAGAGCAGGGGCAGGTAGCCCCTACAACCAGTTTGAACTGCACTATGCACAGGGACACCAAATGTGCCCCCAGTGCAGGACGTCAAAGCACCAGAGAGTGCTCCCGCTCAGCCCCAATACACATCTGCCTGTCTGGGGAGGTGGTTACACCTCCCTTCGACAGGAATCCTATTGTCCAGGCCTCCCCTGCCGGAGTTTCGGTCAGCAGCAGGAGGCCAGACCCGTGTCTGTGGCAGAGGCATCCATTTTGTGATGCCAGGGCTCAGGAAATTCCAACCGGGTTAGGCCAGTGTGAACATGTCTCTCCCTCTAGAATGGTGGAATGCTACCCCCGCCGCCAGAACTGGCGGGGGACTGTATTCCAAAGCGTTTGACACCAAACACGAAATGTTTTGATGCAGCCATTCCAAAGTTAGCATTTACCGCGAGGTTATAATGCACTTAAGAGTACATGGTATGGCTGTATCACAGAACAGCCATAAGGAAGTATTTCCGAAAGCTGCAGAGGGGCTCAGCTCATGCTTGGACAGCCTCTCACACAAAACCAAGCACTCTGCCTTCAGGATTGTCAAGGCCTGCCATAGGAGTGGCTTATAGGTTTATATGTGTCTGTATATATATGTGGATCTAGGTAGCCTATACCACTGTAAGGGGTGCAAGCACACCCTTACCCAGGCTGCAGTAGCAGACCTGTGGTGCTATTTTGGAGTGCTTCCCAGGGGTGGCATAATACATGCTTCAGCCCCTGGTAGGCCTCTGAGGTACCTATGCCCTAGGTACATAGTATATCATATACTAGGGGCTTATAAGGCACTCCAGAATCCAATTAGAAATGTACCTAAAGTACATGCAAACCATTTTAGAGAGGAAGCAGCTAGGCTGTGGTCCTGATTAGCAGGGCCACAGCTAGACTAAGGTCGAAAAACAGTGAAACACCAGCAAAAAGTGGGGGTACCCATGTGAAGCAGATCCTACTCTCCTACACTGACCCCCATTTTTCTAGACCTGGCCCAAAGGAAAATTGTTCATTAGATAGATTACAAGCACTCACTGTTCTGGCACAGTCCATGGACAATTGAGGAGATTGCCCCTTACTGAGTGGCTGTTAGGGATCTAATGACACAGCCCAGGATTAACAAAATCACCTGGTTCCGCTCCCTTAGGGAACTATTGAGGAAACTGGGGATGGAGGAATATTGAACAAATCCGGAAAAGCTATGTCTGATGCCGAAGAGTAGGGTTAAGGTTATCCATGGTGAAGAATGGGTTAAACCCCAAGGGCACACTTGCACAAGAGTGTGTAGCTTTTAACCCCCCTCCCTCCCCCCCCGGCGCCTCTGAGGCTATGTTTGATTAAATTGTTCCACTACTTGCACAGAAACTGTTTCTCCAATTCCGATATAAGACTCTCCCCACAATAATTTTTCTTGCAAGTGGAGTTGCTATGCACCCCCTGATGGTATATACTAGGCCTGTAAGGGAAGCCCCGAATCCCTAGTCCATTTGCTCTTCCTCTGTCCGCATTATGAGAACCTAAGGGCCAAGTGGATTACTCCATTGTGTAGGCTCATTGGACGCAGACATTATCTAGAGGTGCTTAGAATTTTGAGCACAAACACCAGGAGGGTAGTAGTTTTTTGGCCTGGCAAAATTCTTTCTGGCTCAACGGATTAAACACTATAAGGGGGATATTCACAAGGAAGTGGCGGGAAGAGGCATTAACCTTCTTGGCTTAACGCCTCTCTACGCCACAAGGATATGGTGCAGCCTTGCGTTTCCCCCTGCGATGGCGCTAAGTTTAACAACTTAGCGCCAACGCAGGCACCATTGCAGCAGAGTTGAAGGGTGTTTGTGTGCAGGGGAGGATTGTTTATGTGCAGGAAGGTGTCCCTTCCTGCACACAAACAATGCTAAATGCAATTCTCTCGCTTTCATGAGCGCTACTTTACGCAGCACACATGAAAGTGACAGAATGGCATTTAAAAAAAAGGTTTGTTTATGTACAGGAATGGACACCTTCTTGTACATACACAAACCATGGCAATTTGCTGCACACAGCAGCACACATGCAAAAAGCAAAAACAAGGAGAAATGCAGCATTTCTCCTCGTTTCACCTGTTTAAGACCAGGATTTTCCTGGTCTTAATTTTGGCGCTTCATCCTATTTACGCTGCCCTTGTGATTAGGGGGCAGCGTCAAAATCAATGGATGTTGCGGTAGAACGCCCACCGCAACACCCACTGCACGCCCCTTTTACACTAAATACAGCGTGAAAGGGTGCCTTATTCACAAGGCAGCGGTAAGCCATGTTAAGTGGCTCAACACTGCCTTGTGAATAAGGCAAGGCCCGTATCGCCATCACAATGTCACTGAAAGTGGCATTGTAGTGGCGATAGGGGCTTGTGAATATGCCCCTAAGTGCACTATGGAATAAATGCTCAAAGTGCATTGTGCAATATTCTTGCCGCATAATTTGTGGTACTCTCCTGCTGCATAGTTCCAGTGGCCCCGGCTTCAAGTATTGCCAAGGTTGTGAAATGAGGACTATGGGGGTGATTATGATGGCGGAAGGCCCACCACCGGCAGCCGTTCGGTGGCGGGCTCTCCGCCATCGGACAGCAATTTTCCCCCCGCCACATTATGATGGTGGGGGAATTGTTTTCCGAACGCGGCGGAGGCAAAGACCGCCCGCCACGCTACCGCCACAGGCAAGAATATTGATTGCCTGGCAGTGCGGTCAGCATGCCTAAAATGGTGGCGGTGCCTAGCAGGCACCATCTGCCAAATTACGATGCTGGCTGAAGCCAGCCTTTCCATGGCGGAAAAGCCACCTTGGCAAGGCTGGCAAGGATTGTTTCGGGGGCCTTTTGCGGGCCCACCTTGTGTTGGGGGAGGTGGTTTGCCAGAGGGGGGTACCCCCATGCATTTCCATGCACTAAGTGGCAATCATCGCGTGGAGCCTCCCACGTAGTGCAGGTAAATGCACTACATGCATTTTTGGCATTGCGGCGGGTGCTGCAGCCAGCAGCACCCGCCACAATGTTAAATTGCTGGATCCGGACGTCATGGTGGCGGTCGCATTGTAATGTGAAGAGCGAGACCGCCGCATGAGAGGCGGGCAGTCCTAATCTCCGCTACGATGGCAGGCGGACTCAAGTCCGCCCACCATCGTAATCACCCCCTATGTGTGGTGGACCATTAATCGCCCTGTTACAAACATTTTGTGGTGCACTGGTTGCTTAACAAAAGCATTGTGCACTGTGTAAAGTGCTGGTTGTGTTAATTGTGAAGATTGATTTGACCTCATCAGGAACTGCGTTCTGTGAGTTCAGCAGGAAATGCGCCTGTCGCCTTTAGTGTATGAGGACAAACAGTTCTTTCTGGCCTTTTGCGGGCTGGTTCTATATAGTTGAGCACAATGAACTCTCAATGCAGTGGTAAGGCTTGCTGTGAACATGTTTGTGTCATTAAGGGCTGAATTGTGGAGTGTGCAAATGCAGTGGCAGGATGATGGCTTATATTGTCTGCCTATCTCTGTAATTACTCCCTCTGGCAGCAGCAAAGGCTCATTAGAATATTTTAACAAAGGAAGAGCACAGAATGGGAATTTTAACAAAGAATAAATCCACTCTGCATTTCACACACCCCCACCGTTCTTTTCCATTAGTCGGTTAAATCTTGTTTTTTTCTGTCAGTCTTACAGTTGAGGCTATTTTCTTAATACTTCCTGCAGATTATTGGCTTGGAAGCATTATGATCATTAGAATTTATTGAGCATAATATTCTCATTATAATTTTTCGTTTACGTTGCATTAATTTTACTTTTATTTTAGTTTATTGTCCATGGTAGACGTTGATTGTTTGTTCTTTTTGTATTCCCCTCCCGGTGTCCTCGAAGCAGTATTTTACCACCTTGGAGGTTTGTTCTGCTGTGCTCAGCTCATCGGCGGGGTGGGTTTATTGATACTGGGGGTAAGAGGTCCGGCCTGTGCATGCGCGTTCCTTCCGCCTCAGCAGCAAGTGGTGCTCCGGGTATTCTGTTCGTTGTTGGCCAGTCGTGCTCTAGGACAGCTGGCCCTTTACCCCTAGTCAGTGAAGGCATGAGGTGCAGCCTCTTCTTTGATTCATTTAGTTGAAGCCCTAGTAACACGCTTAGGGGACTCCCTAGGAGACACCCGCTGCCACGCAACATATTGAGGTTTGCCTCTAACCTGTACAAGGCGGGCACAAGTTCTAGTTCGCCGTGTAAACTCGAACCTGGTCACCCTTGGGTCCACGGCTGGCGTGGACCTCCCACCCACCTCACATCATTACTCATTGCATGGCCTCTACCTCCACATGGTTATTGGGGTGTAAGAGCCTGAATAATGTACACTGAAGAAAGACTAATACAGGGGGCTCTGGTACCATTGCACAGGGTACAAGACACTGATCCAATTATGTAAAGAAATAATCTACATAGGAGTCATGGGAGAGAGTGGAGTGGACCGCACTCTCAGGGCCACATGGGTCTTTCACACTCTAAGGCATGTTGCAGATGTTGCTGTGCTTTATCCGGGACTGGACCAAGCTCTGCCCCCCACCACACCCCCCGGGGACGTCCTCCGTCACTGGGTGTAGTGAACAATAATTAGCAAGATGTAGGGTGGGTGTGTGAGTTTCAAGCAACTACAGAAATTAGGTATGATTAGAACCCAGAACCCATGGCATAAAAATGTATGCCTAGTTAAGCAACCCTTGCCTCCTGCCTGATGAGCGACATGCACAGTGATACCCTACCTCACTCACCTTATAAATGCCAACACTCGCTGCGCTACCTTCATGCTCTCACTTTGAACTCTATCAGTTAGTTTTTTTCTCCCACTCCCCTTGATACTTTTCACCTCTGTTCTTTCTGGAGACAGTCTGGGGATGTTAGATTGACCTGGGGAATTTTCTCGCCAGTGTCCTTATATTCCTCTAGAAGTATGCTGTCAGCCTTTTGGTACAGTAAGGTTACAGCTCATCTGCTAGGGGTCCTACTTCATAACGGCACAGACTGTCCCTGCTTGTGTCACATTTAAGCATGTGTTCTGGGCGCATACAGTGACAGTACACCATATTCCAAGTAATGCGCTGCCCGAGGGCAACACATTAATGAAATATGGAGCAGCTGTTTCAATCAGTTGCTTCATCTCTCTCTGTGCGGGGGGCACCTGGCTGTATATTAAAGAAGGGACAGAGAAACCCCTGCTGGCACGTGCAGTGAGTCCCTGCCCCCACCTACAGAGAAATGTCTGGGGGTTCAAGGGACTCCGTTTTTCTCCCTTCAAGGGGTTGCATTGAGGGAATGCACTGATTGTGCACCACTCATGCTTCCTTGCCACACCCACATCTCGCCTCACCTCAGAAAGCTCCACTGGCTTCCCATCCAGAAACGCTGCCAATTCAAGCTGATCACCCAATTATTCAAGGACCTCAACAGCATTGGACCTTCCTCCCTCACCCACCGCTTACACTTCTACCAACCCACCAGACAACTGTGATCTACGTCTCTCTCTCTCTCTCTCTCTCTCTCTCTCTCTCTCTCTCTCTCTCTCTCTCTCTCTCTCTCTCTCTCTCTCTCTCTCTCTCTCTGTCTCCCTTATGCACATATCCCACACATCCGCAGAAGCAGAGCTGGAGGTTGGCCTTTTTTCTACATCACCACCAAGACCTGGAACGACCTACCCCAACACATCTTCTTCACTACTCAAATTCTGCAAAGATGCTGAAGACCTGTCTCTTCAACTAAGCTGTGGATCTCCTTTGGATGGCCCACTCCTACTCTGGCTCCAAGTACACACCCGCTCAAGCACCTGGATACCTTCATGGGTAACTCAACAAATCCACTCTCTTCAACTACACACCTGCTCAAGTGCATGGATACCCTCACAGGAGCCAAGTGTGCTAAAAAAATATACATAACATAAGATTACTTTTTGTGGTGCCTGATGACCTCTTAGTCTCAGCATCCATATCCATAAAGGGGCAGGGTACAGAGGATCGCCTCCTGAGGACAGCACAGGTGCTTTAGGTGCACCAGCGGTATCTGTATTACAGAACAGGACACCCATTCTCCAGACCGATCCCAATCTGGCAGCCTTAGGCTTTAATAATTGGATTATTCAGGCAACTACTCCATTGGCCCCGGAAGTGTCTAAACCTGCCATAAAAAGACTTGCGTCAGCACCTTGGTACTCTGCAGAGCTAAAAAGTCTCAAAATCAAATGCAGACATAAGGAGCGCATTTGGCGCTCCTCCTATAGCCTCCCGCTTAAATCAGACTATGGTGCAGTTGTGAAGGAATATAAAAAAGCTATAATCCTAGCTAAGTCGACCTATTTTACTGCTAAAATTCTTGCAGCCTCCAACTCCTCAAAAGAATTGTTCAAAACCATCACTGCACTATCTTCTCGTCCTAGGGACTCTGTCTTTCTCCCCAACCAAGTCTTTATCGATAACCTAGCGGTCTTCTTCCAGTCCAAGGTTAATCTGGTCTATGATGAACTTCTGAATTTACCCCAGGTCAATACCACTACACCCTTGGAGGCGTGGGACAGACAGTCCCACCATGGCAGCCTAACCAACTTTTCAAATCTGGAGGTGAAGCAAGTGGTCGAATCACTCTCTCAAACTAAATCAGGATCCCCGCTTGAAAAAACTCTCTCTTGATCCTTTGGAGGCGAAAAACTACAGCCCAATCTCATGTCTGCCTATAACCTCCAAAATATTGGAAAAGGCCATTAATCAGGATCTCACATCCTACCTGGAGGGAAACAACCTGCTAGACTCCACTCAGCATGGGTTTAGATCCCAACACTCTACGGAATCTGCCTTGATCATGGCAACTGAAGGAATTAGAAGGGTGTTGGATGATGGAGGGAGAGCTGCCCTAATACTACTAGACCTCACGGCAGCCTTTGATACTGTAAATCATACAGTATTACTACCTAGACTGAAAGCCATGTGGGTCAGTGGCAAGGCCCTATCCCTTCTCACGTCCTACCTCGACTCTAGGGAACAGCTAATCCACTGGGAAGGTATGCAATCGGAACGGTTCACCCTCCCGGGCGGAGTCCCACAGGTTCCCTGCACTTTCGCCCACTCTTTTTAACATCTATGTAACCCCACTGGCCTGACTGATCAAGAGTCATGGCCTAGCGCTCGTCTCCTACGCTGACGACACACAAATATTGGTGTCAATTACCCAAAATGACAATCAACCAGCTGAGCGATTCCGCAACTGTCTCTCCTCCGTAATGTCCTGGATGAGGGTTAACTTCCTAAAGCTAAATGCCCAAAAAACCGAGGTACTTGAGTTCGGAAATAAACCCTCCATATGGAACCAGCATTGGTGGCCCACGGAGGCCGGTATGTGCCCTTCCCCAGTGACCAAGGCCAGAAATCTTGGTTTTCTCCTCGACGGTGGGCTCACCTGTGCCTCCCAAATCAACCAAGTGGTTTCCGCCTGTTTCTTCACACTTAAAATCCTCTACAAAATTCTCCCATTTATTCCGCCTTCCCTCAGGAAAACTGTAGTGGGTGCTCTTATTCTATCTAGGATAGATTATTGTAACGCACTCTATCTGGGCTCGGGGGCAAAACAGCTGACTAAACTCCAATCTCTTCAAAACGCTGCTACCCGAGTCCTAGGTGGCCTTCCGAAACACCATCCTACCTCCGCGAGCATCAAAGCTCTTCACTGGCTTCCGGTAAGACACAGGGTTGACTTCAAGGCCCTCTGCCTTGTTCACAAAGCCCTCTATGGAGGCGGGGCCGAAGATGTTCAATCTTTATTTCCTCGCTACACTCCAGCGCGTTGTCTACGGTCTTCTGACGTCGGGCTGGTTCTTCCTCCTAAAATCAAGAGGGTAAGATGGGGTGGTAAACGCTTTTCATTCCTGGCAGCCAAACTATGGAACTCCCTCCCTGTCTCCCTCCGCCTTCAGCCCTCTTGCTCAATTTTTAGAAAGGCCATAAAAACCAGGCTTTTCTTACAAAGCTAACATCAGTGCTTCCCAGATGCGGCTACCTAGCGCCAAGACGCCTCGGCATAAGTGCGCTCTATAAATACTATCAGTCAGTCAAGCATTTCTGCTTTCTTCTGCAGAAAACAGATGCATATGTTCATTGCACCCCCAGGACACTGTTTGTAATATGACTCCAGGTAACTTGTTATAATTTCTGTCCTTCTTAAAAGGTCTTTTACCGATGCCTTCCTCCCAGATGCTGTAGAAACAGAGCCCTGAAGGGCTGCCATGCTTGTGGCATTCCTGAAGGGCCCTGAATTATATCACAGAACTGACTGCAAACATACACATCTCTCATCACCTGACTCTGCTCTGCAGGCTCTCACCCAGTTGCATACATGCAGGTTGCAGAAATGTTTATTCAGTAAAGAAATAGAGAAATTAAAATATTTAGGAGCTTGAGTCATAAGGTTTCTGACCAACATGGATTTCAGTCCATTGCACCATGAAATGAGCATTCTCTCAACAGACTTCTTAAGTGGAGACGCAAAATTAAAACTCATTTTGCTCAACTATAGTAATAACAGCCATGGTTTTCTTATCATGCCAGATGTGCCTATCTCCCGGAGGTTTTAAAGTGAACCTTTGCATTCGAGGCATGATTTTTGGAAATCTAGCTTTTGCAACTGAAAATGTGTACATTGCTGTTACTTCTAAAGGTCATCTACCCACTCTCATGGGAGCTTGTGATCTTCATTAGAATTAAGTCATATGATCAACATCAAAAACTTCTCTGATCAGGTATATATGTGCCTGTGTGATCCTGCCAGTAGCATATTCTTGTCTCAAAGATTAAGCCATGCACGTGTAAGTACACAGGGACGGTACAGTGAAACTGCGAATGGCTCAATAATTCAGTTACTGTTCCTTTGATTATTTGACTGCACACAGGGTGTAGGACTATTATCTCCAGCACATGCCCTATCTAATATTTGTTTTAACCATACCAGGAACATCAGTAATAAAGAAATACCTAGGTGTTCCGTGGTATTTGTATTTCAAGACCCTGGTAGGAAACTATCCAAAGTGCTCCCTGGAATAGGGTCAAGCCCATCATGGTTTTCAGGGAACAGGATGACACCAGATGATGAAGAATACCACTAATAGAGTGTGTAAGGGTCTAACAAACAAAAAAGCTGTTACGTCCATACTATTGGGTCAAATGTTCTGCCAATTATAGGTTTTTTGCTTGGTCAGCGTATAGGATACATGTTGGTGTAGGGGTATATGTACATCCAGCCTTGTCTCCTGCAGCTTGTCTCCATTACTAGTGTAGAATGATTCCCTTGTTGGTCTGTCTTGTGGCTCCTAGACTATTAATCTTTGCAATAAACACTTTCCAGACTCTGCGCAAACGGAAGACAGAGGGGCATATTCACAAGGAGCTATTGCCGAACCAAAGGCACTCATGATAAAACTACCTCCCCATTCACAAGCTGGTGCAAACAGCCCACAGCATCAGTTTACCGGCGATAGCAGCCACAAAAAATACATAGCCACAGAGGCCCCTTGCAACTATCGCTAATGAGATGCAGAGTGGGCATTCCCGTGCCAAAATCTGCAACATCACACCACAACATTCTCAACGACCAGCCACATTGGCGATAAAAACATAAAACAGGCGATAAGGCGCGTTAGCACCAGGAAATCTACACCTGCTCTGACCTGGTGTAAAGTCGGACAGCAGCCTGCACCACAAAAGGGAGCACAGCCCAGGGACACATCGGAAGGGCAACAGATGCCATGGAGCCACCCATCATGCGGCCCGGACACCCAAGAGGGCCACAACACCCACAGACACCACCCCAGGACCACAACCCACACCCGGAACACCCCCCCCGGACCACCACAGACGCAGCGCAGACATAGACAGGGGACCCCCAGGAAGCGTGCCAGCCACACAGACCCAACCTCTGACAATGTCACCGTCCACCACAGGCTGAAAGGGACAACGATCTCACGCATCCCGACCATCATCGCCTAACAGGCCTACGGCACCAACACAGCGGACAACCAACATCCCACCCCACACCAAGCTGCTGGCTTGGCTGCACCTGTTGGCCCCTGGCATCCCCCAACCAACACCCGCCAGAATCAGAGGAGTCTCACAACGAGCCACATCCAAGTCCCCCACACCTGTCCTGGACAGCACCATCACCCTGGTACCCCAGTCCCCATACGTCCAACACAATGCGCAGATCATGCTGGAGACCAAGCAAGGATCACACACCATAGCAGGATGCACGCACGTGTTGGGGGCAACCCACAGCACACATGTCCTCCCTGTTCCCCAGCACACAATCACCGCAACAGAAAGCACACGCTCCACCCCAATGTGCAGGGAACAACATAACACCGTTGAACCTCCAACAATGTCGCCTTCAAATAAACAGCCAGTGTGCATGATCCCTTCATCCTCCGACCGTCCATCATCAACCAGCGTACCCAGGATGGCAACAAGGGAAATGCACAGCCCTTTGGCAAGTTCCAAATGAACACCCCACTCACCTCAACTCCACAACCATGCAAATCACAACTCTGGCAATGCACACGTCACAAAATCACAACCAACATGCACAACAACATGCCCACCCACCAGACACGACAGAACAACTCACAATGGTTACCTGGACAAGCCATGAACATGAGCCTTCAACGGCATGGCACCTCAGCCACACAGCAGCCGAATGTGGGGAGATGTGGCAAACAGACATGTGTGAAGGATGCAGTAGTACAATGATTGGGAAAGTACACAATGCCAAGAGTGGTGGAGATGTGCTGGACAGACTGCAGTATGCAGCACACACCCATATCCATGGCGACAAACACCTCTGGTGTATGGAGTGTAGGGAACAGTGGACGCAACCATGTCACCACAGCCAGTGGGGGACCTCGCAGAAATCTTGCCTGTTACGCCCCCCCCAAGCGTGACCGCAGTGGGATGGCCTGGCATACGCCACGCCAGCATAGGGGTGTGAATAAGAAGCACGTAGCCCAGGGTGTGGTCCTCTTCCGGAAAGCCCAACGTCTCTGCCAGGGCAGCGCCTCTCAACCCGCCATGAGGCTGATGCCGTCCTCTTGAGCGGAGTTGCCTGCGATGCTGTGCGCCTGCCGGACCTCGGCACGCTGGACCACAAACCCGTCAGGCCCGCCCCTGCGCAGCCAGGCCTCACTGATCACCTGCCAACACCGGCATGTGTCAAGGAGGGCCCACCACGTTCCGGCACAAGCTGCAGGCCCGAGTCCTGCGACCTTGGTAACCTCCTCAGGCCATCAGGCCTCCACGGCACAGGCCCGCTTTTCTCCTTTTTTGTTGACGTACTCCACTGCCGCCTCTGGCCTACTCTTCGGCCCAGTAGGTCCCATATGTGAAACGGAGTCCTGAGTCAGGAATAGCAGTGACGCAACAGCACCAGGCCCCACCCGATCAGTGAGGCATAGTTCCATATGGGCTTCTTGCGACACATGGTGCCACTAACCCTGTTCAATGCCAGCCGGCGACACATGGTGCCACTAACCCTGTTCAACCCCAGCCAGCGACACGTGGTGCCATTAACCCTGTTCAATGCCAGCCGGCGACTCGTGGTGCTACTAACCCTGTTCAATGCTAGCCGGCGGCGATACGTGGATGAGGGACCAGGACTACCCTGCGGACCAGTAGGTCCCACATCCAGCACCTGGGCACAAATCACGAATGGCAGAGTCCACACCAGTGGTCGCACGGAGAGCAGTAAGAGGAAGGTGAGGCTCATTCCGGACGAAACCCGGGTCACATACACGGAGGTGTCCGAACACGTGGTGCCACTGAACCTGAACTACGCAGGCTGGTGGGGCCATCCAACCTATGCCGGCGGCACTCGGTGAATGGGCTTTGCTGACCGCTGCCTCAGGCCTACACCACAGTCAGGTAGGTCACACATTTGGAACTGAGTCTTGATTACACCATGACAGTGAACACCTTTTAAGGCATAGAACAAGTAACTATACCCCCTTCGATGTGGTGCCAACAAGTCTGTGCATGGCATCACAACCACACGTGTCTGTGGGCCTACGCGGACTACTGCCCTCGGCCTATGCTGTGCACGAGTGGGTCACAGATTTGGAACTGAACATCAGTTATTCAAAAGGTAGAATACATGTCAACGCATGCACGGAGAGGCGTAAGAGGATGACGCGTTGCAGTCCGGAGGGAACAGGATCATCGTTACGGAGGTGTTCAAACACTACCGACAACTGCCCTGGTGTCACTAACTCTGTGCCTCGCCAGCTAACGACACCTGGCTGTGGGCCACTGCTGACCGCTGCCTCCGGCCTACACTGCGGTCCAGTAGGTCACAGTCTTGATTTGGCAATGGTGGAGTTCATGTCAGTGTACCGGCATCATCGCAGACTGCATCCCCGCTCAGCACCTGTGCCACTAGTCTGTTCCCCGACATTCATGGACACTCCCTGGTTGTACATTGGTGGTGTTTGAGTCTATGGACTAGGGGCTAGTTTTCATCCTCATGTAGCTGATACCGAATTGGTGGTGAAAAGGAGGCTGGCGCTTTCCACTCCTCCATTTGCTGCTGCCTGATAACATCAGACCTTCCGCATCATGCCCTGGAGAACACCTTCCACTGTCCCCCGCAACCCTCCGCAACACACACCTCGGACATTGATGGGGACTCACCCAGGTCGCATGGTCCATCTGATTGCACCCCAAGTCACCGTCCCGTGGCTGGGTGCCTGTGCCAGCCGCACTGCATGCGGGGCCACTAACTCTGTGCTGCTCAGGTCTGGGACCCCTGCTTCTGCTATATTGGATGACCTCTGTCACGGTGGTCTTGGGGTCATCAACGCCATGTGTCTGTGGCCCTGCGCTGTCCGCAGGTTCCGGCCTCAACTGCGGGCCACCAGGGCCCACACCTAGATTCGGGTCCTGACCGGCCCGGACGTCGCATCACCACCGCAAGGACCACCGCCATCTGTCAGAGTTGATACGGTGGTCCTGACAGACCTACGAACTTGCTCAGACCTGTCATGGATGCCATCATCAGCCTAATACCCTGCTCAGCACTCCAGGTGCCAGTGCACCGCAATCCATTGTCCGTTACTGATTTAGTTTTTTGCTGTGGAGATGGTGCGCAGCTATGTCACCTGTTGCAGTGGGGCAGCCCTGGGACTATGATGGGGAAGATGTGTCAAGTGTGCATACGGGAGATGGCACATGCAATGGGAGGGCAGGAGGCAACATCCCCAAGGCAAGAATGCAGACTGGAGGTGGCAGTCAAGCTACACACCCGGAACCATTACTGGGTATTGCGCTGTGGACTGCGGACGCAACTGTCACCTCAGCCAGTGTGGGAGACCTGGGACATTGATGAGCAAGTTGATGCAGGTGTAAGACACCCCACTGCATCTGCATCTGCATCAGGACTAACCCAAAGGGACACAATCCTAGCAATTCCTTCACATGAGCGCGCTCATCTCTAGTGCCCCTACCTCAGTGCACTGCAGCTCACGGAAACTCCTGACTGAATATTGGGGGACCTCTCTCCTTGCTCTGGCTCCCACCATGTTGCTGTGCAGTTGACTCTGTTACGCATGTGTTTTCTGTTTCCGTTGCACTAGTGTCCAATGTTCAAGTTGTTGCCAGCACCAAGCATTCCATGCAGACTGGCTTACACTCACCCCACGCACATCCAGCACAGGCATCACTGTACATGTGGCCCTGCCAATAAAGGGGCCGGGCGCATGTGCCCGTAGCCAGTTCGACATGATATGTACGTGTGTTCCTGTGGTCTTGTTGTATGCATGAGGGCCCTGTGCCCTAGGACATTACAGTTTGCTGTGTACATCAGATGCAGACATGTCACCGCAGGCAGTGGGTTGGAGCTTGGACATGTAGCTTTGTCGTCACCCACTCAATTTGTAAGGGGAGTGGCCAGGGCTGTCGTACGCCATGCCAACGTGGGTGTATGACTGCTATTTGCGCACCCCTGGGCATGGTTCTGTACTGTGAATGTGCATCTGCATGTGTCTTTAAGGCAGTGTGGGTCTCCTGTGTGGTGGTCCCTGAGGATGATAGACACCAACGTATGTGTCCTAGCTCGCCTTCCATGGGTTCGGCTCCCACCCCCACCTGTTGGGCCACCTCCTTTTGGCGTGTTGCCACATGGCATTGGGGTGCCATGTGTGGGTGGGTGAAGTGTCGTGTGCAAGCTGTGCTTACGTGTGCTTCCTGCTGTGTGGTCTGTTGCTGGGGCTGTGTTCTCCTCTGAGTAGCTTGTCTGCCCTGGTCCTGGTGGTGGTTTGCGTCGGTGTCAACGGTGTGGTGGTCCTCTCCGGCATCACAGATGTGTTGTCTTCTGCGCTCTGCTGGAGGAGTTGTGTGCCTCTCTGCAATGTGAAGGGGAGATGCATGTTGAAATTGTGTTGACGTGTATGTTGGCGCATTGTTCAGGTTTACATGCAGACTGTTTGGCAATGTACATTGTGATTGTTTGTGAGGTGCTGGATTCTTCTGCGGACAGTGTACATTTGGACTACGTGACAGATGTGAGGTCGTACGCGTACATTTCCATTTCACAGATTCCTGCTCTGTCAGGTGTGGTAGGCATGTTTCTGTGCATGTGCGTAGCCAGTTGTGTCCTCTGTTCTGCAGTGTCGACTATGTGCATTGTACCATGTTTTCGTCGATGTGGGTTTGCTGTTCTTGCTATTTATGTGTGCTACAGTGTGCCAAGGGGATGTGTGACATGATCCTGGGTAATTGTGGGTGTGCAGTGTGGTACGCCTCATTGTGCATATGTGTCATTGTGCCCATCTCTCCCCGTCCACCCAGTCCCTGTCCATTACTTTACCTGTTGATGTTGTCAGATCCTCTCGAGCTGTGTCCATACTCCCTACTCCTAGCACCATCTCCACACTGATGACTGTGGCCTGGGTTTCCTCCAGCTCCTCTTGTGGTGATGGACTGCCACCTCCTGTCGCCGTTGCTGCCGTCCTGTTGGCAGCGGGTTTGTACCTGGTTTAGGTTGTCACGTCCTGCCGCCGCCTCATGGCCTCCTTCGTTGGCCTCCTCTACACTCTGGGTGCATTCACGGTAGTCTGCTTGTGGGTCAGTTGCTGGTAGTGTTCTGTCACCTCCGTGACGCTGGTTTTGTTTGCCTGCGGTCTGCACCCCGTCTTCCTCTCCCTTTTCTCCTTGGCCTTCCCTGTGCCTGTTGTTCCTTGCTGGTGGTCTGTGGGAGTTGTGGGGTTTGCGTTGTTCTCTGCGCTGGGTCAGGGTGCATCCATGTTGCTCTGTGCTTAGGCTTGTTTCTGGTGTGTTGTTTCAGTGGTATTTATGGTGCATTTTCCCACAAGACACGTGGGATTTGCAGGCCTTTGGCTGTTTTTCGCTACTTTTTGTACCGCGATTGGCCTCATTGCATGAATTTTCGTGTTTCACATTTTTGCGGCTTGGCGTTGATTTTGACGCTGACATTTGACACGTTATCTGGTGTCTATCGCATGCTACCGCCTTGTTGTGAATTCCACATTGACACGTGGCTATTTTCCCGCGATGGGCTGCGATATTGAAAGTTGCGTTACGCTACTCTTGTGGCAGTTATCACACGTTCTTGTGAATATACCCCAGAGTTTTTTCCAATGGAGGTAAGGGGATGGAAGAATTCTGGGGCATATCAACAACAGCCGGCGATAATTATCTCTAGGCGCACTTAGCGCCAGGGTAATTATCGCCGGCTAGCGTGAATTTTTATCGCTGAGATAGCGTGCTATTAGCAACGCTTATCTCAATAGCGATAAAAATCCTCACGCTAAGTGGCTAACGTGAGATTATCGCTGGAAACCCAGCGATAATCTCACGTTACCTTGTTGATAGGGACAGACAAACTTAGCCATGATATCCTCCTTCCATAGGATATCATGGCTAAGTCAGAAAAATACCAGACGTAAAAAAGCAGCGTTAACCGTGGTTAGCGCTGCTTTTTTTGTCTCTAACAGGGTTAGCGACATTCTTGATAATAGGAGAAATGTCGCTTAGCGACATTTCTCCTATTATTTTACTCTGGAACGCCCCCTTTGCATCTCATTAGAGATGCAAGGGGAAGCGTAGAGTAAAAGGGTGCTAACATGCAAATTTGCGTGTTAGCACCCTGTTGTTGATAGGGCGCTAGTTTTATCTCTGCTTTTTTGGCTTTTAAAGCCAAAAAAGCAGAGATAAAGCCCTTGTTGATATGCCCCCAAGTGTTTTTGAAAGCCTTCTTCACTTATATGGTACTGATGGCCATTGTAGTGATTACTTGTAGGAGAAACCCTCCATCCTCTCGAAAATGTGGGGTTAGTCTAATAGCACAATCAAAGAATTCAGGGGCATATTATCAAGCACGGCGTTAAAATTATCGCCGCTTTAGCGGGAGAAAACTGCCGCTAAAGCGGCGATAATGGGCTTGATAATATGCCGCAGAGAATTCGAATAGAAGCCCATGTTCACACCAGAACATGGACTTCTATTGGAATTATCGAGGGCATATTATCAAGCCCATTATCTTCGCTTTAGCTGCAGTTTTCTGCCGCTAAATTGGCGATAATTTTAACGCTGTTTCTTGATAATATGCCCCATAGTCCTTCTCTCGATGCCCTTCAGTCTCTGCCTCAATAGGCATGGTGCTCTATCTAGTTTAGTGATAGAAATATATTTGTTGAGAACTGGATATAATAACAGGCTATTGAAAAAAAGAAAAAAGTTGATATTTTCTTTCTGTCTCATAGAAACCAAACTGTTCCATGAGACGTGTAAATGGTGTGATTCATTATCGAAAATGACCAACTCTTGCTACAATTGTACGCCAATACTTTGACGAAGACAAAACTGGATCACATACAAAACCATTAGCCAATTTCTGAACTGCAGTTTCCATTACACAATCCTGTTTCAATTTGTTTTATGAAGGGAATTTCTGTTGTTGATGTTTTGATCCATCTGTGTTTGAAAATGAGCCCAATATTTGGCCAAGATATATGTTTTACATACATTCAGGGCAAATACAATACACAGGGGCTCCTGGTGCGGCCTGTAGGTATCATTGGTGCCATTTGTTTGGGTTGAAATGTTCAAATTGTTTTCTCCAAAATATTGTGGTCAAACTTTTGTGACTGAAAAAATAGAAGACATTTCACTTACTCCAGTGAGCTCCTGCCTAAATACACCTTGTCTCCCTGTTTCTTAGGCCCATTCTCTTCCATCCACCCCATTGCTGTGCACCTTTTCTCAACTTATTTATCACTTTTTGTTACTCTTTGTAGGCCTCTGTGTGTTTATTTTTCATTTTTTCCTCACCCGCCTGCCTATTTTTGTCAATATTTTTCTTTAGTTTTCCTAGCTATGGCAGATGCAGTAGGTTCTCTGTGGTGGGTTTGCTGTGAAGGCATAAAACAGTAATGGTGAAGGTATTAAAGTATAATTGCATTCTTCTGAAGTAGTTCTCAGTGGTGACTTTGCTGTGAATGTATTGCTCTGTAATTACATTCATTTGCAGTGGTTACTCTGTGGTAGTTTTGCTCTGATGGTATTACTCTGTAATTGCAGTACTCTAAAGGGGTTTCTCTGTGGTGGCTTTGCAAAGAATGTATTACTTTGTAATTACAGTACTCTGCAATGTTTCACCTATGGTAGTTTTGCTCTGAAGATATTTATCTAGCATGACATTCCTCTGCTGTAGTTTATCTGTGGTGGCTTTGCTGTGAAGGCATTACTCTGTAATTACATTCCTTTGCAGTGGTTACTCTGTGGTAGTTTTGCTCTGATGGTATTACTCTATAATTACAGTACTCTGAAGGGGTTTCTCTGTGGTGGCTTTGCTGTGAAGGTATTACTTTGTAATTACAGTACTCTGCAATGTTTCACCTATGGTAGTTTTGCTCTGAAGGTATTTATCCAGCATGACATTCCTCTGCTGTAGTTTATCTGTGGTGACTTTGCTATGAAGGCATTACTCTGTAATTACTTTCCTTCACAGTGGTTCATCTGTGGTAGTTTTGCTCTGAAGGTTTATTCTGGTATGACATTCCTCTGCAGTTGTTTCTCTGTGGTGGTTTTGCTGTGAAGTTATTACTCTGTAATTACATTACTCCACAGTGGTTTCTCTGTGGTGGCTTTGCTGTGAAGATATCAATCTGTCATTATATTATTCTGCAGTGTTGTTTCTGTGGTGGCTTTGCTTTAATGCATTACTGTGTAATGACTTTCCTCTGCAATGGTTCCTCTGTATTAGTTTGCCCTGAATGTATTTATCTGGCATGCCATTCTTCTGCAGTGGTTTCACTGTTGTGTTTTTTCTTGTGATAGTATTACTCTAGCATGCTATTCATCTGGAGTAGTGTCACTGTGGTGGTTTTGTTGTGACTCTATTACTCTAGTATGACATTCTTCTGCAGTGATTTCACTGTGGTAGTTTTGCTGTGAAGGTATTACTTTGTAATTACATTCCTCTGCAGTTGCTACACTGGTGGTTTTGTTGTGACAGTATTACTCTAGTATAGCATTCCTCTACAGTGGTTTCTCTGTGGTGGTTTTGCTGAGATGGCGTTACTCTTATATGACATTTCTTTGCAGTGGTTTGAGTGTAGTGGTTGGTTTTGTTGTGATGGCATTACTTTGGTATGTCATTCTTCTGCAGTGGTTTCACTATGGTGGTTTTGCTGTGATGGTATTAATATGATATGACATTCTTCTGCAGTGGTTTCAAAGTGGCAGTTTTGCTGTGATGGTATTACTCTGTAATTGCGTTTCTCTGCAGTGGTTCCTCTGTGGGGGTTTTTGCTGTGATGGTATCACTCTAGTATGACATTCTTCGGCAGTGGTTTCACTGTTGTGGTTTTGTTGTGATGGTATCACTCTAGTGTGACATTCCGTTGCAGAGGTTTCACTGTTGTGGTTTTGTTGTGATGGTATTAATCTGATATGACATTCTTCTGCAGTGGTTTCACTGCTGTGGTTTTGTTGTGATGGTATTAATCTAATATGACATTCTTCTGCAGTGGTTTCACTGTTGCGGTTTTGCTGTGATGGTATCACTCAAGTGTGACATTCCCTTGCAGAGGTTTCACTGTTGTGGTTTTGTTGTGATGGTATCACTCTAGTGTGACATTCTTCTGCAGTGGTTTCACTGTTGTGATGGTTTCACTCTAGTGTGACATTCCCTTGCAGAGCTTTCACTGTTGTGGTTTTGTTGTGATGGTATCACTCTAGTGTGACATTCCCTTGCAGTGGTTTCACTGCAGTAGTTTTGCTGTGATGGCCTTAATCTGATATGATATTCTTCTGCAGTGGTTTCATTCTGGTGGTTTTGTTGTGATGGTACTAATGTGTTATGACATTCTTCTGCAGTGGTTTCACTGTTGTCGTTTTGTTGTGATGGTATCACTCTAGTGTGACATTCCCTTGCAGTGGTTTCACTGCAGTAGTTTTGCTGTGATGGCCTTAATCTGATATGATATTCTTCTGCAGTGGTTTCATTCTGGTGGTTTTGTTGTGATGGTACTAATGTGTTATGACATTCTTCTGCAGTGGTTTCACTGTGGTGGTTTTGCTGTGATGGTATTACTCTGTAATTGCGTATCTCTGCAGTGGTTCCTCTGTGGGGGTTTTGCTGTGATGGTATCACTCTAGTATGACATTCTTCTGCAGTGGTTTCACTGTTGTGGTTCTGTTGTGATGGTTTCACTCTAGTGTGACATTCCCTTGCAGAGGTCTCACTGTTGTGGTTTTGTTGTGATGGTATCACTCTAGTATTACATTCTTCTGCAGTGGTTTCACTGTTGTGGTTTTGTTGTGATGGTATCACTCTAGTGTGACATTCCCTTGCAGTGGTTTCACTGCAGTAGTTTTGCTGTGATGGCCTTAATCTGATATGATATTCTTCTGCAGTGGTTTCATTCTGGTGGTTTTGTTGTGATGGTACTAATGTGTTATGACATTCTTCTGCAGTGGTTTCACTGTGGTGGTTTTGCTGTGATGGTATTACTCTGTAATTGCGTTTCTCTGCAGTGGTTCCTCTGTGGGGGTTTTGCTGTGATGGTATCACTCTAGTATGACATTCTTCTGCAGTGGTTTCACTGCTGTGGTTCTGTTGTGATGGTTTCACTCTAGTGTGACATTCCCTTGCAGAGGTTTCACTGTTGTGGTTTTGTTGTGATGGTATTAATCTGATATGATATTCTTCTGCAGTGGTTCCTTCGATGTGAAGAAGTGGCAGGAAGGAATGTGGTGTAACTCAGTATCATCTCTGCCACCCTGGGGTGTGGTCCAGCTGGAGCCTGGTAATGCAGGCTGCCTGTGTCAGCTCCAGGATGAGGCTGGCATAGATGTGATCTCGCCTCTGTGGGAGAGCAGGATTTGGAACAGGCCCACTGAGGCTAATCGACACATCCAATTAAACATTTCTCAGACCCCCAGGATATGACAGCATTGATTTCAAATATTTTCAGCAGAAAGAAAAATATGGGCACAGAGAACTGCAATTTCAGCTTCAATTAAGTCTAATTAAAATGATCAGACACAGTTATTAAACTTCTCATGTTTGCAGTGCAGGTGTGCCGCTGATATCAGCGCAGGCTTTGGCAGAACGCTGGGCTTCAAGGGAAGAAGATCCTACATAAGGGGATGGCAGATGCTCTCTGGGAGCCAGAGCAGAATTCAGAGGCATCAGGGTAGCTTCACAGAATTATATATAGGAGCTGCGTTTATGGAATCTCTCTGAGCAGCTGTATGCAAATGTGAACTGCTGTAGGGAATCAGAGCTGCTGTATGCAAATGTGGCCTGCTTTCAGGGAATCAGAGCTGTTTTATGCAAATGTGACCTGCTTTTCAGAGCTGTTTTAAGAATAAGAGCTGCTTCATGCAAATGTGAAATTGCTTAAGATAATCAGATCTGCATTAAGAATCAGAGCTGCTTTATGCAAATGTGAACTGCTTTTAGAGAATCAGAGCTGTTTTAAGAGTTAGAGCTGTTTTATGCAAATGTAAACTACTTTTAGAGATTCAGAGCTGTTTTAAGAATCTCAGCTGCTTATGCAAATGTTTAAGAATGAGAGCTGCTTTTTGCAAACGTGAGGTGCTTTTAGGGAATCAGAGCTTGTTAGAACCGGGATCCTTAGTTGGCTGAAGTAGGTACCTTACGCCAAGTAGGGACCCTCACCTCTACATCAGGGAACGGAAGGATACCTTCTCAGATAACCCCTGCTCATCCCCTTGGTAGCTTGGCACGAGCAGCCAGGCTTATCTTCGGCAAATGTGTAAAGTATTTGCAACCACGCTCCCAGTGACCCAATGGTGACACCACTAAAGGACTCCACACAAGTTTCATATAAAAGCAAGTATAAGTTTATATAAAAAGATATACGATGAGACCACACGATAAAAATCCAACATATGCGTATTTGTAATATACCTCCTCGCCGGTTATTAGGCCAGCCTGCTCTTGTAAGCTCTGGCAATATTAATGAGCAATTCTAGGTGATCCTGTGCAGTCCTAATGCAATGCTATGCAGTTCGTAATGCAAGACTCAGGCAGTTTGCAATGTGAAAATAATGCAGTTCGTTATTCAAACTAATGCAATGCATAATACAACAATCAGGCAGTTTGTTATGCAGAAATAATGCAATGCGTAATGCAACAATCAGGTAGATCGTTCTGCACACTAATGCAATGGGTAGTACAACAATCGGGCAGTTCGTTATGCAGAAAGAATGCAATGTGTAATGCAACAATCAGGTAGTTCGTTCTGCCAACTAATGCAATGCGTAATACAACAATCAGGCAGTTCGTTATACAGAAATAATGCAATGCAGAATGCAACAATCAGGTAGTTCGTTCTGCAAACTAATGCAATGCGTAATGCAACAATTAGGTAGTTTGTAATGCAGAATTAATGCAATGCGTAATACTCTCCAGCACCGATCACGGTACTTCAGATGGTCTCTCCGCCCCTCGTACTGACTCACGTTCAGTTCCCGTCAACATATGCCCCCAACACGGGTCTGGTGTAAACCACAGTGCAGCTCCACGCTCCGGCCCTGGTACTGCCACTCCTTGGCACGTACTGGCCACGATACAAGCTGGAACAGAGGCTCGCACTGCAAGAAGGGGAGAGGCCAGGAGCGTCTCTCGCTGAGCATGCACCCCGCCCCTGGCGCCGTCACACGTTACCTGGGGGGTGCAACCTCGCTCTCCTCTCGCGACTTGGGCCTCCAATGCGACTTGCTTGATTCCGGACCGATGACGATAAGAAGATCTCAGGCTGTAACAGGGCACACACAGCGTCACTGAGACTCCCTTGAGCCTCGGTTGTGCACGGTCACAGGGCAATCCTCACGAAGGTCTCAGGCTGCACGAAGCAGACGCACACAGCATCTCTGAAACTCACTTGAGTTCCGGGTGCACACGATCACAGGGCAATCCTCACGACAGTCTCAGGCTGCATGAAGCACACGCACACAGCGGCGCTTAGACTCACTTGGAATCCAGGTGCCCACGATCACAGGGCACGGTTTACAAAGGTCTCAGGCTGCACAAAGCACACGCACACTTCTGAGACACTTCTGGAAACTTTTGTGTTCCTGAGTTTCCAGAAGAGGGAGCCGGATCACCTTGGGCCCTTGGGGTTAAGTTACTTCAGGACACAGCACAGAAAAGTCCTTTCAAGCAGGGGGACAGAGCACACAGCAAAGTCCCTTTAGCCTCTCCTTGGTTAAAGCAGCAAACTGCAGGCCAGCCCCAGAACACACATCAAGGGTCAGTCCTTTCCTTCAGTCTATTCAGCTGTTTCTTCCTTGGCAGAGGTTCCTCTTGACCACAATGTAATTTCAGTCCTTTACAGTCTTGAACAGGTCCACTCCTGTTCAGTCTTGCTCAGTTCCATTCCAAAGTCCAGGGGTTTCCGCTCTCATAGTTATACCCCAAAATATATTTGAAGTCTTTGTGTTCAGGGCGGCACTGACCCCTGTCTAAACCAGTTCTGAGTGTCTCCCTGCCAGTGACACCTTATTCCTTTGATAGTGGGGGGTTAATCACTCAGCAGGGGATGAAGCCATTGTTTTTTTGCGGCAGTCCAGCCCTCTTCACCTCCAGGGGCTACTCCTCTCCCCTACACTCCAGATGCAGCTCAGCCTGTTGCTGTCTCACCTCCTCCCCTGGGTCAAGACATTCCCAGATCCTATCACTTTCAGATCCAGACAATCAATCCACAACCAGGCAGAGACACAGAAATGTCAGAGCACAAAAACCCAGCCACTTTTAAAAGAGTGGTTTCTAAACACACAATGCAAAAAACACCTTCACAAAAAATGTGTTATTGAATTGTGAGTTCAGATATACTAAACTTCAACTCTCCATCTTAAGCCTTTGAGAAGATAGGCTGGAAACATATTACACAGCCTCTCCATTCTGCCCTATGGGCAAGATGGCCTTTCAACAGTGAAAAACTAAATGGAAAGTATTTCACTGTCAGGACATGGTACACACTTCAGTACCTATCCTACCTTTCACGTACACTGCACCATAACCAGGTGGTACCTTGGGCCTACCATATGGATGTCTGATGTGCAAAGAAACAGAAGGGTAAGACCTGGCAAGTGGGTGCACTTGTTAGGACAACATGGCAGTTTAACAAACTGCGCGCAGGCACTGCAGTGACAGGCCTGAGTTTTCTCTTTAAGGCTACTTGTGTGGATGGCACAATTAGTGATGCAGGCCCACTAGTAGCATTTGCATTACCAGCCCTGGCACACATAGTGCACTTTACTAGGGACTTTACTAGTAAGGCAAACACACCAATCATGGAGAACCAATTACCATTACACTTTACACAGGGAGCACTTGCACTTTGACACTGATCAGCAGTGGCAAAGTGCCCAAAGCATTTAAGTTGGCAACACCATGTCAGAAAAAAGGTCTAGGGGGAAAGAAAAAAGTTTAAGGAACTTTAGCCAAAAAGGGCTAAGTCCAACATAGCTGTTTTAAGAATCTCAGCTGCTTATCCAAATGTTTAAGAATCAGAGCTGCTTTACACAAATGTGAACTTCTTTTATAGAATCAGAGCTGTTTTAAGAATCAGAGCTGCTTCATGCAAATGTGAACTGGTTTAAGATAATCAGAGCAGCATTAAGAATCAGAGCTGCTTTACACAAATGTGAACTGCTTTAATTGAATAAGAGCTGTTTTAAGAATCAGAGCTGCTTGGTGCAAATGTGAGCTGCTTTTAGGGAATCAGTGCTGTTTTAAGAATCTCAGCTGCTTATGCAAATGTTTAAGAATCAGGGCTGCTTTATGCAAATGTGGACTGCTTTTAGGGAATCAGAGCTTTTTTAAGAATAAGAGCTGCTTTATGCAAATGTGAGCTGCTTTTCAGGAATCAGAGCTGTTTTAAGAATCTCAGCTGCATGTGCAAATGTTTAGGAATCAGAGCTGCTTTACGCAAATGTAAACTGCTTTTATAAAATCAGAGCTGTTTTAAGAATCAGAGCTGCTTTGTGCAAATTTGAACTGGTTTAAGATAATCAGGGCTGCTTTATGAAAACGTGAACTGCTTCTAGGGACTCAAAGCAGTTTTAAAAATAAGAGCTCCTTTATGCAAATGTGAGCTGATTTTAGGGAATCAGAGCTGTTTTAAGAATCTCAGCTACTTATGTAAATGTTTAAGAATCAGAGCTGCTTTACGCAAATGTGAACTGCATTTATAGAATCAGAGCTGTTTTAACAATCAGAGCTGCTTTACGCAAATGTGAACTGCTTTTATAGAATCAGAGCTGTTTTAAGAATCTCAGCTGCTTTATGCAAATGTGAACTAGTTTAAGATAATCAGAGCTGCATTAAGAATCAGAGCTGCTTTACGCAAATGTGAACTGCTTTTATAGAATCAGAGCTGTTTTAAGAATCAGGGCTGCTTTATGCAAATGTAAGCTGATTTTAGGGAATCAGAGCTGTTTTAACAATCTCAGCTGCTTATGCAAATGTTTAAGAATCTGAGCTGCTTTATGCAAATATGAACTGCATTTATAGAATCAGAGCTGTTTTAACAATCAGAGCTGCTGTATGCAAATGTGAATTGGTTTATGATAAACAGAGCTGTATTAAGAATCAGAGCTGCTTTATGCAAATGTGAGCTGCTTTTAAGGAATCAGAGCTGTTTTAAGAATCTCAGCTGCATGTGCAAATGTTTAAGAATCAGAGCTGCTTTGTGCAAATTTGAACTGGTTTAAGATAATCAGGGCTGCTTTATGAAAACGTGAACTGCTTCTAGGGACTCAAAGCAGTTTTAAGAATAAGAGCTCCTTTATGCAAATGTGAGCTGATTTTAGGGAATCAGAGCTGTTTTAAGAATCTCAGCTACTTATGTAAATGTTTAAGAATCAGAGGTGCTTTACGCAAATGTGAACTGCATTTATAGAATCAGAGCTGTTTTAACAATCAGAGCTGCTTTACGCAAATGTGAACTGCTTTTATAGAATCAGGGCTGTTTTAAGAATCTCAGCTGCTTTATGCAAATGTGAACTAGTTTAAGATAATCAGAGCTGCATTAAGAATCAGAGCTGCTTTACGCAAATGTGAACTGCTTTTATAGAATCAGAGCTGTTTTAAGAATCAGGGCTGCTTTATGCAAATGTAAGCTGATTTTAGGGAATCAGAGCTGTTTTAACAATCTCAGCTGCTTATGCAAATGTTTAAGAATCAGAGCTGCTTTATGCAAATATGAACTGCATTTATAGAATCAGAGCTGTTTTAACAATCAGAGCTGCTGTATGCAAATGTGAATTGGTTTATGATAAACAGAGCTGCATTAAGAATCAGAGCTGCTTTATGCAAATGTGAATTGGTTTAAGATAATCAGAGCTGCATTAAGGATCGGAGCTGCTTTATGCAAATGTGAACTGCTTTTAGGGAATCAGAGCTGTTTTAAGAATCTCAGCTGCCTATGCAAATGTTTAAGAATCAGAGCTGCTTTATGCAAATATGAACTGCATTTATAGAATCAGAGCTGTTTTAACAATCAGAGCTGCTGTATGCAAATGTGAATTGGTTTAAGATAAACAGAGCTGCATTAAGAATCAGAGCTGCTTTATGCAAATGTGAATGGGTTTAAGATAATCAGAGCTGCATTAAGGATCGGAGCTGCTTTATGCAAATGTGGACTGCTTTTAGGGAATCAGAGCTGTTTTAAGAATAAGAGCTGCTTTATGCAAATGTGAGCTGCTTTTAGGGAATAAGAGCTGTTTTAAGAATCTCAGCTGCTTATGCAAATGTTTAAGAATCAGAGATGCTTTATGCAAATGTGAACTGCTTTTATAGAATCAGGGCTGTTTTAAGAATCAGAGCTGCTTTGTGCAAATTTGAACTGGTTTAAGATAATCAGGGCTGCTTTAGGCAAACGTGAACTGCTTCAAGGGACTCAGAGCATTTTTAAGAATAAGAGCTGCTTTAGACAAATGTAAGTTGATTTTAGGGAATCAGAGCTGTTTTAAGAATCTCAGCTACTTATGCAAATGTTTAAGAATCAGAGCTGCTTTATGCAAATGTGAACTGCATTTATAGAATCAGAGCTGTTTTAACAATCAGAGCTGCTGTATGCAAATGTGAATTGGTTTTAGGGAATCAGAGCTGTTTTTAGAACCAGAGCTGCTTTATGGGGATCAGAAACACTTTACGAAATAGATCTGCTCTATGGTCATTAACAATTGAATATAATGGGAAACCCAATCTACCCTTGAGGGCTTGGGCAAATCAAATGAACGGGTAGAAAGCGCCTTCAAGGATCTATTTAAAATACTCTGTTCTATTGCTTTTGATATATATTTTTAGCTGCAAGAATTATTAATAAACTCGCCAAAGAGATATTATTTGAATGCTTTTTATCAAATAAATATTTTTGTTCCTTGTGAGGACATAAGAACCAATAAACTAATCACAAAACAATGAATATTCAAAACACGGGTATATATATAAAATAATTATTTTACCTTTTGAAATTTATCAAGGGTACTCCACAGATATACAGACAATGTAACAAGAGGAAAATAAATGCAGTTATATAATCCTTCAATGCCACTATTGTACACACTTCTTCTTGTTGTACATTATTTGCCAGAAGAGAATGTAAATGTCGACCTTTCGGTCTCTATGCATTTGTCCATGAGACCATCTTCAGGACTATCATAAATTTAACAGTTGACCCCTGAGTGGTGTTTCCAAAGATTCAAGAATTATAGAATGCAACTGATACGTATATGTCAAATCAGTCGTCGTTCTGTAGCTTTTATTTGGAGTAAAAAATCATCAAAGGATGCAGGTAAGTAAATTCTGGTGCTTTTTGGACGGTGTAATTGAATTTCCAGTCCCCAGCGACTTCTCAATTAAAGGAATTTATTCTGTTGAGTTTTGTTACGCAGCGACATTTCGGCAGTCTTAAGTCGGATTAGTATCTGGTGATTAGAGCTGCTCTACATCAACTCTTTAGAGCTCTTCTAATGAAATCATAACTTCTGTATCACAGGCTTTGCTGCTTGAAAGGACTTTGAGCTGCTTCTTAAGAATCAGCTGCTTTATATGGGTCTGAGCTGCTTTGTGGAAATCAGAACTTTCTTTAGAGAAGAATTCAGGCTATTTTAAGGGAAACATCGCTGTCTTATGGGAATCAGAGGTGCTTTATAGTAAATGATCATATATGCGCTATGGGAATTATTAGAGCTGCTGTAATGGAATCTGCGCTGCCGTATTGGAACCGCCAGAGCAGTTGTATGGGAATCAGAGCTGCTTTTGGGAAATCGAGTTGTTTTAGGGGTGGCAAAGCTACCCGGCATGAGTTTATCTATAAGCTGTTTTATGGGATTGAGATCTGTTTCCTGGGAATCAGGGCTGCTTTATGGAACTCAGAGCTGCCTGTAGGGATGGGACCTGCTTTACAGGAATCAGACCTGCTCTGTGGGTGCCATTAGAGCTTCTACATGAGAATCAGAGCTGTTGCATGGGAATCAGAGTCCTTTTATTGGAATTTCTGCTATTTTAAGGGAATCGGAACTGCTTTATGGGACTCAGAGCTGTTGCATGGGAATCAGAGTTCTTTTATTGGAATTTCCGCTATTATTAGGGAATCGGAACTGCTTTATGGGACTCAGAGCTGTTGCATGGGAATCAGAGTTCTTTTACGGAATCAATGCTGTTTTATATGAAGCCGGACCGCGTTTGGTGAATCTGAGCTTCTTTGTTGGAATCGTTAGAAGAGAGCTTACAGTATGAGAATCAGATCTCCTGTATGAAAACAGGAGGTGCTGTACTGGAATCCAAGATGCTGCATATAAATCAGAGCTTCTATACAACAATCAGAGCTGTGTTATGGAAATCAGAGCTGCTTTAGGAGAATCAAGGCTGCTGAATGGGAATTGGAGCTGCTGTTGTCAGAATCCAGCAGAAAATGATATTCAATCAAGGAGAGTTAAGCAGGGCCGGAGCGGACATCAGGCGTTTCCCTGGGAGGCTGCAAGAGGGGGGACCGGGTTTGTTACTGGGGGCTGGTTTTGGAGCAGTGCTGCAATATCTGCCCCCAGTAACAAAAGCAGCAGTGCTGGGGGTCAGTTTAGTTAAGCAGCAGTGCTTCACACTAGAACCCTCGCCCAAACCCCTCCTCTCCCTCCCCTGGCTCCAGGGGTCTGTCCGATAAAATTGCCAGGGCTGCTTTGTGTTCTCAGTCCAGCCCTTGAGTTAAGGGCTAGAGTTTACACTGCAGGGGACGATTAAAGATAGTTCAGAAACAGCAGTTTAGTCAGGAGAGCTGGAAGGTTTTAAATACCGGTCCATGGAGGCTGGGGCTGAGAAAGGAGGAGGGACTAACAGGGCAGACTCAGACTGAGGCCAATCAGATTTTCAGGATTACAATACCTGGTACTTCCAGAGCAACATAAGAAGTGTCAGTACAGGAACCGTATTGCCTCGCACCTTTCTAGGTTGTATGGTTCCTACTCGCATTCCGTTCATTCACCGTATCGCTTCCTGCACCTTTGTGGTTTTCTCCCTCCTTCTGTGCATTTCCCTTCATCTTCAGTGTTTATTTTTGGCAGTTTTACGGAGCCCAAACTAAAACAGAGTGTAGAAGTCAGCTTTTGTTTGTGCTATGTTATTAAACTTCCCAAAACAGAGTGCTGAATGTCTGCCACCATACATACCAATAGACCCAAATCAGGTAAATTGCCTCTGCTTCAGTAAAAATCAGTGGGGAAAATACATGCTCCAGATTATACTTTTTTTAACCTCCCGATTGCCTGCTCTAGCATGCTGTCATGTATGCTCGCAGATGTGTTACGTCGGCGACCATTGCTGTTATGGATCTCAGTTTGCTTCAAGTCAGAAACAGAACTTAGTGGGCTTCTAATTAAAGACAGTTTAAGCCTAGTTCGTGCTGATAGAATCCTGTGGTAATTATTTGTCAAGGCTTATTTTACAGAGATGCTGATGTGGCATGGGCCAAACATACTGCTATGGACATCTCATGAAATGCTAGAGAGGCCCTAGACCTGACTAAACGCTCTGTAAGACCTCATGCAATACTGAAAACCATGCCCCTCCTACAACCTTATTAATCGATTGTTACATCAAACAACCATTGATTATCTTTCACACGGTTTAGGCTGAACGTGTTTCACTATCCACTCTCGGTTCGAAGAGGGTAGCACAAGGTCAGTAATCTAGAACCCTGTAGCTGTGACTTGGGGCCTGATTTAGATTTAGGCGGGTGGGTTACTCCGTCACAGCGGTGATAGATATCCCTTTCACAATAATATAAATCCCATAGGATATTATGGCATTTGTATTTCGGCGGACGGGATATCCGTCACCGTTATGACAGAGTAAACCGTCTGCCGAAATCAGGCCCTTTGTTTCCAAACAGGACACTTTGAAATTTTTCATGTTCCATTTTCTAAATACTTTGGAAGAATTTTATCATTCACCTCCGTTTAAGCGAACAATTTACTCAGATACAACCTACGGAAACTATGAATTCAATGGACTTTACTGCATATTTGTCTGTCCTTCAATTAGCACGTTATGGACTTTATAAAGCTTTGCATGGTTATATACAATTCCGGAAGAGATGTTATTACTCCCTTGCAGGGAACTATTTTATTTATCTAACACCTGTTCTGATATATTTGTTATCCCTCCCTGGTGTATGTGTCTATTTTTATGCTGTATGCCTTTTAGCTGGAGCAATTAAAATAAGAAATATGTTGGATTTTAAATGCTGAATTATTTCTGTCCTGATTTTTATTGAAAAAAAGTATAAAGAAGGATTTGATGTTCCTTTGCTTTGAATTACTGTGACCATTATCGCATTGAGCATACTGTGGCAGGATGTGGAGGGAGGTTTTGACAATATTCCAGAGTGAATATATGCCTCTTATTACCATATTTACTGTTTATATATCTGCTATCAGACTATTCTCTTACTAAAGAAACAAACCATGTGATCCCAGCTCGAGGCTGTGACTTCAGTGAGATGTGCCAAGAATTGTCTCTTTCCGTTCCCCGAAACTCCATTTACCCTTGTGGGGATTGCATTGACTGTGACTTGAAATATTAGCACACAGCTCATTAATCTCCTTAGAGAGGAGGATTGGATAATTGTCACCGGAGGTTCTGTCACCACTTTCTCCCACTGGTGAAGATTCACGACAGCTGCATGCGAATCAGAGCTGCACTGTGCGAATCAGAGCTGCTGTATGTGATTCAAACCTGCTTCATGTGAATCATAGCTGCTGTATGTGAATCAAAGCTGCTGTATGTGATTCAAAGCTGCTTCATGTGAATCAAAGCTGCTTCATGTGAATCAGAGCTGCTGTATGTGAATCAGAACTGCTGTATGTGAATCAGAACTGCTGTATGTGAGTCAAAGCTGCTTCATGTGAATTAGAGCTGCTGTATGTGAATCAGAGCTGTTGTATGTTATTCAAAGCTGCGGTATGTGAATCAGAGCTTCTGTATGTGATTCAAAGCTGCTTCATGTGAATCAAAGCTGCTGTAAGTGATTCAAAGCTGCTTCATGTGAATCAAAGTTGCTTCATAAGAATCAGAACTACTGTATGTGAATCAGAGCTGCTGTATGTGATTCAAAGCTGCTTCATGTGAATAAAAGCCCCTGTATGTCAATCAAATGTGCTGTATGTGATTCGGAGGTGCTGTATGTGAATCAAATCTGCGGCATGTGAATCAAAGCTGCTGTATGTCAATCAAAGATGCTTTATATGTATCGCAGGCGTTTTATGTGATTCGGAGCTACTGTAAGTGGATCTGATCTGCTGTATGTGAATCAGAGCGGCTGTATGTGAATTAGATCTGCTGAATGTGAATCAGATCTGCTGAATGTGAATCAGATCTGCTGTATGGGAATCAGATCTGCTCTATGTGAAGCAAAGCTGCTGAGTCAAAGGTTCTGTTCATGAATCATAACTGCTGTATGTGAATCAGAGTTACTGTATGTGGGTCAGGGGTGCTGTATGTGAATCAAATCTGCTGTATGTTAATGGGATGCGCAGCATAAATCAGAGCTGCTATATGTGGATCTGATCAGCTGTATGTGAATCAGATGTGCTATATGGGAATCAGATCTGTACAATGTGAATCAAAGCTGCTGAATCAACATTACTGTTTGTGATTCAGAGGTGCTCTGTGTGAATTAAAGCTGCTGTACGTGAATCAGATCTGCTCTATGTGAGTAAGGGGTGCTGTATGTGAATCAGATCTGCTCTATGTGAGTAAGGGGTGCTGTATGTGAATCAGATCTGCTCTATGTGAATCAAAGCTGCTGAATCAAAGGTTCTATATGAGAATCAGATCTGCTGTATGTGAGTTGGGGTACTGTATGTGAATCAGATCTGCTGTATGTGAGTCGAGGTGCTGTATGTGAATCAGATCTGCTGTATGTGAGTCGGGGTGCTGTATGTGAATCAGATCTGCTGTATGTGAGTCGGAGTGCTGTATGTGAATTAGATCTGCTATATGTGAGTCAGAGGTGCTATATGTGAATCAGAACTACTATAGGTGGCTCAAATCTTCTGTAGGTGAATCAACGCTGCTGAATCAAAGTTAATTTATGTGAATCAGATCTGCTGAATCAAAGGTAATGTATGTGAATCAGATCTGCTGTATGTAAATTAAAGCTGCTGTATGTTAATCAGATCTGCTCTATGTGAATCAAAGCTGCTGAATCAAAGGTTCTGTACGTGAATCAGAGCTATTGTATGAGAATCAGAGCTGCTGTGTGTGAATCAGAGCTGCTGTATGTGAATCAGAGCTGCTGTGTGTGAATCAGAGCTACTGTATGAGAATCAGAGCTGCTGTGTGTGAATCAGAGCTGCTGTACGTGAATCAGAGCTGCTGTATGTGAGTCAGAGGTTTTGTATGTGAATCAGAGCTACTGTATGTGAATCAGACCTGCCCTATGTGAACCAGATCTGCTTTATGTGAATCAAAGCTGCTGCAAGTGAATCAAAGTTGCTGAATCGAAGTTTCTGTACATGAATCAGAAGTGATGTGTGAAACACAGCTGCTCTGTGTGAATCAGCTTTTGTATGTGAATCGGATCTGCTAGCTACTGTATGTGAATCAAATCTGCTGTGCATGAATCGGTGGTACTGTATGTGAATCAGAGCTACTGTATAACAGCCTCTTTGAAGGACCTGTTTTTTGTGGAGGTAGGGTGCCATGGGCATAAGCAATCTATCCCCTCATGGTTTAGTGCTCAATATAGAAATGCCAAAACCGATTTATTAGCAGCAATAAAATCCAAAGACAAGAGCCGAATGTGCTCGAGTCACGTGCAGGAATGCCATTAAGTTGGCTAAAATAGACAGGGACCAGGCTTCATGGGATTCTCTCCTCCAGACCCTCTAGTACAAAGACTCCAGGGCTTTCTGGAATATAGTTAGTTACCTTTGGGAATAGCGAAGCAAGAACCAACATTGAGCCCAACATTGCGACCGAAGTATGGAATGGGCACTTTCAGCCATTGTATGATGGGCTGGAGAGACAGGAGGGAGGAGTGAACACTGTTACTGGCCAGCACAGCACATAAGTAGCGTGCACCACAGATAATTTGTAGGACTTTCCCCCTATAGCTGTCATAGAAGTAGGTAGTGCTATATCTAAAATAGCTCCTCTAAGGCACTTGACTGACATTGACAAAATACCGGATGACTCGTATCTTAAAGAACCAGAGGTCTGGGGCTCATATCTGTGGGTAATTTTTAATGCTATATTGGGGGATTGCCCATTCCTAAATCATGGGCTAGTGTAGAAATAATATGTGCGTAGAAGAAAGATTCCCCCCTGCTACCTGAGAACTACAGACCCATCAGTGTAATGTAATAAATGTAATGCAGAAGGTTTTTACCAGGATAACACTGGTGCGGCTAAAGAGTGGATGGAGGACCCACTGGCGTAAGGAAACTTGAGGAGGCCCCCTGCAAGGTACGTGATATTTGAATGGGTTAAGAGATAACGATGCTCCTAAGAACTGTTCCTCCAAAACCATGATGTTTGCCAACAACACTTTACTTTTGTCAAAATTTCCTATGGGCATGAACAGAATCCTAGATGGGTTTAGCTCCTTTTGTTCTTTGCAGGGTCTTGAGGTCATGTCGCCAAGACAAATTTATGGTCTTTAATCCAGTGCCCTCCACACAAGCCAACCCTTTATTGAAATGATTTAGGATTGAGTCCTGTCACCGAGGGAATTAGCTTAAGACCTCTCCTCTTTTGGAGGAGAATCTGGACTACTCCAGAGCTGGTAGCATATAGACTTGCCCTGGAGGAAATATTGGAAACACCTGTGGCAAAGAGCTTACCCTGGCCCTCCTATATCAGGGATACCCTGTTTAGTATCAGAGCAGCGTCTTTATGGTGCGATCCTGCAGCAGCAGTGTTGGTAATTTCTAGGAGGAAACTTGTGGACAGCTTCAAGGGGTTCAAGGGCTCTTCTCTAGTGAGGGTGTAACCTTGGACTCTCGCATTCAGAGATTCTTCGAGATCAAAGATGTTTTTAGCGCAGAGACATACCTGGATGAGATACAGCCAGTTTTAGCCAGGAAACTCCACCTTCAATTCAGGCGCGATATCCTCCTGCTGCGCATTTTTACTAGCTCCTGGAGTCAGGAGCAGGATTGGAAATGCCCTTCATGAGGAGTCTTAGAAGAAACCAAGGCTCATGTTCTTTTCTTCTGCCCAGTCTACAAAAAGCATAGGCAAGTGGATAATCCAGATTTGTTGGAATTTAGGAATCTCCAGCTGCCGAACGATCCTTAGATTACTGAAATATGACACTTTTTAACCAATAGTCTTTACTGTCTCAAGGTACCTGTTTTCTATATGGTATGTAAGAAAATGGTTTATATGAAATTTGGCAAATAGATGTTATAGTCTTAACCTTTGGATTTTTAACTGGCTAAAATAGGGTAATTTTAGCTCTTATATTTAGGCCAGTCAATATGAGAAGCGGAATTTGAGATTAATTATTATTAATTGCTGAAAGAGTTTTATGTGGGCATATATTGTACCAGTCCCTGCCGAGATGATGCATGATCAATTATTACTGTGTCTTTAAGGGTTTTTATTATATATAATCAATTAGTACAGTCAACATTATGATATTGGCATTTTTGAACTAATATGGTTTTATAAGTTGAAATACAGAATGATAATGGGGAAAAAGAGCTGGGTAGGCAATCCCACCTACAAGCATATCAACATTTGCAAATTCTTCAAATTGAACTGAACTAGCACAAACCTAACATCGAATAGCATGATGCAAGCTTTCTTAGGTCAAGAGCATTTGGGAGAAATACAGTAGTCTAATGAATCTACTTAGGTTTTATTGTTCTAAAATGTTATCCCCTTAACCACTGTAGTGTGCATTTTTATCCCACCTATTTATGTGCGTATGTTCGAGCTGTCCACACTAGAAAATAATACAGACTAACCGGGTGACATTATGATTGTAATTGTTTTATATACTTCTAAAGTAATGAGCTGTCATTTATATTTATTATGCTCTTAAGTATTTATAATGCTTTTTCACTGTGCACTTTTATGGTTCATTGAACCGAAATAAAGTTGATTGAAATGAAATTAAATGAAGCAGATCTGCTGTATGTGAAGAAGAGCTATTGTACGGGAGTCAAAGCTGCTGAATCACAACTGCTGTATGTGAATCAGAGCTGCTGTATGTGAATCAGAGCTGCTGTATGTGAATCAGAGCTGCTGTATGTGAATCAGAGATGCTGTATGTGAATCAGAGCTGCTGTAAGTGAATCAGAGCTGCTGTATGTGAATCAGAGCTGCTGTATGTGAATCAGAGCTGCTGTAAGTGAATCAGAGCTGCTGTATGTGAATCAGAGCTGCTGTGTGTGAATCAGAGCTGCTGTAAGTGAATCAGAGCTGCTGTATGTGAATCAGAGCTGCTGTATGTGAATCAGAGCTGCTGTACGTGAATCAGAGCTGCTGTATGTGAATCAGAGCTGCTGTATGTGAATCAGAGCTGCTGTAAGTGAATCAGAGCTGCTGTATGTGAATCAGAGCTGCTGTATGTGAATCAGAGCTGCTGTACGTGAATCAGAGCTGCTGTATGTGAATCACATTTGCTGTATGGGAATCAGTGCTACTGTACGTGAATCAGAGCTGCTGTATGTGAATCACAGTTGTTGTATGGGAATCAGTGCTACTGTATGTGAATCAGAGCTGCTGTATGTGAATCAGAGCTGCTGTATGTGAATCACAGTTGCTGTATGGGAATCAGTGCTACTGTACGTGAATCAGAGCTGCTGTATGTGAATCACAGTTGTTGTATGGGAATCAGTGCTACTGTATGTGAATCAGAGCTACTGCATGTGAATCAGATCTGCTGTATGAGAGTCAAAGCTGCTGAATCACAGCTGCTGTGTGTGAATCAGAGCTGCTGTATGTGAATCACAGCTGCTGTATGTGAATCAGTGCTACTGTATGTGAATCAGAGCTGCTGTATGTGAATCACAGCTGCTGTATGTGAATCAGTGCTACTGTATGTGAATCAAAGCTGCTGAATCACAACTGCAGCATGTGAATCAGAGGTGCTATATGTTAATTAGACCTGCTGAATGTGAATCAGAGGTGCTGTATGTGAATCAAAGGTGCTCTAAGGGAATCAGAGGTGCTCAATGTGAATTTGTTCTGCTGTATTTGAATCGGATGTGCTGTATGCAATTTAGAGCTCCTGCGTGTGAATCAGATCTGCTGCATTATGAATCAGAGCTAATATGTGAATCAGAGATGCTGTATGAATCAGAGGTGCTCTATGTAATTCAGATCTGCTGTTTGTGAATCAGAGCTGCTGTATGATCAGAGCTGCTGTATGTGAATCAGAGCTGCTGTATGTGAATCAGATCTGCTGTATATAAATCAGAGATACTGTTTGTGAATCAGATCGGCTGTATGTGAATCAGATCTGTTGTAGGTGCATCAGAGCTCTTGCGTGTGAATCAGATCTGCCGTATGTGAATCAGAGCTGCTGTATGTGAATCAGAGCTACTGCATATGATTTGCGGATGCTGTATGTGAATCAGAGCTACTGTATGTGAATCAGAGCTACTGAATGTGAATCAGATTTGCTGTATGTGAATAAGCACTGTTGTATGTGAATCAGAGCTACTGTATGTGATTGATGGGGCTGTATGAGAATCAGAGCTGCTGTATGCGAATCAGAGCTCGAGTTCCTATCGACGGACGGTACTTGAATTTGCTTCGACTCTGACAATATCATCTCTCTGAATCAAGAACCCCAACCAACGAAGGACCAACTGGCCTTCCTTGTTACACAAGATCAGAATAATCAGAATACTGACTTCCATTATTGCCCTATCTCGCTACAGGCATTCACATGGTATATACTTACCCAACTAAGACCGGATGAAGTATAAACAAAAATCAATGAGGAAACGATAACTCCTCTATACGAATGCAACAATTCATAAGAGTCTTCTTTTGAATTTTCAACTGTCCTGAAGATGGTCTGACTGATTGACGCCCTAACAGACCGAAACGTCGACTGTATTATCCATTTCCACAGCATACATGCACAGTTGATTGTTCTCTAAACATGAGATAGATCTCTGTGTATTTCATTGGATTGGATATTTGTTGTGTCATGAATTGTGGATAATATTTGGTTGTTTTTCTCCCTTCATGCCACATTACACATTTATTTGTTTTCTGTACTCCTTTTTATCAATTGTTTCTATATAAAAAGTTAGTGATTTTTTCACTTTAAAAGATACCCCGTGTGTGTTGTTATATATCTTTGACTAAATTCAATTGAATAACGTATGGTTGAGTATCAGTCTTGAGCTCATATAAAAAGTATTTTGCTTTGCACAAAGAAATTGAACCTTCCTAAAACAAAATCCCTTGTTGGCATTCTACTATTGCAATTGTATGCGAATCAGAGCTGCTGTGTGTGAAATAGAGCTGTTATATGTGAATCAGAGCTACTGTATGTGATTCATGGGTACTGTATGAGAATCAGAGCTGCTGTATGCGAATAAGAACTGCTGTGTGTGTATCAGAGCTGCTGTATGTAAATCAGAGGTGCTGTATGCGAATCAGAGCTGCTGTGTGTGAATCAGAGCTGCTGTATGCGTATCAGATCTGCCGTATGTGAATCAGAGCTACTGAATGTGAATCAGATCTGCTGTATGTGAATCAGTGCTGATGTATGTGAATCAGATCTTCTGTATATGACCAGGGCTACTTCATGTGAATCAGAACTGCTATTTGTGAAGCAGAGCTGCTGTATGCGAATCAGAGCTGCTGTGTGTGAATCAGAGCTGATGTATGTGAATCAAAGCTGCCGTATGTGAATCAGAGCTACTGTATGTGAATCGGAGCTGTTGTATGTGAATCAGATCTGCTATTTGTGAATCAGAGCTGCTGTGTGTGAATCAGAGCTGCTGTAAGTGAATCAGAGCTGCTGCATGTGAATCAGAGCTGCTGTATGTGAATCAGAGCTGCTGTACGTGAATCAGAGCTGCTCTATGTGAATCAGAGCTGCTGTATGTGAATCAGAGCTGCTGTACGTGAATCAGAGCTGCTGTAAGTGAATCAGAGCTGGTGTATGTGAATCAGAGCTGCTGTATGTGAATCAGAGCTGCTGTACGTGAATCAGAGCTGCTGTATGTGAATCACATTTGCTGTATGGGAATCAGTGCTACTGTACGTGAATCAGAGCTGCTGTATGTGAATCACAGTTGTTGTATGGGAATCAGTGCTACTGTATGTGAATCAGAGCTGCTGTATGTGAATCACAGTTGCTGTATGGGAATCAGTGCTACTGTACGTGAATCAGAGCTGCTGTATGTGAATCACAGTTGTTGTATGGGAATCAGTGCTACTGTATGTGAATCAGAGCTACTGCATGTGAATCAGATCTGCTGTATGAGAATCAAAGCTGCTGAATCACAGCTGCTGTGTGTGAATCAGAGCTGCTGTATGTGAATCACAGTTGCTGTATGGGAATCAGTGCTACTGTATGTGAATCAGAGCTGCTGTATGTGAATCAGACCTGCTGTATGAGAATCAAAGCTGCTGAATCACAGCTGCTGTATGTAAATCAGAGCTGCTGTATGTGAATCACAGCTGCTGTATGTGAATCAGTGCTACTGTATGTGAATCAGAGCTGCTGTATGTGAATCACAGCTGCTGTATGTGAATCAGTGCTACTGTATGTGAATCAAAGCTGCTGAATCACAACTGCAGCATGTGAATCAGAGGTGCTATATGTTAATTAGACCTGCTGAATGTGAATCGGAGGTGCTGTATGTGAATCAAAGGTGCTCTAAGGGAATCAGAAGTGCTCAATGTGAATTTGTTCTGCTGTATTTGAATCGGATGTGCTGTATGCAATTTAGAGCTCCTGCGTGTGAATCAGATCTGCTGCATTATGAATCAGAGCTAATATGTGAATCAGAGATGCTGTATGAATCAGAGGTGCTCTATGTAATTCAGATCTGCTGTTTGTGAATCAGAGCTGCTGTATGATCAGAGCTGCTGTATGTGAATCAGAGCTGCTGTATGTGAATCAGATCTGCTGTATATGAATCAGAGATACTGTTTGTGAATCAGATCGGCTGTATGTGAATCAGATCTGTTGTAGGTGCATCAGAGCTCTTGCGTGTGAATCAGATCTGCCGTATGTGAATCAGAGCTGCTGTATGTGAATCAGAGCTACTGCATATGATTTGCGGATGCTGTATGTGAATTAGAGCTACTGTATGTGAATCAGAGCTACTGAATGTGAATCAGATTTGCTGTATGTGAATAAGCACTGTTGTATGTGAATCAGAGCTACTGTATGTGATTGACGAGGCTGTATGAGAATCAGAGCTGCTGTATGCGAATCAGAGCTGCTGTGTGTGAAATAGAGCTGTTGTATGTGAATCAGAGCTACTGTATGTGATTCATGGGTACTGTATGAGAATCAGAGCTGCTGTATGCGAATAAGAACTGCTGTGTGTGTATCAGAGCTGCTGTATGTAAATCAGAGGTGCTGTATGCGAATCAGAGCTGCTGTGTGTGAATCAGAGCTGCTGTATGCGTATCAGATCTGCCGTATGTGAATCAGAGCTACTGAATGTGAATCAGATCTGCTGTATGTGAATCAGTGCTGATGTATGTGAATCAGATCTTCTGTATATGAACAGGGCTACTTCATGTGAATCAGAACTGCTATTTGTGAAGCAGAGCTGCTGTATGCGAATCAGAGCTGCTGTGTGTGAATCAGAGCTGATGTATGTGAATCAAAGCTGCCGGATGTGAATCAGAGCTACTGTATGTGAATCGGAGCTGTTGTATGTGAATCAGATCTGCTATTTGTGAATCAGAGCTGCTGTGTGTGAATCAGAGCTGCTGTAAGTGTATCAGAGCTGCTGCATGTGAATCAGAGCTGCTGTATGTGAATCAGAGCTGCTGTACGTGAATCAGAGCTGCTGTATGTGAATCAGAGCTGCTGTATGTGAATCAGAGCTGCTGTACGTGAATCAGAGCTGCTGTAAGTGAATCAGAGCTGCTGTATGTGAATCAGAGCTGCTGTATGTGAATCAGAGCTGCTGTACGTGAATCAGAGCTGCTGTATGTGAATCACATTTGCTGTATGGGAATCAGTGCTACTGTATGTGAATCGGAGCTGTTGTATGTGAATCAGATCTGCTATTTGTGAATCAGAGCTGCTCTATGTGAATACGAAGTGCTTTATGGGACGCAAACCAACACTACGTCCTTAACTCTTCTCCTTGACTGCTCTTCCATGCTGACCTGGGGACTTTAATGGGCTTCGGAGGACAAGTGCCTATTGTATACCAACTGCTAACTATTCTGCTGGTAAAGAACACCAGCACTCTAGCCTTTGCTAGTGCTTAGTCCTCCCTGTGACTGCATGGATCAGGTAAAAAGTTCAACAAACATAGAACATTATTTTTCTGGATCAGTGTTAGGACAGGATTGGCCCCTGTGTGGTACAAAGGTGTGTATGCCCTGCCCAGAGTGACCCCACTGCATGTGAAATTGGCATCCAGACTTTTTGGTGGCTGCTGACACTAATCTAGCATGTGTGCTGAAAGACTAGACATGCATTGCTATTACAAGGTCTTGCGCTGCTCTCTTTAATGACATGGGACTACTGCCCATGCCTTGTGTTGTTGGCAGATAGGTGGTGGCTGCATCTCAATAGGTTTCTGGATCGGTAATACTAAGCAGACCTTCTTTCTCTTTCTGGAACAATGCATCCTACCAGCCCCACTCATGCACACTTCTGCTTAGATGTGACACTCAGACCCTTGTGCTGAAAACCCATGTGCATGTGCAGTGTGTAGATGTAAGGTGTGAATGGTAGCAAGTCTCAGAGTTGTGTTGAGAGTCTGATTACTGGCACTAGTGAAATCCCTCGTGGATAGCCCCAGCTTTGGCAAGGCACAAGATGGAGGACTGAACACAGCTATCCAAGACAGTGGAAGTGTTTTGCTTTCATTCCTGTAGCAGACAGGAGTGACCCAGACACTGAGATAAGGGATAGGTATGGCCAGTTAGCAGAGGATTGCTGATTAGTCATTCCTGGGTACTGCCGTTTGTTGAAAGTTAGGGGAAGGAGTAAGTCTGTACATTTTGTTGTTAAGAGAGGGAAGTTTATAGGCAGTGTCTGCATTTGTCTCCTCCTGATTGCTACTTTAGGACGGCTGATGACAGTCATGTGCAGAGTTGTAACACTTTTTGGCGTCCATGTTTTGGGATACTTCGACTTTGAGCCAGCATCATCACTTCCTGCTGTGAGAACCATCAACTTGCACAAATTCAGTGGCTGCTTTGCAGCCAGAAAATTACATCTGAAAGGGAACTACCCAAACTGATTACAGGACTTTAGACGGTGGATCAACAACTCTTGTCTTGAAAATAAGTTTTAATGCGGGTCATAAACATACCACTGTGTAGCATGTACAAGTTGTTCTTGACCAAGGAAGGGAGTGTTCTGCAGAGTTCTCAAAGAGCTGCTGTGATCCAATGCCGGTGTCAGCAAGACGGCCAGTCTCTCTGAATTGAGGGGCATCACCTGAAGTCTGCACATCAAGCCTGAGATGCTGTGCATCCGCCTAGCACCTAGAAGCCTGCTTAGAGAGAGAAAGAAAGTGCCTACCTCTGAAAGAGGGGAGGCTCTCCAGAAGGGGAAGCCCATCTCTGTTTCCAGTTTGTGGGGCACTCACATTAAGCTGACTTGTAAGGTGAAAGTGCCTATGAGAGCTGAGGGGTCACCTCCCTCCCTGTGTGGTTCTCGAAGCGAGCTACGTGGGTTCCAAAGGTGTACACCAATAACCACAGCTCAAGGACTGACTCTCATGAACAGGTAAACATGAGGCTGAGTTGATAGAGTAAGGTACTATGCTTAACAATAGAACTGCTACGTGAACATGAAACACCTTGAAAAAACAAGAGAATAGAGGCGCTTGGCAAAACAGGAACAGTTTGATTAATTAAATATAGCGGCCAGGAAACAGGCATAGGGTCTGTTGGTCTGCGGCCTCTTTTTATGCAGTTCATAGTAGGTAATAAAAGTTTTCTGGTGATCCATGTATGGTGAAGAATGTAAGTTGCTACCTTTGGAGTCATAAATTAATTGTCTAATGGAAAATACAGGTGAGCCACAAACTTTCGCGGACACAATGTGGCCAGTGGGTAACGTGCGGTGGCAGCTCCTCCACTAAGGCGGAGGAGCGTCGCCCCACTGCTCAAACGGAAAAATAAAATGATAACGTATCGTTATTATCAGTTTATTTTTCCTATTGAGTCAGTGGCTTTCTGGGAGGGGCGGGCTGGCCAGATCAGGGAGAGGGGTGGTTTACACTCCTTAAGTGCGCATGACTTCTTGGCAGGCCCTCTTGGGCTGGCCAAACAGTCCTGCACACTTTGCACCTTCCCCACCAGGCTTGCTTTACACAGCCTGGTTAGGAACATGCAAAGCCTCCCATTCCCCGCCTGAGCACCAATCCATGGCGCTCGGATCAATCACAACGCTGCACTGCAGTGTTGTGATTGGCTATGGGGAGCCTGGGTGCTTCCTGTTGCTGGTGGAGACAGGAAGAAGAGGATGGAGGAAGGGCATAGCAGCCTGATGTCTGACATGGGGAGTGCGTGATCACTATCTGTGCTGTGATCTGATTGACTCTAATTTCCTAACTTATGTGACATCTGGTGGTTTAGGAGTGCGCATATCCCCTTCGGCCACATGTGTGCTTTATTGGGGCCAATCTCCCTTGACCATTGTACTGTTGTTCATCCTATCTATGGGATTGATCTAAGGTTTCCTGTTCGTGTGTTTGTCTGCTGGCTATGTGCCATCTCACCTGTCACCTATCAATCAATAACCTCAGGCCGGGGTCTCAGTGCTTGCCTGACTACGTATCTGCGAGTTGGGGATGATGTGGTGTTCACATCGGGCGAATTGGTTAATAAAGACGGGATTTCATCCCCATAAATGAATGTATCGTTTTTCATATTAGCATCAACTTTTCCTATATTAACAAAACTACACATTGAAAGGAGGAACGCTTGCCAGTACTCGAATAAGTCAAGTAATGACCTTCTACCTTTGCGAATTCTCGATCATACATGTTCTTCTACTGCTAGATCAGCGTAGTAGTGTGGGGACTGCAGCTGCTGCGCTAGAATGCTAAAGTGGGGTAAGAACTATTGCAGGAGGACACTGTGGCTGGTGTGGGAATTATTGGTATTGGTTGGGACCCTTAGGGCCCGATTCACAGAACTAACTTAAGACAAAATCCTAAACTTACTACCATTTTGGTATTCACAGAATGCACTTACTCATTTCGGTATTCACAGAAGTTAGGAGTCCTAACTTTAGGACTCCTAAATGCCTTCTGTGAATACCGAAAGTCTTAAAGTTAGGATTTTTCTCAGTTTAGGAGTAGTAAAGTTAGGACTCCTAACTTCTGTGAATACCGAAGTGAGTAAGTGCCTTCTGTGAATACCAAAATGAGTAAGTGCCTTCTGTGAATAGCAAAATTATAGTAAGTTTAGGATTTTGTCTTAAGTTAGTTCTGTGAATCGGGCCCCATGTGTGTAGTAGAGCCTGCACTAATGTGTGTAGTATTTTGTGTGCTGTGCTTTAAAAGTGCTTCTCTTTTCTTAAGAGAAGCATTGGGCTGGAAAGTACATTATTTTGTTTGCTGTTTGATTGTTTACGCCTGAATCTCTGCCCCTCCCCTGCAGTCTCTTCCTGAGAATCCTTTGATTGCTCAGCATTGTTATCTTGGGAATGAAATGCAGAATGGGTTGCACTTGACCCAGTTCACAGAGCCATAGCAGGACAGACCCTGGACACCAAAAGGAAATTACCTCACCCACCGTGGTTGTGCCTCAGTGGCAGCTTCTTGCCCTCTGGTGCCCTGAACAGAGTCTGACAATCAGCAAAAAAACATAATGTGCCAATCTGGAAAGGATAAACAGGAACAAAATGCTTGTGCTGTTGATGTCAGTTCCTTGCTTGTTTGTGCACAAGGCGGAAGATGCTCAAAATTGCAGATCCTTTGGGGACAAGGGTTGGAGTGATGGAACTAGGCTTGGACGAAGTTTCTATTACATAGGTTTCATTCGCATAATTTTGGGAATTTTGGGCAATGTTGCTATGCAAAATCCTGCAAAATACACATATACACCACATTGTGTAATAATTTTACGTAGTTTGCTGCAAAATGTTACAGCGAATGAGCAAGAATATCTCAAACGGCAGCTTTTGCCTGCGCCACTTGTGTTGTTTGAGCTTTTTTACCATGAAATGAGTCCTCACATAAAAATTGACACAATGACGCATTTTGCCCTAAAATATACCAGTAAAAGACAAAGTCACATTTTGCATAATTATGTGTATATTGGGTATTTTACTGAAATAGCACCAAATTCCTCAAGAGCAAATTACGCAGATTATGAACATCTCTAATACAAACAAGTGTGGGTGTCATTGGATATAGAGTAGGTGTTCATCATTGAATGCATGAGTCTTGTGACACCCAGGGGCTGATTTATGAGAGGCTTGTGCTGCCGGAGAATCGCTTTTTTGATGCTCCGATGGCGCAAGCCTCAATGCGTAGCTTTGCATGGCCTCATAGAGGCACAAAGCAGCGCAAGTCACTGCCTTACCTTATTCTGCAACAAGGAGGCGTTCCATGGGCATTGCGGTGGGCTTTCCCCATGCAGCACCCCTGGATTTTGACAGTGCCCCAGATTTACTTAATCACGTAAACCTGGGAATGCATCCAAATCTTATGCCTCCCCAGAGCAGATGTAACGAGGAGAAATATTTGTATTTGTCCTCTTTCTATGTCTGCTGCATTCTGTAGCGCACATGGAAAGAGGAAAATGCCTCTAAGCATTGTTTTTCTGCATACAACACGTTGGCGCTAGGTAGTCCATTGTGCACCAGCGCAGGGGGAAAGGACAGAAATGCGCCGTATTTCATAAATACGGTGCAATCCTGCCCTTTCACATGGGCATAGGGCATCATTGCATGGTGACTTGCGGGGCTGCCCTGCGCCAATATCATGTAAATGAGGCCCCCAGAATCTGGCTGTTGCTGCAGGTCTGAGAATTAAGCTTGCACATACTTTCTTTTATTCACGCTATGTTAGGAGTTCCTTGTTTTCAAACTTTTCCAAAGCAGGTTTAAAAGCCACCGGCTCCAGTATGGATTTTAAAGTAACTTGTGTGATATTAGCATAAATCAATGAATGTACATGATTGGGTTTCATTCTGTACAGGTTCTTCACCCCAAAGCTTTCTGGAGACTGTGGGGGCTGTAAAAATAACCTGATGCTATTTAATGTACAAGTCACTCTCCATGTTCACAGCCCCTGGTGATCACAGAGCTGGAATAAACAGAACAACCGGACACCCATTTCTGACACTTCAGCTATTACTGATAATCGTACACGCTTCTCATGTTGTGTACGAATGAAGGGGCATATTAACAAGGGCCGGCGATAAATATCGCAAAGCGCGCTTAGCGCTTGCATATTTATCGCCGGTTATCTCTGGAATTTATCGCCTGGTTTGCGCGTTATTAACAACGCGCATCGCCGAGGCGATAAAAATTCCAGAGATAGTTGGGATATCACCGTTTTCCATGGTGGAAAACGGCGATATCCTAGATGATAGGGCCTGTGGTCTTAGCCACAAAATCCACCCCCCATGTTAGGTATGCCTTAGTCAGGAATTTAACAGACGTTAAATTCCTGCGTTAAGGCATACTTAACGCGATTTTAAAAATCGCTACCCTCCCTTGTTAATATCGCGCAGCTGCCTTCGCGATATTTTCCCAAGGGAGTCTTGTCAGGCACGCCTCCTTTGCATCTCATTAGCGATGCGATCGGAGGCGTGCTGCAACCGGGCGCTAAGTCAGCAAGACACGCGATAGCATGTCTTTGCTGATAAGGCGATGAAATTATCGCCGCTTTTTGCCCGAAAACTGACGCAAAAGCGACGATAATTTCATATCGCCGCCTTGTTAATATGCCCCAAAGGGAGCTGAACACAGCGCAGTGGTAGGCTTGTGAAAGTCAGAAGAATGGTTTGGCTGCGATAAAGACTAAATAAAACACATAGAATCCTAAGAAATAGCTATTTAGGAAATGCAAAATGGAATGTACAAAAATCGCGATTTCCTACTAGTGATTCCTCCAGAGTCGCAATTGCTATTTGGAAATCTCTATTTAGGAAAATCAAAAGCTTTCGTTCCTATGGGCCTACAGGGCCATATGTAAGAATGGGTTTGCTTTACCAATATTGCAATTTCCTAATAAGAAATCACAAATTTGGAAATGTAAATCCAGTGGTGCGTATCGGCCTTAGGCCCCCCTTGAATCATCGTAAACAAAAAGTGGATTGCACTGTAAAAAAGCAACCCACCAGGTTATGGCGCTGTAAGAAGCAGCCCTTCCGAATATGGCACTGTACAAATGCAGCCAGCCATATTATTTATGGTGCTGTTACAAATGAAGCCCGTCAGAGTAAGGCGCAGTAAGAATGCAGTTTGTGAGATTATGGTGCTTTAAACAGGCAGCCAGTCAGAATCTAGCAGTGTAAGAATGCAGCTCATCATATTAAGGCACTGCAAAAAAAACAAGCCATCAAACAATGGTGCTGTAAGAATGTAGCAAATGAGTAAAAGGCAATGTAAAAATGCAGACTATCAGATTACTGCTCCTGTAAGAATGCAGCCTATCATTAAATGGCTCTGTAAAAATGCAGCCCATCATATTCTGGCGTTGCAAGAAAGCAGGCCTTCAGAATACAGTGCTGTAAGAATGCAGCCTATTTATTTATGTCTGTGTAAGAATGCTGCCCCTTGGAATGTGATGCTGTAATAATTAAGGGGCATATTATCAAGCCAGGCGATAAAATAAAACTGCCGCTAAAACGGCGATAATGGGCTTGATAATATGCTCTATGGAGTTCCAATTGAAGCCCATGTTAGATGTGAAGGACGTCTAACATGGGCTTCAATTGGAATTCCATAGAGCATATTATCAAGCCCATTATCGTTGCTAAAGCGGCGATAATTTTATCGCCTGGCTTGATAATATGCCCCCAAATATGTCAGATTATGGCGCTGTAAACATGTAGCTCTTCAGATTATGATGCTGCAAGAAAGCAGGCCCTCAGAATAGGGAGATGTAAGAATGCAGCCTATCCGTTTACGGCTGTGTAAGAATGCAGCCTGTTGTAGGAATTAATTGTGGCACTGTAAACATGCAGCTCATCAGATTATGGCAAGAATGCATTTTATTCGATTATGGTCCGATGAGAATGAAGCTCGTCAGAATATTGCACTCTAAAAACGACGCCCGTTAATTAATGGAACTGTAAAAATGCAGCCCATCATTTTATGGTGCTGCAAGAACGCAGGCCACCAGAATATGGGGCTGTCAGAATTCCGACCGTCAGTGTATGGCTCTGTAAGAATGCAGCCCATCAGAATATGGTGCTGTAAAACAAAATCTATCAGACTACGGTGCAGTAAAAATGCAACTCATCAGATTATGGCAATGTAAGAATACTGACTATCAGATTGTGGCGCTTTAAAAATGCAGCCTATCAGATTATGGCACTGTCAGAATGCAGCCTATCAGATTATGGCGTTGTAAAAATATAATCTCTCAGATTATGTCGCTTTAAGAATGTAGCCTATCAAAATATGGCACTGTCAGAATGCAGCCTATCAGATTATGGCTTTGTAAAAATACAATCTATTAGATTATTGTCCTGTACAATTGCATCATATCTGAATATGGTCCTCCAGAACAGCAGTTTGACATATTATGGCGTTGCACGAATGCAGGCATCAGATTATGGCGCTGTAAGAATGCAGCCTATCAGATTATGGCACCGTCAGAATGCAGCCTATCCGAATATGGTACTGTCAGAATGCAGCCTATCATATTATGGCTTTGTAAAAATGCAATCTATCAGATTATTGTCCTGTACAATTGCATCATATCTGAATATGGTCCTCCAAAGCAGCAGTTTGACATATTATGGCGCTGCACGAATGCAGGCATCAGATTATGGCGCTGTAAGAATGCAGCCTATCAGATTGTGGCGCTGTGAGAATGCCGCCTATCAGACTATGCCTCTGTGAGAAGGAAACATGTTAAATTATGGCTCTATACAAAGGCATTTTGCAATTAAATCCAGGATCACACTGTAGTGCAATAGATCTAAAAGAAAAAATTCAAAACATGCTCAGAACTCTAAGTGATTTTTTTATTTTTGTAATAAGGAATATACGCTGCAACCTACACACCCCGGTCAGGGTGTCTCATTTAATCCCTGCTCCTGATTTGTCTCAGCCATTCAATGTTTATTTTTCCATTTACAACATATATGTTTCCTTAGGGTAATCAAAGTAAAGACAATTCATAGGATAGCTAGCTAGAAAGAAACACAAACAGTTGACTGACACAAAAGAGAATCGCCACAGCAGGGTTAGGGTCATGTTAAAGAGAAGATCTATGTGCAAAGCTCAAGAAATGCTCTGACCGCAGACCCTGCTCACGAACTTGTGCCAAATTCAGTGATGCATGCACAATGCACAGGAAATGCCAAGTTCAGTAATGTTCTATAGGGTCCAAGACATTGCACCAGTGGCCACTTATGACCGGATGCACAGGTCTTCACACTGGTGACCATGCAAGGACAGGCAGCATTACATGTCTCATGGCCTCCACCTCACTTTGGTCCAAGCTGCACACATCTCTCTGTCTCCAGATCCCACTCTCCCTCAGTTCCTCAGGAAGAACATGAGTGCACTCAGGCAAGTATTCACGAGTGTTTACCTTCCTTTTTTTCAAAGTTGTCCATATATAGAGGGATTGGAAATTGGGCTGGGCGAAAATGCTTTGTTTTTCTAGCACAATAGGGGTGGTCCTCAAGAAAGATAGGATTATTATGCAAACTACTTTTGGACAGTTGTCTGCGAGAAAATCGCATCTAACCTCACGTGCAATGGTCATGCAACCTCCTTACTTCACATGCTGGGTGGTGATAAGGGCCGGATTGGTAAGGCGGGCACTCGGGCAAAGGGCAATGAGTGGCAACTGTGGGCCACTTTTTTTGGCCAGCCTAGCGGCTGATTTGGGCTCTGCCTGTGCTATTAAAATGCCGCCAGCGGCCCAGTGGGGGCCACTGGGGGGCCTCACCAGAGATAGATGGGCCTCTATTGCCTCCCTTTTACCAAGGGGGCAGATGAGTCGATTCCAGACTATCCCTTGGCCGGTCCATTTATGCTTGCAGATTGAAAGTGGGCAGGGGCCCTGAGCAGAAGTGGCCTCACTTATATTCAGGTGTTATTCACCACTGTGTACTAATCCGTGCTCAAAGAGTCCTGCCAATATTTGCATTTTTTTTATCGCAATGAAGTTAAGAAAACACACTTCTTTTAGAGAACCCGCTGCCCCCCTCCTCCTTTTCATAATACATTGAAGCAGTGTTTTGCGAAAAGGTTCAATCCGTTAGTGAGTCAAATGCAAAAGCATTGAAACCCTTTCATGAAGCTTTTGCATTTGACTTGTGAGGGACATCTAGTAACGACGAGTGGAACTGCAGCTTGATGTAACAATAATTTCAATGCTTTTGCATTTGACTCGTGAGGGACATCTAGTAACGACGAGTGGAACTGCAGCTTGATGTAATAATAATTTCAATGCTTTTGCATTTGACTAGTGAGGCACATCTAGTAACGACTAGTTGAACTGCAGCTCTTTGTAGAATTATTTTGATATTGGACACTATAATATTCACTGCCCACTGCTAATCTCGTCCCATAGTGCTTTGCAGGGCCTTTGGTTGGGATTGTATTTTTGCCAATAACTGTGTTTGGGGTGGTCCTAAGAGGATGGGACCACCGCCGAATCGTTCAAGAAGATGTACTTTTTTTTTTCAAGGCATCTGCTTGGTTCTCTCCCTAGGTTAGGGAGAATCATAAAATCATCACCTCTCACACTGCTTGCTAATTTATTATTTTCACTTTTATGAAATTACTATATGTGGTTTAGCATATAATGACAGAAATACTTATTTATCATTACTTGCAGTGTGCTAGATGCTGTTTGCAATTATTGCTCAGAGCAGAGAAGCACATAGTGCTATCAGGTACGCACTAGCGCTACTAATAAAAACTATTTAACAGCTTGAGTGAGAAGAGCTCTCTGCCAGGCTTTGATGTCATCTCAACAGCTAACTTGACAGCCATTGAGAGATTTTCATGTCAACCAACAGCTGCTGTATGTGCAGCATCATCAACCACACCGTCCATTTTTCATTGCCCATATCCCACCTATTAACAGGTTCCTTTGTGACTAAGGGCCTCATTTAGATCTTGGTGGAATGGTTACTCTGTCACAACAGAGACGGATATCCCGTCCGCTGAAATATTAAACCCAGTATATCCTATAGGATATATATTTTGGCGGACGGGATATCCGCCACCGCTGTGCTGGAGTAGCTTGTCCGCCAAGATCTAAAGCAGGCCCTTAGTACTAATGTACACCTTGTAAAAACCATGCAAGGTGCAGGTTTCTGACCAGCATGGGCCCAAATTTGCTGAGCAGAGTCCCAGATTCCTTCGGGTCACATGTTCCTTCCAAGTAGCCTCTTCATTCACCTCCAGGGTGTAGATGGAACAAAAGCAACAAGTCAGAGCATCTTTAACAAGAAGTGCAACTGCTCTCGTGTCATTTGCCTTCATTCAATGAAGATCCCCCCCCACTTCAGATTCAATTGAGTCAAACTTCAGCCTGCAGCAAATGCAGCATTTCTCTCTCCCCTGCATGAAGGGCCAGGGACAATCTGTTGTTGATCTTCTACTTCAATTCTGAGAATTTGTCAACTCACACTGCCGCGTGCTTTACTGGACCGCAGTAGCTAGGATTCTTGTTGGCTTATCATCAGGTTCTAATTTATGGACTAGAATGTTACAAGCAGCAAATAATTAGTCAGTGTTCGTAGAGCCCTACAGCATTCTGTCACATTTTTGTAGCGTGTGTTGCCAGTTTATGGTCACTTAAATGCAAACTGGAGTCACAAGCGCACTGCTGTATTTTGGCTGCTGCAAGATGTGGCATTGAGTAATGGTGGCTGAAAATGAAAGAAAAAATCTCCAGCCTAAGCGATCTCAGCGTATGTTGTCTCCCTAGAGATTACTTTTTTTTCCTCTCCCTTACTTGGGCCATGTAAATAAATGCCTTTTTGTGTGGTCACCCCTCAGGTTTTTGGACTGATGCTGCTGATTTTTCGACTCTGAGAGTGCATTGACGCGTGCTAACCAGACCTCAGTGCCAGTGCCCTGACCCTAAAACATGTAAGTTACATTGACTATACCCAATTGGCAAAGGCTAAATATCTATGGCACCCAGGGTACCTACAGCCTGTAAGATAGAGAGTCCCCCCAGGGATTGCCGCACTGGTTGTGCCATCCTTTGTGTGACAAAGGTAAAACGAGTCTCCCAGTCCACCATGGCAGACTGGAAGAGCAGTGTCGAACTGCTAACCTAACTATCCCATTTAAAGCCATGGCATAGTCACATCTTCCCCTGAAACTTGTGTAAGTCACTGCTATGGCAGGCCTACCAAGCCCTAAGACAGGGTGCAGCATATTTCATGGGCAGAACAGGTATTTTGCATGTTCTCACAGTAAAAACGTACTGTGGAAAGACTTGGTCGTCCGGTTGGCGAGGTCAGGGTTACACATGGACCCCCATGGCTGTGCTAACTCCTGAATGGTGTGACCAAGGTCGATACTTCAAGGTATCAAACTACTCTTTACATTAAGTCGACCTGGTTATCAAATCGAAATTAATGTAACGCATAACACTGTGCAGCTTTCACTTTGTAGCCAAAGCTGAAGCAGCCTTTAAACAGCACATTGAGAACACTTGGGAGTACCAGTTTGTAAGGGGCTTGTAGCCTTCTTGGTGGCAACACCTTTCGGTTGGGTCAGGGATCTCTGGACGCTGAGTGAGGTGTTTTGCCATCTTGGGAGTGGGCAGAATGGTGCATCTTGAGATAGCCAGATGCCACAGTACCCAGTAAGTGGTCATCAAGTGGGAAGGAACCTGCTAACTCATTAGCTAGAAACCACATCCTACCCGGAGGGCATTTTTTAAGCATAAATAATGCACCCCAGGCATCCAGAACTCAGATGTCAACTGAACTGGAAGAAGGACCGAAGAATTACTGCCCTGCTGCACCGTGGAACCTGCAAAGAGATGTTGCACCGGCATGGACTGCACCTGCAAGCCTAGTGGCTAGCAAAGGAGAGCGACTGTGTCTGCTGTGTCCTGCTCATGGAGAAGTTAACTCCAAAGCCCAGGTAAAGCAAAGAGATTCCAAGTGTCAGTTGGATGACCTCCAGTTCACAGGACAGGGCCACAACATCTGATAAGCATGCTGTGGCAAGTTGGTAGCCTAGAACCTTCAGACCACCGCCAACCGCCGCCCACAGCATGAAAGGCCAGGACCCACTGTTTGAAGTTGCACCTGAGCTCACTGAGCCTGGGAGAGTCACCAGAGTGCAACTTGGTGGTTTAGAAACTGAGCTATTGCCCAAGAAAGGATTTGGTTGTGACATTGATACCATGCGACTGGTAGCCAAGTGGCAACTCGACTTCGACCAGCACGAGAGGTCTTAGAGGGATGTTGACCCTGTACCCAGGACCACCTTCCCCCCTATTTGGACTGAGGAATGGCAGCAGGAAGACCCCCGTTGACTGTATCACATCTAAAGCATCTTGAGCATCTTTAGCATCCTTCATCCCTTGCATCAGGACCACTTCTATGGGAATCCATTGCAAAGGGGATAAAGTGCCTGGCACTGCCTGGAGACTGCTTCAAAGATAACTGATTCTAAGGACCTTGCTGGTTCACCTGACTCGCTCCCTACTGGTGTTTGTCGCCTCAAGTGACTCTAAGATACTGCAATGCAACTGGTTTCTCAGTATCAAATAATTGAATCTGCAAATGCTTGTTCATAGTTGAGTGAAATGCTTTGATTCACCGTACCTTGTAAATTTTATATCTCCAGGACCCTCTGGTGGATCTTTCTTGTTGTAGTGTCTAAAAATGCATAAAAATACAGTCTATTCTTATGTCATGAGACTGGATTTCTTTAGTGTCTTGTCGATTTCTCTTTCAATTGCTTTGAAGTTTTTTAAATGCTATACACTTGTTCCTTTGTGTAAGCCTTGCTGCTCAGAGCCATTGATGCCCACGTTGACTTGAAGGTTTTACAAATGAAACCGACTGGTACTACAGGGGTTAGTGTTACGTGGTGAGGTTGCACAACAGCATCATGTAATACACCTCATTTACTCACAAGCTACATAGAGCATGAGGTGTTCTTTGAAAGTGAGGAATCCAAGCATTCAATGCAAATCAGCAGAAAAATCTTATTTTCCAATTTACTTTCCAGGGCAAAAGGAGAAATGTTTTTATTTTTCTTTCTTTGCCGACTTTGCATGCGTACTGCACTCTACAGCACACATATAAAGTAGTAAAAGTTGTAAAGTAAATCTAAGCATAGCATTTTGTACTGGAAGTGTACACTTTCAGTACAAAACCTATACTAACTCAAGCAGATATCTTTGCACTCCAGTGCAAAGGTGTGTGCCTGGGGCTCGGCTGCCTGATTGCGTGCTTGCGATAGGGAGAGAGGAGGAGAGTGCCATAATGATGCAGCTATGGTCTGCCATGTTCTCTCCTTCTCAAACAAAGCAGCTCAGTATTTTTGGCTGCTGCCCTCTGTTGCATGAGTATGTAGGAAATAGACCCCTTTGAGCACAAAGCAATCAATTTTTCAACACAGTTCAAAAACTGAGGCATTGTTGTTACAGGGCCACAGTTTTCTCAAAAAATGTTGGGCCAGATTTACTAAAGGCTTGCTTTGCCCTTGTGTCGCTTAGTTTGACACAAGGCAACGCAAATCTTCAAGTGAGAGCTACTAAGCCACACAGAGCCACCTTGCTTGGCTCTGTGTGGTTTAGTAAACCTAAAGTAACGCAAGGCAGCAAATACCACTGCCTTGCCTTACCTTGCTGCAGGGAGGCATTCTATGGATGGAGCATGGGCGTTCTGATGCATCCACCCATGGTTTGTGATGCAATTCCAGATTTACAAACGTCTGTAAACCTGGAATTACACCCAAAATGGTGCACCTCCCCGACACAGGTGTATCAAGGAGAAATATCTTGATTTCTCCTAGTTACTTCCTTCTTTCCATGTGTACTGAATTCGGAAACACACATAGAAAGAGGAATATTCCTTTACAGATTGTTTTTGTACAGGAAGGTATCCATTCCTGCACATAAACAATTCTACCTGTAACACAGGCACCTTTGGAGCAGCATGGCGCAAGGGTGCCTGCATTGGGAACAGGCAGCACACAATGCACTAGCACAAGGTGGAAGTAGAAGTGTGACACATTTTAGTAGATATGGGGAATTTCTGCTCTCTGCGTTGCATGCCTTGTCGCATCATTGCATTGCGTGAAACCTTAGTAAATCTGCCCGTAGTACATCTTTCTGCACTTCTAGGTACCACTCACTTTCCTACCTCCTTGTCATCCTCTCTGAAAGTGAACTCATTTCTGTGCTGTAGCTCGTCCCGCAGAGGTCTGAGTACACAAATACTGACCTCTCATAAGCACTCCTGCCGAGCTGATATTCACAGGGTAGAGGGCGGCCTGAGGCACATCCTGCCGAATGTCTGACAGAATATCGACAGACAGAAAATCGACCTACAAAAATATCGACACAAAAATATCGATGTCAGAAATATCGAAGTCCAACCTACAAAATGGTAAGTACAAAAATATCTTTAATAATAAGGTAAAATTAAGTAAATAATACATATAAATAAAAGAAACATAGTTAAAAATATTAAAACATGTTTAAATAATAATAACTAATACATAGTATGTTAAAATAAATTGAACATATACATATAAATTAATATATATACTTACTCCACATAGTGAAACAGTAGGGAAAGCATTGGATAGCATAGGGGTAACATTCACTATTCCCACTCCAGAGAGTGCAACAGTAGGGAAAGCGTTGGATAGCGTAGGTGTTAAAATTACTATTCCCACTCCAGGGAGTGCAACAGTGGGGAAAGTATTGGATAGCGTAAGGGTTAAAATTACTATTCCCACTCCAGTGAGTGCAACAGTAGAGAAAGTGTTTGGGTAGCGTAGGGGCTAAAATTTCTATTCCCCCTTCGGTGAGTGCAACAGTAGGGAAAGCGTTGGATAGCGTCGGGGTTAAATTAACATACTTATTAATTAAATGAATTTTGTAAAATAAATAACATATTAAAAATTAATTGACAAAAAAATTCAAAATAAATACCAATAAAATTAAATTAATATTTACTTAAATAACATTAAATTACTTCCCACCCTATTCCCTCATAAACACACAGCCCACTACACATAAAGAATAACACAATTAATTTATTTTTCAATGAATCAATTAATAAAAATGTATTAACAATTAATAAAAAGTGAACAATAAATTAATTAACGATAAGAATAAATAAAAAATAATAATACATTAATTATCATTGATATAATTATAAATTAATCAATTAATAGAAATTAATTACCAATTAATAATATTTAACAATAAATTAATAATCAAAAACAATAAATAAAAGCATATTAATTTATTAATTATAATTAAATTACTTCCCACCCTATTCTCCTATAAACCCACAACCCGCTACACTTAAAAATTAACATAATTATTTTAATTATCAATTAATCAATTAATAAAAATGAATTACCAATTAATAATTAATTTACAATAAATTAATAATCACTAACAATAAATAAAAACATATTAATTAATTAATTATAATTAACTTACTTCCCACCCTATTCCCCTATAAGCCCACAACCCGCTACAATAAAAAATGTACATAATTATTTTAATTATCAATTAATCAATTAATAAAAAATATTTACCAATTAATAATTAATTAACAATACAATAATTAACAATAACAATAAATACAAAATAATAATAATACCCTATTCCCCTATTAACCCACAACCTGCTCTGATACTGAAACGCAAAATTTACTTTAAAAAAATTACTAATTTCTAAACATTTATTACATATATTTAAAAATATAAAAATACATTACAAAAAATGTTAAACATACATATAAAATACATACTAAAATACATCACACCAATATAAATATTGATATTATTAACAACGATAATTTTGCTAAAGATATTACTTACTTCGATATTACTTAATTCAATATTAAAAAAAACAAAATTACTCACATTAAGGTCGATATTCTGGTCACCGATATTCTTGCCATTAATATTCTGTCCCTACGATATTAATAACTCGATATTAGTGTAGGTTGATATAAAAAAATCGATATTTTGACTGCACACCCATTCTGGCAGGGTGGCTTCAGGCTTCCCAGACCATCCCTGTTTGTCTCATGTTCTCTTGTGTGTTTTTCTGCTTCCTCAAATCCCGGCGCTGTTTTAAGCCCACCTGCTCTATGGTGTTACCCTGGTGGGATCGTGGGCCCAGGGTCTGCTCATTGCTTCTTGCTACTACCACCAAAGGACTCCATCGCCCAGAGTGCATAGCGTTCCACCCGACTGCCGCTAACGAGGGGGAGGCGCTGTGGTCAACTCACGCATTAAAGCGCTGCCTCTCCCCCGCGGTGCGGGACGCGCGGGGGCTGTGCCTGGACGAAGGGCGGGCCCATCTGAGCCCATCCGAGACAGGTAGAGGCTGGGCTGGGCCACCTTATGTACGTTTGATTCTTACAATAGCAAGGTACTGTTTAGCTCTATCTGACCCACGGCTATGCCTCCTGTGGGGGCTGGTCCACCTTGCAAGCGCAAGGCAGGTGTGGGGGGGAGTGGTGGGAATGCTTGATGCTTTTTTGTCAAGGGCAGAATCTGCGCTGATCCATTAGATTAAATTAACAGAGTGCAGGCTTTCTTTAGAACCTTTATTGCCCCTAACTATCGGTAGTCTGGTTCCCCCCCTGCTCTAAAACACGCAGATGTCCCCTCTGCTACACCTCCCTTGTCCCTAAGCCAGCATACTTTGGGCTCCAATACCCCACTACCAGATATTCCATCCAGCCCAGATACCAACTCAGGCATAACAATAGTTACAACCAGGTGCAAGAAAGCAACAGAGGGTGAGAAAGGGGAGCCACCATCGAAGAAAAGAAAAGGCCGGGGTCCAACGAAGGCCATCCCCCAATCATCAGGTGCAGTCAAACGGAAGGAAGCCTCAAGGGGGCATGGTGGGTGTAGTCCAACTACTCCGGCTACCACCGCCGCTGTTAGTCCACCTTCATCTATTGAGGAATCCCTCTACACACGGATAGTGCAGGGAATTCCAAACCTTCTTGACCCCCTGATGCAAAAACTGTGTTTGATAGAGGATAGACTTAACAAAATGGAGCAGGACCTGTCTCATACTATCTCGAGTACTTCTAGAGTACAGATGGATGGAGGGGGCAGCTCTTCTCAGGGGGGAGAGGGGGTTCAGGACAAAAGAGGGGTTGCTACTAGGGCACTGAACACCATTGAATTAGCCCCAGCTGATAGCCATCATATCTCTTTGCCACGGAGAGGCCCTAGCTTACCGGGTACACAGCATGTTTTGAGAGAAATCCACACACGCTCTCCCAACCGATTACGCCCTGCAGGTGCCCAGAATGCTTTTAAGTTTTTACATCTTCCCCCATAAGCCACTCCCTACATTGTAGTTTTAGGTAATGTCCCTGGGTTAGCACCGCAGGCATCTGAGGATTGGTCAACCCTGAGAAACAAGGCCTTACACTTACTGAGCTCAAGGACGGGGATCAAAAAACGTTTGTTTAACAAATTCAACAGGGTCCGCAGAGTACCATGGGTAGGGAAGTCCCTCAGAGGTGACTGCGTGGTTCTAAGCTTCAGGTCCCCTGGTCTGGGTCAGTAAATTCTGGAGACGGCAGGGGACCTTGATGTCAGGGATGATATCTCTGTTCTCCCCCTGGGGTACTTCTACCGGCCCTCTGATATTACTAGAGTTGTTGTAGGGAGAGGGTCTTCTCAAGCATATGGTCAATTTAACTATTCTGTCCTCCCTAACAATCGTTTTGATGTCTTCTCCTCATTAGAGGACATCGACTGACTTGTAGCACCTGACTGCACTGACTTAAATGGGACTGGTATATTTAGGGACCCAGAGGCATATGGAAATTGTCCCCCTACTTGCATTCCACCTGATTTCCTTCAAAGAACTCGGCATATTACAACAGAGCAAGATGCACTAGGTAAAAATCCTGGCCAACTCGGGGGGGGTCCACCCTATCCAAGTGGAACAGAGAATGGAGGGGTTGGGAGGCATGGTCGATGCTCACCTGGTAGGTTCCATCTCATTCGATTGTCCCTATGGTCCAGACACGCAGGTGGCTGAGATCGTACCTCCTCCCTTTCCTTTACCAGAAAGTCCATCTCAAGGGCACCTTAAGTCTGTTATGACAGTGGGCTCCTGGAATATTGCAGGTCTTCTGCCCAAAACTGCATCCTGCGATTGGGCAGCTTTTATCGAAGTTTGACCTCCTGGCATTCCAGGAGACTTGGTCCATTGATCAGGTACATCATCCCGGGTTCTTACATTTTTTCAAACCTGCTCAAGGGGGACGGAAAGGTAGACCCATTGACGGCCTCACTTGTTGGGTGAGACAGCAAATGGGTTGCAGGGTCGAGGTGGTCCCTATTGATAGTCCAGATATTATGGCATTACGGCTTCGGATGGACCAAGTTCAAGATACATTGATAATTAACATCTACGCTAGAGGGCAACCAGGCGGGCGGTGCTCTGAAACTGTCGCCCTCCTTGATAGTTTTCTGGAAAGCCAGAGGGGTGGGTGCAACCTGCTAATTATGGGAGACTTTAATTGCACCTTCGAACCGCTTGAGCTAAAGGATGGCAATTTAAGTCCCGATGAGGATTCGCAGTGGAATATCCCTTCCCTAGATTTGTGCCCAATTAAAAAATGGACAGAAGCTGCCTTGCAACTTAAGGGGCTATGCCTGGAAAGGGGTGTGCGAGCAGTGAACGGGAGGTCCCGCTCAGACAGGAAGGGCACACACACATTTAACAATGGCATAAGGAGTAGCCGTATCGATGTTATTCTCCTTAATATTGAATCATGGCACTCCCTTCTTGACATGTTGGTCCAGGAACGCATGACCCGCTAATTTTGACAATCAAGGCCCCAGGCTTTTTAAACATCCCTAAAAAGGTCATAGAGGACATACCATCAGAAGTATTGCTCTCAAATGACACGAGGAGAGTAAGGCTTATTGAGAAGGAAGGGGATCTGGACGCGATGCAGGCCCTGGTTGCCCATTCAATCACCTGTCTCCAAAGCTGTGTTCCACAGGTGGATATTAACCAAATCATCCCCCAGGTTCATAGAGACCTGTTTTCAAAACTAAAACCATATTTTATCAAGACCAGTAAAAAGAAGGCAAAGGCAGGGGTACCGATGGCCACCTGGTACAATAAAACCTGTAGAGATGGCTTATCGTTTACTGACAAGGGCCATTAGATCCAAAGATATGGGAGAAGTTAAATAATCGCTGGCATGACTTGCTTCTAGCCAGTAATGGGAAAAGCATGGTAAAATTCTGGTAGCTTGTGAAGTGGGGGAGTGGAGGGACACCTTTTACACCTATTAATTATGTTCCGCCGGAACAGTGGGCCTCATATTATACGGCCCAGTTCTCTACCCCCGCTAATAACTTGGAAGATTTTTAAATCCCTTCCTCGATACCCACCCTTTTATTTACCAATTCTGAGGTTGAGACAGTCCTCTCCCTAATTCAGAGAGGAAGGACCCCGGGCCTTGATTGCGTACTGGCGGATCTATTTGTCCATGATAAGGACAACTGGTTGGTTTATATCACCTATCTTCCTAAGCCATTGCTAGTGGTGCGTGCATTCCTGATACCTGGTCCGGTGCAGTTATTATACCGGTATATAAAAAGGGGGACCGTGCATTACCAGGCAACTATAGTCTCATTAGCCTTATAGATTCCATTCAGAAAATAGTTGCCAGGTTGGTTCTGTGTCGTACCCAGCTGTGGTTAGAGGAATCCAAGATATTATCTCCTATGCAGGCAGGTTTCAGCCCCCACACCAGCACAAACGATAAGGTGCTTAGGTTTGTGATGATTTACTGGCGGGTTGTTATCCTAGGAGGGGGCGCGCTATATGCTGCCTTCATTGACCTGAAGTCTGCCTTTGACTTGGTCCCTCGTAACAAAATGTGGAGAGCTTTTATGGATGTGGGGATGCTGTTGGAGCTGTTAGCAATGATAGTGAAACTGCATGACTCCAACCACGCACAGGTCCGATGGGGCACACACGGAGAAGTCACAGATAGATTTCCGATGTTAAAGGGTGTGCGCCAAGGATGTGCCCTCGCTCCTACCCTGTTTTCCCTATTTATTGACAGGGTGGTACAGTAATATTCCACATGCCCCACATCCCCCTACTCATGTTCGCGGACGACACCCTGAATTTATCCAAGACTCAAACTGGGCTACAGGTGGCACAAAGCTATTAAGGGCAACGTCTACATGAATAATGTTCTTTTAGAGCGGACTGAAGTGTTTACCTACCTGGGGATAACTTTAAATAGGAAGCTACACTGGAAGCCTCACATCGACATGCCTGCTCTGAAGCATGCTCAGCTGGCTGGGGCTCTTTTAAAAGAGCATAGGCTTTCTTTCACCAAACCCATAGCTCCCGCCCTTAAAATATACCACTCCAAAGTTGCTAGTGCAATTCTATATGGCGCTGAATTGTGGGGCCATGATGATATTATTCCCCTGGTTATTGCTCAAAATAAATTTATGAGGACATTAACTGGTCTGCCGCTATCAACTCCATTGGTGCTCTTATTTTTGGACCTGGGATGTTTCTGCATCGAGGATCTGGCTCGATTCAGGCCTATAGCCCTTTGGAGAAGGCTTTGGGCTACCCCTGAGCTCTCTTTGTATGCCAAAGCCCTTTTGGACTTCAGGGGGGTAGGGTGCCTAAGTAAGATCAAGTGGCTTCAGTACATTAAAAAAATCCTGATAGAAATGGGGATGAGTACACTGTGGGAGAACCCAGAAAAGATTCTGTTGCCGACAAAAAAAGAGCTTAAAGCAGTTTACATGGACATGGTGAAGACGAAGAGTTTTTCTTCCATCACAAGCCCAACTCTGACCAGGGATTTTCTGTCGATTAAACATGAGCTCGGGTTTGAACCATATTTGGATTTTATTCTAAAACCGATGGACAGGAAGCTCTACCACCAGTTTAGGGTAGGTTCCCTTATGACTAGAGCTTTTTCCAGCAGATGGTTCAAGCCAACGGCAGAATTGTGCCCGATATGTTTAGCACAGTCTGAATCAATCGCCCATATCCTATTTGTTTGCCCGGCCTACAGGTTACCAAGGTTGAAATAGCTTAAACCCATCTGTAACACCCTTGGCATGAGAGCTGCTAAAGAGGCCCTAAGGATCCTACAGACATGCACTCAGGAATCCATTGTTATACGGGCTAACAAATTAAGGGTCTATTGTTCTGACCTGTCTCAATCTGTTTTGCCCTAATTTTGTGAGATGCGTGGCAGTTTTGAATTTGCCACCCTGTTGAGTCTTGAGGTAGGGCTATTGATCTTATGAATGACCGGGGTTGCCTTTTATCTTTCAGACTGCTATACCTGTCTGGTTTTACCGCTTTCTTTTTCTCAACCAACTAAAGCTGTGCGGACATATTTTCATTCACATTCTCTTAAATAATTGTTTTTATAGTATATTAGAGTCTGTTGATGTGTTGGATTATTATTTTATTTTAAACATCTTACTGCGATTGCTTCATAATAATGTTATTTCTGTCTTGACTCAACCATTTTTAAGTAAGCATTTTTAACTTGTTTAATTTTTAACTGATTGCAATTTCTTTTATGGTTTTATAATCGAAATAAAGACTTAATGAAATCGGTAATGAGCATTTCTTAGCCTATAATGTCTCTCAATACAAACAAGAAACCCCCGAAAGGCCAATAATCAATATTACTTGAAAAGACACAACAAATAAATCTAGCGTGTCTGAAAAAATTCGTTCATATCAAATTCCTTTAATTTTTTTAATTCCTTATTTTTTCATTTATAGTGATAACCATATCCAACCATATCCATTTGGTACGAACATTACATATAACGGCATGAGACTATTAACAAATGTCCAGGGTGAACACAAACTAGAACACATCAATACACAAAAAGAAAAAAAAATATTTTCATAGTGAGTTGGTTATTGCCAATAAGTCCATAATAACTCACACTCAACCTTATTCTGCCCCAAAAAATCACATGAGGGTAAAGTGTCACTTTTCTGATCTCATTCTCAGATTTCATCCACTTTGAGTTATTGGTTCTGATATATAAATGAATACTGTCCAGGAACATATCCTCAGTACACATTTGTACGCTGAGAAGGTTCTCCTTTTGAATCCTCATAAAAAAGCCAACGGGTTTCGACCTCTTAAGATGGAGGGGCATCTATTGTAAATTGTAGGAGGTCATCATAAGAGCAACAGGAATACTCATTTCGTCCAGGCTGAATGAAAGAAATACACAACAGTCGTATAGGGCTAGCTTTGGCCACACCACTTTCCCGGCCAACAAAGTCAACTCTGCGTGTTTCGTGATTTTCGACAGAATTTGTGACTCCCAATAGACTTGCCTTCCAATGCGACTGGCAAGTATACATGTGTCTCTAGGTGTCACAAGATGGTCCACTCAGCTTGTGGCTGTGGAATTTATATGTGATACATTGTTGTATATAAGATGTATATATATTGTATGAAGTTGTATATAGAGGTTGTTGTGTAATGAACTTTTCTTTGTGTTTGTCTATGGATATATTATGTGTAAAGTACTCTGACGTCCACCAAGAGATATCCGCTTCTGAAAAATAATTTTTGAAAATTTTGATATAAGAAAAAACAGATTGCCAAGAAAATTTATTGTTTCTTGTGTGTAAATAAACAAGAGATTGATCCCTCTAAGCCGTTCTTCTTTATATATATTACATCTCTGCAAATCAGCAGGGATGCGCCAGAATAGATGCGACACGCAATTCTCCCCATGCCCCACCACAGAGGCGTCACATTTACAATGCGGCGCACTGTGGCGCAAGGATAGGCAGGTGCGTGTCGCATCTTGTGGCATAAGGGCGGCGCATTGTTGGAGTCGTGTTGCAAGCGCGACGCAACTCCAGCAATGCACAGGGGCCGTCCATACTTAACGTGGTGCGTCACTCCTTACGCCTGCTTCAAGCAGGCGTAAGGGTTTGACGGAGCGGCGTCGTAAAACTGACTCAGTGAAATCTTGTAGATTTCACTGAGACAGTTTTACAAGGCTTTTCTGCAACAGAACGCCCACCCTGTGACGGAACGCCCAAATGAAACCTGATGCAGGTTTCATGTGGTGCAGTGCTTTACAACATGACGCATCTGCCTAGATGCGTCACGTTGTAAATAAGTTGCAACGTGTCGCATGGTTTACGCTGCCGCTGCGTCACAGAAGTGATGCAACGGCGACGCAAATGTGTCGCACGGACTCTGCGTCACCCTAGGTCACAGTTCTCCAAAGTCGGTCCTGAAGGGCTGGATCCTTGCCAGATAAGTACATTTATCTAAATGTGGATATGCTAAAAATCTGGCATGGATCCGGCCCTCCAGGACCGACTTTGGAGAACCCTGCCCTTGGTGATAAGAAAAAAGTGTGACATTTAGCATTGTGGACCAGCTGAGAGAATAGCACAGGAGAGAGAGCCCAAAAATGGGACAATTCTGCATAAAATAGGACAGTTCACTACCTGAGGACTCAAGGCAAGGACAGGTGGAAAATAAATAAGTGTCAGAGTGAAAGAGAACAGCATAAGGCCGACTGATAAAATGGATGGTTGTAGATGCAGGGTGTGATACTCTTGGTTTGGAGAGAGATCCAGCCCCAAGGGGGAGACTAACAAAAAAGTAGGACGGTCTAATAGTAAAGGGAAACAGAAGTCCAAACTGCAGCCAAGTTACATGTTACCAAGCAGTGCTGTCTGGCCAGGGCCATGGGGAACACCGGGAGACTCCTGGGGCAGGGTGTGCTACCAGAATATCGCGTTTAAATATGATCAACAGTATGACAGCCAGAACATCAACCACCACAATATCGTGCCAGTAAGTATATACAGTTAAGTGCAGATTTACTCTACGCACCGCCACTTATATGTACCTTCACAATATACATCTTTAATATAGGCGGACCTGGAGGGATGATTAGCGAATGAATACTCATATATTCGTTCCCTCAAGATATTGTGGTAGTCGTGCTATGATAATTTAGTGGGACAATATCTTTAGATTCGATATCCTGAGATACAACCCTAGGTGAGAAGCTGAAAGGTCAAGGGTCACTAAGTCTAGAAGGTGGAGTAGGGAGAATAAGCTGGAGAGAGAAGGGGATACAGGTTGGAGGAGAGTGGAAGCAGGAAGCTCTCGTCACACCCGGTATCCACTCTGTGACACCCCAGGTGATGAGAAGAGAAGGGGACATTTAGCATCCTGAACCAGCTGAGGGCATAGCACCAGAGGGAGATCCCAAAAACGGGACAACTGCACGGAGGAAGTGGTGACAGTCTTGGCTTGGAGAGTGATCCAACCCCACGGAGCCTAGGAAGGAGCATGAAACAAAATGATACCTTAACCCCCTGAAGAAGGGCTAAATGCCCGAAATGCACGGTGGATTCAAGAGTTAAGGGAAGTAAGTGAAGAAATATTAAAAAGAGAATTTAATTACAAAATAAACTAAACTAAATAAAAACAGATATTTTCAAAGGCACCAAACAAAAACAGTGGTGGACCCAGGATGCATCCAGGATCTATTCTCAAAGCATCCAGGATCTATTTTTCCCCTGTAGCAATCCGACAGGTACCATAAAAACGTCCTGCTAACTACGGCCTAGTGCCTTGCAACTCCTCTAGCCACATGAAGGTGCTTAGCTAAAGGACATGAATGTTGCTAGGCAGAGAGGTACACCCAGGAGTACCCTTTTCATCCCTTTCCTAAACCTCTTCACCCCTCATTTTTCATTCCCCCACTTCGCTACCTTTCCCTCCCTCTCTTGTCCTCTTTATTCACTTTCCCAACCCCTCATTTTACACATTTCTGTCCTCCCTTCTTCTATTCCTCTTTCCCCTTGTTGTGTTCGCTCACTCCCATCACTCCCTTCTTCATTGTCGTCTTTCATGCTCCTCCCACCCTTGGATGAGTGCTGCTTTGCCGACTCTCCTTGCCCGGCCCATAGAACCCCCGCCCATGGTGTTCCTTCCGGAAATGTCCTCCATCTTGTTGCAGTGCCTCACTTTTCAGAAAGCGAGTCCTTTCTCGCTGTCTCTTGTCCTTGGTCGTTCACTTGCTGTGCTCTCCAGAGAGCCTCTTGGCTTCTGTGCCTGATGTCCAATGCAGTCAGACAATGTGCTACTCAATTTCAGCCTGTCTACCTGGGGAAATAATAGGTGTAATATTGTTTTTGTCATCATGCCGAGAAGCTGAAGATTCCTTTGGGGAAATGCCACAGAGATGTTGCCTTGACGGGGTTGTTTGCAACACATTCCTTCTCTATCTCACCTTCTTTCTCTGTTAATTGCTGTAAATCTTATTTCTCTGTCTATTATTGTACATTTTGCCAGTTCGCTTAGTATTTCAGATTGCCTGCCAGTGACGTCACACACACCCTTCTCGCACTTTCATCTTCACAAAGTCTCAAATGTAATTTTGAAAGTGCCTCTTGGTAATATCATTTTGCCCAAAGGAAATCAGATCTCCAGTCCTTTCTTCCTCACTTTCCAACTCCTGGCTGCCCCATGCACCTACCTCATGAGTATGTCTGCACACGGGGGAGAGTGGGGGTTGCCGCTCAGGCCTCCCCTCACCTCACTTTTTCATGCTGCACCAAGGAGTATACTAGCTTTTCATCCTCTCGCTTTAGATGTGATGGGCACAATACAGCCATTGTCTCCCCTGTTTCTGTGCTGCCCCCTGCCTGCGTTGGGGAGTTCTATCCCTTCAGTCCAGTCCTAGTATTTTATTTGTGAAGATTCACTCAGACATTTTAGTGGTGTGAGTAGTTCTAGTGCAGGTCAATCAATCTATCAATCAATCATTTATTGAAGCGCAGCAGATCACCCTTGAGGGTCTCAGGGCGCTGGAGTTGCTGACTGCCACATGGTGATCTGTTCATTAGAACAGCCAGGTCTTGAGTCCCCTCCTGAACTCCTGGAGCGATGAGACGGTCCTGAGGTGCAGCGGGAGGCTGCTCCAAGCTTTGGCCGCCAGGTGTATCAGTAAGAATTAGTGGCATGCTCCTGTGCCAATGCACCCCTCCTCTGTTGTGTGTCGGTACCAGGATGCCGCTTTGATGGTGGTGGCCTTCCCACCCAGTGCTAGTGTAGTGTGGCGCAATAGCCAGGGCGGCAGACAACGGAGCGCAAGGCTCATGGTTCAATCGCCGGCCGCAGCGCAGCTCACCACCATGTGACTCTGGGCATTAGCTCACTTAATCTCCCCGACGACCCCAGTGCCTTGAGACCCTCAGGGGTGAGTAGTTCGCGCTTTAAAAATACAGGTTTTTAGATTTAGTTTAGATGTTGGCACAGGCAGGGTTTGTCCATCTTTCTGTGGGATTGGTTGTCATCTGTTCATTGCTATGTTTGGAGGCACCAATTAAAATCTGCAGCAGGGCCCCTGGCTTTAGATGGAACAGGCAGTTTAGTGTAACACAGTAGCCTGCTGGATGTGGTACTATTTCTGGGGGGGGGGGGGGGTTATATTTCTTCAGTTCCTGATGGTTGGGTTGTGGAAGGATATTATTAATCCCATCTTCAGTGGGTACACATTCCTCCTTTGGGGGTGACATTGGGGAGGGATGAGTGTTTGCAGTAGAGTCTAAGGGTACAATGTATTTTATGACTGTGTGCTGAACCCCTCTACACAATGCTGAGACTCTGCTGGCATCAAGACAGCTGTTACAAGCTAGGAAACCAATAGCAGTTGTGAGTATGTGGACATTTGTAGTTGTGTATCACACACATCCTGTACGTTGGGGCTGGTGCATGCTTTGAGGTTAAAGTAAACAAAATGGCCTCTGTGGTAATTTCTGATGGTTAGATATGTGGACCTGATACACTTTTTAGTGAGGAGGAAGGAGATGGAGATGAAATGAAGGTGAAGAGATGTCCAAAAGCTCCTCTGTGAACGGCTCTCTTTTGAAGGGAATTACACGGCAGCCACATTGGGTTTCAGTAAAAATTTGACCTGCCATTGTGACTCCCAGATTGATTGATTTGATAAGCAAAATATGTATCAATTGACTCTCTGGAAGGACTCAATTGTCAGTATCAGGACCCAAGTAGCCAGGGGGCATGGCCAAGATGGCAGCAAGTTAGGACATGTGTAGTACTGTGTCATGGTCAAAGCATTCCACGATCCATAGAACGCTTTGCTCAAGGAGCGATCTGGACCCGACTGTTGGAGACCGATCGTAGCGATCAAGTTGCTGACCACGGCAGCTCCGCCTTAAATAAATACTTAATCTACTCTTCCACATCAAGCTCTCGCTTATTGCAAAGAGAGATTACCACATTGATATTGGCAACGATCCAGCGGAGCTGCATTCAAACCCACCTGGTGCACACCCTTTCGACCTCGTCACGTTCTCTGTCCACGTTGTTGGAGGCTTCAGAATCTTCCACACAAATGAGACTCAATCTTCGCTAATTATGTCTTTGTTGGTGTTTGGTGTGAAGTTCACCTCCTGGGCAGTTCATGTTGTGTGTTCCAGTGACATATCCCAGCAGCGTATTTGCATTGGTGCTTGACACTGCGTTCCAGCAACGTCAGCACGCACAGGGGCCATTTTGATTTGGGAGACTCCCAACTATCGTGGTTCACGTTCAGCAAGTTCGATCGTGATCGTGATCTGGGTGAAGCATATCATCAGTAGTGATACGCTCACTTCTTTCTACTGAAGTGGAAAGTCACACACAATAAGAATAAGGAAGGAATAATATTATTTATATAATTCCCCATTTTCCTCTATATTGTTTTACAAGGTGGAACTTTTCTTATATATGCAACAAAGAATCAGACAACTCTGGGTAGTTCTCAAGTTTAGGTGGAAAGCAGCTCCTGTATAGAGCACCCTCAACACCAGCAACACTATAAATTGACTCACCTAAAATGTCTGCTTTTCTATCAGTGGGCCCGATTCACAGAACTAACTTAAGACAAAATCCTAAACTTACTACCATTTTGGTATTCACAGAAGGCACTTACTCATTTTGGTATTCACAGAAGGCACTTACTCATTTCGTTATTCACAGAAGTTAGGAGTCCTAACTTTAGGACTCCTAAATGCCTTCTGTGAATACCGAAAGTCTTAAAATTAGGATTTTTCTCAGTTTAGGAGTAGTAAAGTGCCTTCTGTGAATACCAAACTGGTAGTAAGTTTAGGATTTTGTCTTAAGTTAGTTCTGTGAATCGGGCCCAAAGTGTTTAAGCACAGGATGAGCAGAGTGCCATCCACGCCTAGATTGAAAGGGACAAAGTATTTTACCATTTCTAAAGCAAAGTCTTTAAGCATAGGATTAGCACAGCGCTATCCATGCCGAGCTGTAAAATGGCCAAAGCCTTTTACCACTCCAGGCACAGTATTACAGTTTTGGATTGGGAAAATACCATCCAAGCCAACCAGAAATGAGTAAAAGCAACCCCTGACACATGTTTCACTCCCATTAGAGATCTTCAGAGAGGTATAGCTTTGTCCAGACGCAAGGGAGCACCCAGTATAAGTCAAAAGAATACCCTCTCAGGCATAGAGTGATGCATAAATTATGCAAAACAAGAAGCAGAGAACTCTGGGTAGTTCTTAAGATTCATTGGAAGGCAGCTCCTGTATAGAACACCAGCAACACTCTAAATTTGCTCACCTCAAATGTCTGATTTTCTATCAAAGTCATAAAGCATAGGATTAGCACAGTGCCATCCATGCCAAGATAAAAAGGGACAACATATGTTACCATTACCATAGCAAAGTCTTTAAGCATAGGATTAGCACAGTGCTATCCATGCCAAGCTATAAAATGGCCAAAGCATTTTACCGTTTCAGGCACAGTATTGCAGCTTTGGATTGGTAAAATACCAAGCCAACCTGAAATGAATAAAAGCAACCCCAGACACGTGTTTCAATATTCAGAGAGGTTTCAGCTTTGTTTAGACACATGCGAGCACCCAGTAAAAGCCAAAACAATACTCTTTCAGGCATAGAGTGCTGCATAAATTATACAAAAAAGACTCAGAGAACTCTGGGTAGTTCCCAAGTTTAGGTGGAGAGCAGCTCCTGTATGTAGCACCCTACAACACCAGTGACACTCTGAATTGGCTCACCTCAAATGTCTGCTCTTCTATCAAAGTTTTTAAGCATAGGATTAGCATAGTGCCATCCATGCCGAGATAGAAAAAGACAAAGGGGTATATTATCGACACAGGCGATAAAATTATCGCCGCTTTAGCGGCAGAAAACTGCCGCTAAAACGGCGATAATGGGCTTGATAATATGCTCTATGGAATTTCCACATGGTCTCCCACAGCCCATGGTCCATGGTCCCTCACTTACACTCATGCAGGGTCTGCCACGGTATCTGATTCAGGGTCTTCCACAGCTCCTGATGCAGGGTCTTCTGCAGGCTGCGGTAATGGGTCTCCCACAGCCTCTGATGCACAGTCTCTAAGAGACATTGACTCATGGTCTCCCACAGCCCATGATCCATGGTCTCTCACTTACACTGATGCAGGGTCTTCCACTGCATCTGATTCAGGGTCTTCCACAGTATCTGATGCAGGGTCTTCCACAGTGTCTGATTCAGGGTCTTCCACAGCTCCTGATGCAGGGTCTTCTGCAGGCTGCGGTAATGGGTCTCCCACAGCCTCTGATGCACAGTCTCTAAGAGACATTGACTCATGGTCTCCCACAGCCCATGATCCATGGTTCCTCTCTTACACTGATGCAGGGTCTTCCACAGTATCTGATGCAGGATCTTCTGCAGGCTGCGGTAATGGGTCTCCCACAGCCACTGATGCACAGTCTCTAAGAGACATTGACTCATGGTCTTCTAGAGCCCATGATCCATGGTTCCTCTCTTACACTGATGCAGGGTCTGCCACTGTATCTGATGCAGGGTCTGCCACAGTATCTGAGGCAGGGTCTTCTGCAGCCTATATGATGATGGGTCTCCCACAGCCTCTGATGCACAGTCTCGAAGAGACATTGACTCATGGTCTTCTACAGTTCATGTTCCCCTTCTTACTTTGATGCAGAGTCTGCCACAGTATCTGATGCAGGGTCTTCCACAGTATCCAATGCAGGGTCTTCTGCAGACTGCGGTAATGGGTCTCCCACAGCCACTGATGCACAGTCTCTAAGAGACATTGACTCATGGTCTCTTACAGGCCATGATCCATGGTCTCTCACTTACACTGATGCAGCGTCTTCCACAGTATCTGATGCAGGGTCTTCCACAGTATCTGATGCAGGGTCCTCTGCAGACTGTGGTGATGGGTGTCCCACAGCCACTGATGCACAGTCTCTAAGAGACATTGACTCATGGTCTCTTACAGGCCATGATCCATGGTCTCTCACTTACACTGATGCAGCGTCTTCCACAGTATCTGATGCAGGGTCTTCCACAGTATCCAATGCAGGGTCTTCTGCAGACTGCGGTAATGGGTCTCCCACAGCCACTGATGCACAGTCTCTAAGAGACATTGACTCATGGTCTCTTACAGGCCATGATCCATGGTCTCTCACTTACACTGATGCAGCGTCTTCCACAGTATCTGATGCAGGGTCTTCCACAGTATCTGATGCAGGGTCCTCTGCAGACTGTGGTGATGGGTGTCCCACAGCCACTGATGCACAGTCTCTAAGAGACATTGACTCATGGTCTCTTACAGGCCATGATCCATGGTCTCTCACTTACACTGATGCAGCGTCTTCCACAGTATCTGATGCAGGGTCTTCCACAGTATCCAATGCAGGGTCTTCTGCAGACTGCGGTAATGGGTCTCCCACAGCCACTGATGCACAGTCTCTAAGAGACATTGACTCATGGTCTTCTAGAGCCCATGATCCATGGTTCCTCTCTTACACTGATGCAGGGTCTTCCACTGTATCTGATTCAGGGTCTTCTGCAGGCTGCGGTAATGGGTCTCCCACAGCCACTGATGCACAGTCTCTAAGAGACATTGACTCATGGTCTTCTAGAGCCCATGATCCATGGTTCCTCTCTTACACTGATGCAGGGTCTGCCACTGTATCTGATGCAGGGTCTGCCACAGTATCTGAGGCAGGGTCTTCTGCAGCCTATATGATGATGGGTCTCCCACAGCCTCTGATGCACAGTCTCGAAGAGACATTGACTCATGGTCTTCTACAGTTCATGTTCCCCTTCTTACTTTGATGCAGAGTCTGCCACAGTATCTGATGCAGGGTCTTCCACAGTATCCAATGCATGGTCTTCTGCAGGCTGTGGTAATGGGTCTCCCACAGCCACTGATGCACAGTCTCTAAGAGACATTGACTCATGGTCTCTTACAGGCCATGATCCATGGTCTCTCACTTACACTGATGCAGCGTCTTCCAGAGTATCTGATACAGGGTCTTCCACAGTATCCAATGCAGGGTCTTCTGCAGACTGCGGTAATGGGTCTCCCACAGCCACTGATGCACAGTCTCTAAGAGACATTGACTCATGGTCTTCTAGAGCCCATGATCCATGGTTCCTCTCTTACACTGATGCAGGGTCTTCCACTGTATCTGATTCAGGGTCTTCCACAGTATCTGATGCAGGGTCCTCTGCAGACTGTGGTGATGGGTGTCCCACAGCCACTGATGCACAGTCTCTAAGAGACATTGACTCATGGTCTTCTAGAGCCCATGATCCATGGTTCCTCTCTTACACTGATGCAGGGTCTTCCACTGTATCTGATTCAGGGTCTTCTGCAGGCTGCGGTAATGGGTCTCCCACAGCCACTGATGCACAGTATATAAGAGACATTGACTCATGGTCTCTTACAGGCCATGATCCATGGTCTCTCACTTACACTGATGCAGCGTGTACCACAGTATCTGATGCAGGGTCTGCCACAGTATCTGAGGCAGGGTCTTCTGCAGCCTATATGATGATGGGTCTCCCACAGCCTCTGATGCACAGTCTCTAAGAGACATTGACTCATGGTCCTCTACAGCCTTGATGCAGGGCCTGCCACAAACTCTGATGCAGGGTCTACCGCAGTACCTTATGCAGGGTCTCCAGCATTCTCTGATAGACAGTCTCCTACAGACACTGCAGTCTGTAATGAAACCTCTAATGCACGGTTCTGTGGAAATCTCTTCACATTTCTTTGCCTAATTACTTGTAACATTGCCTGCCAGTTAATTAGAAACAGCAGAGGTTAATAAGATGCTAATGAAGGTGGCAGGGAGGGAGGGGGCAGATGGAGGGGGCGTGGGAACACATAAATCTTTCTCCACAGTTGGATACCGAGCTCTGCTCTGAGCTGTGTTTAGGGGGCTGGGGATCTGGCAGTTACAGACCGCTGGACACAGACACCTCTCGACAAATAGCAGCAATTTATTTTGATTGTATTTTCAAGTTCTCTGTTTGCAGCAAGTGTTAGATGGAAAAACAAACAGTGGGCCCTGGAGGGAATCTAATGCCTCTGTCTCAGTAATCTTTCTCCCTCACACACCCTCTGCCTCTTGTCTTTCTGCATCTCCTCTCTATCTCACTCTCTCTCTTCTGTGTGTCTCTCTCGCTTTCTCTCTCTCCCTTCACTCTCTTTCTCTCTTTCTTTCTTTCTCCCCGAACTCTTTCTCTCTCTCTCTTTCTCTCTCTTTCTTTCCTCGCTCTCTCTGTTCATCATAGTAGTATTCGTTCTCTTTCTCATTGTTTATAGCCCTTCCTCTCTCTCCCTTAGTAATTGACCTCTCTCGTTCAATGGCTTATTTCCTTTCTATCTTTCTCTGTTTCTTTCTTTCTCTCTCTCTCTCTCTATATCTTGTTGCTCTCCCTCTCTCTCGCTGCTCTCTCCACTCTACCTCCTTGTGTCTGAATAATTATTGAATTACCATATTTTGCTCTCATTCTCTTTTTTCTTTCTCCACTCCTCCCTATAACTGTCTCTCTTTTTCTTTCCCTCTCTCCCTCTGTCATTATCTTTATATAGTTTCTTTGGAGTTACTCTCATTCTTTCCTCTTGAACTCGCTCATTCACTTTCTTGTGGTGATTTTTGGGAATATTGAGTTTTAACTACTGTGCTACCAAAATATTGTAGAAAAATATAGACAATCAAAATATCAACAAGGTAAACATAAATAGATAAGTACAGATTTGCAATTCATAACTCCATCTCTGTGTACCCTGAAGGTATATGTATAATCAAATATATATATGAGGAGTTAAGTATAGAAAACCTATACTTACCTATATATACTTCCCTTCTCAATATTGGATGTCAATATATTTGCAACAATAGCAGCATCAAGAGCCATCAATACGCCAATGACACAACACTCACTGACTCAAGACCTACCTCAATATCATTCATAATTGGATAAGCAGTGCTTCCTGGGCAATGAACTCCACTCCGGACGCTTGCGAAGATTTGTTATCTATGCGTTCCATTATAACCACAGAATTCTGTAAACACTATGTTAAAGCAACTTTACATGCTAAAAAACATATAACCAATTCCCAAAAGTGAACTTTGAAGATGTATAAAAAAAAAATTCAAAATCAGGCAATGAGAGAGGTGATGAAATTGGGGTCCCCCCTAACCTAGGGGGAGGACAAAGCAGATGCCTTGAACACAAAGGGCCCGATTCACAGAACTAACTTAAGACAAAATCCTAAACTTACTACCCTTTTGGTATTCACAGAAGCCACTTACTCATTTTGGTATTCACAGAAGGCACTTACTAGTTTCAGTATTCACAGAAGTTAGGAGTCCTAACTTTAGGACTCCTAAATGCCTTCTGTGAATACCGAAAGTCTTAAAGTTAGGATTTTTCTCAGTTTAGGAGTAGTAAACTTAGGACTCCTACCTTTAGGACTCCTAAATGCCTTCTGTGAATACCGAAAGTCCTAAAGTTAGGATTTTTCTCAGTTTAGGAGTCCTAAAGTTAGGACTCATAACTTCTGTGAATACCGAAATGAGTAAGTGCCTTCTGTGAATACCAAAAAGGTAGTAAGTTTAGGATTTTGTCTTAAATTAGTTCTGTGAATGGGCCCTAAGAGCACATTATGCTGAACGATTGGTGGTTGACTCGTGAGGGACACCTAGTAACAACTAGTGGAACTGCAGCTCTTTGTAGAATTATTTTGATATTGGATACTATAATATTCACTGCCCACTGCTAATCTCATCCCACAATGCTTTGCAGGGCCTTTGGTTGGGACTGTCTTTTTGCCCATAACTGTGCTTGCGGTGGTCCTAAGAGGATGGGACCACCACCGAATCATTCAGCAAGATGTGCTCTTTGTTTTCAAGGCATCTTCTTGGTTCTCCCCCTAGGTTAGGGATGATCCCAAAATCATCACCTCTCTCACTGCTTGCTAAATTTTCATTATATGTGTTTAAGCATGTAAAGACAGAGAAACTTGTTATGATACCAATATTATTAATTGGGAGTTTGACAGAATGGTTGATGAGTATAGAATCCCACAAATGCACGCATGGGTCTCTAAAATGAACTTAGACAAGTTCATTCCGCTAGCTGCCACAGACCAAAAGCACTTGTTTTCACCCTGACATTACCTTTACTTTAAAAAACTAATTGGAAAGAAAACCAAAACAGCATGGAACCGACTCTCATGTTTTAAGCGGGATAACTGGCAAGTTAAGGCTGATCAACAACTCCAAATTGACTGAAGTATCACTGCCGATCTTGGGCTCCATCAATTTTCCAGGCAGAAAGTTGGCAAAATGTTTCTAAGTACCCCCTTCTTGATGTACACTCTCAACCAGTCAAGGGTACAGAACCTGAGGGGCACCACTTGGGGTACAGGACTCACTCCAACAGAGGCCAGCTGCAGGGTCAAGGGCAGGTCCAGTTGGAACAGGCCGGCGGGGCAGTTGTAGGGGAAAAGGCCCCTGGAAACTGTTGTTTCCCTGTAGCTAAACAAGAGACCAGTTAACTGACCCTTGGAGTCACTTCCGGGATCCTGGGTTCAAGACAAGAAGGCCCTGTCTTCCTTCAGGCTATTCAGACCTCTGGGAAGTGGTTATTCTGATTCCTCACCGGTCTAGGAGTATTCTGATGAGAGGACTGTGGTGTCCACATTTATGCCCAGTACCAGCTTGTGGGTGGAGGGCAATCCTTTGCCTCTCTTAAACCAGCTCTGGTCAGTTCCTCCCCTCCCACTGGGTTTGGGGCAAGCCTGACTAGAGAGACAAAACAGAGGCAAGCCTAGGTGTGAGCTTCATCTGCCAGTGACAGGGTAGGCATCCGTTGAAGCAGAGGAAGAGGCTAGGAACAGCATCCCAGCCATCCTGTAAAGGGAGAAGACCTCCCCCCCACAACAAGAGCAATGTGTCCCCTTTCTGTGAGCAATACACATCTCACCACAGGGGCCACGTGAGAGATAAACACTTACAGGAAAGGTTTTTGGTTTTAGGCAAGAAAATGACAACTTTCTAAAAATCCCATTTCCAAAATAGTATTATAAAATTGGACTTGACCGTTAAGTGGGATATAAAATTAGATTTAAATGAGTCCTTGACATTTTTTCAGCTACTCCCAAACCAAATTTAGTATTTATTGAATGTAATTGTGTAAACCAGAGTTAACCTATAGGAAAGCCCGTCCTGCCACAGTAAAAAATGGCTTTAGAGCTATTTGACTGCCAAGACATGTGAAACATTAAATACATATGTCTAATCTTTAAACACCATGCACACTGCCCTATGGGCTCTTAGGCCCTACTTTAGGGATGACATAAATATTAATAGAAACGGTTTAGGCCTGGCAAATGGGAGAATTTGTCAGGTTGAAATGGCAGTGTAAAACCTGCACAGCCAGGCTGCAGGGGGAGACCTGGAGACAGGCTTTATAGACTTACTGCAGTAGATGGTACATTGAGTGCTGCATCCCACTAGAAGCATTTAATTTACCTTCCCTCGGTATAGGTAGTACCATATGCTAAAGACGTGTGAGGAAACTAAGGGGCATATTATCAAGCCAGGCGATTAAATTATCGCCGCTTTAGCGGCAGAAAACTGCAGCTAAAACGGCGATAATGGGCTTGATAATATGCTTTACGGAATTCCAATGGAAGCCCATGTTAGATGTGAAGGACGTCTAACATGGGCTTCAATTGGAATTCCATAGAGCATATTATCAAGCCCATTATCGCCGTTTTAGCAGCAGTTTTCTGCCGCTAAAGCGGCGATAATTTTATCGCCTGGCTTGATAATATGCCCCTTAATGTCCCAATTAGATGTATGCCAATTTTATCATGTTTAAAAAGGCGAGCACAAGCACTTTACCCCCTCTGGTTGGCAGGGGTGAAGTGCACCTAGACTTTAAAGGAAGGAGGTGCTTCTCAGTGCAAGCTGCACTGATCTGGAATGAGCTTCCCTTGGAATTCTGGGCTGCTATCGCCGTCACTTCCTTTAGAAGGAAAGCTTATTCATTAGTCTTATGGTTTTTCTCGGACATCAATTCATGGTATTTACCATCAAGCCTCCCATTTGGGTAACCCTAGTGCACATTTTATAAGAGCTCCTGGCCAGCCAAACAGCAGATAGTTCATGACAAGGTTATAGGAGACCATCTCTCACTTCATGAAAAAGAAGGTATGCTGTCTTTTCAAGGCTGCGTTCATGCTGCAATCACTTGAAAGCCTATCAGACTGACATGAGCTTCGCAAAAATTCCTGCTTAGCCACTCAAAAGAACGAGACTCAGTAAAGCCAATCGGTCCCGCTTTGCCAATGCTTCTTGGCTGCTAATGTTAGCTTTGGAATCTGTAGTGATGCGGTCTGTAGCCAAGATGTAGTTTCATGTAGATCTATTAAGTTCAGTTACAGGTAGATGAGTTGTAGAGATGCAGCCCCACCAGGAGCAGTCTGCCTGCTGCCCACCCCATACTCCCACTGTCACACTCAAGCATCCAGGCACCCAAAGACTCCATTCAAGACCATCACTCCAACATTCCATACATCACATTCACACTAGGGTGCTAGGGAGTAAGTAACCGGATAAATACAACTCAGGGTACTACGTACCTTCCCTTCTTCTACAAAACAAAAATAGCAACCACCAAGAAAAGGATGGTTAAAACAAAGGGAACCCCAAGCAAAAGAAAAATGGAAAAGTAGAGTAAAAGCGAGAAGAAAGTGGACAAAATGCGTGAAAAGATCATAGCAAAGAAAGCCAAGAAAATTCAGAGAAAATATACATGAGATGTACAATAAGTGCATGCAATAAAAATAAACAATGTAGAGGAGATGCATGGATAAATATACATAAAATATACATTACCCACCCATCCTCCTCTGATAATTTTTAAAGAAAACATTAGATTAGAAACATGCACAAAATACACATGGGACTCGTACCCATTAGAACAACATAGATGGGACTAACACCCACTACAAAAACATGGGATTTAAACCCATCAGAACAACGTAGATGGGACAAACACCCACTACAAAAGCATGGGACTTGTACCCATTAGAACGAGGTAGATGGGATTAACACCCACTACAAACACATTGGACTCGTACCCATTAGAACGAGGTAAATGAGACTAGCACCCATTAAAAAAACATGGGACTTGACCCATTAGAACAAGGTAGATGGGACTAACACCCACTACAAAAACATGGGACTTGACCCATTAGAACAGAAAAATGGGACTAATACCCACTACAGAAACATGGGACGTGTACACATTAGAACAACGTAGATGGGACTGACACCCAATACAAAAAAAACCAAAGTGTGAAAAACAAGGACTACACCAATAAACTGTGAAGATACCTTGAAAGGGACTAAGACCCATCAACAGTGAGAATGAAAGCTGAGTTGAACCATTAACATCCCTTAAGAAAGGGTATAAGACAAGATGTGAACAATCCATGAGAAACAATTGTGAGCAGCTTACACCCAACCTGAATGTATAACACAAAATCTATATACATACGCACAAAAATGCATAACAACAGTATGACAAATGCATCACAATGACAAAACATTCTCACTAACATGAAAGAAAAAAAAACACAGCATTGCAGAAAATTAACATTGTAGAGAAACAAAGGAATTGAAGTGATGCATGAGAAGATCCATTTAAGGAAGCTCGATAACTCTTGGGAGCGACACCTCAACGACTAGCTTGAAGCGTAGAGCCTTGAAAAGGTGGATACAGAATCAAATCACTAACAGTACAAACAGCTCTAGGTTGTTGGGGGTAGGATAATACAGAATACACATTCTGAACAATGAGGGCTGGAACAGAGTCATTGTCCGCAGTGTAGGAAAGGCGAGTAAGCACAGCACGAATGAGCAGCAGATCCACCGACCGCAAAGCAAAGATGGAGATGGAGATTGGTCCATAGTACACCAGGGTATTAAAAACAGTTAATGACAGTACCAGGCACTAGTGAACAAACCAAACAGAAATGCAGGCTGGAGGAACACCCTAGATATGAGCACCATGCACAAATAGATGATGTACAGCTTGAAACTTGGCAACCGAACTTGCAACACTAAATCAGATGTTCATTAAAGAAGCTGTGACATTCACAACAGCTTACCAGCTATTGCTTTAGAGCCTGAAAAGTAGGAATTCTGTGAACCCCGGTGCTTGCATGCTGCATCCAATCTGAAAATGGCGGCACACATGCGTTGTAAATGCCGGGTGGCTTGCAGTTGCAGCGTGCAGCAAAGCGTAGCCCAGCAGCTCTCCATACTGCGTAGACCAAGAGACGACACAGAGGTGCCATGAGAATATCCGCGTGATGTTGACCAGCAGCTCTTCATGCCGCTCAATAAATCTACCTGAAACTTCATCCTGGCTGTGGACCTCATTACTATAGTATTGCTTACTGAATTGTGCCCCAAGCATTGGCAAAGCAAATAGCAGTAGGTGGCTATTTTGGGATGGTATTTTGTGCACTTCCAGGATGACCATTACGTTACATCTAGTTGCAATGTGAGAATCATTTTGGAACAATATAACCATCACATATAAAATACAATTTTTATACCTTTTGAAAATACTCATACGGTTGTGTCTAGATGCAGCGTGGTCGCCATTTTTGAAATACACAACATAACACTCCAAGTTGGTCTCCCACCACAATTGGCTTTGACACTTCTACAAGGTAGTTGCAAGCACTGGCAAAGCAAATAGCTGTGACTAGTGGAGTGTGAGGCAGGTGGGGGGGGCAAGACACCAAGGGGCAGCAGTGCTTAGTGTTGGCAGAGGGAAAGGAAGAGACTGTGTCATAGAGGGAGTGTGTGGGTGGGACATACTTAGGAGCACTGGGGACATGGGTGGGAAGACAGAAGTGGCAGAAGAAAGAGAGAGAAAGAGAAGAGGAGAGAAAGAGAGGGAGAACAAGACAAAAAGAGAAAGATAGACATAGGACCTGATTACCCGCTGCGCGTCCTTAGAGCTGTTAGCATAGGAATTGTTGTGCCTATTGCTGAACTTAGAAACGTGCTAACTTAGAAATTGCTGAACTTAGAAACTGTCTAATTTTTTTATTGAGTTTACTGCCGAATTTAAAACATGCTAATTTTTAACTATCTACTTTTTGAAATTCACAGGATGTGCTTTTAAAAATATTGTGTAGATTTACTGTGGTTATTGCTTGCACTCAGTCACTTTAGCTTTTAGCGCACATTGAAGTAGTTTATAGCGCTACCAGGGTGTGCTGGTGTACTCGCCTGTAAGAGCGAGTCACCGGAAGTCCCGCCATATTAGTCAGTGCTCTAGCGGTTGATCGCACTCCTCCCTACTTAAGGTGGCGCGATGCAAGCGCGCAGTGGGCACGCTGACGGTGCGCCAAAGGCGTTCGAAAGGTAAGCCCGTCTGCGCCCGTCCGCGCACCGACCGTGCTCAGCGCCAGCCATGCTGTACCTTTTGCTGCCCGTCGCACATATTCCAGAGATGAGCTCATTACGATCGGTGCACAGAAGAACATGGCCTTAGAAAGGAGAGTAGAGGGCTGTGGCAAGATCCCCCTCAAAGAAGTTATGTTAAATGATCTTAACTGTGGGCTGATTAATGTGAGGTCCCTTGTTAAGCACCACTCGGAGATTCACTTATTACGGGAAGTCCAGAACATGGATGTCCTGTTTCTTACAGAAAGCTGGACACGATCAGATAGGGAAGTGGAATTAGGTCCGGCCTGCCCCCGGGTTTTAAAATATTCTACAAACCAAGGGTAGGCGGGAGATGTGGAGGAGTGGGAATTATATTTAAAGATACCTGGAATCTTACCCCATTGTGCATGGAGTAAGTCCCGGGTTTTGAGTTACTCGGGTTTTCACTTAAGGATAATGGTGGTGCCTTGTGTTCCGATATACTTTGCTATAGGCCACCGGGTGGTGTTGCCCCCCCACTACCAAGAATGATTGATGTGATATATAATTTATCACAATCCCATTCTAAAGTAATGATCCTCGGAGATTTTAATCTCTGGAAGAATGGCAACCTTGACACGGCTCTTAAAGAACTGTGCCGAGCATGCGTGAACACAAATCTACAGCAGCCGGTGCTCGGTCCCACCCATCAGGGAGGCCATGTGTTGGACCTTATCTTTGCTAGTGAAGTGGATGTAGCTGTGAAAGAGATACTCCCATTGTGTTGGACAGACCACTTCCTGGTTCTTTACCCCCTAAGGTTAACCACCCCAAATAAACAAACTCCCCAACCGATCAATACTCGAATGGGTAGGGAATGGTCTAAAATATTAAAGTTAAAAGAATTCCCACGGCTTGTTGATAGCAGTAGCTTTGACACTAATAACTCGGTGGATGAAAATTATTTCAACTTGTGCGATCAGATTACGTACTCAGTAGATCCTTTGGCCCCGCTGAGGAAAGTCAAAAGTAACAAAAAACCGGCCGCCCCCTGGTATAATGAGGAGCTCAGGTTGATGAAGACTAACTTCAAACAAGCGGAAAGGAGATGGAGGAGGAAATACCAGGAGATAGACAAAACAGCCTTGAAAAAACTATTATATAGTTATAAAGAAATGCTCGGTAAAGCCAAAGCTAAATATCTTGAAGAAACTATCCTACAATCGCCCAATAAGCTCAAAACCCTATTAAGCTTAGTTAGAGATATTTCCAACCCAGGGTGCGCAAAGATTAGGATTCCAGCCTCACAAGAACTCTGCAATAATTTGGCAGTCTTCTTTGAAGAAAAAATTAATAAAATATTAACTGGATTAAACTCTTCTAGTGTCGGTGAGCTTGATATAGAAGATGACATGCATTTATCACCGTGTAGTAGAACTCCTGATGTAACATCCCCCAGGGAACCTACGCTGCTTCTGGAGTTTTTCCAGGTCCCTTCACAAGAAGAATTCAGCATCACTGCAGCTAGTATCTCTCCAGGCTCTTCCCTGGATCCGCTCCCTCATTTGATGTGGAAGGGGCTCGGTACTGAGATTTTTCCGTTTCTCTACCAAATCTGTTGCCAATCTCTTACTAGTGCCATAGTGCCTAATTGCTGGAAAATGGCAGTTGTTTCTCCCCTACTAAAGAAAGCTACATTGGACCCCCAGTGCCCCTCTAATTATAGACCTATCTCCTTGCTTCCCTACCCGGTTAAGGTTTTAGAAAGAGTAGTGAGTAAATTAAGGGTGGGCGTAGTTCGCGAAGTAGCACTTCGCGAAGCTACGCAAAGTGCAGTTCGCACTACGCGAGCTACGCGTAGCACTTCGCGAACTGCGTAGTACCTTGATCGCACTGTGCCAGATGTCGGTTTCAATGATTGCACAGTGCGGACAAGCAACCGGCACTGTGCAATCATTGAAAATGTCATCTTGCACAGTGAGAGCTGCAATTTTCTGCTGCTCGAGTAGATTTTTACTCGAGCGGCAGCTTTCTCAACGTGAACTGGTAGTTTCTCATCGCGAGCGGTCGCGAGCATACGCGACCCCTCGCAATGATAAACCTGACCTCCTCGCGTTGGGAATCTCGCCGGGAGGTTTGTTTTCCATGCTCGCGATCACCAACTTGATGTTGCTGATCGCAAACAAGGAAAAAGTCTCGCCGGGATGTCATTTTGCTTGCTCGCGGTCGCCAACTTGACGTTGAGGACCGCGAGCAAGCAAAAAATGACCGCAGCAGTACGCAACACTACGCTACGCGTGTTCGCACTGTGCTACGTGCAATTCGCGTAGTGCGAAGTAGCGCGAACTTCGCAAACTACGCGAGCGTAGCGTAGTGCTTTGCCCAGGCTTAGAGTAAATCTCTTTCTAAATATGTGGAAGAAAACAATCTTCTGGATGAGGTTCAATTTGGGTTTCGGCCGGGACGTGGCACCGGAACTGCCCTGGTGACTGCCCTAGATGAACTAAGAATGCGGGCTGACAGTGGTCAAACAGCCATCTTAGTGCTGTTGGACATGTCAGCCGCATTTGACACAGTCAACCATAAGATCTTGATCAGGAGGCTTGAGGATAATGGCATTGTGGACAAGGCACTGGACTGGCTGCAGTCCTATCTCTCAAACAGGCAGCAGGCATTGACCTTGAGGCCATTTCTCTCCCAGAATAGCCCAGTAAAACACGGGGTTCCACAGGGCTCGGTGAACAGCCCAATTCTTTTTAATTTATACCTGTGCCCACTCATCTCTCTCATAAAATCTTATGGCATTGACGTTATAATTTATGCGGACGATACCCAACTTGTCTTCTCCTTTGAGGGCAATAATGTAGTTCCTCTGGAGAAATTCCATAGCTGCATGCGAGAAACAGCAGGCTGGCTCAGAGATAACTCATTACAATTGAACGGGGACAAGACGGAAGTACTCTGCTGTGCTGCAAGTAAAGTCCCTCGCCCCCTGCCAGTAGATTTCTGGCCAGGCTCTGCTAACAATCTTCTACTGCCTGCTAAAACAGCCCGTAATCTAGGAGCACTGCTAGACAGTAATCTACAATTGGATTCTCAAGTAGATAAAACCGTGAGCACCTGTCTATCTCTGCTCCGAGTCCTTCGGAAAATACTTCCTTTTCTACCTGCCTCAGCTAGACCTCAAGTGATAAGGAGCATTATTATGAGCAGATTAGATTACTGCAATGACCTACTCCTAGGAGCCCCAGCTTCATTGCTAAAAAAACTGCAAAGGATACAGACTATTGCAGCTAAACTTGCGTTAAACAGACAACGCAGAGCATCAGCCTCGCTTGCCCTAAAAGATCTTCACTGGCTGCCCATTGTGCAGCGAGTTCAGTTTAAGGCACTCTGTATTGTTTATAGGGCAGCACATAACATGGGGCCTAAGCTCACAGAGGAAATTTCTATGGTACTCCCCAGCAAGAAGCCTGCTTTCCTCTTCAGCCAGTCTGATATGCAGTCCCCGTGTCAATAAAGTTCGACTGGGGGACAGATCATTTAGTTTTGTAGCCTCCCGGCTCTGGAACACTCTGCCAATTGAGCTTAGACAAATGGATACTTAGTCACGCTTCAGGAAGCAATTGAAAACTAGACTCTTTCCTAGAGATTAATTCTCAGCTCTGTTCTTCAATCTCAGTTACACACAGTGTCTTTCGGTAATCCCAGTGCCAAGATACCCGTTGGGTGGCAGCCGCGCTATAGAAGTGCTCCTTACATTACATTACATTACATTACAAGGAGGAAAACATGCACTTCCCTCGAGGGCTAAAGCTTAAATATCAGAAATACAGGAAAAAAATAGAAATAGTTTCCTTACGACAGCAGCAGAGGGATACACTCAACCAATCAACCAGCAGAGTGAAACCGAAATTGCTCCAGGGACGGCACATACACAAAAATAAGCAGGAAATTGAAATAGACAAGAACACCATCCACTCATGAGCAAGGGGCAGACCTAAACCCACTCCAAGAATATGATAAAATATGGGTTTCAATGCCGTCTGTGAGAAACAGCTAAAGCTGTCTAGGGCGAGGATGCAAAAATGCACTTGACTGAGGGCACTGAACCTTGGCTTCTGGGCCTTCCTGATGTGACCTCAATTTAACTATACTTAACAGTGAGTTTGGGCATGGTTATGTTGATGTGAGACGGATATATAAGGGTTCACTTTGAGAACAATGTTATTATATATGTGGGACTCACTCTAATGTACCTTCTCCCGCCCGTATTACTCTAAAGTGGCCTATAGATTCATCACTGAGGGCAAAATACCCATGCGAGTTAGCATTATTTTGTCAAATTATTTATAAATGAAATTGCAATTAGGGATGTGTTTTTGTAAGTGTAACTTATTATTTTAAATGTCTGCTTAAAAAACAGTAAAGCAACAAAATATAAGAAAATAAGATAAAAAGAAGTCAACCTGGCCTTCCAAAACATCATCTTCTCCCTGCCTTCTCAGCCTACAAATTCAGACATTATACACTAGCTGCTCTGATCCGCCTGTGCCAGGCTCCTCGTCATCTCCTCTGTGCAGAGCCCACACAGGACGTTGAAGGTGAGCCAACCTGGTATCCAAACTCTGCCACCTGCGGTCAGAACAGCGGATGTCTCCTCAGCTTCAGAAGATGCCTTGATCCTGGCTCCTTGCTTTCCATACCTTGTTTCCACAGTTTTATGTTAAGTCAGGGGTCCTGCTCAGGGGGCATGGGTGGTGTAACAAAGTGCCTTCCCCCAAGGATTCACTGAAAGCAGGAGTATGAAGGTAGAAGAAGGTTTATGCATAAGTCAGAAGACCTCTTCTACCCAGCCTCTTGTCACTTCTCTCTCTCTGAGACTCTTCTCTGACCTCATCCACCCAGCCTCTCATCACTTCCTTCTCTCTGAGACTTTTCTCTGACCTCATCCACCCAGCCTCTTGTCACTACTCTCTCTCTGAGGCTCTTCTCTGACCTCATTCATCCAGCCTCTTGTCACTTCCCTCTCTCTGAGGCTCTTCTCTGACCTCACCTCTCTGACCTCATCCACCCAGCCTCTTGTCACTTCTCTCTCTCTGAGACTCTTCTCTGACCTCATCCACCCAGCCTCTCATCACTTCCTTCTCTCTGAGGCTTTTCTCTGACCTCATCCATCCAGCCTCTTGTCACTTCCGTCTCTCTGAGGCTCTTCTCTGACCTCACCTCTCTGACCTCATCCACCCAGCTTCTTGTCACTTCTCTCTCTCTGAGACTCTTCTCTGACCTCATCCACCCAGCCTCTCATCACTCCCTTCTCTCTGAGGCTTTTCTCTGACCTCATCCATCCAGCCTCTTGTCACTTCTCTCTCTCTGAGGCTCTTCTCTGACCTCATCCACCCAGCCTCTTGTCACTTCTCTCTCTCTGAGACTCTTCTCTGACCTCATCTCTCTGACCTCATCCACCCAGCCTCTTTTCACTTCTCTCTCTCTGAGACTCTTCTCTGACCTCATCCACCCAGCCTCTTGTCACTGCTCTCTCTCTGAAGCTCTTCTCTGACCTCATCCACCCAGCCTCTTGTCACTTCTCTCTCTCTGAGACTCTTCTCTGACCTCATCCATCCAGCCTCTCATCACTTCTCTCTCTCTGAGACTCTTCTCTGACCTCATCCTTCCAGCCTCTTGTCACTTCTCTCTCTCTGAGGCTCTTCTCTGACCTCATCCACCCAGCCTCTCATCACTTCTCTCTCTCTGAGACTCTTCTCTGACCTCATCTGTCCAGCCTCTTTTCACTTCTCTCTCTCTGAGACTCTTCTCTGACCTCATTCTTCCATCCTCTTTTCACTTCTCTCTCTCTGAGGCTCTTCTCTGACCTCATCCACCCAGCCTCTTGTTACTTCTCTCTCTCTGAGACTCTTCTCTGACCTCATCTCTCTGACCTCATCCACCCAGCCTCTTTTCACTTCTCTCTCTCTGAGACTCTTCTCTGACCTCATCCACCCAGCCTCTTGTCACTGCTCTCTCTCTGAAGCTCTTCTCTGACCTCATCCACCCAGCCTCTTGTCACTTCTCTCTCTCTGAGACTCTTCTCTGACCTCATCCATCCAGCCTCTCATCACTTCTCTCTCTCTGAGACTCTTCTCTGACCTCATCCTTCCAGCCTCTTGTCACTTCTCTCTCTCTGAGGCTCTTCTCTGACCTCATCCACCCAGCCTCTCATCACTTCTCTCTCTCTGAGACTCTTCTCTGACCTCATCTGTCCAGCCTCTTTTCACTTCTCTCTCTCTGAGACTCTTCTCTGACCTCATTCTTCCAGCCTCTTTTCACTTCTCTCTCTCTGAGGCTCTTCTCTGACCTCATCCACCCAGCCTCTTGTTACTTCTCTCTCTCTGAGGCCCTTCTCTGACCTCATCCACCCAGCCTCTTGTCACTTCTCTGTCTCTGAGACTCTTCTCTGACCTCATCTCTCTGACCTCATCCACCCAGCCTCTTTTCACTTCTCTCTCTCTGAGACTCTTCTCTGACCTCATCCACCCAGCCTCTTGTCACTGCTCTCTCTCTGAGGCTCTTCTCTGACCTCATCCACCCAGCCTCTTGTCACTTCTCTCTCTCTGAGACTCTTCTCTGACCTCATCCACCCAGCCTCTTGTCACTTCTCTCTCTCTGGGGCTCTTCTCTGACCTCATCCACCCAGCCTTTCATCACTTCTCTCTCTCTGAGACTCTTCTCTGACCTCATCCACCCAGCCTCTTGTCACTTCTCTCTCTCTGAGGCTCTTCTCTGACCTCATCTCTCTGACCTCATTCACCCAGCCTCTTTTCACTTCTCTCTCTCTGAGACTCTTCTCTGACCTCATCCACCCAGCCTCTTGTCACTTCTCTCTCTCTGAGGCTCTTCTCTGACCTCATCCATCCAGCCTCTTGTCACTTCTCTCTCTCTGAGGCTCTTCTCTGACCTCATCCACCCAGCCTTTCATCACTTCTCTCTCTCTGAGACTCTTCTCTGACCTCCTCCGTCCAGACTCTTTTCACTTCTCTCTCTCTGAGACTCTTCTCTGACCTCATCCGTCCAGCCTCTTGTTACTTCTCTCTCTCTGAGGCTCTTCCCTGACCTCATCCACCCAGCCTCTCATCACTTCTCTCTCTCTGAGGCTCTTCTCTGACCTCATCCACCCAGCCTCTTGTCACTTCTCTCTCTCTGAGGCTCTTCTCTGACCTCATCGCATTCTACACATTCTAAGATCAGGCACATCCTACAAGACAGGCATGAGCCATAACGTATAATATGGCTACACCTTTCCCTTAAACACAGTCAGTGATTTCTCAATGCAAAGCCAGAATTGTTACCCCATCCTATGCCTCAGTGAGCTAATATCATTTTTCTTTGAAGAAATGCTAAACGAAGGGAAAAATACAAAGCCTTTTTTACTGTGGCATCCATACAAATCTATGTAGCATGATGTGATTATGCCTGCCATCTCAAAGCTAGCGCGTAAAGATGTGGTTGCTAGGAAACCAGGTATAATAGCAAAAGAAAGACTCAGATAAAGGGACTGGTTACAATTATCCTCTATTTTTCCCTCTGTCGAGCAGTTTACATACGGTGAGCTGATTTTAAAAAATAGCGGTGTGTGATAAGATAGATCGTGAGTCATTCCGTGCATCTCAGGTGAAACAAGGGTTACATATAGAATTATACGATGGGTGACTGTGTGTAATTCACAGAGGGGTCCTGGATGATATCCAATCGACAACAAGGGCATAGCTGGAGTACTCTATCATACCTCTCAGAAGCCCAAGGTAAAACACGTCCCCGTGAGTCAAAGTTTAACTATCTATAACTTTATATTGTATTAGGCCCCCAAAAACCATCTGTTCCTGCTTCCAACATAAACAAAGACAATGGAGTAATGCAGGAACCATATATAACATAGAAGAAACCTGGCCTCCAACCACCCACTGCCACCGCCTTCAACATATACTCTCCTCCGAATTAAAAAAGAAATACCTGGGGGCATATTTACAAGGTCTGGCGCATCTCTGCAAATCAGCAGGGATGCGTCAGAACACTTGCGACAGGCAAAACCACCCGAGCGCCACCACTGATGTGCCGCATTTACAATGCAGCGCGCCGTGGACCACGAATGGGCAGATGCGTGTCGCATCCCCCGTCGTAAAGGCGGCACATTGCTGGAGTCGTGTCGCAAGCACGACGCGGCTCCAGCAAGGCTCGGGGGCGCCCTATGCCTAACATGCTACGTCACTCCTTGCGCCTGCTTCAAGCATGCGCAGGGTTTTGACGCAGCATGGCCGTAAAAGTGACTCAGTGAAATCTTGTAGATTTCACTGCGTCACGTTTACGAGGCATACCTGTGAGGGAACGCCCACCGTGCGCCGTAACACCCACATGAAACCTGACGCAGGTTTCATGTGGCGCAGGGCTTTACAACGTGACATATCTCCCTAAATGCGTCACGTTGTAAATAGGGCGCAACGTGGCACAAGGTTTACGCCATCACTGCGTCACAGAAGTGACACAACGGTGGCGCAAATGAGGCGCAAGGGGCTTGTAAATCTGCCCCTAGGTGTCCTGCCACCCACCTCCTCTGAAAAGTCCTTCCACAGTCCATCTCCAAATATAAAAAAAACCTGGCCTTCTGCAACCCATCCTCACCAGCCCCCTGCCATCCACCCCATCATCAATGCGCAATCCCATCTCAAAACGCTTCTCCCCGCTCTCACACTGGGAGATAGGAGCCGGCACGCTGCTGATGTCGACTCGCAGTGTGGGTCTGAAGAGACCTGCACTGGGGAGCAGGTGGTTGGCACAGGCATGGCGCTGCCCATGTTCCTTGATGCTCTCTGTGGTCCTTGCTACTCAGCCAGTATGAATGTGCTGCGTGGAATGTTGGTGTGCTTGGTGATGCAGTGTAATGCTGAATGCATGGTGATGCAGTGGAATGTTGAATGCTTGGTGATGCAGTGGAATGCTGAATGCATGGTGATGCAGTGGAATGCTGAATGCTTGGTGATGCAGTGGAATGCTGAATGTTTGATGATGCAGTGAAATGCTGAATGCTTGGTGATGCAGTGGAATGCTGAATGCTTGGTGATGCATGGAATGCTGAATGCTTAATGATGCAGTGGAATGCTGAATGCTTGGTGATGCAGTGGAATGCTGAATGCTTGGTGATGCGTGGAATGCTGAATGCTTGGTGATGCAGTGGAATGCTGCATGGTTGGTGATGCAGTGGAATGCTGCAATGTTGGTGATGCAGTGGAATGCTGCATGGTTGGTGATGCAGTGGAATGCTTCATGGTTGGTGATGTATGGATTGCTAAATGCATGGTGATGCAGTGGAATGCTGCATGCTTTGTGATGCAGTGGAATGCTGAAAGCATGGTGATGCAGTGGAATGCTGAATGCTTGGTGATGCAGTGGAATGCTTGGGTGCCTGTGAGTTGCTGGAGTGTCAGTTGGAGGATGGGCTGAGCAGCAGGGAGGCTTCTCCAGGTTGGGCTATCCTCAGATCTAAGCTAAGAACCCTTAAATATACTTACCTGCAACTAAGATCAATAAATCATTGTATATAAACTACACCTCGGCTAATGAACTTCATTATTACAGCCATCCACCCCACCACCTATGTGCAATCCCATCTCAAGACTATGCTCCCTTTTCCCGCACTGGGAGTGGAGAGCCGGCACTATGCTGATATTGGCTCTGTCTGTGACTTCCTTTTCCCTCTCATCATGGGTCAGAAGAAACCTGCACTGGGGAGCAGGTGGTTGGCACAGGCATGGCGCTGCCGTGTCCTCCTGTCTCCTTGGCTCTACGGACACTTAGGAGAATGGCTGAAGGCAGGTGAGACTGCCAGCAACCATTGTGCCATCTTACTCGGGCCTTTGGAGATCAAGGCGAGGCCTTAAAAGAAGGGGAAGGAAAAGCTTCCTCTAGAGGATGTCACAACAGTACTTAACAAATTAGTTTAATCACTGTTTGATAGCACTGCAGTGAATAATCGGATTTCAATCTGGTTATTCATGGCAAAGGCTTCCTATGGAAACCATGTTCAACAGACAAACATGTTCAGGTCCACCTAGGCCAGGAGAACTGGGAAGTTATGTCAGATAATGCCCTGAAAGCAGCTGCACCTGTATACATCTGGAGAAGCTATGGAGAAACAGCAAAACCGTGGAAGATCGGACCACCTACAAGAACGCCATGACAGAATACCACCAACTCATCAGATCCACCAAAAGTGAAGTCGCAGATGTCACACCCTCCTAGGACCTTTGCAACAAACTTGGCTCCTACTTCCATCTGAAAATCAAGTCCCTCTATGATAACTTCAACTAACAGACAGAAGAACAGAAACCACTCCTTCCTCCAGCAACAACAGCCAGCCTACCATCTCCTCCTGGACCCCGGTCTCTCCCGAAGACACCGCCACGACCATGAAAAGCATTCACTCAGGAGCCCCCATGGACCCCTGCCCACAACATCTTCCAGAGAGCCCCCACCGCCATAGCACCCGAGCTACGGCGCACCATCAACGCCACCTTAGAATCCGGCACATTCTCCGATGACTGGAAAAGCGCAGAAGTCAAGCACCTCCTCAAGAAGCCCTCTGAAGACCCGACAGACCTAAAAAACTACTGACCCATCTCTCTCATCCCCTTCGTGGCCAAAGTCACTGAGAAGATCGGCAACGTCCACCTAACGAACTTCATCAAAGAGAACTCCATCGTCGACCCTTCCCAATCCAGATTCTGTTGCAACCACAGCACTGAGACCACCCTCCTCGCCACCACAGACGACATCTGCACTCTCCTCAACCAAGGCCACACCGCGGCCCTCATCCTACTAGATCTCTCAGCAGCCTTCGACACCGTCTCCCACCGCAATCTCATTGCCAGACTCCAAGACGGTGGCATACAAGGGAACCACCCTTGATTGGTCTCGGCTCCCTCCTCACTGGCAGAACCCAAAGAATCAGACTCCTGCCCTTCCTCTCTAAACTCCCAGATATCGACAGTGGAGTACCCCAAGGATTATCGCTCAGCCCCACGCTCTTCAACATCTACATGGCCCCCCTCACCACCATCGTCAGACAGTATGGACTTAGCATAGTATCCTATGCCGACAACACCCAGCTCATCCTCTCTCTCATAAAGGATCCTCACATCACCAGACTCAGCTTCCAGGCAGGAATGGAAGACGTCACATCCTGGATGAGCAGCATCTGCCTGAAGCTCAACTCAGAAAAGACAGAAGTCCTTGTCCTTGGAACCACCCCCTCAGCATGGGACAACACCTGGTGGTCCACCGCACTCGGATACCCCCCACTCCCATGGACCACACCCGAAACCTTGGCATCATACTCAACTCCTCCCTCACCATGACCCGACAGATCACCGCCGTCACCTTCACCTGCTTCAACACCCACCGTATCCTTCGCCAAACCTTCAAATGGATCCCCCCGAATCCAGAAAGACTGTCACCCATGCATTCATAATAAGCAGACTGAACTACATAACATAGCTTTTTATTTTTAAATCTTTATCCTACATGCACAAGAGGATCTGTGTTTCAGGTGTTGAAAGGGTGAGATAGATACCAAAGAGGGTGCTACCATAAACAAACCAATTGCACACATCTCACGCTGATGAGCAAGGGAGGTAGGGGCAGGATTAAAGGCGAGTGATTGGGCGCCTCATTTATGAGGATTTGGCGCAGGGCAGTGCTGCAAGGAATCTTGCTGCGCTGCCCTGTGTCAAAAGAAAAGGGCAGGAATGCGCCATACCTATAAGATACCGCAAATTCCTGCCCTTTTATCCAGTGCTGGAGCAGAAGGGGCTGCCATGCACCAACGCAGGCACCCTTGCAGCATGGTGCGATGGGTGCCTGCGTTGTGGGGCTGATTGATTTTGTGAAGGGAGGGACAACTTTCTGCACAAAATCAATCAATTCCAGTGATTTCCTCTTTCTATGTGTACTGCCTAATGTAGCACACATAGAAAAAGGATAAAACAAGGAGAGTTTTCTGACACATTACCAAGTTTACGATTTCTCGTAAATCTGGGAATTCTTGGAATTCCGTGGGTGTTGCAGTGTTCTGCATAAAAGGGGCCACATATTTACAAGGCCATGAAAAGCCATGTAAAGTGGCTTTACGTGGCCTTGTAAAGATGCCTTGGCACATTGCGCCACTAGAACGTCAAAAAAGTGACATTACGGCGGAGCAAAAATCCTGAAAGGGATATTAATTATAGCAGACTGTGCACCACATGATTTACTATCTGTGAAATCTGAAAAACAACAACAGAATAAAAGTCTCCCAGTGCTGACTGTGCCATAGGCACAGCTGACTTGAAAAATGAAATGTAAGCACCTACCTGCCCCACAGAACCTGTGTTAAGTCAGTGTCTAAGCGGCAGATTTACAAGCCCCCTGCGCCACGAATACATCACTTTTCGTGACGTACTGCGTGACTTTTCCTCTCCTTGTAAATACGGCCCCTTCACACGCAGCACTTTGCGTTGAAGGGGCGTTCCATGGGTGTTGCTGTGGGTGTTCACACGCAACACCCATGGAACAAGACACATCTCCAGATTTACGAGAAATCGTAAATCTGGAGCTGCGTCTGAATGCTAAGCCACCTTAGAGGTGGCGTAGCGAGATGCAACAAGGAGAAATGTTTTCAATTTTCCTCTTTCAATGCGTGCTGCATTCTACAGCACGCATTGAAAGAGGAAAATGCCTGTTGTGATTGTTTTTGTGCAGGAAGGTGCGCCTTCCTGCACAAAAACAATCCCACCACGACGCAGGCATCCTTGCACCATGGTGCAAGGGTGCCTGCACCAGCGCATGGCTGCAGTTTGTGCGCCAGCGCAGGGAAGAGCATAGGAATGCGACATATTATTGCAAATATGTCGCATCCCTGTGCTTCGGAAGTGCCGCAGCTTGGCACAGCCAAAGTGCCTGCGGTGCCACGCTGCGGCACTTCCTTGTAGCTCTGCCCCTAAGTGTTTAAATCCTGCAGAAAGTGGGAGGATTTAGTAGTGTATAAAACACAGGCCACAGATAATTATTTCTATTATAAAACAGATATCTTCGTGGCTGTGTTTATAGGGGTGTCATTCACAGAAAGGGGTCACCAACCACAGGATGTACTTGCAAGTCCACAGCAGTTTAGAGATGGTGTCCACAGTGCCAGCTTTAGAGCTGGTGGTGCCCCAAGTGCGACAATGTTTGTTGGCACCCCCAATGACCTCTTTCTCCATTAATTCCCTAACCAACACCCTTTAACATGCTTTTATTTTATAGCGCCACACATACCAGTTTAATGTGTCATAGCAGTTTATATCACACACACATCATACAGAGACAATGATTCATAAGTGTGTACATTAGTCTATTGGAAATGTTGCATAAGACAGAGGACTAGAAGGTGTAGCAGTAACATGTCATCCATACTGGTAGACAGTATAGTTTAAGAGTGCTTGATCTAGAACAGCCTTAACTAAGAATTCAAAGTGCAACACAGTGGTTGCAGCTCTTTAATGACAGTTAATAGTTATATTAGGACGTTAACCTATAAATTGCAAGTGACAGAAGGATCTCTCTGACAAAAGCAGTAACCCACTGAAGTAGCTACATTATATGCACTTTGTAATCTGCATGGTACACGTCCTTTACAACAGGCAAATTAACCCTCTGCGCAACTTTAGATAAGTCAAAACTGCTGTTAGACAAAACACTGATCTCTCTCTAAAAGGCCTGTTAATCACCAGAGTTATCTCGACATTTTAATTGCTGCCTGAAAATTGCTTTTAAAATCATAATTTACTTGAAAACATGGCACCTCCCGAAGTCAGAGCCCGGTGAGGTGGCACTGGGCGCACCGCCCTAGAGTCAGCCCTGGGTATCCACTCTAGGGTGAATGTACATAGATGAGTCTGGTCTGCTTCCCTGGCTTGCAGGATCTTGGAGTCTTAAACCCACAAACAGAAATAGAGGCGTTCACTCACCCATCCTTGCGTAATTGTCTCTGAGATGAGCTCTGTCTTGATTGAAGCTTCTCTTTGTTGCTCCGATGAGTTGGTGATGTGCTGTGGTGGCATTCCTGTAGTCAGTGCGTGCTTCGGGGGTTTTGTTGTTTCTCCATGCTTTCTCCAGTTGTCTGCATGAGCGCTTGGATTCTTTGGATATCTGTGGTGAACCAGGTGTGTTTCAGTGTTGTGTCGTCTGTCGGAGTTCTGGAGAGAGGCAAGAGTTTTGGCGCAGTTGGCGATCCATTGGTAAAAGTCATTGGCTGTAGTGTTGGTGTCTGTCGTGGTAGGGGGAGGAGTGTGGCTGAGGGCAGAGGTGAGGTGTTCTTTGGTGATCTTGCTCCAGTTTATGCATGTTAGGCGTGGTGTCAGCTTGTGTGCGGTGGGTTTCAAGAAGAAAAAAATGGACGCAGTAGTGGTCCGTCCAGAGAGGTTGCGTGGTGTGGCTGAAGCGGATTTGTTTCCTCTGGTGAAGATGGGGTCAAGAGGGTGTCCTCCCATGTGGGTGGGAGTGGAGATGAGTTGCTTCAGTCCAATGTTGGCAAGATTCTCTAGGAGGGTGGTGGTGTTGGGGTCGCTGAGGTTGTTTAGGTGGAAATTCATGTCTCCGAGCAGTACGTAGTCCATGGAGGTGAGGGCATGGGGAGCGATGTAGTCTGCAATGGTGCTGGTGAAGGGGGAGCGGGGTGGGGTAAACACATTGTGCACGTCATTGGTCGTGGTCGCAACGATACCACTCTTGTGAAATTAAGACGTGTCTTACCAATGCAGAAAGTTGCACCCATGTCGAGTGGTGTGGCAGCTGGTGACGACGTAAAAGAAAAAAATAAATATATATTAAGGCTGGGCGTAAGAAGTACTACTACACGGAACACAACCATGAATCCGCAACTTCACTCCATCACACTCTCAATTAATAAACAGAAGCCTCATGTACTTTTGGTAAAATACCAACTATCTCTGTCTTTACATGCTTAACCGCATTTAGTCATTTCACAAAAATGACAATTCAGCAAGCATTGAGAGATGTGATGATTTTGAGATCCTCCCTAACCGAGGGGGAGAACCAAGCAGATGCCTTGAAAACAAAGAGCACATCTTGCTGAATGATTCGATGGTGGCCCCATCCTCTTAGAACCACCCCAAGCACAGTTATGGGCAAAAATACTGTCCCACCCAAAGGCCCTGCAAAGCATTATGGGACGAGATTAGTAGTGGGCAGTGAATATTATAGTATCCAATATCAAAATAATTCTACAAAGAGCTGCAGTTCAACTAGTCGGTAGTAGGTGTCCTTCACAAGTAAAATGCAAAAGCATTGAAATTATTACATCAATCTGCAGTTCCACTAGTCGTTACTAGGTGTCCCTCACGAGTCAAATGCAAAAGCATTGAAACCCTTTCATGGAGCTGCAGTTCCACTAGTCGTTACTAGGTGTCCCTGATGAGTCAAATGCAAAAGCATTCGACTTGAGGGACACCTAGCAACGACTAGTTGAACTGCAGCTTGATGTAATAATTTCAATGCTTTTGCATTTGACTCGTGAGGGACATCTAGTAACGACTAGTTGAACTGCAGCTCTTTGCAGAATTATCTTGATATTGGATACTATGATATTCACTGTCCGCTGCTAATCTCGTCCCATAATGCTTTGCAGGGCCTTTGGGGTATCGAATGTTTGCAACCAACGACGGCAACAGTGTTTCAAAAACTGAATCAATCACAGTATACAGGAAAACAAAGCGTACTCCAGGCAAAGATACAAAATGGAGTTAAGAGAGGCAAAGAGACAGGGGGGCATATTATCAAGGACGGCGTGAAAATTATCGCCGCTTTAGTGGCAGGAAACTACCGCTAAAGCGGCGATAATGGGCTTAATAATATGCCGCAGAGAATTCCAATAGAAGCCCATGTTCACACCAGAACATGGGCTTCTATTGGAATTCTCTGCAGCATATTATCAAGCCCATTATTGCCGCTTTTAGCAGCAGTTTCCTGCCGCTAAAGTGGCGATAATTGTAACGCCGTCCTTGATAATATGCCCAAGGAATTGTTACAATCACCATCATTTTTTGAGAATGAAATAGCAGACACAAGCAGTGGAGATCCAAAGACACATAAAAAATCGGACATCAGGAATAAACTAAAACTGTGGGAAAGACTTTTAAACAAAGAAGTGAATAAATGGTGGGAAGTAACCCACCACACAAGCTGACACCACGCCTAACATGCATAAACCCAGGGGAATAAGGATTTATTTAATGCCCAGTCATCAAGATTCTAGTAACGAAATCTTGCAGGAATGGGGAGAATATATCCTGAACTCTTCATTAGGGCTAATGGTTATATTAATAAAACATATTGAGATTGCGTTACAGAAAATTAAAGATAAATTATCTGAAATCGAGAAAGAATTAGCCACAGCAGATTTATCTCCTGAAATGAAGAAGTTCAAGTTGGAACTAGAAAAACAAATTGAAGGTCACGAAGAGTCTGTACAAATGCGTAAACGCACCAAATTTCAACGTGACAAAGAGCATTATTCTGAGGGAAGAATTTTTACTTATGCAAGCAAATTCGACCTCTTAAAACAGCAAGATACTATGAGCAATATGGCAAGCACCTCAGGAAGTATTACCTCCCTATCCTCAACAGATCAAAGTGAAGGGGAGATGGCTCAAAGATCAGGATTGACCAAACAGTCTTTTTTAGGGGATATGCGACTGGTCCTACAACAACGTCAGTGGGAACAAACCATGGGATTTCAGTCGCAAAACCAAAGGTGCCGCAGAAGAGGGAAGGGAAAGTCACAATCAAATCAAAACAGACAAGGAGAGGAAGGAGGGGCCAACAGTGGAGAAAAAATAGGAACAATGACACGGAGTATGCGGATGAAAAAAACCTTCTAGACAATACCCAACAATTGACCATTGTTAATTTATCAAGCAGGCAAATTACAAAATTTTGAAAGCTCTCTATTAAAATGAGGCCTCAATTTCTGACCAAGCACACACATGGATATGGCACAAACTCAAATTGATCTGTACAGATATAAACAAAAAATATAATTGGCGAAAATCTTTAATGAAAAAGATATTATACGAAAGAGTACACCTAGAGAGAAACCCACTTCAACATGCAAGCAAAAGACTCTGACGGGTTGTTAACATTACTAAACTTAGAGGCAAGTACTGAACAAGGTCATGTAAATCTGGAGGAAGCATGCACACAACTAGGAGCAGGCCTAAGTCAGAAAAAACCCAAATCTCGTTTTTATCCCCAAATGCCGGCTGGCAACAAGACAGATGTCTTCCATGAGGTGATCATACAAGACATCTACAAACTAAAAAGACAAAGATATGTGGATAATCTGAATGGAGAAGAAAGGAAAGCATTAGTAAATCTAACACAGGATGAAAAAATAGAAATAAAAATGGCAGACAAGGGTGCAAATAAAATCATCTGGAACAAACAAGATTATATAAATGTGGCATATGAACAACTCAATGACAGGGCATACTATGAGAAACTATAAACCAATCCTTCTCAAAGGATGAAGAAAATAGTGGATAAACAACTGAAGGAATGGATGGATCTAGACTTAATAGATCAAGATGAATGGAAATATCTAACTGTTCAACATCTATTTACAGCCACAATGTACTTCCTCCCGAAGATTCACAAAAATCGTACCAGACCGCCAGGTCGACCAATATTGTCTGCATTAGGATCGTTACTGGAGCCAATGGTTAACTATTGTTTTTTTTTCTTTTACCTTTTGTTTCAAAGTTAAGTTCATACATCAAGGATACAAGCGACATGTTGAGACACCTTAATGACACTCCATGGCAAGCATCCTACAAATTGATAACGATGGACGTTGTGTCTTTGTACACAAACATAGACCACGAAATTGGGGTCTCAGCCTGTAAATTATTTTCTAAAAGAAAGGAACATCCATTATACCAAACACAACAACATGTTGGAGGAAATGATCAGATTGTGCCTTACACAACATGTATTCTATTTTGGAGAAGACATTTTCTGCCAAACAAAAGGCACCGCAATGGGTTTTTCATTCAGCCCAAGTTTCGCCTGCCTCACAATGGGGTGGTGGGAGCAGAAATGGGTATAGCAATCGGACAACAATAAATTCCTAAACAAGATAGTTTTGTGGTTACGTTTCATTGATGATCTTCTAATCATCTGGGATGGGTCAGACCAAGAGGTTAAGGAATACTTCACCATTCTTAATCAAAAACCTGCAAATTTCAACGTATGATTTGAGTAAAACAAGAGTGACTTTTTTGGATACTGAAATTTATATTTCAGAAAATCAAATCCATACAGCATTGCACAGAAAAATCACAGCCACGAATGCCACTCTACACGCAAGTAGTTTTCATCAATGTTGGACTCGGCCCTTCTGGCAGGTTCACCCCTGAACTTTTTGCTTTTTATTGTGACCTGGTGTTAGTGATTTTTGGCTCCTGCGCACTTTACCACTGTGTCCCAGGGTAAAGTGCATTCGTGTAGGGAGGTTGGCCTGCCCTCCCATAGGAATGCATGGGAGAATGTATGTGTCCCTGGTAGTTCCTGATGCGTGGGGAGTGCAGGTGCGAGTTTGGTATGTGCGGACTCGTGTGATGAAATGCTGCGCGATAATGTGTGCGGCATCAATGTACCTAGTGTGGAAGTGCCACTTCTAGAAGTTGGCATTTCTGTGTGCAGTGTGAGATGAGTGCCTTGTCTGGCGATTGGCTGGCTGAGGTCATGTGATGGGCTAGGGAATCCCCAGAGTCAGGATGAGTCACCCAGTGGTGAATGGGGAGGTCAGCAGCCAGATGGGTGGGAGGAGCACACCTGGGACTTGAATAGGGCTGGGCTTTCCCCACACAATGCTGGCTCCACCCCCTGTGGTGCGTCTAATGTCCCTGGCCTGTCCTGTGAATAGGGAAAGGGGCTGAGCAAAACAAAGTGCTCAAGAACCAGTTGCATCTGGTTCGCCCCTTCCCTGCACCTTGAGACAAAGGATTCTGTGTATAAAAAAGGGGCTGTGACCCCATGAAAATGTTCTGTACTTGGGTGCTGATCCTGCAGGGCGTGCTGCTGCTGGGGGCCCAGGGGAGGGCTGGTCTCCCTGGGCCCTGCTTGCCCCTTTTGCCCTGAAGACTTCTTTGCTGGGAGCATGGTGCTCCATTTTGTTTTCCCCAAGGAACTTAGCCCTAGCGCCTGGTGAGCGCTTGATTTTACTCTCTAGGGAGTACTTTACTTTCTCCCTGCAGTGCTGGACTGCGTGCCGCTGCTGAGAGGGGATCCCCCAGCCTAGGGATTCCCTCTCCTCCTTCTGATGCTTTGCGGGTGCCGACCCGGCGTTTCTGCCGAGTCTTTCTGTTATTGAGAGACGGGTGCCCACCCCGCTTTGTATTTTTGATTCGGAGGGAGCCTACCCCTCATCGCCGCTTATTTGCTCTGCAGGTGCCCACCCCGCGTTTCGGCGGCCTTTCTTGCTTATTTTTGCTGTATCGCCGGAGTCCACCCGGCATGGCCGCAGTTTATATTCTATCACGGGTGCCCACCCCGCATCATGGCCGCCTCCCTAAATTTCTTTATTTACATCGCGGGTGCCCACCCCGCGACTTGCCTGTTTTCAAAATCACCGCCGCGGCCCGAGCTGCAATGTGACCCGGAAGGCAGGAGAGACTGCGTCCCGGTGGGCGGGGCTTCCAAGAGGGAAGGGAAGCCACGCGAGTGAGGTGACGGCGGCAATGGCGACACGGGCTCCCAGGTGCAAGGGAGAGCCCCGCGGTGGCAGCCGAGAAAACCAAAGTCCCGGGGCCCGGGTGAAGAGTTGCTGCTGCCGAGGCCGCCGATGGCTGTGCGGGGCTCCCGTGAAAACAGGGAAGCCCCGCGTGCAGAACAAGAGGGAGACAGCACGACACGAATGCCCTGTACCCAGAGAGGAAATGGAGGAGTGCCGCAGTTGTCAGCAAAGCCCTCAGAGAGCCGGTGAGTGAGGGCTGACATCGGGTGGGCTGTCCCCGTGGGGGCTTGGGGGCATAATGGTTCTAAGAGCCCCGTGTGGCTCCAACACTGGGCATCATTGGTTATAGAGGGCCCAATGGGGCCCATGTCTTTATCCGTGTCCTGGACTACGTTATGAGTGGCCCCCGCCTGATAGGGGGTCACTCCAACGATGGGGGTAATATTCTTTAAGAAGCCCCAGTGAGGCCCCAAAGGCAGAGATGTGCCAGGGCCCCTGTTACTGCAGTACCAGCTGCGCCGCACCAGCGCGGGCAGCTACAACACATCCACACATTTGTTCTAAGGGCCCCAGGAGTGCTCATGCCTCATTTTAACCTTCCCAGTGCCCAGCAAGTAGTGGGCAGCTGCACCGTTTAGGTCTTTCTTTTACTTTAGGGGACATGCCTGAGTTAGGAGTGAGAGGCACTCCTTCGCCCCCTGACCTTCACAGCTGCGCAGCACTTAGTGCCGGCTGCAACGTTTAGGTCTGTGCAAAAGTGCGCACCTTTGACCTATGCTGCATAGGCAGCGCACCCTGACTTTTGGGACACAGGGCATTTGAGCCCCTCTTTGGGATGGCCAGTTGGCCAGGAGGGTTGTTGGGATTGTTAGGTTTATAGGGCGCAAGGCCCTAATGTGATTTAGGTGTTATCGTGCGCACCCTGTATTAATGCTTATGGTGTTAGGAAATGTACTGTGTATAGTATGTTGTGCGCACCCTGTGTTATACCTCTAAATGTGGTCTTTTATGATTAGGAGGTTGTTTCACCTATTTAGGTTTTTGTTAGGGAGATTATACTTCCCTGTGTGATGTACGCCCCTAGTGTAGTTATACTTAGGAGGTTAGGTCTAATGCGTTAGACTAATGAGAAATTGCATAATGTGTATAAAACCTATCCTGCATCCATCACAGGGGCATAAACACATTAGTTCAGATAACTATAACTCGCGCGCCCGCAATGCACTGCTGATGACGTCACATATTACACCACTCATGACATGGTCAGTGGCATCACTCATGACATCACTGATGACATCATCCTTGTGATAGAGTGGCGGTCGCGCGAGTTATAGTTATCTGAACTAACTATAACGGGGGAATTTCAATGGTTTTTTACGAGTGAAATGTCCAGCTAACTATAACATGTGTGAAACCTATGGTTTTTTAAGTGAATTTGCAAGGTTTTTTAAGTGCTAATTCCTAACTATAACGTGTGTGAAACGTATGGTTTTTTAAGTGAATTTGTAAGGTTTTTTAAATGCTAAGTTATGTATGTATTATTATATTTGTTATATATTTATTTTACAATAAACTGCCTATGTATATAGTTATAGATTGACTGTATCCTGTAATATGGAATGGCTCGTTTAAAATGTTTTTTTGTTTTTTTTAAGGTTTTTCACGGTGCGCGCACAGAGTGCACACGGTGCGCGCACCGTGCGCGCACCCCGTGATTTAAAAAAAAAATATATATATGTTTTTTTCACCCTACGGGGTCCTTCAAGGACCCCCTGACAAAGGCTAGGGGGTCAGGAACTCTCTACCCTGCCCCCTTTTCACGTTCTCCACCTTTGTTTTTCACTGTCGCACACAAAACACACAAAATGGCGGCCGACACTTCCTGATTTCGACCGATTCGAATGTTGACTGACATGTAACCACCAATAAGAATTACGCTGTGCGCACGGTGCGCGCCTATAGATATTTATGTACTTTTAACTGCAATTTTCTCAGGAACTACTGAACAGATTGACACCATATATGCTGCAAAAGGCACATGACTGACCTGAGGACTACCTCTTTGCCAAATTTCAAGTAATTCTGTTCAGCCGTTCGGGCTGTACCTTCGACTAAAGGTCCTATGGGAAAATGCATGGGTAAAACGCGTTTTCGGACCCCCCTTTTTTCTCAGCCCCTGCTTGACGAATCACCCCAAGACTTTCAGGGTAGGAGCTGAGCGGAGCGCCCCATTAGTTTTGAAAATTTCGTGAGGATTCGTCAACCGGCGCCAAAGTTATTCAAAATAGAATTTTCAGATTTCCTATGGAAACTCGGTCCTAACTATAACTATCTACTGGCGACCGCCAGTAGATAATATATATATATATATATATATTCACTGAAAAAACCATAGGTTTCAGGGGCGTTATAGTTAGCTGGACTTTTCACTCGTACAAAACCATTGAAATTCCCCCGTTATAGTTAGTTCAGCTAACTATAACTCGCGCGCCCGCAATGCACTGCTGATGACGTCACATATTACATCACTCATGACATGGTCAGTGACATCACTCATGACATCACTGATGACATCACTGATGACATCTCAAATGACATCACTGATGACATCATCCAGTGAATGTGTGTTTTTCTGAAAATTACATATGCATATGTTTCATATATGTACATCTGAAGGTCGATGGAAGAATAAATGGGTTTATAAGTGTCTAAATGGATGATTTGTTTTTGAAAAATAGATTGTATAACTGACTGATTAAGTGTATCTTAGTGAATACATGGCTTAGTGAGTAATGTTTAAATATGTAAATATCTGTATCAGTCTCTCACTTTGTGTATTTATTCTTCCATCGACCTTCAGATATACATATATAAAACATATGTAATTTTCAGAAAAACACACATTCACTGGATGATGTCATCAGTGATGTCATCAGTGAATTTCAAAGGTTTTTAAATGCTAATTTCTAACTATGGCTACAGAGATAGGACATGTGAAGAAAGAAGAAAAAACGCACAGAAAGAAAAAAAAGTAATGCAGAAAGAAGCAACAGAAGTCCTCAAAGACGAAGAAAAGTGCAGGAAGAAGGATAACGTGCAGAAAGAACAAACAGAAGAACAGAAAGAAGCCTTGTTGCAAAATCATCCTGTACCCTCAACTTTTTCAGACGGATACTGGTATTAACTGAGTCTGACTAACCAGTCCTAGAGCCAGTGCTATGTTAAAAGACACTCAGAATACAGTGAAAACACCTACATACACTAGGTAACACTATGCGTTAGGATCCCCCTGTGATCAGCATGACCTCCTCTGTAAGCCCCTAGTATATAATAGGGCAGGTGATTAAAACTACCTCTTAAAACGCGCCACAGGGCGTGTTTGCACACGTCATCTCAGGCCCCGTCCCCTCACTTCCCCAGTGTGTAAACACACCCTGTGGCCGTTTTAAGTTGGGAGATTAAGTCCCCTTGAATCCTGAGGGTCCCTAGGGTCCAACTAGAACACTAGGTACCTCCAGTAAGCGCCACAGAGCTGCGTTGCAGAGAGATGTAAAAAGGGGAACGGCCTAGACCACCTCTCTGTATCGCAGCGCAGTGGCGCTTACTGGAAGCACCTGGTGGGCTAGGTGGCCCCCAGGGGCACTCAGGATTGAAGGGGAATTATTTCCCCAACTTAAAACGCGCCACAGGGAGTGTTTGCACACGTTTACTCAGGCCCTGTCCCCTCCCTTTACCACTGTGTAAACACGCCCTGTGGCTGTTTTTAGTTGGAAGATTAAGTTCATTTGAATCCTGAGCGTCCCTAGGGTGCAACTAGCCCACTAGGTACCTCCAGTAAGCGCCACAGAGCTGCATTGCAGAGAGGTGTAAAAAGGGGCACGGCCTGCACCACCTCTCTGTATCGCAGCGCAGTGGCGCTTACTGGCAGCCCCTGGTGGGCTAGTTGGCCCCCAGGGTCCCTCAGGATTGAAAGGGAATTATTTCCCCAACTTAAAACGTGCCACAGGGCGTGTTTGCACATGTCACCTCAGGCCCCGTCCCCTCCCTTCACCACTGTGTAAACGCGCCCTGTGGCCATTCTAAGTTGAGAGATTAAGTCCCCTTGAATCCTAAGGGTCCCTAGGGTCAAACTAGCCCACTAAGTACCTCCAGTAAGCGCCACAGAGCTGCATTGCATAAAGGTGTAAAAAGGGGCGTGGCCTCAGAACACCTGTCTGCCACGCAGCTCCCTGGCGCATACTGGAGATACCTGTTGGGCTAGTTGGCCCTCAGGGACCCTCAGTATTGAAGGGGAATTAATTCCCCAACTTACAACTGGCCAGGGGGTGCATTTGCAGAGTGCTGCTAGGAGGGGGCGTGGCCTCCGGCGCGATGCCGGTCTTTTATTTATTTTTTTAAGAAGGAGGGCTGTGTGGCCCCCCTTCTTTTTCTAATTTACTGGCCCTGGGGACCCCATCCCCCAGGGCCTGCACCCTAATTTTTTTGTTTAAAAAAAACAATTTGGCCCTCCCAAGGCCTTAATCGGCCCCGGGGACCCCAACCCCCGGGTCAAGGCCTTTTTTTTTTTTTATTCTTTAGGAGGGGGCTGCGTTGCCCCCCTCCTCAGGCCACTTATGTCCCCGGGGACCCCATCCCCCAGGGCCGGCCTTTGTTTTTTATTATTTTAAAAAAATATATATTTATAGAAACACTTAGGACATGCTGGACACACCGTATGTACCTATCACCATGACGATTTGCGTGATAATCATTAAAAGGCAACTATGCATAGAATGAATCCACATGGAATGTATTTACACCGCTAGTGAAGCTCTGACGTGTCTGACGCCCTACCGTGCCTAATCCCGGCGCCCCCGCCGGTGGGTACTCTCCAAGTAGACACCCTTGTCGTTTATTTATACAAACATGGGTAGCTATTGACGGGCACATTTAATATACACGCACACCAAGCCATTCAAAGGGGATTCCACAAAAATTCGACCAAACTATGCAAGAAACCCCCCTCACGGTTAATAAAACACACATCCACCGCCGGATGTGTAATACTTTTTATTTTACTCTCTGGAAAGGAGACGAACCGCACTTGAGAGTCACAGTGTGCTCCTGGCTGAGCCCAATGCTGTGTTACACCCACCAGTGCCCGCCGAGTGCCTCACACCTCTGTGTTGTATTCCACCAGCTAGTGCGTATGCTATGACACTCTCTAGCCCATGTGCACTGTAACACCACCCTGTGAATATGTCGTGCAACACTTGCCTTCGCACGGGTTATATTGCCCCATCTAACGTGCCTTCCTCGATGCCTATGTTATAACGCACAGCACTATGCCATACATATTACAATCTGGGATCCATATCTTTGTCACAGTGCATATGCAACATTCCACTCCCCAGCACATATTTTATATTACAACTTTAGAGACTAGTTAGGTTACACAACACTGCCCTGTGCATATTACACTCCAAGGCGCATATCGCATAGCACGAGCTAGTGCCTGTGCTATCTCGCGCTCTCCAATGAATCTGTAATTGCGCACAATGTATTGCATATTATATTTCACGCCCCGGTTCATCTTATATCACACTTTTTGGTGCATAGTTTATACCATATACTATATCTAGTTTTCATTTTCAATCGTGCTCTCAGGACTATGTTCTATATAACACTGCGTCCACCTACCCTTTTCACGGACATTACATTTTGCGATGGGGGGGTGGAGGGTCAGGGGGTGTTTCTGCCAAGTGAGCCCGGAGTCACAGTCACAAACGTCCTCTTCTTCCTGAATAAAAGTGAGATTATGATGCATACGTGTTCATATTTTAAGTAGTTCGCACAGACACACATTTTAAAAATCAATAAAGTTCCTAATACCCACCTTCTCTGAACAGTTAGCTTGCTGCCCCATCCACCTCCTCCCTATCCTCTGCTGTCTGAATCCATGGACTAGCCTCCACCCTCCTGACATGCATGGTCAGATGTGCTGCCACTGCCCTCCATTTAGCATGATGTACCAGTCCACTCCTCCTGCCCTCCATTGCCCAATTCTATGGCCCATCATTGACCTCCTGCTTAGCCTCTGTGCTTAGCTTGCTGCCCCTATTCTCCTTCCCCCTGCCATCCGATGTCTTTGTGCATGCCCCTGCTCCATCCCATGAACTCTGCGTGTTCTGATGAGCTGCCACTTCCCTCCCACCTGCCTAGCATTGTCAGATGACTGCAACCTGTCCCTGCCACCTCCACCCTGCCTGTCCACATGCCATGCCCCTATCCCCTTCCTCCTGTCCTCCATGGTCCATTTTACTGCCACACCCTTCTGCCCTCCCTGGTCTGTTGTGCTGCAACTGCTCCTCCTGCCTGCCCCGTGCGGTCTGTTGTGAGGCCCCTTTCCCTGAACTCTCTTGTCTGTGCCCAGGTCCTGACCCTTCCTTCTATCCTCCATGGGCCTTTGTGCATGCCCCTGCACCCTCCTTCTGCCCATCATAGCCATTGTGCTGCCACTAACCCTCCTGCTTGCCATGCATGGTCTTCTGTGCTGCCATGGCCCCTCCCACCTTCCCTGTGTGGTCAGCTAGCTGCCCCTGCCCCCTCCCACCTTCCCTCCATGGTCTGTGTGTATGACATCATAGTCTCATTGTTGCTCTCCATGGTGCGTCTTGTTTCTAGTGCCCATACTGCCTGACCTCCATGGTCATCTTGCTGCTCCTGCCCTGCCCCCTTGCCCCAGCCCTCTTTTTCCATGTGCAGACCCCTATTCCCTCCCTCCTGGCTTGCCTGTTCCATTGTAATGCCCCTGATCCGTCCCTCCTGCCCTTTATGGTCTGTTATGGTGCAGCTTTCTCTCCTGTCTGTCCATTATGGTCAGCTAGCTACCATTGCCTCTTTCCCCTCTGTTCTCTGTTGTCCATGTGCATGGTCCTGTCCCTCCCTATTGCTTTCCATGGATTGTTGTGCTGCACTCCCTGATGCCTGCCCTGTAGGGTCAGTTTGGTGCACCTCTCCATGTCCCTCCTGTCCTCTGTTATCCGAGTCCATGTCCCTACCCCAATTCCTCCTGCCTACCATGATCCAATGTACCATACTTGCAATCATTTTGAACTTGGTAAGAGGGAGATTTTGAAAAAAAACTGGGGTATTGATTTTCCCCTTTGAGTTACATTAAAAAAGAGGAGATTGTAGACAGGAAACAGATCAAGTAAAGCCCATTTGAGCTTAAAAACATTGGACGTTTCCTGGCTGAAACGGGTCTGTTGGCATGTATGGTTGTACTACCACTGCCTCTTCCTTCTGCCCACAATGGTCTAATATATTGCCACAGCCTCTCTTGCCAGTCCTGTATTGTTGGTTTGTTGCCCCTGCCCCCCTTTCCACTGCCCTCCATAGTCTGTTGTGCTGCCACTGCCCTTCCTGCCTGCCCAGTGTGGTCAAATTGTTGCCTCTGCACTCTCCTACCTGCCTTCAATTTTCAGAGTCCGTGCCCCTGGCCTCTGCCTCTCAACAGTATCCCAATGAACAACTAGATTGCTAACATTCTATATTTATTACAAAAGTGTGGAACGCCTGACGTCATCTTGATGTAATCAAAACTGTAATACCTAGAGTATTTCCTTCAGAAATTACATATATGAGAGGGGGAACAACCTTTACAACGCAACTTTTACAACGCACTACCATTACAACGAAACTGTTACAACGCGAGTGCATTGACAACGCAGGACATTACAACGCAAGTCTTTACATCGACTTGCACTAGATGGCGTGCTAACATTAAAAATAGTGTAGTTTACTATCCCAACACCTTCCCTACTGTTACGTGGACTGGAGTTGGAATAGTAAATTACACTTTTTTAATGTTAGCACGCCATCTAGTGCAAGTCGATGTAAAGACTTGCGTTGTAATGTCCTGCGTTGTCAATGCACTCGCGTTGTAAAACTTTTGTTGTAACAGCATGCGTTGTAACGTCATACATCCATATGAGAGGGTCTTATTTGCATCAAAATTATGGTTAGTGCTCTAAAAAACTAAAATGAGGACATATTTTCTGAGTTTTCAAATAGCGACAAAGAACTTTTAAATTATTTGTAATCTTTATGTTTTTTTATCCAGTTGACCACTTGATTAAATGTTGCACCTAGGGGAGAGGATGTGGTGTTACTTCCAGAGCTGCAGACTTTGCAACTGGGGAACCAGGTTGGAGTTTCTGCTTCAGCTCAACATTCTGTGATTCTGGTCAAATCACTTAATCTCCCCATGTCTACAACCAGAATGAATTTGATCTTGTGTGATGTAACCAATGCTCATGTAAAGCACTCCAATACCTGACAAGTCTGCACTATATAAAACTGCAAATACACAAAAAATAAATGTTTTGCACACTTCTGTCATTGGGCTACATGTGGGCTACATCTGGGTGATATTTGTGCTGCATTTGGGCTCTTTTGTCTCTGGTGGCCATCTTGGGAGATTTATTTGTTATGAAGTTTCCTAATTTCCTCATTTACTGCAGTCTCCTCAGTAGGAAATGCTTTCAGTTTTTTACTTTGATTCCATCAAGAAGGTATTCAGATATGTCACACATTTGCCATAAACTCTGAATGTTAGCACTCCAGTTGCTCATTAGATCACTGTAGTAAAGCTACTGCTCACCACTGAAGTCTGCTGCTGGTATTAAAAGTGTATGTTTCAGTCTGCATGTCAGAATATTTTTATGAAATAGAAGAGAATTTGAGAAGTCAAAATGTGCCCTAATTTTTCTTTCTGCAGAACTATTCATAATTTCTATGGGAAAATGAACCCCCTCATTTTGTTCCATTGTAAATTAAATGTTTTAAGTGTTACCACTTTATTCCAATCAAGATGGCTTTAGGTGTGCCATACTTTTGTCATAAGTAAGACTGTTAGTGCTCTAGTTGTTCGTTAGAACACTCTGGGACATTCTGTCATTGGGCTATACTTGGGCTACATCTCGGTGATATTTGGGTACATTTGGGCTCTTTTGTCTCTGGTGGCCATCTTGGGAGATGTATTTGTTATGAAGTTTACAAATTTCCTCATTTACTGCAGTCTCCTCAGTAGGAAATACTTTCAGTTTTTTAGTTTGGTTCCATCAAGAAGGCATTCAGATGTGTCACACATTTGCCATAAATTCTGAATGTTAGCACTCTAGTTGCTCATTAGATCACTGTAGTAAAGCTACTGCTCACCAGGGAAGTCTGCTGCTGGTATTCAAAGTGCATGTTTCAATCTGCATGTCAGAATTTTTTTATGAAATAGAAGAGGATTTGAGAAGTCAAAATGTGCCCTAATTTTTCTTTCTGCACCACTAATCATAATTGCTGTGGCAAAATGAGCCCCGTCAGTTTGTTCCTTTGTAAATTAAATGTTTTAACTGTTACCACTTTATTCCAATCAAGATGGCTTCAGGTGTGCCATACTTTTGTCATAAGTAAGACTGTTAGCGCTCTAGTTGTTCGTTAGAACACTCTGGGACATTCTGTCATTGGGCTATACTTGGGCTACATCTCGGTGATATTTGGGCTACATTTGGGCTCTTTTGTCTCTGGTGGCCATCTTGGGAGATTTATTTGTTATGAAGTTTACAAATTTCCTCATTTACTGCAGTCTCCTCAGTAGGAAATACTTTCAGTTTTTTAGTTTGGTTCCATCAAGAAGGCATTCAGATGTGTCACACATTTGCCATAAATTCAGAATGTTAGCACTCTAGTTGCTTATTAGATCACTGTAGTAAAGCTACTGCTCACCAGGGAAGTCTGCTGCTGGTATTGAAAGTGCATGTTTCAGTCTGCATGTCAGAATGTTTTAATGAAATAGAAGAGGATTTGAGAAGTCACTCAAAATGTGCCCTAACTTTTCTTTCTGCAGCACTAATCATACTTTCTATGGCAAAATGAACCCCCTCATTTTGTTCCTTTTTAAATTAAATGTTTTAAGAGTTACCACTTTATTCCAACCAAGATGGCTTCAGGTGTGCCATACTTTTGTCATAAGTAGGACTGTTAGCGCTCTAGTTGTTCTTTAGAACACTCTGGGAAGCTGCAGTAGAACACAAAGGAATCAACTGACAGTCTCTGCCCTTGTTGGATTTACATGTTTTACTGAGAATGTCAGACTTCATTCTCCCATGACTGAGAAAGATAATGTGAATTTACAGAAAATATGCTCTCAGTTTAGCTTATTGATCACCTTCCAAACCTCTGTGGGAAAAGCATGAGAAAATAGTTTTCTCTCAAACATGATTCATGATATCACAGCAGAAGGCTTTTTCACATGGTAAAATCACCTTAGAACACACCACAATTCCTAAAATGAGTATGGTACCATCAACAAATGATTTATAATGTAACTAAAGTCTTAAAATCTTCTATTAACTGCAAGGCTTTTTAATGAGGTGCTATCATGTATATTGGTCCCAAGATGGCTGCCAACACTTCTTGGATGAAGTGCTGACAGCCAATCAGATCTCACGATGAGATGTGTGGTTAGGCTCCGCCCAGATATATATATGATTTTACTTTTGATTGTCTCAGGAACTACTGAACGGATTGACACCAGATATGCCAAAGGCACATCCCTGACCTGAGGACTACCTCTTTGCCAAATTTAAAGTAATTCTGTTCAGCCGTTTGGGCTGTACCTTGGACTAAAGGTCCCTATGGAAAATTGCATGGGAAAAACGCGTTTTGGGACCCCCCTTTTTTCTCGGCCCCCGCATGACGAATCCCCCCGAGACTTTCAGGATACAAGCAGAGCGGAGCGCCCCACCTATTTTGAAACTTTCGCGAGGATTCGTCAATCAGCACCAAAATTATTCCAAATAGAATGTTGCGGATTTCCTATGGAAACACGGTCCTAACTATAACTATCTACTGGCGACCGCCAGTAGATAATATATATATATATATATATATATATATATATATATATATATTCACTGAAAAAAACATAGGTTTCAGGGGTGTTATAGTTAGCTGGACTTTTCACTTGTACAAAACCATTGAAATTCCCCCGTTATAGTTAGTTCAGTTAACTATAACTCGCGCGCCCGCAATGTACTGCTGATGACGTCACATATTACATCACTCATGACATGGTCAGTGACATCACTCATGACATCTCAAATGACATCACTGATGACATCACTGATGACATCATCCAGTGAATGTGTGTTTTTCTGAAAATTAAATATGTTTTATATATGTATATCTTAAGGTCGATGGAAGAATAAATGGGTATATAAGTGTCTAAATGGATGATTTGTTTTTGAAAAATTGATTGTGTAACTGACTGATTAAGTGTATCATAGTGAATACATGGCTTAGTGAGTAATGTTTAAATATGTAAATATCTGTATCAGTCTCTCACTTTGTGTATAAGTGGCTGCATGGGTTGGTGAGTAGCTACATGGGTGTCTATATAGGTTATTAGTTGGTTTTTTTAGTATCAGTCTGAGTGTCTGCATGGTTCGGTGGGGGGTATTACGTAGTGCATAGTTGCATGAGTGAGTGACTCACTGTTTGTATGTGTTGAAGACAGCATGTGTGCAGGACTGTATGGGTGGATGAGTGTGTGTATGGGTGTGTTAGTGAGTGAATGACTGTCTCAATAGTGTCTTTATGAGTAACTGCATATGTTTTAAACTAGTATATGTGACTATTGGTGTATATAAGTGAGTATATGTGAGAGTGAGAGATTGAAAGAGTTCCTGTATGAATAAGTATGTGTTTCTATAAGTGATTGTTTAAAAGACTAAGTATGTGTAAGTTTCCATAGAAGTAAGTGTGGTGGTGTGTGTATAACTGTATATGCAAGTAAATGTATGTTTGATTCTTTATTAGCATGAGTGACTATGTGTGTGAGTAATTCTATGGATGAGTGGCATTGTGTAACAGGATGTATAGGTGCATGAGTACATATGATGAGTGAGTACATGTATGAGTGACTGTATAGGACTGTTGGTGAATGAGTGGATGTGTATGTGGATCTTAGAATTACTGAAGAGGTTGTTGTAACTGGTATTGGTATGTCCATTGTTTGGAAAATTGTAGTCTCTATTTTTGAATGTGTGTATCAAAGGTTATATTAGGGTGAGAGGAGGTCTGCCACTCTATCACAAGGATGATGTCATCAGTGATGTCATTTGAGATGTCATCAGTGATGTCATGAGTGATGTCACTGACCATGTCATGAGTGATGTAATATGTGACGTCATCAGCAGTGCATTGCGGGCACGCTAGTTATAGTTAGCTGAACTAACTATAACAGGGGAATTTCAATGGTTTTGTACAAGTGAAAAGTCCAGCTAACTATAACACCCCTGAAACCTATGGTTTTTTCAGTGAATTTCTGAGGTTTTTTAAATGCTAATTCCTAACTATAACGTGCCTGAAACCTATGGTTTTTTGTGTGAATTTCAAAGGTTTTTTAAATGCTAATTTCTAACTATGCCTACAGAGATAGGACATGTGAAGAAAGAAGAAAAAATGCACAGAAAGAAAAAAAAGAAGTGCAGAAAGAAGCAACAGAAGTCCTCAAAGATGAAGAAAAGTATAGGAAGAAGTATAACGTGCAGAAAGAACAAAAAGTAGAGCAGAAAGAAGCCTTGTTGCAAAATCATCCTGTACCCTCAACTTTTTCAGACGGATACTGGTGGTAACTGAGTCTGACTAATCAGTCCTAGAGCCAGTGCTATGTTAAAAGACACTTAGAATACAGTGAAAACACCTACATACACTAGGGAACATTATGCGTTGGGGTCCCCCTGTGATTAGCATGACCTCCTCTGTAAGCCCCTAGTATATAATAGGGCAGGGGGATTAAAACTACCTCTTAAAACAGGCCACAGGGCGTTTTTGCACACGTTAACTCAGGCCCCGTCCCCTCCCTTCACCACTGTGTCAACACGCCCTGTGTCCGTTTTTAGTTGGGAGATTAAGTTCATTTGAATCCTGAGGGTCCCTAGGGTCCAACTAGCCCACTAGGTACCTCCAGTAAGTGCCACAGAGCTGCGTTGCAGAGAGGTGTAAAAAGTGGCTTGGCCTCAGAACACCTGTCTGCAGCGCAGCTCCCTGGTGCATACTGGAGATGCCTGTTGGGCTAGTTGGCCCTCAGGGACCCTCAGTATTGAAGAGGAATTAATTCCCCAACTTACAACTCGCCAGGGGGCGCGTTTGCAGAGTGCTGCAAATGAGGGGGCGTCGCCTCCGGCACGATGCCAGTCTTTTATTTATTTTAATTTTTTAAGAAGGGGGGCTGTGTGGTTCCCCTTCTTATTCTAATTTATTGGCCCTGATGACCCCATCACCCAGGGCCTGTCTCCTAATTATATTTTTTTGACTCCAATCCCCAGGGCCGGCCACTGTTTTTTATTATTTTAAAAAAATATATATTTATAGACACACCTAGGACATGCTGGACAAACCGTACGTACCTATCACCATGACAATTTGCGTGATATGCATTAAAAGGCGACTATGCATACTATGAATCCACATGGAATGTATTTACACCACTAGTGAAGCTCTGACATGTCTGATGCCCTACCGTGCCTAATCCCAGTAGACACCCTTGTCGTTTATATATACAAACATGGGTAGCTATTGACGGGCACATTTAATACACATGCAAACCAAGCCATTCAAAGGGGATTGGACAAAAATTCGACCAAAACTATGCAAGAAACCCCCCTCACGATTAATAAAACACACATCCACTGCCGGATGTGTAATACTTTTTATTTTACTCTCTGGAAAGGGGACGAACATCACTTGAGAGTCACAGCGCGCTCCTGGAAGAGCCCAATGCTGTGTTACACCCACCATTGCCTGCTGAGTGCCACACACCTCTGTGTTGTATTCCACTAGCTAGTGCATATGCTATGACACTCTCTAGCCCATGTGCACTGTAACACCACCCCGTGAATATGTCATGCCACACTTGTCTTTGCACGGGTTATATTGCCCCATCTAACATGCCTTCCTCGATGCCTATGTTATAACGCACAGTGCTATGCCATACATATTACAATCTGGGATCCATATCTTTGTCACAGTGCATATGCAACGTTACACTCCCCAGCACATATTTTATATTACAACTTTAGAGACTAGTTAGGTTACACAACACTGCCCTGTGCATATTACACTCCAAGGCGCATATCGCATAGCACGCGCTAGTGCCTGTGCTATCTCGCGCTCTCCAATGAATCTGTCATTGCGCACAATGTATTGCATATTATATTTCACGCCCGGTTCCTCTTATATCACACTTTTTGGTGCATAGTTTATACCATACACTATATCTAGTTTTCATTTTCAATCGTGCTCTCAGGACTATGTTCTATATAACACTGTGTTCACCTACCCTTTTCACGGGCATTACATTTTGCGATAGGGGGTGGAGGGTCAGGGGGTGTTCCTGCCAAGTGAGCCCGGAGTCACAGTCACAAACGTCCTCTTCTTCCTGAATAAAAGTGAGATTATGCTGCATACTTGTTCATATTTTAAGTAGTTCGCACAGACATACGTTTTAAAAACAATAAAGTTCCTAATACCCGCCTTCTCTGAACAGTTAGCTTGCTGCCCCATCCCCCTCCTCCCTATCCTCTGTTGTGTGAATCCATGGACTAGCCTCCTCCCTCCTGCCATGCATGGTCTGATGTGCTGCCACTGCCCTCAATTTAGTATGATGTACCAGTCCACTCCTCCTGCCCTCCATTGCCCAATTCTATGTCCCATCATTGACCTCCTGATTAAACTCTGTGCTTAGCTTGCTGCCCCTATTCTCCTTCCCCCTGCCCTCCGATGTATTTGTGTATGCCTCTGCTCCATCCTTTTTGCCCACCATGTTCCATGGACCTGCCACTCCTATCTACTCTGAGTGTTATGTTGAGCTGCCACTCCCCTCCCACCTGCCTAGCATTGTCAGATGACTGTAACCTGTCCCTGCCACCTCCACCCTGCCTGTCCACATGCCATGCCCCTATCCTTTTCCTCCTGTCCACATGGTCCATTGTACTGCCACACCCTTCTGCCCTCCCTGGTCTGTTGTGCTGCAACTGCTCCTCCTGCCTGCCCCGTGCGGTCTGTTGTGAGGCCCCTTCCCCTGAACTTTCTTGTCTGTGCACAGGTCCTGACCCTCCCTTCTATCCTCCATCGTCCTTTGTGCATGCCCCTGCACCCTCCTTCTTGCCCATCACAGCCATTGTGCTGCCACTAACCCTCCCACTTGCCATGCATGGTCTTCTGTGCTGCCATGGCCCCTCCCACCTTCCCTGTGTGGTCAGTTAGCTGCCCCTGACCCCCTCCCACCTTCCCTCCATGGTCTGTGTGTATGCCATCACAGTCTCACTGTTGCTCTTCATGGTGTGTCTTGCTTCTAGTGCCCATCCTGCCTGACCTCCATGGCTATCTTGCTGCTCCTGCCCTGCCCCCTTACCCCCAGCCCTCTGTTTACATGTGCAGACCCCTACTCCCTCCCTCCTGGCTTGTCTGTTCCATTGTAATGTCCCTGATCCGTCCCTCCTGCCCTTTATGGTCTGTTATGCTGCAGCTTTCTCTCCTGTCTGTCCATTGTGGTCAGCTAGCTACCATTGCCTCTTGCCCCTCTGTTCTCTGTTGTCCATGTGCCTGGTCCTGCCCCCTCCCTCTTGCTTTCTATGGATTGTTGTGCTGCACTCCCGTCCCGCATGCCCTGTGTGGTGTATTGTGCTGCTGCAAACCCTGATGCCTGCCCTGCAGGGTCAGTTTGGTGCACCTCTCCATGTCCCTCCTGTCCTCTGTTATCCAAGTCCATGTCCCTACCCCATTTCCTTCCATGATCCAATTTACCATACTTGAGAACATTTTGAACTTGGTAAGAGGGAGATTTTGAAAAAAAGCTGGGGTATTGATTTTCCCCTTTGACTTACAGGAGATTGTAGACAGGAGACAGATCAAATAAAGCCCATTTGAGCTTAAAAACATTGGACGTTTCCTGGCTGAATCGGGTCTGTTGGCATGTATGGTTGTACTACCATTGCCTCTTCCTTCTGCCCACAATGGTCTATTACATTGCCACAGCCTCTCTTGCGAGTCCTGTATTGTTGGTTTGTTGCCCCTGCCCCCCTTTCCACTGCCCTCCATAGTCTGTTGTGCTGCCACGGCCCTTCCTGCCTGCTCAGTGTGGTTAAATTGTTGCCTTTGCACCCTCCTACCTGCCTTCAGTTTTCAGAGTCCGTGCCCCTGGCCTCTGCCTCTCAACAGTATCCTAATGAACAACTAGATTGCTAACATTCTATATTTATTACAAAAGTGTGGAACGCCTGACGTCATCTTGATGTAATCAAAACTGTAATACCTAGAGCATTTCCTTTAGAAACTACTTATATGAGAGGGTCTTATTGGCATCAAAATTATGGTTAGTGCTCTAAAGGACTAAAATAAGGACATATTTTCTGAGTTTTCAAATAGCGACAAAGCACTTTTAAATTATTTGTTATCTTTATGTTTTTTTATCCAGTTGACCCCTTGATTAAATGTTGCACTTAGGGGAGAGGATGTGGTGTTACTTCCAGAACTGCAGACTTTGCAACTGGGGACCAGGTTGAAGTTTCTGCTTCAGCTCGACATTCTGTGATTCTGGTCAAATCACTTAGCCTCCCCATGTCTACAACCAAAATGAATTTGTTCTTGTGTGATGTAACCAATGCTCATGTAAAGCACTCCAATACCTGACAAGTCTGCACTATATAACACTGCAAAAACACAAAATAATAAGTGTTTTGCACACTTCTGTCATTGGGCTATATTTGGGCTACATCGGTGTGATTTTGGGCTACATTTGGGCTCTTTTGTCTCCGGTGGCCATTTTGGGAGATTTATTTGTTATGAAGTTTCCTAATTTCCTCATGTACTGCAGTCTCCTCAGTAGGAAATGCTTTCAGTTCTTTACTTTGATTCCATCATGAAGGTATTCAGATATGTCACACATTTGCCATAAATTATGAATGTTAGCACTCTAGTTGCTCATTAGATCACTGTAGTAAAACTACTGTTCACCATGGAAGTCTGCTCCTGTTATTAAAAGTGCATGTTTCAGTCTGCATGTCAGAATTTTTTAATGAAATAGAAGAGGATTTGAGAAGTCACTCAAAATGTGCCCTCATTTTCTTTCTTCAGCATTAATCATAATTTCTATGGCAAAATGAACCCCCTCATTGTGTTCCTTTTTAAATTAAATGTTTTAAGTGTTACCAGTTTATTCCAATCAAGATGGCTTCAGGTGTGCCATACTTTTGTCATAATGAAGGCAGTAAGCGCTCTAGTTGTTTTTAAGAACACTCTGGGACATTCTGTCATTGGGCTATACTTGGGCTACATCTGGGTGATATTTGGGCTACATTTGGGTTCTTTTGTCTCTGGTGGCCATCTTGGGAGACTTATTTGTTATGAAGTTTCCTAATTTCCTCATTTACTGCATTCTCCTCAGTAGGAAATACTTTCAGTTTTTTACTTTGATTCCATCAAGAAGGCATTCAGATGTGTCACCCATTTGCCATAAATTCAGAATGTTAGCAGTCTTTTTGCTCATTAGATCACTGCAGTAAAGCTACTGCTCACCAGGGAAAACTGCTGCTGGTATTGAAAGTGCATGTTTCAGTCTGCATGTCAGAATTTTTTAATGAAATAGAAGAGGATTTGAGAAGTCACTCAAAATGTGCCCTAATTTTTCTTTCTGCAGCACTAATCATACTTTTTATGGAAAAATTAACCCCCTCATTTTGTTCCTTTTTAAATTAAATGTTTTAAGAGTTACCACTTTAATCCAAGCAAGATGGCTTCAGGTGTGCCATACGTTTATCATAAGTAGGACTGTTAGCGCTCTAGTTGTTCTTTGGAACACTCTGGGAAGTTGCAGTAGAACACAAAGGAATCAACTGACAGTCTCTGCCCTTGTTGGATGTACATGTTTTACTGAGAATGTCAGACTTCATTCTCACATGACTGAGAAAGATAATGTGAATTTACAGAAAATATGCTCTCAGTTTAGCTTATAGATCACCTTCCAAACCTCTGTGGGAAAAGCATGAGAAAAACTTTTTCTCTCAATCATGATATCCCAGCAGAAGGCTTTTTCACATGGTGAAATCACCTTAGAACATACCACAATTCCTAAAATGAGTATCGTACCATCAACAAATGATTTATAATGTAACTAAAGTCTTAAAACCTTCTATTAACTGCAATGCTTTTTAATGAGGTGCTATCATGTATATTGGTCCCAAGATGGCTGCCAACACTTCTTGGATGAAGTGCTGACAGCCAATCAGATCTCAGGATGAGATGTGTGGTTAGGCTCCGCCCACATATATATATGATTTTACTTTTGATTTTCTCAGGAACTACTGAACAGATTGACACCAGACCTGCAAAAGGCACTTCCCTGACCTGAGGACTACCTCTCTGCCAAATTTCAAGTAATTCTGTTCAGCCGTTCGGGCTGTACCTTGGACTAAAGGTCCCTATGGATAAATGCATGGGGAAAACGTGTTTTGGGACCCCCCTTTTTTCTCGGCCCCCGCTTGACGAATCACCCCGAGACTTTCAGGGTAGGAGCGGAGCGGAGCGTCCCACCTATTTTGAAAATTTTGCGAGGATTCGCCAACCGGCGCCAAAGTTATTCCAAATAGAATGTTGCGGATTTCCTATGGAAACACGGTCCTAACTATAACTATCTACTGGCGACCGCCAGTAGATAATAAATATATAGATATAAAGTTGCCAAGTGTCCACCAGAACGCCGTGCGCCTGTCTGATGTGTCGTCGGTGCCAGCAGTGGCAGCAGAAAGCCACACAAATCCAGAAATTTAAATTCAAACCAAAGGAATGAAGCGGTACACCAAATCCAATACAAGTGATTTAATCGTGAGAACAGCGCGTTTCAGCCGGGACGGTCTTTGTCAAGTTACCCAAGCGGCTCCAGGCAAATCATGAAATACATGTGATGTCACAATAGACATAGAAAAGTTACTATAGCGCAGAATTGTAGTTCATCGTGATACACGTCTCACAATATATATAAATTGATTCATGACAAACACCATTCGAAAAAACATTAATCAATATACAATATAAATCATAAATCAGTAATCATTGAAGCTGAGATACATACAATACATATACATATCCCCCCTTGAAGCAGTAAATTAATTTTGGCAACAATCGCCAGTCGAATCTTAATTACCACAGTATTGCATAGATAATTTACGCATCATGCAATGCACATTCAGGAACATAATTGTGTTTGTATGCCCACTAGATGGCTGGATTGGTAGCTGCACAATATATGTGACTGCATATATTTAAGGGAATTGTACCCTAAAAGTGTACTCGTAATCATATGGAAGGTCCCTACATTAATATAATGGTGATCAGGCGATCAGAAGAATAATGCAAATGTCGATGAACTCTGGCACGAGGAAAATGTATTAACACAGAAGTGATGTGCAGATTTTAGTGGCTGTCAACAGCAAAAATTGACCACAGAAGTTGAGGGGGTGAGAATGTAATCACCCACAGACGTCAACAATCATGTTGGATTGCTACAGATCGGAGCTTAAAACTCAATAAATTTTCAACAGAAAACTCTGCTCCAGCAGGATCACAATAATTGTTGTGACCTAAAACACAATTTTAATTTTTATGGTATTGAAGTTAATCACTGGGAGCTGAATTATATTTATTTTGGTGGTTGTTTCTTTCCTCTTTCAAGGGAAAGTGGGATATGTTTATAAATTCACTACATTACCTACAATGCTAAGCGGCATAACATAGGATGTGATGTAAAATGTCCGTAACTTTATTTAAATAAGAAAAAGATGCCGCCGGTTGTTTCTTTCCCCGTGAACAAGGTCTCTGGAGAGTCTGAAACGAGTTGGGTAATACTGGCATGCTAAAACAAACTGCTAATGAACTAATAAGCGGCTGGATTATTGAATTGAATTATCTGTGAGTGCGAGCGGAATTCCTGATGGGAAAGGTTGCTGCTATTTAAAACTCACACCGCCAGAGAGCGCCCGTAAGTGTAAGAAATGGGGCCATGATGAAGGAAAAAATAAAATGTATATATATATATATATATATATATATATATATATATATATATATATATATATATATATTCACTTAAAAAACCATAGGTTTCACACACGTTATAGTTAGGAATTAGCATTTTTAAAACTTTGCAAATTCACTGAAAAAACCATAGGTTTCACACATGTTATAGTTAGCTGGACATTTCACTCATAAAAAACCATTGAAATTCCCCCGTTATAGTTAGTTCAGCTAAATATAACTCGCACGACCACAATCCACTGCTGATGACGTCACATATTACATCACTCATGACATGGTCAGTGACATCACTCATGACATCACTGATGACATCTCAAATGACATCACTGATGACATCACTGATGACATCATCCAGTGAATATGTGTCTTTCTGAAAAATAAATATTTTTTATATATGTGTATCTAAAGGTTAATGGAAGAATAAATGGGTAAATAAGTGTCTAAATGGATGTTTTTTTTGTAAAATTAATTGTATAACTGACTTATTAACAGTATCTTAGTGAATACAGTGATGTAATATGTGACATCATCAGCAGTGGATTGCGGTCGCGCGAGTTAAATTTAGCTGAACTAACTATAACGGGGGAATTTCAATGGTTTTTTACGAGTCAAATGTCCAGCTAACTATAACATGTGTGAATTCAGTGAATTTGCAAGGTTTTTAAAATGCTAATTCCTAACTATAACGTGTGTGAAACCTATGGATTTTTAAGTGAATTTGCAAGGTTTTTTAAATGCTAATTTCTAACTATAACGTGTGTGAAACCTATGGATTTTTCAGTGAATTTCAAAGGTTTTTTAAATGCTAATTTATGTATGTATTATTATATTTTTTATATATTTATTGTACAATAAACTACCTATGTATATAGTTATAGATTGACTGTATCCTGAAATATGGAATGGCTCGTTTAAAATGTTTTTTTTTAAGGGTTTTTCACCGTGCGCGCACCCCACGATTTTTTGAAAAAAAAAATGTTTTTTACACCCATCGGGGTCCTTCAGCGACCCCCTGACAAAGGCTAGGGGGTCAGGAACTCTCTACCCTGCCCCATTTTCATGTTCTCCACCTTTGTTTTTCACTGCCACACACAAAATGGTGTCCGACACTTCCTGATTTCGACCGATTTGAATGTTGACTGACATCTAACCACCAACCAGAATTACGCTCGCGCACGGCACCGTGTGTGCACGGTTGCGCGCATATAGATATTTATGTACTTTTAACTGCAATTTTCTCAGGAACTACTGAACAGATTGACACCATATATGCAAAAGGCACATCCCTGACCTGAGGACTACCTCTTTGCCAAATTTCAAGTAATTCTGTTCAGCCGTTCGGGCTGTACCTTCGACTAAAGGTCCTATGAGAAAATGCATGGGGAAAACGTGTTTTGGGACCCCCCTTTTTTCTCAGCCCCTGCTTGATGAATCACCCCGAGACTTTCAAGGTAGGAGCTGAGCGGAGCACCCCATTAGTTTTGAAAATTTCACGAAGATTAGTCAACCGGCGCCAAAGTTATTCAAAATAGAATTTTCAGATTTCCTATGGGAACTCGGTCCTAACTATAACTATCTACTGGTGACCGCCAGTAGATAATATATATATATATATATATATATATATATATATTATCTACTGGTGTACCAGTAGTAGTTATAGTTAGGACCTAGTTTCCATAGGAAGAGCGTTTTTTTATTTGCAAATACCTTTGCCATTGTTTGACGAATCCTCAAGAAATTTTCAAAGCTAATATGCCAGTCACTTCAGCTGCCATCTTGAAAGTTTTGGGGTGATCCGTCTAGCGGGGGCCGAGAAAAAGGGGGGTCCCAAAACGCTTTTTCTCCATGTTAATTTCCATAGGAAACTTTAGACACAGCTACAACCCTAACTGCTGAACAGGACTACACCAAATTGGTAGAGAGGTAGCTCTTGGTTCAGAAAGCGACCTTTTTGTTAAATAGTGTAAATCCATTCAGTAGCTGCTGAGAAATGTAAAGAGTTCTCAGGTCTACAACTAAGGCCGCTGTGGTTCCCTGAACCCTTCTGATCTCGTGCCTGAGATCTGATTGGCTGTCAACACTTCAAACCAGGAAGTGTTGGCAGCCATCTTGTGATTCGGTTTAACCGAATCACAAGAAAAAACGTTAAAAAGAAAGAAAAAGGGGCAGGGCAGAAATTCCATGACCCCGTAGGGGAAGGGTAGCAACACCCTGACCCTCTAGGCCTCTTGTGGGCCCCACAGCATTTAAAAAACAAAATTGATGGACATCGCGCTGTATACCCGACTCTCACCGCAAATGGAAAAAAAAATGAAGAGGGGGCTCCAGCGCTTCATTTGAAATCAGCCCCCGAGTGGGCCAGGTCCCAAATCTAATACATATTCGAATGCCCTTTGCACAGTTCTTCCATAGCTTTTCCGTGCGACTAATGGAAAAGAACGAAGAAGCAGTAAATGGGCTAAATCATGTAAATGACGTCTTTCATACTGGAAAGGAAAAATGCTTCTTCTTACAGTTGTATTAAACTCATTTTTTCTATGATAATCAAACCTCATTTCATATGTTTGTGACAATGAAGAAATCTTTTTGATTATCTCTCCACGCAGCCAGATTTATTTGGCAGCAGTTCTTTCAAACAATCATGTGCCTGACTTCCCTAATCAGAGCTTGTTAGAGATGCAATGAATTTCAAGCATATTTTGTAGGGAGTATAATCCCAGTTGAAGATGCCTTAGGCTGGTCTTCTCCCCAACTTTTTCCCTTCCTTCTCCACTTTTCTGACACCGATTTTGCTAGTATTAGGACTCTGCACACTTTACCACTGCTAACCAGTGCTAAAGTGCTTGTGTTTTGACCCCTAAAATTGACATCCCTGCCAGGGCAGGGAGCAGTGTCTCTTCCCATTACTTATCCCCAGAGGAACTGGCAGAGAGGAGGAAAGAGAGGGAATTCAAGCTGCAAATGGCCAAATTATAAATGGAGGAGAAAAAGGCTGAAAAGATCCCTGGAAAAGAAGAAAATTCTACTGGGTCATGACCTGAGTCTGGAAGAGCTGGACATCAAAGCCAGCAGGCAGATTCCAGCAGTGATGGTGGCAGTATACCAGTAGGTCTGAGGGACAGTTTGCATACCTAGTGGTGACCATTTATGTGGTGTGAGATGACAAAGACAATTTTTTTTTCTTCCTAGGAGTTAGCCCTAAGGGTCTAAAAGGTCCCAGAAGAGCATTAGGGGGGGGGGGGGGATCTGTGGAACCACATGCCTACTGTGGGATAGGACACACTTCTGACACTGGAGGTTGGGGACCAAACCAGGTACACTCCAATGAAAGCTATGCTGATTGCAGAGTTTGGGCTGACCCCTAAGAAGTAACACCAAAGTTAATATTCACTGCACTCTAGAATCTTGTCCCATAATGCTTTGCAGGGCCTTTGGTTGGAATTGTATTTTTACCCATAACTGTGCTTGGGGTGGTCCTAGGAGGATAGGACCACCACCAAATCGTTCAGCATGATGTGCTCTTTGTGTTCAAGGCATCTGCTTGGTTCTCTCCCTAGCTTAAGGAGGTCCCTAAAATCATCACCTCTCTCACTGCTTGCTGTATTATCATTATCACTTTCATGAGATGACTGCATGCATTTTTGCATGAAAAGATAGAGTTACTTGTTGTTTTACCAAAGGTATGTGAGGTTTCTGGTTTATTAATTGGGGTGAGTGGAACAGAGTTACAGAGCGGAGTTTTGTGGAGTTTTTGTTCAACTCTGTGGAGTTCCGCGTAATGGTACTTCGCCCACCCTTAGTACGGAGACACTCGAAGTAACTCAGGACTGAAGAAGTATCATGAAAGAGCTCAGGGCAGGCCTGGGAGCTTCAGGACTACCTCATCAACACACAGCAAGAAGTTATCGAGTATCGGTTTCAGTTCAAAGGTAAATCAAGAGTCTGAGGCCTAGTACTACTCAGCTATTTGGGCTAGAGAGAGGTGTGCTTGTGAAATGCTGCTCTGTGTGTGTGAGTGTGTGTTGGACTTGTTGCAAAAGTGAAAATCTGTGCGTCCCCCTCTTGTTTTTTTGCTTTGCCTCTTCTTATCTTGATACACTCCTAATGAAGCTTACCTTCCTTCTGTCCTTCTCCTCTAAAATACAGTTTCTCTTTTACAATCCGCACGCCTTCTTCTAGTCTCCTTCAGGAACAAAAGGTGAAAGCTAGATGAGCTCAACAACACTCCTGTTTACCTACCAGACCAGTGTAGAGAGGCCACAAAGAGTGGACATTCCCAAGGAGAATGTAGACTCACCACCCAATTTTGTAACACAGTAGCATTTTTCTTTTAACAATCATATTAACTAAGAAAAGTGAGTTGGTGGGTGGGTTCCCTGGGTTCACTCCCTAACCTAGTACACATAACATTTGGATATGCAGTAAATTTGGTCTCGGCCCGCGGCAGAAGGACTTTTTGCACTGCTTGTATCTGTACTCTGTCATACTCATTCCTTTGTTTCCTTCTAACAATAGATTGATGGTGAATGATGTGCTTCTGCTTATTGCCCAGATGAATGTTGGCCTTGTGTTGTAGTGTTTGTCTTTGTCAGACCTTTTCCAAAATCCCATTACCCATCCATTCATCAAACCCCTAACCCTCTCCCCCCGAGCTGTGTGATGATTTCTTTAGCAGTGACTTAAAATTACACAGCAAATGGATCACACACTTGGTGGGGAGGATGTGGTGAAAGTAACACCAACTTACTGTAGAATCAATGAAGCAGTAGCCCACACCTGCACATTACCAACCTGTGCATTAAAAATTATCCATAGTTTTTTAGATATAGAATAAAGAACATCAGTCATCAGCATCATCATCACTAATCATAAACGCCTAACCTAAGTATATTGACTAAGGGTGGGTGGAAATTGCATAATCGCATTACGCAAATCTTCGCGAAAAAGCAAAAAATTATCGCGAACGCGCGGAAATATCGCAAAGACGCGGACGTTTTTGTCCAGCCCGTTCGCGATGTTTTTTGTGTGATCGCTTTGGAGATGTGTCGCCAACTTGCCCATGCTATCGCTAATGGGCGCAGCCATCTTGTTTTCACTTGTCCCGCCCGCTCGCGATGCTATTTCATGTTCCGGGTCACGCAATGCATGCTCGCGCTTGTTCGCGTTAGGTATTTCCTGTTCGGGAACGTGTATTGCGTGTTCGCGATGCTTCTCGCGTGCTCGAGGGAAAATATCTCGCGAACTTGCCCATGCGGTCGCAATGGGCACGGCCATCTTGTTTTTCACTCTATACTATGGTTCTGGGGCCTGCTTTTCAATCCTCCCTATATCTTTTCAATCCTTCGGTTCTGAAAACTTTTTTTTGATCTTTTTTATTTATTATCTCTCTCTCTATTTTCCTGACTCTCTATTTTTTGTTTTTGTCTACTTTTTTTTGTTTTTTAACTACTTTTTCTATTACCTGCTTTTTTCATTTCTTTTACTTACGTTTTAAATATTTACCTTTTCTTTTCCGCCCCCTGCCTACCCCAGAACCATGGCAAAGGGCCACAGCGGGCATTGCAGCCTGAGCCGTGACCGCCTTCCGTGCGGAAGGCGGCGCCCACAAGGGGTGCAGGCACCGGCCTTATTTGGGGAGGTGGAGTTGGCTGCACTGGTTTTTTTTGTGTAGCGCCACCTCCCCTTAGCGTCGGAAGCGGTGGGGGTGGGTGCGCCAGGCAGTGTTTCGCTGCTCGGGTGTCCGGCGCAGCCAGAACCAGCAGACGCAGCGGTGGTCCGATATCCTGGACTGGGAGCAGGACCTGCTGGACCTGCTAGGAGTGGAGGTCCCGGGTCTTGGTGAGTAGCTATTTAATTATTACTACTTTGTGTCTGTTCTTCTGCAGTGTTATATATTGTGAATATATTTTTTTTCCGACCAGCTAGAATGCTGCTGCTTACATACATTACAGGTAATTTACGTTTAAAAGTCTTCTGTGATTGTTATGACACTGGTGCTCTGCGCTACTAATCTTGTTATTTGCAACTTTGCGTTTGCGCTCGTTTTGCGTGATTATGTAAGAGTTTATTTTAGAAAACTTAAGTTAGGTAATGCTAGAGTGACTCTAGTCCTTCCTTTGTCCTGTCACTAAGAGATAGGGGTGGATTGATACTTAGGTTTAGTTACTTATTATAAGTTTGTAATTTTTTAGTGGTCTGTGACGCCCTTTCTATTACATCACGTGCTGCTGAGTGCTGCTACTGCTTACCCCAGTCCTTAGTAGAACCTTTTGTAGTTTGTTCAGTGAGTAGCACTAGCAGACCATCTGCATCAACGAACCAACAATTTTGTGTATGCAAAAATACAGGCATTTTTGAGGACTTAAAGAAATGGAAATGCTTACTTAATGTGTAATTGGCACGCCTGGAATAGGTGGGCTCGGTCAGGTGGTACGTACTACTTAGGCTTAGTTAGTATTCTGTAATCACAATGGAACACTGGATTAGTGTACATAAATAATAACTAGTCGGTCCGCGAATCCCGAGATACTACTTGTCGACCAGATTAGATAGGTCAATTTTATTCCAATTGTTGTTTACACAAATGTTTCTTTGACAGTCTTATAAAAATATTTTATTTGTTTCACACCAATCATCAATGTTTGTCTCTTCCTTTCTTATATCTTTCATGATCAGTACCAAGGGGTAAGAAGACGGGGGCAGAGTCGGCGGGAGCAGTTCCAGTCCAGGAGAACCAGAACGAGGGCTCTTCTGCTGGCCCCAGTAAGTCTTCCTGTTTTTAATATTAATTCTTATTCAATAACTTTTACTGCACCGTATTTTTTTTCCCGAACTATTGTTTCCGTTTCCTAATGCTATTTTTTACCAACAATTACCCTTCGATCTAGACTATCTGTTTCTAGATTCTTGTTATCCCTGCCTCTAACTGCCTCTGCTATGACTCTCTGTACTACTACTGTTAGTCTGTCTGTAGCTAAGCATGCCCAGTTGGCCACTGTTTATTTAAAAGGTTTTAAATAAAACTCAGATTCACCAGTAGCTCTAGCCATTGATGAGTCCAGTCCTTTGGGTTATCCTCTTGTACTCCTTCTATTCTTCTTAATCTTTGAGGCTTTATTAATCTTGATGTTTTTCGACAATTACCACCAACAAAATGCCCAACCAGATTTGACTATTTTGATAGGATAGGACATACTTCTACTGTTGTAGGGATTTTCCACATTCAGAACATTGCAGTTGCACACGAAAATAGGATGTTGGTGATGGGAGGTTGGACCTCCCTCACACTCACACCTCAGTCAGAACATAACCCACCACAATCCCCTGCCCGACTAGTTATAATAGTGTTTTATTACTATTAGCTCTCTGAACCCGCCCCCAATACCCAATGAGTAGACAACCCAGAACATAACACCCCCGACCTCTCAGTCGTGGAAGCAATGCACAAGCACAGTTTGCACACCCTTCCTTTTGCTCGCTCACACGTGTAAGTCCATCCACACCAAATACCACAGAGTCTATGTAAGTTCAAAAACTATTTTATTTGCAACTGACAAGCTATGTACGTTGATCTATAATCAACAGCAAAATCCATAACATTAAAACTATAAACATTGTTGCACTCACAACAAGTACAAGTCCATAGAACGAAGAAAAGAAAAGCGAAATCAGGATTAATAAATAAGTGAACAGTTGTAGGAATAGGAATATAGTTTATATAAAACTATAAATGAAGATCTGAGCGAATTATGTGGATCCCTCACCTTAGAAGAAGCTAGTACTGGTTAAATCATAAGCTCTGCAAAGCTCCGGTTATTAGCATGGAATCTTATGTCTGTTAGGAGAAAAATGGTGCGCGTTAGTATATTGCAAGCATTTCTCAGTCATAGCAAAAAGTGTAGCATTTTGGGTAAGCAATACGGACTAACACCAGAACTCCATAACAAAGTGGCTTGTTTTGATTGACCTTGTACGCAGCGCTTAGATAGTAGCAGTATGAGCTCATGTGGGCTCAAAGGCGTCACTCTTTATACAACAAGCTGCAAGGTAACGACGCGTGTGCTAAAATAAAAGACACAAAAGTAAAATGGTAGCATGGCTCGGGCTAACCAAGCAAATACTAGAATGACTCTAGGGACCATAGAACTACTAGTGTCTACTCTACTACTACCTGATTTGTACTAGTGATGTATGTTGTATATGTATGTATTACTATTAACTCATTTTTCAATCTTGCTAGTGAAAAATAGGGGGATGTTGATAATGACACCTAAAAAAAGTGTAATGTTTTTTCAAGGCGCACTACCAACCACCAGTGCCAGGGCCAGCGCGACGCGGCTGCTGACGGAGGAGAGGAGGAGGCGGCATTTGCAGGAGGAGCTGCAGGGGGTGAGCCAGCAGCAGTGGCAGATGGTGGTAAGTTAGATACCTAATCCTTACTTATTGACATTACACTCACTGCAAGGGTATACTGTATGATACTGTACAGTTGACTTACTAAGTAAGAGGTTGTTGTGAACGGTTGAAGACACCCTTTACTTAGCATTAGTAAAAGCAACAGTGGAGTGTTGTTGAGTAACCAATGGCCTCTTCTATCTGATGATTTCAAGTCAGCTTTGAAAGTTTTATGGAGAAGACTAAAAGTCAGATCAGATGACCTTGATAGATGGGTTGAACTAAAAGGGAAAGAAGAGTGGAAGGAAGAAGGACGGGCGAGATTTAAGTTTTATGACTGGCAGAGAAGGATTTGTGGGATGCATGCAGCATGCATACTGGTGGCTGATAGGAATCAGATGCATGGTTGGTTGAATGCCTGAAACTCCCACAATTGTTAAAGTTCAAGAAAGTTGGAGGATAGTACATACATACCACAAATGTTATGTGCTTGCTAGTGCTACTGTGACGCTATGTGTAGAAATATTTGTCTTACTGCTTTGCTAAGAGTATATTTTACAATAGTCTTTTTTTTTCTTCTTCATATATAGCTACTCCTTCCAAGGGGAAACCTGACCGGAAGGAGGTGGCAGCCAAGGCACGGCGTCGGAAACTGGAGGCAATACAGAATGAATATCAAAGGGCTGGTGATCCTGGAAGAGGAGGAGGAGGCCGCAGCAGCTCCAGCCTCCTCCAATGCCCCGGGCCCCAGCCATCACCCTCCAGTGGTACGGCGCCACCGTCTGGCAGATGCCCGCCGCCGCCCCTCCATCAGTCTGCCCCCCGTGGATGCAACTGCCGCGCATTGAAGCGCCGTGTTGCCCGCCTGGAGGAGCAAGTTTGTGTCCTCCTGAAAAAAGCCCGCCGAACTTAGACCCCGTTCTTATTGCCCCTTTTTAAATTATTGTTGGGGTGGGTGGGATCAGGACGTTAGGTTTCCTCTTTTAAACAATGACATTTTCTATACGGACATTGGTTGGGGTTAGGGAGAGGGGTGGGTCAGGTGTGGGATTGTTTTTTACATAGTTTATTTTTGTAAAGGTATTAAATAATATATTTCTACTTAAGTTTACATACGATGTTGTTAATGTTTTCTGGGTGGGGTTACTGTTTTACATCACACTGTATCCTTCTTTCCTTGCTGGAAAGGGGGTTTTGGGGAAAGGTTTGAGAAATAAAAACAGTATGCGTGGACAAACATCAAACGACAGAATCTTTGTAGACTACCATATCCATATCAATATGTTAAGGGAGAAAGAGGAAATAAGGCATGCATGATGATTAATGATAAGGAGAGACCCGGTTTACATACAGTTTGTGTTCAGTGTTACCGGGCGTACTTTTACAGACAGCAAAGAAAATATCTGTAGGGATGAATTATAGACAGAGAGCAAACCTAATAATAACAGTAACTAATAACAACAAGAACACACTGTTATAATGATTGTAGACAAAAAAATGAATCAAATCATTTAAAAGATGAAAATTGATACTGTTGCTGTGTTATCCGGGTCAAATGGTGAGTTGAATCGCGGCATTCCTCTTGGTCCTCCCTTCCATGGATGCTCCATCCAATCTTGGGTAACGCCACTGCTTGCCTGGCAGATGTAGATTCATTGGTAAGGTAAGTGTGCATTGTTGTTTTCCCAAGTATAGAACAGAGTAAGGCCCGGCCTGTAATTGTAGATGCAAAAACAAAAGGGATATTGAGATTGAAACCAAGTTGAAAATAATGGACAAGTTAATGTTGTAGTGCAACAAGAACACTTTCCGAGGCGGCATGGATGCATCATCTCTACTGTAGTCTGTTTCCAGCATTAACCTACAATACCAACAGGACAGAGCAGGCCCACGGTGACGGCACCCTTTGCACATCCTCCATTTAGCGTACATGTTTTGAAAGAGTTGGACAAAGCAACATAGCATTTTACAATTAACCGCAGTCATACCACCGCTACACTTGACTCCACCGCTACACAGACATTTAGGTCTGCTGTGGTTGTTGTTTACTAGTTTACCTTATATGCCACTCATGAATCGCTTGACTTATTCCATCAATCATCTCCGATCTGTGTACTGAGTGACTGTGTGAAGATACTATGTCACTGTGGTCATCATGATGGTGTTGTTCAACTCAGTCTGGGTGTACCGAGTGAGTCCCCTTCCTATATTCAAAATGCAATGTATCGGCCTGCAGTCGAAGTACAAATTTGGTATTAAAAAAACAAGAAGGGAAAAGAGACTGGAGTTACTTTTAGTGTGTAGATTATTACATAAAGTACACAATGAAGTAACTTCATGCACAACAAACAACAACAAAGTCACTCAGTCAGCGTCCAATGCATGGCATCATTCAGTACCTGTTCCTTCTCCTCTTCAGTTAATGGGCAGTCTCTCTCGGATCACAAAGGAGGATAGCTATAGTAGTCATCATCAATCATGTTCCACTTATTTTGGAGGGACTTGGAAATATTTTTTCTTTTTTCTTCTATTTTGCATCATCCAATCATCATCATCTGACTTCTTGAGGGCAATGGATTTAGGGAGATTCAGGAGGATGGAGGAGCAGGATTTTGAGGAGTGTACTGTGATATGCAGCTCAGACAGCCGAAACTTGTACATGGCATTAAAACAATTAGAAGACGGTGGTGATGGATTTGTTGTGATTCAAAGTTTCTAACCAGAAAGACAGATACACCAATAATAGAAAATAAGTGAGGGAAGGGAGACAGTAAGAACTGGAAGTGCAAGCCTAATTGTCAGGGAAGCATAGCTCGTCCTCAAACTCTGGGGGTTCAACCAGAAGTAGGTAATCATCATCTAACACACCAGTTCCGTCACCTGAGCCGCTGTCCTCATCTTCCTCCCTTGATTCATGTATTGTGTAATTCGGTGGTATAAAGTGCTGATTCATTTTGATCATTGTTAACCTCTTCACGTTTTTGAGTGAGACACTGGTCCTTCTCACTGCTACAATGGAACCAGCAGCACTGAAAACACGTTCTGAAGAGACACTTGCGACAGGGCAAGCCAGATAGTTTATCGCCAGCCTGCTGAGCACTGGCCATTGGGCCCTTTTCCCATACCAATACCTCAATGGGTTTTGATTAATGTACACCTCTGTTGGGTCGTCCAGATAGGCCTGAACCATCTGCTCAATGTTCAGGGGTGCAAAACATTTTTCGGGCTCTTTTCTTATTGCATCAGCACTAGACTTACCAATGCCTTGCTGTAAATACCAATCCTGTAACGATTTTACTGGGCCTGAAGATACAGCTCTTGCTGTTGTAGATAGTGTTGGTGAGTGTCCTGAGCCAAACACACTGCGCTCAGGCTCCCAAGTTGAACTTGACGCCGGATGCCCTGCTGCAGAACTTGTTGTGGGTTTATCTAGCGGGCTTTTAATTAGCAGCCGTTCATTTTCCAACTTACTCGCTGACTCAGCTATCCACGTTTTGTACCGGGCAACATCCATTTCTGAAAAAGGAATTAATGTCTTCAGTGCCCATTTTTGCCCGTGGATCCAGAATTGTGGCACAAATGTAATGATTTCGTGACAAAATCTTATATTGCACCTTTGTATTGTCAGCTAAGCGACAAGCTAAGCTCTTCCCCAACTCATAGGATTCTTTTTTTTCCTCTACATCTTTGTATGCTTCTGACACCTCCTTCAGCTGATGCTCTAGCATTTGCAACAATGGGATAGCTTGGCCCATAGTACAGTCAGTCCTCCTTGCTGACTTCACGTGTTAAGACCTCGAAAGGAAGAAGCATATCAGTCAGGCATTTAACTAGGCACCATTGGTCCATCTGAAGGCTCATGCCTTTCACAGTAGCATCCCCTCTTCGCATGACATATTCACTGATTGGCCTGTACTGCTCATACAAATGGTCAAGCATGTAATAAGTTGAGTTCCAACGTGTTGCCACCTCCTGGACGAGTGCTTTGACTGGCATTCTATAGTCACGGTGAATGATCCTCAGCTGCTTCCGAGCTTTAAAAGAATGGCTGAAATGAGTGCATATTCTTCTGCAGATGGTCAATAAGTTGCTGACTATGGCTTCTTTTTTCAGAAAGTCTTGAACAATAATGTTAATGTAGTGCGCCAAACACGGAACCCTGAAATAGGAACCAAGCTCCATGGCCTTAAGTACATTACTGCCATTATCCGTGTAAACAAAACCAATCTTAAGCCCTCTTGGGTGCAGCCATTCAAAAACCTTGCTCTGAATCTCTTCCAATGTGTTTACAGCAGTATGAGATTTCTCCATGGCGAACATGGATACAGTTGCATGTTTCCGAGTTTCTTTAAAAATCTCAGCAGCGTCAACAGCACCTTCAGATAGCTTATCTCTAACCCCTACAAATGAGACCCAGTGTGTGGTGATGCATATGTAATCAGTGGCTTGGCAACTGGCCCATATGTCTGTTGTTAGGTGGATATTCTGAACAGCACTCTGCTGCAAAGCTTGTCTAACCAATTCCAGCACATCATGATGTAGTGCTGGAACAGCAACTCTTGCAAAATAGGACCGGCTGGGAACCATCCATTTAGGGCAGATGGTTGACACAAATTCAAGGAAACCCACCCCTTCAACAAATGAAAAAGGGAGAAGGTCCAGCGCTAACATTTTAGCCAGCTTTGCATTGTACAACCATGCCGTTGGGTGGTTGCATTGGTACTGCCCCTCCAACCTAAGCATGCTGTCAATGGTAGTCTGGATTATTTTCCTTTATGGTGCAGTTTTCTTCAACCCTGCCTTTCCTTTGCAAATGAAAATATGGAAGCTGGGGGTCGTAGTGGTGTTACCTGTGTTGGTGGTATCCGTGCTACATCCCTTGCAGCCATTTTGGATAGGGTAATAATGTTGGTCTCCATATCCTTTGGGCCGGGAGTGATGTCCGTGATGATTGGCTCCTCATCATCATCATCTCCCTCTTGTACATCTACCTCCATAACTCTAAGGCTTTCTGGAATCTTCCTTTTCACTAGCCTTGTCTTGTGGCGTGCATCACTCTCAGACTGAGCTGGTGGCTTCCAAGTGGCATCAAGATCATCAGAAGCGGGGCTTGAAGAAGAAGATGATGGAATAACCCTCCTTTTCCTTGCTGGGGGTCTGGAAGACAATGGATCTTCTGAAACAGTGGCTTGACCCTCTTTGTCTGCAGGAAGCTCGATTTCCTGAAATGCCCCTACTTCAGTAGGAACAACTAATATTGTGGGCTGTTGTTGTGGCGGTTCTTGCGGCTGCTGCGGTTCTTGCGGCTGCGCCTGCTGCTGCTGTTCTTGCGGCTGCGCCTGCTGCTGCTGTTCTTGCGGCTGCGCCTGCTGCTGCAGACTTATCTGCTGAGTTGCCGCATGCGTTGATTGTGTACTACTTTGCGATACTGACATTTCAACATCGCTGCTCGTTAGTAGACTGGCTACCTCTGTGACACTCATGGGCTTGGGCCTAGGTTTGTGGGGTTGGCCAGCTGGTGCGGATGTGCTGCTCCCAGCTTGGTTCCCGCCGGACAACGATGCTGCAGGGACCAAAAAACACATTTACCGGCACACCAGTCGTGGTTAGTGCCTCTTGCTTTTTCTGTTCCTTCTTCTCACCGTCAACTTTCTTGGTACTGGAGGACCTGGTACCTTTCTTTGGGCCCATTTTCTTCAGAGGTCAGACAGGACGCAGGTGCACAAGTAGCAGATATGTCTGAGGTCACAGTTGGACATGATGTGGTCCGCAGCAGGACTTCTGTCTGGCAGTACAATGGATGATGTTGATAGTTACCTCCTCCTGTGTCTTTTTGTGCACCTAAAAGCAAATAAGCCAGGAGAAGAACATCAGTGAAATGTTGCATTTGTTGTTGTGGTTCAATTCCTACTAGTACAAACAAAAAAATAGAAGATATAGTGTAGCCATTTGTGAGACTTTGGCAACAAGGGCTATGGTATACTACTTACTGTGTACAGTATACACACACACACTACACTCTCAGGAAGGATAGGAAAGAATAAGAACAACCACAACAATACAAATGTAATGGAAGAGATCTGCTGCTAGCAAAGGGGATGGATGGAAGCAGTAAGCCAATAGGAAAACCATGCAGGCCCATATTAACTCCCACCAGAAAAGGCCACAAGCCACATGGACACTCACAAGCAACAAGCTGGAGGCCTGGCAATCAATAAACTGCCAAAAGGCCTATAAAGAAGCCAGGCAAAAGATGCATGCTAAACCACACTGTGGTGCCTTTTTAATGCAATAAAATGCAAAACCGAAAATCCACAGGGCAAAACAAGGTCTGCAGGGTGCACACCAACACACCAGGCACACACACAACAAAGGCATTTCTTTAACACCCCCCCAAAAACAGAAATCCCCCCCAAAAACACATTTTCCAACTCAATCCAATGCCATCCATGCCCTACATTATGTTTAAATTCAACAGGACACACAGATAAACACTTGTTTAATGCACTTCTGGCTACCTGCTCTGAGCCTACTGGATGAAGGCAGGCCCGTGGGCAGACAAGGCCACACAAGCTTGCAGGCCTAGGCTTCAAAGTGGCCGCCAGCCACATGGCCAGGCCCACCCAACTACAAGAAAGAGAAGACAGACAATGCAGGCCTGTTGCAAAAAACACACTGCCTGCCTTCAAAATGTCCACCAGCCTCATGGCCAGGCCCACAACAAGCAGCCTAGGCCACAAAGGAATACCGTGCAGGCCTATATATATATGGCAAAAGCTGCACACTAATAACTCCCACCAGAAAAGGCCCATAGCCACATGCACACTCGCAAATCACAAGCAAAAAGCTGGAGGCCTGGCAATCAATGAACTGCCAAAAGGCCTATGAAGAAGCCAGGCAAAAGATGCATGCTAAACCACACTGCTGTTACTTTTTAATGCAATAAAATGCAAAAACGAAAATCCACAGAGAAAAACAAGGTCTGCAGGGTGCACACCAACACATCAGGCACACACACAACAAAGGCATTTCTTTAACACACCCCCAGAAACAGAAATCCCTCCCCCCAAAAACACATTTTCCAACTCAATCCAATGCCATCCATGCCCTACATGATGTTTAAATTCAACAGGACACACAGATAAACACTTGTTTAATGCACTTCGAGCTACCTGCTCTGAGCCTACTGGATTAAGGCAGGCCCATGAGCAGACAAGGCCACACAAGCTTGCAGGCCTAGGCTTCAAAATGGTCGCCAGCCACCTGGCCAGGCCCACCCAACTACAAGAAAGAGAAGACAGACAATGCAGGCCTCAAAAAACACACTACCTGCCTTCAAAATGGCCGCCAGCCTCATGGCCAGGCCCACAACAAGCAGCCTAGGCCACAAAGGAATACCATGCAGGCCTATATATATGGCAAAAGCTGCACACTATTAACTCCCACCAGAAAAGGCCCACAGCCACATGCACACTCGCTAATCACAAGCAACAAGCTGGAGGCCTGGCAATCAATGAACTGCCAAAAAGGCCTATAAAGAAGCCAGGCAAAAGATGCATGCTAAACCACACTGCTGTGCCTTTTTAATGCAATACAATGTAAAAACGAAAATCCACAGAGCAAAACAAGGTCTGCAGGGTGCACACCAACACACCAGGCACACACACAACAAAGGCATTTCTTTAACACACCCCCAAAAACAGAAATCCCCCCTAAAAAACACATTTTCCAACTCAATCCAATGCCATCCATGCCCTAAATGCTGTTTGAAAAACATTCAACACACACCAAAGGAACAGTTGCTTTATCATGCACCCACCCATGACTAGCTCTGGGTCTACTGGCTACCCCCAAAGATTTAAAAAAACAAAACAATGATAAGTACCAAAATTGTAGTTGCAGCAACTGTAATGTCCCCAATCAAACAGACACAACACAAACTTACTTGTAAAATATCAAATTCAAAAGTCCTCAAATCCAATGATAATGATGCAGCAGACACAAAGAGTGATCCTTCCAGCTGAAATCCAAAGGCAGAATGAACAGGAGATGGACAATGCACTGGGAGGAGCCTGATGGGAAGGAACAGGAAGTTGGAGACTCTGTGGCACTTCCTCCCTCTTCCCCCCAAAAGTTTTTTTTTTTTAAAAAGGACTCCTTCCACAAAAAAGGACAGCCAAATGTCAATCAGACGAGTTTTTTCCATCCAAATCATCATTTAGAGAAGGTTTTATGCAGCTAGAGTTAATATTCTTCTCCAAATCGAAAATTTGGCGGGTTCGCGATCGTGACCTTCACCACACTTTTGCCGGATGTCGATGGCGCGTCCAAAATGACGTGATCTCATGGTCTTTGTCGCCTGTAGAGATTGACGTGTTTGCGACCTCACGCTCTCTCTTGCGCTGGAGAATGACGTGATCGCGATCGCGAACTCTCACGGGATAGCGCGACTGGTTATCAACATCTCGTGGCGCACGAGAACGGATTGGAAAACTCATCGGCGAATGCAGGGATCCCGGTAAGGCGATCATGCACGCGAGAATGCATTTTTAAAGCGCGAACAAGAAAAATACTTCCATTTCGCGGCAGATTGCGAAAGTTTTGGCATTTTCGCGCTCTGCGCGGAACGCGAAAATGTCAAAATATCGCAATTCCGCGAGTGGAACGGAATTTGACGCCCACCCTTACTATTGACTCCAGTCATTTTTAATATCTTGAGGATTTCACAAATAATACTGCTAGCTTTATATTAGCCAAAACTTACTAATCTTGCTATTTTTCTATTTTAGCACAATCAGGCAGTCTCATTGTGTCATCATCATTATGTACTACTCAGGTGGTGTCAATTATTTGTAATCTTTGATAAATATGTACAACCCACTTACTCAGTCTTTCTACTTCCATTTAGTTGCCTTTGATGGATAATCATCAATCAATCATTCAGAACAATCCTACAGTTGGATCTCACCTGGGTGGAACTGAAAGTGGGTAAGACCAGGCGGAGACCTTCGTTCGGCCCGTGGAGAATGCAGAGATTTGCCTTTTCCGCGTTCCGTGGAGAATGCAGAGAAGGTACATCTGTGCACACTCCGCAGCGGAGCAGAGTCTGCCAGCCCCCACCTCCACCCCCCTATTAAAAAATAAGTTAACCTTAATTAAAAAGAAACTTAAAACCAGTTACCTGTGTACCGCGGCGTCCCCGGGCTGCCCTCCTCCTCTTCCTCACCATACCCGTAATGCTTGAGAAAACTGCGCATGCGTGCGCACACGCAGTTAGAAGTGGGACCTTGCTTGTGAAGTTGTGATGCCTCCCCTGTTATTGTTGTACATATATTCAGGTCAGACAACTAGTATGGATGTAATTTGACTTAGTAGGAAATACGTTAACTGCTACTGTTTTGATCTAGATAGTTTAGACCCTCAACACAATATAGGCTAGGTCATCTCATCATGGCAGCATTCCCCATAATGGTCGAGATATTCATGTGCTAAGGTCTGGGTCACTGGATGAGTACTTGGGTACTGACTGAATGATTAGAATACTGCAAGGAGAGTGCCTGCGTGAATTTATGTGTGGTTGGGTTTTCGCGCAGTGAATGGATTAGTACATGGTGCTGAATGGGTCACTAGAGGAGTGCAAGGGGAGTGACAGGGTGTTTGCTGGAAGTGTATGGAGACTGACTGGGGAATTGAAGGTGAGAAAGACAAGTGTGTAGGTGGTTACAGGACTGCACGCATAGTGGAAAGGTGTTTGAAGCAGTCCATGTGCTAAGGCCTGGCTCAGTGCATGAGTACTTGGGTACTGACTGAATGATTAGAGTACTGCAAGGAGAGTGCCTGGGTGAATTTATAAGTGGTTGGGTTTTGGCGCAGTGAATGGATTAGTACATGGTGCTGAATGGGTCACTAGAGGAGTGCAAATGGAGTGACAGGGTGTTTGCTGGAAGTGTATGGATACTGATTGGGGAATTGAAGGTGTGAAAGATGTGTGTAGGTGGTTAGAGGACTGCATGCATAGTGGATAGGCGTTTGAAGCAGTCCATGTGCTAAAGCCTGGCTCAGTGCATGAGTACTTGGGTACTGACTGAATAATTAGAGTACTGCAAGGAGAGTGCCTGGGTGAATTTATAAGTGTTTGGGTTTTGGCGCAGTGAATGGATCATTACATGGTGATGAATGGGTCACTAGAGGAGTGCAGAGGGAGTGACAGGGTATTTGTTGGAAGTGTATGGATACTGACTGGGGAATTAAAGGTGTCAAAGACAAGTGTGTAGGTGGTTAGAGGACTGCATGCAGAGTGGATAGGGGTTTGAAGCAGTCGATGTGCTAAATCCTGGCTCACTGCATGAGTACTTAGGTACTGACTGAATGATTAGAGTACTGCAAGGAGAGTGCCTGGGTGAATTTATAAGTGATTCGGTTTTGGCGCAGTGAATGGATTAGTACATGGTGCTGAATGGGTCACTAGAGGAGTGCAAGGGGAGTGACAGGGTGGCTGCTGGAGTGTATGGATACTGACTAGGGAATTGAAGGTGTGAAAGACAAGTGTGTAGGTGGTTAAAGGACTGCATGCATAGTGGATAGGTGTTTGAAGCAGTCCATGTGCTAAGTCCTGGCTCACTGCATGAGTACTTGGGTACTGACTGAATCATTAGAGTACTGCAAGGAGAGTGCCTGGGTGAATTTATAAGTGTTTGGGTTTTGGCGCAGTGAATGGATCATTACATGGTGATGAATGGGTCACTAGAGGAGTGCAAAGGGAGTGACAGGGTATTTGTTGGAAGTGTATGGATACTGACTGGGGAATTAAAGGTGTGAAAGACAAGTGTGTAGGTGGTCAGAAGACTGCATGCATAGTGGATAGGGGTTTGAAGCAGTCCATGTGCTAAGGCCTGGGTCACTGGATGAGTACTTAGGTACTGACTGAATGATTAGAGTACTGCAAGGAGAGTGCCTGGGTGAATTTATAGGTGTTTGGGTTTTGGTGCAGTGAATGAATAAGAACATGGTGCTGAATGGGTCACTAGAGGAGTGCAAGAGGAGTGACAGGGTGTTTCCTGGAAGTGTATGGATACTGACTGGGGAATTGAAGGTGTGAAAGACAAGTGTGTAGGTGGTTAGAGGACTGCATGCATAGTGGATAGGCGTTTGAAGCAGTCCATGTGCTAAGGCCTGGCTCACTGCATGACTACTTGGGTACTGACTGAATGATTTGAGTACTGCATGGAGAGTGCCTGGGTGAATTTATAAGTGGTTGGGTTTTGGTGCAGTGAATGGATTAGTACATGGTGCTGAATGGGTCACTGGAGGAGTGCAAGGGGAGTGACAGGGTGTTTGCTGGAGTGTATGGATACTGACTGGGAAATTGAAGGTGTGGAAGACAAGTTTGTAGGTGGTTAGAGGACTGCATGCATAATGGATAGGCGTTTGAAGAAGTCCATGTGCTAAGGCATGGCTCAGTGCATAAGTACTTGGGTACTGACTAAATGATTAGAGTATTGTAAGGAGAGTGCCTGGGTGAATTTATAAGTGGTTGGGTGTTGGCGCAGTGAATGGATTAGTACATGGTACTGAATGGTCACTAGAGGAGTGCAAGGGGAGTGACAGGGTGTTTGCTGGAGTGTATGGATACTGACTAAGGAATTGAAGGTGTGAAAGACAAGTGTGTAGGTGGTTAGAGAACTGCATGCATAGTGGATAGGTGTTTGAAGCAGTCCATGTGCTAAGGCCTGGCTCACTGCATGAGTACTTGGATACTGACTGAGTGATTAGAGTACTGCAAGGAGAGTGCCTGGGTGAATTTATAAGTTGTTGGGATTTGGCACAGTAAATGGATTAGTACATGGTGCTGAATGGGTCACTGGAGGCTTGCAAGTGGAGTGACAAGGTGTTTGCTGGAGTGTATAGCTACTGACTGGGGAATTGAAGGTGTGAAAGACAAGTGTGTAGGTGGTTAGAGGACTGCATGCATATCGGATAGGGGTTTGAAGCAGTCCATGTGCTAAGGCCTGGCTCACTGCATCAGTATGTTTACTTGGGTACTCACTGAATGATTAGAGTTCTGCAAGGAGAGTGCCTGGGTGAATTTATAAGTGGTTGGGATTTGGCGCAGTGAATTAATTAGTACATGGTACTGAATGGGTCACAATGGGTGCAAGGGGAGTGACAGGGTGTTTGCTGAAGTGTATGGATACTGATTAGGGAATTGAAGGTGTGAAAGACAAGTGTGTAGGTGGTTAGAGGACTGCCCGAATCACTAATCCGCCCCAGCGCCTTGAGATCCTCGCGGATGAGTAGCGTGCTTCACAAACACATGATTGATTGATTATAGGAGCTCACCCATGGCCTTCCTACAGTCCTTATTGTACCACTCAGCATCCAAGGTTCGCTTATTCCCTCCTAATTTGGCATGGCCTTTTGTCCCTTTTTAGGTCTCGCGCCTAGCGTTGCAGTGCGTAGCACTGCTCGTGCAGCGCGAGACGTCGTGTAAGGGAGTTCTGGAAGCTGACCACATGTTTGTGGGTGTGGTTTTTGCTTTTGCGGGCTACCATTGGCTTTAGCATTTTTTTTTTTCTAAATAAGGCACGCAATTGGGCAAAGGCGGGCACATGTCCCGCCTTTGCTCTGCCCATTCCCGTCCGTGTCTAGCACGCGCAGCAGTGTGCGTTCGCCTCACTGCCGCTGTTGCACTCCCTCGCCCGCTCCTCTGTGGTGCGTGCGCACCACTGGTTTCCTTTCAGTTTCATGCCGCGTGGCCGTGTCACTTTCATGGCCGCGCGGCCATTGCTTGTTTACAGTACAATCGACCTATGGCTAATTCTATCACCCACGATCCATTATAGCTCTGCCCTCCTTTTTACGAGTCTTCCTGTTCGTTGAGATGAAGATCCCGTGCTCCCCACCCTCTATGTCCTACATAGTCCTACTTGTGTATGCTCTGCCCAGCAACCACCTGCACCGGCTCTCATTGGTGCAAGATCACACGGCTAGCTCTCCTCCCTCTTGGGCTAGGGAGGAACAGGACGGTGTGCGGGCTGTGTGTGCTGTCAGAGGGCTGCAGCAGGGGATCCGACTGTTAGTGAGTGCTGAGGAGGGCGACCCTGCAGTGCTGCAATGGAGACGGGGGGCTCTGAGCCCCTCACTCTGTGTGGTGATCACACTGTCTGTGCTGACCCTGCGAGACATGTGGGCCATCCAAGGTGAGTGTGAGTGCTGTGAAGAAGTGTTACCCCGGAGTCAGTCACGTACTCAGATATAGGTGTTTAGATCAACCTGCTGGTCTCCTGGAGAAACGCTGATTTTCTTAGCACCAGACGTATCTTGTAAAAAGCGCTCACGGTTAATAAACACTCTGTAAGGCAGTGATGTTACTTCAATAGAGACCTCCCAGTGTCTCAACCTTCGTCTCTCTCTTTGGCTCCTCCAACTCTCACCGCAACCGTGGGCTCCCCCCCTGCACCTTCTGTATCGTAAGATGACTAAAGGCAGTCAAAATTTCCGATAATCTGCACAAATTCATTTCTTCAGAGAAAACATACTGCAATGTCAGTGAAAAAAATATAATTTTTGTTTCTTATAGAAAAACACGTCAAACTACACCCACTGGGGGAGGGTGGCGAAACGGTCAGGGCTGCCAAATTTGGAACTGAGAAACAAGGTGCGACTCTTGGTGCCCCTAAACATCCTGTGATTCTGGGCAAGTCACAGAGGGGCATATCAGCAAGGCGATGCGATAGAATTATCGCCGCTTTTGCGGCCGTTCTCGGCCGAAAAGCGGCAATAATTTTATCGCCTAGTTAGCAAGCTCACGCTAACGCGTGGAAACTTGCGTTAGCGTAGGAATTCCTAACGCCCAGCTTTTCATCTCTAATGAGATGCAAAGTGGGCGTTCCGACCTGACATGACTGGAGAAATGTCGCTAAGCGACATTTCTCCTATCATCAAGCCACACGCTATGAAACATAGCGGCAAGAAAAGTAGCGATAACCCCTGTTATCGCTACTTTCCTTACGCCTGCTTCAGGACTGACTTAGCCATGATATCCTTTTGAAGGTGGATATCATGGCTAAGTTTGTGGGGCCCTATCAACAAGCTAACGCCACATTGCATGAGATTATCGCTGGGTTTCCAGCGATAATCTCACATTAGGCAGTTAGCGTGAGGATTTTTATCGCTTTTAAGATAAGCGTTGCTAATAGCACGCTATCTCAGTGATGAAAATCCACGCTAGCCGGCGATAATTATCCTAGCACTACGTGCGCTTAGCGATAATTATCGCCGGTTGTTGCTGATATGCCCCTTAATCTCCCCGTGCCTAAAAACACAAGGATGTCACCTTATGTACAGTATCTGGTGCTCAGGTAAAGAGCTCCGTTACCTTCGAGTCGAGTTTGCGCTATATAGTAAATTGCAGAAAAATCTGTGTTTATTTTTAACATTCCTAAGTATAAAGAAACCAAGTTGATTGAAATATACAAAGGCTAATGCCACCAGTTCCTTTCACACATCTCACTTCAGCTCCTCATTGTGAATCTTAACTTTAGAGGTTGAAGTGCAAAAAAGTATGGGAGCTATGATGAGTGCAGTGGGGTGAGATCTGCGAATGTGGGGGCGGGGCCACAAGAAAGAACATTAGAATGGTTAGCGTAAAAAACTCGGAGCCTGAAGGCACTGGCTTATCCCCTCTCCCAAATATATGGCACTATGTAACCAGGGCCACTGGAATTTTGCGGCAGGAAGGGGCCAAGTTATGTGGCAGGATTGAGTAAATTATGCGGCAAGAAAAGGTAAATTTTGCGGCTTAATGTGGCCCATTTTTTAATAGTATTACATCATTATTTCTGCATTTTTAAACTTGATAACACTGTCTGGACATTGATTGCACATCATTAGGACCAGTTGAAAATTCTAATATAGCAATAAGCAATAGAAAGGTGACCAGTTCAACTTTTCAACAGACCTTCGTCAGTGTGTCAACGTCGCTGCATTTTTAGTAACTTTTGCACCATTTGAGCTAGGATTTTTTTTTTAAAAAACCTGCACATTAAGCAACAGATGATGGATTATGTGGCAAGTGCGGCAATTCTATAATTATGTGAAAATCTCAGCGGCCGCTGGATCACATAATTCCAGTGAGCCTATATATAACAGATGTTTCTGCCACAGTCAACCATTCTGATGAGATAATTTTCATGAGATTAGTGATAGTGGGTGGACCCAGTACCAGAGTTTCAAGGGAGGAGGTCCCAGCTCCGTGCTAACTCTCTGTGTGATTCTGGCAGCTCATATTGTCTTTAGTCATTCTAAGAGGATCGCAGTAAATGGACCTACAGTAAGTGACAGTGAAAACACTGCAGGATATTACAGCAGATTTTACAACAGTGACCACCGGGTTCTGAGTGACAGCAGCAGGACTTTCAAGCTGCTGACAAGGAATATCCCCTAAGTGAGGATGGTGCCAGATCTTACTCATTCGCACACTCATCCACCCACACCCTCCTCTCATTGAGTTAGGCACCAGCTCTCGCTCTCAAGCACCAACATTTAAAATATATTTATTTTCATTTTGTTTCCAGTTTCTAAAACTGTGTAGAGGGTGCCACATTTAAACACTGACATTCACAGTATCATTCTCACGATAAACAAAGGTGTACAACAAGGGTGAATGAAGTATTACCCGCATAATCGACTTTTCCTGGACTTTTAACAAGGTTAGTCAGGCATATGTGTTGACAATTTTCCTATATTTTCGCCTAATCTCTGCTGAAACTGCAACTCTTACTCCGCATCGTCACTAACCTATGTTCTCTAAAAACCCTTTCCTGTGTTCACTACATTCATGCCCTGTTTATCTCACAGGCAATTACCTATAAAATTGTTGGAGGAACGTGTCCCTATTTCGTGTTCTCTCCGCGAGGGCATTTTTATAGGGGATAAATATGTGATTCAAGGGGCATCGTGTCTTCGTCTACCAGCTTCAGGAGATATTCATCACATTCTGAAACAGGCCTTCCGCCGCCCTCTACATTTTGATGCCTCGCTGGTGCCATGTCCACTCTACCTGTCCACTCTGTCTGGCTCTTTATAAAATACCGGAACCCGAACCGGTTCCACAATGGGGGTTGCAACCGTTTCTTTACTCTTGTGCTGCTGCCCAACCCTTTTTTTGCCAAACTTGTATGTTTTAAAATGCCATACTGGAACCCGAACTGGTATTGCATTTTACTTTACCACCGTGCTGGGAGCTCCAAGAAATGAAGTGGAAGGCAAATGAGATCCGGGGCTGGCAGCCTACGGGCTCATGCTCCCTCCCACCCACGCATCCATAATCATCACCAAACTCGGACCCAATACAACAATAAGCCTGCTTACTCCCCAGTTCCTTGCCGCATTCAGTGCCAGGTCTTTCTCTGGAGGAGAACTCTTAAAAAAACAAGCATTTGCAATGCAATAGGTCTCGCCTTAATAAAAGTTTTAGCTATTGGCGTTGCACATTATAATGCAATGCCAAGCGCTCAAGCTTTCAGTAATGCGAGACCTATTGCATTGTAAATGCTTGTTTTGATTGGCCCAGTAATTCCCTGATCAGCATAAAAAGTGCCTTTGGACGATTATTCAAACTTCTCAATTAGATCCACCCTGAGGAGTTTGGTCAGCTCCACTACATCCTCTCACATTATAGCCTTGACAACTTCTAAGTCCCCGGGGTTTTGCTCCACCCAGTCCCACCTAATCATTCTCCGATTGTTTGTATGGGATATCTTGCCCAGGTCACTTTGACCCCTAATGATGGGTTCAGACTCTCCACAATTAAATAAAGACAGGCTCAAGGCATTGTGGTCACTATCAAATCTTTCATCCACCTTCATATCTGATACAATGGGCTACATGCTAAGGTCAATCAGACAATAATTTATTCTGCTTGAATGGCCAGGTCTGTTAAAGGTCATGCCACCCTTAGTGTCGGATTTAGTCCTGCCATTTGTGGCCCTCAGATCGTGCTGTAGCATAAGGGCCAAAGCTTGTCCTCCTCTTTTGGTCCATCTAACCATAGGAAGATCTAGCTGAAGAATTTTCCAAAAGCTATCCCACTCCTCGGTCAGATCTAATGGAGTAGAGACAAGGGCTCAAAAGCACAATTTTGCTCCCTAGCTACTAATAGGGGAATATTTCCTATATAATTTGTGAGGGTGGAATCTAAAATAGCTATGGTGTTAGTTTCCTCTGTGTCCAGGCTCATTCTATTATATACATTAAATAATCTGATATTTAGCCCTGATGTGAGAGCAAGATCACTTGCTAAAATATCCACAGAGTTAACAGGTGCTGTTTTAACTTTGCATCAAAGTGCGATTTTCATCCAAATCACTGGACTACCCGAAGTCCTCCCTTTCCCTTTCCATGTTGCGTTTATACCATAGGACAAGTACCCACACTCATGGGGGGGTCAAGCTCCAAGTTTCTTGTAAAAGGATCAAATTGTGTGAGTCCAAAAAGTTTCTTCATTCTGGTTCTATGAGCGTTCTAGCGATCCCGGCTACATTCCATACCAAGACAGTAAGCTGCACATGATGTACAACAGTGACATTTTGTTCGGGCCTGTTCTCCACATCGACACCCCTTTCCTCTTCCTGGGTGGCCCAACACCCTGCATAGGCCTGATGTCTCAAAATCCCCGACTATTACCCTTGGCTCCTTCTGGATCAGGGTTCTTTGGAGCCCAATCATCCTGTTGTTCAACAGGGAACTGTAGCAAAGGAGGGAGCCTAAGTATCAGTTCCCCCCTGCCAAAACTCGTGGCCTTTTCATCACCCTCATGACATGACAATCCTCCATCCTGGAGTCATCGCTGACCACCCGCAGTACCCCTATTTGCAATTTCCCCTCCCTTCTGTGCATGACCACCTGGCCTGGGGTACTCAGTGGCTATCAATCTATAATTAATCGTAATAGCTTTATTGGCACATGGAATAGTGCGGGAGTCAATAGCCATTAACCCATCTAATATATCTCTGTGAAAGTAACATCATGCAGCAACCCTAATGGTGAGATCCTTGCAACATGCATAATGTCATCCTCAATAATAAAATAGCAGTGCCTTGTGTCCCCGAGCCAGTGAATTACCTTATTTTTAAGTGAATCATGGTCTTCTCATCTACCACAAGGGAGTCAATGGAGTTGTGTAAGAAAGATTGCTGCTTCATCCCTCTGGGGTGAGTTCAGGTACATAAGCTATCTTTTACTACCCCTCTTACAAATGGATGGACATGCCTAGGGGTAGGAAGACCTCTCTCATCAAGTGTCACCTCCCCTCTATCAAGCTTTCTGTCCACTCCCCTACCCTGAGGTGGGCTACGATGTATAACTGGTCTACCAGTGTGGCCTGGTGGGTCTCCTATGTAGTTAGGGAGTGGTTGACTGTAGAGAAGTGGGAAGACTGGGTAAACCTACTGACGGCAACAGCTTTGCAGTTATACAACAAGAGAGGACCAGAACAAGCAGTACATGGGGTTTTACACCTCCCTGTGTACTATTATCCTCTACTGACAGTACAGCATATTTATTACAACATTCAAGTTGATTTATCAAGTCTACTGCATGAGTGTCTGTATACTGCTCATAGGTGTTACCAGGCAGTTCCGTATTCCTGCATATCTTACCTTTCCTGCTGTTCCTGCAAGGATTACCAAACATCTGGGGAATTTGTTTGGAGATTTTCTTTATGGGGTAGGGTGCAGGCAGGAGCTCTGGTGGCACTAAAGTTGTGGGTGGGGAGGCAAGATTGGCATTTGGGGGAGGTGAGGGGTTATAGACAATTGCTTGACATTCCTTAAGTAAAACCTCAATCCTGTCCATAGCGTCAGTGCAGATAGTGCCAGGGGGCTTTTTTTTAAAGTGGGACACCATGGGTCCTATCCTGGACTCTCCTTTTTCCCATAGTTGGACAACGTAACAAACACTTCAAGTATGCAGATCTGGTTGACAGATTTACAGTCAAAAGCCAAGTGGCAACAAGGACTGAGGTGCAACAGAGAAATCTTTGCTCCAATGGAATGGCTGCTGCCAGCCGCACCACCAAAATGTGTTTGTCTCTTGTTTTTATTGATTGCTGGCTGAGGGTAGATAGAATTAAAATCAGGAAGGCTGGACATGGATATCAGAAACGGAAAATATATATATGAATACCTTTGGTGTAGAGTAAATCCCAGAAGCTACGTAGCACAAGCTCCCATAGGTAAATGGGAGGTTGTGTTCATCTCTGCACCATATGGCAGGCACCTCAGGGTGCCTGCCACACAGTGCAAGGATCAACAGGGGGGCACCTAGGGGCCGCAAAGAGAAGGTGGCCCTGCTAGGGGACCCAAACTCGCTTTCCAACAAGCTTTCCATGTTGGAAAGCCCGGCATGGAAAGCCTGTGGGAAAACCAGCATTGTAATCCCAACTGTGGAAACGCTGTCCATTGGGATTACGGGCCGGTCTACGACTGGCTTCATCTATGGACTTTGTACTGCCTACGGAGTTGTGCTGCAGCCATGAATAAATTATGAAGCATGATTCACCCGTGTGTGGGCTCTCTCATTTAAGGTAACTTTTGCGGTATGATATTGATATAAATATATATATATATATATTCATTAAAAAAAACATAGGATTCAGGGACGTTATAGGTAGTTGGACATTTGACTCCAGAGAAATTCGCCTGGTATAGGTAGTTGAGCTAACTATAACTCACGTGCCCGCAATGCACTGCTGATGATGTCACATATTACATCACTCATGACATGGCCAGTGACATCACTGATAACATCACTGATGACATCTCAAATGACATCACTGATGACATCACCGATGACATCATCCAGTGAATGTATGTTTCTGTAAAGTTTAAATATTTTTCATATATATCTATGCCAATGTGTATTGAAGAATGAATGCATTTACAAGTGCCTGAAGGGATTATTTAGTAGGTGTGTGACTGACTGTATAAGGGAGTGATTGAACATGTCTTACTGAATGCATGGGTTAGTGACTACACTGTGTGAAAGTCTGTATTAGTCTCTCAGTTGGTGTGTAAGCAACTGCATGGGTTGCTGAATAGCTACATGAGTATCTATATGGGTTATTGATTTGTTGTCTGAGTATCTGTATGCGTCCCTGGGTGTCTGTATGGATGGGTGGGGGGTGTATGACTCTGTGCATATATGTCAGAGTGGGTGATTCACCTGTTGCATGGATTCAAAAGCGCATCTGGGAAGAGCTCTATGGATGAGTTACTGTGTGTATGGGTGTGTTGGTGAGTAAATGAATGTCTCAGTGGTATATGTGTGACTAACTACATATGTTTGAAGGCACAATATGTGAGTGTTGGAGTATATAAATGACTATACATGAGCGTAAGTTATTTGAAGAGTTTGTGTATAAATGAATGTCTACTTGTATCACTAATTGTATAAGACAGTAAATATGTGTCAGTATCTCTATAAATAAGTGTTATGGTGTATCTATAAATAACGACTTGGTGTGTATAACTGTATACATGAGTAAATGGATAATGTGATTGATTCTTTGCATTACTGACTAGGTGTGTGACTAACTCTATGGATGAGCGGCGGAGTGTGACTGCATGTGGACATGTATGAGTACATATTATACTACTGTATTGATGAGTAACTACATGTATAAGTGACTGGATGTGTGTGTAGACCCCGGAAACAGTGAGTGGTATATAGTATATGGCATTGTGTATAGTTGTGTGTATAGTTTCAAAAATTGTAGTCTGCATTTTAGAATGGGTGCATCAAAATTTATATTAGGGCATCAGTATGTGCATCAGATTAACACGTGGATGATGTCATCAGTGATGTAATCAGTGATTTCATTTGAGATGTCATCAGTGATGTCATCAGTTATGTCACTGACCATGTCATGAATGATGTAATATGTGACATCATCAGCAGTGCATTGAGGGTGTGCGAGTTATAGTTAGCTCAACTAATTATAACAGGTGAATTTCTCTGGTTTTATATGAGTCAAATGTCCAACTAACTATAACGTCCCTGAAACCTATGTTTTTTTTTTGTGAATTTCGAAGGTTTTTTTAAATGTTAATTTCATATTTTAATGTTTATAAAACCTATATTTTTTCTATTTTTTTTGTAATATTTTGGAACTCTAATATACTTCTTTTTTTTTACTTTAAAAATTAAGTAATGTTTTATATCTTCCCCCAAAAATATGTATATATATATATTTTTTTTTTTAGAAAACTGCACTCCCATCCCGGTAGTTTACCAAGCTCCATCACCACGCAAATCCTAGCCGCCATATTGCTAAACTCGTAAAGGATGTGCACGGATTCGTGGCACCGCGTCCCACGCAACATCATATATATATATGAGTTCGCGCTAGCTGCTACATAGGTATCCGACGGGTACGCAGTACCAAGCCACGCGTTACGTCATGTACATATGGGGTCGCGCCCGCTGCGTTTTGCATTTTTGACGAGTGCACGATGCCAGGCCCTGTGTTACATCATTGACGTATGGTGTCGCACCGGGTACGCCATTCCCGCGTTTTCTTTTATGTCTCAAAACTATATCTAAATAACTTTAAACTGTATATGAGAGCAAGCGATAATCTAAAATATTGTAAACATTTATATATTTCTAACTGTAATAAAATCTTGTCGGGTGTGGCCTCCTTGCACCCACGATGCACGATTACCATGTGACCTTAAAAAAAGCATTTGATTAGTTCATAACATTTCCCATTGTAACAGTTGGAGGACCCCACCCATTTTAGTCATTCTCTCCACAGTGTTTGATGAGACACACCCCTTCTGCTTAGAGAGCTTTTTTGAAAAGTTTTTTTGCTGTGTACACATATCTTCTACTACACACAGCATGCAACGATCATCTTGATCAATATTCATGGTCTGTACATTAGCCTTCCACGTGTGATCGCCATGCATCTCAAACGTTACATCAAAAATCAAATGTGTGTTACACAATGCCCCTGGTGTGTGTGTGGGCAAATTATTGTGCTGCCTTTCAGCCTGGGTATTGCTGGCCCGAAGGGGTATCATCAGCCACGGGCAGAGTGCACATCCTAGATCACATGTGACAAACAGTAAACAGCAATGTGAACATTTGTATTGCTGTATTCTCTGTTGTCAGGCTTTACCAGTATAGTAGTGTGTCATATGTGAGACTTTCAGATTCACGTTTGGCATGCATTGCTTAACTATAATGAACGTTATCACTATTTATGACGTAGCCTGACTGCTGATCCTCCCTCCATCCGAGCACATTCACATGTGTGCGCTTCTCGATAGCAACACTTTCAATAATACCGCACACCATTCACATGAGTGTCTGCGCATATCCACAACCTTGATAATGACATGTGATGTTGGCCATTCAATGTTTTCGAACAGCATCTCATTAGCTATAGTTGCCGCCCTCCTGGTACATGCTACATTAATGTAAATTGCGCATTCTGCGACGTCAAAACTGCAACAGAAAAACACATAAGTACACTTCCTGGCCAGGTAGAAACTGAGCAACGCCCATGTCCCCGGAACTATTATTCACACCCCTATGCTCACCTGGTGAACGCAAGCCCAACCCACTATGTATAAATAGGATAATGACGACGCCACATGTACCAGTTCTTCTACACTGCCTCAGGTGATATGGCCGCATCCACCTCGCATATCACAATGTGCAATAAACAAAGGGGTGCATGAGGCGTACACCATCATCGCAATCAACACTGCACCTGAATTGTGAACACTGCTGCCCGTTGTGTTTGGACACACAACAATGACAGCACGTGAGCAGTGGGGCCTGTGTGCACAAGGGCTGAAATTGAGAGCGCTTCTCCAGGAGGCGTGGGGTGCATCAGCCTGGATGCGCAGGTACAAACAAGCGATATTTCCCTGCTTAATAATGTGTTCTCTGACCTCATTCAGTCACATGTCTGTCTCATTTTAAGGACCTGCTGGACTATACTGTAGGCCTGAGCCAGCGGGCAGCGCTGCCCTACAGACACGTGTTGAGCGCAGTGCTGCGGGAGGGGTGGGGTGCATCAGCCTGTGTGCAAAGGTGCGAACAACCGATGTTACCCTGCGTACCGATGTGATCTCTGACCTCATTCAGTTACATCTCTGTCTCATTTTTAGGACCTGCTGGACCGTACTGTAGGCCTGAGCCAGGGGGCAGCGCTGCCCTACAGACATGTGGCATTGGCTTTTGGGGCACTGTAGTGAGCTGATTACTAAGTACATGCACACAGGCTTGCCCCACTGCAGTACACACGCACATTATACTTCTAGCATGCACTCTGTTCCTTTGTATGTGAACGTTGGCATAACATATTATTATTTAACCTTGTGTATTCTCGTGCACTCCAACTCCTCTTTGAACCACGATTACCACTAACAGTTCGAAGATCGTACTTCAAGAAGGAAGGATGCACTCAACTGGTGTTCTCTATTAACGTTGAAAGAAATCTTCATTTACCTCAAGACGTTTCCAACATTATATTTTTTCTCTCTTTTCAGACACTGGGTTAGTGGAGCCAAAATGGGCGGAGCGGGTGCTCACCCCGTGATGATGCCCTGGGCATTCTGACGCCTTCCACTGTCATATCAAGACACCGTCCCCGACCGGAGACTTGCTGGGCCACCCTGATAGCGGCACCCCGGAGTTGGAGCTCGCACCAGCACGTCCTTGGACACACCGGTTGTGGCAGGTGAGCAGTCAAGCCTCGGCATGCAGAAGCTGCAATTGAGCACAGAGCGGAGAAAGGGGCTGGGGTGCAGCAGCCTGGGTGCACAGGTACAGGCAAGCGATGTTGCCATAGATAATAATGTAATATCTCTGTTTCATTTTAAGGACTTGCTGGACCGCACTCTTTCTCGTGGACCCCAGCGTCTCAGACACACGGGTGATGGGAGGTGAACAGTGAGAGCTGGGTTCTGTAGGCCGGCGCTTTGTCTCCTCTCCCCTCTGTTCTTTTCACTCTCCCTCCCCTTCTCCCTTCCACCCACTCGCTCTCTGTCCCATTCTCACTTTCCTCCGTTCATTCTCACTACCTTTCTTTTTCTCTTAGACATGGCACACATACTTATGTTTCTTTTTTGTCTTGCAGGTTTTGTACGCTGCTTTCAGAGGACTCCCACCCACTTCTTTCATGTTTTACTGTTGTTCTAATAAAGTTCCATTTCCATTTATTTATGTTGTGTTAATAAAAGTTATTTTTTTTTACCAATAAAAACTGAGTGTATGGGTCTTCTTTTTCTGACAACACTTGTCTGTAGTTTATTGTGAAAATCGGCGGTTGATAGTAGGTCACAAGGGAAATTTTGTTGAATTTTCCGGTGAATCTACCAAATATAAACCAACAGACTATTACATAAAAGAAGCCTGGGTAATTGTGCAACGGTAAGAGTTCTATGAGTGTATCACTTTATAACACCATGAGTACTGCCTGTGTGATTTCAGAACTAATAAGGCACTGCCTAGGGCCACCGAGGTTTCAAGGACTGGCGAGACCCAACCTCCATATTTAAATAAAGCCCCGGAGGTTGCCGATCCCCGGTATTGAGTTGGCCTTGAAGCCCCCGAACAATTCGTAAACAATACCCCGGGAGGTGTCGATCCCCTAGTCTGCGAAACGTCTCTGTGCCCTCCCGCGCCTAATTTACATGTGAGATTAAGATCCCCAGTGCTGCAGAGACCCCGCAATATAATAATAGGATTAGCCCCGGAACATTATCCACGAGTGTGCTCATTTAAATGACCGGGTGAGACCCCGCTTCATTTTTTTTCTCCATTATTACCATCCGGTTCCGCTTTATTGAAACAATACGAGGTTTTCCTCCTCTCGCTTCAACGAGGCAAACAAGAATTTACTATCACAGGGTGTAAGCAATGCTCCCGCCCTGTAATAGCAAACATAAAAGTCCCGCGCTTGCACACCCCGGGACATTGTATGACCTGCGCCTGGGAGGTGGCGCGTCATGGGACCATGATGCTTTGTTTAATGCATAACTACAGAATTAGTATAAATGCATACTAACACTACTTGCACACGTGTGGTACAGCAACCAGAGTGCAGTGAACCAGAGTGTAGTGAAGAGGCAGAGGAAACCCAAAATAAAAAAATATAAATCCTACCAGAGGTAGGATCACATAGTTCGATCAGCCGACGACCCTGGGATGAGTAGAAACAGATTCACCAAGAAAACGGGTCTTCAGCACACGACCCTGGGATGAGTAGAAACAGATTCACCAAGAAAACGGGTCTTCAGCAGAACGCAAGCAAGCGCAAAATCTTGGTGAGTGCTGCCTTCTTTTCACCTTCTTCCGCTCATCACCAAATTTATGTAGTGAACGGGAAGACAGCAGTGGATCCGATAAGTAGATTTATTGCAGGAAAAGAAGACAGCTTAAACAGCCACCAACAGGACCAGACACCAAGGCATCCATCTTCTCCAGCACCTTGTACAAACTCCCCAAGATTCCCCTCATGACAACCCTAGATTCTAACATTTCATACTTACATTATAGTATCATTACAAACTAACATTGTACTATGACTTACATTGAAATAGTACACACAGCACATCACTTTAGAGGAATGAGCTCACGGTTTAATCCCAGAGTCTTTAGACCAGTGGGAGTGAATAGTTCGCTTCCCACTCCCTGTATAGTATAAACGCATACTAACACTACTTACAATTATACTAGAGTGGCCAGTATGCTACAGCGCCCACAGCCCATCACTTTACAACAATCAGCTTGGTTTGATCCCCGAGTCTTCACACCAGTAGGTGTAGTACTTCGCTTCCCACTTCCGGTGTAGTATAAACGCACGGTAGAACTCAGTAGTTCGCTTCCTACTCCCTGTATGGTATAAACGCCTACTAACACTACTTCCACAGGTATCCTACAAACACCAGAGCACATCACTTTACAGCAATGACCTCCCAGTTTAGGTTCTAGGTTTCATACCCGACTGTAGCACCATCTCATCTCAGCACCATGTCACTCTGAGCAACACCGCACTTTCAGACCGGTAGGTGTGACTACTTTGCTTTGCACTCCCCCACAGAGGTTACAGTGCTCCTATCCTCCTGTTTCCTACTCTTTTCGCCCTTTTTCCCCCTTACTCACTTCAATGGAATCACAAAATGGCGGCCAACACTTCCTAGTTGCAACCGCTCGCAGCGCTCACAACAAATAAGCAGCAAGCTTGTGCAATCAGATGGCAGAATTCCCAAATATCGATATCTGTAAATTTTGATATTTCTCCAAAACTACTGAACGGATTTACACCAAATAAACAAAAGCATGCTTTCTAGACTAATACCCTTCCCCCTGCCAAGTTTGGGGTAATTCCGTTCATGAAGATTCATCAAAAAACGACACCAAAGTTATAAGCAAAACAAAAAATGCTCCCACCATAAAACGGCTGGCGGTGGCGGAACTTGTACTGTGCCTGTCCTGCTGAGCATACTATATTGAGCATACTTCATTGTGGCACACGTCCGCCACAAGCAGGGAACAGTCATAATACGGCAGATGGACCACCGCCACCGGGAGTCAGGCTCAAAATTAGGCCCATATATATTACAAATTATAAATATTTTATATGAAAACAGTTTTGAAATCTTAACAAAAAATAGATATGTTTTAAAATATATAATAGAAACAACAAAATATTATTTATTAACTGTAATTAATATATAATTATTTTGCATCATGCATATTTGAAAAAAAATAGAACATCAAAAAACATAAAAATAAGTAAATATATAGCCAATATACAAACAACTTAAAATAAGAAATATATACAAAACTACAAATAATAAAAAAGATTTTTTCATAGACTATTTAAAAATAAAAATATAACAGCAAACCTATTGATTAAACATGTAAATTGTATAAATAGTTTACTTTTTCTACAATGCACTTAGAAGCAATATAAATAAAAATAAACATATACTATATCTCTTTTTTAAATCAAGCATAGAAAATATATAAAACTTACGAAATAATTAAAAAGCTATACCTTATTAATTAATATATAAAATTTGTCATTAATCCTCACCTAATATATATATATATTAATATAAGCTTCACTGTCTCCATTTCATGTCTCCAACAGAAACTCAGGGATATTACGGTGCTAGGATAGATGAAAACCTGTTTATGAGGAATTTAGTAGCATGAGACATAAACCAACGGGTCTTGAACATTAGCCCATGGACATCAGTGCTTGAGCCCTGAAAAAAACACGTTTTTAGCCTCTTTCTGAACTTCATGTGTATATCAATGAGGAAAAGCTCCAACTGGAGTTTGTTTCAGTGAATAGCAACCAATTAGGAAAAAGAGCAACACTCTGACTTTTTTTATACGTAAAGTTTTAGCTAGGGCATGATTGCATGACCAAAGGTCTCACGAGAGGACATAGAATTCCAGTTTGTCCTGCAGGATTCTAGGTCCAAGTTCATATAAAGCTCTATGTGCATATCATAGCAGTTTAAACTTGGCTCTTTGTCTCATAGGCAACCAGTGAAGTTCTTTCAGGCAGGTTGAAGCAAAACTATACTCGTTCCTGTTAGGAACCATTTTGGCAGTTGCATTCTGAATGACTTGTAGTCGAGAGAATACATAGTCGGTCATGCCAACATAAAGTGCATTGCCATAGTTTAAATTACTGCTCAGTATGGCCTGAGTGATGGTTTTTCTCCAATTCAGGGGGATCCACATAAAAAGTCTCCTTAGTAATTTTAGCATGGCAAAATATTTGCCACACAAAACTCGCACTTGATCTTGCATGCTTAACGTATTATCTACCAGGAATCCCAAATTTGTTACAACACGTTTGTGCTCGGGAGCAGTGCCTAATGGTTGGGGCCACCAGGTTGTGTCCTAAACTAGGTGTGCGCCGCCAAAGATTTCGCTGCGTTTAATTTCAAGCAGTGGCCTGACATCCAACCTGCGGTTTCTGAGAAGCAGTTACTTATGTTACTCATAGTGTTCTCGTATCTTTCCTCAAAAGCTATTAGCAACTGCGTATCATCAGCGTGGGACCAGGTATTAAAACCCCATTTCCTACCAATCGTGGCCATCGGGAGACTTAGGCGTTAAAAAGAGTTGGGCTAAGGTAAGCTACCTGCGGAACACCGCACAGAGGCATATCAGCAAGCTGGCGATGACAAATTATCGCTGCTTTAGCATCCGTTTTAGGACGAAAAGCGGCGATAATTTTATCGCTTAATCATCAAGGTCACACTAACGCGTGATTCCTTGCTTTAGCTCCCTTTCCTATAACTCCCACCTTTGCATCTCTAATGAGATGCAAAGTGGGCGTTCCGTCCCAAAATAACTGGAGAAATGTCGCTAACCGACATTTCTCCAATTATCAAGGGAATCACTAACAGGCATAGCGATAAGAAAAGTAGCGTTAACCACAGTTAACGCTACTTTCCTTATGCCTGACTTAGCCATTATATCCAATATAAGGTGGATATAATGGCTAAGTATGCCCTGCCTTATCAGAAAGCTAACACCAAAATGTGTGAGATTATCGCTGGATTTCCAGCGATAATCTCACTTTTGGCTGTTAGCGCAAGGAATTTTATCGCTTTTGAGATAAGCGTTGCTGATAGCACGCTATCTCAGCGATAAACTTCCACGATAGCCGGCAATAATTATCCTAGCGCTAAGTGTGCTTAGCGAATTATCGCTGGCCCTTGATGATATGCCCCTTAATTATTTTGGGGTTAGAGGAAAAAGACTGTTGACTTCTATTAAGCAAAAATGACTTGAACCAGTGAAGAGTTTGGGAGTGAAGCCCTTTTTCGTGTTAGGTTCTCATAAGGTGATTGTGTGATACAGTGTCAAAATCTGCCAGGATTTGTTTAAACAATATTACCCCGTTAAGCCCTATTTGGTTCTCCAATTTTCCTGCATAATATTTCAATGGGATTTCTTATTGTGGCCATTCCTTAATACATTTAACTCCGTTTTCATTCATTTGAATTTTACAGCCTTTATTCTTTAACATTTTTATAATTTGTGTTGTTACATCCCTGCAAACACTCCCACTCCACCGCCAAACGTTCAATAATTATAATTCATTATTACAAAGCCACATACTTGCTTCCAGGGTGCTATACACAAGTTAAACAAAGATACCATTAAAAGCAATCGCTCACAATATGGATCGCACTTGTCTGAAAGGTCAATAGGATGATACCATCTGAAGCCGCTTTTCTGCAACCACCTCCTTCCCCTTGTCTTGATGCAGTTGCAGTCTTGGTAGAAACTTCACTAATAGTGTTTTTTCAAGGCGCTTTCTCTTTCAGAAGAAGCAAAGTCAGGAACACTTCAGGGGATTAATGGACAAATAAGGCAAAGCTGTAACTTCGCTCAAGTCACCTTCAGCAGGTACACTGTGTCATTTGTACGGGGATGTCACTGAGCTGATAAGGAGTACCCAGTGTGAGATTCTCTTTCCGTAAAACATTTTAGAGTATTGCAGCTTTTGGTGGCCTGAAGGCACAGAAGAGATATTGAAAGGAGCCTTAGAAGAATTCCGCATGAGCAGTATGTTGCAACACTGCTGTCAATGTGTCACAGGAGTTTAAGCCGTCAGTACCACATGCCTCATTGTGATAGGCTGTGGGGCATGTACTGTTTTCTTTACATTTAGGCCTAGTGAGGCCTCATTCAATCACTGCATGAGTTTCCGTCTCACCAGCAGGTTCTGATATTTATTGGCCTCCGCTCTCGCTTGGTGATCACAGGAAGTTCAGATTTTCTGTGTGCAGTTTGAGCCAATCAGCACCACTGCCTTCCTCTCGTGCTGTGAGCGGTTTAGCGATTGGTAGAAATTTGGTCTGCCTGCCGCATGTCTCAAGCTGATTATTAGAACACGGTCAAGAGGCACAATTGGGACTCATCTGAGAAGACAGATGTAAAGGGTTTTGTAGGGGTGGGTGGTAAACTCAGTCACGCTGTGGTTGGCAGAGATTTTGCCGAACTCCATGCTCCAAGTGGAGCACGGAGTGAGAAAAATTCTGTGAATTGCACCAGCGGACAAAATGTACTGCTCATCCCTAATCTGAACACTTCCTAATAGTGATGTCATCATTCTTTTCCCAAAAAGCTACTTTTCCTATTTGCGATTTACTTAGACCGATTAGTAAATTTTGTGATTACTTATTAGGAAATCGCAAAATAGCGAATGCAACTCTAACCGATTCGCAAATTGTGGACAGTGAACTTTTGTCCATTTGTATAAGCGGCAATTTGGATGGAATGCCTATTTTTAAACCGTAAAGCGAAATGTACATACATCTGGCCCCTGGTCTTTATACTTAACCTCCTCGTAAAAATAATCCCATCATGTACAATTTCCTGCATCTAATTAACACTTTTTTAACATCAGAAGGCATAACAGGCCATTGCTTACTAATCAAGTGATCAGATATTATAGTAATTGATGATCCCCTATCTGCAGTAACTTACACATTTACCCACAATGAATTCATATACAGAATCACCCTTATTTTTTAATGCCCAGACTGAATAGACAATACTAATTTTAACGTTTTTCAGGTCTTTTACGTGAGATTCTGTTGCAAAACAACTTCATGAGGTGGCTCCATGATAGCGTGATCCATGCCTAAAACAAAGGCACGGGTTGAAAGTTGACCTTCTGTTGATTTAATCCTTGCTTGGAATTTGTCTCGGTGAGTTGGTTACAAGATCGATTGAATATTTAATTCCAGGTGAATCCAGTTTACCTAATTCTTTACTAGCCAAGTCAGATAGTTGAATGCCCTTAGCCATATCAATTGTGGCTATTAAAATTGGATTTCTGCTACACAAATGCCCTTGCATCTTGCAACAACAATTTGTTCACAAAGATATTGATCAATTGATATATCAAAATCACAAGAAGAAACCAGGATACAAAGCACTGCTAGACATCTATCAATGGATTCATTATCCAATTGTGCAACATGTTTAATCAGTCTTGGTACTGCTTCATTATATTCCTGCCAGTGTCCAAATTGTTCACTATTAAAGTTTACCTGGAAGAAGAAAGTCAGAAATATGTTGTCCTTCTGCTCTTAGCCAACTATACAAAAGTGCAAATTTCCATTTATTCTCTATCACTATGAGGTCCAACTCTTAGAATAGGCAGTGCCTGACCCTGCCTGACTGTGACATCACAGAGGGACATGACACATCACAAACACATGTGCAAAAAGTCTGTGCTACAAAAACAAAAAACTAAGACATAGACTGACTGTGCCTTGCCATGGCCTTGTACACACTCTAATCTTCAAAATGAGTGCATTAAATTAATAAATATGGTTCCCAGAGATGTAAAAAATCTGGATCAGTTGCCGAAGATCATTCAAAACCCAAGGTTTCACCAAAGCTTGTGATGACTGCAGTGCCCAGGTTACTTACCGGTAATCTTCATAGCTCTGAGTTCTGGTCTTCCTTGATTCAGTCCTGAGAGCCGACCCCCACCCTGAGAGTGAGGGATTGATTATTTTCAGTTTTTCTGTGTTTTACCATGTTTCTTTTGAATGGTATGTTACAGGATGTGCCCTTTTAAGTTCCCCCCATTTGTGGTGGCACCTGGATAATGGGGGCCATCTTGGAGAAACTTTTTGACTTTAGCTAGGGAAGTGATTCTTCCGGGGGCAGCGTATTTCAAGCATAAGGACTGCATCTAGGAAGATGGACGAGGAGGTAATGTCCCATGAGCTCTGAAACAGCCGATGTGAATATGCAGTTAATTCCTTGTGTGTCACAAGAAGATGGGCTTGTCAATCATCACCAAATTTGAAGAATGATCCTATAGGTCTGTATAAAAAAATTAGGTTTAATTCTTCATTGTAGCACAAAATGCAAACTAACTGCACAACCTTCACAGCCAAATTGCATCACTCTCTGACTGTCATCCAAGCACCCACATTACATTCTATCCACACGTTCTAGAGCGTCTGTCACACTTCATAGTCATTCGATGTGACAGAAGAATCCACCATCAATCACAGCAAGGTCGTAAATGGGTGAAGTGGATTCCTTGAGGGTTGGGGTGGTGGGAGAAAAAGGTAAGGAGAGTTTTTGGAGGGGGAAGCAATCCCATCCCAAAATAAAACTTGGAGGCCAAAGCCTCTTATGATTTTACCGGCAGACATAACAGGCTGTATTAAACAGCTGGTTATTGTAGGGGAGCACTGGCACAGTAGTAATCAGGCAACGTAGAGCTGCCAAATGGAATTCCTTTCCATCTGACTCATAATCAGAGACTTAGGATGTGATTTCCTCCTGTCAGTAAGTGAGAATCAAAAGTACAGCTTTTGATACCACCATATCATTGTTTCATTGTGCTATAAATGACAATTACTAGCTGTAACTAACTTAATGGTATTTTTTTTATTGACATAGGCAAGATAAAAACCTGAGTTTGTCATGCGAGAATTTAAATCTGTGACCCGGAGAAGGAGTCACTCTGGCAAAAATGATGACTCTCTGAAAGAGCACCAAGTGTAGTGCACAAGATCAGCACATATGATTGAGTAGGGCCACAAAATGTTTCCTGTCTCAATCAATCAATCAATCAATCAATCAGGGTATTGTAAGCGCGCTACTCGCCTGTGAGTGTCTCAAGGTGCTGAGGGGGGGGGGGGGGGAATCAGCAGATCTGTTGGCCGAAGAGCCAGGTCTTGAGACTCTTCCTGAAGGTGTTCAATGTCTAATGTCTGCCAGGAGCTCGCTCCAGGTTTTGGCGGCAATGTGGGAGAAGGATCTTCCGCCTGCTCTGGGTCTGTGGATGCGCAGGGTTTCGGACAATGCGAAGTTGGAAGATCTGAGGTTCCTTTTGGGTACGTGGAAGTTGATTCTGTCATTGAGGTATTTGGGTCCGGTGTTGTGTAGGCATATGTAGGCGCGGATGAGGATTTTGAAGTGGGCCATCAATGCCAACACTGCTATGAACCTAAAATGAGTGGTGGAATGAGGCAAAAAGCACTGAACAGTGTCATCTTAGGAATTTTGAGGGCCCCAGGCAAGAAATACTTTGGGGGGCCCCTGTTTAGAACAACTTGGAATTCTATTAGCCATTTTCTTCTCATTAAAGCCCATGATGCCAGACAATATAGAATTCTACTTTAAAGGCAGAGATAAAGAAATAGATAGAAGTGAGATAGAGAGAAAATTCACTTTCCCAGGGGGCGCATAGAAGATGGGGGACCTGGGGAATTGCCCCTTTTGCCCATACGTTAAAATGCCTCTGGGACTGCAGCGCTGAGAATCTGCTGTTTAGAACAGGCATGGCTGCACCAGCAGAATTGTGTCTTCTTGCATGAGCACGCGGTGCCATGTAGCATTCTAGTGCATGCTAACAGACATAGGAAAGATGCCATGGAGGAGCCCTTGCAGTTATGGATCCATACGTCTGAGCGCTTGATGGCAAGTGTTTGTCTGAACCACCCACCTTCCATACAGAGATATGTGGAAGCTGGGTGATGACACAGTAATATTTCTCATCTTTTAATGGTGTGTGGAGTTAGTGGGATCATTTGAACTGAAATATGCCCCTTTATCTCAAACTCTGAATTTCTCTTGGTGCAACATCACTCTTGTTTTGTAATGCAGTTAGTATATTTCAATCAAAACTGTAGCTTGCGTTGTCAGTGCCATCTACTGGAGGAAGTGTTCTTTTACAGGTTTATAAAAGAAATGGAGCTCCCATCTGCTGGAGCCAAGAGTCATTGCAAAAGACACTGCAACGATTCTAAATCAAGAGGGTGTATTTTGCACTAAGAGAATAGTGCTAAATGCTGGGAGAAATTGGGGGAAAATCTTACCCCAAAAAGCACATTTAGTATGTGCGTGTGGCTGCTTGCCTTCGTTATTTGTGTTTTGTTGCATTTAGCGCTATTACCTAGTACGAAATGCATTCCCACGCCCATTTTGGATGTGAGGCAGCATTTTTGCTTTAAGAAATGTGCTAAACGCAGAATTTCTCTTCTCACATAATTATGCCAAATCTCATATAATTCTTAGGTAATTGCACTACACTGAATTACACAAGTTACACCCACCCCTAGTAACAAGAACTATGCTTGAGTCCATAATGATGGAATTAAAATGATCATAACATTCATTGGCACCATAGAGGTGTCCAAGGCAGAAACTAATGTGTAACTTTAATCAGTTGGAGGGATACTGACTGCACTCAGATCACACATAGACGCATCCCACAAGAGAATAGATGGCGAGGAATCTAAGATTATGACTGCACATGACAAGGGACATGAGGTAAGCGAGTTTCATAGATCTTAAAGACCTAAGATGAAGAGATAATGTAAGAATTTTGGGATTACCAGAGGAGGAGGTAGGTTAGGACATGTTGACGTTCCTAAGAACCTTTATCTCATCTCTTCTTAACATATAAATTACCCTACACCTTACATTTATAAGAGCACACAGGCTTGAGCTAAATCCTGAGCAACTGCCACAGCCCCTAGGCTGACCATAGCCTGTCTCCTGAGGCATCAACACTAGACTAATACTACAACTGACTAAAATACATGGTCCAATTAATTGCAAAGGTCACAAAATGACTTTTGTGGTTGATTTCTCACATGAAACAATTGTTGCCAGGGAGAGATTCTTGGCATTGAGACCCTCCTTGAAAGTGCAAAACGTTCCATATGGCTCCTTAACTATACCTGTAGATGGAAATACATGAGGATACGACCATCCAGCAGAATTATGGTGAATGCTCAACAATCTGGGCCCAATACACGCCTCAATAGAAACAACACTCCAGGAATCCCCAGATCTACCTAACAACAGTCCACCGATGCTATGTGCTAGAAGAAGGCAAAACATCAGGGACTCATAAAAGTATGGTACTATCTTGTTGAACAGAGACAAGTCCTGATCTCCCTTGAAAATGTGTGATGTCTCTTAAAACAGGGTGGCATTTTAGCTAATTGACTTTTCTGCTGTGGTCTATTGCGACAAAATTAAAAACATTGCCTTTGTTTGCTATATCAAAGACCCTCAAAAAAGCCTAAGTGCACTCACGCCTCTATTTTCCACTCATTTTAGTTTCAGTATTTTTCCAATTTTGGTCATTTACTAAGAGCTTTTCATGTTTGATTGACGTTTGTTCTACTATTTTTTTCTTCTCTGCATTACTTTTTGTCGTTACTGGCCTCATAATACTGATTACAGCATTAACACTGTTGTAAATTGAAACAACGATGTGATTAAGCATTTACTAGAAGACATTAATTCTCTCCTCTAGATCATGTTTTCTCTGTTATGTTGACCGAAGTTCGGACTCCATTTTGTATTGTCATGCTTCCACGTGTTCCCCACGAGAAGAGTCCAACCTCTGTGTTAGTTGCTCTTGTAATCTGCCTAGTAACAGTCTATAAATAGCTCCTTTGTCCATCTGGCACATGCCCAGACTTGACCACATCTGTTATCAGTTAGCCTTGCTTGACCATGTTTTCGCGGGCTCAAGGAGTGTGTTAGCTCCGCCCACATATTGATTCAGTATCGAAAATGACCATAAATGGTAATGTTCTTCGGCCTCATGTTGTATCCACCCACTTATGAGCCCCTCTATTGTGTATAAAAGGGGACCATGTACGTAAGTTCTTTGTGCTACTCCATGCAATACTGAAGAGTGTTGTGTGGATTGTAGGACCACCCTTAAGGGTTAATAAATGCTGTCTTTGTACTTTGCAGTTTCCGTGCCAACTTCCTTATAGATTCCATTACAGGAGAGCGAACCCTTGTGTCCTGCGGGCCTAGCTGGGGCCTGTATTCATCAATTGGCGCCCGTCACGTGGGGCTCATCGGCGACTCGGATGCTCAAAGGACCGGTCGCGACGAAGGTGAGGAATTTGGCCGGGGACGTGATCACTGCCAGCGGCGTCTTAGCCCTGGCATCCCGAGGTTTTTCTTCCTTCCCTTCCGAGCTGACCGTCTGGGTGGCGCCGGTCCTCGACTGAGACCTCTTCTGTCGGTCCTGCCGTGAAAGCCGTTTGGGCGATTGTGGAGCTTGGCAGTTGGAATCTGGACTCTTGATTGGTAAGAACCGGTGTACGGTACTTGCTCCGAGTTTTTGAAGCCTGGTCCGGCTATTTGAGTTTGATTTGTGATGACTAGTCATATTTTGTATTTGTCTTTGTGAAAATATATGCGTTGCAACACATATAGGCAGGTAATGTGGAGAGATTTCTCCGGAGCTGTGTAACTTTGAACGGCGCAACGATTAAGTGCCATTTTCTCTATAATATTGCATATTTTGCATTATTCCTGAGCATGCCTGCTTTTAGCGCACTCCGTAAGTGGTGTTGCTGTTTTGGAAACCGGTTGAACCTCGAGGTTCAACCGGTTTCCCAGAGGGGACTCCTAATAGGGAGATGTATGTGAAGCATGGTCTTTCTTCCATAATGTACAGCACAGTATGGAGGAAATATACTAAGAAAGATCCTGAGTTACGATGGCCTTTGTATGGATCGTTTGATATACGTAAGATTGAGTATGTGGAACAGTGTATGTGTAAGCGGCGTGCTCGTCAGGATATGTTTGAGTGTGTGCGGTTGTGGGTGAAGGAGGTGCGTGAGCGAGAGAAGCGTGAGAAAGCGCTGTTCGATAAAGAACAACGGAAGAATGATCATGTGCGAGCACAGGAAGCGAGGTGTCGGGAGGACAAAGAACAAACGGAGAGACAAGAGAAAGAGGGTAGGCTGCAAGTCTCGGGTCAATATGCTGTTCGGCAGCCACTTTATCCTGTCCTTAATAATCTTGATGATGATTTTTATTTACTAGATCGCTCTCCGCCCCCTTATGTTGGCGCATCTGCTCCGAGGCCACAAGATTCTGTCCCGGGTCCGGGTAAGGTAGATACGCGGTCCATGTTATCGGCTGAGCATATGGCTGAGCTTCGGCAAATTTCCTTCCGTGCACTTAAGGGCAAGGTGTCCGTGGATGAATTGTTCCATACTTGGGGGTCGTGGCAGGATAGAGAGAGATTGTATTTTTTGAGTCATTTCGCTGAGGAAGTGATTGCTGCTTTTCGGAAATATTCTAGTGTCTTTGAGCCTGAAGAAGTGACATCGGATGCTAAAGCATTGCATGATGGTGTTTTTTCTCCCTCTAAGGCTCCTGATACGGCTCGGCGGCTATTCGCCTTGCGGGACGCGGTGCTGGCCCATAAAGAAAAAGCGCGCCAACGAACAGGGGAGGAGACGCAGTCGGATTCGTGTACCGCAGAAGGCCACTCATCCACCTCTCAATCAGATAAGAGCGATCTAGTGCATGCTAAGCCAATGCGTGAGGCGGCGCCTTTGTATGTTCCTCCTAAAGGAGCGGGGACTAGCTCGGACATTACCTCCGCTGATGCTAAGGGATATTTTGTGTATAATTGGGTTTATACTCCGTGGCATAGAGCTGATGTTATGGCATTAAAGAATGCGCTGCCTGACCCCCGCAAGAATCCAGCGGCCTTCTACGAAGAAGTCGAGGGGGCCTTGAATTCTTGCGTTATGACTTTAGCAGATATAGACCTGTTCTTTGGCCTTATTCTACCACAGGATATGTGGCGATCTGTCCGAAAGGTAGATGATATAGTTGCCTTTAAGGCCCGGTGGTCTGACCTTGAGGATGAGGATAGGGAGCGGAAGCCCGCGCAGAAACCGCCCCAGAGTATTTTAGATCTCCCTGCTGCTATTGTGGCTAAGTTGAAGACAATTATCCCCCCTAAAAAGATTGACTGGAATATGTTAGCCGCATGTAAACAGAAAGTTGACGAGTCAGTTGCGGACTTCTTTACGCGCTTTGAGGAGACGTTTCATGATTTTAGTGGCCAGTCGCTTACTGACGATACGGGCCGCCACCTTTTTGCGGATAAATATGTGGCTAATCTGCTGCCGGCAGTTGCGGCCCGTTTAAAAGCGAGTGAAAGTTCTTGGTCTTCCGCTACACCGACGGCCCTCCTGACTATCGACCAGTATTATGAGCGTCAGGAGCAAGAAGCAAAGGGCCAGGAGGAAAAGAAATCGAAAGATTTGAAAACAAAGGTGATGTTGGCACAAGTCTATGGCCCGCCCCGACGGGGTAGTAATAGAGGTAGGGGAGGATCTTATGGTCCTCCCTCGGGCCGATCTGATTTGAATAGGAACCAATGTGCATATTGTAAGCAATCGGGTCATTGGGCTAGGGACTGCCCGGTGTTGCATGCATCGCGTCAGGGGCATACCCACGGTGGCCCGCGAGGTAGAGGGGGTTTCTCGAACTTTCGAGGGAATTCTAACGAACAGGCTCGTTTTGACTCTGCTGGGCAGCACCGAGACAGATCAAATGTTTTCGATCGTCAGCATCAGTATCAAGTGTCGGGGATTGACCGGTCGGGGTACCATGACTCTCAGCATGCATAGGGATGCGTTGGATGGGGGTCAGAATCAGTTGAGGTGCCGGTCGATCAGAAGGGTCCTTATGTATCGGCTGAGGTTTTGGGCTCTACTGATCAGTTCCTAGTGGATACAGGAGCGACACGTAGTGCACTGTCTAAGCAATTGGTTCCGGGGGCTCCCCCATCCGGCTTAATGGTCACATCGGTAGGGTTTGACGGTACACTCTCCCGAAGCCCTCTTTCGCAGCCCCTCATGTTTAAGGTTGATTCTTTTTCTGCACCCTGTCCGTTTCTGCTTGCCCCGTACACACCGGACAACATTATGGGTCTTGATATGTTAAAGCATTTTAGGGCTACGATCCGCTGCTCCCCTGCTGGTGTGCGGGTAATATTGAATGACAATTACCCCCGATCTGAACGGATGTGTGCGATGTCAGAGAATGCGCTGTTAGCTACCCTCCCTCGTGCTTTGTGGGCAACTTCGGATACTGATGTGGGACAAATGGTGATTCCACCGGTCCACATTAGCGTCCAGGAGGGGGCGGTGTTACCACGCCTCCCACAGTACCGTATTTCCCAGGAGGGTGAGGAGGCTCTCATACAGATAGTGCAGGATTTAATGGCGGTAGGGGTAGTGGAGGAAGTCCCCTACAACATTTGTAACAGTCCGATTCTTCCCATACTGAAAAAGGATACGGATGCCAGAGTTTATCGGTTCATAATTGATTTGAGAGAAGTGAACAAAATTGTGATACCTCAGTACCCAGTGGTTTCCGATATCACGACGTTGCTTACTTTGGTCCCACCTACGGCGACTATGTTCTCTGTGATCGATTTGAAGAATGCCTTCCTTTCCATTCCCATTCACCCTGATAGCCGATATCTTTTTGGGTTCACCTTAAATAATAGATCTTATCGTTTTTGTAGGATCCCCCAGGGCTACACAGAAAGCCCTAGTATTTACAGTCAGGCTTTGAAAAGACAATTGGATTCCTTTGTTTTGCTCGAGGGGGTCGCCCTCATTCAATATGTCGATGACATCTTGCTGGCGGCTGACACCCTGGAGTTGTGTGAAAAAAGTACGTTATTCTTACTTTCCTTTTTAGCATCCCACAATCATAAGGTATCTAGGAAGAAATTGCAATTCTGTAGACCAAAGGTGACTTATTTGGGTCACCTTTTGTCTAAGGAGGGACGTGCACTCACACCGGATCGTGTCCAAGTAATTTTGGACACACCGAGACCGTCCACACAGAAGGATGTGTGTGCATTTCTGGGCCTTGTTTCTTTTTGTAGACAGTGGATATTGGGGTTTTCGCACATAGCTAAGCCATTGTTAGCCCTCTTGACAAAGGACACGCCTATCCCAATCCCTTGGTCAGATGAGTGTGATACTGCTTTTCAGCAACTACGACAGGCCCTCTGTTCAGCACCAGTGTTAGGGACCCCTGATTATGCAAAACCCTTTTCGTTGTATGTGCATGAGAAAGATGGATGTGCATTGTCAGTTTTAGTGCAGATGCACGGCGATAAGCAGCGCCCTTGTGCATATTTTTCGGCTGTACTTGATCCTGTCGCCCGAGCATTACCAGGGTGTTTTCGCTCGGTTGCGGCGACAGCTGTGTCAATACGCCAAAGTGAGGGAATTGTGTTATCTCATAAGCTGTTGGTATTAGTCCCCCATGCTGTCGATGCCCTGCTCAATCAAACGAAGACGCAGCATTTGACCAGCGCCCGTTTAACGGGATATGAGTTGACGCTTTTGGCTCCTCATATTACGTTAAAAAGGTGCGTGACGTTAAACCCGGCAACATTGTTGCCATACCCCGAAACCCAGCCTGAGGCGCGGAAAGCGCATGATTGTATTCTCGTGACTGAGGAACAAACAAAGGGTCGTATTGATCTCCAGGATACGCCCTTTCCAGATGTAGATGGAGAACTGTGGGTGGACGGATCATGCCTGAAGCTACCAGATGGTACGACTTCAGCAGCGTATGCGATTACCACATTGCAAACGATAGTGGAGACAGCACGTATACCACAGAAATCAGCTCAAGCAGCGGAACTGATAGCATTAACACAAGCATGTGAGCTCAGTACAGGACTATGTGTGAATGTTTATACAGATAGCCGCTATGCCTTCGGAGTAGCGCATGACTTCGGCCTACTCTGGAAGGAGAGAGGGTTTTTGATGTCACATGGAGTACAGATAATGCATGGAGAGTTAGTTCACAATCTTTTAACCGCATTGACATACCCAAAGAAAATTGCCATCGTTAAGTGTAGCGCCCATAGGAAAGTAGTTGATAAAGTTGGAGAAGGGAATGCGTTAGCGGATCGAGTAGCACGGGAGACTGCGATGCAGCCCGGTACTACTGCCATGTATGTAGTAAAGTCACAGGTGGAAAGATGGCATGATGCGAAGGAGGAAGTGCGGGAAATGCAAAGGACCGCTTCTGACAAAGAGCGGGAGCAATGGGCTAGCGAGGGAGAACTGGATGACGAGGGCTGCTGGAGAAATAAGCAGATGGATAGATGGAAATTACCCACGGCTTTTGTACAACCTATGGTTCAGATGGCACATGGGCTAGCACATGTTGGAGCTTCCGCAATTGTGAAATTGCTTACCCAAGTCTGGGAGCATCCAGAGATTGCTAGCACAGCGAAGAGGGTGGTGCAGACCTGTATGATCTGCCTGAGGTATAACCCAGGAAAGGGTACTCGAACTCCAGCAGGAGGATTTGTGACACCCACTGCACCCTTTGAGGTTTTGCAGATGGATTACATCCAGCTTGAGCGCTGTAATAATCTGAAGTATGTTCTAGTAGTGGTCTGCGCTTTCAGCAAATGGGTTGAAGCGTACCCTACGAAAGACAATACTGCAATGACTACTGCGAAGTTGCTGCTGAAAGAGTTCTTCCCTCGATATGGCGTCTGTAGACTTCTGTGGAGTGATAATGGGCCTCACTTTGAAGCAGATGTTATAAAGTACGTCTTGAAGGGCCTGGGCATCACCCAGAAGTTTCACGCGGTATTCCACCCTCAGTCTGCAGGACTAGTCGAGAAGTATAATGGTACACTGAAGCTCAAGATCGCTAAAATTCAAGCTTCGACGTCCTTGACTTGGCCAGACGCTCTGCCACTGGCGTTATTGTCAATTAGATCGGTACCGCACTCTCGAACTGGCCTTACACCGTACGAGATTGTTTTCGGACGCCCAATGAATATTTGGGGTCCACCAAAACCTAAGGCTGTGTATGATGTACCTTGTGTAATGATGAACGATTATCTGGCACAGTTAACGGATAACTTGGTTTCTATTCATCAACACTGCTGACTGTATACAAATTGCTACATCTCACAAGCCCGCTGACATGTGGTCATGGAATCTCAGCAAATATACTAAATATGCAAAATTGAAGAAAATGTTGTCGTAATTGGTGACTGAAAAAACAGGCGCAGCTCTCCTACAAGAGACACACCTTCCCGATGCTGAATCCAAAAACCTAAAAAAGGATTGGGTTGGAAACGTAATTTCTGCATCAGTAAAAGTGTGCCCCACAAATAACAACCCCAGAATATCTATAGGACACATTATGGAGGACAAAATATCAGGGGGGGAAATATCGACAGGCAAATGCATCTTTATTTTCTATACCTAACTCCACATATATATGTACCTATGTGGTACATAGATCTTCAAGGTATGTAGCTGTGGAGTTAAGAACAGTACATCTATACCTCCCAATACTCACGTACCTTTCAATATTATGTCCCTCAATATTTTGCCCTTGGTATTCTTGTATCAGGATATTCTAGGGGTTGATATTCAGTAGTACAATCATCAGGAACAGATCCCGAGAAAGTTACAGTCCGACTGCAAGTGAAGCAAACTAGAATGGTTTTGCTACCCTACTACACATACAACGTGCAACAGAAATATAGAAAACATGGATAGAGGCTGCTGGTTAATATGTGTTGGGAAAACCTGTCATACAGGATGCTACTGTCATCACTGGTTCTGTATATGTGCCTAATGGTCCTGAAAGGTCTTTTTCCTCATCCTGAGCAGGATGATGTCGGAGCTGGGCCACACCAAATTCTTTATCAGGAGAGATTGATGATCAACCCTATATTAGAGAAATCTGAAAGCCCTGATAGCAGATGTGACAAAAATAGAGGTGTCTTTAACAACTTCACGTCTTTTCATGCATTAATTGTATTGTATTGTAATTGCATTTGTATAGCGCTTACTACCCACGACGAGGCGTTGAAGCGCTTTTTTGGCGAGTAGCTCGCTACTCAGGGACCCATAGAGGATTAGTGTTGAATTAGTATAGTGAAACATGCAAGTAAATTTTAAGTGGTGAATATGTTAGTCAGTTATTTGGATTCGGAAGGATAGCAGAAGGATAGAAGAGGAAAGAAGGTTTGTATTTATATAGCGCTTGTTGACCCTGATGGGGTGTTTAAACGCTTTTTGTGGCGAGTAGCACGCTACTTCGGAAACCCATAAAGGATTAGTGGTGAATTAGTATGGTAAATTATGAAAGTAATTTGAGTGGTGTATATTAGTCAGTTATTTGGAGGGAGAAGGATAACGGAGGGATAGAAGGGAAAGAAAAGTTTGCATTCATATAGCGCCTGTTACCCCTGATGGGCTGTTGAAGCGCTTTTCTGGTGAGTAGAAGGCTACTCCGGAACCCATAAAGGATTAGTGTTGAAAATTACTATAGAGAAATATGAAGTAATTTAAGTGGTGGATATGTTAGTCAGTTATTTGGATTGAGAAGGGTTGGGGAGGGGTAAAAAAGGAAAAAGAAGGTTTGCATTTATATAGCGCTTTTAACCCTGATGTGGTGTTGAAACGCTTTATTGGCGAGTAGCACGCTACTCTGGAACCCATAAGGATTAGTGGTGAATTAATATGGTGGAATGTGGAATTAGAGACGTGAATATGCTGGTCTGTTATTTTGATTGAAAAGGATAGTGGAGGGATAGAAGAGTGAAGGATTTCGTTTTTTAGGTCATAGCAGTAGGAGGCGGCTTTTGGATGAGTAAAAAGGGTTTTTGAAGTGGAAGAGTCAGAGGGAAGTGTTTAGAAAGGTTTGTTTTGGGGGATCAGTATAGTAAAAGAGGTGTCAGATGATGCAAGAAGGGGTAGAGTAGGAGAGTCAAGAAAGGATTATTTTGGGGAACATAGTAGTGGTATGGGGTTTGGGATAAATGAGAGAGTGGGTGTAGAGGATATAATGATAGATGTATAGGGTGAGAGATAGGGTAGTGCATTGGAAAGAGTAGTAGAAAGAAGTTTGAGATGAGTCAGAAAGTTGGGCTAGAAGATATATTGAGAGAAGTATAGGCTGAGAAATAGGGTAGTGCATTGGAAATGCTAAATTAGAAGAAAGAGATAAACATATAGATCCATAAGTACATTGAAAGTGTATAGATGGATAAAGGAGGGAAGTGTATGCAGATTAAAGATATTGATAGAGGTAGCGGATGAGAAATAGGGTAGTGCATTGGATAGGCATTTTCAGGATAAAAGTAACAGACACACAGATCCAGGTACATGGAGGTGCATAGATGCACAATGGAAGCAAGTACACGTAGACCAAAGATGATTTTCTTTTTCTTTTGTTTTTGTTTTTATAACAACATAATTATTGTACATGTTTATACAAAGCAATACACAAAGACAGGCACGTATATATAGTGAAAATAAATGCTTATATACAGAGGGACAAATACATAGGGTGGGTATTAATGAATGGGAAAATGGGCACATTCCTGGCCCTGGTCCCGACCAGTCTCGAACAGGCTCAAACAGGCACTCACCCTTGTCCTCTCCACCTTTAACAGGCACTCACCCTTATGCTCTCCACCCTAAGCTTTGACGCCCGGGCTGAGACACCCTAAGCCTTGGCCGTTTATAGTCCTAGAAGCCAGGTGACCCCTTCAGCCAATGGGAAGCCTAGCCCTAACACTATCCAATCACATCACTAGCCCTAAAATCTAGTAAAAATAGGCGGCGAGGACCTTAGAGCCAATCTTAGCCCTAGTCCAAGCACCCAATTAGTTTCAAAAACCCTGATCTCTACGTCCAATAGAGGCCCTAGACCTAACAGTAGTCTCAACCCAAGTCCAAGCAACCAATGGCACAAGAAGCCCTAGTCCCACACCAAGTCCAGCAACCAATCACACCATAAACCCTAATCGCTACTTCCAGTTAAAGACCTAACCCTATCCCTAGTCCCACCCTAGTCCCAACAACCAATAACACAGGAAGCCCTAGTCCCTACTTCCAATAGAAATCCTAACCCTAGCCCTAGTCCCAATCCTACATTGATTGAATCACAGACCCAGAAACCACTCACAACCCTCAAATACCCAACCAATGAGGACACCAACCCTAATCCAATAGAAACATTGGATACAACCACCAATCAATGTACACATGTACCAAACAATATCAGACTTTATAAGGTCCCAGCTACCTCAGACAAGGCTTGCTGGCCAGGGAGTTGGAAGCTGCTCCTCTATTCAGAAATCTCCTAGGAGACAGACTTTGGACTTCTGCAGGTAAAGCCCCAACAAACTTGTCCTCTAACAACATTATGGGGCTGATTCCGATTCCGGTCGGAAGGGCTCCGACCGACGGTCGTAGCCCTTCCGTTTGAACTGCAAATCCCACAGTTCAACAGGTTAAATGGAGGCAGTTACAGGCAGGAAAAACCACAAGTTTAAACACAAAAAACATGGGATAAATTAAGCAATCACTGGCAGGTTAAAACTGCAATTTTAATCTGTAACAACCACAGGCAAAGACAGTTAAAGAAATTAGGGAAAAAAATAAGATGATGCACTCACAGATAGGGAAAATCGTTTTTTAAACTTTTTTTAGGAAAGAGACAGCAGTAGTCTGCCTCCTCATCACTTCCTGGACTCTGCTCACTGCAATCTGGGGCATAGGTAGGCTGCAACTCACAAGATGGAGGAGAATGATTTGGGATGTACCCAGCAAAGCCTTAATTGGCCTGGGCAGGTGTGAGAGGAGGGCTCAGATTTGCTTGGAGCTGGGGAAAACTATTAGCAGTCCTAGGTCTGCTGGCATGGGGGTGGGGCTGGGTCTGGGGACCTGCTCTATTCACAGATCTGTGTCACCTCACACAACCTGTTGATAGGGAGTATACATTCCTTTCTTCAGTTCATGGAATAAAGTCACATATTGCGTTATTTCTGTTCAGTGGACCTTTCTCCCTCAAAATGAGTAACTATGGAATAGCCGTTTGTGGTATCACTCACCATGCATGAGTATATATTCTATTACATCTGCCGATAAAAATTCCCATGGCATGAACATGACAGTTTAATGTCCCTTTTTAGAAATTGACAGAGGAAAGAAAGGCATGGGTGAGCATGCTCAAAGAATATCTAGACTTTCATAAACCTTCAACTACATCGCTACACCTATTGTGGCCAGCTGGAAAAGCCTACATTAGAGGTGTACTAATGAACAGAATAGCAGAACATCCCAAAAAGGTTCCCAAGAACAGAAAAGCCATAGAGAAAGGAGTACCGGACTCCCAGAAAAGCTATAGACAACATCCAACTGCTGATAACCTACCGCAGTTACTGAACAGAACCCACAAATTGACCATATTATTTTCCACTCTAGCTGAGAAAGGGCTCTGACGTACACATAGAGCTTACAAGCATCTAGGAAAAGCTGCTCACCTGCTGGCTATGCAACTGGGACAGACAGAGGTGAAATCTACTATCCCAGATCATCGAAAAGAAAAGGTAAACTACTACTCCCCACCGAACAGAAATTGTAAAACAAATTGTACATCTTCTTTTCAGGTGTTGACTTCTGCTCCTGACCAATCCTATATGGGTACATTGCATATTCCGAGGCTGTCCTCTCACTTCCAAAACGATCTGGATCAAGACATTACAGACGAAGGAGTGGTGGAGGCAGTGAAAACATCTTCTACTGGGAGAGTACCTGGAGAGGATGGCTTTTTATCAGAGTTGTAAAGGATTACTTCCACTGTGGTCACTCCTCTTTTAGCTTTAAGGAAATGTATTTAGAGAAGCTGTAGTGGAGAAACGTTTTCGCCCTGAATTTACCAAAGCACTTATATCCCTACTACCATACACAGGTAAAGATGCTCTCAATTTGTACTGATTACAAATCGATTTCCTCAATCAACTATGATATGAAGATCTCCAAAGAGTGTCCTGGTGCTTAGAAGGCAGCTGTAGAATATGAGATCATAATATGTATTAGGAGAAGAGATGGATTTTCAACCTCTTCTGAAATTGACATTGATGGGTGTCTTTAATTGACAGCATGAAAGTATTTCAATGCTGTACAGTTGAGTAAGAGAAAGTTCTTCCTCCCAATCGTAACTTCTTCACTCGAGGTACAGTAGCATTAATCTGTTAGGTAGAGCTCAGCTGCCACATTGGTATGTATATCTTAAATTGTTCTTGGTGAATATTGTACTTTTCATGTGAAGGGCTTGGTGTACTGTGCAAAGTGTCTTAAACAAGATTTGCTTCTAGACTGAAAGCCAGTGGATCTGTTTATGAATTGACGTGTTTGTATTGGTGAAATCCACAGATCATTCTTACAGCAGAGTTCTGTAAAAGTATTTGTGATTCCTATGTAAAGACTGTTGCAGTAGTATAATGTTGAAAAGAACAAACCTTGAATCACAAATTTTCAAAGTATCCCCCAGGATGGGTAGATGTTTCAGTTTGTCGCCCATCAACATTAATGGATTCTCTACTGTCTTTTTTGAGATGGGAAGGCAGTCCATATTGCACCTATTAGCAGAAAAGCTGAATTTGTTAGGTCTGAAGATCACAACGTCCCTTTTGTCGGTATTCACATTTAAGGAGTTGTTCTGCATCCATTTCGCTGTCAGGGTTAGGCACTCTTTAAAGGATGAGCTATTCAAAGTAAAGTTGCTGTCCAGGTGAATCACTCGCTGAGCATTATTAGCATATATCTTAAATTGACATCCACAAAGGTAATCAGTTTGTCTAGAGGTGGTACATAGATATTAAATAAAGTGGGACTAACTGAGGACCCCTGTGGAACACCATGATTAAGTGGGTAACATTTGGAAAGCACCGATTCAGGTTTCACTTATTGAGTTCTATTAACAAGTTAAGATTGGACCCAGCTTAATGCTAGGCCACCAACACCAATACTGCATAATCAAGACAAAAGCAACAGCAAGATGGTGATAAAATCTGCTAATAAATCTATCAATATGAGGGTGATGAATCCAAGCTCACCAACGATTCATCTGATGTCATCAGCTAGAGCCATCAAGGCTGTCTCAGTGCTATGGACTAGCCTGGAGGCTGGGATCCGTTGAACCCTGAGTTTTTTAAACTGAGTGAAAATGCTTTGTTGACATCTTTTCTCAAATCTTAACTGGGAGAAGTCAGAGTGATAAAGGACTGAGGGCCAGATGTATGACCAATAAAAATTGCGACTTGCAAATTGCTTCAAATTGCAACTCACAATTTGCGAGTCGCAAAACAATACCTACGTACCAAAGCGGTATCATGATTGTGAGTCGCTAAGGACTCTCAACGCTATTTCATGTCACGGCTATTGGCGAGTCGGTAAGCGCTCGCAAATAGCATCCTCATTTGAAAAGGCCATTTTGCATGCCCAAATAGCGAGAGCAGCAGAAACAAGACCAATTTTCTCACTCAAATTGAGAATGCGTGAAAAACATGTGAAAACACTTCCTGGTAGAGCTGAAGGGCCCCCAAAACAGAAAGTGGTGTCCCAGGAGATTCCTGAGCAGATTATCTAGCACATGGCAAGGTGCAGCAACATAGTTCGACACTGCTGGCAGGCTCTCTGGAAAACCATGAGCAGGAAGGCCAGTGACAAGGGTGGAACGGGGCGGCTGAGGAAACTCAAATTCTCTGAAAAGGAGATAGAGATCATAAAAGAGGAATGCTTCTATAATCATAAGGCGTTGTTTGGGAGGGCATTGCACATTGAGCCTGAGGGTGACAAACGTAAGATCTGGAGGGGAATGCAGCAGCGCATAAATGTCCTGGGTGTGGCACACAGGTCTCTGAATGACATCAACAAAAGATGGTATGACCTGTGCTCCAGGGCCAAAGAGAGGGTGGCAGCACGTCTGTGAGAGGTACAAGGGACAGGAGAAGTGCCATCTACCGCATCGGAACCATCTGCAGCAGAGGCCATGGTGGAGAGTACACTGGAGAGGACGGCTGTTGTCGAATTTAGGACCCTTGACACATCACAGCCACCACCAAACCCTGGTAAGTGTGAAATATGTAATACATGTTTAATTCACTACTAAAGCCTGTTCTGCACATGCATACCAATCATCCACATACAAAATAAACCCAAATAGTGCATTATGGGAAATGTGGTCAGTGACATATACAGTGTAGTTACGGAATGACATGGGCTGATAAACATTGCAAAACCACTGATATAGTGACTCACATAATTTATTTTTACCTCACATTTTTTGCCACATAGATATACTATGGGGAGCACAGTGCAGATGACACTGAGGGAAGCCCTGATCAGGTCCAGATGGAGGAAGGGCAGGATTGGGGAGCATCAAGTGGGCCAAGTGGTCCCGAAGTCCCAGACATTGGGGCAGCAACCTCATCACAGGCTACTGCCAGTGTGACACCAGCATCATGGCACACAGCGGCATCAAATGCACTCTTGTCACCACAGTGCGGCTGGTACGTCCATCCCAGTACTCCATACGGCATATGCAAGCCAGTCTGCACACTCAGCCCCCTGCTGGAGCACCCAATCAGGTGCTGTTTGGAGGCCTGGAACAGGCGATGCTCAGGATCCAGAGCCTGCAACAACAACAGAAGCAGATGAACCTAAATCTGACCTAGGGATTCAGGGACATGACACAAAAGATGACTGATAACCAGTGCCAGCTTGAGGCTAAATTTGATGCCCTCGCAGGTGCCATTGGCGATCTGTGCAAAGAATTGGCTGAGGATAGGGTGCAGCACAGGTGCATGGGGAGCAGCCGGGGACACAGGATAGACGCTTTGACCAGGGCCATTGGGAGGCTAGCACTTGCAACTACCCAACACTCAAAGAGCGCCATGGGTCTCCTGGTGGAGATCGGCAACTACAATGGTGATGTGGCATGCAGCCTTTAACAAATAACAGCAGCGGTGGAGACACTGCAGATTAATATGTTTGCCATGGTGTTGCTACAGGGGACGCTGACAGTGACAATTATGTATAGGAGCAGCAGCCGCCAGGCTGGGATCCCAAGTGGCAGCTCTAACCAGGCTGGAGGTAGGGGCAGGAAGTGAGTTGTGTAGAGTTACTGCACAGTCAGTGCCCCACATCTTATTAAACATTTGTGGTGATGTAATCACAATACAGTTACACATTTGTTTTAGCATGCATTTTGTAATGCACAGGTTGTCCTGATTTTGTGTGTGCAAGCTTGCACAATAAACCACAAATTAAAAGTTGAATTCACAATTTGTACTGTCTTATGTAGAGGGTAGTGTGTCATTACTTTGGACATACCTTTAAAAATAATTGTTAGCTATCTGGTCCCTGTGCCTTCTCCCCTCTGCTGAAGAGCTACCATCCCTTTGCTGTTGGGAAGGTAGTCCTGGGTCCTCATCCTCCGAATCGGATTCAGACACATCCATGGGCAATCCATCCCTGCAGGCCATTTGTGGAGCATGGCTCATGTTGCCACTATTTTGCAGACTGTCTCAGGTGCATACTGCAGGGATCCGCAACTCTTGTGGAGGCAATTGAAGTGCGATTATAGGATGCCAAATGTGTACTCGATCACGATTCTGGTGTGCCAAAGTGGCCTGTTGTTGTACCGCCTTTCATGTGCGTTGTTGGGAGACAGGTACGGTGTGGGGATCCATGGCCGTAGAGAATACACACTGCCACCCAGTGAGAGATATATGATGGGGAGAAAACATGCAGACAGACATTACAGTGCAAATACTTGTCACTGTGGATATGTAAATTCAGTACCTAGTATATATCCTTCATCAAAGTCTCCTCTTTCTAAATTCTGGTATATGCCACTGTGTCTAAAGATATATGAGTCATGGGTGCTTCCAGGACATTTGGCAACAATGTCTGTGATGATGTTGTTTGAGTCACACACAACTTAGATGTAGAGGAAATGTGTATTTTTCCTATCACGGAATATGTATTCTATGTGGGATGGGGGACATATGGGCACATGGGTCCCATCTATGCATCCTATGACGTGGAAACCTTGCCATTCTGTAAAATTGCAGTTTTGTATTTTTACGTTCCTCGTCATCCCGGGCAGGTAGATGTGTTGATGGATGTGGTGTAGCATTACATCTAGGAGATTGCAAAAGAAACGTGAAAGCGCACTTTGCAACACACCTCCGGCCACTGCATTGACAGCTTGGTAGCTACCAGTTGCCAATAGGTGGAGGGAGCACAATTCCTGTACATGTGTGGGGATTGCATTGCTGGCAAGGATCCTGCTTTCCAATTGTGGCTTCAAGGTGTCTATGAGGTGTACAATGACAGGGTTACTCAGCCTGTACTGGTCATAAATCTCTTCCTCTGCCTTGAATGAATGAATAAAATATTTAATAAAGCGCACTGCGGCCAAGCGGCTTCCTGGCGCTGAGGACCTGATCAGAACTCACAGAGAACACCCCGAGAGACTAGGAAGGAAAAGCCTGAGAGAAAAGAAAGGTTTTGAGGGCCTTACGGAAGTGAGTGTAAATGGGAATAGAGCGAATGGAGAGTGGAAGACTGTTCCAGAGCTGAGGGGCCAGGACTGAAAACCGGGTACCCCCCTTTCTGGATTTACGGAAGCGGGGGATGTGCAAAAGAGACAGGGAAGAAGAACGAAGAGTGCGGCTAGGGGCGTGAGAAGAGATAAGAGAAGTGATGAAAAGGGGAGCAGAGCGGGAATGACCCCGAAAAGTTAAACAAGCCAGTTTAAAAAACGATCTAAAACGAACAAGAAGCCAGTGGAGGGACTTAAGTGCAGGTGTGATATGTGAGGATTTAGGGAGAGAGAGGATGAGGCGGGCCGCTTGGTTTTGAATGGCCTGAAGTCGGCGGCATTCACAGGCGGGTATGCCCACATACAGGCCATTCCCATAGTCGAGGCGAGAGGTGACAAGGGCCATGACTATGGTTTTAAGTGCGTCGGTGGAAAAAAAACGCGAGATCTTCCGGATAAGACGGAGGGACAAAAAACAGGAAGACACAACGGAACTAATCTGACTGTGCATAGATAAGTCATGGCTGACTTTAATGCCAAGGGTGCGTACAGAGGGGACGGGCAAAGGGGGGGGACCAAAAGAAAGGGGCCAATGTGCAGGAGACCAAGGGTTGGAGGGGCCACCGGTGAGGACAAGTTCTGTCTTGTCCGGGTTAAGCTTCAAGTGGTTGGCACTCATCCACTCAGAGATAAAAACTAAAGTGGAACTAAACTTAGGGAGAGAATCAGGGGAAGAAGACAGGTCAAAGACGAGCTGGAGGTCATCTGCGTAGTTGTACACAGAGACCCCAGCTCAAGAAGGGAAGTGATAAGGGGATGGATATAAAGAATGAAAAGAAGGGGGGAAAGGGAGGAACCTTGGGGGACACCACAAGTGACCGGGCGGGAAGGGGCAGAAAAGCCAAAAAGAAGAACCGCCTGGGACCTCTCCCGAAGAAAGGACGCGAGCCAGGAGAAGGCCACGCCCCGAATGCCAGCTGAGCTGACACGGTCGAAAAGGATGGAATGGTCGACCGTGTCAAACGCAGCGGACAAATCGAGAAGGACCAAGGCTTGGGGGAGGTTAGAGTCGGCTTTTCCCTTAAGTTCATCCAAGACCGCGAGGACCACCGCCTCCGTAGAGTGGCCCGGGCGGAAGCCCGCCTGATGGGATGCCAAGAGGCCATTCTCCTCGACATAAGTGGAGAGGCAGAAGGTGACATGGGCCTCGAGGATCTTGGCAAGGTAGGGAAGAAGAGAAATGGGTCAAAAGTTAGAAAGAAGAGAGGGATCCAGACCGGTTTTTTTTAAGATGGGAAGGACTATAGCAGATTTAAAAGAGGAGGGGACAGAACCAAGAGCCAGAGAGGAATTGAGAAGGGCAAGAGGAGGGGCAGGACTGTTGGTGAACAGAGTTTTGAGAATACGAGCCGGCACACAGTCCGCGGGAGAGCCAGATTTGACTTTGCCCAGGAGTTTAAAGAATAATTCAAGGGAAATGGGAGGGAAAAGAGCGAACGAAGGAAGGGGAGAAGGAAGGGAGCAAGTGGAACTAGGTTGAAGCACATTAGGGATATTGGCTTTAATCTTCAAAATCTTGTCGATAAAGAAATCATTAAGTGAAGAACAGAGGGACTGTGAAGGGACAAGACTGGGGGTGGAGCGATCAGAGGTGGCAAGATTGTGAACCAAGGAAAAAATTTCACGAGATTTATTAGCAGCGAGAGCCACTTTCTCGGTGAAATATGAGGTTTTAGCCACTAGGATCGCTTTTTTATATTCGGTGAGGAGTAGTTTGTATTTGACGCGCAAAGAGGAGCAGTAGTTCCGTCTCCAATGGCGTTCCGACCGCCTAAGATCGAGTTTAAGCGCTTTTAGCTCTGGAGAGAACCATTTGTGCGCGTTGTAAGGGCGAACCGCTTTGATCTTTCTAAGCGGGGCAACTAGGTCACATGAGGAAGAAAGCCTACTCTGCTGAGCAGCCAGTATCCGAATTGTAGTGTAGTTCCTATTTCCCTTATAGGCTCTGCGCATTGGAATAATATACACTATAGTTCAGTGCATAGGACTGAGGTCAGTATGCTCCTATCAAGTATATTAAACTTAATTACTTGTGTGCCAGCTAACTCAGAGATCACTAGAAACTTCTCGAATGAACAAGAAGGGATTAGTTTCTGACAACCGCATAAACATGACAACTTTGTTTCCTTTCCGAATCGGAACGTGTCTCAGAATCGTGGAAACAATAGATAACAGTTTCACTCAGTCAATCGTGCATGCTTAGGGGCATATTATCAAGGACATGCAATAATTATCGCAAATCGCGCTTAGCGCGATTCACATTATCGCAGTCTATCGCTGGAGTACATTGCCGTGTTACCGGCGTATTAGCAACGCTTTGCACAATGGCGATGTACACTTCAGCGATAGACAGCGACAATCGACATATGCGTGAAAAAAGCAGCGATAATGTTAGTGCGCTATTGAAAACCTTGCTGATAGGGGAGTGTGGACTTAACATGTCAATCCACCTCCCATTGTGAATATAGCTTAGTCAAGTTTGAAGCAGGTGTTAAATTCCGGCGATAACGGCGGTTAGCGAGGCTTTTTTTATCGCTTGACCTGCATTGATAATAGGGCGATGTTGTGTTGGTGACGGATTCCATGAGGATTAGTTGAGGAACGCCTACTTTGCGTGTCATTAGCGATAAATATTGCTGACATGCAAAGTAGAAAGAAAAAGGCAGCTAACTCAAGGAAACTCGTGCTACAGCTTGTTAGCGAGTCCTTGTAAATAGTGAGTTTAAAAAATCGCCGCTTTTTTGGCGCTATGTGCCGAAAAAGCAGCGATATGTCTCTTGATAATATGCCCCTTAGTTTCTTCAGAGTTACACAGAAAATAGGAAGACAGGCGTTTTCAATAAAAACGGATTTATTGAACAGTCTTAGTTCTCGTGTAAGAGATATGAGCTGTCACGATCATTAGAAAGTAAGCAAGATATAATATGCACAGCGTCAGCAGTAAGAAGAAGTAAAACTGCAACAGCATTGGCTTTTAGCTATGACCTATATCTATATACATGCACATAAATACACAGGCTGAAAGTGGATACTCATCTGGTGCTTCTAAATAATGCTACCCCAGTGTACCTAACTTGAATGTAGTGCGAGGTAGGAAGTAGGTGCTGATTTAAGCTGTAGTCGGTATGAGCTTAAGTTAGTATATTATATGAGATGACAAGAATTTCCTTAGGTTCTAGTCAGCTCCATACCTTAGAATGAGAGAGGTGGGGAATCTCTTTCCAGATCTCGAACTCTAACACCCCGCAAGGGGAGTTGGAACACTGGAAGCTTGAATCTCCTTCAGGACTTGCAGTGGCGAGCCGTAAAGCCGAGCTGTGCCTGCCGTGCCATGCTTTGCCAGGGCAAGTGAAGGTATATTTATACCTGGAAGGTGTCTAGGAATGCTAGCATTGACGTAAAGTCAGGCAGAGGAAGATGTCATGAATGAACCTATAAGGAATAGTAGTTCATGCATAATAGATGAGTTCTTGGAGAAATCAATATTCCAAGCACGGAAAATCCCAATGGCTTAAGGGTCTGGTTTCTAAGAACTTGTTGTGACGTGGGATGGACGGATGTAGGTGACCATGCCTGTATTTGGATCTGCATGGCCAATGCCTAAATAAGGACTGCATTATTATGCCTCAATAAGGACAATTCGAATTGTGCCTATATAAGGACATGATTCAATAGACCTATATACGGGTATCTAAAGCGACACAGCATCCTCCTCGCTATCACGTAAAGGGCGGCCATTGTGGAAAGATTTTGGATTCATTCCGGGTCTCTTTTTATAGGTTGGGCCTGGTTACCACCTCGTTCTGGTTAGTGGTAAATTGCATGCGCCAAGGGACCTTTTTGTGCATTTTTGCTATTTGCGACTGGTTAGTACAATATCTTTAGCGACTAGCAAATTGCAATTCGCTATCTTATGAACGCAAAAATCGGTCGCATTTCTTTCGAGTCGGTATTTTTTCGCATCGCAAAATTAGGTTTTCCGAGTGGCTTCCGTACATTGCGCGTGACCAATTTTGCATGCGCAAATCAGTTTGCGACTGATATTGCGCTCGCAAAATGGTCGTACATCCTGCCCCCAATTTGACCATGTTCATTGGGTCTGCATTTGGACTTTTTTTAATACCAGCGGTATTTTGGCTCGTTTCTAGTCTGTAGGCACTTCGATCGAGTTCCAAAAAAGGTTGCATAGCTGGATTAAAAGTGGTGCCAGTGTATATACAACCATAAGCCACAACATAACTGGACAATGGTCTGTAGGTGAACCTGATTTGATGGAAAGCAGTAACTTCAGTACTTAACAGCTCAAACCTATTCAAAGTGACTTCATTGTGTGTGTGTCTGTGGGGGGCTGTACACCTCCACTTCTACATGAACCAAATTAACTAGCCCATTAAAGGCCTTACAGAGTGTCTGAATTTTATCAGAGCAAAGTACAGCTATCTTCTAGCTTCTCACAAGTTTCCTCAATCATAGGTCCTAGGAGGTTTTGGCAGGTAGGATTAATAAGTGAATTGACTAGTTTTAAAATCTCTTAGATGAATTAGATTAATCAGTGATATATTTTTCATAGTATCTAGTATCTAGCTTCTCTGTAACCCATTCGTTATTTCCTACATTGGCTTTGTCTCCAGTTGAGAGAGTCTCTGACCTTAGGTCCATCTTTGTGTTCTCCAGGCTTTTAGAGAAAGAGGCCGTGGAACCTTTTTCTAACATTGTGACCTTACAGTTGGCAACTTCTTAGGATGCACAGACAAAATATCCCAGGAAAAGATAATAACATGATGGTAGGTTTGCGCAGAGTGTGTGTCCAGCACAATGTGTAGGAAGAGACACACATTTTTCAGTCCTAACAAACTGGGACAATTCAAGCTAATGACTCTTTGCCAATTATATCCTTCCATCATCTTTTGTGCACCTGATGTGCCACCAAAAGTGGCAAGGGTATGCCCAAATGAGGGTCCTATAATCTCTGTGCCACTGGAACCAATTTACACTTGACTGAAAAGCCCCAATCAGGGCAAAACCTGCCTGGGGTTGCTTGTGTTGTGGTCGGGGGTGACCTGGCTTGGCAGTTTGGACAGGACTGTTCCTATTGGAGCAGGGTCAAAACAGATTTGCATATGGCTGGGTCCAAACTGAGGTGGCCTGGTGGTCAAAAGAACAATGGGTTGCAAGTGATTGCCAGTGGTTAGACTTATTACAAGCATTCCTCCCATCCCCTCCCTTATTACAAGCATTACTCCCATCCACTCCCTTATTACAAGCATTACTCCCATCCCCTTTTGTGTTGGATTTTCTCTTAAACATCAGTGAACCAGCTTCTTCCCTTGCAACCATGAGGCAACTGATATCCACTCTTCCAACATTCTCAGGATACAAAATGAATTGGTCAAAGTACAAGGTGCTGCCTGTGACCTCCAGTACCACCACCAGAGTGCTAAAAGGCCTGCCTCTCAGATGGATATCATACAAGATTAAATATCTTGGTATACTGATATCTGAAAAGTGAGATCGACTAATACCAGACAATATACACAGCCTGATGAAAAGAGACATCCTAAAGTGGGAAGAATTAGAGCTGTCAGTGTGACGGAGAGTTCAGACAGCCACAATTTAACTATATCATCAGGATGTTACCTATCAAGATCTCAGCAGCGCTCCTTAATATGATAGACTCAAAACAGTTAGGAAACACATTTGGGTACATCAAAGCCATGAGCGGCAATGGACAAATGATATGCAGCGGCCACCTCTGGAGGCCTTAGATAGCTCTTGTGACAATGTACTATATCGCCCATCACTTACCTCAAATACCCTACTTCCCAAATCCCCAACTGGAGAAGCCAAACTGGATTCAACAGAAACAACATCTGCAAGATGGTCAACCTGAACGCCAGGTGTAAGCCTGTGAAGTAAAGGGTTCATGGGACTCAAACACCAGACTAAGCTAGATGTGTTTGAAGTCTGGCAAGTGGCACATAGGGCAATGCAAATGGGAAAACCCCACTACATGAAGATGCACTGATCTGGAACATAGCAGAGCTAAAGATCAACAGCAACTCAATACATTGGAAAGACTGGATCGCAAAGGGTTTGCACATGTGACATCAGCTTTTCAATACTTAGAATCTGAAATCCTGCCCCGAGGCTAATGACAGAATTTCAAATTAAAAATGCATATCTCTGGAAATACATTCAACTACAATATATTGTTACTAACAATCTTAGGTCTGCACCGTACAACTTGGAACATTCACCGCTACAGTCCTATCTTGTGAAATAGGACCACTTCAAAAGTGGTTCCAGTTTTCATTCAGTCTTTGTTAAGTGCAACTACTCACCTGTGAGGGTCTCAAGGCACTGGGGGGCTGCTGGTCCTGATGTGCGCTGAGAATGTGCTGTATATACCAACACCCGGGGACAGATATAACTGTTTTGGCAACATATATGGCATACCATCGGGGGAAACAGCCATTACAACGAAAATGTTACAAGGCATGCCATTACAACGCATGCCAACACAACGCAACTACTATTACATCGCAATGCCATTACAACGCATGGCATTACAATGCATATGCTTTTACCACGCATGCCTTTACAACACATTTTGTTGTAAAGGCATGAATGGTAAAGGCATATGTATTTTACATGTAAGTATAAGGTAAGTATAGGTTTTAGGGTGGGTTTGGGTTTTGGGGTGTAGGGGTATAGGTTTTGTGGTGACAAGGTTAATTTTAGGGTTCAGGGTGGATTTTGGCTTTGGGGTGCCAAGGGTCATTTTAAGTTTTAGGGTGGGTATGGGTTTTGGGGTAGTAAGGGTAATTTTAGAATTGCTTTGGGTTTTGGGGTGTCCGGGATCATTTTAGGGTTCAGGGTGGATTTGGGTTTTGGGGTACCCAGGGTCATTTTAAGCTTTAGGGTGGGTATGGGTATAGAGATATCAATGGTATTTTAAGGGTTCAGGGTGGGTTTGGGCTTTGGGGTGCTAAGGGTAAATTTAGGGTTCAGGGTGGGTTTGGGTATTGGGGTGCGAGGAATAATTTTGGGGTTCAGGGGGTTGCCGTTTTACGGTGCCAGGGGTTATTTTAGGGTTCATGGTGGTTTGTGTTTTGTGGTGCTAGGGCTAATTTTGGGGTTCAAGGTGGGTTTGTGTTTTGGAGTGCCAATGGTAATTTTAGGGTTCAGGGTGGGTATGGGTTTTGGGGTGCCCATGGTAACTTTAGGGTTCAGGGTGGGTATGGGTTTTGGGGTGCCCAGGGTAATTTTAGGGTTCAGGGTAGGTTTGGGTTCTGGGGTGTAGGGGTATTTTTAGGGTTCAGGGTGGGTTTGGGTTTTGGGGTGCCCAGGGTAATGCTAGGGTTCAGGCTGGGTTTAGGTTTTGGGGGTAAGGGTATTTTTAGGGTTCAGGGTGGGTACGGGTTTTGGAGTGACCAGGGTAATTTTCGGGTTCAATGTGGGTTTGGATTTTGGAGTGCTAAGGGTAATTTTACGGTTCAGGGTAGATTTTGGTTTTGGGGTGCTAAGGGTAATTTTGGGGTTCAGGGTGGGTTTGGGTTTTAGGGTGACAAGGGTAATTTTAGAATTTTGGGGGTATGGGTATTGGGGTGGGATGGGTAATTTTAGAATTTTGGGGCTGTATGGTTTTTGGGGTGCAAAGGGTAATATTTGGGTATTTAAAAAATCTATCTATCTATCTATCTATCTATCTATCTATCTATATATATATATATATATATATATATGTTATATATAATATATACAAATATGTATATATATAAAAATATAATATATATATACATAAAACTATATATAGAAAAATACATGTATGGAAAAATATGTATATAATTAATATATATATATATATATATATATTCACTGAAAAAAACATAGGTTTCACACACGTTATAGTTAGGAATTAGCATTTAAAAAACCTTGCAAATTCACTGAAAAAACCATAGGTTTCACACATGTTATAGTTAGCTGGACATTTCACTCGTACAAAACCATTGAAATTCCCCCGTTATAGTTAGTTCAGCTAACTATAACTCGCGCGACCGTAATCCACTGCTGATGACGTCACATATTACATCACTCATGACATGGTCAGTGACATCACTCATGACATCACTGATGACATCATCCTTGTGTAAGAGTAGCAGACCTCCTCTTATCCTAATATAAACTTTGATACACACATTAAAAAATACAAACTAAAGTTTTGAAAACTATAGAGATACCAATACCAGTTAGAACAACCTATTCAGTAATTCCAAAATCTACATACGCATCCACTCATTCATCAACACTTCTATATAGCCACTCATACATGTACTCAGTCATCATATGTACTCATACACCTATACATCCTGTTACACACCTACACTCATACATAGAGTTACTCACACACATACTCACACATGCAAATAAACATCCATTTACTTGCATATACAGCTATACACACACCACTACACTTACTTCTACAGAAACGTACACATACTTACTCTCTTAAACAATCACTTATAGAAACACATACTTATTTATAAAGGAACTCTTCCAACCTCTCACTCTCATATATCCTCACTTATATACATCAATACTCACATATACTAGTTTAAAACATATGGATTTACTCATAAAGACACTATTGAGACAGTCATTCACTCTCTTACTCACCCATACACACACTCATCCACCCATACTGTCCTGCTCACATACTGTCTTCAAAACACATACAAACAGTGAGTCACTCATTCATGCATCTATACGCTAAGTAACATCCCCCACTGAACCATACAGACACTCATACTGATACTCTAAAAACGAACTAATAACCCATATACACACTCATGTAGCTACTCACCAACCCATGCAGCCACTTATACACAAAGTGAGACACTGATACAGATATTTAAATATTTAAACATTACTCACTAATACTTGTATTCACTAAGATACTGTTAATAAGTCAGTTATACAATTAATTTTACAAAAAAAACCATCCATTTAGACACTTATTTACCCATTTATTCTTCCATTAACCTAAGACACATATTCACTGGATGATGTCATCAAAGATGTCATCAGTGATGTCATTTGAGATGTCATCAGTGATGTTATGAGTGATGTCACTGACCATGTCATGAGTGATGTCATATGTGACGTCATCAGCAGTACATTGCGGGCGCGCGAGTTATAGTCAGCTGAACTAACTATAACGGGGGAATTTCACTGGTTTTGTCCGAGTGAAATGTCCTGCTAACTATAACAGCCCTGAAACCTATGTTTTTTTCAGTGAAATGTATATATGTATATGTATATATATGCATATACCATTACTTACCTTGACCACTTTAACAAAGTATATGCCTTTACCACGCATGCCTTTGCATTGTAATGGCATGCGTGGCAAAGGCATATGGGATGTAAAAGTATGGTTGTAATGGTAACGCGTTGTAACAGCACTTGTGTTATAACAACCGCGTTGTAAAGGCATGTGTTGTGTTGGCATGCGATGTAACATCATATATTCCACAGCAGACATGAAGGTTTGCTAACTAGACAGAGAGTGGTGCACACTACTCAAATAAAAACACATACTAACTAGAGGAAATGTTACTAAGCAAAGAAAAACAGCACATAATATACCAAAGGGCACACAACATGTCATCCAAAGAATAATTTACTAATGAAGGAGGTATTTCCTAACCAGTGGTAAACACATTCAAAAGACACAGAGATTAAAACATGTCCAAAATAAAACCCACATCGGAAAGAGAAAAATACTCATTAAAATACATAAACATAAACAAGGCGGCAAGGTGGCTCACTCATTTGTTGGCATCTCTGTGTGATCTGCAAATCACAGGTTTTCTGTTACATATTTATCCGGTTTTACATAATTAAAAAATATATTATACTTATGATAACTGCATATAGTATGCACAGTATATAGATTTCACAAACATCATAGGCCCATAACATTATAACAAGGCGGAAGAGGAACAGCCCTGTTCAATCAGTGATGAAAGACATAACGATGGAAGAATTTGATGTACATATAGTCGTGTAATTAGACTTGATCGGTAATCACTATGTCAAATAGATGGAAATGGGGGTACAGGGCAAAATAAGCATAGGAAGACAAACAATGACATTGGGGTTTGGGGGAGAAGGAGAACCTCAGAGACTTTCAAAAAGGCAAGATGCTCTAAACATATCTTAAATGTCTCTGTTTATGGTCTGGTGTGACAGCGCAGCTGTTGCCAGACAATCATGTGAGGATGACTAGAGAGGGGCGTTGGTTCCATCCACGTGCTGGGAAACAGGAGTGCATGTTTTGAATGGGCATAAGTTGTGTTTGCCCTCTACACATCTGTGATCATTGTGTTTATGTATCCATCTGACTGAGCTTAAACGTTCAGAGGCACACACTTTACAATGGAATGTTATCAAAGTGTCTCAGATAACTAGACACTTCAGTTGTTTTTCTCTTGCAGTAGCACAGATGGGAGGAGGGCAGTCATTCACCAACATGAATTTTTAGACCTTGCTTAGGAGTGCAACTATCTCATGATCTTTTAACGCATACCAGTATCAGTCCACAGTTCTTCCCTTGCACACACAAATTCCCATGCTATTTACTTCACATTTCCATACTACATTCCTTTGAAGCCAGACCTATTGGCATTGGCAAGGTTTGCTCTTAGTGTGACCGCTTATATCAGAAAAGGGCAATAGGGACAACTTTAGTCTAAAGGATGTCATTCTGGATCCACATCCTAATATTAGATTTTTACTTTACCTCCGGGTCAAGCAATGTTTATACTTATGCGACCTTAAGTTGAAGTTGCAAGGAGCAGTCTCTTTAACAATTTGCAAGGATGGGTCCTAAATTCAGTCATAAATCCATTGTTGGTCATTGGGGCTACATATTAACCACTCACGGGTTGCCTGTACCATTAATGTTTCCATCAGTTCTTTTTGGGTGGGAATGACCGTAGAGTTCCAGTGCCTGAGGATGCAGTTTCACAACTGCCAGCCTCATGCCTACCCATCTCTTCTGATATTTCATCCTTATTGGCACATTCAATGTGTCATGTAACAGTGTGAATTTGGAGGAAGGGATAAGAGAAAGATCACTCTAGCTTGAGATGGCGGTTTTATGACGAAACCATGCATGCCTTTACCACGCATGCCTTTACCATGCTTTGACTACAATGCATGCGTCACTAGCACACATGCATTTACAACAACGATGTTTACAATGCATATGCCTTTCTGGTGCATGCCTTTACCATAAACATTTTGTTGTAAAGGCATGGTTGGTAAAGGCATATACATGGTCAAATTTGGTATGCGTGGTAATCGCCGGGTTAGAAAGATGGTAGGCATGCGCGCAGTTGGGGTGCACTGGGGAGGCTGCAGAGTGAAGAAGGGAAAGCACAGGATGCAGCAAAATGAAGGCAGTGGCTGCAGAGAGACAGAAAGATATTCATTAGGTCGGTTTAATGGCAGAGACTAGCCTGCTGCGGAGCCTGCAGTTGTTGGCCGGGGAATCATGGCTCTGCAGGAGATGCTGAGAGTCCCACGCGCCCCTGAGCTACACCTGAGGCACTACTGCTGCACTGGTTGGTGAGGACGCAGAGGCTGTTCAGTAACTTTTGTCCATTGATGCAGGGGGAGCTTGGCACCGAACTACATCCCGGGGGCTCCTCTGGACCGTCCCCCAATTGCAACAAAAATCGTCAAGATCAGGATCCATATTTACTACCTTACTACCCCAAAAACCATACCCACCCTAAAACTTAAAATGACTCTTGGCACCCCAAAACCAAAATCCACCCTGAACCCTAAAACTAACCTTGGCACCACAAAACATATAGCCCTAATCCCAAAACCCAAACCCACCCTAAACCCTGTACTTACCTTATACTTACATGTAAAATGCATATGCCTTTACCATTCATGCCTTTACAACGAAATTCGTTGTAAAGGCATGCGTGGTAAAAGCAAATGCATTGTATTGTCATGCATTGTAATGGCATTGCGATGAAATGGTAGTTGTGTTGTGTTGGCATGCGTTGTAATGGCATGCATTGTAAAATTTTCGTTGTAATGTCTGTTTCCTGTCTGCTGTGTGTATTTCTATGGTAGGTGTGTGTTTTTCCCTATATTACGTTTTTTCGCTATTCCGTGAGAATTTTCTGGCTGGAATGTTTTAATCAATCTTTTGTAGAAGACTTTCTCTGACGTGTAAGGATTTGTTTGGCTGACACTTGTTTACCTTCGATAATATATAATTATCTTTATTTATTTAACTGTTTACTATGGTTGATATTAACTTTTCTCTGGTGAGTGTGTTTTTCTCTGCTTAGTAAGCGTTTTTCTTGTTGTTTTTAATTTTGTTTTCGCTAATATAGATTTATGACTCATCTGATTTTTGCTTTTTCGCGATTTGCATGTATGTTTGTTTCTTCATAGGGTATATGTCTTCCTGCACAGTACCTGTTTTGCTCCTGTTTGGTATGTGCTTTGCTCTGGCTTGTAATTCTTATGATAGTCTGAGTTGATTTCTCTGGTACACTTGATTATTTCTTCTCAAGATGTCTTTTTCTATTCAAGATTAATCTATTTCTATAGATTTAACACAATATCAGCAATACCCCCAAATGCTTTGCTAAAGCAATTTTACATGCTAAAAAGCACATAACCAATTCACAAAAGTGAACTATGAATTAAACTATTAGGCAATGAGAGAGGTGATGATTTTGGGGTCCTCCCTAACCTAGGGGGAGGACCAACCAGATGCCTTGAACACAAAGAGCATATCATGCTGGTGAAAGATTCAGTGGTGGTCCCTTTCTCCCAGGACTACCCCAAGCACAGTTATGGGCAAAAATACAATCCCAACCAAAGGCCCTGCAAAGCATTATGGGACGTGGTTAGCAGTAGGCAGTGAATATTATAGTGTCCAATATCAAAATAATTCTACAAAGAGCTGCAGTTGAACTAGTCATTACTAGATGTCCCTCACGAGTCAAATGCAGAAGCATTGAAACCCTTTCATGAAGCTTTTGCTTTTAATCCCTCTTCATGATTAATGCAAGTGTAGAGTGATACTACATCTACTGTTGCTAGAATGTATCTAAGTTTCCAGGTAATATCCCAGTTTTTGGATATAAAATCCATGTTATCCATAAAATAAGAGGGAAGATTGCTAACATATAGACATAAAAAGTAATCAAGATATATGGACGTGTTTTCCAATAGACGGTTGGTAGCTGATATAATGGGCCTGCCTGGCAGACCAGTGCTGTCCTTAAGTATTTTAGGCAGCATGTTAAAGTAAGGCGTCAAAGGTTTCTTAACAAGCAAGAATTGCAACTCATCAGTACTCAATAACCCCTCAAATGCCAGCTGGCTGGCATGCTGTGATTAGATTATCAAGAAACATTGGCACTTCGTGAGGTCAGATCTATCATCAGCAAGCTGGTCTGCCCCAGTCCCCATATCACCTTAACGGAAGTGCAGCTCGCTCAAAGATATCCTGGTACACAGCTACCCGAACCAGTAGCGTGGCTCTTCGGGGTCTTGGTTGAGAGAACTCCCAGGGTTCTATAAATGCGGGATGTGCAAAGCATGCGCCCACAGCACAAACGTGAAAACATATGTACTACCTATAGGAAAAAAAGTCAAGATATAGAAATTTGTGAACTATAAGAGTGACTATGCATGTCTTGGTGTGTGTGTGTGGTTTATGCTATGTAGGGAGTACAATCTTCCAGGTGAAGAAAATGATATTGGAGCACTTTCGTGCTATTGAGAACAATGTTGTGAGTAAGGGTGGGTCTAGTTGGCCACTACACAGAACGCAACTCCATTCCGTCTCACCAAAATTAATGAAACAGAAACCTCACATACCAACTAACTCACTTATTACATGCTAAATTTCATACAATCCTCTCACAAAAATGAAAATACAGCAAGCAGTGATAGAGGTGATGATTTTCATGTCCTCACTAACCTAGGGAGAGAACCAAGCAGATGCCTTGAACACAAAGAGCATATCATGCTGGTGAACGATTCCGTGGTGGTCCCTTCTACCTAGGACCACCCCAAGCACAGTTATGTGCAAAAATACAATCCCAACCAAAGGCCCTGCAAAGTATTATGGGACGAGATTAGCAGTGGCCAGTGAATATTATAGTGTCCAATATCAAAATAATTGAAACCCTTTCATGAAGCTTTTGCATTTGACTCGTGAGGGACATCTAGTAATGACTAGTGGAACTGCAGCTTGATGTAACAATAATTTCAATGCTTTTGCATTTGACTCGTGAGGGACATCTAGTAACGACTAGTTGAACTGCAGCTCTTTGTACAATTATTTTGATATTGGATACTATAATATTCACTGTCCACTGCTAATCTTGTCCCATAATGCTTTGCAGGGCCTTTGGTTGGGATTGTATTTTTGACAATAACTGTGGTCTTCAGAGGATGGGACCACCGCCGAATCGTTCAAGAAGATGTGCTTTTTGTTTTCAAGGCATCTGCTTGGTTCTCTCCCTAGGTTAGGGAGGATCCCAAAATCATCACCTCTCTCACTGCTTACTAATTTATTATTTGTACTTTTGTGAAATGTCAATATTCATTTTAGCACATAAAGACAGAGGGTTTGATTCACAGAACTAACTTAAGATGAAATTCTAAACTTACTACCATTTTGGTACTCACAGAAGGCACTTATTCATTTTGTTATTCACAGAAGTTAGTAATTCTAACTTTAGGACTTCTAAATGCTTTCTGTGAATACCGAAAGTCTTAAAGTTAAAATTTTTCTTAGTTTAGGAGTAGTAAAGTTAGGACTCCTAAATGCCTTCTGTGAATGCCAAAAGTCTCAAAGTTATGATTTTTCTCAGTTTAGGAGTAGTAAAGTTAGAAGTCCTAACTTTACTACTCCTAAACTGAGAAAAATCCTAACTTTAAGACTGTCAGTATTCACAGAAGGCATTTAGGAGTCCTAAAGTTAGGACTTCTAACTTCTGTGAATACCAAAATGAGTAAGTGCCTTCTGTGAATACCAAAATGAGTAAGTGCTTTCTGTGAATACCAAAATGGTAGTAAGTTTAAGATTTTGTCTTAAGTTAGTTCTGTGAATCGGGCCCATAAAAACTTATTTTATCATAACTTGCACTGTGCAAGATGTTGTTAGCAATTATTGCTCACAGTAGAGAAGCACACAGTGTTATCAGCTACGCAGTTTATCCGTGTAGCTAGGACTACTACGCAAACTACGCCCAGGGTTAGTATTTGCCCCATAATCTGGAATTTGTTTACACATTGCTGGGGGTATTTGCCTCCAACCCCAGTTCTAACTCTGTATTGCTGCGAGTTTTAGACTTCTACCTCCAAATTTTGGCTGTACATTGCTGGGAGTATTAGCCCTCTGAATTGCTGGAACTAATGCCCACCCCCCCCATTTGACTCTACATTGCTACAAGTATTCCCCCACCCCCCAAATTTAACTGTAGTTTCGCCCCTGCTTTCTCTTATATTGCCTTTTGCAGGGTATATACTTTAATGTGTATGGGTAGGTGTCTAACTTACCATCTGTCACAACAGTGTTGGTTGGGGTTGTAGTATTGCTCGTAGATGTAGAGTATAGGGATGACATGCGTGATCAGAAACATGGCTGCACCATCTTGTTTGCCTGATTGGTGGTTTGGCGCAATTCGGAGCTGAAGTACTCCCCTTCCAGATGCTCTGACGTGTTGGTTGCGGCGACCGATTCAGCGCATGGGAATTACGCATCTTACTTGGGTGTTCGGAATCGGACTGTGAAAATGCCTCCGGACAACTAGTTTCTGCGTATCCGAAGGCTTCTCGTTCAGATAATTATGACGGAACCAGAGTGACCGAGTCATTCAGTAAGTAAAGGGTTTTGGGCATCGTACTTCGTCGTTTGTGGGATCTGGATCACAATACAAGTCGGTTGGAAGTTACGATGCCGGATAGCCTTCCTAACGACATCGAAATCGGGCCCTAAATTGACTTAAAAGTTTAGCAAGGCACTGGACATAGATAATGAAAAGTAAGGGGAAACGGAGGAGCCCTGTAGAACTGTCAGAGCCAAGGGGTGAGAAGGGAAGAGAAGGAACTCATTTGAACCTGTTGAGTTCTGTTGGTTAGAAAGGATTGCAACCAATGAAGGGTAGCTGGCTGAATTAAACCTGTTAGCAGAATATGACGGTCAATTGTACTGTATGTGGCGTATAAATACAGGAGTTTATCTATTCCTGAACCTCTGCTGTCTGATAGCATTCTAAGGTCATCCATTTCAGAGACTATGGCTGGGTCAGTTCCAAAACCTGGGTAAAACCCTGCTTGGGTGGATTCAAGAAATTGTTGACATTTGAAGGGTTCCTTGAGAGGGTTAGTGACTACTTTCTCAAGTAGATTAGCGATGCAACGTACCAAGGATATAGGCCTGAACTTGCCTGGTTTATTAGGATACACATTGGCTTTTTCATACTGGGTGTGACTGCAGCTTTCCAGGACTGTATCTGCTATCAAGGATGTGTTTATACCTTTACTGATCATAGAAGCGACTGATGAACCATACGTTTTAAGGTGTGGAACAGGACAGGTGTCTAGGGCAAACCTGGAAGGTTTGCTGGAAATAATAAGACGAAGGCAAACGCCTTCTGAATTAGGAGCAAGATTGGGAGTGGCTGTTTCTTCTCTCAGAGTGGTCAGAATGACGTCATCATGTGTGTTATACTCCGGTGGTGCATGGTGAAGTTATTCCCTAATTGCACTGATTTTGTTATGTAAAAAAGTTGCATTAAGATTCACTAACATTTGAGTTGCAAGAGGGTCAGAGGTGCTTGATGGCAGTATTAGAGAGAAAATAATATATAGAGCGGACTGACTGTTGCTATTCATTCTGCGTCAGTCCTATCATTACAACACATCATCCTTTGCGCTCACAGATCCCCCTTATATTTCCCAACCATGCCCACAGGGCTTAATTTGTAAAACAGTAAGTGCCAGGGCTGTTCTCGGGCATCCACTGCAGCCTGCACCACTCATTGCCCCTGTCAGCGCTGCCAATCACAGCACCAACACAAGTGCTACCCATCACACTCCTACAAGTGTGAGAATTCAGACTACTCCAGGCCCTAAAAGGTATAACAATGGCTTGGGCGGCAGGTATTAGTCATTTTTATTGTATATTGAATTATAAACCAACTTTTGTTGGTCTCATTTCAAACTTAGACAGACAGAACCAATATGTGGCGGACTGTCATAAGTGCTGGAGTTGATAATTTAGTGCTAGTGCCGAGAACTGGAAACCCATGGTTCAAATTAAGCACTGCCCGCACTTCTTCTCTTTATACACCTCTCACTCCAAGGATGCCCTTCCAAATTCAATTCTTGCCAACCATTTGCAATAGTGAATACCTAAGTGCCAGCCTTAGTGTGAGTAGCCTCGCCAAGGTGCCCATGGTTCAGTGTTGGAACCCTGGGTACGCAGCACCTATTTTCTTTGTGCAGCTGCTCGTCAGTGTTTGTCCTCTTGGCTCCGTGTCCTGGTCAGCCCCATCATAGTGTCAACTTCTGTCTTCCAGCTCCTCAAACAATCAATCAATCTATCTGCTTTTGTAAAGTGCAAAACTGTCACCCCGAGCGGTATCTGGGAGCTTTGTCTTCGTCGAAGAACCAGGTTTTAACTCTCCTCTGAAGTCAGTCAGCAAGGGGGCTGTGTGGAGCTGGAGGGGGAGGTCGCTGCAGGTCTTGGGAGCGATGTATGAAAAGGAGTGGCCACCGCTGTGGCTGCTACAGATGTGGGGGGTGTGAAGGTGAGTGAAGAGGTGCGCAGGTGTCTAGCAGGATGGTGGAAGTTCAGTCGATGGTTGAGGTAGGCAGGTCGTAGGTCGTGGTTGGCTTTGTAGGCATGCGTGAGGATCTCGAACTGGCGTCTCTTCTGGATGGGAAGCCAGTGCAGGGCGTTGCCGTAGTGGAGGTGGCTGGTGACGAGGGCCCGGGTGACGGTCTTTCTGGTGTTGGTTGAGATCCATCTGAATATCCTGCGAGCATGCAAAGTGGTTGGAAGCAGGAGGAGGTGACTACTTTGACTTGTCACTTCTTGGTCGGATAGCTGTCGAGGATGATGTCGAATTTGCAAGCATGGTTGGTCGGTGTGGGTGTGGGCCCGAGTTCTTCAGGCCATCGGCTTTATTCCCATGCAGAGGTGTCCTTCTCAAAGATAAGAACATTAGTTTTGTCAGAGTTGAGTTGGAGGCAGTTTCCCATCCATTTGGCAACAGTCAGGTCAGGTCTCTGCACACTCCTTCTCCATGCTGCCATCCTCCCTCACTTTTGATGTCCCTCTTTTTAGGTCGAGCCTGAGCAAGCGTTGCTCTGGTGATCTGTTGTAGGTAGAGTACGGAGGAGAAGCTCCGCCCATATTTTTCATTGTCTTGTGTCTTTTTTCTTTGTAAATGCTGGTGTCCGATTCCTTAATAGGCTTGTTAGTCCCACCTTAGTACGGCCATGTGGTCATTTGTATCCTTCCATGGTTACTGGCCCCTTTACTTTGGTTCTTACATGGTAAGCCCTATATTCTTTATTGGGTTTGTCCTACTTGAGGCAGGACAATATGCTTTGTTTACATTCAGCGCGCTGTGGGCGCTTTCACTTTCAGAGCTGCCGGGACACTCGTGAGCACTGTTTACTTTCGTTGTTGGACTTCTCACTGAGTTAATCTGTGTTTGGAGCTGGTGTCTGTTCTTTTTTATGCCAGACGATTATTGATTTTGTTATATTGGAGACATTTTCAAATGTTTATCATTATGGTATTGCGGCTTTATTTTGGTTTATATTTTGTCCCTTCTGCTACGTCGTCTCCACAGTGCAGCCACAGTGCCCCGCTTCTGCTGTCCTGCTGGCATGTCTCATGGGAGAATTGTTCGCCGATCATGGGCTTTGCCCAGCAATAGGTTGTGTCGTGCTCCTCCACCACAGTAGACTCCAAAAGGAGGAGTTAATAGATGGAGACCAAAATACCGGAACCACCAACCCCATCCGTACAGCGCTGGCCGGACCGGTCACCGCCACCTTGGCAGTAGGTCAGTCCAACCTGGGAGCTGGACAAACTCATCAGCCTCCCCACCAGGAGCCGCCTCTTCTACACCCCCAGCTACAGCAGCCGTGCCCCCACTCCTAGAAGCAGCACCCCCATTTCGCACTTACCTTTTATTTATTCAGGAGTGGCTCAGCTCGGTTTCATATCTATGAGCGGTGCATGTTCTTCGCGTCGCCTTCATTTAATTTATTTTTAAAGAATAGACGGTGGGTTCCTGAGGCCTGGAGAGGGTGACCTGTTCATGCTCTCGGTCTCTGTTTATTTTCTGTTATGATGCATAAATTAGTGTGTGCAATGTATGGATGGAGGTGGGAACGTGGGCAGTTGTGCTGGTTCATTTCGTTAATTAACATTGAGGCTGCGTGGGTGGGCTTTCCAGAAGAATTGCTGAGTGTTCCTGAGAAAGGGCTGGTTTCTCTCTTGGCCGCAGCCCTTTGTGTCTCTCATAGGATGCTCTCAGTGGGAGATCTGAACTCTTAATCTTGGTTCAAGTACCACTAAGGGGTCTACATTGGCATTGAATACCCCACATGTCTCTTGTCAGAAGTGATGTGTGACATAGGGCTTGAGATACACCACAAATGTGGTGGTACATTTATTTGTAGTATCCTTCCACAAATGGATTGTTGCAATACAACACCACCTACAACACTAGTAATTCTTCCTTCATCTAGCAACCAGAAGCTACATGTTTCAGCAGCAAGAGCTCTAGTTAGAGCCACCCCCCCTCACGAAGACCCAATGGTTTCTGGTTGTAAACCGTTTTTTGTTCAAAGTCTGTCTTCACAAGCCTTTTGCATTTGTACACAGTCTGTATTCTGTTGCCAGATCTGAAACCTATATTGCATTGGGGTCCAGCTAACACAACCTTCTGGCCAAACAATGCTCATGTAAAACTCCTGCTTTCCTTTATGTGGCGATTCGTACAGCCATCCTATTGTTTCTATAAGCTGTAAATCAAAAGTTACTGTTAACCAACTTAGGGGCATATTATCAAGCACGGCGTTAAAGTTATCGCCGCTTTAGCTGCAGAAAACTGCTGCTAAAGTGGCATTAGGGGCTTGATAATATGCCCTGGAGAATTCCAATAAAAGCCCATGTTGACACCAGAACATGGGCTTCTCTTGGTATTCTCTACGGCATATTATCAAGCCCATTATCGCCGCTTTAGCAGCAGTTTTCTGCCGCTAAAGCAGCGATAATTTTAACGCCGTGCTTGATAATATACCCCTCAAAAGTTCTCAATTCAGTTTTTATTGTGCCGACATTGGTAGGATGGCAAACACAAGGAGATGATGGACGGAGTGTTGAAACTTTTCAAACACTCCCCCCCAGTCACAGATCCGGGTTGAATCCATCATCATTCTTTAGCTCACTTTGCCACCCCAATTCAGACCCAGCTATATGCAAATCAGTCTTGACCCTGCTCCTCATGGGAACAGTCCAGCCGGAACTGCCAGGCCATGTCTTCCCTGGACCGGAAACAAGCATCCTGGGACCGGTTTCAGGCTAACAGCCCTCATCAGCCAGGCTAGCTTGAATCCAGCGGCATAGTGAGCAAGGGACCCACGTCTGGGTATACACTGCCAACTTAGGGCGAACAAAGCAAACACAAGGAGATGACGGACGAGGCTTTAGGAGGATGACAGGCTAAGAATGCCTCACCAGGATTCGAATTCACCACCTGCAGATCATGGTATGCTTCAGAGCGGGCACTGAACATCCCACAGAGAATAAGAACCTTACAGTAATACCTTTGCAACCCTTCTACACACACTGGTGGTAGTCAAGCATTGTGGTGTAAAATGTCAGCGAGGCCTCATTTTCAGGTCGTTGTTGCTACTCTAATTGGTGCAATATTTCTCTTGCACCCTCTCCCCTTACCAGGCCAGGGTGATGGGGATAACGAGCTCCGAGTCTGGCTGAATGGAAAGGCTGAACAGGATGTTGTTCACCCGGTCGCCCAGGACGCTTCCTGGGGTTCTGCCTTGTTTTGTAAGATTCAACTGAGCTGAGATTCACCATAAGTGTCTCCAACCTTAAGCAATCTAGATAAAGGCGGGGCCGGTATCGGCCCTGCCGCAGATATGGCGGGGCACCGACCCCCACCCCCCCACCCTCCTCACCTGCTCGCCCGGCACGGCGCGTTTCACCGCGGTGGGCGCGCCACGGCGGGGATTGGCTGGTGGGGGCGAACCCTTGGCCCGGAAGCGATTAAGGCGCTTCCGGGCCAAGGGGGGGCAGGGGACAGGCCAGTTAGAACTGGCCTGCCCCCAGTAGGAAGAATAAAAGGCCGGGGAGCACGGGACTCGGACTCTTTGTCCCGCGCTCTCAGGCCTACGGCACGCAGCCTCCGGGAGGCTGCTAACATTTGTTTACTTTGTTTTACTGCAGGTCTTCGTTTTCGCAGCGGATGCAGCGCGTCGTTGAAGGGAAGTGCGTCGTTGAAGACTCGGGCTGAGAGCGGGACACGGAAGGTGTGCTGCATCATTTGAGTACCATGGAGGTTGCCTTCTCGGGATTCGCGGGATGAGCAGTGCCTGTGTCAGGCTCGTCGGTGGAGAAGGCGTTCGAGTGCGAGAAGCACAGTTGTGTTGGTCAGCTGCAAAGCGGGCGGCTGCCTCCGCCTTTTTGATATTGACGGTGAGCATGCGCTTGGTTGGCAGCGTAATTCGTCAATGTGGGGGGGGGCCGGGAATAGAAAAAGGTAGCAAGCGGCACACGGGTGCAAGGGCTCTATGGGTTCGAGTCTCAGTAATGACGCTGAACATCCTGTGATTCTGGGCAAATCACTTTCATTGATTCTGTCGGTTAGTTCTCTTCGCATGCTCTGGAGCAACAATGTAAGGCTAGTGTTTAATCTCTAGATGGTTGAAACCGTGTTGCGTGTTTGCCATCCATCTTGGTGTTGGGGTAACGAGGCAGGAGTGGGTCACTGTTGATAATATCACATTCAGACAATGTGCCAAGACTTTTTTGCATTGCGGGTCTTTAAGGAACAGAGCAGCTTAATTATGTGTAGGTTGGTAGGTATTTGAACTTGACTTTAGTGTAGCTCAGCTAGTCGTGTGTGGGCTATAATTTAAACCGCATGGCAAGGTGGGAACAGCGATAGGCTACGCTCTGCAAATGACAAAGCATGCAACGTTGGGGACGCTAATGGTAATGATTTCCAACAGCGGCAGCGGCCAATTTTAACCTGACTTACAGCTAAAAAACAACAGATCATGCGCTCTGTGAGAAAAAGCCCCGTATATTTTAATTGCATTTCGAAAAGGGGGAGAGGATGTGGTTTGATGGCTAGGGCTGCTGAGTTTGGGGTTGGAAACCAGGGATCGAGCCTCCGGGTAGCGTACACATCCTGTGAGTATGGGCAAATCTCCCCACGCATAACGGGTGCTCATGCACTAAAAAAAAGTACATGAATGAGTCATTGTGTAACGTAATGGGTGCTCATCTAAAGCGCCCCGATACCTTCGGGGCGATTTCGCGCTTTAAACATTGAAATTGAGCCATATCCTTACATACCTTACACAAGTTTGCACAGGCTAAAAAACAGTCAGGTCTTGTGTTCCCTTGCCGAACACAACAGCCGACTTCGTGGCGCAACATTAGCGTGTCTGACTCCAGATCAGAAGGTTGCGTGTCCAAATTATGTTAGTTGTATGATGAAGTGCAGACATGCTAACAATCCGCCTCTTATTTAGGGGCATTACCATAATTCTTATACCGTTTTTCAAGCGTGACTCGGCACTAAGCACTCCCATTTAAAATAAATTTACTTCAATGATCCTCGTGTAAGTCATATTGTGCAGTTTTACGCTCTCGAAAAAGACAGTCCGTTTTTGTAGGTGTTGTCTACTGTGGCAACGTGTACTATGTTGTGCACTTTAGGCAACGGGTGCTAAGCTAGGCGGTCTCAATTGAAAGTGAGTACGATGCTCCTCGAGTATTGCTCATGGTAGGCACTCTCCTTGGGGGGATTCCAATGTTACCTCATGGGAGGCGAACAGTGCTATGCAGGGCACTCCCAATTGTAAGTCTGATTCTAGTGTCCCTGAGGTAGTGCATGTGGTGTTATGCTAAGCGCCTTTACAAATTTTAATGTTCGATTTCAAATTCCTTATGTGATGGGATTGGCGGGGCACTCTCAAGCGAGTCTGCTTCCAATGATCCTGAGGTAATGCATTTGGTGCATGTGGTGTTATGCTAAGCGCCTTTAGGTTTTAATGTCCGATTTCAATGCTCCTTATGTGATGGGACTGGCGGGGCGCTCTTAAGGGAGTCTGCTTCCAAGGATCCGGAGGTAATGCATTTGGTCTTATGTTGAGAGCTCTCAATTTCTGAGTCTGATCGCAGATGAATAAGGCGGCTTAATGTTTATCCCCCACCCCTTTTCTTTTATAGTTTTCCCTAATGAAAGCATGAGCGTTCAACTTAATGCGGCAGTATAGATGCCATACATTAATGAAAAGGATGGCGAACGCTCCTCGCGCAATAGATTTAATGTTACTTCCTGAAGCTAGATCATTGCCTTAGGAATTATGGTTTGCTTTCCAAGCCAAAGGATATAGTTGATTGCTTTGAGTTTTACAACATTACAGGCTTCGGATCAATTGGGAACACGTAAGGGTTGTACATGCAATTCAGTACTCAGTGCCTTAGAGGCAGCATATACATTGGACCCAATTCCAAACTGTTTGGAAATTCATTAGATGGCTGAAGGCAATGCATTGGCCTGTATTATAAATACATTAGGTAACACTGTAGGAAGCTGTGGTAGGGGCATTGGCATTCGATATGGAGGAAGGAAGTATGCAGGGATTGGAACAGTATATTATGTGTCAGTGTTTTGCTTCGGGGGTTTCAGCAAGAACATTCATACAAAGCGGGATAACATGGCCTAGAAAAGCGTCCTCTGGTGAATGTACCCGATTTAGTGAAAAATCTTTTGGGACTACGAGGGGTGTGTGCCATGGCCTGTAAGCCAAGTACTGCTGGTGGGCCTGTACCGCCAGCGTTGCCACCCGCCGGGGTAGCCCCTTTTTAAAAATGTATGTCAGACCTATCATTGTAGGGTCTGCTCACACTGTTGGTAAATTGCCATGTTGGTCCATACCTTCATTTCTTTACATATAAGTTACCCTTACGGTAGGCTACAGGATTCCACATTGGGCAACATTATTTAGTTAGTGAGTTATGCTTAGCATGTTAAGCAATTTCTTTACAAGGAGGGTCACTTAAGTATATTCTCTACACGTATGACGTCAAAAAACAGTACTTCCCAGGCCTTGTTGTCACACCATCAAGGGTATTCGTGTCTTCGGTGTGGTGGTACATAGGAATTAGGGGTCTGGGCGAAGAAGCCCTAGACACCATGTGCAATGGAAGTGAGCTGTAGGAGGGCGTTATGTCACACGGTGCATCTGCCCCGGTCTGCTTATACACGTAGGCACTGGATTCCTGTGTCTGCTCACAGTGTCTATACACCCTCATGCGCATACATGTAGGCACAATGATGTATTTGATCACACGGTATCTCTGCACCCATGTGGCGGTGCACTTGTACCTTGAATGGCCGTGTGGCATCACACGGTACCGTCGCTCCCCTGGTGCGTGTACAATGCGGCATTATATGCCTGGGGTTTGTCATATTGTACCTATGCACCATTGCGCATGTGCACTTACACAGTGCCATGTATGGCCGGGGTCGCACATTACTGACGGCCTTGGGCCTGTAAAGTAATCAAGTTATACCTGGGTTGTGTCACGCTGGACCAACTCCCTGGGGCTGGTTCACATTTGGGGTATTTGGGGGCCTATGTTGTGAGACCCACGCAGTATCAATGCATCCGTCAGCCGGCAGATTATGGGGCCTGGTGGTGTCACACTTAGAGACAGGAGTAGTATCGGCAGTATCAACGCACCCCATGGTGTACAAATGATGGGTCCAGCGGGCGTCAGAACAGTACCTATACACTTTAAAGCCTGGGGTGTGGGAAAAAGGGGGGGGGTACAGTCTCACGAAGTAGCGCTGACTTGAGAATCGTTTTGGGCATCTGTAAGCATAAGGCACTAATCATTTATCTTTGATTTTCATTTATGTATGACTTGATCCACGCCTGATGCCTGGTAAGTGCTATACACCGCTAGGACCACAAGAGGTTGACAATCAAGGGGACCGGTGGATCCGGAACGTGAGTGGCAAGCGACGGCATCAAGTGGGATGGCTCAATCGGTGCTAGCATAAGACAGTGCTCCCTTTGCATTATAGTTGAAGTGTATAGTTGTCACTCATTTGTTGTTGCCATTTGTGGTAAGTCGGCAGTACGCTGCCTTACTGGTGTATACCTTGACAGCTGCCCATGCATTATGGTTGAAAGGTATAATTGTCACCCATTTGTTGTTGCCATTTGTGTTATGGTAGTAGTACGCAGCCTTGCAGGTGTATACCTTGACCTCTTCTCCGAAAAACAGGTATTAAGGGCAGATGCGACACATCCATACCCGTGTCATGGAACGGTTAGCTGCCATTACGGCGCCTGTGCACGCAGGCGCCTTTCAGGGCGGACACTGCGCAGTGTTGCGATGCTCCGTGTAGGAGGATAGGCTGGCACAGAGCTTATCCAGAACATAGTGCTCGGGTGCAGGTAGTTCACGGTTTACCTGATGTGCTTAAGGGAGAAGTGTGGGGCCTGTGGGGCACTCCTTGGGTAGCCTTCCACTGGTATAGTTTCACCGGCAATGAGTAGCATTGTCTGGGGCGACGTGATTAACCGGCGCACCGCGAGTCTATGAAGTCAGGCCGGTTAGGGGCTCCAAAACAGCATGTTGAGTCCCTATAAGTAAGCCAGCCCTAGCATCATTATCCTGCAACTGGGGAGTGACCGGGACAGCGGTCACTGTGTGTTGTTGGGATGCTCCGTATTAGGGGCTGCAGCCAACACAGAACCTATCCTAGAACATATTGGTTCGGTTACGGTGGTTCATGAGTCCCCTGGTATGCTTATGGGAGAGTTTGGGAGCCTGTGGGGCACTATGTGGTTAGTACCCCAAGAGTATAGTTACATCGGCAATGAATATCAGGGGCTGTGAGTGGCCGGTTAATTCAGATGGTTAGAGCATGGTGCTAATAACGCCAAGGGTGCGGGTTGCAACGTGTTACATCGCGATGCGATCAATCGAGACCATTTAGTGGCTCCAAGACGGTCTGTCATTTTTTGTCTGATTCAGTCAGCCCTGGCATTGTTATCCTACACTGGGGGGAGGGGGGTTGCGGACTGTACGCCTGGGTAGAACGGTAGGAAGTTGACACGTCTATGCCGGGGTACACCTCAGCATAGATTGCAGAGATTCCAGTACAGAGGAGGCTAGCTAGCGTTTTTACGCCTGCGGACTATACAGACAAAGAGCTGAGCAGGGTGGTTTCCAAGTATCTTTCCATGAAAAACGACTTGATAACATTAGGCAGAAGGGTCTTGATGGAGGACATATTCTCCGGGGTTGGCTGGTTAGCAAAGGAGTGCCAGGGCTGCAGCTTAGGTTGGTCACAGAGGACACCCAGATTTTAATGGAAGGGGGGGGAACTCTGTGAGGGCGTTGAACAACTCGGTAAAGAGGGTCAACAATAAAATTGGGGAACTGTTCAGATCTCCTAAATTACAACACAGAGGGGGAAGCACATGGGTGAGTCAGGGGCGAACTGTGTTTCATAAAAGTCGTGGTCCACTTGACTAGGTTAGGTAATGAAATAGTGTTTCAGGGAGGAGCATGACCTTTCTGAGTGACAGGATGGGGGGGCCAGATAGTCGGGCAACTATGCTGGCCTGTGGCGGTAAGGTCATGACTGGTGAGCAGTAAATTTAAGGTCCTTAGGGGGCGACGCCATTCTCGGATGGGGTCGCCCAGGAGGAGGGACAAGGGGTCTCTCCTATAACTCCAGGGGCGGTACATCCGGTTGGCTGGATGGGTGCGGGGAAAGGGGGTAGTCACACTTTCTTTAGGCTGGTTGGCCACCCCGCACTGGCATGGACGTCATTAAATGGTGCAGAGTGCAAGACCCCCCAAATTGGAATGGAGTTCAGGGAACGTATGGGGTAACCGGGGGGGGAAGTACCCTCTCGGTAAGCGGGCCCTCTGCGCATGCGCAACTCCTACGGGAGGGCGTAGCTAATTGATAAGGATCCTACACCGGATAGCGACCTTGCCGTAGGCCCAAATAGGATACGCAGAAAGTAATTAATATATGATTATGTACAGATGTTAGATTTGGATAGGAAAAACTATGTATTAGAGATATGTGTAAGGTTAGCCATCTGATATCTGTGCATATGAATTGTAATCAAATGTCGTGTTATGTTTCTGCGTATAATTGTGTAAATATTGTTTATTTCAAAATTTAAATTTTGTTTTCATATTTTAATAAATACGGCCAGGGGTTGTACGACCCCCGCCTCCAAAGAAACTCCCTTCTCATGTCCATCATTAGAAATGTGGTTATGCGCAAGGGGGAGGGGGAAATTCGGTAGTCCCAGACCATATGGGTTGCCGACCTTCTGTTCGAACACTGGGGCCTGATTCCTGCTCCATCCCTCGGCAGCTCTCATGGGCCCCAGGGCTGCACCTGGAAGAGGATGTGAAGATGCTTTATATTTTTAACAACCCCGTTTAAAGTCAACTGCCTCAAGCACTGTGTGAGCTGAAACACATACCGACGTGTTATACTTAAAAAGCAAAAATGCCGATTTCAGCAAAGGGTTTTTATTGTAGACTCTTACTGGCTACTAAGTTACGTTGTCACTAAAAGGGCCGATTTACAGCCGTTTCTTCCAGATGTGGGGACAACGCATAAAACTGCTGGGATTCATGTCCACTTCAAACAAGATTTTCATCAGATCAATGCGGCATAACAAGTCAGCTGATCCTTTTTGGAGTATTACATTGTCATTCTGTCATTAGGTTTGACACCCTTTCGGGACTTGTCTGTCATCTTTTGTCGCTCCTTTAACGTTTTTGTTATTCTGTATAGTGAAAAGTGCATTGGGACTAAGTGAAGCATTTGTTACTGTTTGGTTTTTGTCAGGAAGATCTGCTCTGCAGCTGTCTGCAAAGACTGTCTGCATTATGTGAGATACATTACTTGTCTGATATATATGGCGTAGATGCAGTCTTCAAGTATTGATGCATAGCGGTATTCCGGATTGACATTTCCATTACACACCACCTAATTCCAACACCAAACCACATAATTTAACTCCACCACACAATTCTACAACCCACCACATACATCCAATCCACACCACAGAATTCCACATCATGCCACAGAATTCAAAAGCACACCACATAATTCAACTCCACTACATGACACTTCACCAAAACAATACCATTTCACAGAATTACACTTCATGGCACACAATCCCACTGTATATAATACGAGTACACTCAATACCATATGATTGCTATCCACAATTCCACTGCACAGCATGCCACATAATGCCATTACACAACTCCACTCCAGACCTCACAATTCCACAATAAACAATTTTAACCAACCCACGTAATTTCACTCCACAGCATATCCATGCACTCCACCCCATAACACCTGGCTAAAAGACAATGGGCCCGATTCACAAAGGTAAAATAAGATGAAAGTATAACTTTATGGCTTTTTGTATTAGCAAAGGGCATTTACTACTCGTAAACGCCCTTTGTGAATACCGAAAGTCGTAAAGTTTGACTTTTGGTATTCACAAAGGACATTTACAAGTAGTAAATGCCCTTTGTGACTACCAAAAGTCGTAAAGTTAGACTTTCGTCTCAGTTTACCTTTGTGAACCGGGCCCATTGCCCTTTGCAATGCCAATAGCTCTCAGATTGCCAAGCCCTATTATCTTTCTAGAACAGAAAAAAGTTCTTGCAGAAGAGAGACCTATTAGCTTTGCCAATGTTTTTTTCTCTCAGCTCCGGAATCCTCGGTGGTGAGTTAAAAGTTATTACAGCGGCAGATTGCTCTGTTAAGCACTCTGCCCCAGCCCCTCACGCTTTTCGGAGGCTTCTTACATGAGCACATTTATGCAGCAATGTGCAATCTTTAAAAAAAATGTTGTGGTTCTTAAGCACCAATCAGCTATCTTGGAAAATTCAATAAAATGTATCAAAAATAAACCAAAATAGAAACCACTACATAACAATATAAGTGCACACAAAGCCACACATCATCAGCCATATGCACATTTGATTTCTTAGAAAAGAACAGGAGCTCAAATTGTTGATTGTGGGACCGGTAGATTTAGTGTTTAATCCCGACTCTCTCACGTAACTACATTGGGTAATCTTGGGCATATCTGGCAATCTTCATTAATGTGAATCCTATCTGAATAGTCTGAAGAACATGCAAAATAAATAGAATCGCTCCCCTTGCCTGAGTACTTTGGGCCTACCTGGATATTTAGTATGACATACAACACCACACAATTCATCACCACACAATTCACAATCACGCAATTCAACACCACTCAACATAATTACACTCAACATAATGACACTCAATGCAACATGATTCAACTCCACATAATTGCACTCTACTCAATAACAGATAAATACACCCCACATAAAACCACTCTATGCCACATAGGAACAATCCACATAAATCCACTCTACAACATGCCACATATTTCAAATCAGCATAATTTCATTCAATGCCCCACATTTCCACGCCACACTACACAAACCCACTCCACACCATACAATTCCAATCCAACCCACATAATTCCACTCCAAACCATATACATCCACTCCATTCCAAACCAAAACACATGGATAAAATATATTGTCATTTACAACGCCAGTAGCTCTAACTCTCGCTAATGTGAGGCCTATTGGCATTGCCAATGCCTGTTTTGCCCTCTGACCTCACATCCTCCTCCCTGTCACATCACTTCCTTCCTGCGCCTTCACCGCTATAGTCTCCTTTCTATTGCTATTGCTACAAGCAGCATTATTCCACTCCTCCTCACCCTCCCCCATACCAGCTAATGGCCTGAGTGGGTCATTCATTGCTTGGATGTCTTGATAAAAAGTCCACACTGGATGTAATCTATCCTCACGATGCACTGTCTGTTAAAAAAAAAAGTTTTTTAAGTTTGAAGAGCCAAATATTAGTGTAGACCTCTTGCATTTGAATTCTTATACTTGGCTAACCACTTCGGTATAAAAAGTAAACTTTCTTGCTAACAAATAATATTGTAACAACTCCTCGGCCCACTTAATCACCAAACATTCCTTTTCAGCTGTAGAATAGATCTGTTCCCTTGGCAACAACTTTATACTGATGTACAAAAATGACTGTAATGCTTCATTTTCCTTTGGGTGAGATGAAACTTCTCCGAGCCCCTGATTGGCTGCCTTCATTTGTAAAACAAAAGGCTTGATAAACTGTGGACAGGTTTGACATAGCATTTGTCTTACCCGCTGGAAACTTTTTTGACCTTGTAAACTAAAGTTCTTTCTTCTGTGTGGCTTTCATTTGTCAAATCAGTGAGAGCTCAGCTATTTCTGCAAAGTTCAGAGCACATCTATTATAACGTCCTCCCAGTCTCAGTCTCCTTATACTTGCATTGTTGTATCTCTCTCATGGCTTGCATCCTGCCCACTGGTGGGTTTATGTTTCCTTTTCTCAGAATGTAACAAAGGTATCTCACTTTTCTATTTCTGTATTAACTTTCTCTCAGATGAGCGTGTGATCCTGCTCTCAGCAGAGACTGACAGACCCACTTAAAGGGGCTTATTCACAAACTGCATTTTGTAGTACAATAGTGGCTAGGCTTCTTCATAATACTGCATTCAATAGCCCTTCAACACAAGTCCAAACCGGTGCAACCGCTGTCGGAACAGCTACCACAGAATCCCACTCTTACTCAGTCAGATTGCGTCTAAATAATAAAAAAGTTTATAACTAGTTAGTGTCTACCCGGTGATACAGCATTCAGCCCAACAGTCCATATTGGGGCGGGAGACTCCCAATCTTTTAAGCCCAAAGTCGCTTTATTTTTGGTGTCCCCCGTCTAAAATCCTCTCCGCATCAATGTAAGTCAATTCCCCCAATTTATTTTGAAAACTCCCTCTTACCAGGTTGAAAATGTTGGCACGTATGATATAGTTCGATGGATAACATATACACAACAAAAGTCAGTCTAACCTGCGAAGTCTAACACAAGGAGTCGAACTGGCACTGACTGTGAAACTACAACTACTATTGTCAACCAATAACTATGGATTACCAGATGGCTACATAAAAGGGCCCATTTTGAAAATATTTCTCTTCACCTGGGATTTATAGGTACAAGAATCGATGTGCATGTTTTTTTAAACTCCTGTAATTTACGATAATATGTAAAACATCTACTACCAATAGTAAGAGTATGGGGAGAGGATGTGGCCTTACGGCTAGACTGGTCGACCTCGAAGATCGGGAACCAGGTTCGAGTCTAGGGAGGGACGCTCAACATCCTGTGATTCTGGGCAAATCACTTATTCTCCCTGTGCCCAACAGAAATGAATGTGTCAGTCTGCAAGCAACTGGTGCTCATGTGAAGCACTCTGATACCTTCGGGTCAAGTTCGTGCTATATAAAACAAGGGAAGAAAAAATAACCTGCATGTTAGCTAGCCCTGGGTAAGTTCCTACCTGGAATGAAAAGCTGTCGCTATCTGAGTATTGTCTATCTGAATAATGACTGTCTGAACGGACATTTTTTATGAATGCAACATATCAAAAGAAGACTGGACGAATAAATGAAAATAACAACTTTTGTTGTATATGTGCTATTCATCACACAATATAACTGAGTGCACACCAACTAGTTATATTTTAATTGTTTATTTATCAAGTGTTATATAGCACGAACATGACCCTTGCGGGTATCAGAGGGCTTACAATGATCAAGTCAACATGTATAAAACTAACAACACCATCAAGGAGGGACACGGTATGAGAGAATCTTTGAGGGAGAAAACCACAGGTTCCAGGTGGACAACAACAAGCGAAACCAAATAAGAACATAGTCTGCGAGAAAGAAGCATGTGTGCAGGCTAAGGGATAAATCATGTCTTGGAGTATACTTCATGAGGTCGATGGCAAAGATGTGGTCATCAGCATCCTTTTGACTTTTTTCTTGAATGAAACAGTTGAAGGATTCATTCTGATTTCAGGGGGAAGGGAGTTCCAGATTCTAGGGGCCATGCCTGAGAAGGCTCGGTTGTAAGTTTTCTTTTTATAACATTTTGGTGGTTTAAGCAGTAGGGAACTAGGGCCTATACATGTTCTTACGAGACCACACATCTCTGGTTTTTGTGCAAGGAATCTTGGAGTGTTGAAAGGGAGGGCTTTATGGGTCATGCAGACAATTTTCAGATGAATCCTTGCCTCATATGGAAGCCAGTTAAGTGATTTCAGGTCAAGATTGACGTGACTGTTTCTTTTTGATCCTGTATTGAGTCTAGCAGCAGAGTTAAGACAGGCCTTAAGTGGTGCCAGCTTAGCTCTGGGTAGGCTGCAGAGTGTTGCACTCCCATAGTCCATCCTGGGATTCACTAGGGCTTGAACAGCAGCTTTCAGGTCATCCGGGGGGAAGGAAGGGTTTTATTTTTCCTAAGATGCTCATGTGAAAGTTCGCTCCTTTTGGTGGCAGAGCTCATGTGCTCCTGCATGTTCAGATTCTTGTCCAACATTATTCCCAGAGATCTTGCTGACTCTGTAATGTGTGGTAAGTAATTCAGCGAAGTTAGTTGTTTCATCCATTCTGTGATTGCCGGAGAGTGTTTGGATGGGGCTTTGAGAGTATTTAGTTTCAGGGGGAGACTAGTCAGCCAGATTTGTGCTTTTTGTAGAGTTGAGTTTAGAGACCTAATAACTTCAGGGGAAGAGATTTTCAAGTACAGTTGGGTGTCATCTGCGCACATGTGATTGTGGATGTTAGTAAAATTCAACAAATCGGTCAGAGGTTTCATGAATAAGTCAAAGAGAGTGGGTGAGAGAGCCACTAGAGTGGCCTGTGAGGGGTTTGATAGGGACTTATTGACCTTGATGCTTTGAGTTCTGTTCTGGGGAAAAGTGGCAGACCATTTGAGAACGGTCCCCGAGAGTCCCATCCTGCATTTAAGTAGGCCTATGAGGCCAAGGGAGTAGCCAGAAAAAATGAATACACCCCACTTGGACCTATATCTGGGATGACCCTGTAGAGGCCTCTATCTTTTTTTTTCTCTCGCCTTCTACCCCTCTTTCTCTCTTATCTCCTCTTTCCTATCTTCTAACCTTTCTTGTGCCCCAGAAAGATATTTTCTCACTCCACCCATTGTATTTCTTCATGTTTTTGTGTTTGCCTCACTTTTTTACCTCTTCCGTCTCCTTCCAACCTCTGTCATTAAATCAAACCATTCTCTCTATGTCTATCTCTGCATCTCTCAACGCTCTCCCTACTCCATTTGTCTCGCTTTCTCTATTCTCTGGAATTCCTCTGCCCATTTGTTCTCCCTCTCTCCCCCTTTCCCGTCCTGTTGTCCCTGTTGTTCCCTCTCACCCTTCTGCTTCTTATTCACCCCCTCTCTCACCTCCTTTCTCTTGACGTGCTTGTTTCTAGTGTGGACAAAACAATCTGTAATAGTTTCTGTCACTAATTTTACATAAGGGGCCAAACATTAATGCATTTAATAAAAGAAAATTGGATAAAAACTGCACTGAGCCTGAAAAGGGTTGCATTTTCATCTTACAGGCACGTTTGGTATTTTTCATTCACAAAGATCAAAATTAATATAAAAATTATGTGCTTGATAATAAAATTTGACACCTAAAAACCCTGTTCCAATGATTTCTAAGTTGAGTAAAATACATTCAAGTTTATAAAAATTATTATTTTCTGCAGTTCTAGGTCTGATAAGGTTGCCATGACAAAAGCCGGATTTGAATTGATCTAAGAGTCTGAATTACACTTTTCTCACAGAATTTTGCTAGTGTCCGAATCATAGCGAATGGGCGAAAGTTGTTTAGGTCTGAGAGGTCCGCCGTTGTTTTTTTTTTAAAATGGGAGTAGCCTGCCCAGCTTTAAGGAAATAAGGGATCAAGCCTTGGAGAAGTGAGGCATTATTTATCTTGGTCCAAAGGGGGAGTAAGGACATTTTGATCTCACTGAAGACATTCACTAGTAGAAGGTCGCTAAAGTGGTTTGAGGGTTTTTAGTGCTGCTAGGATTTTGAGAATGGCACTTTCATCAAATGTTTTGAATAAGCTTCACGAAGCATTGTTTTTGGGGGAGTGTGCTGGGATACCTGGTGTTTCAGCAATCAGGGGCATGGGGGTGCTACAATAAGGTGTAAGAGAAAGGTGCTCTGTAGCTGACTGCAGTAATTTAGGATCTTTCTTGTTGTTTCATGAAGATGGAGGCAAAATCCTGGCAATTTGGCTGTGGGTTAGAACTTAAGGGGGAATTGTTGGGTTGCAATGGATTTTAGCTTGACCAGTTTGAGCAGTTTTTGTGGACGATTTCTACCTTTACCTAATTGGCTTCTAAAGAAGTTCACCTTCGAGCTTCTAATTTGTTTGTTGTAGATGCTTCTCCGTGATCTCAGGATTTTAAGGTTTTCAGGAGACGACGAGGTTCTCCATGCTCGTCAGCTAGTCCAAACTTACGTCTTTCTGTTTTAAGGTTGCCATTGAACTAAATTTGGAGTCTTTGGTAGACATTCTTTTTAGCTGTAGGGGTGCTATTGAGTCTAAAATGTTCAACATGGAGTTGTTGTAATAGTTTGTGAGGTCGTGGACATCTGCCATATCCAAGGGAGGTGTCAAGATGTTTTTGATGAGGGACGATAGATCATTCCAGTTGATACTCTGCACGCTCCTTTTCCATTGTTGGCATTTCTTTGGTTGACTCTTTCTTGCCAGCACTGATTCTGTGAAGAGCAAGGTGATGCAGTGATAATTTGTTCACTCACAAGGGATGATAGATTCCAGTTGGATGATACTCTTGGCAATGATAATGTCCAGTGTCGTACCCTTGCTATGGGTGGGGCTGTCAGGTTGAGGGCAGATAGGAAGGCTTTCAGGCTGTTGACTGCTTGGTCATTAGGGCCATTCCAGTGGAGGTTGAAATATCCGAGGAAGATGTGGGTACCGCGATTTCCTGCATTGGTTGAGATGGTTTCCATCATTTGTTCTAAAGAAATTATGTTGTCACCTGGTGGGTGGTAGATTGTGTGCAGTTTGCACAATGGACAGTTGTTGCTCAAAATGTCAATGCATAGGTATTCGCACAAGGATATGTCCATTTTATGTGACTGTTTTTGTGAATGCAGGTGATATCTTTGTGAGGTCTGCTTGGTCTATCTAATCTAATGATGTTATGATTAGGTGGCACTAGTAGGTCAAGGGTAGGAGTGGAGTCATCATTTAGCCATGTTTAAGTCAGGATTAGAATGTCTAGCTCATGTGTAAGGATGAGATCTGCTATTTCCTCCACATGTTTCAATGCCGATCTGCAATTGAGTAGCACACATTTCAGATGTGGTTTGGTGTCCACAGAGGATGGCTGAGTGATGGCCACTTGCTTAAGGATCGACTTGATTATGGCTCTGTGATTGTGCCTTGTATATCTGTGTAGGTTTGCAGGGACTGTTTGGATTGGGGCCACACTGATTCTGTTAGTGGAGTATGTAGGATTATATGAGAGGAGGAGGGAGTGAATGTCCCTATCGGAAAGGGGATTCTTCACTCTGAGGGCCGCGAATAGACGTTGAGGTAGGGTATCATTTGCCATTTCTGGTGGCGGAATGCCAAGCCGGTTGAGATCCCATTGTCTGTAGGGTGTGAATTCAGTCTAGTGGGGTAATTAAAATCTAGGGTATGGTTGAGTCTATTCCTCTCAGGCGTTATGTTGTTCTGTCTGTTGATGCTTATGAGGCTTTTTAGATCTGTCTCGAGTTGTTGGAGGTCCTGTGCCATCATGCTATGTCTGGCTTCTAAGGATGTGTGAGAACAGGTGGGCTATGATCAAGTCCATAAGCCCAGAGAAAGGGGGTTGCTAATGCCTGTAGTGCAAGTGTGCACCTGGCCTGGGCAAACCAACAGAGTGGAGGTTGGGTTGCGGATAGGTAGCGACGTGAGACGTTGAGGTAGAGAGCAAGTGAGCGGGTTGGGTAGGAGCACATGGATCTGTTGGTGTAGGGAATTGTTTTTATCAGGGTTTTCAGGCATTGCACAGGCAATTGATTGGGTAATATTTAGGGTCTTGGACGTAGTTGCTGTGTCCCCAGGTGTGTGTTCAGCCGACAAGGGAATTGTCATGGTGAAATGGTTGTTTTTGTGTGTGTGCATCTCTGTGCACATTCCTAAAGAGGTGTTGTAGGTGCTTATTCTAGATTGTTGACTCAAGAGTAGGGTCTCAGGTACCACGTGTGTAGGCTGAGTGGTGCTGTAATGTGTGTGGGGCAAGGGCATCAATAGAGACAGGAGAGCCTTGGGTGGTGGCCTGATCATTACTAGTTATACTTATTTGATGATGGAGAAGGTTTCGTCAAAAGAAATCTGGGTTGTGGTCTGAGAATTGTCAAAGGGGGATGGTTGCATCAGTTTCATAAGTTGGTGAGAGGGCTACCCTGAGTCTGAGCCCATGTGGAATTTTCCAACATGCCACTATCTGAAGTTGATAGAACAAGGCTTCCACCACTGCGCTCTTCTTTTCGTGTAGAATATGAGATCGGTGATTATAGCTCCTTTATTATTGCAGAACTAAGGGTCCGAAATTAGCGTTTCTGGATGAGATTTGAGAAATCTGTGTTTTAGGTTTTTGGATGCATTTTCAGATAGATTAGGATGATAGATAAGTCCAAAGGCTTTGCAGCCTACCTGTTTCAAAATAATGTCTGGAGCTCTAGTGGGTTAGTCCCCATGTCTGAGTGTCGGGAGCTCTGGAAATGTATCTAAATGTTCATAGATAGATATGGTATGGATAAAGGGGTGAGGAAAATGTGAATTATAGCTAATTGTAAATATGTGCAAAAGAAATCTTGCTACATAGGGCTTGTAGAGGTTGAAAAGATAAAATAGGGGATCATCATCAGACCATTGCACAATTGTCATTCCTTTAGAAAGTAGGGGTAAATATGCTGTGGAGCTCAGTCCTTCTTTCCATTCTATAGACTTTGTGGTCTCAGTCCTACCTTAGTTTTAGACAGAGGGTGAGGGGAGCGCCATCTTGGGCTTCAGATTCGGTCGTCATGGTTTAGAAGGGATAACTAGCTCAAAATGGATGTGTAACCTTGTATCTTCTGCCTAATCCGCTCCCAGGATGGTGGCAACCTGGAGTCAGGTATGCGGTGCGTGGGCCAGCTCCCCTTACAGTGTCCAGGCAGCTGGTCAGCCTGTGTACATCACGGTCTCTCTTTGTGTTTAGATGCCCTCACCTGGACTAGAGAGTGCCAGGCCGGCGCCTAGTGGTCTCGGGGATGTCAGGGTGGGCACTATTCGGTAATCTGCGACACGAGCGCAGCAGTACACTCACAGCAGCCCAGCGATCTCCGGGATGGCAGCCTCTAGAGCAGCTGGGCAGGCTGGGTCCTGAGACCTGCCAAAACACATCAACAGTAATGCTTAGCGCAAGCCCATGTTATTGGGTCTCACACGACCAACGGCAAATGACATGAGCAGGCAGGCTGGTCGAGACATGCCAGTGTCCACCACGAGGGTACTGTCTGATCCCCTCACCAACCTCGGGGAAGAGGGTAGGCAGCCTCACAGGCTGACCGGAAGTATGTTAGTAGTACTACAGTAGTACTACTAATGTACTACAAAATTCTATTTACAGACATACATGTGGAGGTTAAGCCAACACCTCTCCTATCTTTTTATTTGCAGAGGTCTCCACCCTGACTGTGGTTCTCCGCACATGTAAGCATATGTTTTAGTAGTAATTGTGGAAGGACAGAGGGCAGTAGCTGGAAAATGGGAAATAAATACAGCTAAAGGGGAGGTGATTAGAACGGTGTAAGGAGGGCTTTATTTAAGACAGAAAGCATAGATGCAGTTAATATTCCTCTGCCTTTGGAATCCAAGATCAATAATTCTTGTCCCACAATACCCCTGTGCCAGGCTTTAAGTCTTTTGTACTTTTAAACATTTTTTACTGGTACGACCTGTAAAGTTGTTTTTACAAATCTCCAATACCTCCAGAATGGTGGTCTGCTTATATTGTGTCGTTTGCAATCTTAATCAATTTCAGTAGCATTTACAAAATAAACATAAACATTCAATGTAAACATATGACATCACCCAATGACCAAACCGAAGTAGCTTTGTCCCACCTTTTTTGAGTGAAGATGCTCTCAACTGCAGTACGGCATTAGTCGACGACACTGATCCACTACTGTTCAATTTTGTCTGCTTTCTGTAAGCAAAGGTGGTGATTGTTAGAAAGGAAATCCCATGCTCTTTCCTTAGATAGTGAGCTGTTGAATTGGAAACAGGATCATCAACATGGAAACAGTGGTTACCTTTAATCAGTCGATATGGCTTTATTAGAAAAGGTCTACTCTCTTATATTAAGGGTTACAAAATGAATTGGACATTGTATTTTGTATAATGTCTTTAGATGATATCTGATTCACTTTGATTCCTTGGAAACCCACACAACCACATGTTGAAGCAGGAGTGCAAAAATAGAGAGATCACTATCTCTTTGCCAAACTTGATAAATGTCTATTTCATTCCAATTCAGCTGAAGTTTGGGGGTATACAAGTAGCCCCCGCTGAATTAAAATAGATCATAAGAAACTTTCAGAAACAATTCACTGACGCACCCCTTCCTCTATAAAAGCTGCAAAGAGGTCTTAGGCTTTACTATTTGTTATATAGATATATTCATCAATGTTCTTAGAAATCAGACCATTGCCAAACTTCTTCACAAAGGAACTACTTCATATGGTCCAACAAAGGTGATCAAGCTTTTAGCTTTTAAAAGAAACTCTTTATTTACACTTCTATTTTGCAACATCCAAATGTTGAACTTCCATTTATTGTTGAGGCAGATGCCTTGGGAATAGTTTTGTTCCAAAGAAATATAACCAATGCTCAGATCCATCCACTGGTCTATTTTTCCCAGAAATGTTCCCCAGCTGAACTGAGTTACACCATTACAAAGAACTGTAGGTAATCAATAGATCATTTAAAGAATGGAGACATGGTTTATTGGAACTCAAGTATACTGTAGACTCAAACATTCAGCAGAAGTATACAACAATCACAGATATTTACAGTTTTTAAACCCCTCTCAGGTTTTGAGATAGCTGAGATGGACATTGCTCTTTTCTGATTATGAATTTTAAATTGTCATTCATTTTAAACCTGACCCATTACACCCCCCCCCCCCCCCCGCTTCTCCCCCCTTCATCTCTATCTCCTCTGTAATGGTAAGTTGGATGCTTTATCGAGACAGAATCAAACTGAAAAGAGAAGTACACTGTTAGTGAACATCTTTTGATTTAGCCAGATGAACCACCCATAGCAAACTTTAATCAATTTTAAAGCTTTGCTAAACAAAGTTTACCCAGAGGTTCAGCCGATCGATATATAATATATATATATAATATAATATAAGCTTTGTAGTTACCTTCTCTGCAACTAAGATGACAAGCTTTGAGTTGGCTCCATGGCCCCCAAGACAGCTGGGTATTCTAGAATGACTTAATCAATTACAGCAGTTAAATGGTATTTTTGATAGCTAAGAGTGTATACAGATGTCACAAAATATGTGCAGACATGTGCTTTCTGTGCTTGGATTAAAAGCCCTCACACCATTCTCATGGGTCTTTCAAGACCAATACTCAATATCCACTGACTTTATCTGTGAGTTGCTTAAGAGTCAAATTTGCACTGCCATTCTTTTAAGTTTAGGGATCTCTTTAAGTAATACAATGTTAAAACATTAATATGGAGAAGATTGGGGGTCAACCTATGATTAATCTTGATGAATTTGGTAACAAAAAAATAATCACTGATGTGACGGTTCATTTAGTTATACTAGTTAAAATAAGAAGAGTTAAATAATGGATTATTTTGGTGTGGCTCAAAATTGGTAGATCCTGTAGGACAGATAGGAAAACAAAATTCTGGTTACTTATTGATTAGTGGTACATAAGGGCTATCTCTTGTTTTCACAGTGATCAGAACCTTGAATTAAAGGCCTATGATTGATGCCACACATATGTGGTCTGTACAAACCGTAAAGCATAAAGCAGGCCAGTTTTAACGCAAACCATTATGAGGTATTATAATTTGTGTAATATTTGATAATTCTAAATTATACACTTCAAGGAAAGATAGGCACACAGCCCGGATTCAGGCTCAACTGCAGTACAGAAACAGCACACATCGCCACCACTGACAATATCTGCATGATCCTTGACAGAGGAGACACAACAGCCCTCATTCTCTTGGAGCTCTCTGAAGCAGTTGATACAATGCTCAGATCCATTCTCATCAGGCACCTGCACAAGATTTGCATCCCAGGACCCGTTCTCCGCTGAATCTGCTCCTTTTTAACTGATTGAACATAAGTTTCCAGCCTGGTACCTTACTCTTTGGAAGCACGCATACTCAAGGTTCAAACATCATCCGCAGACACAACATCAACATCCTAGCCCATGCAGATGACACACAACTCATACTCTACCTCTTTGACAAAATCCCCGAAACAAGAAACAAGTTTATCGCCTGTATGGCCAAGGTCGCTAACTGGATGAAAGCCAACTGTATCAAGATCAACACCAACAAGAAAGATATAGCGATCTTCGACAACAACAACTCACCGTTGGAATCTGGTGGGTGGCCAAATTGAGACCCAGAACCCACACCACGAACCTTGCAATAATCATCGATAGCAAACTGGACATGGTCTCTCAAGTCAACGTCGTCACTGCATCCTGCTACCACATCCTAAAGATGCTGAAGATGGTCGTCAAATGGCTGCCAAGCAGCACTAGAAAGACTCTCACTCACCCTAATCACCAGCAAGTTGGACTAAGGGAACACCCTCTACATCGAGATTACCAAGTAACTCATTAGAAGACTACAGACCATCCAGAAGTTAGCAGCCACACTCATCCTCATCCTCCCACAAAAAACTCACAACACAACACACTTCAGGAAACTACACTGGCTCCAGATACACAAACGTGCTCATTTCAAACTCCTCACACACACATTCAAGCCACCACACAACTCAGGGCCCACCTACCTGAACAGCCTTATCTCCTTCCACCAACCACCCAGATACCTCTGCTCTGCAGGACTCTTACTCGCACACATCTCACGGATTCACAGAACTACATCAGAAAGACAAGCGTTGCCTTACATTGCTCATAAAGAGTGGAACATCCTCCTGCTCTAAATCAGAGCTTCCTCCTCTCTTCTTGAATTCCGCAAGAAGCTGAAGACCTGACTTTTCAATTACCTGGCATACCATAGACAGGGCAAGACACACACACCTGCTCAGGACCAAGATACCCTTGTGGGTGATAGTGCAAATTCACATAACATAACATAACATAACATAGAATCCATGGGCATTGCTTGCAAAGACATTTTCCATCACCACAGAGGTCTCATCATATCTATCCCAGCTGCCTCAGACCCATTCTCTGGGGCGTGGTAAACACAATGGAAACTAGCCACATCTAACGGCTGTTGTCCCAGGTACTTCAGGAACCAGATACTACTGTAAACAAACTGAATGTGAAGAATCTTCTTTTCAGGCTTTGATTCTCAGAAGGTAGTTAGGATAAGCAGTTAAGGCGTATTTTTAAGGGTAGTATAGGTTAGAAACTGAGCTGCTGGTAACAAAAGAATAGCATGTAGAGAAATAATGTATACACTAATAGAATCGGCGGGGAATTAACACTCATGTTTGTGTAATGCGACACATGTGTGGTGACTGCACTTTGCAGGAGAGTCAGAAGGTTCTGATGAGGCATTTGGTAAAGCCTTATTCTAATTGGGCATGCAGCTTACCACTGAAATTCCTGTTTCAGGAAGAACCGGTTAATGGATGGAGCCAGAATACATAGATCACAATAGGGTGGGGATGGAAAGGTTAGAGTGCAAGAGGGCAAGGGGAGCAATCCTGGTGTCAGAGATTGGGGCAGTGACTGAGAAGGAGACTAGAGAGGGGAGCAATGAGAGGTTCTTGAAGTGAACGGGTGACATCATTAGAAGCACTTGGAATTGGAGCAGCAGCTTGCCTTACTTTCCTCATATCATTAAACATCTTCTATTCTAGTCTCTCAGCATTAATGTCTCTTGAACCAAAATGCATTAGAGTCCATCCCTGCGGTAAAACCCTTTCCCGGATAACATGTTCTAAGTGGTTTCAGCCAGCAGAGGGGGATGTGAGTGTCTTGAGGGAAAGGGTTATGCACATTTCACTTTTCTAACTTTAATAACTTCTTGTTTGATGTGCTATTCTCCTGGCTTCTTGAGAAGTCACTTTGTAGTCATGAAGAACAATGGGGCAGATTTACAAGCCCTGTGCGCCACTTTTCCGCTGCCGTTGCGTCACTTTTGTGATGCAGCGGCGGCATAAACCCTGCGCCACGTTGCGCCCTATTTACATCGTGACGCATCTATGGAGATGCGTCATGGTGTAAAGCCCTGCGCCACATGTAACCTGCGTCAGGTTTCATGTGGGCGTTTCTACGCAGGAGGGGGCGTTCCGTCGCAGGAACGCCCCTGAAAAGTGACTCAGTGAAATCTACAAGATTTCACTGAGTCACTTTTCCAACGCTGATGCGTCAAAACCCTGCGCCTGCTTGAAGCAGGCTTAAGGCTTGACGCACCACGTTAGGGATAGGGCAGGTTGAAACAGTGCTGGAGTTGTGTCGCACTTGCGACACAACTTCAGCACTGCGCCAACCTTACACCGGCAGCTGCGTCACGCATCTGCTTGTCCTTGCGCCACGATGCACAGCATTGTAAATGCGGCGAATATGCGGTGGCGCAAGGGCAAACTTGTGTGACGCATCTTCCCTGGTGCATCCCTGCTGATTTGCAGGGATGCGCCAGGGAACATAAATCTGCCCCAAAGCATCTTAAGTCACAGACACCGCTTGATATTTCTTAACTATTATCACTTAGAGACTTTATCCGACGTCCTTCCTCCAGCTCATTAAACCTTCAGAAAGCTTCTGGCCTTGCCCGGAAAAGGATTTCATTTGTTTCCTATAGAACGGATGGTCTCATTCAATCATCTGCAAGAACTCTGCACCAAACGCCACCACCTTCAAAGCCATAAACACAGCTAGAGCCAAATCCACAGAACAAGGTGGAAACAAGGGAGTTGTTTCTAAAAGGTACAGAGTGGTGAGCTACACTGCAATGCCCCTGGGATCCCTCACTCATCCTCCCTTTTAACAGAAAATATAGAAATGGTTTCACAACAATAAAGATATGAAAATTACGCACATAGATTGTTTGCTGAAGGGCGCTGCAATTTGTTTAGTTCTTCTGAGGTGTACAATTGATTGGTTCTAGTGGTTGTTATGTTTGGAGCTGCCTTTTCTAACTATGAGGATTTGAAGCCATTCTAAGTGTTTGTGGCTGTAGTGGGTTTACATATATATTTTTTTCACTTTATTTTCCAGTTTGCGTTGTTTCAGAAGATACATACGTGCAAATCCGTTCACTATTAAGTACAATATCATTGTCGCATTAAGAAAACATAGTCTGTTAGAATTATAATATTGATATGCCTATCACGGCTGGTATGAAGAAATAAGTGATACAATAACATCGTCTCCCCGAAGGCTTCCCTCCGCCCCCAATCACTGCTGCCCCCCAGCACCGCAGACATCCCAACATAGTAAACTTAAATGACCATACATTTAGGACTTGCCATGTCTGTCGAGAGGTACCTGATTCTAGGTGAGCCTAAATGATTGAAGCTTGTTACCCCACTTCCTTCCGGAACAATACCATGCTCCAGTGGAGAGCCGGAGGCCTGACTCAGACCCTCCACATAGGAAGGATATGGGCCCCATATGTCTTTAGGACGGGAAGAACTGGGCATTATGCCGGCATAGATCTCGCTATCAATATTACAGTAGACCAAGCTGCTCAGCCAACCCTGTACTGTAGGTGCGGATTTGCGGCCCCAATGTAGTGCTACCTCTCTCTTTGCCAGTAACAGACCCAGTGATGCGAACCGACTGAACCATTTGGGAAAGTTAACCATGTATCCCAATAGGGCCACTTCCAGAGTTGGTGTAAGGGGCAGGTTAATCATTTGTGTATGCGTTCCCAGTAGGGCAGTAGCTTAGGACATGTCCATGCAAGATGTGCAAAGTCAGCATGAGGTGCCGTGCATTTCTGGCAGTTATGTGGTCTCGATGGATCTATTCTGTGCGCTTTAGCACGGGTGAAGTAAAATCAGTGTAAAAATTTGAAATGAAGAAGTTTATGCTTGCTGTTGAGTGAGACTTCTTTTGTGACTGCACAACACTTGGCCCACTGATCATCAGTTATCGGGCGGCCCAAGTATATCTCCCAGTCGTTGCGGACCTTGTTGTCGTTTACAGGCCTCATACTGGCACATGTTTTAAACAATTTAGAAATTAGATGCGCACTGCTTGTGCTCTCAATTATCATCGTAAGAGGGGGGAACGACTCTGGTTCGATCTGGAAATTAGGCAGTATGGCGCGTAAAGCGGACCGGATGCGACCTAGGACAAATCTATCCATAAAGCCACTGTCTTGGAAACGGGCATCATCCACAAGCGAGCAGATATGTCCCCCTGGATATAAAACGCCCAGTTTTGAAATATCGAATGCAGTCAAGGTGCTCTGTACCAGTCGTTCACCTGATATCGGGAACCAGCGAGCGTTTGGAATGGGTAGGGCAGAAGAATATAATGTTGTGGCGCAGGTCAACCGTCTCAATTTATCCCATGCCCAACTTGTAGTGGAAAGAGTTTGTATGTCAAGGGGGGCCCTAAGGATGCCCTTTGGCAAGACAGTGGATAACCGCTCCGGCAGAACAAATTCAGCATCAGGCCGAAGAAACTGTATCCCAGCGTCTGGATGAAACCATGCATGGGCGTAGCAGCATTGGGCCTCCAAATAGTACAATTGTAGATCTGGGACACCATACCCACCTCTGTCATATGGTAGTGTGAGCATTGGCCACCGAACACGTGCCTGCTTCCCTCTCCAGACCAATCGCGTAAGGTGGGTGCGCAATGTCCTAAAAAAACGTTTTTGATGGGTATGGGGATATTGTTAAATAGGTATAAGAATTTGGGAAGTACCACCATCTTTAGGATCGCCACTTGGCCCACAATCGATAAAGGCAATCGCAGCCATCTTTCCACCTGTGTCTCAAGTGTGCAAATAGCCTGCCCATAATTTAAACGGATGATCTGTGCACGATTCAAGTGGGTATTCGCACTCCCATGGCATCGTGCTCAAAGTTAAAGGAAAAATTATTGAATTGTGCCAATTGATGCCTAGTCCAGAGAAACGGCCGAATCTGAGAATTTCTTTGATGAGCGGTTCTAAATTTACTTGGGGTTCCCTGACATAGAGGATTGTGTCATCGGCGTAGAGCAAGACCAGGAGAGGGCCAGTGTTGAATTGTAACCCCCGCTGCAAATGTCGCTCATGAAAATGGCGAATTAACGGATCCATGGCCAGGATGAACAATAGAAGGGACAGCCCTGGCGGGTACTGTGGGAAAGCTTGAAGGGTCGGGAAAGCGTGCCGTTCAAGCGAAGTCTCGCCATGTGTTTGCTGTATAATAATGCGGTGGTAGCAATAAATCCCAAGGGCATGCCTATACGGTGAATCACTGAAATAAAAAAAGGGCACTCCAAGGAGTCGAAGGCCTTCTCCAAGTCTAGAAGGATTGCAGCTGCAGGGACCTCAGAATTAATCCTGTGGAGGAATGCAAAAAGTGTCCGGAGTTTAAGCGAGGTGGACCGGTGGGGGACGAAGCCAGACTGGGCCGAAGATATTATAAACTCCATTAATTGGGACAGGCGATTGGCGATGACCTTGGCTAAGATTTTTAAGTCCAAATTTAGGAGGGACAGAGGTCTGTATGATCCGCACAGTGTTGGATCTTTACCAGGTTTGGGGAGTAGGATAAAAACTGCCTCGTGACGTGTGGGGGGAAGCATTTGTTTCTCTAGGGCCTCCGCATAAACCTCGATCAACTGCAGTGTGAGCAGGTCCTTATATTGCTTATAGAAGTCTCCTGTGAAGCCATCTAATCCAGGGGCTGAAGAGCCGCGGAGGGTGTCGATGGCTCCAAGTACGTCTGCAACGGAAATGAGTGCTGCTAAAAAATCTTGCATATGTTTTTCGAGGTATACTAGTGCAATCTCGGACAGACGTTATGTTATGTTATGTTAAAAACTTTTATATAGCGCACGTACACCAAACTGTTTCATGGCGCTGATAAGGCAGAAAGAAGGTGGAGGGAAACTTAGATTAAATAGATAGTCTTTTGTGTCCCGCGTGGTCACTCCCTAGTTTAGTGGTGTATAGCGCCGAGAAATAGTCCAGAAATTCATTAAGAATTTCCGATGTGGAGGTGAGAGTTTGATTAGTAGCAGAGTACACTTCGGTGATGTAGGCCTTGCTGTATGGTGGCCTCAGCATCTGAGCCAGCACCCTACCAGGCCGTTCACCCTCTCCGTATCGCCAAGCTGTCTGGTATTTGCCTAAATACAATATCACCCGGTCTGCAGTTTCCCTGTATTCAGCCAGAAGGGCCAGGCGTTGCCCCTCTGCAGTAGAGTTTAATGAATGAAGAGTAGCACCATCTATTGCCGCGAGGTCACGCTCAATGCCTGATAACGTGTTACGGAGATCTTTGAGTACCCCAGCATGTTTGGCAATACAAACGCCCCTGATGACTGCCTTAAACCCCTCCCATGGGACTGCCCAGGAGTCTACTGACCCGGTGTTAATGGCGAAGTAATCCTCAATAGGTTCGCGTATTTCCGCCTTAAAAAGTCATTATTTAGGGTGTGGCTCGGGAAGCGCCAATGTCGTTCAAATCCCTCAAGGCGAGGGACTTTCAGGTGCAGCAGTACCAGCGAGTGATCGGAGTATGTCTGAGGAAGAGTCTCAAGTGTTCGGAACCAACTGGAAACGTCCGGGGAAATTAGCCAAAAATCTATTCTAGTCCGGGTGTTGTGCTGGCTGGAGTAATGTGTGTAGTCTGTAAGGGTAGGATTGCACTCACGCCAAATATCTAGAAGCGATAACTGTTCACAGAGTTCTAATAGGGCGGGGCGCGCACATGGTTTAGTGTCGGGAGATGCAGAAGTGCTGTCCAAACTGGGGTCAAAGAGCAAGTAAAAATCCCCACCCACCAATAGTAACTGTGGCTTTAACTTCACCTGCTGGACGTTCAATGTGTGAAAAAGTGGAATCAGTGTTCGGTGCATACACGCACACCTGGGCAGCGCTGTAACCCATCAGAGATCCCGTGACAATGATGTATTTACCCTGGCCATCCCGCACAACAGAGCTAAGACTAAAGGGGACCCTTTTATGGATAATGGATAAGATTGGCCGTACCCCTGGCATAGTTGCTAAAATTGGCAAAGTATCTATGTGCACCCCATCTAGCACCAAAGACTGCAGCGTCTGTTCTGGGCAGGTGTGTTTCCTGCAAGTAGGTGATGTCCACATTATGCTGCAGTAGAGAGTGGACCACCTGCCTTCTCTTGAGATTGTCATTGAGACCTCTTACATTCCAGGACACCAGGGACAGGTCAGAAGAACATGTCAAACTTAGAAAAGTAGCAACAAAGAAAAAGAATTTGGGACAGTGAACATATCTGCAAACAACAAGAAAACGTATAGGCAATCACGATCAACCCCCTCCCCCCCCACCCAGCCTTAGCCCAACCAGAGCAAGGCCAATCCCAAATGAAAGGCATAACTTGAAGTACCAATTGACTTTATACTTAAATGACGATCCCCAAGAACGGTACCCCAGTACGAGCAAGAACAAACCCAAGGGATACACCATGGGGGGTGGCAACGCAAGGGCAATCAACCAGCTATTTGAAACAGCATAACAGGATGAATAACATTATCCCAGAAAAGTCTTGCAGCAGCGAAACAGGAGAAGTGCAGCAATGCTAACCAGTGCTGGAGCCAGAGAAGAGATCTGCACTAGCATCCGAGCCACTATGTGGGGGAGAGGGCCCCCCTCCACCCGCCGAGGTCTGATTGTTATTTTGTTTGTACACCCTGCAGAATTCCTGGACCTCAGTAGGAGTGTCAAAAATGCGAGCCCTGCCTCCCACATCCACTCTCAATCTGGCGGGGTAAATCATACCGTATTTTAAACCCAGGTTCCTGAGGGTGGCCTTAACCCCATTGTATTTACGACGGGCATCCTGCACCATTACAGTGAAGTCTGGATAAAAGGACAATTTATAACCCTGCTAAACAATGGGGCATATCAGCAACAACCGGCGATAATTATCGCTAAGCACACTTAGCGCTAGGATAATTATCGCCGGCTAGCGTGGATTTTTATCGCTGAGATAGCGTGCTATTAGCAACGCTTATCTCAAAAGCGATAAAAATCCTCACGCTAACTGGCTAACGTGAGATTATCGCTGGAAACCCAGCGATTATCCCACAAAGTTTGGCGATAGCTTGCTGATAGGGCCTCACATACTTAGCCATGATATCCACCTTACATAGGATATCATGGCTAAGTCAGTTTCAAAGCAGGCGTAAGGAAAGTAGCGATAACAGAGGTTATCGCTACTTTTCTTGTCGCTATGCTGCTACAAGGAGAAATGTTGCTTAGCGACATTTCTCCCGTTATCCTGGGGAGGAACGCCCACATTGCAAAGATGGGCGTTAGGAATTCAGGCGCTAAGGCAAGGTTCCACGCGATAGTGTGACCTTGCTGATGTAGCGATAAAATTATCGCCGCTTTTCGGACGAAAACGGCCGCAAAAGCGGCAATAATTTTATATCGCCACCTTGTAGATGTGCCCCAATGTCTCCATGTTCTCTAGCATGTCTCAGGGCAGAGTCTCAGTCACGAAAGTTCATGATACGTGCAATGATGGGTCTGGGTGGGAGTCCAGGATTCGGCAGAGGCCCTAATGATCTGTGCGCTCTCTCTACCACAAAGCCGGAGGTGAATGACTCCTTGCCGAATAGATCAGATGACAGAGTCTCAACAAAAAGGTCCATGCGGCCATTGGCGGCAGTCTCCGGGACCCCCAGGATACGGATGTTGTTGCACTGACTGGGCGCTTCGAGGTCTTCATTTTTGATTGGCACATCTTTGAGGATACGCTCGACAAGCTCTAATGGATTGAGCAGTTCCATCCTCAATGTACGAGATACATGCCTCTGCCACATCGAGTCTTCTGTCGTGCATCTGGATCTTGGCCCCTAAGCTTGCAAGATTTTTGTCAAGCAGATGTAATGGACTGTCAAGGGCCTTGAAGCCAGCCTCATCTCCTGGAGCATGGAGGTGGACACAGAAGGGGAGTCAGCTGTGTGTGCCGTGCCTTGTGCGCTTTCCGCCATGCTGGTACTTTCCAACGGGGCCCTGTCTACAAGCTTTTCAAAGGGGAGGGTCTTTTGTTTGGGATCTTTGTGGCCCATACCACGGAGAAGCAGAACAGATAACAAAGTGGAACAGCAGACTTCCAGATAGTACTACGGGAACACTGTGCCAGGCTAACACGCAATTACCAATCAGTGAAGGAAGCAGAGCAAAGGTGTAGGGCTCCAAGGGAAGGAGCTGTGTCTTCAAACCAGCCAACTACAATGTGATAGTTTGTGTGTTGTGTCTTCAAATGATTGATTGATTAATTGATTGATTGATTGATTGATTGATTGATTGATTGATTGATTGATTGATTGATTGATTGATTGATAGGAGATTTGTAATGCGCTACTTTGCCCAAGGGCGTCAAGGCGCAACTGATGGAAACAATCAGCCAATTCGCAAGAAAAGGGACATTAGGGATAGGCTTCAGAGAAGAGCAAAGTTTTAAGTGCACGACGAAACAGAATAAGAGAATCCTGATTCCTACGATCAGGGGGAAGCTCGTTCCAAAGTCTGGGGGCAAGGGCGAAGAAAGCCCTGCCTCCCCACCTTGCTTTCGCAACGCGGGGGACGGTTAACAACTTCAGACTGGTGGATCGCAGGGCCCTGCCTGGGGTGTAATAGGACAACAGAGACCTAATGCCCTCTGCCCCTGCATCGTGAAGAGCCCGATGGATAAGGATCAGGGTTTTAAATTTTATCCTGGCATACACCGGTAGCCAGTGAAGATGTTTCCTGATCGTGGTTCCAGAGGAGCGTCTAGGGGCATTAGCAACGAACCTTGCTGCCGCGTTCTGAACCACTTGCATCCGATGGACCAGTTTATTACTCATCCCGAGATAGAGGGCATTACAATAGTCCAAGCGCGAAGATAAAAGGGCAACCGAGACTTGTTTCCGGGCGTCGGGCGTGAGGTAATGGGTGAGCTTTCTCAACACCCTTAAGACCCCACAGCAGGTGGAAACGGTCCTATTCACCTGCTTGTCAAAGGTAAGTGAGGTGTCGAATAGGACTCCCAAATTGCGGGCAACGAGGGATGGCTGGGGGCAGACTCCCAGAATCGATGGCCACCAGTCGGCTGACCAAACCTCCTTGTTGCTCCCGAACACCAGGATCTCCGTCTTTTCCCCATTCAACTTTAGGAAGCTTGATGTCATCCAGCCTGCCACGGCCTCCATACAGTTCCTAAAGTTTAGGGCTGTAGATCCGACAGATTGTGACAGGGAGACCATGATTTGGGTGTCGTCGGCGTACGAGAGTACTTCCAGTCCAAAGGATCTAAAAAGCCTGGCAAGTGGGGCCACATAAACTTTGAAAAGAGTCGGGCTCAGAGAGGAGCCCTGAGGGACCCCACAGTGCAAGGGCTTGGCGGTGGAGAGGAAGTCACCCAATTTAACCCTTTGCTCCCTGTTGTTAAGGAAGGAGGTAAGAAGACTGAGAGCCAGACCCTCCACCCCCATCTCACTGAGACGGGAGGCCAACAATGCGATAGTTTGTGTGTGCAGGTAGTAAGTGATCAGAAACCAGTGCCTTGATCCAGCGAGGAAGTCCATGCGGGCCCGCACTAGCCTGACCGCTGCGGCCTCTCTGTAAAGCCGAAGATCACCTTATGGATTGGGAGCCCAAGGTGGATGTTTGCAGTAGTCTCTAGCCGATGCACTGGCTCAGCGATGTCCCAGTGAGCGCTGGCCCAGGCTCCGTGTGCCGGGAGGAGGGAGCCCGGCAAAGCAGCGTGTAATTTCTCAGCTGCGTACCAGCATCAGCAAACGCTGCAGGGGACCAGCAATATAGCAGAAGGCATGCCCCCGGGGTTCAGGCTTCAATGCCCACGGCTGTTTCACGTGTCATTTTGAGGCCGGGGGTGTCCAGAAACAGTCCGATGCCCCACTTAATATGTATGTTAGGAGCCGGTTGGGTATAGCTCTACTTCGCAGGACTGATGGGCACAGTGGGCGGCGGGCCCTCACCAGCCTGTCCCCCCGTCTCGTGCCCGAACGCGCCCGTGTGAGCGCCGTTTAAACTTACAGGCAGGCCCTGTCCCCGCTGTGTCCAGGATTTTAAGGGGCACAAGCCGCCAAGATCCGGAGAAGCCAGACATGGCCGCTCCTGTCCCAAGCACTACGGAGTCAGGGGGAGATGCACCGCCACCCTGCTACCCCTGGCCACTCACCGCCATTACAGGCCCGGATCTTCCCTCAGTATTCCGCCGCGTCTCAGATTCTTCCGGCCTGCCAGAGCGCTGATGGCGCAGGATCGCACCACCTCTCAGCCTCTCCCGGAGCCGTATCTCAATTGTGGGGGCACCCCACCTTCTCGTGCTCAGTCCATCCGGAGCAGGATGTGTTCCGCACTCTGGCGCTGCGTGTCACGGGGCATTGTTTTGGCTGGAATCAGGGGGAAAACGTTGATGAGCAGGAGTGCCCGGCGGAGCTTCAACACCAGGCAGCCATCTTAGTCGCCGGTTTGGCCACGCCCCTTAGTGGGTTTAATTTAACTTTTTCACAATGGACACGTCATTTAATGAAAGGATATCATTTGCCAGTATAACTTGGAAGGATGCACCAATGAGGGAGGAAACACTTAGCCAACTGTATGATATGGTGTTGTATTGTGCATATGATGGTGAGAGGTACGGTGTCTAATGTCTACTGTTGTAAGTAAATATCTTAGTGTGGATTTATCTGGATGCACTACTCATCTTGCAACTGCTGAAACATCTGGATGGCTTGCAGCTGAATGACTGCCCCAGGAGTTGTCTCCTCACCCACTGGCATGTGATGGAACTCCACAATGCAATGCCTTGAAGGGAGACAACAATAGACTGGGTAGCTGGAACCAGGCTGAGCCAGGAAGAGGATGGGAGACTCTACGTTAACACCCCCACCACCACTCTCTGAGCATCAGATCATGAGGGCCTTTCAAGTAGACGCAACAGAAGGGAGTAAGTGGTGGAAAAGGTCACATAAGGATATCTATAACTAAAGCATCTACCCACTAAGCTATCTCAATTAAGACTGCAAATGTGAGATCAAACATTGCAGGCAAAGCTCTGGTGCATGTACATTAACCATCCAGGCTATTTTATGAGGACTATAACTGTGACCATTGATTTGACCGGTATTTTCCAGCCAAGTCGGGTATGCAATTGTTAGTCCAGCAATTGTGTTGACCATGTGCCCCGATTGGTCAGACCATTCATTCTTTATAGCACTTCAAATTATATAACATGAAGCGCTTTAAGAACTAATCATTGGGAAGCTAATGAGCTGCCAGTGCACTGTGTCTCTTTGCAACGCTGTTCTCAGAGTGGGTATGTGGCACTGCCACAAACACTGGCCCCGTTACCCACTGTCATACTGTAGAGACGGACGGGTGACAGTCCAGCAGAGCTTAAGGGGAGTGGGTGGTGCAGCTCATGTGCTTTGTAGACTCAGCCTGAGCCTGGTGGTGAGCAAAGCTGGATATGGAACATGGCGCTCAGATCTTATATCTGAGACTTCTCAACCGCATGAAGGGTTTCAGGTAGAGAAGATAAGAGCCGAGTTCAAAAGCTGAAGAGTTGTGTCCCCACTGTACAAGCACCGCACACAAGGCCTGAAGGGGGTGTGAGGCTCCCACACCGAGTTCAGACCAGTGTGGTCGTCATCCCAGGCAGACAAGTGAGATGAATAATGTGGGGGTCTCCAAAAGGGGCACTGGCAAAGAAGTGTAACTAGGAAACTTTTTCAAGAGGATTGGCCCAGCTAATTAGGTGTGTGGCTTAAAACATCAAAACTAAAATCATTTGCTTTACAAAGCATGACACTGAGTCAGTACTGAGGTGCCTCTCTGCGACTTGTATTTTATTGCACCCACACATATAACATAACAGACATACATGTAAAATAAAAGCCAGAGCCACTGGCTTAGCCAAATATTCTTAGCAGCATCAACTAAACTAGTAAATGTTTCAATTCTGGAAATCTGAGACAGAATTAGACATTGTCAGGATCTGTGGAAATAGAGCTGGTCTTCCGAGAGTCACAATCACTGCGATTCCGTTTCATGCCACTTTCTTCTGCTGTAATCTTTCCTAAATACTCCACCTGCCAATCTCACACATCATCATTGTCCTCTTCCCACAGCCTTCTCACTCTCTTCCTCTGCAGGTAGTTTTATCGGTTTCCTCGCTTCACCATCCCCCACAAACTGAACCCCCATAAATCTGCTATATTTTCCTTTGGTGCTCTCAATAGTTTCACTGCTGTATACCAGCTGCACACCCTTTGCCATATATGTCGCCGTTGTTACGTGTGCTGTGCAGAGAGGCTAAGGATGGCATGTGCATGAACCCTGAACACCTTTGTGACACACTGACAAGCACACTGATCTCAGACTCATCTCCAGATCTGACTTGTGTCCCGTCGTAAACACCCATCTACAACCAGGACTCGCCCAGGCGCGGAGAGGCCACTCACTTCACAGAAGAGTCATATGTTGCATGAAAAACCTACAGAAACACAACTTATGAAATACAACACTCTTGACAGATGCAAGATTAAGTGATAATGCAATGTAAACAGGGACTTGATTGCTGTTATGGATTAGCTCACTGTTTCTAGTCATTCTTTGGAATGTGAGCATTGTTTTTGCCTCTCAAGGACATGAATTTAGGACCTAATAGGGATCAACTACAAAGTTTGTGATTGCTGTCCCATCTGAGACCTGGCAGGGCCTCACCCACTTAAAGCCATGCAGGCGGCACAGTGATGTGGAGTGAATGACAGGCGGGGTTCAATCAAGGCCATGCCCTCGCCGCTGCCGGCGCATCCCTCAGCTCTCTGCGGGTCACTCTGCAATCCCAGGCCTAGCCTTAGAGGTGGGCGAGCTACTGAGATCTCAAGCCAGACGCCTGGCTCATCCGGAGGTCCTCTTGGACTCTTGGCCTTCATGCGGGGTCTCCGTGCCTCCAGGCTCTCGCCTCATGCGCTACAATTAACGACAAAGCAGGGACTCCTGATGTAAATTGGGTGAAAGAAAGAGATAGCAATCTAGTAGCTGAATTGCACTGCGTGAAACTAGAAAGACTGGGATCAATTCCAGCTTTCTGCTTAAACAAGTTGTGTGATCCTAGGAAAAAAATGCATTTCACCCATCTTCCCTTTCATCCATTCCCACAAAGGAGACTGTCTTCAAATGCATGAGTTTTTAACAAGTTCACTGTACAGAAATCCTCTTGTCTTTGATTTGACAGACTATGATGTTGCTCGATCTGTCACAAGAATCGAGGTCCCCATCCAGGGTTAGTCACATAAAGCGATGATGCTGGTCACAGTGTTTTGTGGCTCAGGAGACTTCAACAAACCTTTCACCTGAGTCACTAGAGAGTGCAGTCTGCTGACCCCATTCATGTAAAGTTCCGCTTTAATGTGAGTTCCAGACCCCTGCACTGACATTCGAAGTGCATGTTGAGTGAGTGTATGTGCCGTTCATGTGTAGCACGTGTGGTACTTGGACTCCACATGTGGTGAGAGCCATAAAGTTGAGAGTTGGGACCAGTGGAATAGATTTTTGGATGGCCCCTGGTTTAGCATGGCACACCATGGTGGGTGTATGCATCATTCCCAAACAGTGGAAGTGTATTGCCTGCATTCCTCAAACTAGAGTGGAAATCTAGACTCTGCAGTGATGAAGGACGGAGACAGCTCAATCCCTAGAAATTCCATGGGGTCCTCCAAGAAAACGCTGACTGCCATAGGGGGCACAGCCAAGAGCTGACTCGTGCTCCCGGCCTCCATGAGCAGTTCTTGTGGCAAACTGTGCCAAGACATTCAACTAAACACCAACTTCATCTGAGCCAGCATCCCTGCTTTTGACTGAAAGACTGGCACTGATGCCCGTCCAAAGACAGATAGACTGAATACACATGGGGAATCTGCTGTATGAACCAAGGAATTGACCATGTGAAGTCGCAGTGTCATGAACTGTTGAACTGATCTACGCATCAACCAGTGGGGCCATCCAGAATAAACTGCACGGCTGCCTACTCCGTGCCTGCGCCCATCCTTCACACAAGAGACCACAGACATTAGAAGACCTCACTGGACGTCCCTGAAGTTCATGCAGGAAATTGCAATCCTGCTGCTCTGTCCCCATTTGTTCTGTGGAGTATGACGTGTATTGAAAGCACAATCTTTTTACTAGTATAAGGTTTGGGCTGGACAATGCATTATTGTGCCTGTTTAGATGTTGAGCACTGAGCCCTTGACACCCAAACTACTTCCCTGAGAAGGCGGTGACTACTTGCCCTCGCCTCCCTGAGAAGCCTGTGACTGCTCGCTTCCCTGAGAAGTCTGTGACTGCTCACCAATGCCTCCCTGAAAAGCCTGTGACTGCTCGCCCTCACCTCTCTGAGAAGCCTGAGACTGCTCGCCCTCGTCTCCCTGAGAAGCCTGTGACTGATCGTTTCCCTGAGAAGCCTGTGGCTGCACGCCCTCGTCTCCCTGAGAAGCCTGTGACTGCTTGCCCTCACCTCCCTGAGAAACCTCTGACTGCTCACCCTCGCCTCCCTGAGCAGCCTGTGACTGCTCGCTTCCCTGAGAAGCCTGTTACTGCTCACCCACGCCTCCCTGAGAAGCCTGTGACTGCTCGCCCTTACCTCTCTGAGAAGCCAGAGACTGCTCGCCCTCGCCTCCTTGAGAAGCCTGTGACTGCTTGCCCTCACTTCCCTGAGAAGCCTGTGACAGCTCGCTCTCGCCTTCCTGAGAAGCCTCTGACTGCTCGCTTCCCTGAGAACCCTGTGACTGCTCACCCACGCCTCCCTGAGAAGCCTGTGACTGCTCGCCCTCACCTCCCTGAGAAGCCTCTGACTGCTCTCCCTCGTCTGTCTGAGAAACCTGTGACTGCTTGCCCTCACTTCCCTGACAAGCCTGTGACTGCTCACCCTCACCTCTCTGAGAAGCCTGTGACTGCTTGCTCTTGCCTACCCGAGAAGATTGTGACTGCTCGCCCTAATCTTCCTGAGAAGCCTGTGACTGCTCGCCCTCATCTCCTTGAAAAGCCTGTGACTGCTTGCCCTCGTCTCCCTGGGAAGCCTGTGATGGCTCACCCTCGTCTCCCTGAGAAGCCTGTGACTGCTCGCCCTCGCCTCTCAGAGAAGCCAGTGACTGCTCGCCCTTGCCTCTTTGAGAAGCCTGTGACGGCTCTCCCTCACCTCTCTGCGAAGCCTACAACTGCTCGCCCTCGCCTACCTGAGAAGCCTGTGATGGCTCGCCTCGCCTCCCTGAGAAGCCTGTGATGACTCGCCCTCGTCTCCCTGGGAAGCATGTGACGGCTCGCACTCACCACTCTGGGAAGCCTACAACTGTTCGCCCTCACCTACCTGAGGAGCCACTGATGGCTCGCCTCACCTCCCTGAAAAGTCTGTGACGGCACTCCCTTGCCTCTCTGAGAAGCCTATGACTGCTCGCCCTCACCTCACTGAGAAGCCTACAACTGCTCGCTCTCGCCTCCCTGAGAAGCCTCTGACTGCTCGCTTCCCTGAGAACCCTGTGACTGCTCACCCACGCCTCCCTGAGAAGCCTGTGACTGCTCGCCCTCACCTCTCTGAGAAGCCTGTGACTGCTCGCCCTCGCCTGCCTGAGAAGCCTCTGACTGCTCATCCTCGTCTGCCTGAGAAGCCTGTGACTGCTTGCCCTCACTTCCCTGAGAAGCCTGTGACTGCTCACCCTCACCTCTCTGAGAAGCCTGTGACAGCTTGCCCTCGCCTACCCGAGAAGCTTGTGACTGCTCACCCTCATCTTCCTGAGAAGCCTGTGACTGCTTGCCCTCATCTCCTTATAAAGCCTGTGACTGCTCGCCCTCGTCTCCCTAGGAAGCCTGTGACAGCTCACCCTCGTCTCCCTGAGAAGCCTGTGACTGCTCACCCTCGCCTCTCTGAGAAGCCAGTGACTGCTCGCCCTCACCTCCTTGAGAAGCCTGTGACGGCTCTCCCTCACCTCTCTGAGAAGCCTACAACTGCTCGCACTCGCCTACCTGAGAAGCCTGTGACGGCTCACCTCGCCTTCCTGAGAAGCCTGTGATGACTCGCCCTCATCTCTCTGGGAAGCGTGTGACGGCTCGCACTCACCTCTCTGAGAAGCCTACAACTGCTCGCCCTCGCCTACCTGAGGAGCCACTGATGGCTCACCTCGCCTCCCTGAAAAGTCTGTGACGGCACTCCCTTGCCTCTCTGAGAAGCCTACGACTGCTTGCCCTCGCCTCCCTGAGAAGCCTAAAACTGCTCGCTCTCACCTCCCTGAGAAGCCTGTGACTGCTCGCTTCCCTGAGAACCCTGTGACTGCTCACCCATGCCTCCCTGAGAAGCCTGTGACTGCTCGCCCTCACCTCTCTGAGAAGCCTCTGACTGCTTGCCCTCGCCTCCCTGAGAAGCCTCTGACTGCTCGCCCTCGTCTGCCTGAGAAGCCTGTGACTGCTTGCCCTCATTTTCCTGACAAGCCTGTGACTGCTCACCCTCACCTCTCTGAGAAGCCTGTGACTGCTTGCCCTCACCTACCCAAGAAGCTTATGACTGCTCGCCCTCCTCTTCCTGAGAAGCCTGTGACTGCTCTCCCTCATCTCCTTGCAAAGCCTGTGACTGCTCGCCCTCGTCTCCCTGAGAAGCCTGTGACTGCTCGTCCTTGCCTCTCTCAGAAGCCAGTGACTGCTCGTCCTTGCCTCCTTGAGAAGCCTGTGACGGCTCTCCCTCACCTCTCTGAGAAGCCTACAACTGCTCGCCCTCGCCTACCTGAGAAGCCTGTGACGGCTCGCCTCACCTCCCTGAGAAGCCTGTGATGACTCGCCCTCGTCTCCCTGGGAAGTGTGTGACGGCTCGCACTCACCTCTTTGAGAAGCCTACAACTGCTCGCCCTCGCCTACCTGAGGAGCCACTGATGGCTCACCTCGCATCCCTGAAAAGTCTGTGACGGCACTCCCTTGCCCCTCTGAGGAGCCTATGACTGCTCGCCCTCGCCTCCCTGAGAAGCCTACAACTGCTCGCCCTCGCCTCCCTGAGAAGCCTGTGATGGCTCGCCTCGTCTCCTTGAGAAGCCTGTGATGGCTCGCCTCACCTCCCTGAGAAGTCTTTGATGGCTCGCCCTCGTCTCCCTGATAAGCGTGTGACGGCTCACCCTCACCTCTCTGAGAAGCCTATGACTGCTCGCCCTCGCCTCCCTGAGAAGCCTGTGACGGCTCGCCTCGCCTCCCTGAGAAACCTGTGATGGCTCGCTCTCGTCTCCCTGAGAAGCCTGTGACAGCACGCCCTTGCCTCCTTGAAAAGTCTGTGACGGCTCTCCCTCACCTCTCTGAGAAGCCTACGACTGCTCGCCCTCGCCTCCCTGAGAAGCCACTGAAGGCTCGCCTCGCCTCCCTGAGAAGCCTGTGATGGCTCGCCCTCGCTTCCCTGAGAGTCAAGTGCGAAAGGTTTGTACTTGGACTAGTTTTCAGAGCCACAGTTGGACAGACCCTGGGACATCAGAGGGAAACATCCCTAAGCCTCCACAGTTGAGCCCTAGCAATCCACATCTGCCCAGTGCCCCCCTCCCGACCTGAACGGGGTTAGACACGTTTGTACCAATCTTAAATCGAGGGGTGCTGAAGATGAATCTAAAGTAATCTAATTTCTACGCAAAGTATCAGAAACAAATGAATAAACGTATGATTCTCCCGTCGCTGTTCCTACTCAACTGCTCGCACCTATCCCTAAATCTGCAGTGGTAAGAGTAGGGGTGGCGAACCACGCCTGCAAATCTACAACTGCCTACATTCCTGGGCACCGGCATACTGCAAGGGATTCTGGGAATCCTTAGAAATGATTCAAATAATGGAGATCGTAGGCAGGGGCCTCTGACACATGGATGTTTTTTTTGTGAACAGGGGGCCCTGAAACTGGCATGAGAGTATGGGGGTCCGAGAGTCTGAGAACATGCAAGGGCAATAAAGATGTAAAGATGAAGCAGGGATGGGAGGTGTAAAATGCACTATAGGAAAAAAAATAAGAGGACACCAAAGAGGGAAGGAGAGAAACAAATGTGAGATTAAATCATTAGCATACCTGTGCATGAGCACAAGAAAAGTCAGCGTTTGGCATCTGGGCTGGCCCCCCGCCGGTGCTCGGCAACTGCAAATCTATGAAATATTTCCATTTCTTGGAGCCCTGGGGTGGACCACAGAAACCTGGGGAAGATTAGTGGGGGCAGAGCTCCCCCTGGTGTGGAGTAAGGAGGGCCTTCCTCTGTTTACCTGTGATCACTACAAGGTATTATTGACTTTACCAAGACTCTTTGCAGCGCGAGCAGAAAGATCTCAAATAAAGGGCTTAATACTGAACTGCGCCCCGAAGCCCCGCAGGTTAATGATGAAATGCCTGAACGAGGCAATCCTCTGTCTGCCTCCTGAATGCCACGGAGATTGCTTCCCCGAGGCTCAGAGCTAGAAGAAGATTACAACAGGCTCGGTGACCCCTGAAAAGGCTCTTTTCAATTCTCCTGATCCCCTGATAGTCGGTATTTGAAGAACAATACCGCACTGCGGTCACAGTCACCCAGATAAATCCCACTTCGGAAGCTAGAAGCGGTGTCAGAGGCAGAGGATCACACAAGGAGTCGGACAGGTCACGGTGGCCATGACCCAGGCTTCCAGTGGAAGCCATCGCGCATTAATGACGGCGGGGGCACCGGATGGAGGCGCCTGCGGTGCTCACAGGGCAGACGCTGTGTCCCGGGGAGAGATGATGGAGTTTAGAGACGGCTGTAACGTCGGGCCTCAGGCCCACATTATGCTAAGAAGTGAGAGACGGACACCAGGGTCTATGGTACAGTAACTGGCCACGAGCACGTGCACCCGGGCCTTTTTATTAGCGGGGCCACGTCACTCGTGACACCCGTGATGGATGGGTGTCGGGTGCAGTGTGTCCAGCCCTCGAGGGAGTGGCTGGGATTACAGCTTCCTGCGAACCACTAGAATGTGTCTCGCAGGACACTACATTCCTCCCCAACTTTATTGAAGGACAAATAAAAGTGTCAGTCCAACCTGTGGGGAAGAACAAACGGTTAGTTAAATACCACAGGGTCCATCCGGCTCTCGAGTCAGGTGGCAGGACATCAGACATGGGCTGGTGAACTTGGCTAGCATCAGGACCTTCTCCGCAGACACCCGTACTTTAACCTGAAGGACTCAGGACACTGCTGGCTTGGAGACGTCCTTTGCATGCCGTCCGTTCGCTGACAGTGGCATGTCTTGCATGGCTCCCTCTTGGCTGACGTCCGTGATGGTCTGTGGTGAGATCTAACAGTTCTTTTGGTGGGCTGCGTCATGACCATGGATGAAGTCTAACGTGAGAGTTCACGGAGGTGTTGCTGGACCGTCTGTCCCTGTGGAACTACTTGGCTGTGACCGGTGCCCTGTCGGTGGGGCAATGTCTCTTTTCGCTCTCCCGCCTGGGGAGGCCCGTCATCGGGGTTGCTGCGGGACTATAGGAAGGCTGCACCGGAGCCGCTGCTTGGGTGCCATCTGGTGGCAGCTGCAGGACTGCCGAGGAGCCGTTGCTTGGTCGCACGCACAACCCTCACGGGTGGATGATTGTTGGTCAAGACTTGCACTCGCTGCCACGGTTCCGGTGTAGGCCCAGTTCACAGGTGGTTGCTGGTTCCCTTTAGTCGGCTTGTGTGGCAACGGTTTCGGACTCCAGTCCATCGGTACTCGGGAAGTGGTGTTTGACGCATGTGCTGATGACTGGCGTGGTGATGGCTACCAGCTATGTGGTGATCGGAATGACAGGTGTTGGTGACTTGCTGGGAGGGTTCGGATGTTAGGATGGACCTGGGCAGCCACGTACCTCCGCCTTGCTGATGTTGAGTGTCCATGGCGGTTTAACACGTAGAGTGTGTTGATCCTCTCTTGCCTGGCTTGGGGGCCACTGCCGACTCCATCTTGAGGCGGTGTGAGGACGGACACTCAGGGCACATCTTCACCCATGGCATCTGCGGACAGGGGCAGGGATGCCCCTTGACTTAGACAGCCGACGCTTGGGGAGTGGCCGTTCACCTGAAGACGCGTTGTGGAGATACGCGGTTTGCGACTGCTGCGGCTTACGTTCGGTTCTCTTGTGAGGCTGTGTCCAGGGACGGTGGTCCGCCTTGGTGGCTGTCAGATGTGTCAGGGTGAGTTCTTGGCTTGCTGTGAGTCCCCGGTCTTCTCCTTTTTCCGGTCTATTCAGTCTACCTGTGTCTTCCGGTTTTCCAGGGTGACAGGGCTGTCACTCTTCTTTCTTCGAGGCGTTGTGCTTGGACCTCGAGGCGGCGCTGTTCGGGCGCCGGCTTATGCCTTCGCTCCGGCGCGCTCCTTGCTTGCTGGGCGACGTGACGTCCAGTCACGTGTCGCTGGCGTTGGAGCGCCTGTTGCTGTGGCGGCCGCCACGTGGAGTGTGCAACTCCTTCCTTGCCTGTCGTGGGTCACCGCCGACTCCATCTTGGGGCTGTGTTGAGGAGGACACTGTGTCACGGACACTGTGACGCTTTCGGGCCGCTGCGGGTGCGACTCCTTCCTTGCCTGCCGTGGGTCACCGCCAACTCCATCTTGAGGCTGTGTGGAGGAGGACCCTGTACTGTTTTTCGGCCCTCTGCGGGGCTTCGCTGGTGCAGTGGGGACATGGTCGCTCTCTGTGCTGCGCTCAGCTGTATTTCGTTGCGGAGATGCGGGTGCGACTCCTTCCTTGCCTGCCGTGGGTCACCGCCGACTCCATCTTGAGGCTGTGTGGAGGAGGACCCTGTACTGTTTTTCGGCCCTCTGCGGGGCTTCGCTGGTGCAGTGGGGACATGGTCGCTCTCTGTGCTGCGCTCAGCTGTATTTCGTTGCGGAGATGCTTCTATCTCCCGGGCGCCTGCCCGTGTTGTCGGATTCGCTGGTGTGGTCATCTGCGCTCTTCGGACCACGTGCGATCCGTCTTCGCCTTCGGCGTTCTCTGCTGGCAACTTGCGTGCCTGTGTTGTAGCTTGCGGTTGTGCCTGTTCACCGGTAGGAGCAGGTGATGCGACCTCTTTACCGGCGGTGGCGTTGGGCAGCCACGTGCGTGGTGCGCGCTCTGCACCAGTCTTTCTCACGCTGTTGCTGGGGGCAGTTCCCTGGAGACGTCGCTGTCTTAGCTGGTCGTCCATTCTTGCTAGTGGTGGCTGTCCGTGTGTAGCTCTGAGTCTCTTGTAGCTGCTTGCGGGGTTTGTCAGTCTCTCACCGCACCTTGCAGAGGTGGCAGGCAGTGCTTTTGCCTATGTGACGCTGGTTTGCGCTGGTGCAGCTGGAGGCAACTTGGGGCTCTTGAGTGTGGCGGCTACCTGGAGACTTTACTGTCTTCGAAGGTGTCCTTGCTGGGCTCACTTGCAGGGTGCCGAGGGCCACTTCATGGGCTTTCTTCTTGGAGGGCCCGTCTTGCTGTGCCTAGTGCAGTCTGTCACATCAGCTGGGCGTGAGCAGGCAGTCTTCCTGGTGGAACCTGTTGTGCGTGTTCTGCATCCTTCGTTTCTAGTGCTATCGAGGGGGGGGACAGCTCCTCTGAGACGTTGCAGTCTGTTCTACCTGCTCGTGGCTCGCGGCAGCGTAGAGTCCACAGTAGCGCTCCTGCTGTGATGGGTATTTGCAGATCCTTGATGGGTTTCCTTGCTGCTTTCGCTTGTAGGGTGCAGTGCTCCTTGTCGCTGGTCTGCTGACGTCGGTCGTGGTGGGCAGTCGGCGTGCTGGGCCGCTCTTCGGACGTGGCGGTGCAGACCTCTTGCAAGGATCACTTTGCAAACTCCTCTCGCTGATCCTGCGGCTTCTGGCAGGGTAGTGGGGTGTCAAGGCCTCTCCTCCAGTCTCTGGTGCTGCTCAGGCTGACAGTCGCAGGGCACTGCTGGCTGACTGCTCTGACCAGGCAGTATGTCTGTCCTTCAGCGCGTTGTGACTGGGGGGCTACCAGGTGGCACTGCGTCTGTCGCGGTGGCTTGCCCTGATTGCTTCAGGTCGTGGGTGCTGGGGGGAGCCAGTGCAGTGACTGTCCATGGCCACAGTGCGGGAGCTGAGAACACTGAGTGGTGCACTTGGTGCTAGGGTGGAGTGAGCTGCACCCTACCCTTGTGTGGGGTCTGAGGCATTCCTTACAGCTTAGCCTGGTTCAGCCTTGTCCCCAGGCTGGGGTTTTCCTGACTGCAGCGACTCTGTGGGTGCATGGGCTTGGATCTCCCTGCTGCCCTGATGAAGTTATCGCTATTGGCTTCGCATTGCAGGCTGTTTCTCCCTTCCGTGCCTGGTTAATGCAGCTGCAGTACCACTCGTGGTCGCTAGGTGGCGGTGCTGTGCTTCAGTCTCAGAGCCCAGCAGTTCCTTCTGGACACTGCAGGCTTCTCCTCTTTGCTGGCTGCAGCGGCGGTTTCGGACGGTGCTCTATCCCTCTGCTGGCGCTGAAAAAGGAAGTTAAGACACCAGGTGTCCCCCTCCTCCTGCTGCTACCGGCTAGTGCGTGTGCCCGTCCTTCCCGATTCCAGGAGCAATGTGGCGCTGTGGCCACCAGGTGGCGCTGCAGCCACTTGTCTGGCGGCAGGAAGAAAACCCTTGATGGGGCCTGGAGGTTGTACGGAGTAGAGAAGCTCACCGACAGGTAGGGAGTGCCGCCGTCTGCTTGGCTTGTGTTCAGCGTTGTATCGCACTCACTCTCGCGGGGCCGCAGCAGGAGGTGTCAGCCTGGCGGGTGCTTGTCAAGGCTGCTTTGGCGCTGGGAGCTGATCTGTGCCACTGGATTCAGGCGCCTGCTGGTAACGAGAGCTTGCGGCCCCGTGTCTACTTCCGGACCATGCTGGTCGCTTGCGAAAGGTAGGGGGCACAGTAGGGGCAGCGCACATGGGCTGGGCGGCTCGCGACTTGCTGGCAAAGACTTAGGCGCAGGCTTCCCACAGCGAAAACAGACATGGTTACCTCCATCGCCGGGTGGGTGTGCTTCAGGGTGACGGCCTTCTTGCTCTCACGCGCACTGCATGCACTGGGCGCCGCTTCGTGCACTGCGTTCGGGTAGCGTTTGGGCGACCAATGGTGCCTTGTAGATGGAGGAGGCACGGAGACACTCGCCACCTTCCTTCCGGCGCCGCTCAGACTCCGGTCGTCACACTGCCTGTTACGGTGGGCAGAAGCACTATATCGCGTCAGTGACCGCCACGCCGGCAGCATGGAGAGGTTCCCAGGGAGCTCTCCGGGGTCTTGGTTCTCCGTAGCGCCTCACCATGATGTTTGCAGTTCTCGCCTCGTGGCGCTGCTGCCCCTCACCGTCGTCACAGGCTATGGGCAGTGGCTGGGAGTGTGCACAGCGGTGTGGCAGCCCTGCGCCCTTTCCTCTCTCTCAGGCCACTGAGCGCCGGCTGGCATTTGCAGGGTCTCGCTGTACGGTCAGACAGGTGCCAGTGCCTCAGCGTATGTCACTCTCCCTATAGCAAGGCAGATGTAGCTTTCGTGCACAGGGGTTAGTACCCCCTCGTCGCCATTGTAACGTCGGGCCTCAGGCCCACATTATGCTAAGAAGTGAGAGACGGACACCAGGGTCTATGGTACAGTAACTGGCCACGAGCACGTGCACCCGGGCCTTTTTATTAGCGGGGCCACGTCACTCGTGACACCCGTGATGGATGGGTGTCGGGTGCAGTGTGTCCAGCCCTCGAGGGAGTGGCTGGGATTACAGCTTCCTGCGAACCACTAGAATGTGTCTCGCAGGACACTACAACGGCAGCCGGGCGCGCCCCCTAATCCGGTCTGCTGAAGCCCGGAGCCTGCAGCTCAGAAGTCTAGCCGCAATGTATTCTGGGATGCTGCAACTGTTCACCCGCGACCTGCAGTGCTACCCAAGGGGCTCTGGAGAAGGGGGAGGCGGGGGCACTGGATGTGCTGGGGCCTGGAAGCGGCTTGATGAAGAGCGCTTCGGGACTTAATGTGTGGGCGGGGTTACGTGCGGTACCAGGAGCCTCAGAAAACAAGCATTGGAAATGCAGTAGGCCTCGCATTTGTTGGAGTTGAAGCTATTGGCATTGTAAATGGCAATGTTTTTTGCTATTGCAAAAGTTATTGTATTTGTTGGAGCTAGTTTGAGACCTGGCTCTGGCTGAATATCCTATGGCCAATTAATTTAATCCCACTAGTCAAAAAACACAAAAAAGAAATACCATGACCTTACGTATTGTTACCTGGTGTGCATGTCAATTGCGCTAATGCCCTTGACCTACATGTGTGCTACATAAAAACGTAAAACAAATATCTGAAACCTGGGGGCCCATATTCTAATTGGGGAGTAACTTCTCCATAAGATCCATACCCAGTGTGTCTCCTCCCCTTGTGCCTGACTCCCCTAATCTAACAAAATGGAAAGTTCTCAGAAAAAAACATATAGGGGCAGATTTACAAGCCCCTTGCGCCACTTTTGCGTCACTTTTCACATGTGAAAAGTGACGCAAAAGTGGCGCAAGGGGCTTGTAAATCTGCCCCATAATTATCAAAAGCTATTTAGAACTAACTTTCATGTAATATTATTCCTGGCCGTTTGTGGGGAAACAAGCACTAACAAGCTACATACAGTTCTGCACAAGTGCAAAAAATAGAGCAAATTCCCTTCGCTGCTCGTGTAAGCAGCGAATTACGAAAACAAAACTGTTTCAAACTAAAGTTTTGGACAAAGGTGACTCGTGAAGCACACCAATGTGCGCCGTCCAATACACCACGGTTTTAACCAAAATTATTCACAGACCAGGTTTTCCTTGTAAAAATGTATTAAATACGTAACATATCTTCCCAGTCATGTCCTCCTGGTGTATTTGTTGCAATGTTTATCAGTTTGTTTAGTCTGTTGCTGCACTGGTGCAAAACGCTTCAAGTAATTTCGGAAGCCAAAGCACTGGCGCAGAAAGCAGCTGTTCTCTTATTAGTAGCAGTAAAAGTGTCTGCATTGCAGTGCGTGCATTTACCTAAGACTTAAGAGGTCACTCCGTCATTATTGAAATTTCCTGGTAAAAGTCAAGTCTTGGCTCGAAAATGCCATGAAAAGTTAGAAAGACACAGATATTTCCCGAACACGTCATCAGAGTATGAAGACAGGGGCTGTTTTCTGATACCAATAGCCTTTGTCCGCCACACTTAGCAGCAACCTCGACTCTGGACGTCTTGCTCACTATAGACTCAGCAAGATCTGCTAGTTCTGGGGCCACTTCCTCGCCCCTTGCTTACATCATTTTTATTTTTTTATTTTATTGAAATTGAATGGTGTCATACATATACAGAGTACAGAAAAACAGACCATTAAATACTTTCTCATATAGTATACCCCGCTTTCGACAAGATGTTTACAAATTAATCAAAGAAAGCCCCCCACAATTTTTCAAATTTTCTTCCCCCCCAGTCCTCAAGGCATAGCTTCGTTCACTTATCTTTACTCTACGCATTTTAAATAACCATTCATACATAGAAGAAGTCTGATTTGTACGCCAGTTTTGAAGTAACAACGATCTGGCAACTGCCATGCAAATATAAACTAATTTAGCAAAGGATTCAGATAAATTAAGATGCGGATCGAAACCATAGAGCATCAGTTTGACATTTGAAGATATCTGAATATGAAAATGAGCGCTCAAAAAAACAAAAATGTCATCCCAGAATGCTTTTACCATACAACAATCGGCTATTACATGAGTCCAATTAGCAGGGGCGAAATTTAAGCATCGAAAACAATTCGGAAGATGGTTGCTATACATTTTGGCTATTACCGCCGGAGTACGATACACAAGCCATTTTCAAAAAAATAACATTCTGCGCCAGTTAGCTCCCCGTAATGTGGAAAAATTAAACGTATTAATGGTTCGCCACGTGGACAATGTCCATACATGATTTTCTTGTTCCCACCATTTTTTTATGATTTTAGCGCCCAGATCCCTTTGTCTAGACTGAGCAAGGCAACGCTTCCACTCTCCGGGTTTCCTTATCAAAGTATTATTAAAAAAAAGATCGTTGTTAAGAGTAGAAATCTGAGTAAACGAAATGGGAGCATGTTGCAACAGGAATTGATAAATGTAAATGTAAGACCCGGCTAACAAAAAATTTCTTGCAATTAATAATCGCATCTTCGGCGGAGTTATCCACCTTGTATGGTCCAAAAAATCACCCACTTTACTAAATCCAGCATTCGTCCACTGACCCATTAAATCAGAGCCAAACCCATGCCCATAAAATCAGAATAAATTAATCAATAAAGAGGAAGAATTAAACAGAGAAAGAGAATATCTTCTAAGCATAGCTGTACACTTCCAAAAGAACCAGGCAATTATCTTATACCTAACCAGCTTGGGAGATTTAGGAACTTGAAGGGGGGGAGAAATTTGACTTTCCGAAAAAATTAAATCAAAGAAAAAACTAATAAATACGTTAGAGTTTGATATTGGAGATTTAAATCGAGTCAGATACTGAGCAAAGTAAGCATTCTAATAATCTCTAATATTCGGTAGTGCAAGGCCTCCATTATCTAATTCCTCATATGAAATATTCAGCGCAATGCGAGGCGTTTTATGTGCCCACAAAAAGCGCGAAAACATGGATTCAATTTGAGTGAAAAAAATACCCGGAAGAAAACAGGGAATCGTTGAAAACAAAAAATTAAACAATGGTAAAATTGACATTTTAATCAAAGCAACTCGGCCCAAAATTGATAGTGGTAATTTATTCCAGCGGGTGAGCATTGAACCGACTTTCCGAAGGAGGGGATCAAAATTAAGACTGTAGAGATCTTGAACTGAAGCTGTAAAAAAACCCCTGATATATCTTTTGGGTTTATTATTAATACAGCCCCTTAAATCCGGATGTAATTCGGGTTTAAGATTGCCACAGACCAATATTTCTGTTTTTGTTTTGTTAATACGATAGCCTCCGAAAGTCTCAAATTCCTCAAAAAGCTGGAATACGCGAACTTGTGACTGCAAATCGGATTTGATAAGAAGCATAATATCATCAGCGTATAGTTTTATCTTTGACATTAATGGAATCGGAGGCGAAATCTCTACACACTGCCGAATTGCGATTGCAAGGGGTTCGATAAAAAAAGCAAAAAGAATCGGTGATAAGGGACAGCCCTGACGTGTACCCCGATTGACTAACACTGATCCTACTGTTAGTGAATTAATAATAATATTTGCGTTGGCACCCGTGTAAAGATTACGAATGAAATTATTAATAATTAATGGAATATGAAAATATTGCAAAATAATAAAAAGTGTCTCCCGGACCACCAAATCAAAAGCTTTTTCTGCATCAAATAACATAATTAAGGCTGGGATCCTCAGTGTGTGAAAGTAATCCAGGGCTTCCGAAAGATAATGGGTATTAGTCATCAGTTGTCTGCCGGCAATAAAACCGTTTTGATCTTCATGAATCAAATCTGGAGCGATATGATTAAATCGAATAGCAAGTAATTTAGTAACAATCTTATAGTCCGTGTTTAAAAGGGCAATGGGACGATATGAATTAGGATCTCTAGCATCCTTCCCCTTCTTCAGAAAGCTAACCACAGTGCCCTCGCGAAACGAGTCAGGGATGGAGGCTCCAATGAGCATGGAGTTAAGAAGTTGTCAAAAAATATCAGAAAAGGCAGAAAAAAAAACTTTAAAAAATTCCGCGGGTAATCCATCTGGGCCGGAGGCTTTCCCTGATGGAAGTTCTTGCACTACCAATTGTACCTCTTCTAAGGAGAATTCACTTACCATATTTAATTGCTCGGATTCGGAAAGGGAAGGGATCGCATCCCTTCTCAGAAAAGCATTTAATTTTAGCTGATCTATTTCATACTGATGGCTATATATTTTTTTATAGTGGGAATGCATTATCTTACCTATCCCATCCGAGTCAGTTATATATTGATTGGTAATGGGACAAATTAAACCCCGAATTAAATTAGACGCAACTTGCTCTTTAGCCTGCCAAGCCAGAAATCTACCCGTAAAATTACTTTCTTCGTAGACTGTCTGATATTGACTACGAAAAAACGCCTCTCCTTGCTCAAATAAATATGTACTAAATTCACGTTTAGCTGCATTCAGTTGATCTTTAATATTTCTAGAGGGATTTTGTTGTCTTAAAGCACTAAGAACCTGTATACGATGTTCAAAGGAGTTTTTTATGGCCCTAACAGCAATAGATGTGGCAGCATCTTTCCCAATAATAATTCCACGAATAAACGCCTTTAGGGCATCCCATATAATACTAAGAGGGGCGGTGCCAGTATTGCAAATTATAAATTCTCTAATTATGATTTTGAATTCAGAGACCCATATTTCGTCGTTTAGATATCATTTATTGAAGACCCATCTTTTAGGAGACCTTCTACTATCCCCAAAAATAAACTCCCGAATAAGCATAGCATGGTCGGAAAATACATTATGCACCGTATCGTGATAGCCTAACCTGAGATTACGTGAGGCAAGAAAAAAATCAATGCGGGATGAAGACTTAAATCTACTCGACCAGCAAGTATATTCTTTTTTAGAGGGATTATCTAGACGCCAATGATCAGAGAGATCCAATAGTCTTTTATAATTGGAAATAGTTTGGAAAACTTTAGGTTTGAGTGGTTTTTTTACAGTCCACACCCAAAAAAAAAATTCCAATCTTATCACATCTATGAACACAAAAAAAAAAGCTCTACACAAATTCCTCCAAATTTTAACCTGATGAAGAGTTCGAGATCTCCCTGAGCAAGTCCTGTGCTGCTGCAATATCGGATAACATAAAGAATTTGCCTTTCACTAAAAACTTAAGCTTGGACTGTTGCGCTATCGTGGCTTGGGCCCCTTTAGCTATAAATAATTGTAACATTTGGATAAACTCTTTTCTTCTCCGAGCAGCAGAAGAGGACATGTCTGAAAAAATGCGACATTTCACAGTTTCATTAACAAAGAATTGTCTTTTCTGAATTGCCGTCGAGAGAATAGTCTCTTTAATCCGTGTATCGGAAAAATTCAATAGAATTGTTCGAGGGAGGGAGGAATTTGGAAAAGGCTGAGCGGGTACTCGATGTGCTCGCGTAATGGTTAGGTCCCCCTCGTGATTGAGAATCACTTTGGATTTTAAAAAAGAGGTAACCCACTGCAGCGTGCTAGAGCCTTCAAGACCCTCGGGGACCCCCAAAATACGAAGGTTAGATCGACGATTATAGTTCTCTAAATCATCCAATTTAGATTCAAGTAAACGTGAAGTAAGGGAAAGCTGATTTGTGTCTTTTTTTACCTCGATCATTTGATCCTCCAGATTAGAGATGCGAGTTTCGGCTTCTTGGAGCCGAGCAGATGTCAGTTAAAGATATGTTAAATCTAATTCTCGATGAGGTCCGAGAGTAGAAGAGGTTTCAGAAATCTGAGCCTGGACAAAATGGAGGAGCTCTTCTCTACATTCCCTGCTCGGCTCCAAGAAGCCCCTTGCTTACATCATGATGGTTACCATGACTCACCAAAGGATGTAAGGAACATGGCAAGATGGAGGAAGCTTGTAACCAAGTAACAAACCAATGAAGTTTCACAAGCTTCTGCCCTTGAAGTCTGGCTTCTAGAAAACGGGGCCGTGTGACAACTCGCCACAGGCTCCTGCACGATAGATAATACGATCTGAGCCAGGCATCCACGTCACCGCCAGCCTCCCGCACATGGGACGTGAAACAAGCGTCGAGCACCCTGCCGTGCCAGCACTCTAGACATGTTTATAGCTCACAGTTCATACAGTGTTCAGTTTAGCCTCACAGTCCTCTGCTGCGTTGTGCATCCTCTGGCATCTTTCTAGCCGAGGAGTGCACAGAAAGCATCAGGCATAGCGCACTTCCATCCACATAAGGTCCAAGCCACCAAAGGCGAGACAAAGCAGTGCCAGAAATACCCCCTGATGCTGAACTCTACCTGTCCGTCAGGCTGCACTAGCGCCTGGTCCCAGCATCAACGCGCAGACCAGAGAGAAGCTGCAGGCTGAAACGCTGAACACCCAACTCACTGACTGCACTGTCACACGAATTATCCAAAGTAAGCACAAGCCGTCCTGCCGGAATGAATCTGTGCATCTTCGCGTTCGGGTACAAAATGCAACCCCTCTCGGCTTCTCTGCAGAGCGGAGACGGCATCTCATCTAACCCATGCAGCGCAACTTCAGCCCTCGCTCCCGGGCTGTGGGGAGAAGACTGGAGCAGCACTGTGCAGCTTCTAGGCGCAGGTGAAACCTGACACAGGCATTCAGACTGACCCCACGGTGCACAAGGATGGGTGGAGCGCAGGGTGCTGTTTACGTTCAATTACAAACAGAGGCAACGCCTACAAGCTGACAAAGTACCCTCACTGCATGTTATGTTAATGTGGTCTTTTCGCGCATGCGTGCTAACATTAATAGAACTGAAATATTACGTCTCTTGATTACTGCAAATGTTAAACAACATCGAACCCCTTTGAATATCGTTAGCAAAACACAAGATATATAATGCATGTCATTTTGAATAATGTTTGTTTTATTGCCCCCCTCTGTCGCTCTCTGTTTAGTGTTTGCAATCTAACAGTGTGGGCATATTGATTGCAGGCGTTAAGGGAAAACAAGTAACGTGACACAAGAATAAAAGTTATATAAAGCGTGGCAAATGGCGCAGCCGCCATAATTACAAATATAGCGCTGTTTGGCACAACAAGCAAAACAGTAGTGGTGGGTTCTTCGAGCAGTATGGGAGTGAAGAGAGCTGAAGGAGCCAACGCTGTCTCTGCTTGCTCCTTGTCCCAGTATCTTAAAAAAACAAGCATTTGCAATGCACTATGTCTTGCAATTACGAGAATTTGAGCTATTGGCATTGTAAATAACAATGCCTCTTATTTATGTGTTTAAAAAACCTGCAATAATAAAAGGCATTGTCATTTGCAACAGGTCAAAGTTTCTAAAATGCCAGACCTATTGTATTGCAAATGCTTGTTTTGTTTTACAGTGAGACATAAGTGTTGTAATACGGTTCTTTTCTGTTTGTTTACCATATTGGGGGCATATTATCAAGCATGGCGTTAAAATTATCGCCACTTTAGCGGCAGAAAACTGCCGCTAAAGCGGCGATAATGGGCTTGATAATATGCCGCAGAGAATTCCCAAAGAAGGCCATGTTGACCGCAGAACATGGGCTTCTATTGGAATTCTCACGGGCATACTATCAAGCCCATTATCGCCGCTTTAGCCGCAGTTTTCTGCCACAAAAGCGGCGATAATTTTAACGCTGTTTCGTGATAATATGCCCCTTGGTTCTTTTGCTGTAAGATCACAGTTTTAGCTAGGATAGCACCCGCTGGCATGAACTATACTACTTTAATATTAACTACTATTACAGTCGTTGTAAACTCCGATCTGCACTTCAAGACCTCCGTGCTTTTGGTGACTCCTTTACAACGTCGCTCTAGTCTTTCTTTGGTTTTACTTGAATGTACACACAGGTCTAGAATGTTCTCGGCTTAAGATTCAGGTTTATGGTCAAAATGATTTGGATTTTTGCTTCCTTTTTTTGTTTTAAGGCACCGGCCTAATTATATTGTGTTTTTTTTCTTCATATTGATGACTATATGCTCGATTTATACAAACTGGGCTTTTACATTGAAATGCGTATTTTCTCAGCTTGTACGCACGCAGTTTTATTTTCTTTTATTTGTTTTCCACTTACAATAGCTTTGCCTCTCTGCGGTTTTGAAAGTACGTTATTATTAGAATTACTTGTGCACCATCTGGAACAGTCTTCAGCTTATTTTTTACTTTTAATATAGGCAGCACCTCTCCAAATACAGTGTTGCTTGTACCCGCTAGCTGACAGCGTTTGGGCGGCCTTTGATGAGCATGAGCTGTAGACCTACGGTCTCTAGCAGCTGGTTGTGACTGTTGGAACAGTGTTAAATGCAGGGGCCTTGAATCTTCACTGGAATTAAGTGCTACGGTTGCGTTTGTGACCGCATAGTGGGGGCGATTTTAGGCGCTGTACTCCCTGACCATGTTTGCTGGATATAGCGTCGCGGCTGGGTGTGGGAGGCGCTAGTTCAGTGGCCTACGCTGGCGATCATGCCATTACTCAGCTGGTAGGAGCGGCCCTGGCTGGAAGCCCTGCTCGCCTCCCTTGCTCTGCTCCCTGGAAAGGAATCCATCATCCACCCCCTGGATTACATTTCAGGCCCTGCAGCCCATACAAAGGTGGAAAAAGCCGAAGGAGGAAAAAAACACCTGGGCCCATCCATCATTCGCTCCTTGTGCTAATGTATTTAATAAGATGACCAGACAAAGCAGGGCTACAATTAACTTTCAACTGTGGATCCCGATAACCAGTCGCCGGTGTTTACATTGATAATTAATAACCAACAACCCTTAACCTGCAGTGAAAGAAGCTGAGATGGGGGCTGGTGCGTAAAAAACCCTTTTCTTCAGGATTTGTGCATTTCATTGTCAATAAACTGCCTCTCGGTGAGTCTCTTTCATGATAACAAATCCTTCTCTTTAATATCTGCAACTTTGTCCTGGTGTTATAAACCATTGCGTGCACTTCTCGTGTGTTTAAATAACAAGCTGCCACCATTGCGCAAAGGCAGCTGCTTGTTTAGCCGAATGAAAAAATATAGTGCCTACCGACTAATGAAGGAGACAGTGTCACGCTGCAAGTAAAAGATTCAGTCCGGATGGGCGGTCCCAAAAGGAGACAGGGCGGTAACAAAGAAGCCTCATTTTCAATCAGAAGCCAGCGTTTACCATAAACGATGACGCCAGCCAATAAAAAAGATGGGCAGGGATTCAACTCCACTTCTAAAACTTACCCTACTACAATATGCCTCGGAGAGCGAGCAGCGCATGCGCGCTGAAACGCTAGGTCTGCGAGACCTAGAAAGGAGAGCCGTGCAGAAAGAAAGGAACGTGCCGTAGTTCACAGCCGGCAACGGAAGACTCGAGTACCACAAAGCCCAACGTAGCGCTCGGTGAAAGGAGCCCACAAAATCTGAAATATTAGCATCTAACTGAAAGTGGGATCTGCTGCTATGCAGAGAAAGAAGGGAGCAGAGTTTGAATGGCAGAGTCTGGCCATCCCGTTTTTTAATTGCGCTTTTTTCAGAAACAAAGGAGCCAGTAAAAGCGACAGTACTAACTTCGAGCTTCTTGCACTCTCGAGACCCCCAGCCGACATGAGCATGAGTCAGCGATCTTGCCGGGTTTGTGAGCATCGGAGGGGTGAACTTGCTTTGTTTGCGCCCTGCCTGCTTGGGAGCTTCGCAGCGGCGATTCAAAAGCCTGGGACCGGGGAGGGATCTGAAATGCTATAGATGCAAGACGCTGCAGGCGCTATGCCAAAAAATTAAAGGTGCGTGGCTGCCATAGTGTGTGATGTTTTGGTTTTTGCTTTGTTCGCCATAAGTTGGCAGGGTATGCTCAGACGTGAGTCCCTTGCTCACTTTGCCACTGGATTCAAGCAAGCCTTGGGAAGACATGGCTTGGCAGTTCGAGCTGGACTGTTCCCATGAGGCACAGGGTCAGACTGATTTGCATATGGCCATGTCTGAACTGGGGTGGCAGAGTGGGCTAAAGAACGGTGATGTATTAAACTCAGATCAGTTGACTGGGGGTGAGTGCTTGCAATGTTCAACACTCCGACCATTATTTCCTTTGGTTTTTGCTTTGTTCGCCATAAGTTGGCAGGGTATGCTCAGACGTGAGTCCCTTGCTCACTTTGCCACTGGATTCAAGCAAGCCTGGCTGAAGACGGCTGAAATGCCAGAAACTGTTCCTAGGAAGCTTGTTTCTGGTCCATGGAAGACATGGCTTGGCAGTTCGGGCTGGACTGTTCCCATGAGGCACAGGGTCAGACTGATGTGCATATGGCCATGTCTGAACTGGGGTGGCAGAGTGGGCTAAAGAACGGTGATGGATTAAACTCAGATCAGTTGACTGGGGGTGAGTGCTTGCAATGTTCAACACTCCGTCCATCATTTCCTTTGGTTTTTGCTTTGTTCGCCATAAGTTGGCAGGGTATGCTCAGACATGAGTCCCTTGCTCACTTTGCCACTGGATTCAAGCAAGCCTGGCTGAAGACGGCTGAAATGCCAGAAACCGGTCCTAGGAAGTTTCTTTCTGGTCCAGGGAAGACATGGCTTGGCAGTTCGGGCTGGACTGATTTGCATATGGCCATGTCTGAACTGGGGTGGCAGAGTGGGCTATAGAACGGTGATGGATTAAACTCAGATCAGTTGACTGGGGTTGAGTGCTTGCAATGTTCAACACTCCGTCCATCATTTCCTTTGGTTTTTGCTATAGTGTGTGATGTAGCACGCCACTTGAAGCACTGAGCATGACTACAAACGTCATCAGGCCTGAAGTAGAAGAAACTCAATTGCGAAAATAGTGCTTACAAGTAAATAACACGTACCCAAATAACAACCAAGTAAAGGGGCCTGTAGCCATGGGAGGTCACAAATGAGGACACACCCATACTAAGGAGGGATTAACAAGCCTTTTAACCAATCAGAAGCTTGCATGTACGAAGGTCAAAGACACAAGCCAATGAAAAATATGGGCGGGGGAGTGGGCGGGGACTCTCTCCCATACTGAACTACCCCAGATCTTCCTAGAGCAGCGCTTGCACGCTGACTCTCGGCTCGATTTAAAAAGGAGGGGATAGGATGTGACATAATGGGCAAAGCTGCCTACTTTGGAGCTGGGGAGCCAGGTTCTAGTCTCGGCGTTGGCTCAACACCCTGTGATTCTGGGCAAATCACTTGTGGCCAGATGTACAAAGCATTTTTCAGTTTTTGCGACTGGGGAATGCTTTTTTAAATATACAAAATGTGATTCTGTTTGGAAGCGGCATGCTTTGGGTGTCCCTTCCAAATATCAAATCCGTCGTAAAACAGTAGTACTTTCTTACCAGTTTAAAGCTGATGGTGACACATTCGCAAAGGGTTTTGAGAATGTAAATAGAACTATTTCTGAAGAGAAGGCAGTGGTCCCTTTGGACCACGGACCACTGCCTACTCTTAAACAAGCATTGGCATAGCCAAATGGTCTCGCCTTCGGGACCTTATAAGTGTTTAGCCTGAGCTATTGGCTTTGGCAATGTCTTTAAGCTGTGTTGTAGAGCAGTATGGCTGCTGAGCAGCATGTTGAAAAGTTATAATAAAAATGTGTAATAAGCATTTTTGTTACCTTATATATAACCAAGAAGACATAATGAACAATTGAACGACCCTATTAAAAAAAAAAAAAAATTAACATACAAAATATCTTCAGTTTTTTTGTCCTGTAATGCTGGCAATCTCTTCCTGGCTATTCTAAAGCTGGTTTGTTAAAGTTTCTTTTGGGGGGATTGGGGGAGGGACATAAACAACGAGAGAGTGGAAGTTGTGAAATAATATCTGAATTACAACACTGGCAGCAGACGGAAATTAGGGGAGAATCAACAGATACCAGTTTCTGAACGGAATAGAGGTGGTGCTGATTGTTGCTGAGGTGGTAGTGTGCTGGTGCAGAGGTGATGCTGAGTGATACTGAGGTGATACTGCGGTGGTGCTGAGTTATGCTGTTGTGCAGAGTCAAGCTGAGGTGTTGCTCTGTGGTGGTGAGCTTGTGCTCAGGAGGTGCTGAGTGATGCTGAGGTTATGCTGCGTTGATGCTGAAGTGGTGCTGCATTGGTGCTGAAGCGCTGCTGGGGTGGGGCTTTGGTGGTGATGGTAGACAAAAACAGAGATGGTGCTGTGCTGGTGCCGAGATGGTGCTGTGCTGATGCTTAGGTGTTGCAGCACTGGTGTTCAGGTGGTGCAGAGCTGGTGCTCAGGCGGTGCTGATGCTGAAGTGGTGCTGCTTTGTGCTGAGTTGTTGGTGCTCAGGTGGTGCTGCGCTGGTTCTCAGATGGTGCTGTGTTGTGCTGAGTTGCCGATTAGGTGGATCTGTGCTGGTGCTGAGCTTGGGCTGCGCTGGTAGTGGTGTGCTGATGCGGAAGTGGTGATGTGCTGATGGTGAGATGGTGCAGTGCTGATGTTGAGGTAGTGCTGAGATGGTGCTATGCTGGTGCTGCACTAGTGCCGCACTGGTGCTGTGCTGGTGCTAAGATGGTGCTGTGCTGCTGCTGTGGTGGTGCTGAGTGATTCTGAGGCTGTGCTGAGTGATGCTGAGGTGGTGCTGTGCTGAGGTGATGCGCTCATGCAGAGGTGGTGCTGCACTGATGCTGAAGTGGTACTGCGTTGGTGCTGAGGTGGGGCAATGCTAGTAGTGGCCACGGAGAACGTGCTGTGCTGATGCTGAGGTGGGACTGTGCTGATGAGATTGTGCTGTGCTGGTGCTTAGGTGGTGCTGCACTAGTGGTGGTGCACTGATGAGGAGATGATGCTGTGCTGATGCTGAGATGGTACTGTGCAGATGCTGAGATGGGGCTGTGCTGATGTTGAGGTGGTGCTGCGCTGGTGCTGAGATTGTGCTACTCGGGTGCTGCACTGGTGCTGAGGTGGTGCACTCAACCGCGGCCGCTGCAGGTAAGAGCAGTGGGGCAGTGGGGTCCGGTGAGGGGGATTTTGACAGATGATGACGAGGGAAAATTAATCATTTATTTAATTTCCCCTCGTCATTGTCAGTCAAAATCCCCCCCACCAGGCCACACCGCCCCACCGCTCTTGCATGCAGTGGCCGCGGCTGGGTGCACTGATGAGGATGTAGTGCTGTGCTGATATGGTGCTGTGCTGATACTGAAGGTGCTGAGAAATGATGAGGCGGTGCTGAGATATGCTGAGGTGGTGGTACTGCACTGGTTCTCAGGTGGTGCTGAGTGATGCTGAGTTGGTGCTGTGCTGAAGGTGATGGGCTTGTGCAGAGGTGGTGATACGCTGATGCAGAGGTGGTGCTGCGCTGATGCTGAAGTGGTGCTGCATTGGTGCTGAAGTGGGCCTGCCCTGGTGGTGGTACATGGATGCGGGGGTGGTGCTGTGCTGATGCTGAGATGGTGCTGAGATAGTGCTGCACTGGTGCTTAGGTGGTACTGCATTAGTGGTGTTGCACTGATGATGAGGTGGTGCTGTGCTGATGCTGAAGTGGTACTGTTCAGATGATGCTAATTGATACTGAGGTGATGCTGAGTGATACTGTTGATGGTGACCTCAGCTAGGCCTACCAGTGCAAGGGGTTCGTCCTTCTCTGCACAGAGTCCTCAGACCAATAGGAAGAAGTTGGCACAGAAACTGGAATAGAAAATACAAAGTTTAATAAACCTTTTGAGGTGGAACTACTTTCACACAGCACCCTTCGGTGTTGAGTGAAGTAGCACACTGAACAGAAGAAGCATGGTCCTTTTATACCCACACAGGGGCTGAAAAAGGCGGTACAAGTACACATGAGAAGAGTTATGCACATAGATGGTCATACAGAAACTGCACAGTCAACAAGTAGGAGGAGTAATAAGTTGCTGACATCAGTTAGAACAGCCTGACAGTTCTATACTAGGAACAGGTGCACTCTACTAGTAAGTAAAGTAAAGTAAATCTTTATTCGGTTATAAAAAACATTAATAACCATTAAAGTACATAAGAAAACATATCACACACAATGTACACAGTATAAGAAGCTCTTTAGAATAACAGAGATTACTTCAACCAAGGTTTGTTCTATGTTTAAAAATACACTTTAAAAACGTACCAACACATTTCGTAATCAATGTGGTGTTCAAGAATTGCAGGTGCAGCATAGCGGGACGACACCTTCTGAAGCCAAGAGTTCTCAACAGTGGAATTAGCCATAATTTACGATGTTCGGAATAGTAATTACAAAACAATACAGTATGCATTGTTGTTTGTTCTGACATTTCATCGCAAGGGCACGCCATTAAGCCCTCTTTCCAGTTATGGCATTTAGGGAAGGCTGCGAGCCTATGGAAGACATTCAGTCTAAATCGCGTCAACAAAAAACGCTCAAATTGTGACTCGACATAGGTCAAATATGGTTCCATTTCCAAGGTGGTCATGACTGCCAGGGAATGTTGAACAGATGTTTTGCTTATCTCCTTACTCAACCGTGATTCTTCCATGTGGGAGAGAGCCCTTATTTTTAGCTCTTTCTTTGAAATCTCAGCCATTAATTCGGGGTTAACATAGTATTTGTTCAGCCCCAAGTCTGTAAGGAGATTTTTCACGTACAGCAGCCCCTCGATTTTCCCTGCATGTTCCAAGGACATGCAGTCTGCCACAATCTCTTTTGTAAGTGAGTTTTTTGTTGACGTCCAGATGCGGCGCCACAACAAAAAAGGTTGGATTTTGGCCAGATCTTCAATGTGGGCCATACCAAGTTCAGCGTGGCAGGAAAAAAAAGATGCTCGCTTGGATGTCATCAGGAGAAATCTCATGAATGTATTCTCTGCTACCTGCAGAACATTCGTGTTTTTATGGCCCCACAACCCTGCCCCATAGAGTGCTATGGAGTGGCACTTTGCTTCATAGATGCGAAGAAGCTCTACTGGTGGCCTCTTTCCTAACTTCTGGGAAAATTTTATGAGGGCCATTATTGCTCGCAGAAGTTGGTGTTTGCGAGCTTCAATGGCCGCTTTCCAATTGAGTTTTTCATCAATCATAACCCCGAGGTACAGGTATTGAATAGTCAGATCCACTCTCTCTTTATCGAGGGAAATGGTCCTTCCCCGTTTCCTTCCTTTTCCTGCCACCATCACATAGGTTTTTTTATATTTATTTTAAGGTCCAGGCTACCCATGAAATTTGAATATCTATCTAGGGCTTTCTGCAGCTCTCGTGGAGTACGCGCCAAGATTACTGCGTCATCCGCATAAAGAAGTGCAGGTATGAGGCGATTTTTTACTCGTGGGAGGTCCTGGGCCCCTCTCAACATTTCTACCTCAAGACCATTAGTGTAGAGAGAGAAAAGAAAGGGGGCCAGGACACAACCCTGCCTCACGCCCCGTTTCACCCTAAAGGACTCAGATAGTTCGCCCTGTGTTCCAAATCCAAAACGGACCCTAGATGAGGCGTTGGAATATAATGCACGGAGAAGGTTTGCAAGGGCTGCGTCTATACCCATATCGGTGAGAACTGACCAGAGCTTTGAATGGGAAACGCAGTCGAATGCCGCGGAGAGGTCGACATAGACCATGTATAATCTTCCTTGTTTTGCTGTTACGTATTTTCCCATTAATAAGGCTAAGTTCAATGCCTGCTCAATTGTTCCAAAGCCCTCTCGAAAGCCAAACTGGATGTCAGATAGTATGTTGCGATCATCTACCCACTCCTGGAGGCGCTGGAGGACCACTCTGCCCAAAACTTTACCAAGCGAGTCCAATAATGAAATTGGCCTATAGCAGGTCACCTCTTCCCTGTTTCCCTTCTTGAAGATGGGGACCATAATCGATTGGGTCCAAGTTTTAATTAGCCCGTGTTTCATTGCTGCATCGAACACTCTCTTTAAAATTGGGGCCCACAGGTCTAGTTTAAACTTAAAAAAGTCGACTGGTACTCTATCTGGTCCAGGGGCTTTTCCACATTTGCTCGCTTTAACAGCATTTATGACTTTGTTTATTTCAAAATTTAAAGAAATCGGAAATAAAGTTTCTTGTGGACTCTGATTACTCTTCTCTGACAAATCTACTCCTGGTATTTTGCCGAAGACTTTAGAGAAGTAGTTTACCCATGTTGGGCCATCGATCGCTACTTCTACTGTTGGCAGGTCACAGATATCTGTCAGGAAGGGGGTCTTCACTACCTTCCAGAACTGCTCACCATTTCTAGTCTGGGAGCTCTCGTATAATTGGTCCCAAAGAGCTTTTTTTAATTCCTGTTTCCTTCTTTTGCAGGCTAATCGGTATGACCTTCTTAGTCTGCGAATCTCCTCTTGGTCTCTTACGGATTTTGTCAGAGCTTTTTTTAAAGATTTATGGGCTGAGGTACATTCATGGCTGAACCACCCATTTTTCTCGCCCTTATTCCCTTTTTTGTTACGTGTTAGAAGATCCTTTGCTTTCTCCAAAATGATACTAAAATTATGCAAAAGTTCTTCTTGGCTAGTGTCACTATCTAAACATTTCACAATGGCGGGATATGCCGCATGAACCACCTTATTTGTCATAACTACTGGATCTATCTTTCCCCAACCTATGGCATAGCCATTTACTTTTGTAAGGTGGATGTTATTCTGGGCAAGTGCAGTCATCATCGGGTAAGGTTTGAATTGCCCCTGGTCGATAACCAAATTAAAAACCAGGGCAGCATGATCACTTAAAGTGTTGACTATCAGTCTGAAACTCTGAGCATTACTTTCCAGTGTAGCTGTGACCAATATGTAGTCGATCGTCGACTCCCACCCCCTGCCCAGATAAGTAGCCTGTAGCTGCCTGAATGGGGTATTAGTTTTATTTAAGATCACTAGGCCTAGTTCTGACAACATTTCATTTAGAAGGTCTCCTACCTTAGTGTGACTAAAATGGGTCATGTAATTATCTATTTCTTCCCCCACCCCACAGATATTACTATTTTCCGCATCGCAGGGGTGATGATTGAAGTCTCCACCCCAAACGATGCTTGGGACATCTGACCCTTGCATTTTTTTTGTCAAGATGGAGAGTTTATTACGGAGAGCCCCAAGTAGATTTGGTCTCTCACTTTCTAGAAGGTTGTCATAGGTATTTACTAAGATAATTGTCCCCTTCTTCATGAATGAAAGTTTCAGTATCTGATAATTGGGGTGTAGGTTAAGGGGTGTTACTTTTAACCCTGGTATGGTGTTTTTTATAAACACCGTCAGGCCCCCCTTCGCCCTACCGTGAAGACCTGCAACTGCCGCTGAGAAATATGTTTTATAACCCATCAAATGCTGTTCATTGTTGGACCATGTCTCTTGTAAACAGATTACATGGTAATCTTGAGCAAAGTCCATTAGGCTCCCGTCCATTATTTTGGTACGTAAGCCTGCGATGTTCCATGACATGATTTGTGCTGTGATGACATCTTTTCTGGGATCTGAACTTTTGTTTATACGGACTGCCTCTACCGCGGGTGGGTACTCCGGGGCTCTTTGCCCTTCTACCCCCGTCTGCTTAGGTGGTTGGCTACAAATATTCCCCAGGATAGTATTGTCAGCTCCTCCAAACAGTGTTGAATTAAGTACTGCGGAGGGGTTGGTACTTTCTATTTTTTGTATTTCTGCATTTTCACTTAAGAAAGCAATGTCATTTGGAGAGGATTGATGTACCACAGTAAGTTTTTGTGCTCGAGCCTGTTTCACACTAAGTCAATCTACGTCTTCCAGACCGTACAAAGCTGTGAAATGGTTAGAAGTAGGTATGTTAAACCTCTGATGTGACTGGCGGTAGTTATTCCGGTGTGCTGCATTTGGGCTCTGAAATGAGTGGTAATTGTTATTCAGAAGCCTCCCGTTTGACTGAGGGTAAGATAGATAATTACGAGCAGCTTGATAGGGAAAATGATGATCTACTTCCCTCCGATCTAGAAAAAGATCTTTTGCAGCATGGGGTTTAAGATGGGAAGTCAATTCTCGTGGATAGAAATAGTTGACAAAATGTGTGGAAATAACATCCTCCCCTCTAGCTTCGTACCAATCACCGATGCATCTGACAGCTCTATGGTCCCTGAAATTTATAATTATCACATCCCCCTTCTTTTCTTTTGGTCTTGTTCCCACCCAGCTCGTGCGTCTCACCATAAGAGTTTCCCCATTTATATGTGCGGGAAGAGGTCTGTTTTGATTCAACCAGTAAATAGTTTTGTTTTTTAGCGCATAATAGTCCTCCCTTACACCCTCTGATAATTCAGGTACCCCTGTCATGATAATCGTATATGGGGCTGATTCAGGGGGTAAGTCCACTCTTCTGCTTGGTGGGATGTATTGAGGCTGGGATAGCCATTCGCCATTCCCATTATCTATTATGTCTTTTCTCTTCGTATTATTTGTTGCCGAAGAATTATTTTTATTTTTACTTTTTGGTTCTTCGGTTTCTCCTATCATTCCAGGTTTAGAGCTATTACCCGCCTTTATCTCCCTGTCTGATTCTTTGCCATTTAATGTGGGATGAATTCTGCCTATATCTGCGTTTTTTTTAGATGATTTTCCCGCAGATTTTTTCCCCAAAGCGGAACACGATTTCATTAAGATGCCGCTAGTTGAAGATTGTTCTGGCACGAGAGAAAAGGAGGGGGCTGGATCAATGGTACTGCTTTTAGTCTGGATATTTAAGAGTTCAGATATGGCTAAATTGTTCCCTTCCATTTGTTTGTTCAAATCATCCAGGTGTTGGCTTATTAGTCTAGACCTTTCAAGAAGAGGGAGTAAAAGGGACTTAACCATGGTTTCTATTTTAATAAGTAGTTCGGCCACAGGGTCCTGACCAGTAGATGACCCTATGGTAATAGTACTTAAAGGAGGGTTATTTGTCGCTGAAAGGCCTAGGTGTACTAAAGGTTTAACCTTCTTCTTTTTGGCCAGGGATGACATGTTGGGAGCGCCTCGTCTCTTTCTTACAGTTTGTCTATTCTCAAGAGGTTCTGTGGTCAATGGAGGCTATATAGCTAGGTTCGGTGAATCTGATAACCCTGATGAGGTTAGGCTAATTGTGTGATCGGGAGAAGGAACCATGCCTAGGGAATTTGTCTGAGTCGCTGTTTCATCCTTTCCAGGAGTAGAGTAGGGTTTAGAGCTTCCTGCACCCTCGTTTATCGCCCCCGGGGAAGGTGCTTTCCCAATTGTGCCCAGTGAGGAGCGTTTACCAGTTAACAGATCTAGGGATAAGCGCTTTTCTGTGTCCGCTATTTCCTTCTCCAAAACAGTAGTTACGCGTTTGAAGAATTGATCTATTGTCCCAGAAACTGGGCCTTTAGAGGTGTTGACTGTTAAAGTACGCGATTTACCTGCGTCTAATGACATATTTATAGACTACAGAGGGATTGCAACAAAAGTTACCACGGGAGCGAGTCCAGCTTAACAATTGAACAATGTCCACGACATGTAAGTAATTAAGGCAGTACAAGGATACTGTTCTCACCACAAAATAGGGGTTAAGGGGGTGGCCCGTCCCGTCCTCGATCGTCCTCGGACGGCCACAGACGGCCCACCCTTTGCCCAGGCTTCTCCCCGGTCTACGCCCCTCACACGTCCTGCTCACGCGATCAGGGGCGTGAATTATATAGCAGGAAGAGGAGGGGCCGGGAAGAGGCACCAGGTGCGGAGGATAACAACGATGCAAGGCACCCTGGCCCTCGCAGTCCCAGCGACGGTAAAAAGCAGCCTTCAAAGGTGAGTTGCGCCAAATAGAAAGTTCCCACAGCTCCACCAAAGTTTAAAATGATGTAAAAGCTAGGTCGACAGTCCGCGCCTGCGAGCGGCTCCCGCGAAGCGGGGGCCGCGAGGTGTTATGTAGAGAAGATTGGTGAGAGGAGGGGCCGGGAAGAGGCACCAGGTGCGGAGGATAACAACGATGCAAGGCACCCTGGCCCTCGCAGTCCCAGCGACGGTAAAAAGCAGCCTTCAAAGGTGAGTTGCGCCAAATAGAAAGTTCCCACAGCTCCACCAAAGTTTAAAATGATGTAAAAGCTAGGTCCACAGTCCGCGCCTGCGAGCGGCTCCCGCGAAGCGGGGGCCGCGAGGTGTTATGTAGAGAAGATTGGTGAGAGGAGGGGCCGGGAAGAGGCACCAGGTGCGGAGGATAACAACGATGCAAGGCACCCTGGCCCTCGCAGTCCCAGCGACGGTAAAAAGCAGCCTTCAAAGGTGAGTTGCGCCAAATAGAAAGTTCCCACAGCTCCACCAAAGTTTAAAATGATGTAAAAGCTAGGTCGACAGTCCGCGCCTGCGAGCGGCTCCCGCGAAGCGGGGGCCGCGAGGCGTTATGTAGAGAAGATTGGTGAGAGGAGGGGCCGGGAAGAGGCACCAGGTGCGGAGGATAACAACGATGCAAGGCACCCTGGCCCTCGCAGTCCCAGCGACGGTAAAAAGCAGCCTTCAAAGGTGAGTTGCGCCAAATAGAAAGTTCCCACAGCTGCACCAAAGTTTAAAATGATGTAAAAGCTAGGTCCACAGTCCGCGCCTGCGAGCGGCACCCTACTAGCTAAGCACATCTGCGCATGTGCAAGACTCTGGGAGAGGGAAACAGCAAATGTCCAGCACATAGCTAACTAAAATGGCTGCCAAGTACAAAATGGCTTTCAGCTCATGCTAAGAGATTAATGCAATCTTCAACAGATGGTCCTTTTAGCATGAGCTAAAGACATTCCCATAATCCAGTAGGAAATATGCATATTAATTTTTTTTCATAAATTTATCAATATCCTAATTCATTGCTTGGTGGGCATTTCTCATTCTAAATATTGTTAAGCTGGTATGTATAAGGTATAAGCAGGAGTACAAAGGGAACAGAGCATTGGGTCATACAGATAGCAGGAGAGAGTAATTACTATTATCAGAAACAGAACGATTAGCTTTCTAGTCCTAAGCAAATCCTAGAACCATCCAGTAAAAACATTTTCAAGGCTCCTATGCATTTCAGTGACCATCAATTTCAACTTCAAAATAGCCAACAGCACATATCTAATAAAAACATTTTCACTAGACTTTTCCAGTGTTTCCTGTATGAGGGCTAGAGTATCAATCAAGAAAAGGGTAAAGTAACATTTGTCAATTGCTCAGATGAACTTTTCTCTCGCAGAATAAACAATATTCCTAATACAATTATGAAAGCAGTCAGACATATTATTACAAAAATGATCCTGGATCCAGAGGACCAGGAGGACCACACAGGACCATGAGAATTAGGACGAAGAGCTGCAAAGGGTTGCTCCTCCTCAAAAATGGGACGACCAATGGGGTACATTTTCAACAAAAAAGAAAAAGAAGTCCTTGGGAAATTAAAACCGCTGTACAACCAACCAGAGGGGAGTCTTCTCCCTGTGTCCGTTTGAGCCTCACAGGCAGGTTCTTGTTCCCAAGGTGGAGCTGCACAACTCGCAACTCAGGAATCATGGCCCAGTTTCAAGGGAAAAGTTTCTTCTTTCAGGATAGGGCAATCACCCACCAGGGCAAATGCTCTCAGCGATCCTGTCCAGTGTCTCAGGCAGTGCACCAGTTTTCTTCATTTCAATCTAACAGGCACCAGAGACACAGCACCTGTACCCTGTACTCAAGTCCTTCCCTAACTCCTGTATTGCTCTGCTGGCACACTGCTCTTTCGTTGGGGCCATAGATTGCATTCAGTGTGCCCAGGTATCTCTTGACCAACAAAGGTGAAAACTTTACAGCCACTTTGGGACCAGGATTCAGAGGCCTGATGCTAGGATCTCTGAAGCAACCCTTGGTTCAAAGGGGGTTACCTCAAGCAAAAAGTTTCTCGCCTTCCTGGTCGGTCTGTGACTCACGGCTGGGCATCAAAAACTTGATCCACGATTTCTCCTTTCTGATTTGTGACCCCGTCTTTCGCCCACATCCCAGTGCTTCCGGCCTTCTACCTTCACTGAGGTCCTGGTTGCCAGCAATGCCTGTGCTGGTTACCTTCACTTTGACTTCAAGCTGGATCTGATGTCCGCGCCCCTCTGGCAATGGTTGTAAGGCAGCAAATATCTATTGGTGGACAGAACAAAAGGTCTTTAGACAAGGCACAGAAATAATCTATCAACAGAGAGGATAGTCTCAGAATACTTCCTAGTCTAGGGACGCCCCATATATTAGCAAGGCACCCAAGAACCACTTTCATCTATGTGAGAGTAAAAGAAACAACAGCCTGGACCTATTGGCAAGTACAAAAGGAACTCTTTGGTGAACTGACAAGAGTAATACGTCACCCAATCCCAAGCAGCCAAGGAAGTCTGTGTTCATTTACTAAATTCTGAGGAAAAGAGAAAAACAATACAGACATACTCCAAATCCTTACATCTGTATATTCCTATCTTAATCATCTAAAGACCCTCAAGAAAAAGGAAATGTTCTACACTTTTACTCATAGACTTTGCATTACTTGTACAGGACTGCAGACACTTCGAAAATGATTTCTCTTAATAAAAGCACCTACATTGTATGCTTAGGACCATGCTCTCATGTTATAGGAGCAACAGGAAAATCTAAAACTGCTAATTTAACAGGGATTCCTATTATATAAAGAACTTCAACATAATGGGTACATTTTCTCCAGCAGAACATCTTGTGACAAACAGACTCCTATAAAACAAAATTTTCCTCAAAAATGTTTGCTAAGGATCACATGGGCATCTTCTCTGCATTCTATTTTTCACAATCCAAACTATGCAACATCAGCTCTAGTAAGGACTGTCAGTTTATTTACACAGACTAGCTAATAAAAACTAGCAATGCCCTTGCAAAACTGTATGTAGCATGAGAATAACAAACAATAGTGGTGTTATCACCTGAGAATTTTAGAACAAAAACTACCCACAGCTAGTTCCCCTTAAAGATCAAATAAGGAAACCACAATCTAGACTACTCATCCTTTCATAATTTCATCAGACAGGATGGGCAGTAACATAGCAAATTTATTTATTCATTTTATTAATGCTCATAATGTTTAAAACAATATTACTGAATAGCCAATTAAATGTCTCATGGCTATTTCACAGACAGTTTAGACAGGCTCAAAAGAAATTGAGAAAAAGAGAGAGAACACATACATTTGCCTACCCTTAATTTGTAGAGGAGCTAGCCTCCTCCCCCCATTTTTGACAGTAGGAAACCTGTAACAGGTTTCATTCTGTCAACACTATCAACCCCAATTTGTAGAAACTGGGCATAAACAAACTCTGAGGAGCTAAATAGCACATTTAGCTTGCTAAAGAACATATTCTTTTAGCAAATGTACAAGTGTGACACAAGGGCACATGAATTCAAACTAAATCCCATTGCTTCCTTAATTCAGCCCTAAAAGCATTAGTGCTACATATATGGCAGAGCCATTGTCTTAATAAGAGCTGACATATACCATTATTATTCAATCTGTTCATATGAGTGAACAAAAACTTGCTTTTGCAAAAAAAAGCAAGCAAAACCTCTTTCTGTCCCTGCCCTGCCATTTCGTCTTTCAAATGTCTAAATGTCAAAGCAAATGTTGCGCTGAGCCCTGCTTCTAAATGTATAACTTCGACCTTTAACCTATTCGCAGCTGTTCCATCTTGAGTACAAGGTTTTCATGCAGTTTTACAAATTCAAAGTGACCCTGGAGACTGAGAGCTCAACAGCAAAACCCACTCCATTCCTGTCTACCAGCAATTCAGAAGTAAGCTTAATAACTTCTGCCAGATTTTTTGTACATTTTTGTATTTGTAAGCAGTGTGCCGAGTGCTTGTCTAGCAGTATAGATGTCAGCTATTCATTCTATGCTTACATATGTGCATTTACTGTAGCCTGAGGCAGTTTAAAAGCTGCTCTGATTGGAATAACCTCATTTAAATAGTGAATTTTACTCAATTTCGACTTTCATGTTTGGGGCACTTAAAAAAGAATATCCTACAATGTTTTTGCATAATAGTCATCCCCAGAATGTCCCCTATATATCCCAGAGATGTGGCATCAGAAATGTATAATGTATACCCTTATAAAAATGAGTTTTGTACGCCTGGGTAAAGTGACATTTTACATGTAAGTGACCCCCTACTGCTGTATAGCATGGCTTAAATTCAATTTGGATGCTAGGAGGTCACAGCATCATTATTAGGCATTATAAATATTAAAAAACAAATTTAATGCACCTATTTTAAATAACATTTTTTATATAATCAAAATATATATATATTTTTTTTTAATAAATCCAATCATTTTGATGAGTCCACATATGAAAAGCAAGCTGCATCCCTTGCCTATCATATTTAAACGCATTCATTCATAGCCCTAAGAACAGAAACCTAATTTGAAAGTCTGCGCCACTTTTAAAGGACAGTCATTATTATTTAACATCAAAAACCACTCTTATCCTTATTTAAAAAGGCATTAAGAAAATAAATCCCTACTGTCAATCTGTCCTCTGTTTATCAAAAATAATGAAACTATATTTCTAACTTTTAAAACAGCAGTCTGAAATGCAGGATTTTACACCGTGCTTGCACTGACTTAAAGGGTAGTGACGTCAGCTGTTTTCTGTTGCCGGAGTCAGAAATACCCACGTGCTGACACAGCTGCTTGACACGTAAAGGTGTCGAATTCACACGCCTTTCAAGTCAGCCTTTCCACAAATCTGTCGTTCTGTAATGTATTCAGGTCTACAACAACCAACTCACTCAGATAATGTGAATGCAAGTTAATACCTAATACAGAAGGATAAATGCCGTGACATTTTGTATCTTTAACTTTATCTATTGCAAAATACACAATTTCGTTTTTTGAAGCTTTTTTTATTCCTATTAAATGTGGATTCTAATTTTATCTTTAACATTGTGGCAATTTGCACACATGTATAGTGTCTTACTCTGTCAATTTAATGATAGCGTGCAGCTATTTAGCATATATTATATAATTCATTGCTGGATTCTTTTACAATGTATTTTATTTTAATGATATTTGGCATAACAGAATGATGACAAAAAAAAAATTGAGCTCATTCCAGACATTTTCAAAACGGTGTCATACACATAATACAGGGCACTTAAGGCTAGCCATTCTTGCACCAAGAGCGCAATCGCTACTTACAAGTACCACTAATGACAAACCACAGACATTTAAACACACATTTAACCCACAGATCAACATTTAGGACAGAAACAAAAGACAGCCCACAGACTGTACTTAAACCAAACCATTTGTAAATACTAGTTGTAAGTCATATTCACTAGATTTGGCTGGCAGAACACCAAGAAAAAAAACGCTCTGCATATCACCACTTATGAATGTTACTAATTGCACAGACCAGGATCCTTTCTATGTACATATTTAGTTCCTCGGGGTACTAGTCACCAAAGAAGAAATACTTTTTATACCTAAACCTAGTTAAGTATCCCCTCTAGGGGAGCCGGCTAATTATATACAAGTTTAAAATGGTACATCCAAGAAAGCAACACATTCATAAACTCACCTGGGGGAAAACAAAAAGACCATCACGCACTTGCTTACAATTAACTGCTTTGTTCTTCAGCTCTAATGCTTTCACATAAATGTTCTTTCGCTGTTCTTTTTCAATCAAGGTTTGCTCACGCTGCATTCGCTCATGCACTTCTTTCTCCCACATTCGTACACAATCAGACATCTCTTGCCTAGTCTTTCGCTTAAACATACATTGTTCGACATACTCAATCTTTCGTAAATCAAATGACCCATACATAGGCCAACGCAACTCAGGATCCTTACGAGTGTATTTATTCCATAATGCGCTGTACATTATAGAAGAAAGACCATACTTAATATACATATCCCTATTAGGCGTCCCCTCCGGGGGGCCGGTCATGCTTCATCTAGTCTCAAATTGGTACCACTACAAAAGCAACACATCCTATGAAGTGTGCTAAAAACAGGCATGCCAAAAATAGTGCAGAATATGAATCAAAGTAGCACTTAAGGTACCTTTAGTAAGATGTGCCGTTCAAATCAATTCAGATAGAGAAAGTTCTCCTCATTACCTGACTATATAAATTGCAATCCATATATAAATCTCATAACAAACCAAGTTGGCCAACACCAATTCCAAAATCCAAAATCCACAGTAAGTGTTACTAAACTACCTTACCAATCCCAGGCATCAAAACCAACAGCAAGCGCCACAGAAGGACCAATCATCACTTGGTGTCCAGGTTCCAACTGCCAAGTTCTAAAATCGACCAAATGGTCACTGCACGGCGAATCAACAGAAGAGATCTCAGTCGAGGACTGGCACCACCTGGATGGTCAGATCAGAAAGAAAGGAAAAACGCCGTGGTTGCCAAGACTCGGGTCTCATCGGGCAGCGATCGCGTCCAGAGCAAGATTCCAATCCTTCGTCGCGACCAATCCTTTGGGCATCCGAGTCACCGATGAGCCCCAGTAGTTGGGCGCCAATTTGTTGATGGTGACCTCAGCTAGGCCTACCAGTGCAAGGGGTTCGCCCTTCTCTGCACAGAGTCCTCAGACCAATAGGAAGAAGTTGGCACAGAAACTGGAATAGAAAATACAAAGTTTAATAAACCTCATGAGGTGGAACTACATTCACACAGCACCCTTCGGTGTTGAGTGAAGTAGCACACTGAACAGAAGAAGCATGGTCCTTTTATACCCACACAGGGGCTGAAAAAGGTGGTACAAGTACACATGAGAAGAGTTATGCACATAGATGGACATACAGAAACTGTACAGTCAACAAGTAGGAGGAGTAATAAGTTGCTGACATCAGTTAGAACAGCCTGACAGTTCTATACTGGGAACAGGTGCACTCTACTAGCTAAGCACATCTGCGCATGTGCAAGACTCTGGGAGAGGGAAACAGCAAATGTCCAGCACATAGCTAACTAAAATGGCTGCCAAGTACAAAATGGCTTTCAGCTCATGCTAAGAGATTAATGCAATGTTCAACAATACTGAGGTGATGCTTAGGTAGTGCTCATGTGATGCTGAGTTTGTGCAGTATTAGGTGATGCTGCATAACTGCTAAATTGCTGCTGCAGTGGGGCTGCGCTGGTGCTGAGGGTGGGCTGTGCTTATGGTGGTGCACTGATACGTAGGTGGTGCTATGCTTATGCGAAGGTGGTGCTGTTGGTGAGATGGTGCAGTGGTGGTGGGACACTGATGAGGATGTGGTGCACTAATGGAGAGATGGTGCTGTGCTGGTGCTGAGTGATACGGAGGAGGTGGCGTGCTTGTAAGTAGGTGCTGCTCAGGTGGTGCTGAGTGATGCTGAGGTGGTGCTGAGTGATGCTGACGTGGTGTACAGCTGGTGCTGTGCCGGTGCTCAGGTGGTGCTGAGTGATGTCAAATTGGTGCTGCGCTGGTGCTGAGGTGGTGCTGTACTAATTCTGAATTGGTGCTGAGTTGTACTGCCGTGGTGGTGGTGCATTGATGAGGAAGCGGTACTTTGGTGATGCTGAGAAGGTGCTGTACTGATGCTAAGGTAGTGCTGAGTGCTGCTGTTGTGGTGCTGTGCTGGTGCTCAGGTGGTGCTGAGTTGGTGCTGTGGTGATGCGCTGATGCTGAGGTGGTGTTGCACTGGTGGTGGTGTTCTGATGAGGAGGTGGTGCTTTTCCGTCTTTCTCTTCCTACCTCTTTCTGTTTTGATTTACAGGCCCTGGGACTCACCAGTTAATCAAATATGCCAGTCATGGAATCATCAATGATATTCACCATTTACACAGGGAGCGCTTGCACTTTGGTACTGATCAGCAGTAGTAAAGTGCCCTAAGCATCTAAACCAGCAAAAACGAAATCCAGCACAGTCACAAATAAAGGAGGTGGAGTCAAAAACTCAGGGGAGACCACGCCAAGAATGCCAGGTCTAACAATTGCTAAATAAGTGGACATCATTCCCACTGTTGGAAGTGTGAACACCACAAAACTTAATGTTTTGATACAATATGAGCCTATGACAAAAAGTAATCCTTTTTAGATGACGTGCTTGTTGAAATGCCTCTGCATTCCATGTTTAAATCTGAGAACATTCCAGCAGGAAAACAAACACCACCAAATCAAGTTACTCAGGTCCCAATCGTTTGTGACGTAAGAAGTTCAGAGATAGGTTAAAGGTAAACAAGCATTGGCAACTCCAACAGAGTTGGCCTTGGCAAGTGTGCAACCTTTATTTTTTTTGCAAACATATGGAATACTTAAAAAACGCAAACACATAAAAAATATAACACTAGCGTGTCCCAGTACCCCAGGAACACCACCCCTGGCAATGAAGAGCACCCTTTTTCAGGTAGCAGTGTATGAATGATCAGGTAAAATGCTGTCAATCACAGTGAAAGACAGCCAGTGGACGAAGTGCGCTGACCCCTCTGCCCCATAGTGTATTCCATGGAGGGCGGGGGAACAAAATGTGACTGACAGCTGAAAAGTCCAGTGGGTGAAGAGGCCTGATCGAATGCCAGTCTATATGTGTAGGTATTTATATTAAGATTTTGGGAGAAGTGAGGCTGGTGAGACAAGCTGAAGCCGCCTCTAGGTCAGACCTAAAGACTCTGGCTCAGCCAGTTGGAAAACAAGCCTGAAGCCTGAGCAAGCGCTGCATGTGGTCACACCGGCTTGAAGCTAGCCTCAGGGAGCGTCCTTGGGAGCATCCCTTTGTGATAACTGTCCGAGAGGGTGGGGGGGTTATCACTGAATCTCTTGCCTGCTCAACATGTAGCCTTCCATCGCTCAAGGAGGAGTGAATATGAGGGGCCTCTGTGCTTTGAAGCAGGTAAAGAACACCTGCAGGAAACAGACATGATTCGGATGAACAGACACCTCAAGCACCAAGTCACACTTCTTAAGCCTTTAACTCCATACGTCATCCACCAACTTCATTACTTCCAAAGGTTGATGGCAAACTGAAGAACCGTAGCTGCTTAATCAATATCTGCATTCGATAATATATGTTTGTTCACCAAGTCCATACATCTGTCCATTACTTCATGCTATGCAACTCGCTTACTGTGTAAAACATCCACCGGTTTGCATTCACAGACAGCAAAAAGACCTACCGGTATGTTACATTTCGCTACTAATACAATGCACACATATATTTACGTTCATATTTAGGGGCAGATTTATGTTTCCTGGCGCATCCCTGCAAATCAGCAGGGATGAGCCAGGAAAGATGCGTCACGCAAGTTTACCCTCGCGCCACCACAGATGCGCCGCATTTACAATGCAGCGCATCGTGGCGCAAGGCTGAACAGATGCGTGACGCATCTGATGGCGTAAGGGCGGCGCATTGCTGGAGTCGTGTCGTAAGCACGACGCAACTCCAGCAATAGTAGAAGAGGTCCTGCGCACACGTTCAGGATAATACTTTCATTAGAAACTGATAGAGGAATGAAAAGGCTCAAAGGTTGTAGGATTTCGAAATAATGAAGGTCGACATCAGAAGTATCAGTGCAAAGTATTCTTTATGTATGTCATTACCTGACCAATACATAATACACAACAAATCAGCCGACACGCGTTTAGTCACACCGTGTAAAGATATGACTCTTCAGGGCTGGTTGCGCAGATGAGTATGTGCATGGAGACCGATCCTGAGCACGAAAAGGCAAAGGGTGCGGTGCGTTAGGACCGACCTCACAACGCGGTGAAGTAGGGGGCCATGTGCACCAGCCACATGGGTAAATGGCTGTACATTCGAGTATGTGGAGGATCGCGGGTACAGGATCCACCGATTTCCAGGATGCGTCTGTTGTAATCTATGTTTCAGTTGCTGTTGGTATGGTCCGCACACCCCCTCCGTCTGTGCCCACTTGGTACGGCCCGCTGGAGGTGACAGTAGAACGTTGGCACCGCTGCCGGTGTTCTGGAGAGTGGATGACAGGAATAAAGTTCGTGCTTACCTTGTCCTGATGCCTCACGTGTTTTCATTGAAGTACAACACTGGCGACGAATCTGCGTGGGGGCAGCCTGTCATCTCCCCTTTTCGTATTCCTCTCCTGTGTCAGCTGTTGTGGAAGAGCAGCGTTCTCCGTGTGAAGAAACGAAGGGCAGCGGAGCGCGAGAGGAGCAGCTGAGCTTCCCTGTCAGCTGTTAGCGAGTCAGCTGTCCCGCGTTCATGGTTGTGGAAGAGCAGCGTTCTCCGTGTGAAGAAACGAAGGGCAGAGGAGCGCGAGTGGAGCAGCTGAGCTCCCGTGTCAGCTGTAAGTGAGTCAGCTGTCCCGTGTTCTTGAAGAGGCGAAGGGCGGCGGAGCGTGAGTAGCTGAACTAATCCTGTCAGCGGATACATGTCAGTTTCCGTACCGTGTCTGAGGAGACTCCCAGTCAGTGCGGCATTTCTGGGATCGTGAGCTTCTACGCCTAGTCAGTAGCGAGGAGGGTAAGCGGTCCCTGGCAGCTGGATTCCGGCGTAGAGTGTCCTGCAACTGCCTGTTTGAGTCTTCAGCTTACGGCCCCATCGCTTCCCGTGCAGCTCTCAGCAGCGTAGTGTGGAAGGTCATCAGCCCAAGTAAGACTATTCAATTTTCTTCTGTCTCTTCCACTGTGATGGGCACACATTTGCGTGCCTTCGGAGTGATCATCCTGTGAGGCGTACACCGTGTATGAGGCATTGCCAGTTTCCATTCATAGTTAGTTTGCATCCGAACGACTGTCCCTTGGGTCTCCCCTGCTGATGTTTCTTTGTGCTTACCACTGTGATAGGCACACAATCTACGTGCCGTCTGAAACATTCCCCTGGAGGCGCTAACTAAAGTGAACCTGGGAGGGGCACGCGTAGCGTGAGGAGACTTTTTCTTTGCTGTTCTGTGGTATTTTACCTCCCTAGGTGTGTTCCACCCTGTGCTTGTTCCCATTAGTTTCCCCAGGGATTACTCTGGATACGGTAGTGGTCACTTTGGGGGCTACTTTAGGGCCTCGTGAGAGAGCCATTTTACCTAAACAAGCCAGGAACCCTCCTACCAGTAAAATGGGTACACCAGGAATGAGCCAACCTCCATCATTTTTAAATGATTGTGGAGATCCCGAGATCCATTGGAAGGACTGAACAAAGTTGTTTGAATCGTATTTGATTGCGATGGGCGGAGAAAGATTTTCTCCTTTACGTAAACAACACATACTTTTGCATAATTTGGGGGTGCACGGTCGCAAAGTCTACGAAACGCTTCCTGAACCAGAATTGGAGGAAGAGGAGGTTGTAGACGTGTATGATATAACCTTGATGAAATTAGAGATTCATTTTGGCGACAAAGTCAACGTGGTGCTTGAACGCCACAAATTTTTTAGTAGGGTGCAAGGGAAAAGTGAGTCCATAAATAACTATATAGCGGCTCTAAGAGGATTGACGCAATTGTGTGATTTTGGTGAACTTAATGATTCATTAATAAGAGACCAACTGGTAAGATGTACCAACAGTGGAAAGGTGCAGGAAAAATTACTTGCTAAAAATCCGTCCTTGAAGGATGCCATTTCCATTGCCCAATCAATAGAGCACACAGCCAAGTGCGTGAGAGAGATGAAAACCAAAGAGGAGGTGGTAGCTCCCATTCAGTGTGAAGAGTTTGAAGGGGAAGTATTGAAAGTACATCTTAGGGAAGGGACTAAGAATATACCAACGTACAAAGATGGACAGAATTTGAAATGTTACAGATGTGGAAGCAGCAACCATTTGGCCAACAGTCCATTTTGCTCAGCACGCAGTGTGTTATGTAAACAATGCAATAGAAGAGGTCATTTGGCCAGAGTATGCAGGGAAGGGCCAAGCATCTCTTCTAGAGGCAGCAATCCAGTTGGTGAAACACAAGCTAGATTCATTTTCCAAGTCAAGGACAGCGAGGAAACTACCAAGCACAACTATCCTAAATGTGTTATACAGATAGACAACAAAGCCATTGAAGTGTTCGCTGACTCGTGCTCCCCATATACGCTAATAAATGTAAAGGACTTTGAGGAAATTCTGGGTCGCAGCAAAAACTTGCTACATTCTCCTGACATTTCACCGGAGGGGTACACCAGAGACCCCATTCCCCTGGTGGGGATGTTGAGTGGCCAAATAGAGTTTAAGGGTAGATCCATGGTGGGCAAGGTGTATGTGGTCGAAAAAGGTGCGAATCTGCTAGGGTGGCAGCACCAAAAAGCCCTAGGTATAATTCTAGACCCCAACAATAGAGATCAAGTCATCCTGGTAGACAGCCCTGAGAACAAGGAATGCCATCATCTACAAAACACCTTTCCTGATTTATTCACTGAAAAGTTAGGGAAATTGAAAGATTTCCAGCACAAGATCAAAGTGAAGAAAGGAGCTAAACCAGTAGTCCATAGGGCGCTCCCTGTACCATTGCGCCTCAGAGAAGTTCTGAAAAACGAACTGGACAAGCTATGTGATATAGGGGTTATACAACCCATTGATGCTTCAGAATGGTTGGCTCCCCTGGTTATTGCGTCTAAAGCCAACGATAAGGGGATCCGAGTTTGTGTGGACTTACGCAGTTTGAATGACAACATCTGGGTAGAGCGGTTTCCTCTGCCCAACATAAACGAGATGATGAGCACGATGGGTAAAGGGAGTTTCTTCTCAGTCATCGATTTGTCTATGGCCTACCACCAAGTAGAGCTTCATCCCGATTCGAGACCGCTTACGGCGTTCTCCTCGCCGTTTGGGGCCTACATGTTTGTTAGGATGCCGTTTGGTCTAGCCTCGGCGGCATCCATTTTCCAGAAGGTGATGCAACAAGTGTTGGAGGGTATCAAGAACACGTTGTGTTTCCAAGACGATATTTTGATGTATGGGGCTACGGAAGAAGAACACGATGCTGTTCTTAACTCTGTTTGTCAAAGGTTGACCAAGGCAGGATTGACTGTGAAACTAGACAAATGTAAGATAAAAGTGGACTCTGTTGACTACTTGGGCCATACTATTTCGAAAGAGGGGTTTAAACCTAAATACAGTTTGATCCAAGCAGTTATGGATGCCCACAACCCAACAAATAAGGAAGAACTCAAATCCTTTTTAGGACTAGCGGAATACATGTCTAAGTATGTATGGAATTTTGCAGAGATGTGTGATGAGTTGCGTGATCTGTTAAAAAAAGAAAAAGAGTTTGTGTGGGAGGAAAAACACAGCAGGGCAGTAAAGGATATAAAAGTGAGCATATTGAAATCCCCTGCACTGGGTACATTCGACCCGAGCAAGAAAACTATCCTGACCACGGATGCTTCCAACAAAGGGTTAGGAGCAATGCTTTCCCAACAAGATCAGGGACGAGTCACTATTATTGCGTTCGCATCTAGATCACTCAACTCAGCGGAAAAGAACTACTCCGTCATTGAGAGGGAGGCATTGGCATGCTTCTGGGCTGTGAACCATTTCAAGTTTTTCCTGTGGGGAATAAAATTTGTCATTCATACTGACCACAAGCCTCTGACCTTCATGTTTTCGCCAAAAAATGCGCACAACAATTCCCCACGCATAGCTAAATGGGTGTTGGGGTTACAAAACTATTGCTTCAAGGTAGAATATCTACCAGGTCCAAAAAATGTAATTGCTGACTATCTATCAAGATCACCACTTTTGGAAGATGCTAAAGAAGATCAATTGGATGCCCCCATTTTGTCCTTGCATCTCTCCTCTTTGTCTAAGGAAGAGTGGGATGAAGGTCTAAAGGGGGACAAGGAAATGGGCATCCTCAGACAGTTAATCATTAATGGCTGGCCTGAACATCGGTCACAGGTCCCAGAGGAAGCCAAAGATTACTGGGAAGTGAGATTTGATCAATCAATAATGCAACAATTACACATGTTAATGGAAATAATATTTTACCAAAAATGGTACTACGTATTTTAGCTACAAAATTCTTAATAGCAATCATCTTATTAGCCATTTTAGTCCAGATACTTTCAGCTTCCAGTGGTACTAATTCTTCATGCAAATCAGTAATGTTTTTGATATAGACTTTTAGATCTTTGCTTTCGTCAGGAATGTAAGTGCAACAATGTTGAACTTTCAGCATTCCACAGACTCCACCCTCTTTTGCCAATAGAATGTCAAGGGCAAGTCTATTTTGCATCGCCATAGCGCGCAAAGCAACCATTTTAGTATTTACCAAAAGAAAGCCTCCAGCGGTGCTTGTTGATAAGCGATCCACCACTGTTGACAGCTTCCGAATGCCAAAGGCGTTCAAAGAAATTCCCACTGCTGGTATCAAAAATATCTCCTACAATTTCTGCCCATGTTTCTCTTCTATAGCGTGTTAATGGATTAGTTTGTTCAGCATTGTCTACTCTATCCATATGGAAAATCTTTGGAAAGACCAGGCCAACATAACACGTGCCAAACCAATGGTCAGGCAAACGGTAATAAGCCTTGTTCCCACAAATATACTACACTCCCGGAAACACGGGATCTTCTTCTCCTCTAAAACCCCATCCGGTTGCTATAAAGTATGTATCATGGCACTCACTGGTCCCTATGAAATAATAATCATACTGGGATCTCTTTCTGGTAATGCATAATTTGCCTTTCTGTGGTGCATCTATAGCCATAGTTGGACTGGCTCCATCTTTCAATTCTTTTTCTTTCTCAATGTCCCACATTGTTTCACTCATTTTATGCCCTTCTGCTTTCTTGTGCATGTTCAACCTTCTTCTCTCAACCATGTCTAGAAAATTTGTCTCTTCTCCTTTCAAACTGCAAGTTAAATTGTTTCTAAAAACATATTCTAAGGTTAATTCTCTAGTTTCTAAAAAAATTTCACCTAAAGTGTTAGCTTCTTTTGCAGGATTCAATTCTTTATTCATAGGCAATTGCCCAAGAATATTATCTACATTAGACATATTATAATCTAATTTCCCTAATTGATAAAATATACTAATCAACACACTACATGAAATTCCATACGTAGCCGGAAGATGATGATAAGTCACTCCTTCCGAAACAGAGGCAGATAATTGCATGCAAACGTAGCAATCCCTTACTTCCATTGTCTTTACGTATTCATACAACAATTTTGAAAAAACATTGCTAGAAAAATCATTAATTGACCTATCCTTATGTATATGTACATTACTAGTTCTAGTTGGTACTATCTTTTGTGAACTTTTCCCTATATTAGTCTTGTTCTCAGTATGTCCTTCTAAAGTGTCTATTGTTACTCTAAAAGAGATCAGTAGAGCCAGCACGCTCCAAAGCAGCATTAATAATCCTGTACAGCAGCAGCACATTTTGCACCATCTTTTCAAGAAGGTACATCTACTTTGATTATTCTCAGTGTTAGCCATCTTGTTAATTTGACCGTGTCTTTTGACTTAACCTCTTCTACTCCACTATCGAACATTTCTGGGCAGCAAGTACCCACCAGATTATTACAATCTATTAGTTTTTAATTTTACTTCTTCACTTTCTTCTTCAAGTGACTTCTTTTGAATATATTCAATTTGGATTTTCATCACTTTTCACTGTTTCTTCATTATCATCAAACTGTATTAGGTCCTGAACATTCGTCTCTTCTCCAATGTCGGACAAGATAACTCTCAGGATTCCTACTGCTTCTTCTTCATCAACCACTTTCAGTAAAGCCTCCTCTGGACTTCCTTGACTGTCTGCCTCTTCTCCTTGTTCAGGCAGTGCCACATACGTCCATTCTGGCGACTTATACTTCTTGTTTGGTTTTCTGATTCTTTTAGTTCCTTCAGATAACTTTGTTTCCTCTTCCTTCGTTGGATTTTGACTTGACACTTCGTTCACTTGAACTTTTGAAGAGTTAACTCGTGTCAATCTATACCTCAGTCTCTTTATCTTGTTGGGCCAAAGATCTCCTTTAGCATTTCTCTTTTGTCTTCCTTCTTTATTGTTTCTTTCCCCAATCCAAGTTCTCTTTCTCAGAACTCGTCCTCCATGTATCTCATTTTCACTTTCATCAGATTCTGTCTCAGTTGCTTCTTGTTCATCAACAGTTTTCTCTTTTCCAACCGCTTCTTTTCTTCCAACAGTCTCTTTTTCCACCAATTGAGATTTCCCTACTTCTGTCCCTCCTCGGGTCTCCGACACGCAATCTTCTTGCTGTCTACTTGTCCCTTCACCTAGCTTGTTGTTGGTTTTTTTTTTTTGTTTTTTTTTTTAAAAACCTTTATTCGTATGATTCAGATACACAGCTATTCAGCCGACAACCCGGAGGTTCGGCAGCTCGTCAATCAACACGTGCAGTCATCTATAGCTCTCCTGCAGGATAAAAACAAAGGTTCCATTTTTGAAAACGAACACAACTAGCAAGGCAATATACATTATAAGTTCGCGTCAGTTCCCAACGAGGGGGTGGCCCCATTTCCAACATCAGATCAAGCCACCGATTGAGAGGAGGAGGGAGAAGCAGAGGCGTTAACATTCTAACGGAGGTGCATCAGAAAGACCCAGATCGGAAGTGAGGCTAGGGGGAAAGTTGCTCCTCTAGTGGTTCAGTGGCAGGAGGCAAACATATGTACCCCCTATACTGGTTCCAACCTCCCCATACCTTATGCCATCTCTTGGGCCTCCCCCGCGCACTATAGACCGTTTTCTCCCGGAACATGCACCAGTCCAAGTTGTCCTTCCACGCATCCAGGGTGGGCGGGCTAGGGGATCCCCACAATCTTGCAATATCTCGCTTAGCCACCATATTACCTAGGGTCACCCATTGAGTCTGCGCAGCGTCGTAGTCTGTAGGACCCCACACATTCAAAAGACAACGCCGCGCCTCTGGGTGCAATACAATACCCGTGACCTCCTGCATCACATCATGAATCCGCTTCCATAGTTCTGCAATCACACCGCACTCCCATATAATGTGCAGAAAGGTGCCCACCGTCCCACAACCCCTCTTACACAGCCCGTCCTCGGAGAAACCCATATGGACCAATCGGGGCCCAGTGACATAGACTCTGTGGAGTACCTTAAGCTGGACCAGCCGCAACCTGGCGGGGATTGCGACCTCCTTAGGAGAGGAGACCGCATACTGCCAATCCTCATCGTCCAGCTCGAGGCCATCTCTAGTCCACTGGTCCCGCACCCCCAGGAGGAGATCGGTCCGAACGTTCACAAGCTTTTTGTAGATTAGGGAGATTGTGCTCTCCGGCATATGGCCGTCCAGGATCCGATCCTCCAATGGAGAGGACTCAGGCACCTTTTCCCCCTCAACGAGGACCGACTGCAGCGCATGGCGCACCTGCGCGTACCGGAAGTACTCCGTGCCCTCGAGCGCATATTCCGTCCGCAGCTCATCAAACGACTTAATCCGCCCCTTGGTCAGCATGTCCCCCACCCTGGAGATGCCTATCAGATCCCATTTGTCGAATCCCTTAGAGTGCCAGAGTTTCCCCAGCATGTCTGAGTCATACAACGGAGTGGCGAGGGTGAGCCTATCCTTCCATCCCAGGGAGTTCGTGACTGTCTTCCACACGTGCACCGCCACCCCGGTCGGCCCTGAGAGGGACCCAGCCGGTGGCCTCGAATAAAGTGCTCTATAGTAGCCACCACCCCTCAGCAACCACCGGTCCATAGCAAAGCCAGGGCTAAGCGCCGGACCGTAGACTCCGTGATTGATCGCGCTCAGTTGGGAGGCCCAATAGTATCTTCGGATGTCGGGAAGCGCGATACCCCCGTCATACCAAGGGAGAGTTAATTTTGCTATCGCTATACGCGGGCGGCCGTCCCACAGCAGCGAACGCTGTAGACTCTCAACCTCCCGAAAGTAGCTGGCCGGAACCAGCTCCTGGGTGTTCTGCAGGGCATAGAGAAAACGGGGAAGAGACATCATTTTGAATAGCACCGCACGGCCAAGGAGGGAAAGCGGCAGCCGCCGCCAACCCCCCACGTCCCGCCGCAGGCGCGCCAACGGAGGGAGCAGGTTCCTCTCATACCGTACCGTTGGGTCGGCAGAGATATAGATCCCCAGATACAGGAAACCCTCCCGGGCGATCTGGATCGGGCAATTCCGCGGGGGAACCGGGACATCTCCACACAGGGCATACAGATACGACTTACCCCAGTTAATGGTTAGCCCCGAATTCCTCCCAAAAGAAGTCAATATGTCGCAGACAACTATAAGGGACTTCCGGGGTGAAGTGAGATAGAGCAGAATATCGTCGGCATAGAGGGAAATGCGGTCTTCGTGGTCAGGGGACCATCGAATCCCCCTCACATCTGGGTGCCATCGTATCCAGGCCGCCAGCGGCTCAAGGGCGAGAGCGAACAACAGCGGCGATAGAGGACAACCCTGCCTGGTACCCCTCCCCAGGTCGAAGGGACGGGACGCCCTACCATTAACTGCGACTTTGGCGAGAGGTCCTTCGTATAGTAGCCTTACACAGCCCACAAATCCGGGCCCGAAGCCGAATTTCGCAAGCGTAGCCCACAGGTATGCCCACTCTACCATGTCGAATGCCATCGTTGCGTCGAGCGCAGCCACCATGGCCAGCTCCCGCATCGTCCCCACCCTTGCGATCACTCCGTGAATGCGCCTAAGATTCAACGCGGTGTTACGATGCGGGATGAAGCCAGATTGGTCAGGGTGGATCAGATCCCCGACCACCCTGACCAGCCGGTTCGCGAGGATTTTGGCAAGGATCTTCGGCTCAGCATTAAGGAGCGAGATCGGCCTGTATGAGCTGCACCGGTTCCTGGGCTTGCCATCTTTATGGATGACCACGATCGTTGCCAGGCGCTGGTCAGCCGGGAGGCATCCCGTCTCCCGCGCCTCCACAAACATAGCCCGCAAATGCGGAGCTTGTAAAGCTCAATTGGCAGGCCATTCGGACCCGAGGCCTTGCCCGGGCGCAAAGAACGGATAGCCCCCGCAATCTCGTCGACTGTAATGTCACCATCAAGATCATCTCTGTCTATGTCGGAGAGGCAAGGCAGGGCAATATCGCGCAGGAGCTCACATGAATCCTCCACTGGCTTGTCCGACACGGAGGTATAGACCGTGTGGAAATAATCTGCGAAGCACTGGACTATGCCATCCGGCTCCGTAACCATAACGCCATCCTCCGTCACAAGGTCCGGCACAACACGATTGACCCGCTCCTTTTTATCCAGCCACGCGATCAACTTCCCGGCCTTGTCCCCGACGTCATACAGACGGCCCCGCTGTTCCCTACTCAGGGCTTTGGCCGCATCCGTCACGAGGGCCCTGTACTCCGATTGTTTGAGGCTCAACTTGTGCAGCGCCTCCGCCGTGACCTCCCCCTCCAGAGCCAACTCTAGATCCGCGATCTCCGCCTCAAGCTGAGCGACCTCCGCGTCTCTCCGACGCTTGGCCGCTGTTATCAAGGAGAGGGCCTCGCCCCTAATCACTGCTTTGAACGCTTCCCACAGGGACACCGCCGACGTGACCGAACCGAGGTTTTCTTGAAAGTAACGGTCGACCGCCTTCAGTACCGCACTACGTGTCGCAGGGTCCCTGAAATACCACGGGTTAATTGGGGCCACCCTACCACCCACTCCTCTGCCAACTTCCATACAGATCCACACCGGGGAATGGTCGGAAATACCTCGTGCCATGTGCCTGGCCTCAGATACAAAGGAGGCGTGCGCAGCTAGGGTGAGGACATAATCAATTCTGGAGAGACTGCCATGCGCCCCTGAATGGAAAGTATATTGTCGTTGTGTGGGATGCAACAGTCTCCAACAATCAACCAGCCCAAGGGTATCTATAAAATCAGGAAGCCACTTCTGAGCCCCCCCGAACTCCTCTGCGGGTGTCTGTCGAGCAGGCCAGAGCCAACCGCATTGAAGTTGCCACCCACCACCAACATTCCCTCTGGGAGATCCAACAATGTCCTCTCTAAGTCCGCTAGTGTAGAGGGCTGCAGTGCAGGGGGGACATAAACCGACACCAGGACCAGGGTCCTGCCCTCCCACCGCCCCGCTACTGCCGCATAGCGTCCCCTATCATCAAGAATAGTGGAGTCAACCTCGAAGGGCAGCGAGGACCTGACTAGTATTCCCGCCCCTCTAGAACCCGAGGAAAACCCGGAATGTGCAACAAATTTATAGCCTTTACGATTGAGTGCATAGCACGTGTTACCAATCAAGTGCGTCTCTTGCAATAAGACAATATCAGGGGTACATCTCTTCAGAAATTGCAGGACAATCCCACGCTTAATACGATCCCCCAAGCCATTTACATTCCAACTGAGTATTTTTAGGCCCCTACCCCCCATCCCAACATGTAAGGAGACCACCACCCCCCGCGTGGAACCAGACCCGAGTCACAGAAGCTTGCATCTTTACGCCTTGCATCACAAAAAACAACAACAACCCCAACAACAACCCCCATCCACCCCCCACCCTGCACCCCTGCGTAAGCTCTAAAGTGCCCCCCAACTTGCAGTGTGCCTGTCGCCCCATGTAACGGCTACTCTACGAAAAGAACCCCAGAGGAGGAAAAAGCTCCCATACTGCCCCCGCTACCCCCCGGAATATCCACCTCCCGGAGGAACCGGAGTCCTAGTACTTAAGTCCTGGCTCAGTGTTCATCCCCACCACCATCTGCGCCACCAGAACGTTCCACGCCAGTCCGTCCTTGGGGCAATGTGTCCAGCCAGTCTCCGACCATGTCAGGCGACTCAAAGAAGAAAGTCCGCTCTTCGAACACCACCCGCAACCAGGCCGGGAAGAGCATGGCATATTTTAGTCCCATCTCACGTAGTCTTCTCTTGACCGCCAGGAAGCCTTGCCGTTGCTTCTGCACCATCTGAGTAAAGTCCGGGTAGAAACTTACAGTAGTGTTCTGGAATGGCAGCGGGCCGGCCACCCGCGATGCTTGCAGAATGACATCTCGGTCCCTGAAGTTAAAAATCCTGGCGACAATCGGCCTCGGAGGGGCCCCCACCTTGGGCCTCCCGCCAGGAACTCTATGGGCCCGCTCGACAGTAAAGAACTTACTGAGGCCTTTGGGCGCCAGATGGTTCACCACCAGGTCTTCCACGAACAGGTCCACCGACTGCTCCTCCGAATTTTCCGGGACCCCAATGATGCGCACGTTATTGCGCCTTGCACGGCCTTCGAACTCTTCCAACCGTCGGGCAAAGTGCTCATTTGCCGTCCGAAGGGTACGGACTTCCTGCTGAAGGCCGGAGACATCTCCCAGGAGGCCGGCAGTCTTGAGATCCAAGGACTGAACCCGCTCATTAGTTTTCCCCAGGTCTGCCCGAATCAGATTGACATCAATCGATACGGCATCCACTTTATGTGCCAGGGTCTCAAATTGCTGCCCAATCGAGGACTTCATCCCTTCGATGGCCCCCATGATATCTTGCAGGGTTAGTTCTGCGGAGGGAGGTGTCGCGTCTTTCGCGGCCTCCAGTATCGGGCCCGATCCACCCGGAGACCCCTTCTGATGGGCATAACGGTCCATGATGTTAGTCTGGGTGTAGCTGCCCCGCCTGGTACTCTTGGGCTTCTGTTTGTCGGCGTCCGATTTGGTCGACATCGCAATCTGCCGTGTAGACAATCTCCTTGCCCATACAGAGTAAACAACCATGCAACCAGTGGCTGGCACTACGCACGCCCCGTCCCGGGCGCTGCAGAGACTGGAAGGCGAAAGTGAAAGTGAAAGTGAAAACACCTTCCCTCCGCCGACTCTTCCCCAGCCCGGCCGCTGTTGTTCAATTAGTGCACGGGCACTGTGCCAACGCAAGTCCCGGGCACGGTGCGGGGAGTAGGCCACAAACTTCCAGGCGGTACAACTTCGGTCTCCGGTGGGCGATTTCGATCCGGACAGCGGCTCTCGCCTCAGCAACAACTCCCCTCCAATATTCCGGGCATCAAAAGCAGGATAGTAGACAGGATAGCTGCCGGAGGGAGCGAGGGTCTCGGGAGCTCTAGGCTCACGCGGCCATCTTGATCACGCGCTAAGCTCCTCTCACCTAGCTTGTTGTTGATGTTCCCTACACCTCCTCGGGGTTTTTCCGCAATCTGTCCCTCTCTTTCTTTTTCTGTCCCTTCTTCTTCAAGAATTATCTCAGGTGGAACTTGTCCAATTATCTCATTTGATTCAGGTGTTACCTCTGTTGGGATGTTCTTTTCTTTCCTTTCTTTCTTTTTGTGTTCGTCACTGTCAGTTGGAACTTCAGGTACTTCTTCAGACTCCGGACTTGTCTCAGGAGTTTGCAATGTTCTTTTTAGAACTTCTCCTGGTGGGATGAAGATTTCTCTTGACTCACTTTCCCCACTTTCAGGATTCTTTTTCCTTCTTACTGCCTCACTATCTGCATCATCACTGGAATCTGATTCTTCAAAGTATTCTTTTCCAGTGCCGTCTCTTGGATTTGGAACTCTCAGTGTGTGACTTGCATGTATCCAATTTTTCACTCCAGCACACTTCACAGCAGTTGTTGTGGTCAGAATGACTTGTCTTGGCCTTCCCCACCTTGGAACCAGGCAATTCCTTCTTCTGTGGACTTTTATTCTTACCCAGTCCCCTGGGCTCAGATCATGGGCTGGTTTCTTTTCAAGTGTGGTGGCGTCTTCTCCAACCTGGTGAAACACAGAATGAACTGCGTCAGCCAGGCCCTCACAGTAATCCAAAACCATGTCATCAGTTATAGTCATCAGCTTGTTGACTGGTACAAAGGCATGTCTCATAGCACCTCCCATGATAATTTCATGTGGACTCAAACCTGTTGTTCTGTCTGGAGTAGACCTAATGGTCATCAGGACTAGAGGCAAGACATCGGGCCATTTCATTCCTGTGGCTAGACACATTTTGGCAATTCTGTTTTTGATAGTACCATTCATTTGTTCAACCACACCAGAAGCCTCTGGTCGGTAAGCACAATGTAGCTTCTGCTGTACACTTAATGCTTCACAGATCAAACCCATGATTTCATTATAAAAGTGTCCTCCTCTGTCTGATTCAATGGTCACTGGGAACCCATACCTTGGGATGAATTCTCTTAACAGTAGCTTGGCCACTGTTATCCCATCATTTCTTCTTGTTGGATAGGCCTCCACCCACCTGGAGAACAAACAGACCACCACCAGGACATACCTCAATCTGTTGACTTGGGGCATTTCAAGGAAGTCTATCTGCATTCTTGTGAAGGGTCCTCCCTCCCTGCCTATGGTTCCTAGGCTCACCACTGTTTTCTTTCCAGGATGGAATTGCTGACATATCAGACAATCTGACAGAGACTCTCTGCTATCAGCCGGAATTTTGGACTATACCAGGTCTGCTTAAAGGCCCTTATCATAGCATCCCTCCCCAGGTGTCCTTGGCCATGATACATCCTTGCCATTGTTGACAACATGCTATGGGGCATGACTGGTCTTCCATCCCTATAGACCCACACATGGTCTTTTTCCCTTGGTGCACAACCTGCTTTCACCCAATCTTTCATTTCCTCATCTCCTGCCTCATCCTGCAACTGCTTCACTTCCTCCCATGTTCCCACCTCATTAGTAAACATTAAGGAACAAAAAGACATTTCTCTTTCTTTGCTCCGATTAATAGAATGATTATTCCTTGCACAATATTGTGCGATGTCATTGGCAAATTTGTTCCCAACGGTGACAAAATCATCACCTTGACCATGAGCAGCACATTTTACAACTGCTAGTTCTTTAGGCAGCTGTATCGCCTTTAGCAATTTTCCAACCACTTCAGCATTCTTTATGGGAGTTCCACTTGAGGTCAGGAAGCCTCTTTGTAGCCATAGCTGGCCAAAATCATGGACAACTCCGAAGCCATACTGGCTGTCAGTCATCACAGTCACTCTCACATTTCTTCCAATCTTGCAGGCTTTTGTTAGTGCCACCAATTCTGCCACCTGAGCGGATTTAACTCCCTTCAAAGGTGATGCTTCCACAACTCCTGAAACTGTACACACAGCATATGCAGCACTCAGTGTTCCTTCATCCGTTCTCAAGCAAGAACCATCCACAAACAACACATGATCACTCTCAGGCAGTGGCAAATCTCTTATGTCCGGCCTTGGTTTTGTACAGTAATCAAGCACATCCAGACAGTAATTTTTATTTTATTTTTTTTATTTTTTTTTTGAAACCGTTTATTACACAATAAAAAAGTTACAGGCATGGGCCTACAACCATCCGGCCGGCCGCTAGAGTAGCAAAAGGCATTTAACATACATATAGTGAGAGTCTCTTGGCGGAGCAGATTGGCAAATCAGGTGATATCAATAGCGTAGGCCGCATAACTCCTAGCCCACAATACGGTTTCCTTTTGTCAAACAGAACAACACAAAAAACCACACCCGCAAGGCAACCCGCGATCCAAGTGACAGTACGTGCTCCGTAAATGGGGGATCCTAACCAGCAGCAGAACTCTGAAGAGGGGAATGGGAGTATAGCAGGGACTGGGGAGCCACGTGCCCACGGCTGAGGGAGGGGGTCGGCTAAGGAGATGGGGCTGGCGAGGCTGCCGGTAGCAGTGGCGGCTCACAAATATCCCCACGGTAAGCGTTCCAGGGGCTCCAGATTTTCACCCACGCCCCAGGCTTACCCCTCGCCACATACACTACTTTTTCACGAAACATACACCAATCCATATGTTCTTTCCAGGCCAACACCGCCGGGGGCCTCTGGGATCCCCACAATTGGGCAATGTCACGCTTCGCTATCATGTATCCCAGAGTCACCCACCGCGTCTGCGGGACCGAATAATCATTTGGTTCCCACACATTCAGCAAGCATCTCCTCGCTTCAGGCAGCAGTGCGACACGCGTGACCACACGCAAAACCTCATGCACACCACGCCAGAATCGCTCCACTTTCGGGCACTCCCACAGTATATGCATGAAAGTTGCCAAAGCACCACAGCCGCGCTTACACAATCCGTCAGCAGCAAAGCCCATACGTAGAAGCCTCGGCCCCGTAACGTAAACCCGGTGAAGGATCTTAAGCTGGACGAAGCGAAGGCGAGCCGGGATGGCCACCTCCTTCGGAGAGGCCACCGCGGAGATCCAGTCCTCGTCGTCCAGCTCCAGCCCATCGGCAACCCAGGCCTCGCGGAGGCCAGTCAGCAGGCACGATCTGTCATTGATCAGTTTTTTATATATAAGGGAGATCGTGCTGTCTGGTACATGGCCATCCAGCACCCTGTCCTCTAGGGGGGAAGACTCCGGAATGGACGCAACATCCGGGAAGACGGAGGCCAGCGCGTGGCGGACTTGTAAGTATCGAAAGTACTCACTGCCTTGCAGCTGAAACTCCGTCTGCAGCGTCTCAAAAGTCTTGAAACCCCCCCTCGTCCAGAGATCTCCCACCGTGCTGATTCCGATCGTGTCCCACTTCTCTAAGCCCTTCGATGTCCACAGGGAGCCCAACCTCTCAGACGCATATAGCGGTGATGCCCGGGTCAAACGGTCCTTCCACCCCATAGCTGCATTAGCCGCGTGCCATACACGCACCATGACACGCGTCGGTCCCGTCAGACGGGAGTCGGGCGTGCCAGAGTAGAGCGCTCGATTATAATCGCCACCGGGCAGGAGCATCTTGTCCATTTCAAATGCCGGGTTCAAGGCGGGCCCGTAAAGGCCATGATTGATTGCAGCTAGCTGGGAGGCCCAGTAATACCGTTTAATGTCCGGGAGGGCGACCCCCCCATCGTACCACGGGAGCGTCAATTTGGCCAGAGCAATACGCGGCCTCCCGTCCCAGAACAGGCGCCGCTGCAGGCCCTCCACCTCGCGGAAGTAGCGCGCTGGTACCAAGTCCATAGTGTTCTGGAGGGCGTACAGGAAGCGCGGCAAGGACATCATCTTAAACAAGGCCGCTCGGCCAAGTGGCGAGAGCGGAAGACGCCGCCAACGGGCGACATCCTCTCGCAAGCGCTGGAGGGGGGGCAACAAGTTCCGCTCATAGCGAGCCTCCGGGTCTAGAGTGATATATATACCCAGGTACCGGAACCCCTGGGAGGCAATCTGGATCGGGCAGTCACGCGGTAGGGCCGGAGCCTCCCCGGAAAGCACATATACGCAGGATTTCGCCCAGTTGATGACAAGGCCTGAATTACGCCCGAAGGAGCGCAAAACATCAACCAGGACAATCAGCGATTTGCGCGGGGAGGCGAGATACAAAAGGATATCATCGGCGTAGAGGGACACGCGGTCCTCATACTCAGGGGTCCAGCGGAGACCACGGATAGAAGGGTGCCACCGTAGCCACTCCGCCAAGGGCTCCAAGGCCAGTGCAAACAGGAGCGGCGACAAGGGGCAACCCTGACGCGTGCCCCGCCCCAGCTCGAATGGGGCCGAGACTCGCCCATTCACCACCACCTGCGCCAATGGGCCCGAATACAACAATTTGACCCAGCTAATGAACCCCGGGCCAAATCCGAATTTCGCCAGCATCGCCCAGATGTATGGCCATTCAAGCGTGTCAAACGCCATGGTGGCGTCTAAGGATGCCAAGATGGCCGGCTCCCGCACAAACGGGACACGCGCGAGCACCCCGTGCAAGCGTCGCAGATTAAGAGCCGTGTTGCGATGGGGTATAAATCCAGATTGGTCTTGGTGGACCAAGTCGCCCACCACACCGACCAACCGGTTGGCCAACACCTTGGCGAGGATTTTGGGTTCCGCGTTCAAGAGCGAAATTGGCCTGTAGGATGTGACCCGCTCACGGGGTCTCCCCTCCTTGTGTATCACCACGATCGTGGCCAGACGCTGGTCCGGCGGGAGGGAACCCTGCGAGTGGGCCGCCAGGAACATCGCGCGCAGGTGGGGCGCTAGTACATCCGGGCGCAGCTTGTAAAGCTCGATGGGGAGACCATTAGGGCCCATGGCCTTGCCGGACGCGACCGAGCGAATGGCCAGGGCAATTTCGTCCGAGGTGGGAGGAGCGTCCAGCGAATCCCTGTCCTCCACCGAAAGGGAGGGCAGCGCTATGTCCCGAAGCAGGGAATGGGAATCTTCCTCCGAGCAGGGGGAAACCGGGGAGTACACCTCGCGGAAGTAATCCGCGAAGCAGGAGACAATGGCTTCCGGCTCGGTGACACGCGCACCATCCATCCTCTCAATCAAAGGAACCACACGACTCGCTCTCTCCCTCTTATCCAACCACGCAATCAATTTACCCGCCTTATCGCCCACATCATACAATCGTCCCTGTTGCTCTCTACTGAGGCCCCTGGCCGCCTCCGTGACGAGGGCCCTATAGGCCGCCTGCTTGAGGTGCAAAACATGCAACTTGGCATCCGTTACCCCGCTCCCCAGGTCACCCTCCAGTTCCACAATCTCGGCCTCCACCCGGGTCACCTCCTCCCGCTCACGCCTCCGGGCATGGGAGATAAAGGAGAGGGCCTCCCCTCTGAGGACTACCTTAAAGGCCTCCCACAGGGAGATGGCCGAAGGGACAGACCCCACATTCTCGTCAAAATATCGCTGTAAGGATTTGATCAAGTCGGCACGAATAGTGGGGTCTCGCAAGTACCATGCATTGATTGGGGCCACCCTGCCCTCCCCCCTCGGGAAGACATCAAAATGTAACAGTAATGGGGAGTGATCCGAAATACCCCGCGCCAGATGGCACACCTCTCCTACCCTCCCAGCGTGGGCCGCCGGGACCAGGATGTAGTCAAGTCGCGAGAGGCTACCATGGGCACCCGAGTGGAAAGTGTATTGCAGCTGCGTAGGGTGCTTTAGTCGCCAGCAATCCACCAGGCCCAGTGTGTCTAAAAGGCCGGACAGCCACGCCTGTGCCCGGGGGAGGTCCCTAGGGGGGTGACGATCCATAGACCCAGAAACTACCGCATTGAAGTCTCCCCCAATCACCAGCAGGCCACCCGGGAGGTCCAGGAGGAGGCGCCCCAGGTCCGCAAATGTAGTAGCTTGTAACCCAGGCGGGACGTACACTGACATGAAAACAAACACTCTACCCTCCATTCTACCCACCAGGACAGTGTAGCGTCCCCTCTCGTCATGGCGCACCTCATCAATCTCCAGCGGGAGCGAGTTCTTGATCATGATACCCACCCCCCGCGACCCCGAAGTGAAGCCCGAGTGGGCCACCAAACGATAGCCTCGCCGATTCATGGCATGGAAGGAGTTACCTATAAGGTGTGTCTCCTGCAAGAAGACAACATCTGGCGATATACGTTTCAGGAACTGCAGGACCACACCTCGCTTAATCCGATCCCCCAGGCCGTTAACATTCCAGGACAACACAGCCAAGTCCCTACCCCCCATCATACGTAGAAGCAATCAGTCGTCCCCCAACGAGCATTTCGAGAACAGCAATACAGTAAAGGGTTTGCCTTGCGGTGCGAACAAACAACACACCCCCCCCGCCCCCCCATCCCAACAGAACTCCCCCCTCCCTGCACCCCTGCATGAGCCCAGTCAGCCCCCCCAACGTGCAGTGTGCCTGTCGCCCCATAGAGAAAGACTAACTAGTACCCCAGAGGAGGAGGGAAGCCCCCAACAGACCCCGTACGACCTCCATAGGAGGGGAACATACACGATCGAGAAATGGTAAAGAAGTATTGTCCCGAGCAGGGTCTATTATTCACCCCTTAATTCTGATCCGGCAGGCCCTCTCCACCGCCCGCACCCCCCCCACCCCCCCGGCCCCGATCATCAGGCAGAGTGTCCAATCAGTCCCCAGCTGCCTCGGGTCGATCAAAGAAGTGTGTGCGACCTTCCACCTCCACCCTTAGCTTAGCTGGAAAGAGCATTGAGTACTTTAGGTTCAGGTCCCGCAGGCGACGTTTAACCCCGAGAAAACTCAGTCTCTGCTTTTGGACCGTCGGAGTAAAGTCTGGGTAGAAACGCACATCCATGTTGTCAAGCTTGACCGGTCCCTGTTGCCTGGAGGTCTGCAGGATAGCGTCCCTGTCCCGAAAGTTAAAAACCCGGGCAATGAGAGGCCGCGGCGGGGCACCGGCCTTCGGCCTACCCCCAGGGACCCGGTGAGCACGCTCCACCGCAAAAAGCTTACTCAGGCCCCGGGGCTGCAGATGGGTAAGGATTAGATCTTCCACAAAAAGGTCGGCGGCCTCCGCCTCTCGTCCCTCCGGCACCCCCACAATACGAACATTATTCCTCCTGGCACGACCCTCGGAATCCTCCAGTCGCCGGTCCATCAGGGCGCTCACCTGGCCAAGCCGGCGCACCTCCTTTTGGAGGGCCGCCACATCTGTCTCGAGGCCCGTTGTGGTGTGGGTCAGGGAATCGACCTGGTCATTCGTCTTAGACAGGTCGGCCCTCACCAGGCTCACATCCACAAGGACCGAGTCTATTTTTTGCGCTAGGGTGTCGAAGCGCTGGTCCACCGAGGCCTTCATCTCCGCGATGGCGCCCATGACGTCCCGGAGGGTCAGGTCCACTGGCTGGGCAGGCGTCTCCGTCAGGCCCGCCGGGGACGTGCGCGATGTCTCCGGAGATCCCTTCTGGAGAGTGTAGCGGTCCATACTGTTTGATTGGTGCGCCGGGCCATGGCGGGTCGTCTTCACCTTCGCCCGGTCGCCATCTTGTTTGGTGGACATGCTTGCTCTCCCACCGTCGTGCCAATCTCCTCAAAAGGGCCGATAAACCCGTTCACGGGGTCCGGGGGGGGGGAGGGCGGCCACCACACCGCAGGACGACCCACAGCTGGCGGGCCAGCCGGGCACCTGGACAAGACCACACCACCGCACCCCGCTTCGCGACCCTACCTCGCTGGAGGCGAGGAGGGTGCAAAAGTGAAAGTGAAAGCGCGGGGTACGCGAGTCGCCCAGCCGTGCCCGCCGCTGTTGTTCACTTTGTCCCCGGATCGCCCCACTACTCCAATCCGGGGGGCCGGCACGGGGAAGGCCGCAACCTTCGATCGGCGCTCCCGCCGGTGTTCGGGGTCCGATTCGAACACGGAAAACGGGTGGCGCCTCAGCTCGGGTTCACCGACACAGTCCCCTCAAAAAGGACAGGATATAGCCAGGATTAATTCAGGAGGTCGCGGAGGTCCTCGGGAGCCTCGCACCTACGCGGCCATCTTGGTTGACATCCAGACAGTCATGATCAACTTCATTTCTCACTCCCACACATTCAGCATCAGGCAACAGTGTCGCTGGATTCACATTCACACATCTCTCCAGGCTCACATTGGTTGCACCAAGAATGACTTTCTCATATTTAGTCAGCCGACTATGAGACATGAACTGTGTCCGGCTCCTTGTTAAAAGGATTGCCACATCATGAGGTATGAATACCCGTACAGGGTATCCCATTATGATTCCCTCACTTTGTTCCAAACTTTTGCATGTAGCAGCTACTGCTTTCAGGCAACCTGGTAAACCCACCGCTACTGGGTCAAGTGTTGCTGAGAAGTATGCAATTGGCCTTCTCAGACGTCCATGTTTCTGGATTAACACTGAAAGTGCACATACATTTCTCTCACTACAGTACAGATCAAATTCTTTTTCGTAATCTGGCATTCCTAGGGCGGGGGCTTCACATAGTCTGTTCTTCAACTCTTTAAATGCTGCCATTTCCTCTGGGTTTAATTCCAATGGGTCTTTCACCTCACTTTTTGTCAATTTGATCAGGGGCTTGGCAATCAGGGAAAAATTACTTATCCACTGACGACAATAACCAACCATCCCCAGGAACATTCTTACTTCTCTTTGTGTCATTGGGGCTCTCATCCCTCTGATAAATTTAATCCGGTCAATGGTCACTTTTCTCAGGCCTTTCTCAATATTATGTCCCAAATACTGGAGTTCTTTCTTGCAGAATTGCAATTTGGCTGGAGACACTTTTAATCCTCCATCTGCCAAGTGATTCAGTAAAGCAATGGTGTCTACTTCACAGGCTTCACGTGTTTTTGATGCCACAAGCAGGTCATCAATATATTGGACCAAAACTGAATTTTCAGGCATTGTTAGACTCACCAGAGATTTCTTCAACAATTGATTAAATATCGAAGGGCTCTCTGTATACCCCTGTGGAATTCGGCAGCATGCCAAAATTCGCTCTCCAAATCTAAATGAAAAAATCGGCTGGCTGTCATGATGCAACGGGATTGAAAAGAAAGCATGACACAAATCAATTACGGTATACCATTCTGCATCATGTGGAATCTGATACAAAATCACTGATGGATTTGGCACAATGGGACAGCAGGACACAACAATCTTGTTAATTTTCCGCAAATCCTGTACTATTCTGAACTTTCCATTAGGTTTCTTCAGTCCCGTTATTGGTGAATTACATGGACTGCTCAGTATTTCCCTTAACACCCCCTGCTGAATCATTTTCTCAATTATGGGTGTTATTCCTTCAATTATTTCAGGTGTCAATCTGTATTGTGGGATGTTTGGATAAGCCACTCCCTCTTTTACAGTAATCTTTACTGGATCTACATTTCTCATCAGGCCCACATCTTCTCCAGTAAAATCCCAAACTGTTGTTTTCACTGTCTGTTTTAATTCTGGGGGTAATGCATCTGGATTAAACACAGCATATGTTCCCAAAGCCTCACATTCCCTGTTATCCATGGTCATTCTGTATAGGACATCCTCATCTGGTGTTTCAGAGGTTATTCCATCTGGAGTACAGAAAATAGTGCAATTCATCTTGCACAGCAGGTCCCTGCCTAGCAAGTTCACAGGACTAGTGTCACATACCACAAATCGGTGCATTTCTGAAAATGTCCCTATTCTAACTCTTACTGGTTCAGTAAGATGGGTTTTGATCTGTGTATTGGACACACCAACTACTTGGATTGCTTCATCCGAGAGAGGAAGATTCTTTATATCAGCTGACCTGACAGTTGATCTCGTAGCTCCTGTGTCAACTAAAAAGGTAACACTTTCACCATTGATTTTCCCATCTACAAATGGTCCTGCCTGGTCTATTTCTAGAGTTGCGCCAAGTACGCACTCTCCTTCCTCTCTTCGGCACCGTCAGAATTCTCCCTCAGAGTCACTTCCCTCATTCTTCAGCCAATATTGAGATACAATGCTTGTGCGTTTTGGCTTGATTACCTGCTCTTCATCGTAGAACCCCGACTCTTGACTGTACTTCTGGGATCCTCTTCTCTGTGGCAAGGGTGGTTTTGGCACCTGATTCTGCTGCTTAACAACCTTCTTCTGTTGCTGATGCTGACCACACCCCTCACTCTGCACCTGTGAATTCAATGATGGATTGTCATCATTAGTAGATGGTGGATTCTTACACTCGGATTTCCAGTGCCCTAATTTTCCACAGTTGTGACAGGGGAACCTTTTCTTTGCTTCCTCAATATTGCCTTTCCCTTTTCCTGTGCCAAACCTGGGTTTATTTCCTGGGTTATTTGCTTGTTCAACCAACTGAGCTTCCTGTCTTTCTGCAACTTTCACCTGTGCCCACATTGCTTTTTCCTTCAGTTTCCTTTGCTTTGCCTCAATTTCATCACTGAAGTATTTTGCATGTCTCAGGATCTCATCAATCTTTTTGCTCTGCCAGTCTACGGTATGCTGCCTTATCATTTCACTGATTTCAGGTCGCAAGCCATACACAAATCTATATACAAAATGGCTCAGATCCTTGTCACCCAGATGTTCCTTTCCACTGAACTGTTTAAAAGCCAGTATTAGTCTTTCATAGTAAGCATGGACTGATTCTTTCACTTCCTGATGTGTTCGATCTATTTTAACCCAGTCTGTTTCCTTGGGGGGTATCTTATTTTTCAGGAACGCCATAACCTGTTCATACTTTTTCATAACCTCCGGGTCTGGAGCTCCTGTCTTTGGATCTCTTGGGTATTCTTTAGTGGGCCAGTCTATGACTATTTTACATTCAGCCCACAGGTCTGCTGTCACAATTATATCAAACAGACTATTCAGGTCAATCCACAGCACTTTTGACAACTTCACAAATCTGTCGACCTGTCTATACCACTCGACGGGCTTCTCCCTTAGTCGAGGGAAATCATTAGTAAAGGACAAAATATCCTGTCTGGTCCATGGGACATGTACATACCCACCCCCTGGAATCTCCCTCATGGGGTAAGTTGTCACTGCTTTCTCTTTTTCTTTCAGGGGGAATGTTGAATAAGTTCTGTCTGATGTATCCTCTCGTTTTCTATACCATCTATCTTTCCATCTCTCCACATCTCCCCATTTACTCAGCAAAGCAATCATCTCCTTAATCTGCCCTGTTCGGCCTGCATTGTTCAGATTCTCAATGTCCTTATCTGTAAAATCCACCCGGTAAGGCTTTTGTAAAGCCTTTACCTTGTCCATGTCGATCTCCATTTCACTGGCTATTCCTTTCAACCTGTCATGTATGTTCTTTGCTCTCCAAGTGATGCTCTTGCACAGGAATAGAATCTCCCCTTCCTGATAATTTTTCAGCGTTTCTGTAGGGATTGTTCCTCCATCTCCATACGTAGCCTAGCTACATCAATTCCCTGGGATTCTTTTTCTTTCTTCTGCAAGGCCTTCAGCCAATCATTCAAATCCTCAGCAGTTATTCCCATAGATTTTTCTAAACCCCCTGGTTCTGACACTCTTTGTGGTTCTAGGATTGATCCTCCGTTCCCTTCCACACATCCAGAGTTCAAACTTGAGTTAGTCTGCACACTCAATTCCCCTCCACATATGGTATGTCTCCACTGATTTTCTCCCGTTCTCCACTGTGGTTCTTCTGCTCTCATTTCTGCCTGCTCTGTAGAAACAATCAATCTATTGCCCACATAGGGAACCGTCAAACCACTTTTGCCCGTCCTCTGCTTGTCGAAAATCGGCATAACCGGACCTATTGTTACAGGCACCGTAACTGCCTCAAGATTTTTAGTCAGTTCCCTGATTTTCTCTGTCAATTCAAAGGTAGTCCTTGCTAGTTCTCTGGTCTTCTCATCCTCAATTTCATTCTCCCTTTCTCTCTCTCTTTCTCTCTCTTTTTCTCTCTCTCTTTCTCTTTCCGCCAGAGAACAACCGCTTTTCAACCCAGGGGTGATACACTCTGTCTTAATAATCCGCAGGGTGTCTCTCATTGGGGGTCACTGCTGTTCCTACTTCTGGTTCTCGTCTATACGGGGGTGGTCTTTTGTAGAGCATGTCCTCTAGGACATCATCATCAGACTCATTTGTCCCATACCTCCTTGTTTCTACATTATGTTCTTTCTCTGTACACTTTCTCCCTTCTGTCTCTTCGGCTGTTCTCATAGGATATAATCCCTTCTCATCCGGTCATGATGGGTTTCGCGATCATACTTTCGCCCAAATATATACCGGTAATTCCCTCCACTCCTCTGCTTTTCTCGCTCATGTACTTCATCTTCCCATTCAGTCAATGCCTCAAATTGTGTAGGCCTAGGCCGAGGCTCTAGGCCCATCATCCTCTCCCGTAAATTCCTCATTATGGCCAGATTAAATGAGCCATGCTCTGGGAACACTAAAAGTCCATCCTCTTTGGTATATTTTACCCAGTTGTCCAACCAAATACAGGTATGATACCCATATTTCGCAACCATGAAGGATGCGGGGGTTCTTATCGGAGGAAGTAACTGTCCTTCCCTAGTCACAATATCCTTATCCTTGTCAAACCAGTTTTTAACTTTACTAAACAAGGATTTATTTTTCTTTTCCTCAGCGTGGTAATACATTTTCTTATTTTTCCGCAACCCTATCGTCCTTCCACAACTGTACGGTCACCTGTCCAATTGCAGCGCGACTCACACTAACGCACCAATCCTGGAGCGTCTACGTCACTGACTCAGTCCACTAATCCCAGCGTGACTCACACCAACGCACCAATCCTGGAGCGTCTACGTCACCCTGTATGTCTCCCAATCCTTACGCGGCGTACAGTAGCACACCAATCACAGTGCTTCCACTGTTCTAACCCTTTGTCCAATCACAGCGCGGTCTTCCTGACGTCAGCAGTCGCTGCAGCAGCTTCTGCTCCTGTCTCCTGTCTCTCTCGTCTACCCCTCCTTTACAAACTACTCGGTAGACTTTGTTTCAATCTCTACGAGTCTGTTAGTTACAACATACAAACATCTCCATTGTCTGCTTCGCTAGCCACAGAACAGCAAAAAGACCTTTCCCACGAGAATTCTGCCTTTCCCTAGAGCAGCGCTTACCTCTGCCCTACTACAGAATCGTTACTTCCGTTGATAAAGTAGCACATCCCTCTACTCTACCCTTCTAACAAGCATCAATTAACTGTTTTCTCCGGAATGATCCTAAGAGTTTCACAATTAACCAGAATGCCTTCTCATTTACGCACTTTCACACCAGAAAATGTAGTACATTCACACAGAATCCTGTCTTTCCCGAGAACAGCGAACAGTCTGTCCTACTACAGAATTATATCACACGTTAACAAAGCAGCGCTTACCTCTGCTCTGTCCTTCTAACAAAGCTCAGAGAGTACCTATTACCTTTCCAGTGATAAGCGTTAACGGAATGCCATAAGGATCTCTGATACCTAAGACCAGAACTTCACAGATAACCTTCGCTATCATATACACTTCTCTCACACAGAAAATACATTTCTAATGGCAACACACGGCGATGCTACCTCATCAAACCCAGACAATGCGACGCGCAACTTCAATTGTCACACGTTTTCCCCTGTCTTCATACAGGGCTAACAATCCCGCCTTTTTCCGAGAGCAGCACTCCCTCTGCCCTACTACGGAACTGTCACCGACTTCCTATGTCCCAGAAGCCGTACACACTACACAAAACTGAATACGACTTCAACATACAGTGTTAGTACAAACATCAATATTGTTAGAAATGGCGATTTCTGGTTGGCTAGGGCTTGCGCCAAAGTCAGGCAGAAACCACCACTCTAGTCAGGGCTGGGGAGTTACATGCCAAAGATAACCCCTGCTCACCCCCTTGGTAGCTTGGCACGAGCAGTCAGGCTTATCCCAGAGGCGATGTGTAAAGCGTTTGCGCGCGCACCCAGCAACAACACTCAAGGCCCACCACAAAGGAAACTCCACACAAGGTATTATATAAAAATAGCCTTTGTATTACTAAAACACATTAGATAAAACCACACACTTTACAATGTGCCAACAGGCACGGGCAGAGTTTACAAGGGATTATATGTACAGGGGACAGGGCCACATGGACCACTGTCAGGAATTAGCACTTTGTAGAAATTAGCACTTAGAACATAGAATATAAAATTACTGTAGCGTAAAATAGAACATGTAGCACACAACCAGTAACTACTGGTAACAGGTAAGTACCACCTACGCAACCCTAACCACCTTAGGAAAATATTGCGCAGGGAACCAGGACCTCACTAGCACCACCTGTACTAGAAGACAACCACCTAAGTATCACAATACCTGTAGGTGTCTAAGCACAGTACACATGATGCATCGCAACACATTCAGAGGTGTAGGGAAGGAAAACACATGATGCATAAAATACATTCAGCGGTGTAAAACAAGGCACATGACGCATAAACACATTCAGAGGTGCAGGATTAGGAACAATAGCGCCAAACTCACATTAGCCACCACCTGTGGCAGTCCCTAGGCCAACTGGCCTCTCATGGGGCTAGGACGCCCTGTGTCCAGCAGAGTCAGGGCCAGGCAGGGCAGGCTGCGCAAGCCAGGAGCACAAAGCACAACCTACACATGGCAGTTGCCCAAAAGTGCTGGGCAACTGGAGAAACTGAGCTAGGGCACCGGCGTGCCTCTGGAGCCTCCCTGGGCTCTATCAAAAAGGATGCCCCCAAGTAACGTTGGAGCCTCGTGGGCTCTGAAAACAAGAACGCCCCCGAGTTGCTGGAGCCTCACGGGGCTCTGAACAAATACTCCTGGTCCCCGTCGTTGGAGCCTCAACTGGCTCTAAACAAAACAATGCTGCGTAGTTTGGAGTCCTCCAGGCTTTTTAAACGAATATGGCTGGCCCCGTTCGGTGGAGCACACGAGTGCTCTAAAACAACGATGGAGTCCCACTCGGGGGACTCGTGAGCCTCGCAGGCTCTGACAAACAATGTGCCCACGTGTTGGAGTTCCACTCCGGGGAACTCGTGAGCCTCACAGGCTCTTAAAACAATTATGCCACCAATCGTGGGAGCCTCACGGGGCTCGACAAGGGTAATGCCCCCGGTGGAGCGCACTCGCTCCGAGCACAACACAGGCTGCCCCCACTCACCGGGACTCTGCCGGCGCTTTTGGTCTTGGCGCGGGGCTTCTTCTAGCAGCTGGGGGCCTCGCGCTGCTCCGGTATTTCACCCGGGCCCCCCTCCTCACTCACGGGGACTCGGCAGGCACTCGGGGAGGCGGGGTGGGCTCCCGTCCTCTTCCGTCTTCCTAGTACCGGCGCGGCTCTCCTTGTGGCCGGTGCAGGAGCGCGGGGTAGGCTCCCGTCGCTTCCTGCTTCTAAGTCCCGCCCACGTCACAACACGCGTTGCCTGACTTCCTGGCTTCCCCTGGCCCGCGGCGGTGACTTTTACTACGGCGGCAACGAGGGGTAGGCTCCCTCTTGATAGTGGATATATGGCGGGGTGGGCACCCGCCATAAAATAAACAAATTAGCGGGGTGGGCACCCGCGAGCACACCACAATGCGGGTTGGGCACCCGCCAATTTAAATAACACGAGGGGGGGGGAATCCCTACGCCGGGGATTCCCTCGTTTGGAAAGAGGCGACACAGGAGCGCTCTAAACGCGCTGGGGTATCAAATAAAGCGCTCCTAGCGCTATATGTAAAATAAAGGCGCATCGAGGCACTTGGAGCAAGTCCAGCCACAAAGTCCTGGCAAAGTCTGTAGGAAGGTAGGCAGGGGGGCAAGGCTGGGCCAGGGGCCAGCTCACTGGGCCCTCCAGGGCAGGAAGGCAGTTCCAAGTGGCGGTTCCTCCTGGCCTCCAGCAGCAGCAGCAGCCCCCCTCAGGTAGAATCCTTGAAGAGAACAACTCTGTGGGGACGCAGCCCCATTTTTATACCCCTCTTCCCTTTGTACTGGGTTCAGGGTGAGGGGGAAAACCAGTCGCAGCTGGTTGGGGAACACCCTTGATGTGCTCAGCCCCTCACTCTATTCACTGGCAGGGCTAGGGTCATCAGTCGCACCACAGGGGGCGGAGCCAGCATTGTGTGGGGAAAGCACTTCCCTATTCAGGTCCAAGGTGCACTCCTCCCCAGCCATCTGCATGCTAATCTCACACTCACCACTGGGGCAGACCCACCCAGACTCCTGGAGCCAGGCTCACCAGCCAGCTCCAGCCAATCACACGCCAGACACCTTTTACACTAATATGCCTACTCCTAGAAGTGGCACTTCCTCACATGACATAATCACGCATCCTACATCATTGCGAAGCATTTGATTACACGAGTCCGCACATACCAAACTCGAGCCTGCACTCCCCACGCATCAGGAACTACCAGGGACACATACATTCCCCATGCATTCCTATGGGAGGGCAGGCCTATCTCACCACATGCACTCAGAGTGCGCACGCACTTCACTCTGGGACACAGGGAAAGTGCGCAGAAACCAAAAATCACTATCACTAAGTCACCAATAAAAGCAAAAAGTTCAGGGGTGAACCTGCCAGAAGGGCCAAGTCCAACAAATATCAATCAATAATCAATAAGCTTATATACACGCAAATTCACCAGATCAAGACAATAGTTAACCATCATTCTGCTACCAAGAAACTGGTGCAGATCGGAGCTTCCGAATCCCCTCTACATCCACGGACGGAGTGATTTTGCAGTCACACGCGCACACACACATCTCACGCTGGTGGGGCCCATAACACCAACATACATCCTACCACTCTATCCGTGCCATGTATAAGGGGAAACACTTTTCCAGTACCTAACCAATCTGCATATACCTTGAGGTCAATGGCATCAACTAGTTGCTATAGATCTGGTGAAAACATCATAATATTCTTTACATTCAATAAACATGACAATAAAATAACCACCCGACACAGTGATTCAAACAGAATATTCGTTTATCTAAAATTGTAAGAAGAGCCAATTAAATGTAAGTTCATTTCTCTCATATTTACCTATTCTGTCTAAAAGTCGTTTTCTAAGTCAGAACCGGTCCTCAGCAAAATAATTAGAGTTTCTAGCCGTCATGTAGAGTCACCGTCCTCTTTGTCAGCATCGGGACCTCTGATCATCAGTTCGGGAAGAAGTGGCACTAGACCTCTCTAGTCTACTAATATTTATACTAAAAGTTACATTCTGAATGTTACAATCATATTATTAAAACGGATGAACAGCGGAAATAATGTTGTCTTGTTACACCAAGTAACATTGGTAAAAGTTCACACACATTGATCGTCTCAAATAATGAATAGAAATAAAGATTCCATAACTAATTTGTTACTTCTACGGATGTCTCTTTTAGATAATTTGTATCCCATTCGTGGGATCATTACAAGTTCATAAGTTCAGTATTTGGTTTAGCAACAAATATCATGTTCAGGGGCTCTTTGGCATCCATCCTGGATTTGTCGTCATGGTCATGGCTTTTCAGTTCATCAGGAAGGCAAGGTCACAAGAAGCGCGAAGCCTCCTTGCAAAATTTCCATCAACTCGAATGCAGGCTGCGGGTGGTAGCCATGTTTTAGTAGGCCACATAGGACAACTTAAGTAAAATAAACACAAAACATAATTACTGCTCGGAAATGATTATACAGTGTTATTCCCCTACTAATACCCTTATGGATATGTATTTATCTAGCCATTTGCGACACCAAAAGCCATTAATGCATATTAATTATAAGCGCAAACACAATAACATCACATAAGCAACATCTATTTCTGTCAGTTTGCTCACCAACTTAGTTCACTTATTATTTTAGCCATGCAATAGCATTCCCACGTGTAATTCTTCTGTTAATGAGGTTGATTAGACTAGACACGACACATCTTTAATAGTTATTCATTAATCAGCAGTACTTTTAATTATAACATGCGAAAATGAAACAGGTATTTGGTTTTAAAGTAAAAACCCTGCTCCATCAGAACCTCTACAGAGATTAGAGGACGCTGTTGTCAAAAGACACTTATCGCTTCCTCACAGTTGTGCTAACTTGATCTTCCACTTGGAGTTGGGTTTATCTTATATTACAGATTACGGGACATATCAGCAAGGCAAGGCGATAACATTATCACCGCTTTTGCGGGCGTTTTCGGCCGAAAAGCGGCGATAATTTTATCGCCTAATTAGCAAGCTCACGCTAACGCGTGAAAACTTGCGTTAGCATAGGAATTCCTGACGCCCAGCTTTGCATCTCTAATGAGATGCAAAGTGGGCGTTCCTGACATGACAGGAGAAATGTCGCTAAGCGACATTTCTTCTATCATCAAGCCCCACGCTATGAAGCATAGCGGCAAGAAAAGTAGCGATAACCCCTGTTATCGCTACTTTCCTTACACCTGCTTCAGGACTGACTTAGCCATGATATCCTATGGAAGGTGGATATCATGGCTAAGTTTGTGAGTCCCTATCAGCAAGCTAACGCCACATTGCGTGAGATTATCGCTGCGTTTCCAGCAATAATCTCATGTTAGGCAGTTATGGTGAGGATTTTTATCGCTTTTGAGATAAGCGTTGCTGATAGCACGCTATCTCAGCGATAAAAATCCACGCTAGCCGGCGATAATTATCCTAGTGCTAAGTGTGCTTAGCGATAATTATCGCCGGTTGTTGCTGATATGCCTCTACATTCTTATATTACAGATTTCATCCGGGTGGCACCACTATTACTTTGGCACTCAATATGGAGGAGGGAGACAGTAAAGTTGAATCAAGCAGTATTGAGAGACTGCGTAAAGTTGGATTTTGGCCACATAGGATACTATACTATACCCTGGTGACATTATGTTAAATTAACCCTAGAGGATCTGGGTTTACAGGCTCGGTTTGATTCTCCCTCTAGGTATGTTGGCTTTCTAGAGTCACAGTTAAAACAGGCTTCACTGGAGAGAGTCGCCGCAGTTAAATGGGCGCTAAACACAAATAAACATACAGTAGGCCTAGCTCTACATGTCCCCTCCCGCAAGGCCTGGAGCGCAGCCATATTTGACATTTGTCCTTGACTCACATATTGACTAGATTTCGTTTGGACCATATCCCACTCATGTTGGGTTTCTGGGCAGCGGTCCTCTCAATAACGGATTTGCCCTTGTCCTTGTGAGGGGAGTCGACTCGTTGGACATTCCCATCCTGTTTTTAGTCCCTTTAACGCATTTCCCAGAAAGAGATTTGTAGTCCCCCTGCTGTGTAGTCTTAATTGTACCCAGTGTTTACCATCACCCATACTAATACACCAGCTGGACGGGTGGCACTTTGGTGTGCCATGCGTTGGCATAGTTTCTGTGGCCTCCACGAAACAGCGGCGTTCGATGCAGTTCATTGATATGTGCGACTGAGTGATCAATAGATTAATTTATTGGACTATGAAACTGATCAAGTGTGGACTGGACTCAAATCTGGGGATTTTGCCATCCCCAAAATGTTATATTGTGATTTTGTGTGTTGATCATTTAAAGAATTTGAAATCTGGGGGTAAGTGATTTAATTTAATTTAACGTAAAAAGCGAAATATGGGATAAGTATTGACTGATTACATTTTACCCTTTAGAAAACGATATTTACTTTTAAAATGATTTTATTTATTTATACTATTTGTCTTTATATGCGTGATGAGATGTTATGTTTGTCCTTTTTATGCACTGGAAACAATGTGAAATAAAGTTATTGATTGAAGTATACAATATATATAATATTAGTAAAATCAAAAAGTCTTGGCTAATGCTAGACCTAAAAATGTAATGCACACAGTATAAGATGGGTTGCACAGAGTGGGCCTCATTTATGAATAGTGACGCATCGCTGAGAGAAAACAGCGATGCGCCACTTTCCATTGTGCCCTCCTTGTGACATCAATGATGTGTCATATTTACAGTATGACGCATCATGTCGCAAGGAGTTACAGATACGTCAGTATTTCTGACGTATCTGTAGGCACAAAAATGACGCATTGCTGGAGTGTGTCACAAAAGTGGTGCAACTCCAGCAATGGGTCATTACTGATGGGCAAGGCACATGTGAAATGTGCCTGCGTCAGTCTTACGCCTGCCATGAGGCGGGCGTAAGATATTGATGCATTTGCGTCCTAGAAGTGGCGCAGTGAAATCTCATAGATTTCACTGCGTCACTTCTACGACCCTTTCTTGCGTCAGAACGCCCCCCTGCATACATTATACCTGGCGCAGGTATAATGTAGCGCACGGGTTTACAAAGTGACGCATCTACCTAGATGCGTCACTTCGTAAATATGGTGCAACAAGGCTCACTTTTTACGCCGCTGGTGCGTCACAAAAAGTGACGCAGCGGCGGCACAAAAGTGACGCAAGGGCTCATAAATAAGCCCCAGTATACCTAGGCTGTTGCAAATAGTGCAAATAGATTGGGGCAGATGTATGTTTCCTGGCGCATCCCTGCAAATCAGCAGGGATGCGCCAGGATAGATGCGTCACGCAAGTTTACCCTTGTGCCACCACAGATGCGCCGCATTTACAATGCAGCGCATCGTGGCGCAAGGATAAACAGATGCATGACGCATCTGATGGCGTAAGGGCAGCGCATTGCTGGAGTTGCGTCGCAAGCACAACGCAACTCCAGCAATGTTTAGGGGCTGCCCATACCTAACATGCTGCGTCATGCCTTACGCCTGCTTCAAGCAGGCGCAAGGTTTTGACGCAGCAGCGTCGGAAAAGTGACTGAGTGAAATCTTGTAGATTTCACTGCGTCACTTTTCCGAGGCTTTTTCCGATGGAACGCCCACCCTGCATACATTAAACCTGACGCAGGTTTAATGTAGCGCAGGGCTTCACAACGTAACGCATCTCCCTAGATGCGTCATGTTGTAAATAAGGCGCAACATGGCGCATGGTTTACGCCACCGCTGCGTCACAAAAGTGACGCAACGGCGGTGTAAAAGTGGCGCAAGTCTAACATAAATCTGCCCCATTGTGTTTAAAGATTTACAGTGGTTTCAAAAGTTATGTTTTTAGTGCTAATCGTTTTTGATAGGTTTCTATTAAAAGGGCAAATTCTACTTCTATCAATTAACGCCTATAGGGGCTCCCACACAGCCTTTATATTTATCGATTAAACCGTTCCGCATGTCCACATTTCTTTCCGGAGTAGGGACCTGCTTCTTGTCCTCTTTCAATCTGCAGCAACTCAACAGTTCTGGGACTTTTGTTTTTTTAATAAAAGTTTGGGAACTGTTTTGATCAAATGAATAAAGCATGGGAACGTCGGCCCCTTTCCCACCTCGACCTCTACTCAGCCGCTTGGGCGCTTCGCTGCACCTGACTAAAAACTACAGCAATTTCTTGCTTGATGGCGCCATGAGGGAGCGGTTTCCTAGGGGGCCTTAAAGCAGCAGCGGCCCTGGTGGGGGGTGCTTCCGGGGTGACGTGACAGGGCGTTCCTGAGCTCGAGGCTGCAACTGCAGCAAGCTTGATTTACCTTTATTGGACATCACTTGGTGTTCTAAGGCCTTGGCAAAGTGAGCAATTACCCAGGGCCCCTTGGGAAAGTGAACTTTAATTCAATATATTTCCAAAATCCTTAAAATAACATTTGAGTCCACTTTGGCAGCTACACGGATGAGGGCAGTCTATACTTTGCTAAAAATATAAAAGATCAAAAAGAAAAGGCTTGTAAGAGAGAAAGCAATCAGCCTAAGAGGTTTAGTAGAAGTAGTTTTAGAAGCCCGGCGCATGTGCAGGACAGTAGATCGTGCAGGATGTTGAAGGGCGCTGATAGCGGGTGGAGCATGCATGTACGCGAGGTCCCTTGCAGATGTGGTGCTTCCTTGAGGGATCCAGATGGTCACCTATGCTGACGATACCCAGCGGGTGGTGTCCCTCGGTCAGCTTGATAAATCCGAGTCTGGCTTAACATCATGTCTTGTGGAGGTCTCTGAGTAGATGGACAAGTCATTCTTGAAACTCAATGGAGCAAAGACAGAACTTATGCTCCTGGGTTATTCTGCGCCCGCAAACATAGACTTTTTGTGGCCCATCTGTCTAGGTCCCCCACTGGCACCAAAACCACAGATCAAGAGTTTGGGAGTCTGGTTGGATTGCAACTTGGATTTCAAAGTACAAGCTCGTAAAGTCGCAGCCAATTGCTATGGACTTCTTAGGACTATTAGGAAGATTCTCCCTCTCCTTCCTTTTGTTGCCAGACACATTTTAGTCCAAGCACTCATATTGTCTCGGCTGGACGATGCAAATGCAGTCTATTTGGGAGTGCCACAGGGGGCAATTAAGAGACTGCAGATTGTTCAGAACTGTGCAGCCCGCCTTCTAATGTGCATTCCCAAACGTAGCTCAGCCAAACCAGCTCTTATTATGTTGCACCCAATACAGGAAAGAATTAGGTTCAAGGCGATGTGCATTGTCCATAAATCTATTTCTGGGAAGGGTCCCCCATTGTCTCACTCAATGGTGCAACTATACCGCCCTAATAGGACTTTGAGATCTGACAATAAACGACTACTCGCAGTTCCTACGATCAAGCGCTCACGAACTGAAGGTTGACTGTTCTCATATAATGCAGCCAAGTCTTGGAACCAGCTCCCAGATCATTTACGGCTAGAATATGACCATCTTAAATTCAGAAAACAGCTTAAAATTTTCCTCTTTCCATGATCGGCTCTGTGTTGAAGGTCTCACATTAAGCGCTGGGATGCCTTTGTGTAGCCATGCGCTATATAAATGTGTATTCATTCATTCAGTCATTCATGTATCACAGGAGGACAATGGGCGCATTCCTCCTATTTCCTGTTCCTGCCCTGTACAGTTTCCTGCCATCACCCAGGCACCTACTGTTCCACCTCTGCGACCATCACCTGCCTCTACTGTCCCTGACTCCACTGTCATCCCCTTCCATCCCTGTCCAGTACCTATTCCACATCTCTGCCACCATCACCTGCCTCTACTGTCCCTGACTCCACTGTCATCCCCTTCCATCCCTGTCCAGTACCTATTCCACATCTCTGCCACCATCACCTGCCTCTACTGTCCCTGACTCCACTGTCATCCCCTTCCATCCCTGTCCAGTACCTATTCCACATCTCTGCCACCATCACCTGCCTCTACTGTCCCTGATTCCACTGTCATCCCCTTCCATCCCTGTCCAGTACCTATTCCACATCTCTGCCACCATCACCTGCCTCTACTGTCCCTGACTCCACTGTCATCCCCTTCCATCCCTGTCCAGTACCTATTCCACATCTCTGCCACCATCACCTGCCTCTACTGTCCCTGACTCCACTGTCGTCCCCTTCCACCCCTGTCCAGTACCTCTTCTGCACATCTCTCACCTCAGTTGGCAGGACTTGCTGAAGCTTTTTGTTGGATTTCCTGGAACATGAAGTCCCTCCCACCGGATATCCTGCGCCAGGAAATGATCTGAAGAGACTTGCAGAGCAAGCCTAGCTTTGGCTCCGCTACAGTCAGACGTGTTCGCATTACATTTGGTCACCTAAGCTTCTCGAATGTGCCCAGCTGTACTGGAGTAGGAAGCAGGGTGGGCTGGGAACACAAACCAGCCATAGCAATCCAGCTGTACCGGCCCCTTTAGCACTGCTGCCGCTTTTGTTACAGGGGGGCAATATCGCAGCACTGATGCAAAACAAGCCCTCCACTGCTCAAAAACCGCCCCCCACCCTTTTGGCCCACCAGGAAAACATCCAGTGCCCGCTACAGCCAGTCTGGCCCTGGTAGGTGAAGTACCATACAAATAAACTAAAGGACTATACCTACCAATAGTCCCAATATCATTACCCAATCATCAGTCAGTTGGCAGTGAAGAAGGTTCAATTGTTTATTAAGCAAAAATACTCTATAGAGGAGCCTCTCCGAACCTCACCCATCAGGTGCGCCGATAAGACTGTTGGCTCGTATTCAAACATGAGGTTATATACTTTTCGGTTCAACACATACAATCACTGTAAAAGGAAAAACACCAGTTGGCCCTCGAGCTCCAGGAAAGGACCAAATATGGCACACATCAGATCAGTACAAAGGCTTGACTATCTATTACAGATGAGGTCAGGAAGGGTGACTCCCCATTCGTCTTGGTGCCTGGGAGTGTAGACACGACGCCTCCAGGAATGCGCTTATCGCCCCTAAAGCCAGATGCGACCTTGAGTTTTAGAACAGTCGAGAAGGTAACCTACCTTCAGCTGCTACCAGTAACTCAGATGAGCTGGGGCCTGACAACTGCACGTGACCAACACGTGATCACGGCCCATGCCCAAGCACATGATCAGAAGATGGCGTCTGTATGGCTCTCGGCCTATTCCTTAAGCATTAAATATACAAGGAGGAAATAAACGACTTTCCTTCAAGCAAAAACATGTATATCGAACAGGGAGTGTACGTCTAGATGCATCATGCTAACATAATATAGGTCCGATACTCCATATATACGGGAAATCTACCTTTTTATCCCTCAGTAGGAAGGCCCCTTGACCACCAAAAAGTGTCCCTATCCTGGTAGCGGAGGATGCTCTCTGCATGACCATCACAGCGGAAACTGACCTTGTAGCAAGTGCCTTTCCTCAGACCTAACTTAGCTCCTCTGCATCTGGCACCGCTTCTGACGACATTACCTCCTCGTCAGCCCTCCCCGTCCCAGTCCAAACCAGATGAGCATAGCTTCTCCCACCAGAAACTCCCAAGGAAACTCCATGCCCATCCCTTCCCTCCAGGCCACTCCCATACTCTTAGGCATATAACATGTGACCCCCAGAACCACAACCTGTTTGTTTTTTCTGCATGAACTGTTACCGGGCTTGACTCCTCATGGGTGTCCTCCCGCCTCCTGTAGGTAAGTGGGTGACGGTCTGCTTGAGCGGCCGTCGTTATGCCCTGCGTGCTTGCCTGGGTGTGTGTCTAAGTCCCTGCTGTAGCGGGACTCAGGTGTTGGGGGCCGGGCTGCCTATGGCGTAGTTACGGTCCTGCTGTGGCTTCCCCTCTTCCGGATGGTTCCCTGCTCTAGCGGGAACAACCGGGAAGAGAGGGGAAGTGTGTGGGCGCGGCTGTGCCTTTATCTGCACACCAAAGGCGTGCCGGTAAGGCTCCTCTTCGGAGGTCTCTGCGAGTCGGGCTCGGTTCTCGATTCCGAGTCCGAGTTGCCCCGCTGTTTTGTTTACCATTCCTATTCTGACGGAGGTCCCGCAGGGGCGCTACGTGGTTTTTGGAGCAGCAGCTATTCCCTGGTTCTGGCCTCTGTTTTTGTATCAGCAGGGGCATGGGGACCGGGTGGGGCCTCTTCATTGGGACATGTTCCCCTTTCAGATGTGCTTGAAACTGGTTCTATGCGTTGCGGCCTGTTTAAAGACCGCGAGGGATTTCCCGGTTTTTCCCCGACGTGTTGGGTCTCTGCCACGTTCCTGTGGTGTGCTGGGTTCGGCGCCTGGTGATTTCGATCTGTCCTAGGTGTGCTGGGGTAGAGGGTGTGTCTGGGGGGCCCTACCTGGAGTGTTCTCTTTCGTGGGCGGCTTCTGTGGACACGGTCGGATTATTTTCTTTACGGCAGGGGCCTGCATGGATCTGTTGTTTTATATTTTGCTCCAAAGTCTCTGATTAGCCATTTTGGAGCTGGCCTCCGGTCCCGTTGGGGATTAGCTATGGGTCATGGTGTTTCACTGATTGGCCCTTCAGGCCTTGGTTTATTGGTCTGGGTATTTATGGACAGGTGGTTTCTCTGCTTTACTGTGTCCATCATGGAAGGTAGAGGTTCTGTTGAGGGTGAGGAGGAGGTGGTGGTTGCTGGGCCTTCCGCTGCTCCTTCCCTGACTGAGGTGCAGAAGATGATTGAGGCCGCAGTGGCTGCGGCTTTTCTGGCTCGTGGTCCCCAGGGGCCTAAAAAGCAACAATTGGGTGCCTCGGCGGAGGTCGATCCGGAAGTTGATTCTGATGAAGAGGTGAAGGGTCGCTTTGACCAGGGAGCAGACCTTCGCTGTGTTCTGCAACATGTTCGGGACAATTAGGGTTCTCTAGTCCCTTGGAGGGTGGAGAGTCTGAAGACATTTTCACCAATTACCTTAAGAAGGAGCCTGAGAGCTTCCCCATTCATAAGTCTGTGAGGAATGTACTGGAGGGGGAGTGGAAGGATGTTGCAAACATGCCTTTCCTCGGTTTCTGGCGGAGAGGTATCCTTTACAGGGGTTCGCGGAGGAATTCCCGGCTGTGGTGAAGGTGGAATCCCTGCTGGCTGGTATGGCATTTCAGAGCCTGGTGGTGTTCGAAGATGCAGTTCCTTCAGATCCTGGGGACAAGTGGGTTGAGTGGGCCTTGAAGCGGTCCTTTGCTGCCTCTTATCTTGCTGTCCGGTCTGTGGCTTACACCAGCTATCTGGTTCAATCGCTTCTAAAAGACTGTCGGGTTATTTCTGAGCAGCTCTTGCAGGATGAGGATCCCTCAGAATCTTTGTCCATGTTGGTGTAATAAAAGAGGAGCTCTTGTGAATTGGCACCCAATGATGACCCTCAACTACCACCATTTTAACTGACTTTAGTGTGTTATTTTACTTTAGCCTGGATATATGAGACGGTCCTGCATATGCCTGCTTCTCTTCTGTCTTGTAATCCTGTTGTCTTTTAGTGAGAGCTGTCATGGAGTAGAACAGTACATTTATATTATAAGTGCTCACTATTGGCTTTGACATGGTTTCATGTCATCTTTTTCCCTTGGCTTTGCCTTGCTGCAGTTTCTCTACGTGCACAGCAGTGCTTGCATGTTGTTTGGGTTAATTTCTATTGCCTTTGACATGGCTTCATGTCATCTTGTTTCGTGACTTTGACTATTGGCTTTGACATGGTCTCATGTCATCTTGCCTTCTGACTTTGCCTTGCTTCTGCGTGCACAGAATTATGAGTTCTTACTATTGGCTTTGACATGGCCTCATGTCTGACTTTGCCTTGCTCCTGCCTACACAGCAGTGCTTGCGATTCATATTCAAAGTCTTTCTGATCCTCACTTGTTTATTGCACCTCACTGACCAGAGTGAACTGAAGATTATCTGTGGAATGTACAACTCTGTCTCAGAGTAAAAATACAGAGGCTTGGCTAGCCACTGTCTTGGCCTTGACGCAAACTGGTACAGCCTGCTCGGTTTTTTCCAATGAGAAAGGGGCAGGATTTTCTGGAAACTTCGCCTCATGTTGAATAATTATATTTAAGCTGTAAGCTTTCGTAGGTCAGGTGGAAGTTCACCACAGAATAGACGTATTGCTGTGGAATGGTGACGGAACTTGAGTTCTGACTGACACTCCTACCTGGGCTGTTTAAAGGGCTTCCCCAACTAAAGAGCGGGCAAGGATGTTGCAGAATCAGTCAGTGAGGTGTTGCAGAATCAGTCGTGATGTGTTCCTAACCACTCTCTCTCTCTTTCTCTCTCTTGTATATATTTTCTACCCTTTGCAATCTGTATATATTGCATTATATTTCAATTGTTCATTTAATTATTCATTTGACATCTGAGATTTGCATTTACTGATATATTTGGCTTACTTTGTTCTGAACATTGCATTCATCAATGGTTTTCTTTGAGTCTGCCATAATTGATATATTCGGCCTGTCTTTTTAAAATGTTGCATTAATAAACTTGTGTGTGTTATTTTAAATGCATCAGAATTCGTTTTTCTAGCCTTGCCTTGCCTAAAGGGAGTGCTGTGTCCTTTCCTCGTCTTTAGGAAGTGCTGTTCAAAGTCTATTTTTAAAGGTGCAGTGGTTGGGTGTGTTCTTTTAGTGAAAAGCAGATTCATTACAGTTGGAGCAGCAGTTGCGTTTCCTGGCGGATTTGTCCTTTGATTCTCTTAGTGCGGCGGCAGCAGCAGCTGGGGCCTCAGTGGCTGCTTGGAGGCAGTTGTGGCTTAAGCCTTGGAAGGCAGAGGCTGATCAGAAGGCGGCCGTGTTGAAGCTTCCCTTCATGGGAACTAAACTGTTTGGGGAACCGTTGGAGGCACTGATTAAGAAGACGGCTAAGGATAAGAAGTTGTTGGATCCGGTCCGCTCTTCTCAGAAGGGGAAATTTGCGGGTTATAAGCGGGCTTTTGGGCAGGCTTTTCAATCTAAGATGGCGGCCCAGCCCTTTGTTGGTAGGGGACGTGGTCGGGGTGTCCCTTCCTCCCACAAATCCCGGGGTCAACAGGGTGCTTCCTCTTCTGCAAGTCCATCCGAGTCGTGACTATGTGGGTGGTTCATTGGGGATGCCTTTTGGGGGTCGCCTCAAGTCTTTTTTCCTGTTTGTGAGGAGTTCGTTCGAGATCAGTGGGTCCTGCAGGTGGTCCGGCTGGGCTACAGATTCAAATTTGGGGTTCCTCCGGTGGATGTGTTCAGGGCTACCCCTGATCCCAGATCTCACTCGAAGTGTCGTGCTCTGTTGGACGGACTCCGGGACTTGGTTGCCAAAGTGGCTGTGGTGAGGGTGCCTGTGAGTCAGCAGGGTCGGGGGGTTTACTTGAACCTGTTTCTGATCCAGAAGCCGAATGGGGACTACCGTCCTGTCCTGGATCTGAAGGCTGTGAATTTGTGTGTCCCTCACCGGTCCTTCAAAATGGTGACTCTGCAGATGATTCTTCCTTTCCTGTCGGTGGGGGAGTTCCTGGCTTCTCTGGATCTCCGGGACGCCTACTTTCATGTGCCGGTACACGCGGCCTCGCTACGGTTCCTGCGTTTCTGTGTGGGGATGGATCATTATCAGTTACAGGTATTGCCATTAGGACTGTCTGCCTTTCCTAGGGTGTTTACTAAGGTGTTGGCACCCTTGGTGGATTTGTTGCATGCTCAGGGGATCCAGGTGTTCCCTTACTTGGACGATTGGTTGATTTCTTCCTCTTCTTTCCTGCTGGCCCACTCAGGAACTGCTGTTCATTGGGCGAGTTTTCAATACCAGGTTGGGCAAAGTCTTCCTGTTGGAACCCTGCAGACTGACTCTGGTGCACAAACTGGGGAAGGTGTTGGGGGCTCAGTCTTCCACGGCTTGCTAGTGATTGCATGCTCAAGGGCTGATGTTGGCTACTGTGATGATTGTTCCTTGGGCCCATTTGCTCTTGTACCCCCTGGTGAATCATGTTCTGAGGCATTGGGATCTGGCCTCTTTGGATTACGAGCTGTTGAATCCGGGGTGTGTGGATATTGCCCGGGGGTTGTCTTGGTGGCGGGTGGAACAGAACCTCTTACAGGGCTTGCCCTTTGTGTCCCAGGAGAGGTTGGTCCTGATGACAGATGCCAACAAACTCGGCTGGGGGGCAGTGTTGGCTCAGGAGTCAGTGCAGGGGCTATGGTCTGTGCTGGAGGCAGGCATGTCCTCGAATTGGAGGGAGTTGAAGGCGGTTCAGTTGGCGTTGTCTCATTTTTTGCCTTGGGTCCTCCAGAGGGATGTCATGGTGCGGACGGACAACACAGTGGTGGTGTGGTATGTCAACCGCCAGGGGAGTGCGAAGGTGGCTTCCCTCAAACTGTTGGCTCACGAGATCTGCATGTGGGTGGAGTCGCGCTTGTTGTCTCTGAGGGCTTTGCATCTGCCGGGGGTTTGAACTTGGAGGCGGATCACCTGAGCAGGGTGTTTCCCTCCCTGTCTGACATGTGCCTAACGTGGGAGGTGTTTAGTTGCCTGATGACTCGGTTCAGGGTCCTGGTGGTGGATCTGTTTGCCACTCCAGGGAACACCTTGAGGGAGAGGTTTTCCTCTCTGGTTCGATCGGACGCGGTTTGGAGGGTGGATGTCCTGTCTTTCCGGTGGGAGGGGGGATTGATGTATGTTTTTCCCCCAGATTGCTCTTCTTCCACGGGTCCTGCTGAAGATCAAGCTGGATCGGGCCTCGGTGGTCCTGGTGGCACCGGAGTGGTCCAGGAGGCCTTGGTTCCCTCTGTTGTTGAGGTTATCGGTGGGGCCTTGCTGGAGGTTGCCAGTGGTCCCTTGTCCCCTGTCGTTTCCCCCTCTGTCTCAGGAGTGTCTGGTCCGCCTGTGACTGGCGGGTTGGCTGTTGAGAGGATGAACCTAGTGGCTTTGGGGTGTTCGCCTTCTGTGGCTGAGTTTATTCAACGGTCCAGGCGCCCTACCACTCTCCGGTCCTATGCCAGACATCAGGTGTCTTTTCAGACTTGGTGTATGGCTCGGGGGTGGTCTGCATTGGAGGTAGATCCAGTGTGTGTCTTGGATTTTCTGAAGAATGGGTTCGACCTGGGTCTAGCTATGTTCTCGCTGCGGGCTCAGTGGGCTCCTGTTTGAGCCTTTCAGGGTTCGGGCTGTGAGCCGGTGGTTCCCTGGTGTCCAGGTTGTTGCGGAGTTGTTTCCTTCAGAAGCCGGTCATTAAGTCCTTTGTGCATAGTTGGGATCTGCCTCTGGTTTTGGGGGCTTTGCAGGGGGCACCCTTTGAACCTCTGCTTGAGGTTTCTTTGCAGTTTTTGACAATCAAGATGCTTTTCCTTGTCGCTATTACCTCGGCTCGGAGGATTGGTGAGTTGGGCTGCTTGCTTTGTTTGGCGCCCTTTTTGCGTTTTTTTCCTGATCGGGTGGTTCTGAGACCTGATCCTTCCTTTGTTCCCAAATTCCCTTCCTCGTTTCACTGCTCGGAGGATCTGGTGTTGCCTGTCTTCTGTCCGGATCCTCTTTCGGAGGATGACGTGCGGCTGCACTGTTTGGACGTTTGGCGGGCTCTTTAGGTGTTCTTACTGCGTACTGGCCTTTTCGTAAGGTGGACTCCCTTTTTGTGACCTTTGGACTGGCTGGTCAGGGTCTTAAGCCTTCTGGGGCTACTCTCAGTCGTCGGTTGCGCTGGGCTGCGGGCGCTGCATATGAGGCTTGTGGTGTGTTGGCGCCTGGGTCCGTTCAGGGGAGGTCGACTTAGGGGGTGGCTGCTTCCTGGGCCTGCTTTCAGGGGGCTTCCATGGCCGAGATCTGCAGGACTGCTGCCTGGAGTTCACCCCACACGTTTATGTCTCATTATCGTTTGGTGGTGGGTGGGACTGAGTCTGCTGGGTTTGGGGACACGGTGTTGCGTTCTGCTCCGGTGGTGTGACTTATTGCTGTGCTAAATAAAGTCTGTTTTTGATATTAAATGAAGCTGATTCATGCTTTGGTATCTGCTCATCTGGTTTGGACTGGGATGGGGAGGGCTGAGGAGGAGGTAATGTCTGGTTACTTACCGGTGATATTCATTACTCCGAGTCGTAGTCCTCCCTGCCCCAGTCCAGGTTCCCATCCCTCCCTCCCTGTTTGGCTTCTTGTGTTTGGTGGTGCAGGTTGTGGTTCTGGGGGTCACGTGTTATATGCCTAAGGGTATGGGAGTGGCCTGGAGGGAAGGGATGGGCGTGAAGTTTGCTTGGGAGTTTCTGGTGGGAGGAGCTATGCTCATCTGGTTTGGACTAGGACGGGGAGGGCTACGACTCGGAGTAATGAATATTACTGGTAGGTAACCGGACATTATTTCATCCTCACCATGTGCTATCTATCTCAAGTTAAATCTGACTGATACAGAATCCATTTTCCTGTCAGGATAATGCCATCCAAACCAGTACCAGTCCTGTGTGTTGGACATGAATACGGGCGCCTTTAATTGGGGCCAGTGTCACACTTGACTTAGCAAATACCCTATATAAGCCAGATAGGCAGAATCAATAGGTCTTGTCTATTGGCTTTGCCATTTGATCTATTGGCTTTGCTGTGCTGAATAGCTAAAGTTTCAGAAAAATACCCTTGACACAGCTACTTTTGTCATTTTGTAGGTGCAAACAGCTTTTTTGCTTTTTAGTTCGCTGATCTGAGTTGGATCTGTAACTAAAAAGAAAAGAAAATGTCCAAAAGTATTTTTTGTTTTTATTAGAAATCAGAAAAGGGACCTGAAGCAATGGGGCAGGGGGAGGCATAAGCAACAGGCAGGACAGAAGCAGGACAGGGGAGGGTGGAGGGACACAGAAGCAACGCACAAGACGGCTGCAGGGTGCAGAAACAATACAGGGTAGTAAAAAGGTCCATAGAAGGTGCGAGTGGGGGGAAGCACCACTGAGGGTGCCTCAAAGCAATGGGGACAAGCAGACAGGCAAGCCCATCATGAAGGGGTGTGGGAAGCAGCAGATTGGCGACACAGAGGAACACAGAGTGCAGAGGAGAGGGAGAGAATTAGATGAGAGAGACATCTCAAAAAACATGCACTTTTATGGAGTGCTTAACACAAAAGAAAAAAGTAATGCTTGGAAAGCAAGCAGTGGAAGCAGAGATGGCAGCCAATCAAAAGAGATGGTAAAAAGGCAATGGTCTATGGAAGGGACAAGAACAAGATTGACAAGATAAGGGCTAAATAAATGAGAGTGATTGGAAAGCCAACCAATGATAAGCAATGGCCAGGCTCTAAGCTCCTATACGTTCTTGGTAAGCCACAATATGTCTCACAGCAGACAGTGCATGTGCTGCCTAGCAGGCCGAATCTAACAACAAAATAACAGAAGAAGCCAGCAGAGGTTCCAGGGGTGCCTGTAGTGGGCATATGAAAGGCAGCCATATGGCCTCTTTTGTTTCCAAAGCCCTAGCAAAGGTTGGTGGCGGAATCAGGCATTTGAAGGTTTAGCATTCGAGTTCACTGTGTGGGATTTCAATCTCTTTATGTCTTGCACTCAGTAACTTCACCAGCGTCAGAAGCACCTGAGGCTGACTGTCCATTTTTTCTGTGGCTTAAATGGGTCACGTGAAGCTTGGAGCTCTTCAGTGTGCCTCAGAAGTAAGAATTGGCATGAGGAACTGGAGTATATGTGGAAAGTTTAGATAACTTACCATTTCTCATAGGTCCTGCTCATTTTTATGACGCTACCAATGCCCTGCACAGGCTAGGCTCTCTGGCCCCTCTACCAGTGGAAGTAGGCATTGCCGGCTCTTGGTTTAAGATTTTACTGCATGCTTTCTGTCCAAGAGGGGTAATCTCCTAGAAGTAAGGAAAGGGGCAAGAAACAGTAGGATCAGATACAATGAGGCTTACCAATAAGTAATCAAAGGAATTCTGCCCATGAAATCTGTAATGCTATGTATAGCGAGAAGACTATGGTTTTTAATCAAACTATATAGACAGCAAAATAAATAGTAGTGGCAGGTGTTTGGCAATATGTTGACAGGGTACTGGAGGCCCTTCAAGTTTAACACTCAGAGGACAGTGAGGTCTTGTAAAAAAAAATGTCAGTGAGGAAGGCCTAGAAAAGTGTGGAGAAGCGTCTTGCCTAATCACTCCACTCCCCTCGGAATAGTTATTTCTGTTAATTATTATTCTTATTGATTGGCCGGAGTGGAAAGATTGCTTGGTGAGTAAATGACTTTATGTTAATGCTTTGATGCTATCTTTGTATATGACTTCATTTCAGTCCTAACGAGCTTTCCTTCGATTAGTTTCAAGGGCACAGGTTTTACCTTAAGAGACTTGATTTCTGTGGTGAGCCAGAAGGAAGGTTTCATATGCCTTAGGGAGCCTGTAAGCCAGGAAGTTGAGTAAAGTTTCTTCTTGAAATCAATCCAGCTCCCTGACTAGTAAGACATGAATTGGTGCCTTCATATTTCAATCCCTCGGGTTCCGAGAGGCCTTTGTTTAATTTGTTAGAACATTCTGCCCCTCTAGCGGCAGAATGTTCTAATAGCCTTATAGCCTTTCATAGCGGGGCTATACCGGCTATTAAAGTCCCGCTCCCTTTTTAAAAGCCCTCGCCTTCGGCTCGGGCCTTTAACGTTGGAGTGGGCCTTTAATAGCCGGTACAGCCCACTGCGGTGGGCTATAAGGCTAAATTAATACCCACTTAACTGTGCTCATTTTATGTACCTCTTGTGGATGAACAGATGAGCCAGACCTGACTAGATTCAACTGTGTAACCTGAAAGTTACACAAAGATTAGTCATGGATGGTTACTTAGAGTTTGTCGGATGTCTTGTATGACCTATTTATGCCCTGGTTCTGAGTGGCCGATAAATGCTGATTGGCCTGGTAGCATAATTACCAGAAATACACGCTTTTCTTTTTTACATTGCAGTTTCAGCTGCTGAAATGTCCATGTGAAATTCCAGGAAAAAATGTGTGAATCATCACTGAAACACTAATTCTCTCATATAATTCCAAAAAAACATGTACTCTCCATTATTTCTCCACCACAAGGAATAACCAGGACTTCCGCTAACTCCAGTGAGAGGGATGTGAGGAAAGTGGTTTATTATATGGTTCGGTTGTGCAATCTCACCATGCGATAAACTCACTAAATAGTCTCGGTGCCAGTCAGACTGGTTTGTAAAACCTTAGCTCAAACATAGGTGGCTGCGGTTTCAAGCAGTCAGGCTTTAACCATGGAAATTGTGTGAAGCATTTAGAAGTACTAAAAGCAATTGAATACGAAAGAAATGCAACACAAATGAAATTTACCAATTTATAAAACTAGATCTTATTTTTATGAATTTATTGACACCAAAATGAACACAATAAACCAGAGGGTTCAAAAGATATAAATTATTAAGGAAATCGTGCTTTTCACTCCAATTGCAAACAAGAACTGGCAACTACTGCAGTTAGGAGTTACTTGGCAGTGAGCAAGTCACAGGGGTCAGTAAGGCTTAGCAGGACCATTACTGTGAGAATCTGGGTTGTTGATTGAGTGGGTAAAACCCTATTCTAGCAAAAGCCACACTTCTTGTCAGGGTGAAAAACAAAAACTCACTAAATTAACTCCTGCTTAACCCTCTGGTAGCCTGGCAAAAAAGCAGTTAGGCTTAGCTTAGAGGCAATATGAAAAGTATTTATGCAGCATTCAAACAGTAATAAAGTGATAACACAACACAAGAACAAGCCCACACCACTTTAGAACAAAAAGAGTAAGTTGTAATAAACAATTTAAAAACAAAACAAAAAAATACAATCAGTGCAACCGGAGTAATGAATTTTTAAAGTTTAAAGTGGAAAATAGCGCCTAAAAGATCAAAGCGCCATCAGCAGACATCTGATCACTCAAGGCAAAGTCAAAAGTTATAGCTGACTGCGATGGAGCACAGGTCAGCTACTCAGAGTGGATTGGGCCCAATCTCCGCTTACTACTGGACTTAGAAGACATTTGGGAAGAAAATGTCCAGAAGTCAAAGTTCAGTGGGGCAAGGCAGCTTGCAGCGTCCGAGGAGGAGGCGTTGGCATGGAGCTGCTGGATGAAGTCAAGGTGAAGATTCCTTATTTGAACTTGAGGCCTGTAAAGATCTCGGCAAATGGCTTTTCCATCACAAACATGACAAATATTCTGTACGCCATATTACAAGTTCCATAAGACATAAGGGAATTGTAATTTTGATGATGGGATATCTGTAACCCTGTCCACCAAGATCGTAATCCCTTAGTCTCTTTTTAGGAGGTTGGAAATCTCAAGCAAGACAAAGCCACAGGCTGTAGCCAATGAGGGGTCCACAAGCCTGGATATCCCTTCTGCAAAGAGTCACTGAACAGGATTTGCTGCTGCAGAGAATGTAGCGGATACTGCCACAAAGTTAGGCCAACCAGCAATGCACCTTGGGCAGATCGATGAGCAGGTAGGTCCAGATCTCCTCTCAGTTTTCAGAACTATTTTGGGGCAAAAAGTTTGTAAGTCCCAAGTTTTCGATTTGGGCTATGTGGGAACCGTTAGCACCACTTCCAAGGGACCAGGACTGTGAAGGTACCACTTGGAGGGTCGAGACTCACTCAGGCATGGTCCAGGTGTGTGTTCAATATGGTTGGAGCCTTTTCTGTCCCTGCCTCTGATCAGGAGATCAGGAGGCCAGCTAACTAGCCCTAGGAATAACTCTGGAAGTCCAGAAAGTGAACTGAAGAGTATGTCTGAGTGCCCCCTTTTTAGGTCTCGCCTACGCAGCTCGCATGCACCTTACTGTAGATGATAGAAGCATCCACTCACTATTTGCCTTTCTGCTAAGAACTAAAGCTGGTTTTGGCCAGTTGTAGGGGCATATTATCAAGGTCTTGCTATAGACTTGTCACCGCTTTTAGCGTCCGTCATCGGGCGAAAAGCGGTGACAATTCTATCGCACTATTATCAAGCAAGCGCTAAACCGCTTTAGTGCTTGCTTGATAATGTTAGCGACCGTTTTCAGTTACGCCTTGCATGTCATCGCTAATGACATGCAAGGTAGGCGTTCCTGACTTAAAGTCCATGAAAACGGTCGCTAACACAACATTGCCCTATTACCAATGTGGCACGAATTCAGTGACGCGATAAAAAAGTGCGTTTATCGCATTTCCCTAACGCCTAAATGAAATATGACTTAGACATACATTACATGGGAGGTGGATATTCAGATTATGACCACGCTTGCCTATTAGCAAGCTTTTTTTATCACACTGGGTTTATCGCAGGATTTCTCCCGCTAAAACCCACTATCGCTGGCTTTCACATCGCATCTTAGCGGCGCCTTGATAATAGGTCGTTAATGATGCGATGTGAACCAGCGATAGATGGCGATAAAAATAAATGCGCTAAACGCGCTTAGTGATATTTATCGCATTTTGTTGATAATATCCCCCGTAATTTGTTAAAGTTTGTGACTCCCACAAACTCTTTGCAGCTTTTTAAGACCATCTTTGCCTGTATTGTGTTTCAAAAATATCAGTTAACTTTTTCACTTTTCTTTCTAGTTTAAAGATTCAGCAATAATGTTTGAGATTTCTCTTTTCTGCACTGTGGTTGATGGAAGGATAGTTCGCATCAAATTGGAAAAGGGATGTGGAAGGTGTTACAACTATGAGAAGGATGTTGATGGTTTGTATTTTGACAAACATGGACTTTGACTTTTCTTAGAAAACTGAGTGGGATGGTAGAATCTGTATGCATGCGAGGGGATACTTCTCCCGCTAATCCCGGTCATTTTGACAGACTCCTATCCAACCTGCGGTTTTGCCGAGTACTCTTAAGATAACTTGGTCAAGGAAACACTGTCCCTTCTAACAACTTAATTCCGCACTGTCCCTGTCGGATAGCTGACCAGGGATTTTTGATGTATAGCAACACAAGAAAGAAAACTATTTGAGCCTATCTGGGGTGGGGTGAGGTGCCTGATGTCGGACAGCATGAGCAGTGTTAGCCTGCCCACTGAGAACCACGATGCATGCCTTCTGCTGCCCAGCATTGCGCTATCATCCTGCACGACTTGGTGGCCGGAGAGGCAGCCTTGAAGGCTCCATTGGATCTACATACTGCAGCACAGGAGAAACCTCGCTTGCCACCTTAGGCACAACCAGACTGTGGCCAAAGGAACTTTTTTTTGTTTTTTAAAGATGCTTGTACATTGCTTTATTCCAGGCATCTAAAATTCGAGCAGTATTTTGTTTCAAATTGAATAAAAAAAACTAGTTTTAATGTAATCATTAAATGAAAGCAGTATTTCACATGCAACTTTATTTTTAAATGTACGTTGTTCCTGGCCACAAAATTGAACCAGGGGCATAACTTTACATGTCTAATCAATCAGCATTTGTAGAGCACGGCACTGTCACCCCTTGGGTATATGGGCACTGGGGTGCGAGGTCTTGAGGAAATGAGGGGAAGAAACTAGCAGAAAAATTCAAAACGGAGGGCAGAAAAATGAGCGCTCAGAAAGGGAACAAGCAGTGGCATAGCCAATAGGTCTTGCCTTTTGGACCTTATAAGTGTTTCGGTATCCAGCACAATATCCTCGGTGCAACAACATTAACTGTTGCATGGCTAAACACTTATTCGATCCCAAAGGCGAGACCTATTGGCTATGCCAATGCTTGTTATACCTAGTGCTCACATTGAAGTGGGAGAAACATCGGAAAGCTTACCCCCCCGACTTGTCTGGAATTTCTTGCCTCCCTGCCCTGGTCCCAGTCTGTCTGCAGGAATAGTAGGCTATTGTGAAGGTCTTTGTGTGTGTGTGTGTGTGTGTGTGTTTGTGTGTGTGTGTGCAAGTGTGTGTGTGTGTGTGAGTGAGGCAGAGTGTTTTGAAGTACAAGTGGGGCTGCTCACAGCTCCACCCCATCCTGCCTGAGATGGCCCATCAGGCACACCTAGTTCCTCTTTTGTTTGGCTGTTTGGGAGGGATATATAAAGGCCAACTGCTACTCATACCCAGTCATTTGACCTAGGAACAGATTGCACTTTCTAAAAGTGATATTTTTAGAATTGTGATTCAAAATCGGACTTTACCATTAAAGAGGATTTCAAATGGCAATTCCTCAGTCACCAAACAAGATTTTCCTACCTGCTCCCAATCAATAACTATCACTTATTAAATGTAATAAGGTATCACCCAATGTTATCTTATGGGAGAGGTAGGACTCACAGTAGTGAAAAACCAATTTGTGAGTTTTTCACTACCAGGACATGACTTACTTTTAAATACACTTCAACCCGCCCTATGGGCTGTTTAGGCCTACTTGGGAGTGATTTATATGCAGTGCTAAATTTGTGCTGGTTGTTGCCAGTGGTTGGCACTTGCAATGCTTTTTGGACACCAGCTCTTATTTCTCGCATCAGATATTTACTGTGCGCAAGACAGTAAGTAACAAACAGATCGGAGAGACAGAGGAAATGAAAGACGCCAAAATCATGGCAAAGAAAGAAAGCAGGAACCAACAAGAGCAAACAAAATGGACAAGGAGTGTCTGGGAGTGGATTGAAGAATACTAGCCTTGGTATTCGGTACGCCAACATTTAAGTGCACTGGCCGCCAACTTCTGAGCTCAGCCACCGGCACTCTTTGCTGGCCCAAGGATCAGCAGGTGCAGTCCCGTCTTTGGTGCAACCTCTCTTTGCCTGGTCCAGGCACCACAGACACAGTCCTCTCTTTGCTAGCCCAAGTATAAGCAGGTGCAGTCCAGTCTTTGGTGAAGCCTCTCTTTGCCTGGTCCTAGGAAGAGCTGAGCAGTCCTTCTTCATTCCTCTCTCCATTGCAGACATGATGTGAGGCCTGGGTGCCAGGGAGCTCACTTTTATGCCCACAACTTGTCCTCAGTGATGCAGTGTCTACTAGCTGATGGGCTACCTGGTCCCCTTCCACCTGATGATGATTTCCTGCAAAGTGTGCTATCTAGCTATCCCAGAATGAAATGTTCTGCCCACTACTAAGATGGTGGAACCCTTCTCTCAATGTGTGGGACTTGAGAGTGCACCCTAGTGGTGTGGCTATCTGAGGGCTACATGCCCACAGGAACACCAGTTTGGTGGGTTTTCCCCCTCTCTGTCCCCAATGTCAACCTGTCTACCAGAACAAAAGTGCAGCCCCTCTTGTGTGTGTCCAGCATTTGCCCTACAAAGGTAGCTTTCCCTTGAAGCTCGCCTTTCAGGCTCACACCCTGTGTGCTTCCTGTTAGGCAAGGTAACTTCTCTCCCAGTGGCAGGCGTCTGTTGTGTTCTTTCCTTAGATTCATTCACCCGTCTCCTTAGGAGGACAGAAGGCTGTCTCATGTCCAGCAACTGGAAATGGCCACTAGAAAACTTGGGCAACAGAGAGGCAACTTTCTAAAGTTACATTTTGCTCAAAAGTTATATTAAATTCAACTTGGGCATCAAGTCTGGTTTACTGCAATGATTCTCTTGATACCTTGAAGTAGTCCTATTCAGAAGTTAACACAGCTGAGTTTATAGTGGTAACCCTGGGCTTGCCATTGGGGTTATTTGCCTTTCTACATTAAAAACAAAAATTTAGGGTGTTTACTGTTAAGAAATAAAAATACACAAACTGCTTTTTAATATTCAGCACCCTGCCTTAGTGCGCCAAAGGCCTACAAGCAGGTGACATATATTAAACAAGCATTTGTAATGCAATAGATCTCGCATTTTACGAGAGTTAGAGCTATTGGCGTTGTTCATGACAATGCCTTTTACCTATGTGTTTTGGTTTGGAGTGTTGTGGATGTATGTGGTGTGCATTGCAATTGATAGTTGTGGAATTGTATGGGGTAGAATTTTGTGGTGTGGAGTACATTTGTGTAATGGATTTATGTAGCATGGTGAATAGGGGTGAGAGCTGCACAGAATAGATAGAAATGAAGACAGCGAGGGATAGGTAGTTTGTGCAAGAAGTGGATTTTAATCTGTGATTTGCAGATGCCTCAAAATGTTTACTACAAGTGGTTATATCGCTGAGCCATTGTGCCAACTTGAGGAAGGTTACATGGTGTTTCTTTGGGGGTAGGGAGGAAGTGGCTGGAAGTTGCACACACAGGGGCCAATTCCGATCCGGGTCGGAAAGCACTCCGACCGAGCTGGATCCGGAGTGTTTTCCGACCGGGCCGGAGTCCTGCAGTCCGACCGAGCGAGTACAATGTGGCCGTATGCTGTTGGACTCGGTTCGGTCGGACTTCCTTAGAAGTCAATGGGAGCCGGTCGTACGACGCGTACATGGGCTCCCATTGACTGAATGGGTACGTCGCGGACAAGGGCGCCCCCTACAGTGGGTACGCGTCGGTGCCATCCGCACCATACATGCCTGTGTTGGGGAGACCCATGGGTCTCCCCCTGTGTCCGAGTCGTAGGGCTGCAAGTCACAGGGGATCCGACGCGGACCCCCAAAGGCAGACGCCCGGACAATTTGCGAGCCGGACACTCCGGCTCACACAGGCTGTCCGACGTGTGCATCGTACTGGCTCGGACGTCAATCGCATCCATTGCATGCCACGGTTAGCTTACGACCGAGATGTACGGAGCAGTTTTGACCCGGAAACGACTCGGTCGGTGAATTTCATGTAGCTCACATCATACTTGCTCGCACGTACATCTGTACGAGTCGGCTGGAAAACACACGTACGGCGCATAATTTTTCTGGCCGGATCGCGTTCGGTGCCCTTCCGACCCGGATTGGAATCGGCCCCACAGTGTACTTAATCAGTAAACACATTTAATTCACCTTTGCCTTCTGGGATGCAACTGTGCTGTTAGAATGCGAAATTAACATGTTATTGGCCCTTATTTATCACTCTCTTGATTTGCTGTGAGGTATTTTGTTACTTTGTGTCAAATCTTATTTGCTATTATAAGACATTGGTTATATGTAGTACACTCCTACCATTTCTAAATGCTTTAAATAACAAGTATTACCATTACCCAATACAATGGTGCTACTATTACACAATTTAATGGTACTGAATTTACCGACCTCAGAAGGATGGAATGCAGATGACCGTAATCAGATTTGACCATTTGGCCTTCCAATCACTGCATTTTTCAGTGGCGACCATTAAACTTCCTAAACCATCCTTGCATCTTACTATGTTTATAGTACATGTTGGGAATACACTCATAGTTCTGCTGAAATAACTCTGTTGATTTCCAGGAAGTGAATGTAAGCTATGCTTCAAACGTGCTTCTGGCAACACAGGCAGCTCTTAAAAACCGAATTCCAGATGTTAAGGCCCCTGTCTGCAATGTAAACATACATTTCCTCCTCATGACAAAGGCTTTCTCCAGAACTGTCTGAGCCATGTCCGCATACCAGTGCGGTGCCCAGCCCATTAAGTAGCAAAAGTTATTCTTCAAATATTTCAAAACATCTTTGATCAAATCCAGAGGCCTTTGTTTGTGTCAATTCTCATACAACACATGCCAGTATTCATTTCTTTGCAGGCACATATAGGCCGCAGTAAATAAAAATGCTGGCAAACACATGTCTAGTAAAACGAAAGTGCAACTGGTGCTCATGTAAAGCGCTCTGATACCTTCAGGTCGAGTTTGCGCTATATAAAATGTCAAAACAACAAACAAGCAAATAACAATATTGTATAATACTATATAAATAGCCGAACACAATTTCTAAATTGGTTATATTTAAGTTGCAACATTATATTAGGTATATAAATTAACTGAAATTATTTCATACTATAGGAAATTTATTTTGGGAGCAGGGCTGTTTTCTACTCAGTGGGAGGGTGTAAGAGCAGGAAGGAGACAAGCTAAGAGGCTTGGGGAATGAAACATTACAAAATTCATTTAAAAAGTAAAACCTTGGGGGCGTGACTTAACACCAGAACAAGATGGCCGCTTTCCACTGACGCTCCGCGGCGGGTCGGTAGATTTTTTCGCCCTCCGCTCCAGTTTTCTTCATCATCAGCTACTGGCTCCATCGTTGTCAATCCATAAATCCTGCTAGACCACAATGGTCTAACTTCCACCGTCCGGTGAGCAATTTCTGTCTTCCTTTTGAGCCTTTCATTATGTGCAGCACATTTTCTTCACGGGACTCGTGCCAACTATTTGAAATACGTGACGGAGTCCGAATTCTCATTGCAACAATGCTTTTACAAGTAATTTGCACTACATGCTGAGCACACACGTTTCATATCCTCCCTATTTGAGAGATATACTGCTCAACAGTTATTCGCCAATATTTAACTTTTGTTTCTCACCAAATGGGCCAGTTTATTTTCATGAAGCCTTGATTTTGTGAAAATGGTTACACGCACTATAACAATGGTAACTTTTTGAAGAGCGCAATGATTTATTTTTGACTCTGGAAACAGTTACAGAAGATTTTGTGAAGTCAACACATTTATCCTGAAATCTTGCTCCTCCATCTATCTTAACAAAGTCTCTTTTTTACCTCTGAACACTATCTACGGAGAGGTGGTTTACTTTTCAGTGGTTGGTTGCTCCCCTCTTTACAATTTTATGGTCAGTCTCTCGTTCGCTGCTATAATTATTTACTGTGCAGCATACCTTTTCTCCCACCAAGCTACTAATTTTCATCAAATACCTTCACTCATATTTTACTCTGGGTAAGAGCTGTATGTCTATGGGGAGGACAAAACCAGTGAGGCGTTCAACACAAGGGTCTACATCATCATCGCCGCTTGAAGACTATAACCCCTTCAATATTCCCCAATCCACCATGGAAGAAAATTCTAGCAATGCTGTACCTCTTCCAGCGAATACTTCTTCGTCTTCATCTAATATTCTTCTCCCAACTATAAAGTCTTTACTCAAACCATCGCTTTCTTCCACTCTCTCATTGGGCAGATGTGTCAAAAAAGACCCATCATCTCCTACCACTTTTCCTCCTCCCACATCTATAGACCTACTTGTGGAAGAAATTTGTGCTCTTCATCCTCATATGGAAGAGACAACTAATCGCTTACAAGCTTTGGAGGATAAATGGTCACACATGGAAAGCAAAGTGGTGCAAGTGGAGCAACGTGTTGATTCTCTTCAGGTTGTGACAGACCAGATTCCTATGATGCAAACAGAAATAATCTCTCTGAAAAAACAAATTGAAAATCTTGAAAATCGCAATAGAGGCAACAATCTATGTCTCTATGGTCTGTTGGAGGGACAGGAAGGTTCCGATCCTATATCATTCTTGAAATCCTTTCTCCCAAAAGTCCTGGGTATCCCTGAGTCTCATAGTCTCAATATCCAGAGAGCGCATCGTCTGGGACACAATCCACATTCTCCTTCTGCAAAGCTAAGAGGTGTTATTATGTACATTTTGGAATATACAGACTTGTTGAGAGTTTTGCAAGCAGCTAGGACTAAAGGTCGAATATCCTAGCTAGGTTAAAACCCTTTCTTCTCCCAGGACTATGCAAAAGAAACAGCAGACAAAAGAAAGACATTTTTTGACATGAGACCTGCATTGAGAGCTCTTAATGCGAGATTTGGCCTATTTCATACATGTCTATTTAAAGTAATTTACAAAAACAAGACAACAAACTTTGAAGATCCGGCTTCGTTGCAACGTTTCATTGATAACTGTAGAGTGGAGGACATGGAAGTTTCCAGAAATTCCAGCATCTGCTGTTTACATTTAAATACCTACCTTTCCTTTGTAATTATGTATTTTTCCTCTGTTTTGGTATTCTGAATATACAAGTTGTAATCGTTTTTTCATAGTTCTTTATTGTCCTGCTCTTCTTTTAATCATCTAGTTGCGGTATCCTGTTTTACTGGACCTTGTGATTACCGAGCTCGTTTGGATGGAGTGTCTTACCCTCCCGACCTTGCCCTGAGGTGTCTGGTTCATTGTGTCATCTTACTTATGTGGTTTCACCACCCTTGTCTTTGGTATGTCTTTTTTGATGTTTTTGTTTAGTTCCATGTTTATTTATTATTTGTTTCCGCTTTTTTCTCCTTGTCATTATCTTTCTCTGTTTCTCTTCATCGCTTTTCTTTCTTTCGATTTTTCTTTCATTTTTTATATCATGGATCTTTCTTCTTTCTCTCCTCTTTACTTCTCGCTTCACTAATGTTCTTCTCTACAGCTGCACTTTATTTCCTTTTATTTTATATATATTCCAGTTTCTTCCTACGTTTTCGAACCTTTATCATGTATATATTTCCATTTTCCATCATCTTTCTCATTTAATAAATATCTATTTCTTATCTTTGTTTATTATAATATGTTTATTCCAATATAGATGACTTTGTGAATTATCTCATGGAATGTTAAAGGTTTAGGTTCACCTAGAAAACGTCAGAGAGTTTTAACTTATCTTTCTAACTCAAAATGTGATATTGCTTTGCTTAAAGAAATGCATATTGTGGATAAAGAAGTTGCCAAACTTAAACGACAATGGGTAAACCATGTTTTTGCTTTTCCAGGTAATGGTAAGCGTAATGGCGTGGTTATTCTATGTCACAAACGTTTAGATGTTCAAGTGCTCTCGCAAGATTCTGATGATCTAGGAAGATGCGTATCTGTTTCCCTTTTAGATAATAAAATACCTATTACTCTTTTTTTTTATGCCCCTTTCTCTCCCATTAATGCTTTCTGGCTCGAAAATTCTGTCAAAATTGATGACTTTTAAAGATGACTATCAATTGGTGGGTGGTGATTGTAACGTGGTTGTTGACCCTATACTAGTTCATAATTCTAAAACCAAATGTATCCCTTCTCTTATGCACTCTCAATTTACCTCTACCATTACACAACGTTCCCTGGTAGATGCATGGAGACTTTGCAACCCAACCCTTTTAGAATATACTTTCTTTTCCCCGGTTCACTGTTCTCAATCCAGATTAGATTACTTCTTCCTTTCCGACTCCCTAGCACAACAGATTACTCAATCAGAGATTGGTCCAATACTTATTTCAGATCATGCTCCAGTACTTTTAATATAGACCTCCTTCCCCCGTCTCAGGGTACCCGGTGAGGGAGATTTAACAATTCTCTTTTATTAGACCATAACTTCACCCAAAATTTTGAATCTTTTACTAATACCTTTTTTCTTGAAAATGAAACTCACAATATATCTCCAAAAAAGTATGGGATACTTTTAAAGCTGCCTCAAGAGATGTTATTATTTCTTATGTATCACGCAAAAAGAAATCCTCTCTAGTTACTTTGAAATCTCTCACTACTCGTATTAAAAATTTAGAGCATTTCCATTACCGCACAAACTCAAAATCGTCTTTGGAAGATCTCATTTAACTAAAATTAACTTTTAATAAATTTTCCACAGATAATGCAAATTCATTTCTACTTAAAGCATCTGCAAAATATTACAGAGGTCAAAATAAATCGGGAAAACGTTTGCCTAATTATCTTAAAATAAAAAAAGAGCGCTCTAAAATTAAATCAATTCTTACTTGATCTAATCATATGCTTTATTAAGATAATGATATTCTAGCTGAGTTTACACATTTTTATCAAGAACTTTACACACCTGATTCTCCTATCTCTCAAAATATTATTTCTCAATACTTGTCTTCTATTAAACCTCCTTCTCATCTTAATATAGACTTTTCTTCATTGGATAAAGAAATTAAAATACTGGATATTATACATGCAATCCGTAGTATTAAACAAGGTAAGGCACCAGGTCCAGATGGGTTTACCATTGACTATTGTTCTAATTTTTCTCGATTACTTATTCCTAAATTACATCAACTCTTTCTTTTCTTCATATCCTCTAAATCTTTCAGTGGTTCTTTTCAAGATGCCTTAATTTGTCTTCTTCCCAAAGAAAATAAAGATCCCTTATTGTGTAAAAATTATAGACCCATTTATTTAATCAATTTAGATTATAAAATCTTTGCAAAAATATTGGCTCTTCGTTTGGAACTCTTATTACCTCAATTAATTGGTCGCGAACAATGTGCATTTACCAAAGGCCGTCATATTGTGGATAATATTAGATTGTTTTTCAATGTTCTTATTAAATCCAAATCTTATAAACATTCTCTGGCAGCTATTTCCCTAGATGATGAAAAAGCTTTTGATCGAGTGAGTTGGTCTTTTCTTTTTTCTAGCCTTTCCTGGTTTGGTTTTGGTAAAACTTTGATTATTTATGTTTCTCTTTTATATTCGTCTCCCACATCATCTATGTTAGTCAATGGCCTTCTCTCTTCCTCATTTCCCTTATATCGGGGTGTTAGACAAGGATGCCCCCTTTCACCTCTTCTTTTTATTCTCGCTCTTGAACCGTTTCTCAAAAAGATTCGTACTAATCCACGAATCTCTGGCTTTCAGTATGGTGAAAATGTTCTAAAGGTTTCTGCCTACGCTGACGATATTCTACTCTTTCTTTCTCATCCACAGGCATCCCTCCCAACTTTCTTAGAGGAAGTACAAAGTTTTGCTTCAGTTTCGGGTTATAAATAAAATTTTGATAAGTGTGAAATTCTCCCTCTAAACAAACTATGTTTTCATGCTGATTATGCCTCATCAAATTTTCGTTGGAAGCCGGACAAAATGAAATATCTTGGTTTATAGTTCATGCCTACTATTAAAGAAATGTTAACCTTGAATCTAAAAGAATTGCAACTAACCTTGAAAAATCTTACCACCAGATGGAATCCTTTGTTCTTGTCGTGGTGGGGCCGTTTGGATGTGATAAAAATTATGCTAGTCCCTGTAATTCTTTTTCATATATCCAATCTTCCTATAAATATTCCTCTTTTCCAATGTAAATTAATTTATTAAATTTTATCAAAATTTCTATGGAATAATAAAAAACCACGCATGTCTCTTCAGAAACTTAAAAAACCCAAGTGTATGGGGGTGTTAACTTTCCAGATTTTCTCTCCTATCGTAGAGCTTTTTTCCTCAAGCAATCTGGTTTACTTCTTCAAGAGGATGACACTTTAGACTCACCTCTATTGGTCATTATCGTAAAGACATTTTTACATCCATTTTCCTTTGAAGAATTCTTATCTTTTACACGCAGACCTTTATCCTTATCTTTTCCTATTTTTAATAACCTTTCAAAAATCTTTCAACCTATTTTTACTTACCACAAATCCCCCAAGGATCAATTCTTACATTCCTCCATTTGGTACAACCGGCACATTCGTATTAATAATAAGGTTATTTTTTGGAAGAAATGGCATGCTAAGGGCCTTCTTTGGATCTCTCAACTTTTTCAGGATAATCTTTGCAACTCGTTTACTACCGCTCAAAAGCAATTTTCGCTACCTTTATCTTGGGAGTCCAATTTCAACTCTTTAATTACACAAGTTCAAGATACTTATGATATCTTTATACCCTCTCAAACATCTTCTACTCCTCCATCAAATTTAATTGCAATACTGGACTCTACCGCTTCTGCTTCTCAATTATATAAACCTCTTCTTCCTCACCCATCCATTAGAGAAAAAACAGAGGTAGAATCACTCTGGGAAGCAGATCTCCATACTACTTTCCCTATCCACATTTGGAACAAGGAATGGTTCAAAATAAGGAGGTCTTCCAGAGCAGCCAACACCACTCAAACACTTTTTTACATATATAATAGACTCATTGTCACTCCTTTTTCATTGCATAAGATAAATCAATGTCTTTCCCTTTCCTGTTGTTCTTGCTCTGCTAATAACCCAGATTTAAAACATATGTTATTTGAATGTCAATATGTTCATAACTTTTGGACACAGGTTTGGCAACAAATAAATTTTATTTTTCATACGCAAATTCCCCTTACATATGCTAATATATTCCTAGGGAGCGTCTCTGATGAATGGGTTTCCCAGTTAACACATTTTTACATAATAGACCTTCTCCTTGCTGTTGCTTTTAAACAAATCACAAGGGAATAGAAGAACTCTGCAAACATATCTTACCGGGCCTGGTGGTATGCGGTCTGTTACAATCAAACATTGGATAGGGCATATCTCTCCCCCATTTCAATTGCAATCAAAAGTGACTCTTTCTGGCAACCTATAACTACTTTTTTTAATACTTCTGCCATGAATACTTGTTCTCATAATCCCCGAATTGAGGAAGTTCCTAAACCGACATTAATGTTTTTCATGTATCATATTTTACAATGTTGTATTAATTATTTATTTATTTGATCATTTTTATTCTTGACCTTGACGTGATTCCTGGAAATGTGATTATAGTATTACTAGAAATTGTTGGTTGTCTTTCTCTCTCTCTCTCGCTCTCGCTCTCTCTCTCTCTCTTTCCCTTTATCTCTTGCATTCCCTTTTCTTGAATTGTTTTAGCTTAAATGTAAGGTTTTATCTTGTTTATACTTCATTTTCTCTAATTATTTGCAAATAAAATCTCTTTAAACTTAAAAAAAAAAAGTTAAACCTTACAAAGTTTTCCTGTGCAAACTGTAGGTGGATTTATAATGGTGTAAACTTCAGGCTTAATGTGTGTAATAAAGAAAGAATGCAGACACTCTGCTGTGACTTCCATCAAGGGGGAGAGCAGAGGGGGCAGAGAAATTGCCGGGACCAACAGACAAAGCAAAAGGGAAGAGGGAAAGAAGTTGCCAAGTCTGCTTGAGTATTGAAGTAAAGCTGGGTTATTCGAGTGAGGGCAATAAAACAAAAAACACGAAGCATCAAAGAAATTAAAAAGGCATTGGAAATAAAAAGAAGGTGACTATTTGTATTTTTATTACAATACAACTACTTGAAAGGCGGGTGTATAATATGCTCATGTGAAACACCGTTACTTAAAGTGAAGGAAGGCACTGGCATAGGTGAGATGCCTGTCCGATTGCCCCATGCTGTCGAATTGGTGCGTAGGATTAACTAGAATAACAGACCAGTGGAGGAAGGATGGGGCGGGTGAAAGCCCATCAATCAATCAGTCAGTTGGTACCAGAGTTGCCGACTTTGAAACCGGGTAACCAAATTTGAGTCTCGGCGTTGGATCAATATACTGTGTGATTCTGGGAAAATCACGAAATCTACCCATAATGACCTGGGACACAAGCAGGGGGTTAAAACGCGGTTGTGATATCTGCTGCAATGACCTTTTCATTTAGGGATTAAGAGTGTGGAGTACACTGATGAGTCCCCAGGGGAGGAGGGTCTTAGTGGGGGCATATTGTCCAAGACAAAATACCATCACTCAAAGTGAAGGGATGCAATGGCATAGGTGGGATCTCTGTCCGATGGCCCTACACGTTAGCATTGGTGCTAAAAGTAACGTGAATAACAGAGCAGTGTAGGTAGGGTAGGTGGGTGGCGGCCCACTAATCAATCAGCCAATTGGTACCAGAGCTGCTCATAACTGCCAAGGTTTCAGATTGCCATGTGTGACATTTTCATAATTCCAGTGAAATTATGAGTGAAAATTTAACGACTATGAGTGGCACTTTGTTATGAGCAAAAATCAAGCAATGAAGATGAGGGAAACATATAGGGGCACGGCAGGCAGCTAGGAATGAAGCAAATTTTTGCAGCCATAGCAAGTTACCAACATCTGTCACAACCTCTTTCCTGCACTGCTTTCTTAGACAGATGGATTCACTAGTGGTAAATGAGTGAATGTGCCATTTAAATTGTCATAAAAGCCTTTTCTAACATAAATGAAAAAGTGGAAATATTTGCAATTCTTGCCAAGATGTAAGGTTTTTAACAAACCTACACAAATGCTCAGAAAAATTTCTTTACAACTTTGCACATGCCTACATGGATTAGTATCACACATCGCTGCCTGGCACATTCCTGTCTGAGCTGCTGAGAAACCACTCCAGCGTCGACCAGCGCAGTCAGTGTGGTTCACTCAGCAGTCAGTGGATCGTCGGGTCCAGTCGCTGGATCTGAATTTAATTTATTGTGGCACACGCACAAGCAGCTCTGCCATTGCCAATGCAGCCTGCTACTTTCTTATCACAAAATGAAACTCACTGCCGGTGGAAGCAGCAGGAAGTCCCCCCTTGGCTATTTCAGTGTGTGAGTCATGTCCGGCTTACAAATGTACACCGCGTGGTGCTGTTCTACATTCTACACTGTACCGGAGTCTCAGCTAAAGCTGCGGACTCTGAGCCAGCCCCAAAGCATACCGGGAGCTGCTGACTTTGAAACCGGGTAACCAAGTTTGAGTCTCGGTGTCGGCTCAACATACTGTGTGATTCTGGGAAAATCATGTAATCTCTCCATAATGACCTCGGACATCAGCAGAGAGTTAAAACACTGTTGTGAGATCTGCTGCTGTGGCCGACGTTCGAAGTTTGCTATGAGCCCCCGGGGAGGATGGTCTTAGTGGGAGCATATTATCCAAGGCATTGTGCAGCAGGGTCACTATGTCCTGGTTAGGTAATGCATCAGAGGGTTTATTTTACCTTTTAATGTTCTTTTGAAGGGCCACCCCTACACGCAGAAGGTGTAGAGTCTTGGGTATTCTCCTCTGGAAGAGTGTGACATACACCACACCAGAGAGGGACACAAAACCATCACCTACTGCAGAGAAAGGCTGGTCATGCACCTGCAGCAGACAGAAGCCCCTGGGGTAGAAGAACTCCTGGATGCACGTCTACCACCACACCTTCTACTAGTACTGACCCAAAATGCTAAGGTAGCAAAACAAAAGCGCGGCACCCATTTCAAGAGCACCGTGCTGAGAGTGAAAGTATATCTGAGGGTAAGCCACATTGTAGATGACAAAAGGAAGGCGTGGTCAGGCGTGGTCGCCCTATTTGAAAATAAACCTAGGCATGCTAACATACTTAGAAAAAAATTGTCCTTCGAAACAACACATCATGAATTGCAGCGAAAGGACACTGAACTTAGGTGGTGCTGCTCTGCCAAAAAACAGAAGTGATGTTCTGTTGTGTGAACCACTTAGGATACTGCAACCACGAGTAATACTGCAGTGTACCAATGGTGAGCAGCAGGCGGGAGCAAAGTCCTTCTGTCAACTACACCAGCTCTACCAGACAGTGCATGCGCGCTGCCTAGGCTTGACCTGAAAAGGAAGGTCTGGAGTTTCTCATTAGTTTTGATGGCAAAGTCAAGTTAGCAGTTTAGAATTGCTTTACCAGTCTGCAGTGTCAGTCTGGAAGCCATGTTTGTTTGTCCTACTTAAGGTGGAACAATAAGTGCTGCAGTCCACGAGGGACACTTAAACTTACACCTATCTTCTTCGAAGTTTCTCTGATAAACCCATAATCATGCTTTTCATGGTCTTGCTCAATCTTTCAACCAGACCATCTCCTTGAGGATGGTAAGGTGTTGTGAAGTTGTAGGTAGCCCCACACTCATCTCACATTCCTTTCACATAAGCACACATAAAGTTCGTCCCCCTGTATGAGATGACTTCCTTTGGGAACCCTAGCTTGGTGAAGATTCCAAGGAGTGCCGACCCATCATATAAAACCCTAACTTATGGTGAAGTCAGATTTTATATTACAATTCGGGAAATGCCACTTTTAGAAAGTTGGCATTCCCATACTTTAGTCATTTGGTGCCAACCCAGGCATCCTCTGTCGAGCCTGCACATTGGGGCTATTTCATGGATCAGAATGAGCAAATCGTCCCTGTTGTGTGGATCAGAAATGGTGTACTGCTCCTGTTGCCTGGATCGGAATCAGCCCTTCGCTCCTGTTGAGTGACCCGGACTAGTGCATCGCCTCTGCTATAAGGATTGGCCTAATGCATCACCTTCAGAACCACCACTGCACAAAATCCCCTTATCTCCGTCGACGGGTCCCTTGATGACGCCGAATCTCCACAAACCAGCTCTTCGCTCATCGGAGCCAATGCATCATCGCTTCTGCGCGGTTCAGGACTGGCACATCACCCCCACTGTGTGAATTGACACCAATGCATCGCTGCGGCTTCCTCGTTGACGCAGCCAGTATTAAGGTACTTTTGCTCCGTGGGCCTCACTAGGTCCCTGTATCCGGCCCGGGCACCCTTATGGTCAGCCTGAAATGCTGACTTTGTCCCAGTCCTGCGTGACCAGATACCCCAAATAAGCGCTTATTGCTTCTAAGCGCTATTCTTGGAATGTTTAAAATAGCTTATTCTTTACAAATTCACATCTCAAGTTCTGCCTAGTTAGATTTTTGTTGTTTCGGTCTTGTTTTATTTATTAAATTAAGTACTATATTTCTAACCTGGTGTGGAATCATTTTGGGTAGTGTTTTCACTATTTTACTGTTTGTAGTGTTGAACAAATACTTTACACATTGCCTCTAAAGTTAAGCCTTACTGCTCTGTGCCCAGCTACCAGAGAGTGAGCACAGGTTAATTTAGGGTTTGCCTGCCTGTTACCCTGACTAGGATTGGCGTTGCAGCTTTACTAGGACTCATACCACAGTCAACCTACAACGCAATTTCATATGCCTCTCATGTGTCCAACTTGAATTGTGAGCAAAATAAAACAATCATTATACCAGGGGTGAACATCTTCACAGCATGGATCTCCACAATTTACCAGGAATTACTGCAACTATACCAGGGCCAATGCCAGGGCGAACATTTTACCAGTGGTTGGCAGTAGTGTGCTAGGAATGTGAACTGCACATATCTGCTGTGCTGAGCTTGGATGCCCCGCCAGGCAGACATACACAGTTTGCATACTTATTTCACTTGTCAATCTTGGGGTCTCTTCAGTGGTTTATGATCTATTTACCCACACACTGTCCTAAATTTCAAAAGTTCTTACATTTTCCTGATTTTTCAAAACATAGCTTTGAAAGGTATGAACAAAAGTTGTTAATCTGATTTATAAATGTAAAATATGCACCCAAAAAAAATATTGTTTTGTTTAACCACACAAATAATAAATGAATAGTTTGTTATTGGGATTAATTTGTTATATGTCGACAAGTATCAGTGCCTATACATGAAGTCACACACAGCCCCCATTCACTTCACAACATAACCACTACAACAGTCTGGAAGCAGAGTAAGATGATGAGGTGAACCACCCATTCATCAGGAACAACCAATCTAGCCCTACAAAGGGTTTCTCAGGGTTATGTTATAGAATCCCCAGGACACACAGAGCAGAAAGGGCTTGGTGGTGTTAGGTGACACCTTGACAGACAGAGGGTAGCCCCTTGTTTGTCCTGCGGGTGATGGCACCAGTCTTTAACTCCTAATGCAGAGGACCACTTTCTCTTAGTACTGTTAGGAGCGGATCTAGTTTCTCTCGCTCGATGAGTGACTTCCTCAAGCCTCAAGCGTGGCTAGATACCCACCACCCCAGGTCTAACTGAGCATATTTACATGCAAAGCAACACCAAGAAGATATACTTTAATTAAAGAATTGCCCTTCATTAGCATTTTACAAGCTCTGCTAATTTCTTGTGTTATGAATATGCAAATATCCCAATTAAGTGGTGGTTAATTGCTCTCATGGTTCACTGAGTGTTTGTTTCGCTATGCTGTGAGTGACAGCATCTCTTCTCCTCTGTTATCACCACAGCTCCTCCTCAGTCCTTACCATCTTAGCCCATTTCAGATTCGTTACCTCTAGGGATTTTCTACATCTGCCTTATTTGACTCGCTGTAGAGTACTGTTGAGTATTGTCATACCATTTTGTGCTCTTTAATAGTGTTTTACTCAGTAAGAGCCTGTGTTGTTGGGTTATTCAGACCCAAGGCTCCCCCAAAGAGTATGCAGTGCAAAGGGAAGGAAACAGTTTTCTAGGCACAAGAGATGTAACTAGGGATTGACAGAGTGAGTTAGGCAATGAATCAGTACTACCTCCAGAGAACCAACAGGGTAACCATGGCACCAGACATACAGAGAAACAGGTCATGTGACTTTTGTAGGGAGTTCAGTGTGTGCTTTAGGTAGTGATGTTCAGAGTGAAGTTTCAATGCACATCTCTTTGAGATCCAACTGTCCATCCACCAAATGCCAGTGGGAATGGCCTACGAATGACTGCATAACCTCTGGCTCTGGACTAACCAAACACTGGTTTAATTCCCTAGATCCTTGTTCCCTTTCTTCTTTTTCTCCACCATACATGTTCTCTGTTTACTCACTTATCATTCTGACCTTTGCTGCTTCCTCTGACTCTATCCCCTCACTTGCCCTCCTCCTCCATTTTTCTCTCTTTCTCAATCTTCTCCTTGTTTCTCTCCTCCTGGTTCGATCCTTCTCACTCCTACTTCAGTCATTCCTCTCCTGTTTTTTTCTATCTCATTTTTTCCTTTCCAACTTCCCCTCTTTTCCTCTTCTCCTTCTCTTCCATGACTAAAATGGCACTTGCATTTATTTGCCAGGTTTGTTCTTTCATAGTGTCTAATGCACTGGGTTGGAGAATCGTCCATGTGTTTTACGTGACAAATGCACCTGCCCAATAATCGCCTTCTTTAAATCAAATTATAATTACAGAATGGCAATTATTTATATTTCACCAAATAAATCTCCCTAGCTAGAATCATAACTTGTTTTTATGTCTGTCTATGGACAGCATTTGACAAGAGCTGAGCCCATGTAATCACAAAAGAGATGAATTAAAAGCAGTACAAAAGGAAGATGAATTGGCTTTGCCACTATGTTGACCTTACTCCTCAGAGGAGCTCAGCCTTTGATTGGGCAGTTGTTATGTAACTCTCTGGTTATAGATTGGTGCCATCCTTCTTTTTATCCTTGATTTTGAAAACTATCAGGAAGTCCTCTTCAACTAATGCTTTGTTGGGTTTTCAGTCACATTTTTGGTCATCCTACAGGACAGCATGGCCTGATAGGGGCAGGGACAAAGAAACAAATCCAGATGGAGTGCTGCTCTCTCCTCCTCACACATTGACAAGAAGTTCGTGCTGATCTTCATCCCTGGTCGGCCTTCAAACACCATTGGATTGTGAGTTAAATCCCTACATGTAAAATGGCTGTCATTTGAAGTTGATGTGTCAGCCGTGCTAGATGAGGGAGATTCCAATTATAATGCGACCAAGCATGATGAGAGTGGTTAACTGCTCACATAAATGGACCAGGGTCAAAACGGACTCGAGAATTCTCGCCTCGGTACCTACTCCAACCAGGAACACACTCGGCAACTCTGGGCATTAAGCTTGCCTCATCTCTACAACGGCCCCCCACAGACGCCAGGGATGCCTGGTTTCACCTTGGAGATACCCAGAAAGGGACCATCTCACAGGGATAACCAGGACAGGTTCCCCAGCGGTCTTCAGCGCCAGGATACTCCATGGAGTCACAGTGCGCTTTACAAGTACACCCACATTTACATTTACATTTACATAAATGAAAATGTGTCAATGGAAGGTGTCCACGCTCCTCAGCCCTACCGTGCTTCATCATGACTCATGATCATTTGCACGGCTGATTGAGAAATTCCAATTGACTTACAGAAAGGATTTCCTTCTCCTTTGATAGCCACTTAATATGCCCTTGGTCTGCACTGGGAAACCCATCAGGCAGGGGGAGCAGCAAGCTGCTTGAAGAGGGAAACCTCTGGCTTGGGTATGAGCAGGGCCTGAAAGGGGAATCTTCCAGGTGAGGATGGTGACCTGTAAGGGAAATCTTGCTGGTGGTGAAGAGTGCTGTTGGAGGACAGCACTATCTCTACCTGAGAGGAGGTGGATGAGATGCACAGTCTATGATGCATTTAATAGTTTGTGCTTTTATGTTCACACAATTAACATGTGAGCATTTTACAAAAAGTATGATGAAAAAAAATGAAATTATTTCGAAATAGCCCACAAGGGCAGGATTGTTGTATTGATGTAAGAAATGAAATTGTAATTATAATTTCAAGGATTCGTATCATTGTCCAATGATTTGGAAAACAAAGCAGTAGGAATTTTCTCAGATTTTGAAACTTTCTTTTTTTTTTCAAGTATCCGAATTTACTTGAGTAAAGAAAGACGACATACGTCATTGCAGCGATGAAATCTTTCTTGTATGTTTACACTTTTTGAGCACATGAGCACTTTAAATATAGTTTCAATATGGTGGCTCCCATATGTGAACAAAGCCTAATTATGGCTGAAACGCATCAATGCAGCATTTGAATGAATCGACAAGCGGCAAATTGCTCTGGTGTGCTGGTTTTGTTACGGGAGTGACCGGAGGTAGGTAGTTATAGTTAGGACCTAGCTTCCATAGGAAAGGAGTTTTTTGATTTGCCAATATCTTTGGCGCCGTTTGACAAATCTTCGCAAAATGTTGAAAACCTATGGGGCGCTCCAGGCTGTTCCTGTCTTGAATGTTTCAGGGTGATCTGTCAATCAGGGGCCGAGAAAAAAGGGGGGTCCCAAAACGTGTTTTCTCCATGTTAATTTCCATAGGAACTTTTGTCGCGGCTACAGCCCAAACTGCTGAACGGAACTACACCAAATTTTGCAGAGAGGTAGCTCTTGGTCCAGAGTGCACTGGTGTAAAGCTGTTCACTAGTTCCTGAGAAATGTAAAAATGTAAAAATACAAAAATATCGATATCTGATGACCGAGGCGGATTCGTGAACTCTCCCGATCACAAGTTTGATTTTGATTAAAAACAATTCAGTGGAATTTGCGTTGGGTTCACGAATCCCGCCGAGAAAATAAAAAAAAACAAAGCGCGGTGTCCTGTGCTTTGTTTTAATTAGCCCCCGGGTGGGCCAGGTCCCAGGGGCTATAAGTAAAATAGATGCGGTGGCCGGGGCTTTTGAAATATTATGCGATGGCAGATGGCCCCCTCACAGCCCCGGGGACCGCCACCTCCCTGGGCTTCTTTGAAAAAATTGCATGGGGGCTCCTGCCCGCCCCATGCTGCCCCAGGTACCACCACCTCCCCGGGGCAATTTTAATTAAGGGCGGGTGTCCACTGTGGACACCCGGGGACCACCACCTCCCCGGTGCTATTTTCACATTAGGAGGGTTGCCTCATGGCCCCCCTTCCTGGAGCCCTCTATGGCCGTGGGGACCACCCCAGGGCTGGCTCCAGCATTGTCCCGGGGTGCAATGGCAGGGTGGGAGCACTGCTCCCGCCCTGTCAATGCAAACTTCTGCTTTCACTTCCACAAAGCAAAGCAGAATTGCTTTTGAATAAGGGGAGCTGCATGTCAGCAGCTCCCCTTGTGCAAAAGTAATGCGGGCTCCCGCAAGAGGCTGGGAGCCGGCAGGGACCGCTAGGGCATTGTGGCTCCCCCGTGGTCCCCAATGTGATAGCATGTCCTGGGGGATGGAGTCCCCTGGGCAGATACCGAATAATGGAAGTGGGGCTTTTTTTAACTTTCGATTTTGGAGTCTCGACCCCATTGCGGCTCTCAGCACGGCCCCCGTGTAACATTGCGTTGGATTTGAGGATCCACCACAAATAAATAATTTAATAGTATATCATTTAGAAGGTAGTGTTGCATTTGTAAAGTTGCTTTATAGAGGTAGTGTGATTGAAGTTAATAATAAGATTACATTTGATAGAGTTAGTAAAAATATTTAAAAAATTAAAAGTTTAACCTGAAAAGTGTATTGTATTGTAGTATATTGAATTCATGCTTTTGCAGGTTCGTCGATGGGCTTGTGAATCCACAAAAAATTCAAAAAGAGTATGTATGCATAAAAAAAATAGATTCTCTATTGTGTTGTAGGGTGGCTCTTAAAAGAGCCCTTGTTTTCACTCTGAGTTTGTTGTCGCTACATGCAAGTGTGGTCTTACAGCTTAAGGTTGTTGAGAAACACTCTGTTTCCTTCATCTCTGAAGTGAACTCCATCACTTTTGTAGATGTCATCCATATCAAAATGTAGATGTTGTTATAGATGGAGCCCATCCTATGGTCCCTGAGGAAAGCAGAAACAGCTTTAGTGACATTCTTCCTAGCTTTCTCAAACTGTGGACAGAATTGATTTGACCACTTCCATTTCTGTCCTTGACATATATTAGAGAATCAAAGACAGTTTGAGGCAAAAGCAACATAAATTATGCAAATGTATCCTTCATTAGCATTTCCAGACCTACCCCAGTCAATGTGCCAAGGTCATTGCCACCACAGTGCACAATCATGGAGGAGATGCAAAAAGGTTTTAACCAAAGGCAACAATTGGTGCCACTTTAATCCTCTCTGTGCAATCCATTTAATGCCCACATTGTGCAAACCTAGGTTTTTGTCAATACCTTTCTGTTCAGCATACCTTTTGCACCAGAAACATAGCCGTGCCACACAATCCACACTGTGAGCATCTTGAAGGAATATCTGAAAGGAATGAAAAGATGTATGTAGCTGAGGTGGTCAGTTGGGAGAATGAGAGGTATCAAAAATAGGATGCATGTTAGTTTGCTGAGATATCATGTTTTTGATTCGTTATTAGAAAATGTTTAAAGGTACAGTAGATACCATAAGGTAATGTTTTGCAAAAGTCAACCACACCTGCTGTTTGGATTAGTAAGCTTGTGTGCTGAACTTGAAACTACTGTGAACTTGTGATCCGCCAGTTGAATGTTCCATGAACTTTTACTATGGAAACTGGCATTAAGTAGAATAGGGGAAGGATTGAAACTTAACTGTGGATTTAAAATGTGAAATGGATACTTAAATATAAGTGAAATGTTACTAAATTAAGGTTTTCTAAGACAGTAGTATGTGTAGAAGTATTGTGTTGTTAAAAGACTATACTAGTATTATTAAACATAGGTTTTTGAACTCCCATGTGGATTCGCGGTTCCATGGCGGTGGAGTCAGGACTCCAGAAAATTATAGAACCAGTTTGGGCACCATTTGAAGACAGTTAGAAAGGGTTAATATGTCTAGCCAATAGAAATGTGTTTTACAATTTGAAATAATGATGGAAGCAATGCAATTTGATACTAACATTTATTTGAGTGTAAAAAGAGAGGGAAAGTTTGCCATTTCTGGTATCTCCTTGCTGAGACCTCCTCACATTACATTTGTTGTGTGGAAAAGAAAATCTTTTAAGAGTTTGATATTCTGCAATACTACCTCAAACATGAGTAACAAATTTGTAAGGTGTATTATATATTACTCAGCACTGCTTTATTGTTTCTAGTGACATTTTTAGATTTAAAAAAAAAAAACATAATTCCAAGTGTGGAAATTTTAAGAGAAATATAATGTATGAAATATGTTATGAAATGTGCAGATCTCAATTGTACTTTGTATTATTGTAATGAAATGATTTTTGAAATAGTTTGTAGATAGTAACATCGTAGAAGGATAAGTGTTTGCTTTCTGGAATTTATTGAGTATTATATCTCTAGACTCATGCACTAGGTATGCAGTAATGTAAATATGCACAGGCAATACTCTTGCACTGAACTTTTCACTCACGCTCTACCCATCCAGTCATCTATTCTCTCAGGCACTACCCACTTCATAGCTAGTTGAATGTTTCTTTGATATATGATGGCACTTTTAAAAGGTACAGACACATCCATATATGCTCTCTGGAATATGGTGAGACTTTTAACAGACAAAAAGGTTGCTGGTTTGTATTTGTCTAGGCCCAGCACTCTGAGTAGTTCCTGAATAGTGAAGCTGCAGCCCAAAAGTGAGGTTTAAGACATGTTGGCAGAGGGAATAGTGATTAATTTAGCTTGTATTGGTCTATGGAGATGTAAACTTCAAGTATGCCACATAATCTTAGGAGTCTCTTTAAAATGGGAAGTGCAGTCTGTCACGTTTAAGGGAATTTAGTGTTATGACTGAGGTATGTGTCTGCGTGCACATGTATTCTGTCACGTATTATGCATAAACTGAGGGTATTGGTATAAAACTCTGGCTTAGATGCATCTGTATGTTGCTTTTACATATGATGTCACTACCCAAACACACTATTGATATTTGGGATACTCTAAATGAGAAAAACCCCGACCTGGTTTTTGTAACCGAGACATGGTTGGGGGACAACAATCTCCCTGATATCGCCAACGCCCTGCCCCCTAAATATAAAATTTTGAAACAAGACAGGCAGGGACGGAAAGGAGGTGGGTTGGCCATCATATTTAAAGACCACCTTGCCTGTCTCAATTCTGAAGTGGTGCTTATGGGAGAGCATGAAGTACTAACGTTTCAGGTATCTAGTAATAACCACACGCTGCTTGGGGGAGCAGTAATTTACAATCCTCCAGGCCATTAAACTGAGCTGAGCGCCAAACTCTTCACTCAACTTTTCCCTTTATGCCTGAAATATAAACACTACCTAGTCATAGGAGATTTTAACGTACACTTCGAGGAAGCATATAGCACCGCAGCTAGGCACCTGGAAAGAGATATGCAGATTCTCCAGCTCAAGCAATGGATCACAGGCCCCACACATAGCGCTGGGCACACTCTAGACTTACTATTCTCCAACATAGTGTCAAAAAGGATTGTGGAGATTACTCCTGTATCCTAGACAGATCACTCACTTGTATTTTTCACTTTTAACTTGCCGGCGAATGCTACCAAACCCCTCAAAACTGCACGAGTGGCAAATGGAGCCTGGAAACTGGTCACCCATGACCACTTTCAAGCCCACTTTTCCCCAGATAACCTAACTACCCGAGATTTTCTCCCAGCCAATGCAGAAGCAATACAACTCTAAGCTGAAATTACCAGGAGCCTAGATACTTTTGCCCCCAAATTTACATCTAAATCCAGAAACAAGCCTCTATCTGAGAAGTGGTATTCACAGGATCTTTAAGATACTGAAAAGGAAGGGTAAATCATTAGAACACTCCTGGAGACTGTCTAAACTGGAATCAGATAGAACAAGCTATAGGACTGAGTTAAGGATTTACAACAACACCATTAAAAAAGCAAAGAAGACCTATTTTTCTACCCGGATAAAAGAAAACTGTAACTCGGCCAAAGAACTCTTTAGAGTAGTGAAGGAGCTTTGAAAACCAGCTAGTCTGTCTCAAACCCTGCCTCCTTCTGAGGAAAACTGTGAAAAGATAAGCGAGTTTTTCGCCAACAAGATCAGCACAATTTACTCATCATTTACCAATGATTCCTCTTTAGCCCTGACCAACTGGGAACACTCACCTCCATATCCAGAGGGTGCAACACAGTTGGACAACCTTGCCCCTCTTACAGAACTAGAGGTCGAGAGAGCCATGTCGGAAGTAAAATCAGGATCCCCCCTTGATCCATGCCCCCACTACATATTTTCCCAGATCACTCCGATAATATGCCCCCTTGATCACTCACCTCCTTAATAGACACTGGATATAACAGTATTCCCAGAAGTATGGAAAGGAAACGGGCAGTAGTGACTCCCCTGCTGAACAAATGTTCATAATCCAGAAAACTATCGGCCCATCTCCCAGCTCCAATACCTTTCCAAGGAGAAACTGGTAAACAGACAACTGGCCAATTACTGGGAGGCTAACGAACTTCTAGACTGTTCCCAAACTGGCTTTAGAGCCACCAACAGTACAGAGGCCACCCTTCTGGCCGCCCTCGACGATATAAGATCATCAACGGATCAAGGAAAAGCCGTTGTACTGATCTTACTGGACCTGTCGGCGGCGTTCGACACGGTCTCACACGATCTTTTGTTGAAAATCCTCCATGAAAAGGGTATTCATGCAAAAGCTCTCCAATGGCTCCACTTCTTTTTGAGGAACAGAACCCAGATGGTACAAATGGGCCAGTTCTACTCGAAACCAAAAAACATCAGCTGTGGTGTCCCCCAAGGAGCCTCCCTGAACCCGACACTTTTCAATGCCTATGTGTCTTCTTTGGCATCGATAAGTAGGAAATGGGGCTTCAGTATCTGCTCCTATGCAGACGACACACAGCTGATGATAACCATAGAAGATAGGCATGAGGATACCAGGGTCAAATTAAACAACTGCCTCTCAGAGATGGCAATATAGATGACCAAACACTGCCTTAAGCTAAACACAGGGAAATCTGAGATATTTCTCTTTGGTGGAGCTCATCTAATTTGGGACCCCACTTGGTGGCCACAATCCTTGGGAGATGCCCCAGCGCCCAAACAGTGCACAAAAAACCTAGGTATAACCATCGACAACACCCTGTCCATGCAGGATCATGTGCGGGTTCTGTGCGGAAGAGGTTTTGCTATTCTAAAACTCCTAAGAAGGCTTTTTCCATGGATCCCGTTAGAATGTAGAAGGACGGTTACACAGGCATTACTCATCAGTAGATTAGACTACTGCTACGCCCTGTACATAGGCATGGCAGACTACCTTTTATCATGCTTACAAGTGCTGCAAAATGCGGCCGCTAAACTTGTATGCAATAAAAGTAGATTTAGCTCCGCGTCCGCATGCATGAAACAACTCTACTGGCTACCTATGCGCCAAAGAGCAAGGTTCAAATTGTTGAGTCATGCGCACAAAGCATTGCACAACGTGGGACCTAAAATTCTCCAGAATAAAATCGAATTCTATATCCCTACAAGGTGCTTGAGATCACGACACCAAGCATTAGCTAGGCCTAAGCGCATAAAGAAAGTCATTACAGGCGGCCGATCATTCTAATACCTGGCAGCTAAACACTGGAATGAACTACCTCTGGACCTGCGCCTTTCTGAGAACCATGCAACGTTCAGGAAACAGCTAAAAACGTACCTTTTTCCGATGACATAAGCATGAGCAGTCGAAGACCCCCAACACAACCTACTACATGTTCCACTAGACAGCACCGTGATATCCGTCAGGATGAATGTTGCGCTTTACAAATACAAATACAAATGTCACTAGGAAAAGGCAGAGACACATGCATGCCATGTAATCACTCAGACATTAACCATAGATTTGTGCATTCACCCAGGCACTACTATCCCACTCAAACATTCAGTCAGGCACTACCCATGCTCTCATCTACTTACTCGGGTACTACTGATGCACTCATGGAATGGCCCAAGCATTACCCGTACACTCATATATTCTCTCAGGCACTTCCCATACACTCATACAATCATCCAGTTACTACCACTGCAGTCATTTAATCACCCAAGAAGTACCCATGCACTTTTTTAAATTCTTTCCAGCAATACTCATACACTCATGTCTTCAACCATGCGTTAGCCTTGCACTCATGGTTTTTCCACGCTATTTTCCCTGCACTGATCTAATCACCCATTTAGTACTGCTGCTCTCATGCAATCACCCAGGCAGTACTCTTGCTCTGAAGTTTTCACTCAGGCACTACCCATCCAGTCATCTATTCTCTCAGGCACTACCCACTACCCATCTATTGGTATGTTTGGCACTTTTAAAAGGTGCAGACACATGCATGCATGTTCTCTGGAATATGGTGAGATTTTTAACAGACACATTGAAAAGGTTGCTGCTTGTATTTGGCTAGGCCCGACACTCTGAGTAGTTCCTGAATAGTGAAGCTGCAGCCCGCTGGTGGTCTGCCCCGGAGACTGGTGGGAGCTCATTGATGTGGTGAAAATAGGGTCCAGAAGGTGTTTAGTGACATGTGTAGGTCCCTTTACTCGGTGGGTAAGACCCCGGCTTTTAAGGTCTTTCATGAGCCCTTTTTAGTTGGGGTAGAAATGGTCTTCCAGGTGGACGTTCAGTTCTCTGTGTAGGATGTAATTGCTAGCGAGGGGGCTAGCGGTGCAATGAAACGATGGCTACTTGTACAATGCCCATTCTTATGCAGGCTCCACTGCTGCTCACGGGAGGACCTCTCAGACCATATAGCAATGCAAGGTGAATAAAGCTCATTGTTAGGACTTGCTCTCCTGCAGTTCCTGAGGACTCACTGCACCAAAAGGCATGGCATAGCTTATTCTTATTCATTCCTATGGTTTGCTCCACAGACACTTCTGGGAATGGGGTCCTTGGAACATGTAGCAGAGGTGGCAGCATATTGCTGTGGATTACTCATCTGCCAGTGCTGGGTAATTCCCCAGGTGCATATCTGATCATACAGCTGTTGCCCTTTTGTCGCTCTACAGTGGATGCTTCAGTGCCATAATGCCCATTCCTATTTGTTGTTGCCTACCACCGCTGGGCAGGCTCCCCAGAGCAAACACGATGGCTGGTGGAATAATGCCCATTCCTACAGGCCGCTTCTCCCCCACCTATGAGTGGACTCCAGACCGTGTAACATAGTTGATGCAAGATTGGACCTAAACGTCGTATGCTTTACATCTGGGCCTTTCTTACTTGCATTTTCAATGTGATTTAAACTATGACGCATGCCAAACCAAAGAATAGGTATACACATCCATACGCAATTGAATCTTTTCTCACACTTTCTCCTACACCCATACGTCAGTGCAGCTACATACTTTCTGTAACACATGTTGAGCAGTTCCTGCCTAATAAGTACAACAAAAAACAAATCTCACAAAGGCTACATTACACTCACAACTTATTATAAATCTATATAATAGAATTGTGTGCTTCAATGTTCTTTCTCTTACTACATTTTCAAATGCATGCATAACTGCAGATAAAACATATTGATAAGAGCACAACTCTGGTGCAAACACACATACAAAAACTGCCCATGTAGGCCAGATGACAGACACACACTTTTTCATCCAAAAGGGCACCTATGGAGCAGTGTGCAACCCATATACAATTGTATTTAGTCTCCTCTTCAGAGGTATGAAGCACTATAGAAATGCAACTACAGTACAATATATTGTTCAATCACTGGAAGCAAGATCAAGGAGCACACACTGGGGGATATGTACAATGAAGTGGCGGAGTGTGTCGTTAGCCTCCTGGGCTTAACGACACACTCCGCCACTTCGGAAACGCAAGGCTGCGCCATATTTACAAGAATGTGGTGCAGCCTTGTGTTTCCCCCTGCAATGGCACTAAGTTTAACAACTTAGCGCCAACGCAGGTGTCTGCATGCAGGGAGGCTTGGTTATGTGTAGGAAGGTGTCCCTTCCTGCACATAAACAATCCTAAAATGCCATTTTGTAACTTTCATGTGTGCTGCTTCATTCAGCACAGATGAAAGTTACAAAATGGCATTTTTTTTACAAAGGTTTGTTTATGTAAAGGAAGGGACACATTCCTGTACATAAACAAACCATGGCATCTTGCTTTTTCCATGTGTGCTGCATAAGGCAGCACACATGGAAAAAGCAAAAATGAGGAGAAATAATGCATTTCTCCTTCTTTCGCCAACTTAAGACCAGGATTTTCCTGATCTTAATTTTGGCACTGCCTCCAATGCATGCCACCCTTGTACATAGGAAGCAGCATCAAATACAATGGGTGTTGCAGTGGAACGCCCACCGTAACACCCACTGCCCTCCCCTTTCACGCTAAACATAGCGTGAAAGGGAGCCTTATGTTCGAGTGTTAAGTGGCTTAACGCTGCCTTGTACATAGGGCAAGGCCCCTATCGCCAGGGGAACGTCACAAAAAGTGACGTTCCCGTGGCGATAGGGGCTTGTACATAAGCGCAACCGAGTCTTGCGTGAAGTATTCACAGACTGTTCTTTTATTTTCTTTCATTCGGCAAAACCGCTATGCAGCATAGTGATGGAGTTTAATAGAGTAAGGGTCAAATCAGTAAATAATCAGCCATAGCACGAAGTACAGACAGAAAAAAAACACTTTCCATCACCACACCCTGATTGGGAGTGTACTGTTGATGCAAAGCCCTGAGGAAGTCTAGGCAAGTGAGCCTGACTCAACAGGACTTGGATAGAAACTTTGATGAACTAAAGAAAACTAAAGAACAGTTCGTGGACACTCAACGCAAGACTCGATATGTGTTCCTCGATCATGCTCACAGTGATTGAACAGTGACTTTTATCCTTGTACTGGAAGGGCATTTGGGTGGCTTCCTTTCCTACTTGTTGGAGCTCACTGAGGACATTTGGTACTCATGTGATACTGTTCTGCTAGCATTGACCCAAGCCACCTAAAGCCTGATTTTTAGTTTTTTAATAGTTCAAAAAGAATGTATTGATTTTAAAAACAAAATAACATTACAATTCATTAACTTGTACCCATGCCCATCCTCCACCCCCTAAACATGGAGAGAGATATGAGTCACACTGTGCAAATAAATATAAATCCATACATAACATTGAATCACTTAAACAGCATAATTAGCACTATCGCATCAAATGACAGCAGATCAGCGTCAGAGACATATCTAAAGAGTATCAATCAAGTGTCCCCTCCATACCTTGTCCGATTCTGGGTCTTCCATGTCCTGTTGTATCCGGACTTCGGCTAAGTCCCATTCCCTGAACAGTAAAGCCTGAATTCTACAATACTTGCCTTTGTGCTGTCGACTGTGCACCTCATTCCCTTTTTTGTCTGGTGTCTGACTACAGCATGACTGAAAATCTTCATCACACCATTTTGAGCAGACATCTTTGTTCACAAGTTACCTCAATGCTGGATTCTGAGTTTGGCTTTTCAGCAAAATACCTCATTTCCCCTCAATTGGATGCAGCATCAGCTGGTGGCAAGTGAACAGCTGGTTGTCACCTCCAATCAAATTCCTTGTTGATGCTGCTGACTTTCAAGCTGTTGAAAATAACTTGGATAGATATGTCTAAAACTCCAAGAGGGGCTCCCTGGCCAGGTTGTAATTGACCAACTGCTGCAGGAGATGTGTCTGTAAGGAATGTATTGCACACTGCAGTACACTATTCCCAGTCATTTTTTACTCGTTATTGCAATAAAATGACTTGATTACTGCCTGGAAATCCTCATTAATTCTCCATCTTTCCACCTCGTCAATTTCCTACTCAATTGGGTGCAATAGTTTGTCAATAATCACTCCTCTCTTGGAATCCAAAATAAAACAACTAAAGAAGTGATGGGTTCAGCACAATCTCTTGACAATGCGCAAAAGGGGAGCAACTATAGGTGTGCCACATTTAGAAGACCTAACTTTAGAAGCAGACAATCCCCTGAAGGGTAGGAAGAGGAGAATAAACCTTTAAAATAAAGGCCAAAATGAAAATAAATGTCCAGAAAATCACATTGAAAGTCAGGAAGAGAAGAGGATAATGTGAAAATGAATGGAGAAATTGACCATGGATATAAAGAGAAATTAATTTGAAGATATAACTATTGATGTGGCAACCACATATAGAGTAGGGCTGCTTATAGCTAGGCGGGAGCGCACTGCTTTAAGATCCCTGAACCCAGTTCTCTCTGATGCATTCTGCTAAATGCAGTGCGTGGTAACACTTATTTCCATTAAACAATCTTTTGTTTTCACCATGGTAGTGGCAGCCAATGCTGAGTATCTCTAGACATACACTCAAGGTTAAGGATAGTTGTCCTTCATCACTAGAGAGTAACACACACAGGTAGAGGTGCTAAAAATGCTGCTCAACAGACTTTGCAGGTCACGGTACCACTCCTTCAGTGACTTTTTACTCTCAAATACAATTCTCCTGTAACACATGTCTAGAGATACACAACATGGGTGAAAACTAAACACTGTCACTGAAATAGTGTTATAATGCACTCCATATACCATAACACATTGGGGCAAACTGAGTGCTGGGATCTGAGGCAGTGTGCTCCCTTCCTTATATATATATTCACTGAAAAACCCATAGATTTCAGGCCTGATATAGTTAGGAATTAGCATTTAAAAAACCTTAGAAATTCACTGAAAGAACAATAGGTGTTAGGGGTGTTATAGTTAGCTGGACATTTCACTCGAACAAAACCATAGAAATTCCTCCGATATAGTTATTTGTACACACTACATCTCGCGCGCCCGCAATCCACTGCTGATGATGTCACATATTACATCATTCATGACATGGTCAGTGACATCACTGATGACATCATCCAGTGAATGTGGTTTGGTTCGTTATTTAAATATGTATTATATATATATAGCAATTTGCATCGAAGAATGAGTAGATATATAAATATAAATATCTGGATGGAGGATTTAGTAGCAGTGTGATTGACTGTTTACTTGACTAATTTATAGTGTCTCACTAAATATATTGGATAGTGACTAAACTGTGTGAATATCTGTATCACTTTGTCAGTTGTTGTGTAAACTGCTGCACTAGTTGGTTACTAGCTACGTGAAAGTCTATATTATTTATTGATTAGTTAACTGAGTATTTGTATGGGAGAGTGAATGTGTGTGTGGTTCGGTGGGGGGGGTGAGACTGCCCAAAGATGTGTGAATAGTTGATTCAGTAGGTATATGAAGTTAAAACTTCATGTTATAACAGTTGTTAGGGTGAGTGAATATCTTTATGGGTGTGGTGATGAGCCAATATATGTCTCAATGGTACATGTCCAACAAACTAGGAAAATAAAAGCCAGTGTATGTGTCAGTTGTTGTATATAAATAAGTATACATATGACTCAGTGATTGTATGAGTGACTGTATAGATAACTGTATACTTGTAATAGTGTTTTTATAACACACTAAGTAGGAGTTATTATCTATATGAATAGATGAAGTGGTGTTTTTATAAGTGTATAGCTAAGTAAAAGTAAGTATGATCCATTGTTTGCATAAGTGAGTAGGATGACTTCATAAGTGATTAGGATGTGTGCTGGTGTGTAATGTCGATATAGGTGTATAAGTATATTTGATAATGTTCTATTGATCATTGACAGCATGCATGAGTGAATGTATAGGTAAGTGATTAGATGTGTGTATAGATCTAGGAATCACTGAGTGGGTGTTTAGAAACTTGTATTGGTGTGTCAATGGTTTTAAATCTGGCACTCTGTATTTTACAGTGAGTGATGAAAGGTTATACTAGTGTATGATGAGGTGTATCTGATTGTCGCGTGGATGATGCCATCAGTGATGTCATTTGAGATGTCATCAGTGATGTCACTGACCATGTCATGAATGATGTAATATGTGACATCATCAGCAGTGAATTGCAGGCGCGCGAGATGTAGTTAGTACAACTAACTATATCGGAGGAATTTCAATGGTTTTGTTCGAGTGAAATGTCCAGCTAACTATAACACCCCTAAAACCTATTGTTTTTTCAGTGAATTTCTAAGTTTTTTAAATGCTAATTCCTAACTATATCAGGCCTGAAACCTATGGTTTTTTCAATGAATTTCAAAGGTTTTTTAAATGCTAATTCCTAACTATATCAGGCCTGAAACCTATGGTTTTTTCAGTGAATTTCAATGGTTTTTTAAATGCTAATTCCTAACTATATCAGGCCTGAAACCTATGGTTTCTTCTGTGAATGTCAAAGGTTTTGTAAATGACAATTTTTAATGTATTAATTGCTATATTGATTTTTTTATACTGATTTTCTACATTTTTTAAATTATTTATTTTTAGATTTTTTTTTTTTAATTACATTATAATTACATTATACATTATAATACAAAATATACTTTCTCGGAATGAATTACTTTAGTTTAAATACTTTGCAAATAGGCAATAGACTTTTAAGTCCAGTAGTTACAGTTGTTGCAATGGGCAACACAATTTCAAACACAATGCAACATTGAGCTCAATGTGAATTTCTAGTCAAATGCAATTAGTTACTTAATGGATTACTTTTCTAACCACAAGACTGGATCCTAGATTCAGTCCTTGGACATCTCCTGTAAACAGTTGAGTAAAAGCGTTTTGGTTACAGTAGATATTTTTAAGGAATATTATTGTATTTTAAAAGTTTTAAAAATTTTTTCACATAGAATCACCAATGTTATCTTATGGCAGAAAATTCACATAGCAGGTAAGTAGTGTTATCGTTACTTTTTCTTACTCAGTGGTGGATCCTAGATCCAGCACTGGCCAACCTCCTGTAAACAGTTGAAAGAATGTGTTTAAGTCATACAGACGATTTTTTAGGAATATTTTTAGTTTGTGAAAATAGACACTTAGAAACTTTTCTGGTGAAAACTACACAATGGATTCCTATGGAAGGAAATACAAGTTACTGGTAAGTAGGCTTAGAATTACTTTTCAGGGTCAGTGCTGGGCTAAAAGATGCAGCACTGGGTTCTCTCCAGATAACAGGTGAGTAAATCGGAAATCGTAGTTCGGCTGATTTTAGAGGAATATTTGTACGTTTCAAAAATGGACACAGAAAATGTACTGCTGAAAACCACACAATGGATCCCTATGGAAGAAAATACAAGTTACTGGTAAGCACGCTTAGAATTACTTTTCAGGGTCACTGCTGGGCTAAAAGATGCAGCCCTGGGTTCTCGCCTGATAAAAGGTGAGTAAATCGGAATTCGTAGTTCGGCTGATTTTAGAGGAATATTTGTACAATGGTGAAGGAAGGGGGCGGGGCCTGAGGTGACGTGTGCAAACACGCCCTGTGGCGCGTTTTAAGTTGGGGAATTAATTCCTCTTCAATCCTGAGGTCCTCTGCGGGCCAACTAGCCCACCAGGTACCTCCAGTATGCGCCAGGGAGCTGCATTGCAGAGAGGTGTTCGGAGGCCACGCCCCTTTTTACAACACTCTGCAACCAGCTCCGGGGTGCTTACTGGAGGTACCTGGTGGGCTAATTGGCCCCTAGGGGACCTCTGGATTGAAGAGGAATTAATTCCCCAACTTAAAACGCGCCACAGGGCGTGTTTGCACACATATCACCTCAGGCCCCGCCCCCTACCTTCACCACTGTGCAAATGTGCTCTGTGGGGTATTTTAAGTTGGATGATTAAGTCCCCTTGAATCCTGAGGTCCCCTGGTGGCCAACTAGCCCACCAGGTACCTCCAGTATGCGCCAGGGAGCTGCCTTGCAGAGAGGTGTTCAGAGGCCACGCCCCTTTTTACAACACTCTGCAACGCAGCTCTGTGGTGCTTAGTGGAGGTACCTGGTGGGCTAGTTGGCCCCTAGGGGACCTCTGGATTGAAGAGGAATGAATTCCCTAACTTAAAACGCGCCACAGGTCGTGTTTGCACAGTATCACCTCAGGCCCCGCCCCCTACCTTCACCACTGTGCAAACGCGCCCCGTGGCACGTTTTAAGTTGGGAGATTAAGTCCCCTTGAATCCTGAGGTCCACTGGCGGCCAACTAGCCCACCAGGTATCTCCAGTAAGCACCACAGAGCTGTGTTGCAAAGAGGTGTAAAAAGGGGCGCGGCCTCATTACATCTCTCTGCAACCCCTGGTGCATACTGGAGGTTCCTGGTGGGCTAGTTGGCCCCCAGGGATCCCCAGTATTCAAGGGTAATTAGATCCTCCTCTGCAAATGCGCCAGGGAGCACGTTGCAGAGTGGTGCAAGGAGGGGGCGTGGCCTCTGGCCCTATCCCTTCTTTTTTTTTTTCTTCTTTTTTTAGAAGGGGGGCTGTGTAGCCCCCCTTCTTTTTCTAATTTATTGGCCCTGTGGACCCCATCCCCCAGGGCCTGCCCCCAATTATAAAAAAAAAAAAAAATCGGGAAGGGGCCGCATAGCCCCCCTCCCGAGGCCATAATTTGCCCCGGGGACCCCATCCCCCGGGGCATGGCCCTTTTTTTTTGTTTTTTGGAGGGGGGCTGCCTTGCCCCCTCCTATGGCCCCTTTTGACCCCGGGGACCCCCTCCCCCGGGGCCGGTTTTTTTTGTTTTTATTTTTAGGAGGGGGGCCGCGTGGACCCCCTCCCGGGCAACTACTGGCCCCGGGGACCCCATCCCCCGGGGTCTGGCCATCTCGTTGGGGACCATGGGGGGTCCCCAATCCCCCCACGCTTCCAGACGGCTTCCCGCCTCCTGCGGGAGCCGGCATTGCTTTTCCACATGGGGAGCAGCTAACATGCTGCTCCCCATGTGGAAAAGCAATCTGCTTTGCTTCATTGAAGCGAGAGCAGGTTTCCCTGTTCTCGCTTCAACGAAGCAAAGCAGTTTGTAATGGCAGGGCGGGAGCTGCGAGGCTCCCGCCCTGCCATTGCAAACAGCAGTGGGCACCCCGGGACACTGCAGGAGCCGGCCCTGGGGGGTGGTGGTTCCCAGGGCCATCATTGGCTCCAGGGGGGGGCCCCCCTCCCACTTAATTTAAAGCCCCGGGGGGTGGTGGTCCCAGGGGATGGGGGTCCGTAACAGACCCCCTATGTTAAATAATTAGTACCCCGGGGAGGTGGCGGTCCCCGGGACGTGTGGGGGGGCTTGAGAGGGTTTTTTCTTTTTTTTTTTTTTTTAAAACAAGCCCCGGAGGGTGGCGGTCCCCGGGGCTGCGGGGGGGCCATGAGCCCCACGCATACATTGACTTAAAGCCCCGGGGGTGGCGGTCCCCAGAGCTTGGGGGGGCCTTTGAGCCCCCCACCCATCTATAATAAAACCCCGGGGGTGGCGGTCCCCGGGGCTGGGGGGGGCTGAGAGCACCCCATAATTCAGATAAGCCCCGGGGGGTGGCGGTCCCCAGGGCTGGGGGGCCCCTACATATATATATACATATTGCCCCCGGGACTTGGCCCCCCCGGGGCTAAATAAAAATGAAGCGCGGGAGGCCGCGCTTTGGTTTTTTTTCGGCAGTGGGATGCGCGGATCCTAAGCGCTTCCCGCGATTTAAAAAAAATAATAATTTTGGGGGGCTTGGGGGTCCTTGTCGCCTTTTGCACCTTTTTTGGGGGGTTCTACCGAGGCACAAGATGGCTGCCAACACTTCCTGATTCAGAGTGTTGGCAGCCAATTATCATTCAGCTCGTGCTCGGGAGGGTGCGCGGATCCTCAGAGGCCATAGATATATCTATCTTTTTAACTCTAATTTTCTCAGGAACTACTGAACGGATTTACACCATTTAAGCAAAAGGCACGAGTCTGAACTGAGGAATACCTCTTTGCCAAATTTGGTGTAATTCCGTTCAGCAGTTCGGGCTGTAGCTGCGTCAACAGGTCCTATGGAAAAATGCATGGGGAAAACACATTTCGGGACCCCCCTTTTTTCTCGTCCCCCGCTTGACGAATCACCGTGAAATTTTCAGGATGGGAGTGGACTGGAGCTGGCCAAAAGTTTGGAAAATTTCAAAAAGATTCGTCAATCGGCGCCAACGTTATTCCAAATAGAATGTTGCGGATATATATATATATATATATATATATATATACAATCCAACGCTCACCTTAAACACAAAAGCAAGCAGGACACAGCTCCGGATGCGGAAAAGAATTTAATGAGCAAAATTTCCAGCTTTGGCTAAACAGTCCGTGAAGCAATGGCAGACGCGTTTCTGGCCTCCGTGGCCGTCATCAGTGCCGGTATCACAGGCTGGTGAATTCAACTGTTTGCTTAGAGATCTGTCCTGATAAGCAGTCTCTCAGCTCCTCCCACTACAGTCAGGTGAGTGAGACGGTGCCGCTGGGCTCCAGGAGAACTGCATGATGGTACTGGTGGTCCAACGTGGTACCTCATACAGTGACGGGAAAACAGACACCTATTAATGCCCCACAGTTCATGGCGCTGGACTTCAAACTGCATATTCCACCTGGGTGTGTCAATTCAGCTCACATCCTCGTCCGCATCCTTCTCAGGCAACTACGCGCTGCCTCCTTTCTCCCCTCGCAAACATAACGGCCCAGTGGCAGTAGTTTTCGCTCGGGGGGGCGCCGTGTTTGTACTCATCGTACTCGTCCACAAGTTTTGCTGAAAACACGGTGCTCCTGACCGAAAGGGCGTGTCCGAGGCCGGTATCAGCACACCGGCTAAACATACAATCCAACGCTCACCTTAAACACAAAAGCAAGCAGGACACAGCTCCGGATGCGGAAAAGAATTTAATGAGCAAAATTTCCAGCTTTGGCTAAACAGTCCGTGAAGCAATGGCAGACGCGTTTCTGGCCTCCGTGGCCGTCATCAGTGCCGGTATCACAGGCTGGTGAATTCAACTGTTTGCTTAGAGATCTGTCCTGATAAGCAGTCTCTCAGCTCCTCCCACTACAGTCAGGTGAGTGAGACGGTGCCGCTGGGCTCCAGGAGAACTGCATGATGGTACTGGTGGTCCAACGTGGTACCTCATACAGTGACGGGAAAACAGACACCTATTAATGCCCCACAGTTCATGGCGCTGGACTTCAAACTGCATATTCCACCTGGGTGTGTCAATTCAGCTCACATCCTCGTCCGCATCCTTCTCAGGCAACTACGCGCTGCCTCCTTTCTCCCCTCGCAAACATAACGGCCCAGTGGCAGTAGTTTTCGCTCGGGGGGGCGCCGTGTTTGTACTCATCGTACTCGTCCACAAGTTTTGCTGAAAACACGGTGCTCCTGACCGAAAGGGCGTGTCCGAGGCCGGTATCAGCACACCGGCTAAACATACAATCCAACGCTCACCTTAAACACAAAAGCAAGCAGGACACAGCTCCGGATGCGGAAAAGAATTTAATGAGCAAAATTTCCAGCTTTGGCTAAACAGTCCGTGAAGCAATGGCAGACGCGTTTCTGGCCTCCGTGGCCGTCATCAGTGCCGGTATCACAGGCTGGTGAATTCAACTGTTTGCTTAGAGATCTGTCCTGATAAGCAGTCTCTCAGCTCCTCCCACTACAGTCAGGTGAGTGAGACGGTGCCGCTGGGCTCCAGGAGAACTGCATGATGGTACTGGTGGTCCAACGTGGTACCTCATACAGTGACGGGAAAACAGACACCTATTAATGCCCCACAGTTCATGGCGCTGGACTTCAAACTGCATATTCCACCTGGGTGTGTCAATTCAGCTCACATCCTCGTCCGCATCCTTCTCAGGCAACTACGCGCTGCCTCCTTTCTCCCCTCGCAAACATAACGGCCCAGTGGCAGTAGTTTTCGCTCGGGGGGGCGCCGTGTTTGTACTCATCGTACTCGTCCACAAGTTTTGCTGAAAACACGGTGCTCCTGACCGAAAGGGCGTGTCCGAGGCCGGTATCAGCACACCGGCTAAACATACAATCCAACGCTCACCTTAAACACAAAAGCAAGCAGGACACAGCTCCGGATGCGGAAAAGAATTTAATGAGCAAAATTTCCAGCTTTGGCTAAACAGTCCGTGAAGCAATGGCAGACGCGTTTCTGGCCTCCGTGGCCGTCATCAGTGCCGGTATCACAGGCTGGTGAATTCAACTGTTTGCTTAGAGATCTGTCCTGATAAGCAGTCTCTCAGCTCCTCCCACTACAGTCAGGTGAGTGAGACGGTGCCGCTGGGCTCCAGGAGAACTGCATGATGGTACTGGTGGTCCAACGTGGTACCTCATACAGTGACGGGAAAACAGACACCTATTAATGCCCCACAGTTCATGGCGCTGGACTTCAAACTGCATATTCCACCTGGGTGTGTCAATTCAGCTCACATCCTCGTCCGCATCCTTCTCAGGCAACTACGCGCTGCCTCCTTTCTCCCCTCGCAAACATAACGGCCCAGTGGCAGTAGTTTTCGCTCGGGGGGGCGCCGTGTTTGTACTCATCGTACTCGTCCACAAGTTTTGCTGAAAACACGGTGCTCCTGACCGAAAGGGCGTGTCCGAGGCCGGTATCAGCACACCGGCTAAACATACAATCCAACGCTCACCTTAAACACAAAAGCAAGCAGGACACAGCTCCGGATGCGGAAAAGAATTTAATGAGCAAAATTTCCAGCTTTGGCTAAACAGTCCGTGAAGCAATGGCAGACGCGTTTCTGGCCTCCGTGGCCGTCATCAGTGCCGGTATCACAGGCTGGTGAATTCAACTGTTTGCTTAGAGATCTGTCCTGATAAGCAGTCTCTCAGCTCCTCCCACTACAGTCAGGTGAGTGAGACGGTGCCGCTGGGCTCCAGGAGAACTGCATGATGGTACTGGTGGTCCAACGTGGTACCTCATACAGTGACGGGAAAACAGACACTTATTAATGCCCCACAGTTCATGGCGCTGGACTTCAAACTGCATATTCCACCTGGGTGTGTCAATTCAGCTCACATCCTCGTCCGCATCCTTCTCAGGCAACTACGCGCTGCCTCCTTTCTCCCCTCGCAAACATAACGGCCCAGTGGCAGTAGTTTTCGCTCGGGGGGGCGCCGTGTTTGTACTCATCGTACTCGTCCACAAGTTTTGCTGAAAACACGGTGCTCCTGACCGAAAGGGCGTGTCCGAGGCCGGTATCAGCACACCGGCTAAACATACAATCCAACGCTCACCTTAAACACAAAAGCAAGCAGGACACAGCTCCGGATGCGGAAAAGAATTTAATGAGCAAAATTTCCAGCTTTCGCATCACGGTAGCACCCGCCCTTGGAGTTCAGCGGTTTTTGGTGAGACTTTGGAGCCTGAATTTATGTAACCGCTTGAACCGCCGCTGCCCTGACCATCCTGCTGACCAAGTGAGGTCGTGGGCTATCCAAGCCCAAGAACGCCGATCCATCTGATCGACGCCTGCAGTTACGTCTCGGATCACATCCAGCGGCTGGCGAGGGGTGTACCTGGTGTATGAACAACTCACCGCCCATGTTGTAGGGCCAACAGGGACTGCTTGAATGTTACGGCCAACAGCGTGAGACACGTATTGCGCTGGCATCAATCAAACCACCTGAGATTACAAACTAATCTGCCATATAGGCTTAATGAGAGTCTTAATTGATTGTGGTGCCAGTATCAGTGCGGCGACACGCTGTAGCCGCGGAATATCCATCGAAGCAATACTACCTTTCCATTGGCTGAAATCCAACCAATCAGAACTTGGGACATTGAATATAAGCCAATGGGACACCGGGTACCATATCAGCAGTTCAAACACTGAAGAAGGCATCACGCCGAAATGCATCTGGAGGACTGCTTTGTATTAATTTCCCCGCGAGTGCTTCGTACCTTGGAGCTGTGATATTTTTGCGAGCTCACCCTCGCATCACGGTAGCACCCGCCCTTGGAGTTCAGCGGTTTTTGGTGAGACTTTGGAGCCTGAATTTATGTAACCGCTTGAACCGCCGCTGCCCTGACCATCCTGCTGACCAAGTGAGGTCGTGGGCTATCCAAGCCCAAGAACGCCGATCCATCTGATCGACGCCTGCAGTTACGTCTCGGATCACATCCAGCGGCTGGCGAGGGGTGTACCTGGTGTATGAACAACTCACCGCCCATGTTGTAGGGCCAACAGGGACTGCTTGAATGTTAAGGCCAACAGCGTGAGACACGTATTGCGCTGGCATCAATCAAACCACCTGGGATTACAAACTAATCTGCCATATAGGCTTAATGAGAGTCTTAATTGATTGTGGTGCCAGTATCAGTGCGGCGACACGCTGTAGCCGCGGAATATCCATCGAAGCAATACTACCTTTCCATTGGCTGAAATCCAACCAATCAGAACTTGGGACATTGAATATAAGCCAATGGGACACCGGGTACCATATCAGCAGTTCAAACACTGAAGAAGGCATCACGCCGAAATGCATCTGGAGGACTGCTTTGTATTAATTTCCCCGCGAGTGCTTCGTACCGTGGAGCTGTGATATATATAGATATATATGAAAAGTCCAAGTCGGTTCCCTTTACGACGTCGGCGCTCGTGTTCTAGAGCGGTGCAGATCTATTCGGCAGGATCCAACCGATATATATACACCAGGTTCTTAGTCTCTCGATTTCTCAGGCTAAGAAAAGATCGCACTCACTCGTAGTTGTTTCATCGAAACGGCTTTATTTTCCTTGCCAAACCCAACGCGTTTCGCCTCAGCAAAAGGCTTGATCCCGTGATCAAGCCTTTTGCTGAGGCGAAACACGTTGGGTTTGGCAAGGAAAATAAAGCCGTTCCAATGACAAAACTACGAGTGAGTGCGATCTTTTCTTAGCCTGAGAAATCGAGAGACTAAGAACCTGTTGTATATATATATATATATATATATATATATATATGAAGATAAGCGTTCCTGGCTCGCTCCTTATTAGCAAAGAAACAGGTACGGACCACAGCGTGCGGTTTCAGTGCAGGTTTATTGCATCCTTATTCAGCTACAATCGTACAGCAAGTGCCCGGCATGACGCGTTTCGACAGCAGAACGCTGTCTTGATCACATGACGCCCCAAGGGCCAATCCTCATTAAATACTTTTTTTAGATGTTAAAAAAAACTGGCAAAACATTTTTTTCTACACTCAGAGGAAATAGAAAAAATACTACGGTTGTATATAATACTGTCATAGTAAAACATGTAAGAAAAAATTGCAAAATATGCAAATAATTACTGAAAAATGTCAACTCATTACATCATAGTTGTGTTTACCACATAAATGACCAGTTTTGGAATAATAAAAGCTGAAGAATAAATCATTTTTCTTAAAAAGGAGAAAAAGAGAAAAATGCCGTAAAGATGCTTTCACATTTCCACATAATATGCATAAATGCATAAAATTAGCTAGCTAGCATAAAGTGCAAAGAGTGTTTTTAAAGTGCAAATCATAGCCAATCATCATAGAATGAAATATGTAAAATATCAAACTGTAAATAATGACTGAAGATAATAGAAATAAAGTGCAAGTGCATCACGCTAATAGTGCAAATACTTCGCTAAAGTGCCTTTCAATGATAATCATACAATAAATTCTCTTAATAATAATGACAGAGTTGTATAATGATTATGTAAGGATGTCAAGATTAAGTGCCAGTGCATCAATATAACATGACAACAATGAAATACATAACGACATAGTAAGGACAAAAAAGAGAATGGATATGGGAAAGATAAAAGACATACTAAAATTGCTCATGTAGCCACACCCAAACCATGCCCAGTAAAAGCCAAGTAAAACCACAGGTAAAAGCCAGAGAATCCAGATAAAACCAGTAGTAAAACCTAGCTAAAACAAGACAAAAACTGGGAATAAAAACATGAAGCAACACATAGAAGTCAAATCATTAGATAATTCAAATATAGGCCAAAACCTCAATAAATACCAGGCTGCAGGAGAACAGGCAAACTTCACAACTAAATGTTAAAATTCATAAAAAATTGTGTAAGTCCTCCCCTGTATTTAAACCATTAGGTATTTTGGTGTCAAGTGTCAGTATGTAGTAAGACTCCAACTGCCTGAGCTTTTTCTCCCTATTGCCACCCCTTAATGACCTAGGTACAGAGTCTATTACATAATAACTCAAATCTTTGAGGTCATTTTTATGAACATATTTGAAATGTCTGGCCACTGGGTAGATGGGGTCAGAGTTCACAATGGCTCGTAAGTGTTGTAATATGCGATTATACACTTGCAGTTTGGTGCTGCCTACGTATTTTAATTTGCAGGAACATTCCAGCACGTAGACAGCATACTCTGTCCGGCAGGTTAGCAGAGTTTTGATTTTCAGAGGGTTAGACTCAAATGCTGTAGTGATTATGTTAGTATTTTTCCCAAACTTACAAGCTCGGCATGAGCTACATTTGAAAAAGCCTGTTGTCTTACTGAGCCAGTTAGAAGAAGTAACTACTTCAGGACTAGTTCTCACTAGTGCGTCTCTCATGGAGGGTGCACGTCTAAATGTGAGAACAGGTAAATCAGGCACCATTTGAGACAAAGTCAAGTCAGTTTTAATAATGGGCCAGTTCTTATATATTATATTCCTAAACTGTTTGTCCTGACAGCTAAATGTAGTAATGAGTCTAACCCTATTGTCACTACTGATAGGTTCTGGGTTGGACTTATCCGGGGTGTTAAAATTCAAACTGACTGGTACTTCAACATTATGTGTCTGAACATTGGCATTGTCCATGGCTATTGTTAGATCTTTAGTTTTATATCCTCGTCTCATGAATCTAAGGAATGCTTCTTTTTGACAGAGCGTGCAATCATTTTCAGAATTACAGATACATTTTATTCTTAAAAATTCCCCGTAGGGGATACTTTTTATTAAGTGGTTGGGGTGCAAACTGCTAGCGTGAAGTACAGCATTGCCAGCAGTACTTTTTCTATGTAATTTGGTGTGGATTGTATTATGTTTGATATATATTTCCACATCCAAAAACTGCACAGATTCATTGCTGATAGTCGCAGAAAAATTCAAATTCAAGTTGTTAGTGTTAATCTCATTGACAAATTGATTAGCTGATTCCATTGACCATTCCCAGGGCCGAATGAAATCGAGCGAAAAATGTTCGCGTTAGATCGGTTCTCAGGTCTATGACACATATATGAGATATGATTGGCCTATATAAGGCTAGATTGGATGTATGTAGGCATCTGTTTAAACCCCTTTGATGTACTTAGGGAGATGTACAAGGAGGATTGTGGGCTAGCATTTGCACACCACTCCATTATGGCGCCTACTATTAGTATTAGACTAAGATTGCCATTTAAATAACGAGGATAATTATGATCTTGTACACACGTAACAGGTAGCCCATTCAGGGCGTGATATACATTTTCTCTATGAAATGTGTCAGAACATGTATCTGCTAGAATGTTGTTGCAAGTATGTAACTATGATATACAATGGCATACGAAGGACTCACCACTACAATATGGCGCTGGTGATTTACTGGGACACATGAGTCCCTTGTTGATGTTGTTACAGAGTTAATGTGGTGATGTGATATAAAATATGGCGGTTCACTGACGCGCCTGTAACCATTGAGGAAGGCGTAGCCGAAACACGTCTGGTTTGAGTCGCAATAAACCTACTGACTCTCCCCCGTGAGTGCTGTGTCTTTTCTGGAAGCGAGGAGACTTGGAGCGCTAATATTTGGCGGGAGCACCCCCCGCCTTTCAGCACCCATTCGAGAGTGCGAGACACTGGTGCAAGGGAAGCGGATATTTAGTTCGTCACGCACCGCCGCCATTCGAGTTGGATTTGACCCTTGGAAGCGACGTATGAAGACCCCTGAAGGTAGGGGATGGCGATATCTTTTTCGGTCTGGCGGTAGAACGAGGGGGTTCCAGAAGCTCGACTGGGTTTCTGGAAATTGTTAACAGGACGTACACTATAAGATGTATAGTGATACGGATCGTCAGGAGGCGGCCTTGGAAGTATTTAAAAAGCGATCACTGCATGCAACAACTAGCAGATCGAGTGGTTTGAATGAACCAACGACACTACAGGCGCAATTCTCAAACCTGGAGAGACTCCACGAACGCGAAGTCCAGAAATGGTGGGAAGCTACCTCCCTACAAAACTATGTGGAGGTTAATAGAGTTCCCAGAGGGCTCCGCATCTACACGGTCCCGGCATACGAAAACCCCGACCCGCAGCTCCTCGAAGAATGGGCTGAATACACGGCGGGTTCTTGTAAAGGGATGCTGCTGATTTTGATAAAATTCGCGTGGAGTGACCATGAGAAGGCTCTCAAGGCTATTGAAGAATTGGAGAAGGATATTAATAAGGATGATGATAAGAAGAAACAAGAGGAGCTAAGAACAGCAATGATTAAAAGAATTAAGGCGTATGAAGGTAAAATTAGACAGCGCAAACAAGAAAAGTTTGAGCGCGACGAGCGAGACTATACGCTGGGCAGAGTACTGACCTTCGCTAAACGCTATGAAGCGCCGAGACAAGCGCTGGAACACAAAAAAAGTTTGCCAGCTGTGAGCGAACAAGGGGACACTACGGAATCGGAAGTGTCAGAAACAGAACAAACACTTGCTGATAAAGTAGACACTCCAGGATCGGCCATGACGAGAAATACCCCTTTTTACGAGGAATTTCAATTGATCAGACAATCATGGCAAAAGGGAACAAGAGGCAAGCCACCCGAGAACATAAGAGGCGGCCAACGAGGAGGGGAGGCGAGTGGCGCAAAAAGCAAATTCTCACCACCCACAACCAGAAGCAAACGATACAACAAACGGAAATAAGCTCTGAGATGGTGGATAACCTCACGATCATTAATTTGACCCCTAAGAAACTCACAGCAAACGAAGAATCGGTACTGAAGTTAGGATTATCCTTTTGCCCCCGCAAATACTTAGAATATACACAGACGCGGATTGATTTGTTTAAGTTTTCCAGGAAACTAAAATTACACAAATTCTATAAACTGAGACCAAGGAAACCAGCATCAATGGGCAGAATTGAACAACATACGGACATTATAACAGCCCGGGATTTACCAGCACTACAGACTTTAAAAGAACTGTCTATGGAGGATGATGATGTGCAGCCATGTGACATCTCGGCGTTATCAGGAATAGAGCAAATGGGAGGAGAAAGCCCATTTAAACCGGTATCAACTTTTTTACCGCAGATGCCCAATGATAACATTGATACGTTTGTGGAAATAGTGTCAAAAGAGCTGTTGAAACGAAGAACGAGGTTCATGGAAAACAAATCCAATTTAACACAAGAACAAACGATGGCAATAGAAAGCATTATAGCAGACACCAACATTATTGTCAAACCTTCGGACAAGGGGGGGAATATTGTGCTTCAAACTTATGAAGCATATAATGAAGAGGCACTAAGACAACTTTCTGACCCTTGCTGTTATGCAAAAATTGATAAAAAAGACTACCTGGAAAGCATTACAAAGTGTCATCAATTGCTTAGAAAATGGTATGAGCAGGGGCAGGTGGAAACTGAGGAATATTTATATTTAAGATGCTTGAATCCAATAACTCCTAGTTTTTACCACCTTCCAAAAATACATAAAGACAATAAAAAGCCACCAGGTAGACCTATCGTGAGTTCACAAGGTAGTCTCCTTGAACACATGTCTGTATATATTGACTATTTTTTATCTGATTTTGTGAGAAACTTACGAAGTTATATTAGAGACACGAAGGACTTTTTGGGCCATGTGGAACAAATTAATTGGCGGGAAGGCGACTGCATGTTGGTTATGGACATAGCCAGCCTGTATACTAATATTTCACATAATGAGGGCATTAAAGCTGTGAAATCTTTCTTGGATATGCGCTCAGCGAAATTCACCGAGCACAATTTAATGCTGGTAGAATTCCTAACTTTCTGCCTAGAAAATAACATCTTCCTATACCAGGACCAACACTATAAACAACTAACAGGTACAGCTATGGGCACCTGCTTCGCCCCCAGCTACGCGAATCTTTTCGTGGGCTGGTGGGAGCAGCAGGTGGCCTGGGCGTCCACCAATGGGGAGTGGACACAGAACATAGTAGCCTGGTATAGGTACATAGATGATCTCTTCCTAGTATGGAGAGGACCACAAGAATCAGTTTTGTTGTTTATAGAGATATTGAATGACAATGAGTACAATCTTCGATTTTCAGTTGAAATAAGCTCGGTCAGTGTTAACTTCCTTGATCTAGAGGTTTTCATTGATACAGGAAAGATAAATACACGTCTTTTCCGAAAGCCCACGGCTGGTAATTCTATTCTTCACTCTACAAGCAGCCATCCCCCAAGACTAATACTGAGCATCCCCTATGGGGAATTTCTCAGAATTAAGAGAAATTGTACCAATGAGGCAGATTTTCTAGCCAGTGCAGAAGCTAGCATAGGGAGATTCAAAGCACGTGGATATAGTGAACAAACACTGCGGGAATCTCTCAAAAGAGTTCAGTTGAAACCTAGGGATGTTCTTTTGCAGCAGAAAAAGTCAGCAGAGAAAAAAGATCAGTTCAGAATGATAACAACCTTTTCCAGTGGAGCAGGGGAGTTAAGGACTATATTAAAGAAAAACTGGAATTTGTTGAGAAATGATCCTGTCATTGGGATGGATATATCTAGACATCCCATGCTCACATTCAGAAGAGCGAGGGCTTTCAGAGACATCTTCACTAGAAGCCATTTCATACGGACAGTGCCTAAACCATTTGGGGAGGCACCACATGGTTTCTATCCTTGTGGTAGATGCAAATCTTGCAAAAACAGTAAAAAGGTCCTGTCTTATGAGGTAACTGGATCGAAAAAACCAAGACGGATCAGCAAGTTTTTGACCTGTAGCACTCCATATACAGTATATTGTTTGGTATGTCCATGTGGTTTAAGATACATCGGCAGCACCATCCACCAAACAAAAATCCGCATTCTCGAACACACAAGAGCAATAAGAAATCGGGATGCGTCCTACCCCATTGCCAGGCATTTCCAAAAACACCATAACTGTAATAGTGATTTACTGACATTCTTTGCAATAGATCAAGTGCCTGCTAGTATAAGAGGGGGTGACAGAATAACAAGGTTAAGGAGGTTAGAATCAAGGTACATTATAGACCTTAGCACTAAGACTCCAGGTGGCCTCAATAGTAATGAGGAACTCACTGTACATTTAGGGTAGAGGGCTCTCCACCCATAGAGTAGTCACTGAGAACATTGACAGAGTTAGTTTCTTCTGCTTAGTATTAGGGCAACATGCATTTGCTGTACCATGTAATTATGAAAACCTAACAAAGAATTTAGACAATTGCTCTTTTTAGAACAATGGTGAATAGCTCATTATTCAATTCTCCGTGTTCCTTTTGTTTTCTTTCTTTCTTTCCTTACTTATCTTTTCTTCTCATTGATTACGTTTGTATGTCTTGGCCCATACAGGGCCGAATGAAATTGAGCGAAAAATGTTCGCGTTAGATCGGTTCTCAGGTCTATGACACATATATGAGATATGATTGGCCTATATAAGGCTAGATTGGATGTATGTAGGCATCTGTTTAAACCCCTTTGATGTACTTAGGGAGATGTACAAGGAGGATTGTGGGCTAGCATTTGCACACCACTCCATTATGGCGCCTACTATTAGTATTAGACTAAGATTGCCATTTAAATAACGAGGATAATTATGATCTTGTACACACGTAACAGGTAGCCCATTCAGGGCGTGATATACATTTTCTCTATGAAATGTGTCAGAACATGTATCTGCTAGAATGTTGTTGCAAGTATGTAACTATGATATACAATGGCATACGAAGGACTCACCACTACAATATGGCGCTGGTGATTTACTGGGACACACGAGTCCCTTGTTGATGTTGTTACAGAGTTAATGTGGTGATGTGATATAAAATATGGCGGTTCACTGACGCGCCTGTAACCATTGAGGAAGGCGTAGCCGAAACGCGTCTGGTTTGAGTCGCAATAAACCTACTGACTCTCCCCCGTGAGTGCTGTGTCTTTTCTGGAAGCGAGGAGACTTGGAGCGCTAATATTTGGCGGGAGCACCCCCCGCCTTTCAGCACCCGTTCGAGAGTGCGAGACACTGGTGCAAGGGAAGCGGATATATATATATGTATATATGTATGTATATATATATATATATATATATTCACTGAAAAAACCATAGGTTTCAGGAACGTTATAGTTAGTTGGACATTTACCTCGTACAAAACCATAGAAATTCTGGCGTTATAGTTAGTTCAGCTAACTATAACTCACGCCCCCGCAATGCACTGCTGATGAGGTCACATATTACATCATTCATGTCATGGTCAGTGACATCAATGATGACATCACTGATGACATCTCAAATGACATCACTGATGAGATCACTGATGACATCATCCAGTGACTGTGTGTTTCTTTTAAAGTTTAAATTTGTTTTATATATATGCTAAGCTGTATTGGAGAATGAGTGGGTGTATAAGTGTCTGTATGTAGGATTTAGTAGGTACGTGACTGACTGTATAAGTGAGTGATTAAATGTGTCTTTCTGAATGCATGGGTTAGTGACTAAACTGTGTGAAAGTCTGTATCAGTCTGTCTGTTGTTGTGTAAGCTTCTGCATGGGTTGGTGAGTAGCTGCATGAGTGTCTATATGGGTTATTGATTGATTGCCTGAGTATTTTTATTGGTTCCATGAGCATCTGTGTGGGTGGGTGGGAGGTGTATGTGCATAGATGTGTGAGTGGTTGTTTCACTGGGTGTATGGGTACAAGAGTGCATGTGGAAATAGCTGTATGGGTGGGTGGGTGAGTGTGTGTATGGGTGTGTTGGTGAGTGAATGGATGTCTCAGTGGTACATGTGCAAGTGAGTACATATGTAAAAGGCAGTATATGTGAGTGATGGTGAATATAAATAACTATTTGAGAGAGTCAGTAATTGTGAGAGTGACTGCATGGATGAGTGTGTATTTGTATCAGTGATTCTATAAGATAGTAATTATATTTTAGTATCTGTATGATTAAGTGAGGTGGTGTCTGTATAACTGTATAGGTGAGTAAATGGAAGTATGATTGATTCTTTGCATGACTGACTAGGTGTGTAAGTAACTCTAGATATGTGGAAGTGTGTGAGTGTCTGTATAGGTGAATGAGTGCATATGATAGTGTTGTATTGATGAGTGACTGCATGCATGAGTGACTGAATGGGTGAATGAGTAGATGTGTGTATAGACCTAGGAATCAAACAGTGCCTATTTAGTAACTGGTATTGATGTGTCTATTTTTTCGAAAATGGTAGTCTGTATTTTAGAGTGGGTGTATCAAAGGTTATATTCAGGTGTGAAGAGGTGCATGAGATTTTCACGTGGATGATGTAATCAGTGATGTGATCAGTGATGTAATTTGAGATGTCATCAGTGATGTCAGCAGTGATGTCCCTGACCATGTCATCAATGGTGTAATATGTGATGTCATCAGCAGTGCATTGCGGGGGCGCGAGTTATAGTTAGCTGAACTAACTAGAACACCGGAATTTCTATGGTTTTGTACGAGTGAATTGTCCAACTAACTATACGTTCCTGAAACCTATGATTTTTTCAGTGAATTTCTATGTTTTTTTAAATGCTAATTTCTAACTATAACGTGCCTGAAACCTATGGTTTTTTCAGTGAATTTCTATGGTTTTTTTAAATGCAAATTTCTAACTATAACATGCTTGAAACCTATGTTGTTTTCAGTGAATTTCAGAGGTTTTTTAAATGAAAATTTGTGAGTCTAATGTACCTCAATCCTCTATTTTTTTATTTTATATATATATATATATATATATATATATATATATATATATATATATATATACATACATATATATCTATTTAAAAAATATTGTGAATACTTTTTAGTTAAGAAAACTATATTCATTCTTTTTTTTAATATATTATTCTGAAGTCGTGTACCCTTCGTGCATCCTACACAATGGCTGCACGCATTCCATTCCTGTAGCCATTTTGAAAAGTCGCGCTGGGGTCACGACTTCGGCGTAATTTGTAAAGTATGAAATATCTTTAAATTAATTATAAATCAACATTTTCCTTTAAGTGTTTGTCTAAATTTATTAATACAATTGTTTTTAAAGTATTAGTTTCAATATAATTTCGACGAAAGTAAAGTTACGAAATGCGCGGTGTAGCGGCTTAATGTGCGTGACATCTCCCCGTGCATATTTCCCGTGTCGTGCCGTGATCAAGCTGAGATCGCGCTGAAGGTGCGACTTCTGCGTATTTTTAAAGTTGAAAAAATTACTATTGAAAGTTTTAATATGATATTAGACTGAACAGTTTTGCTAATATACTTATTAAAAGTTTATAGAAATTTGTATTTATAGTGTATAATGATATATATGATTTTCGCCGGTGAGCGAAGGGTGTATGACGAGTGCGCGGACCCTACACGACGTCATGTCAGCAAAAGAAAAATGCAATCTGATTGGTTAAAATCAATTTCATTGTGAAAGAGGGAGGATCCATCCTTCTGGTATTTCCCTTACTTTTTGTCCCTGAAAGAGAGAAGACCTGTTTCTTGCTTCTCTTTAGATTGATATACCTTTTTTGTGTTTGTTTATTTTTAATACAACTATGGCTTCTAGTTTTGCTGAAGTTGATCCACTTACAGTAGAGGAGGAAGAACAGATGGTGCAGCAGACGAAAAATAGAAAGGAAAGCATCGTTTGGTCCTTTTATAGTGTACAAGAGGACCTGCGATGGATGCTTCTTCTGCCTCCCGTACCCTAGAACGACACAGTATGGTCATACTGCAGTGGGATGCACACTTGTTGACGTCTAATGTCACTGCTCCACAATTCGGGGAGGACGCTTTCCTTTTCTGTGTTTTCTGACGACGTGTCGCGCCAGCCCTGTCCAACAACAGAACTCCTTTAGATCCAAACTGACTCTTCAACTCTCTCACCGAAAGTGAAACTAGGCCACGAGGACACTTTCACAATACAACAGCCGGGAATGCACTTTTCGGTAAAAAAACACATTCCTTCCTCCTAATTTATCAAATAAACGACTCACTGAAGAACAGGGGCCAGCTTCGATCGGTAATACCATTACAATGCATGCATTACCACGCATGAGTTGTACATCGCAAAGTCATTGCACAATGCATTTTTTGAGAACGCATGCTCATTTACCATGCATGCCTTTACAACAAATTTTGTTGTAAAGGTATGTATGGTAAATGACCATGCTTTCTAAAAAAATGTAGACGATCCACGTCGTTGTAAGGAAACAGAAGCTATTCCATTTCCTCACAATGACGCGCACCGCCCCTCAGAGACAACGTGAAGCAGGAACCACGAGGAGTGAGAGGTAAGGGGATTGGGCATGGGGTGGGGGTTACTTTTCTATGGTTTAGGGTAGTGCAGTGATGTTTGGGTAGTGTAGGGGGTCGTGCTGGTCATAGTGTTTTAGGGTTTAGGGTAGTGCAGTGGTGTTTGTGTAGTGTAGGGGGTCGTGCTGGGGGTAGTCTTTTAGGGTTTAGGGTAGTGCAGTGGAGTTTGGGTAGTGTAGGGGATCATGCTGGGGATAGTGTTTTAGGGTAGTGCAGTTGCATTTTGATAGTGTAGGGGGTGATGCTGGGGTACTGTTTTAGGGTTTAGGGTACTGCAGTGGTGTTTGGGTACTGTAGGGGGTCGTGCTGGGGCAGATTTAAGGTTTAGGGTAGTGCAGTGGTGATAGGGTAGTGTAGGGAGTCATGCTGGGGGTAGTGTTTTAGGGTTTAGGGTAGTGCGGTGGTGTTTGAGTAGGGTAGGGGGTCGTGCTGGGGTAGTGTTTTAGGGTTTAGGGTAGTGCAGTGGTGTTTGGCTAGTGTAGCGGGTAGTGCTGGGGGTAGTGTTTTAGGGTTTAGGGTGGTGCAGTGTTGTTTGGGTAGTGTAAGGGGTCATGCCGGGGGTAGTGTTTTAGGGTTTGGGATAGCACAGTGGTGTTTCGGTAGTGTAGAGGGTTATGCTGGGGGTAGTGTTTTAGGGTTTAGGGTAGCGCAGTGGTGTTTGTGTAGTGTAGGGGGTCGTGCTAGGGATAGTGTTTTAAGGAACAACAACCAGTTGAAGTTGAATCCGGAGAAAACAGAGTTGATCCTCACAGGTGGATTGGCTAACCCTTGGCACTCCAACTTGTGGCCCCCTAAGCTTGGTAATCCCCCTGTGCCAGCTGCCTCTTCGAAGAGTCTGGGGATCATCATTAGTATTGATTTGTCCATGAAGTATCAAATCAGCTCGGTAGTCTCTGTTGGATTCTTTCAGCTGTGTAGAATAAAGAAGATCAGCAGATTTCTGAGTAGGGAAGCCATGATCTTGGTCACTTTAGCCTTAGTGATCTCTCGTCTGGACTATGCCAATTCATTGTATGTTGTAATTCCAGCATACCAACTGAGGCGCCTCCAACTAGTCCTGAACCAGGCGGCTAGGCTGATTTTTCATCAGGCTAAATGGCATCCTGTCAGTCCATTAATGAAAAGCCTACACTGGCTCCCAGTGAGTAAGGGCTGCATCTTTAAGATGGGCTGTACTATTTTTAAAGCACTACATGGTAACAGCCCGGTCTTCATTTCGGCTTGTTTACACCGTTAGACTCCCTCCCGAAACCTTAGATCCTCTCACCTGAATCTGCTGAAAATTCCTTCAGCCAAATGGAAGAAGTATGGCGGATTACGGTTCTCTGTCCTTGATCCGCAACTTTGGAACTCCCTCCCAGCGGAGTTAAGGTCTCTGACATCTCTCGCCCAATTCAGGAAACAGTTAAAGACTTGGCTGTTTATTCAAGCATATTCTGATTAAGCTTTCTCCTTGCCATCGCCACGATCCTTACCTGAGCGCCAAGAAACCGTTGATTTATGCGTGCTTAATAAGTGCTTTTAACATAACATAACAAGGTTGAGGGTAGCGCAGTGGTGTTTGGGTAGTGTACGGGGTCGTGTTGGGGGTAGTGCTTTAGGGTTTAGGGTAGAGCAGTGGTGTTTGGGTAGAGTAGGGGGTGATGCTGAGGTAGTGTTTTAGGGTTTAGGGTACTGCAGTGGTGTTTGGGTAGTGTAGGGGGTCGTGCTGGAGTAGATTTAGGGTTTAGGGTAGTGCAATGGTGAATGTGTAGTATAGTTTGTTGTGCTGGGGTGGTGTTTTAGGGTTTAGGGTAGTGCAGTGGTGTTTGTGTAGTGTAGGGGGTCGTGCTGGGGGTAGTGTATTAGGGTTTAGGGTAGTGCAGTGGTGTTTGGGTTTTGTAGGGGGTCGTGCTAAGGGTAGTGTTTTAGGGTTTAGGGTAGTGCAGTGGTGTTTGTGAGTATATGGGGTCGTGCTGGGGTAGTGATTTAGGATATACGGTAGTGCAGTCGTGTTTGTGTGGTGTAGGGAGTAGGGAGTAGTGTTTTAGGGTTTAGGGTAGTGCAGTGGTGTTTGTGTAGTGTAGGGGGCCGTGCTGGGGGTAGTGTTTTAGGGTTTAGGTAGTGCAGTGGTGTTTGTGTAGTGTAGGGGGTCATGCTGTGGGAAGATTTAGGGATTAGGGTAGTGTAGTGGTGTTTGTGTAGTGTACGGGGTCGTGCTGGGGTAGTGTTTTAGGATTTAGGGTAGTGCAATGGTGTTTGTGTAGTGTAGGGTTTAGGGTAGTGCAGTGGTATTTGGGTAGTGTAGGGGTAATGCTGGGGGTAGTGTTTTAGGGTTTAGGGTAGTGCAGTGGTGTTTTTGTAGTGTAGGGGGTAGTGCTGAGGGTAGTGTTTTAGGGTTTAGGGTAGTGCAGTGGTGTTTTTGTAGTGTAGGGGGTTGTGTTGGGGGAAGTGCTTTAGGGTTTAGGGTAGTGCAGTGGTGTTTGGGTAGTTTAGGGGGTCGTGATGGGGGGTAATGTTTTAACGTTTAGGGTAGTGCAGTTGTGTTTGGGTAGTGATGGGGGTCATGCTGGGGGTAGTGTTTTAGGATTTAGGGTAGTGCAGTGGTGTTTGTGTAGTGTAGGGGTTGTGTTCGGTGTAGTGTTTTACAGTTTAGGGTAGTGCAGTGGTATTTGGGTAGTGTAGGGGTAATGCTGGGGGTAGTGTTTTAGGGTTTAGGGTAGTGCAGTGATGTTTTTGTAGTGTAGGGGGTAGTGCTGAGGGTAGTGTTTTAGGGTTTAGGGTAGTGCAGTGGTGTTTTTGTAGTGTAGGGGGTTGTGTTGGGGGATGTGTTTTAGGGTTTAGGGTAGTGCAGTGGTGTTTGGGTAGTGTAGGGGGTCGTGATGGGGGTAGTGTTTTAGGGTTTAGGGTAGTGCAGTTGTGTTTGGGTAGTGTAGGGGGTCATGCTGGGGGTAGTGTTTTAGGGTTTAGGGTAGTACAGTGGTGTTTGGGTAGTGTAGGAGGTCGCGCTGGGGGCAGTTTTTTAGGGTTTAGTGTAGAGCAGTGGTGTTTGCGTAGTGTAGGGTGTCGTGCTGGGGTTAGTGTTTTAGGGTAGTGCAGTGGTGTTTGGGTAGTGTAGGGGTAGTGCTGGGGGTAGTGTTTTAGGGTTTATGGTAGTGCTGTGGTGTTTTTGTCCTGTAGGGGATAGTGCTGGGGTAGTGTTTTAGGGTTTAGGGTAGTGCAGTGGTGTTTGTGTAGTGTAGAGGGTTGTGCTGGGGTTAGTGTTTTAGGGTTTAGGGTAGTGTAGTGGTGTTTGGGTAGTGTAGGGGGTCATGCTGGGGGTAGTGTTTCAGGGCTTAGGGTAGTGCAGTGGTGTTTGTGTAGTGTAGGGGGTCGTTCTGGAGGTAGTGTTTTAGGGTTTAGGGTAGTGCAGTGGTGTTTGTGTAGTGTAGGGGGTAGTGTTTTAGAGTTTAGGGTAGTGCAGTGGTGTTTATGTAGTGTAGGGGGTCGTGCTGTGGACAGTGTTTTAGGGTTTAGGGTAGTGCAGTGGTGTTTGTGTAGTGTAGGGGTTCGTGTTTTAGGGTTTAGGTTAGTGCAGTGGTGTTTGGATAGTGTAGGGGGTTGTGCTGGGGGTAGTGTTTTAGGGTTTATGGTAGTACAGTGGTGTTTGTGTAGTGTAGGGGGTCGTGCTGGGGGTAGTGTTTTAGGGTTTAGGGTAGTGCAGTTGTATTTGGGTAGTGTAGGGTGTCCTGCTCGTGGTAGATTTAGGGTTTAGGTTAGTGCAGTGGTGTTTGGGTAGTGTAGGGTGTCGCGCTGGGGGTAGTGTTTTAGGGTTTAGGGTAGTGCATTTGTGTTTGGGTAGTGTAGGGTGTCGTGCTCGGGGTAGATTTAGGGTTTAGGGTAGTGCAGTGGTGATTGGGTAGTGTAGGGGGTCATGCTGGGGGTAGTGTTTTAGGGTTTTGGGTAGTGCAGTGGGGTTTGTGTAGTGTAGGGGTAGAAATGGGGGTAGTGTTTTGGGGTTTAGTGTGTTGCAGTGGTGTTTGGGTAATATAGGGGGTTGTGCTGGGGTAGATTTAGGGTTTAGGGTATTGCAGTGGTATTTGTGTAGTGTAGGGGGTCGTGCTGGGCGTAGTGGTTTAGGGTTTAGGTAGTGCAGTGGTATTTGTGTAGTGTTGTGGGTCATGCTGGGGGAAGATTTAGAGATTAGGGTAGTGCAGTGGTGTTTTTGTAGTGTAGAGGGTCGTGCTGGGGGTAGTGTTTTAGGGTTTAGGGTAGTGCAGTGGTGTTTGTGTAGTGTAGGGAGTTGTGTTCAGTATAGTGTTTTAGGGTTTAGGGTAATGCAGTGGTGTTTGTGTAGTGTAGGGGGTCTTGCTGGGGTAGTGTTTATGGTTTAGGGTAGTGCAGTGGTATTTGGGTAGTGTAGGGGGTAGTGCTGGGGGTAGTGTTTTAGGGTTTAGAGTAGTTCAGTGGTGTTTTTGTAGTGTAGGGGTAGTGCTGTGGGTAGTGTTTTGTTTTAGGGTTTAAGGTAGTGCAGTGGTGTTTTTGTAGTGTAGGGGGTTGTGTTGGGGAAGTGTTTTAGGGTTCAGGGTAGTGCAGTGGTGTTTGGGTAGTGTAGGAGGTCGTGCTGAGGGTAGTGTTTTAGGGTAGTGCAGTGGTGTTTCGGTAGTGTAGGGGTAGTGCTGGGGGTCGTGTTTTAGGATTTATGGTAGTGCTGTGGTGTTTTTGTTCTGTAGGGGGTCGTGGTGGGGTAGTGTTTTAGGGTTACAGGTAGTGCAGTGGTGTTTGTGTAGTGTAGGGGGTTGTGCTGGGGGTAGTGTTATAGGGTTTATGGTAGTGCAGTGATGTTTGGGTAGTGTAGGGGGTCATACTGCGGTAGTGTTTATGGTTTAGGGTAGTGCAGTGGTATTTGGGTAGTGTAGGGGGTAGTGCTGGGGGAAGTGTTTTAGGGTTTAGAGTAGTTCAGTGGTGTTTTTGTAGTGTAGGGGGTAGTGCTGTGGGTAGTGCTTTGTTTTAGGGTTTAGGGTAGTGCAGTGGTGTTTTTGTGTTGGGGAAGTGTTTTAGGGTTCAGGGTAGTGCAGTGGTGTTTGGGTAGTGTAGGAGGTCGTGCTGAGGGTAGTGTTTTAGGGTAGTGCAGTGGTGTTTGGGTAGTGTAGGGGTAGTGCTGGGGTAGTGTTTTAGGATTTATGGTACTGCTGTGGTGTTTTTGTTCTGTAGGGGGTCGTGGTGGGGTAGTGTTTTAGGGTTACGGGTAGTGCAGTGGTGTTTGTGTAGTGTAGGGGGTTGTGCTGGGGGTAGTGTTTTAGGGTTTATGGTAGTGCAGTGGTGTTTGGGTAGTGTAGGGGTCGTGCGGGGGATAGTGTTTTAGGATTTAGGGTAGTGCAGTGGTGTTTGTGTAGTGTAGGGGTGGTGCTGGGGGAAGATTTAGGGTTTAGGGTAGTGCAGTGGTGATTGTGTAGTGTAGTGGGTCGTGCTGGGTGTAGTGTTTTTAGGGTTTAGGGTAGTGCAGTGGTGTTTGTGTAGTGTAGAGGGTCATGCTAGGGTTAGTGTTTTAGAGTTTAGGGTAGTGCAGTGGTGTTTGGGTAGTGTAGGGTGTCGTGCTTGGGGTAGATTTAGGGTTTAGGGTAGTGCAGTGGTGATTGGGTAGTGTAGGGGGTCATGCTGGGGGTAGTGTTTTAGGGTTTTGGGTAGTGCAGTGGAGTTTGTGTAGTGTAGGGGTAGAAATGGGGGTAGTGTTTTAGGGTTTAGTGTGTTGCAGTGGTGTTTGGGTAATATAGGGGGTCGTGCTGGAGTAGAGTTAGGGTTTAGGGTATTGCAGTGGTATTTGTGTAGTGTAGGGGGTTTTGCTGGGCGTAGTGGTTTAGGGTTTAGGTAGTGCAGTGGTATTTGTGTAGTGTTGGGGGTCATGCTGGGGGAAGATTTAGAGATTAGGGTAGTGCAGTGGTGTTTTTGTAGTGTAGAGGGTCGTGCTGGGGGTAGTGTTTTAGGGTTTAGGGTAGTGCAGTGGTGTTTGTGTAGTGTAGGGAGTTGTGTTCAGTATAGTGTTTTAGGGTTTAGGGTAATGCAGTGGTGTTTGTGTAGTGTAGGGGGTCATGCTGGGGTAGTGTTTATGGTTTAGGGTAGTGCAGTGGTATTTGGGTAGTGTAGGGGGTAGTGCTGGGGGTAGTGTTTTAGGGTTTAGAGTAGTTCAGTGGTGTTTTTGTAGTGTAGGGGTAGTGCTGTGGGTAGTGTTTTGTTTTAGGGTTTAGGGTAGTGCAGTGGTGTTTTTGTAGTGTAGGGGGTTGTGTTGGGGAAGTGTTTTAGGGTTCAGGGTAGTGCAGTGGTGTTCGGGTAGTGTAGGAGGTCGTGCTGAGGGTAGTGTTTTAGGATAGTGCAGTGGTGTTTCGGTAGTGTAGGGGTAGTGCTGGGGGTCGTGTTTTAGGATTTATGGTAGTGCTGTGGTGTTTTTGTTCTGTAGGGGGTCGTGGTGGGGTAGTGTTTTAGGGTTACAGGTAGTGCAGTGGTGTTTGTGTAGTGTAGGGGGTTGTGCTGGGGGTAGTGTTTTAGGGTTTATGGTAGTGCAGTGTTGTTTGGGTAGTGTAGGGGGTCATACTGGGGTAGTGTTTATGGTTTAGGGTAGTGCAGTGGTATTTGGGTAGTGTAGGGGTAGTGCTGGGGGTAGTGTTTTAGGGTTTAGAGTAGTTCAGTGGTGTTTTTGTAGTGTAGGGGGTAGTGCTGTGGGTAGTGTTTTGTTTTAGGGTTTAGGGTAGTGCAGTGGTGTTTTTGTAGTGTAGGGGGTTGTGTTGGGGAAGTGTTTTAGGGTTCAGGGTAGTGCAGTGGTGTTTGGGTAGTGTAGGAGGTCGTGCTCAGGGTAGTGTTTTAGGGTAGTGCAGTGGTGTTTCGGTAGTGTAGGGGTAGTGCTGGGGGTCGTGTTTTAGGATTTATGGTAGTGCTGTGGTGTTTTTGTTCTGTAGGGGGTCGTGGTGGGGTAGTGTTTTAGGGTTACAGGTAGTGCAGTGGTGTTTGTGTAGTGTAGGGGGTTGTGCTGGGGGTAGTGTTTTAGGGTTTATGGTAGTGCAGTGGTGTTTGGGTAGTGTAGGGGGTCATACTGGGGTAGTGTTTATGGTTTAGGGTAGTGCAGTGGTATTTGGGTAGTGTAGGGGGTAGTGCTGGGGGAAGTGTTTTAGGGTTTAGAGTAGTTCAGTGGTGTTTTTGTAGTGTAGGGGGTAGTGCTGTGGGTAGTGTTTTGTTTTAGGGTTTAGGGTAGTGCAGTGGTGTTTTTGTAGTGTAGGGGGTTGTGTTGGGGAAGTGTTTTAGGGTTCAGGGTAGTGCAGTGGTGTTTGGGTAGTGTAGGAGGTCGTGCTGAGAGTAGTGTTTTAGGGTAGTGCAGTGGTGTTTGGGTAGTGTAGGGGTAGTGCTGGGGTAGTGTTTTAGGATTTATGGTACTGCTGTGGTTTTTTTGTTCTGTAGGGGGTCGTGGTGGGGTAGTGTTTTAGGGTTACGGGTAGTGCAGTGGTGTTTGTGTAGTGTAGGGGGTTGTGCTGGGGGTAGTGTTTTAGGGTTTATGGTAGTGCAGTGGTGTTTGGGTAGTGTTGGGGTCGTGCTGGGGGTAGTGTTTTAGGGTTTATGGTAGTGCAGTGGTGTTTGGGTAGTGTAGGGGTCGTGCTGGGGGTAGTGTTTTAGGATTTAGGGTAGTGCAGTGGTGTTTGTGTAGTGTAGGGGTGGTGCTGGGGGAAGATTTAGGGTTTAGGGTAGTGCAGTGGTGATTGTGTAGTGTAGTGGGTCGTGCTGGGTGTAGTGTTTTTAGTTTTTAGGGTAGTGCAGTGGTGTTTGTGTAGTGTAGAGGGTCATGCTGGGGTTAGTGTTTTAGAGTTTAGGGTAGTGCAGTGGTGTTTGGGTAGTGTAGGGTGTCGTGCTCGGGGTAGATTTAGGGTTTAGGGTAGTGCAGTGGTGATTGGGTAGTGTAGGGGGTCATGCTGGGGGTAGTGTTTTAGGGTTTTGGGTAGTGCAGTGGGGTTTGTGTAGTGTAGGAGTAGAAATGGGGGTAGTGTTTTAGGGTTTAGTGTGTTGCAGTGGTGTTTGGGTAATATAGGGGTTTGTGCTGGAGTAGATTTAGGGTTTAGGGTATTGCAGTGGTATTTGTGTAGTGTAGGGGGTCGTGCTGGGCGTAGTGGTTTAGGGTTTAGGTGGTGCAGTGGTATTTGTGTAGTGTTGGGGGTCATGCTGGGGGAAGATTTAGAGATTAGGGTAGTGCAGTGGTGTTTTTGTAGTGTAGAGGGTCGTGCTGGGGGTAGTGTTTTAGGGTTTAGGGTAGTGCAGTGGTGTTTGTGTAGTGTAGGGAGTTGTGTTCAGTATAGTGTTTTAGGGTTTAGGGTAATGCAGTGGTGTTTGTGTAGTGTAGGGGGTCATGCTGGGGTAGTGTTTATGGTTTAGGGTAGTGCAGTGGTATTTGGGTAGTGTAGGGGGTAGTGCTGGGGGTAGTGTTTTAGGGTTTAGAGTAGTTCAGTGGTGTTTTTGTAGTGTAGGGGTAGTGCTGTGGGTAGTGTTTTGTTTTAGGGTTTAGGGTAGTGCAGTGGTGTTTTTGTAGTGTAGGGGGTTGTGTTGGGGAAGTGTTTTAGGGTTCAGGGTAGTGCAGTGGTGTTTGGGTAGTGTAGGAGGTCGTGCTGAGGGTAGTGTTTTAGGATAGTGCAGTGGTGTTTCGGTAGTGTAGGGGTAGTGCTGGGGGTCGTGTTTTAGGATTTATGGTAGTGCTGTGGTGTTTTTGTTCTGTAGGGGGTCGTGATGGGGTAGTGTTTTAGGGTTACAGGTAGTGCAGTGGTGTTTGTGTAGTGTAGGGGGTTGTGCTGGGGGTAGTGTTTTAGGGTTTATGGTAGTGCAGTGGTGTTTGGGTAGTGTAGGGGGTCATACTGGGGTAGTGTTTATGGTTTAGGGTAGTGCAGTGGTATTTGGGTAGTGTAGGGGGTAGTGCTGGGGGTAGTGTTTTAGGGTTTAGAGTAGTTCAGTGGTGTTTTTGTAGTGTAGGGCGTAGTGCTGTTGGTAGTGTTTTGTTTTAGGGTTTAGGGTAGTGCAGTGGTGTTTTTGTAGTGTAGGGGGTTGTGTTGGGGAAGTGTTTTAAGGTTCAGGGTAGTGCAGTGGTGTTTGGGTAGTGTAGGAGGTCGTGCTGAGGGTAGTGTTTTAGGGTAGTGCAGTGGTGTTTGGGTAGTGTAGGGGTAGTGCTGGGGTAGTGTTTTAGGATTTATGGTACTGCTGTGGTGTTTTTGTTCTGTAGGGGGTCGTGGTGGGATAGTGTTTTAGGGTTACGGGTAGTGCAGTGGTGTTTGTGTAGTGTAGGGGGTTGTGCTGAGGGTAGTGTTTTAGGGTTTATGGTAGTGCAGTGGTGTTTGGGTAGTGTTGGGGTCGTGCTGGGGGTAGTGTTTTAGGATTTAGGGTAGTGCAGTGGTGTTTGTGTAGTGTAGGGGTGGTGCTGGGGGAAGATTTAGGGTTTAGGGTAGTGCAGTGGTGATTGTGTAGTGTAGTGGGTCGTGCTGGGTGTAGTGTTTTTAGGGTTTAGGGTAGTGCAGTGGTGTTTGTGTAGTGTAGAGGGTCATGCTGGGGTTAGTGTTTTAGAGTTTAGTTTAGTGCAGTGGTGTTTGTGTAGTGTAGGGGGTCGTGCTGGAGGTAGATTTAGGGTTTAGGGTAGTGTAGTGGTGTTTGTGTAGTGCAGGGGTACTCACAAACTTTCTCTTGGGGGCCAAATTTACAGTGTGGTTTGTGGCCGAGGGCCGCACCTTGGGGGCGGGGTCATTGGGGGAGGGGGCGGGGCTAGAGCAACCAAAAAGAACTGCGACCATGAGGTGGAACACAGGTCCCTGCAGCGGACGCCTTCGTCCACTGAGCCACCGGACCCGGCATACACATATCTCTCTCTCTCTCCCTCTCTCTATCTCCCTCCCTCCCTCCTCCTTCTCCCTCCTTCCTCCGCATCCCTCCCTCTCTCCTTCTATCCGTCTCTCTCCCTCTCCGTCTCTCTCCGTCTCCCTCTCTCTCTGTCTCCCTCCCTCTCTGTCTCCCTCCCCCTCTCTCCCTCTCCCTCCCTCTCTCCCTCTCCTTCCCTCTCCGTCCCCCTCCCTCTCCCTCCGTCTCCCTCCCTCTCCCTCCGTCTCCCTCCATCCTCCATCTCCCTCCCTCCTCCATCTCCCTCCCTCCTCTGTCTCCCTTCCTCTCTCCTTCTATCCGTCTCTCTCCCTCTCCGTCTCTCTCCCTCTCCGTCTCTCTCCATCTCCCCCTCTCTGTCTCCCTCTCTCTCTGTCTCCCTCCCTCTCTGTCTCCCTCCCCCTCTCTCCCTCTCCATCCCTCTCTCCCTCTCCTTCCCTCTCCGTCTCCCTCCCTCTCCATCCGTCTCCCTCCCTCTCCATCCGTCTCCCTCCCTCTCCCTCCGTCTCCCTCTGTGCTCCATCTCCCTCCCTCCTCCATCTCCCTCCCTCCTCCGTCTCCCTCCCTCTCTCCTTCTATCCGTCTCTCTCCCTCTCCGTCTCTCTCCGTCTCCCCCTCTCTGTCTCCCTCCCTCCCTGTCTCCCTCCCCCTCTCTCCCTCCCTCACTCCCTCTCCTTCCCTCTCCCTCTCCATCCATCCTCCGTCTCCCTCCGTCCTCCGTCTCCCTCCCACTACCTCCGTCCTCCGTCTCCCTCTGTGCTCCATCTCCCTCCCTCCTCCATCTCCCTCTCTCTCTCCGTCTCCCTCTCTCTCTGTCGCCCTCCCTCTCCGTCTCCCTCTCCGTCTCCCTCGCCGTCTGTCTCTTTGCCTCTCTGTCTGTCTCTGCCTTTATCTGTCTGTCCCTGTCTCTGCCTATCTGTCTCTGTCTGTCCCTGTCTCTGTTAGTCTCTATCTCTATCTGTCTCTGTCTGTTTCTGTCTCTCCCTACTGCCCTCTGTCACCCTCTGTCCCCTTACCCGACTCTCACACCCTGCTGTTCTCTTGTCATTCATTGTCACCTCTCTCCTCCCCCCCACCCCTCTCCCCTCCGCTTGTGTGGCAGCTGAGGCAGCTTCCCTTCCAGGGCACACACACAGCCCCACCCAAGAACTTCACAGGTCTTTAAGAGACCATTTGCATGATAACAAGGCTTTTTTGTATTTCACCTCTTAGCGCCCCAGCAGCTCCACTCGCACTATCGCTTGAATTCCCGTGCCCCCACAGAGCAGGGTCTGTGTTTGCTGACACTGTTAAAAAAAACAAAAAACACCGGTACGATGTCTGCAAGGTCCGCGGAGCGCCAAGAAAGGCTTGCCGGGCCGCTGACGGCCTGCGGCCCGTACTATGAGTACCCCTGGTGTAGTGTATGGTGTTGTGCTGGGTGTAGTGTTTTACGGTTTAGGGTAGTGCAGTGGTGTTTTTGGTAGTGTAGGGGGTCATGCTGGGGGTAGCGTTATAGGGTTTATGGTAGTGCAGTGGTGTTTGTGTAGTGTAGGGGGTAGTGTTTTAGGGTTTAGGGTAGTGCAGTGGTGTTTATGTAGTGTAGGGGGTCGTGCTGGGGGTAGTGTTTTAGGGTTTAGGGTAGTGCAGTGGTGTTTGTGTAGAATAGGGGGTCATGTTTTAGGGTTTAGGATAGTGCAGTGGTGTTTGGGTAGTGTACGGGTCGTGCTGTGGGTTGTGTTTTAGGGTTTAGGGTAGTGCAGTGGTGTTTGTGTAGTGTAGGGGTAGTGTTTTAGGGTTTAGGGTAGTGCAGTGATGTTTGTATAGTGAAGGGGGACGTGCTGGGGGTAGTTTTTTAGGGTTAAGGGTAGTGCAATGGTGTTTTTGCAGTGTAGGGGGTCATGTATTAGGGTTTAGGGTAGTGCAGTGGTGTTTGGGTAGTGTAGGGGGTCGTGCTGGGGGTAGATTTAGGGTTTAGGGTAGTGCAGTGGTATTTGGGTAGTGAAGGGGTCGCGGTGGGGGTAGTGTTTTAGGGTTTAGTGTAGCGCAGTGGTGTTTGGATAGTGTAGGGGGTCATGCTGGGGATAGTGTTTTAGGGTTTGGGGTAGCGCAGTGATCTTTGGGTAGTGTAGAGGGTCTTGCTGGGGGTAGTGTATTAGGGTTTGGGGTAGCGCAGTGGTGTTTGGGTAGTGTAAGGGGTCATGCTGGGGGTAGTGTTTTAGGGTTTGGGATAGTGCAGTGGTGTTTGGGTAGTGTAAGGGGTCATGCCGGGGGTAGTGTTTTAGGGTTTGGGATAGCACAGTGGTGTTTCGGTAGTGTAGAGGGTTATGCTGGGGGTAGTGTTTTAGGGTTTAGGGTAGCGCAGTGGTGTTTGTGTAGTGTAGGGGGTCGTGCTAGGGATAGTGTTTTAAGGAACAACAACCAGTTGAAGTTGAATCCGGAGAAAACAGAGTTGATCCTCACAGGTGGATTGGCTAACCCTTGGCACTCCAACTTGTGGCCCCCTAAGCTTGGTAATCCCCCTGTGCCAGCTGCCTCTTCGAAGAGTCTGGGGATCATCATTAGTATTGATTTGTCCATGAAGTCTCAAATCAGCTCGGTAGTCTCTGCTGGGTTCTTTGAGCTGTGTAGAATAAAGAAGATCAGCAGATTTCTGAGTAGGGAAGCCATTATCTTGGTCTCTTTAGCCTTAGTGATCTCTCATCTGGACTATGCCAATTCATTGTATGTTGGCATTCCAGCATACCAACTGAGGCGCCTCCAACTAGTCCTGAACCAGGCGGCTAGGCTGATTTTTCATCAGACTAAATGGCATCATGTCATCCCATTAATGAAAAGCCTACACTTGCTCCCAGTGAGTAAGCGCTGCATCTTTAAGATGGGCTGTACTATTTTTAAAGCACTACATGGTAACATCCCGGTCTTCATTTCGGCTTGTTTACACCGTCACACTCCCTCTCGAAACCTTAGATCCTCTCACCTGAATCTGCTGAAAATTCCTTCAGCCAAACAGAAGAAGTATGGCGGATTACGGCTCTCTGTCCTTGCTCCGCAACTTTGGAACTCCCCCCCAGCGGAGTTAAGGTCTCTGACATCTCTCGCCCAATTCAGGAAACAGTTAAAGACTTGGCTGTTTATTCAAGCATATTCTGATTAAGCTTCCTCCTTGCCATCGCCACGATCCTTACCTGAGTGCCAAGAAACCGTTGGTTTATGCGTGTTTAATAAGTGTGTAGTAATCAGACGATGTCGAGAGTAGAAAACAGCAAGTCTTTATTTCACGAACTCCCACGGGCACGCCGCTTGCCTGTGGCTTCACAGTAATAATAATCTAACTGTCATAACTGTCACAAACACCGCGTCATCGCGGACAGCGCGAGACGCTGAATGTACGCCTCGCGCTCTAGCAGCGCGAGGCAGAGCAGGCCACTACATATCTCCTTTCCTTGGAAAATAGAGAAGCAGAGAGAGCAGCGATGAGGAGAGAAAAGACAGGGAAAAACGAACGAACGAAAGAAAGAAAGAAAGAAAGAAAGAAAGAAAGGAAGAAAGAAAGGAAAAGAAGGAAAACCACAAGAGAGTAGGAGAGAGAGAGAAAGAGAGAGAGAGAGAGAGAGAGAGAGAGAGAGAGAGCGAAAAAAAGTGCAGGAGAAACACCACAGTGATAAGGAGAAACACCGAAAGTCATTGACGGTATCTAACAGGAATATTAACTGTTCTGGTACTCCTCCTGACAGTGGCGTGGCAGGGAGAAGAATTCGGGACATCAAGTTTACCGTGAGAGATCCTAAGAGAGGCCTCACTTCTCGACATGGGATACTTGACGTCATTGAGCATATTTTTAACTTTCGCCACCTTGTTACTATTCCACCAGTCTTTTCCATTGACTCGAACAGCATTACCACACACTTTATCCACCACCACAATTTCCCCATACTTGGCTTCTCCTTTCCTTACAAAACCTGGTTTCTTTATTCTGATCCTGTCTCCCACAGCAAATTCTCTGATCTTAACACGCTTCCTTTCATGAAAGTACTCCTTTTGTTTGACCTGGACCTCCGCAGACTTGGACCTCACTTTCTCATCCATCTCTTGGGGAGAAGAATAGGATTTATTCCATTTAGACATCCAAGCCGGTCTAAACTCGGTACATGGTTTCCTACCTCTCAGTAGTTCAAAGGGGGACACCCCAGTGGAAGAATGAGGAGTGGTTCTATAGAACCACAACATTGTCCTGACACTATGGGGAACATCTTTGTGGTGGGCGAGAGCCCATTTGACACAATCACCTATGACTCTATTGAGTCTCTCTACCAAGCCGTTGGTTTGAGGATGATAGAGAGAACTTCGGTGATGAATGATGGCAGATTCTCTAAGAAACTCTTGTACCTCAGATGATACAAATTGTACCCCGTTATCTGAGATTAAAGTTTGGGGAAACCCTTCTCTCATAAATGTTCCCCTTAAGAAGTCAATGATTTCTTGGGAATCAACCTTAGAGACAAACTTGGCCTCGGGCCACTTTGTGTAATAGTCCACCATGACAATGGCGAATTTGCACTGTTGGGGAAGGCTGTGGAAGGGTCCTAGAACATCTATGCCAAGTTTTTCCCACGGTCCACCCGGGAGGGGAATAGGAGTGAGGGGAGGACTACTAGTGTGAAGACTTTTGTCACTTGACGAACACACGGTGCACTCTTGCACCATTTCCTCAATATCTCTATCCATTTTGGGCCACCAAAAGTACTCTCTTACTCTACGCTTGGTTAATGTGGCACCAAGGTGCCCCTCATGTGCTTTGGTGAGAAGAGTGGGTCTGATGTCCACCGGTGGAACAAGTTTCTCTAACCTGAAAACCAGACCATCCTCAATCGAAAGTTCATCACACACCTTGACATAGGGTTGTAACTTAACATCTACATTCCTCTCCCTGGGCCACCCTTGGGAAATATATTTCATCAGGTTTTTAGAGACTTCATCTCCAGCCACCGCCTCCCTCCATTTTTGCTGATCAATAGTACAAACATTACTAAGTTCAACACTCGCTATAATATAATCCTCCTTTTCATCAAAACAGCATTCATCTATGCCTTGTATGTCCTGACTCGTATTAGCAGGCAAACGTGACAGTGCATCCGCTCTTACATTTTTTCCCCCAGCAATATGTACAATCTCAAAGTTGTATTGTAAGAGTTTGGAGGCTAGGCGTGCGATGCGGGGAGTGGCCCCCCAGCTGTTGGTGCACCCTAAAATCGCTACTAATGGTTTGTGGTCCGTTTGAAGAATATATCAGTCCTTTAGAAGAAATTATTTGGCTGATAATCTTTTTTTCTCTCATGCTTTTTAAAGCGGACAGGGGTAACGACTTCAATACTTTTACTTTCCAGTTCCTTTATGGAAGATTGTGACGTTTCAATACTTTTCGCTATGTGAATAGATTCATCCAGGGAGGGATTTTCCAAAGATAAAAGTTTTTGTCTTATAGTCTTGTCCAGACATTTCCCTATAAACTGATCACGAATCAACTGTTCACTGAAATTTTCAAACTCACATTCTGCCACCAACTTCCTCAAAGCAGTAATGTATGTGTTTACATCTTCCTTGGTTTTCTGCATTCTTTTAAAAAATTTGTGTCTAGACACCACCACACTGGGTTGCTTATCAAATCTGGCTTTTAATTTTTTCACTGTGTCTTTGTATTCATCTGTTTCTTCATCTTCTTCCACAACTACATCAGGTAAATGTTTAAGGGTTTCTCTCCCTTCATACCCCAGAGAATGGAGTAGTAAAAACTTTTTCCTTTCTGCCCTGAACCTATGTGCTCCTATAGCACCCAGGTAATTTTCAAACGCGTCGAACCATTTCCTCCAAGGCACAGGAGGTTCGCCCGGTGTGTCCAGGAAAGGAGATGGTGGAAGAATGGACTGCATCATGTGAAATTTCCTTCGAAAATGCAAATGAGGAAATATATATATTTCTTGTTACTGCAATTAAGTAGTTAATGGTGGCAATCAGAGCGTTCAAAATAGCCTATAAGCCAATGTTCTAAATAAGCCACAACTTATGAAACAGCCTCTGTGACCCCCACAAGGGAGATGGAGAGAGAATTTATGTGTATATCCTTGTACATCTTAAGGTTGTGCCCTCATCATGTCGTTTTTGTCAAATGTAGATTGGATAACCCTTTTATTTTGCTCCAAAGCGTATATTCTTCCCACTTGTTAATGCTGCCCAGAGTATTCCAGTCCAAGGTGACTTTACAATACTTTTCTAAACCTTGCGCGGCAATGAAATTGACCCAAATGAGGCTGTCGCTTTAAGAGCTGGGCGGGGAAGATAACGTGTAGGATTACAGCAACAGCAGAGACGCGCGAAACGCCTGTCGTCATACGTTCCCTCACCTCAGGCTGTTCAGAACAATCACCCGGAGACGTCAGGAGACAGGCGGTCACAACTCCGTGCAAGGCTGAGGCAGTGGACCTACACCGATCGTTTCGTGAGGAGTGCGCAGGGCGTCCAACTCTTCAGGTACCTGAACCAGATTCTCCTGTGGGTTCTGTGGGAGTCGTACTCGTCGCCACTTGGTCTTGTAGTAATCAGACGATGTCGAGAGTAGAAAACAGCAAGTCTTTATTTCACGAACTCCCACGGGCACGCCGCTTGCCTGTGGCTTCACAGTAATAATAATCTAACTGTCATAACTGTCACAAACACCGCGTCATCGCGGACAGCGCGAGACGCTGAATGTACGCCTCGCGCTCTAGCAGCGCGAGGCAGAGCAGGCCACTACATAGTGCTTTTAACATAACATAACATAGCAAGTTTGAGGGTAGCGCAGTGGTGTTTGGGTAGTGTAGGGGGTTGTGCTGGGGTAGTGTTTAAGGGTTTAGGGTAGAGCAGTGGTGTTTGGGTAGAGTAGGGGGTGATGCTGAGGTAGTGTTTTAGGGTTTAAGTTACTGCAGTGGTGTTTGGGTAGTGTAGGGGGTCGTGCTCGGGTAGATTTAGGGTTTAGGGTAGTGCAATGGTGTATGTGTAGTGTAGTTTGTTGTGCTGGGGGTGGTGTTTTAGGGTTTAGGGTAGTACAGTGGTGTTTGTGTAGTGTAGGGGTCGTGCTGGGTGTAGTGTTTTAGGGTTTAGGGTAGTGCAGTGGTGTTTGGGTTTTGTAGGGGGTCGTGCTAAGGGTAGTGTTTTAGGGTTTAGGGTAGTGCAGTGGTGTTTGTGTAGTATATGGGGTCATGCTGGGGCAGTGATTTAGGGTTTACGGTAGTGCAGTCGTGTTTGTGTGGTGTAGGGGGTCGTGCTGGGGTAATGTTTTAGGGTTTAGGTAGTGCAGTGGTGTTTGTGTAGTGTAGGGGGCCGTGCTGGGGGTAGTGTTTTAGGGTTTAGGTAGTGCAGTGGTGTTTGTGTAGTGTAGGGGGTCATGCTGGGGGAAGATTTAGGGATTAGGGTAGTGTAGTGGTGTTTGTGTAGTGTAGGGGGTCGTGCTGGGGTAGTGTTTTAGGATTTAGGGTAGTGCAGTGGTGTTTGTGTAGTGTAGGGGTTGTGTTCGGTGTAGTGTTTTAGGGTTTAGGGTAGTGCAGTGGGATTTGGGTAGTGTAGGGGTAGTGCTGGGGGTAGTGTTTTAGGGTTTAGGGTAGTGCAGTGGTGTTTTTGTAGTATAGGGGGTACTGCTGAGGGTAGTGTTTTACGGTTTAGGGTAGTGCAGTGGTCTTTTTGTAGTGTAGGTGGTTGTGTTGGGGGAAGTGTTTTAGGGTTTAGGGTAGTGCAGTGGTGTTTGGGTAGTGTAGGGGGTCATGCTGGGGGTAGTGTTTTAGGGTTTGGGTAGTACAGTGGTGTTTGGGTAGTGTAGGAGGTCGTACTGGGGGCAGTTTGTTAGGGTTTAGGGTAGTGCAGTGGTGTTTGCGTAGTGTGGGGGGTCGTGCTGGGGTTAGTGTTTTAGGGTAGTGCAGTGGTGTTTGGGTAGTGTAGGGGGTCATGCTGGGGGTAGTACTTCAGGGTTTAGTGTAGTGCAGTGGTGTTTGTGTAGTGTAGGGGGTGGTGCTGGGAGAAGATTTAGGGTTTAGGGTAGTGCAGTGGTGATTGTGTAGTGGGTCGTGCGGGGGTAGTGTTTTAGGGTTTAGGGTAGTGCAGTGGTGTTTGTATAGTGTAGAGGGTCATGCTGGGGGTAGTGTTTTAGGGTTTAGTTTAGTGCAGTGGTGTTTGTGTAGTGTAGGGGTCGTGTTTTAGGGTTTAGGTTAGTGCAGTGGTGTTTGGATAGTGTAGAGGGTTGTGCTGGGGGTAGTGTTTTAGGCTTTAGCATAGTGCAGTGGTGTTTGAGTAATATAGGAGGTCATGTTGGGGGTAGATTTAGGGTAGTGCAGTGGTGTTTGGGTAGTGTAGGGGGTCGTGCTAGGGGTAGTGTTTTAGGGTTAGGGTAGTGCAGTGCTGTTTGGGTAGTGTAGGAGGTAGTGCTGGGTGTAGTGTTTTAGGGTTTAGGGTAGTGCAGTGGTGTTTGTGTAGTGTAGGGGGTCGTGCTGGGGGTAGTGTTTTAGGGTTTAGGGTAGTGCAGTGGTGTTTGTGTAGTGTAGGGGGTCGTGCTGGGGGTAGTGTGTTAGCGTTTCGGGTATTGCAGTTCTGTTTGGGTAGTGTAGCGTGTCGTGCTCGGGGTAGATTTAGGGTTTAGGGTAGTGCAGTGGTGTTTGGGTAGTGTAGGGTGTCATGCTGGGGGTAGTGTTTTAGGGTTTAGGGTAGTGTAGTTGTTTTTGGGTAGTGTAAGGTGTCGTGCTCGGGGAAGATTTAGGTTTTAGGGTAGTGCAGTGATGATTGGGTAGTGTAGGGGGTCGTGCTGGGGTAGTGTTTTAGGGTTTTGGGTAGTTTAGTGGTGTTTGTGTAGTGTAGGGGTAGAAATGGGGGTAGTGTTTTATGGTTTAGTGTATTGCAGTGGTGATTGGGTAATATAGGGGTCGTACTGGGGTAGATTTAGGGTTTAGGGTAGTGCAGTGGTGTTTGGATTTTATAGGGGGTCGTGCTAAGGGTAGTGTTTTAGGGTTTAGGATAGTGCAGTGGTGTTTGTGTAGTGTAGGGGGTCGTGCTGGGGTTAGTGTTTTATGGTGTAGGTAGTGCAGTGGTGTTTGTGTAGTGTAGGGGGTCATGCTGGGGAAGATTTAGGGATTAGGGTAGTGCAGTGGTATTTTTGTAGTGTAGGGGGTCGTGCTGGGGTAGTGTTTTAGGGTTTAGGGTAGTACAGTGGTGTTTGGGTAGTGTAGGGGGTCATGCTGGGGGTAGTGTTTCAGGGTTTAGGGTAGTGCAGTGGTGTTTGTGTAGTGTAGGGGGTGGTGCTGGGAGAAGATTTGGGGTTTAGGGTAGTGCAGTGGTGATTGTGTAGTGGGTCATGCTGGGGGTAGTGTTTTAGGGTTTAGGGTAGTGCTGTGGTGTTTTTGTTCTGTAGGGGATAGTGCTGTAGTAGTGTTTTAGGGTGTAGGGTAGTGCAGTGTTGTTTGTGTAGTGTAGGGGGTTGTGCTGGGATTAGTGTTTAAGGGTTTAGGGTAGTGCAGTGGTGTTTGGGTAGTGTAGGGGGTCATGCTGGGGGTAGTGTTTCAGGGTTTAGGGTAGTGCAGTGGTGTTTGTGTAGTGTAGGGGGTGGTGCTGGGAGAAGATTTAGGGTTTAGGGTAGTGCAGTGGTGATTGTGTAGTGGGTCGTGCTGGGGGTAGTGTTTTAGGGTTTAGGGTAGTGCAGTGGTGTTTGTATAGTGTAGAAGGTCATGCTGGGGGTAGTGTTTTGTATGTGTAGTGTAGGGGGTCGTGTTTTAGGGTTTAGCTTAGTGCAGTGGTGTTTGGATAGTGTAGAGGGTTGTGCTGGGGGTAGTGTTTTAGGCTTTAGCATAGTGCAGTGGTGTTTGAGTAATATAGGAGGTCATGTTGGGGGTAGATTTAGAGTAGTGCAGTGGTGTTTGGGTAGTGTAGGGGGTTGTGCTAGGGGTAGTGTTTTAGGGTTAGGGTAGTGCAGTGCTGTTTGCGTAGTGTAGGGGGTGTGCTTGGTGTAGTGTTTTAGGGTTTAGGGTAGTGCAGTGGTGTTTGTGTAGTGGAGGGGGTCATGCTGGGGGTAGTGTGTTAGCGTTTCGGGCATTGCAGTTCTGTTTGGGTAGTGTAGGGTGCCGTGCTCGGGGTAGATTTAGGGTTTAGGGTAGTGCAGTGGTGTTTGGGTAGTGTAGGGTGTCATGCTGGGGGTAGTGTTTTTAGGGTTTAGGGTAGTGTAGTTGTGTTTGGGTAGTGTAAGGTGTCGTGCTCGGGGAAGATTTAGGTTTTAGGGTAGTGCAGTGGTGATTAGGTAGTATAGGGGGTCGCGCTGGGGTAGTGTTTTAGGGTTTTGGGTAGTGTAGTGGTGTTTGTGTAGTGTAGGGGTAGAAATGGGGTAGTGTTTTATGGTTTAGTGTATTGCAGTGGTGATTGGGTAATATAGGGGTCGTGCTCGGGGTAGATTTAGGGTTTAGGGTAGTGCAGTGGTGTTTGGATTTTGTAGGGGGTCATGCTAAGGGTAGTGTTTTAGGGTTTAGGATAGTACAGTGGTGTTTGTGTAGTGTAGGGGGTCGTGCTGGGTGTAGTGTTTAAGGGTTTAGTTTAGTGCAGTGGTGTTTGTGTAGTGTAGGGGGTCGTGTTTTAGGGTTTAGGTTAGTGCAGTGGTGTTTGGATAGTGTAGAGGGTTGTGCTGGGGGTAGTGTTTTGGGCTTTAGCATAGTGTAGTGGTGTTTGAGTAATATAGGAGGTCATGTTGGGGGTAGATATAGGGTAGTGCAGTGGTGTTTGGGTACTGTAGGGGGTCGTGCTAGGGGTAGTGTTTTAGGGTTAGGATAGTGCAGTGCTGTTTGGGTAGTGTAGGAGGTAGTGCTGGGTGTACCGTTTTAGGGTTTAGGGTAGTGCAGTGGTGTTTGTGTAGTGTTGGGGGTCATGCTGGGGGTAGTGTTTTAGGGTTTAGGGTAGTGCAGTGGTGGTTGTGTAGTGTAGGGGGTCATGCTGGGGGTAGTGTGTTAAGGTTTAGGGTATTGCAGTTCTGTTTGGGTAGTGTAGGGTGTCGTGCTCGGGGTAGATTTAGGGTTTAGGGTAGTGCAGTGGTGTTTGGGTAGTGTAGGGTGTCATGCTGGGGGTAGTGTTTTAGGGTTTAGGGTAGTGTAGTTGTTTTTGGGTAGTGTAAGGTGTCGTGCTCGGGGAAGATTTAGGTTTTAGGGTAGTGCAGTGATGATTGGGTAGTGTAGGGGGTCGTGCTGGGGTAGTGTTTTAGGGTTTTGGGTAGTTTAGTGGTGTTTGTGTAGTGTAGGGGTAGAAATGGGGGTAGTGTTTTATGGTTTAGTGTATTGCAGTGGTGATTGGGTAATATAGGGGTCGTACTGGGGTAGATTTAGGGTTTAGGGTAGTGCAGTGGTGTTTGGATTTTATTGGGGGTCGTGCTAAGGGTAGTGTTTTAGGGTTTAGGATAGTGCAGTGGTGTTTGTGTAGTGTAGGGGGTCGTGCTGGGGGTAGTGTTTTATGGTGTAGGTAGTGCAGTGGTGTTTGTGTAGTGTAGGGGGTCATGCTGGGGGAAGATTTAGGGATTAGGGTAGTGCAGTGGTATTTTTGTAGTGTAGGGGGTCGTGCTGGGGTAGTGTTTTAGGGTTTAGGGTAGTACAGTGGTGTTTGGGTAGTGTAGGGGGTCATGCTGGGGGTAGTGTTTCAGGGTTTAGGGTAGTGCAGTGGTGTTTGTGTAGTGTAGGGGGTGGTGCTGGGAGAAGATTTGGGGTTTAGGGTAGTGCAGTGGTGATTGTGTAGTGGGTCATGCTGGGGGTAGTGTTTTAGGGTTTAGGGTAGTGCTGTGGTGTTTTTGTTCTGTAGGGGATAGTGCTGTAGTAGTGTTTTAGGGTGTAGGGTAGTGCAGTGTTGTTTGTGTAGTGTAGGGGGTTGTGCTGGGATTAGTGTTTAAGGGTTTAGGGTAGTGCAGTGGTGTTTGGGTAGTGTAGGGGGTCATGCTGGGGGTAGTGTTTCAGGGTTTAGGGTAGTGCAGTGGTGTTTGTGTAGTGTAGGGGGTGGTGCTGGGAGAAGATTTAGGGTTTAGGATAGTGCGGTGGTGATTGTGTAGTGGGCCGTGCTGGGGGTAGTGTTTTAGGGTTTAGGGTAGTGCAGTGGTGTTTGTATAGTGTAGAAGGTCATGCTGGGGGTAGTGTTTTGTTTGTGTAGTGTAGGGGGTCGTGTTTTAGGGTTTAGCTTAGTGCAGTGGTGTTTGGATAGTGTAGAGGGTTGTGCTGGGGGTAGTGTTTTAGGCTTTAGCATAGTGCAGTGGTGTTTGAGTAATATAGGAGGTCATGTTGGGGGTAGATTTAGGGTAGTGCAGTGGTGTTTGGGTAGTGTAGGGGGTCGTGCTAGGGGTAGTGTTTTAGGGTTAGGGTAGTGCAGTGCTGTTTGGGTAGTGTAGGAGGTAGTGCTGGGTGTAGTGTTTTAGGGTTTAGGGTAGTGCAGTGGTGTTTGTGTAGTGTAGGGGGTGTGCTTGGTGTAGTGTTTTAGGGTTTAGGGTAGTGCAGTGGTGTTTGTGTAGTGTAGGGGGTCGTGCTGGGGGTAGTGTGTTAGCGTTTCGGGCATTGCAGTTCTGTTTGGGTAGTGTAGGGTGCCATGCTCGGGGTAGATTTAGGGTTTAGGGTAGTGCAGTGGTGTTTGGGTAGTGTAGGGTGTCATGCTGGGGGTAGTGTTTTAGGGTTTAGGGTAGTGTAGTTGTGTTTGGGTAGTGTAAGGTGTCGTGCTCGGGGAAGATTTAGGTTTTAGGGTAGTGCAGTGGTGATTGGGTAGTATAGGGGGTCGTGCTGGGGTAGTGTTTTAGGGTTTTGGGTAGTGTAGTGGTGTTTGTGTAGTGTAGGGGTAGAAATGGGGTAGTGTTTTATGGTTTAGTGTATTGCAGTGGTGATTGGGTAATATAGGGGTCGTGCTGGGGGTAGATTTAGAGTTTAGGGTAGTGCAGTGGTGTTTGGATTTTGTAGGGGGTCATGCTAAGGGTAGTGTTTTAGGGTTTAGGATAGTACAGTGGTGTTTGTGTAGTGTAGGGGGTCGTGCTGGGTGTAGTGTTTTATGGTGTAGGTAGTGCAGTGGTGTTTGTGTAGTGTAGGGGGTCACGCTGGGGGAAGATTTAGGGATTAGGGTAGTGCAGTGGTGTTTTTGTAGTGTAGGGGGTCGTGCTGGGGTAGTGTTTTAGGAGTTTAGGGTAGTGCTGTGGTGTTTGTGTATTGTAGGGAGTTGTGCTCGGTGTACTGTTTTAGGGTTTAGGGTAATGCTGTGGTGTTTGTGTAGTTTAGGGGGTTATGCTGGGGTAGTGTTTATGGTTTATGGTAGTGCAGTGGTATTTGGGTAGTGTATGGGGTAGTGCTGGGGGTATTGTTTTAGGGTTTAGGTAGTGCAGTGGACTTTTTGTAGTGTAGGGGGTAGTGTTGTGGGTATTGTTTTAGGGTTTAGTGTAGTGCAGTGGTGTTTTTGTACTGTAGGGGGTTGTGTTGGGGGAAGTGTTTTAGGGTTTAGGGTAGTGCAGTGGTGTTTAGGTAGTGTAGGAGGTCGTGCTGGGGTTATTGTTTTAGGGTAGTGCAGTGGTGTTTGGGTAATGTAGGGGTAGTGCTGGGGGTAGTGTTTTAGGATTTATGGTAGTGCTGTGGTGTTTTTGTTCTGTACGAGGTCGTGGTGGGGGTAGTGTTTTAGGGTTTAGGGTAGTGCAGTGGTGTTTGGGTAGTGTACGGGGTCGTGCTGGGGTTAGTGTTTTAGGCTTTAGGGTAGTGCAGTGGTGTTTGTGTAGTGTAGGGGTGGTGCTGGGGGAAGATTTAGGGTTTAGGTTTGTGCAGTGGTGATTGTTTAGTGTAGAGGGTGGTTCGGGGAGTAGTGTGTTTAGGGTAGTGCAGTGGTGTTTGTGTAGTGTAGAGGGTCATGCTGGGGGTAGTGTTTTAGGGTTTATTTTAGTGCAGTGGTGTTTGGGTAGTGTAGGGGGTCGTGCTGGGGGTAGATTTAGGGTTTAGGGTAGTGTAGTGATATTTGTGTAGTGTATGGTGTCGTGCTGGGTGTAGTGTTTTACGGTTTAGGGTAGTGCAGTGGTGTTTTTTGTAGTGTAGGGGGTCATGCTGGTGTAGTGTTTTAGGGTTTAGGGTAGTGCAGTGGTGTTTGTGTAGTGTAGTGGGTAGTGTTTTAGGGTTTAGAGTAGTGCAGTGGTGTTTATGTAGTGTAGGGCGTCATGCTGGGTGTAGTGTTTTAGGGTTAAGGGTGGTGCAAAGGTGTGTGTGTGTGGTGTAGGGGGTCATGTTTTAGGGTGTAGGTTAGTGCAGTGGTGTTTGGGTAGTGTAGGGGGTCGTGCTTGTAGTAGTGTTTTAGGGTTTAGGGCAGTGCAGTGGTGTTTGTGTAGTGTAGGGGTTGTGCTGTGGGTAGTGTTTTAGGGTTTAGGGTAGTGCAGTTGTGTTTGTTTAGTGTATGGGGTTGTGTTTGAGGGTTTTAGGGTAGTACAGTGGTGTTTGGGTAGTGTAGGGTGTCATGCTGGGGAGGTGTGTTTTAGGGTTTAGGGTAGTGTAGTGGTGTTTGGGTAGTCTATGGTGTCGTGCTGGGGTAGATTTAGGGTTTAGGGTAGTGCAGTGATGATTGCGTAGTGTAGGGGTAGTAATGGGGGTAGTGTTTAAGGGTTTAGGGTAGTGCAATGGTGTTTGTGTAGTGTAGGGGGTAGTGCCAGGGATAGTCTTTTAGGGTTTAGGGTAGTGCAGTGGTGTTTGGGTAGTGTAGGGGGTAGTGCTGGGGGTAGTGTTTTAGGGTTTAGGGTAGCGCAGTGGTGTTTGGGTAGTTAAGGCGGTCGTGCCTGGGGTAGTCTTTTAGGGTTTAGGATAGTGCAGTGGTGTTTGGGTAGTGTAGGGGGTAGTGCTAGGGGTAGTGTTTAGGGTTTAGGGTTGCACAGTGGTATTTGGGTAGTGTAGGGGGTTGTGCTGGGGTAGTGTTTAAGGGTTTAGTTTAGTGCAGTGGTGTTTGTGTAGTGTAGGGGGTCGTGTTTTAGGGTTTAGGTTAGTGCAGTGGTGTTTGGATAGTGTAGAGGGTTGTGCTGGGGGTAGTGTTTTGGGCTTTAGCATAGTGTAGTGGTGTTTGAGTAATATAGGAGGTCATGTTGGGGGTAGATATAGGGTAGTGCAGTGGTGTTTGGGTACTGTAGGGGGTCGTGCTAGGGGTAGTGTTTTAGGGTTAGGATAGTGCAGTGCTGTTTGGGCAGTGTAGGATGTAGTGCTGGGTGTACCGTTTTAGGGTTTAGGGTAGTGCAGTGGTGTTTGTGTAGTGTAGGGGGTCATGCTGGGGGTAGTGTTTTAGGGTTTAGGGTAGTGCAGTGGTGTTTGTGTAGTGTAGGGGGTCATGCTGGGGGTAGTGTGTTAAGGTTTAGGGTATTGCAGTTCTGTTTGGGTAGTGTAGGGTGTCGTGCTCGGGGTAGATTTAGGGTTTAGGGTAGTGCAGTGGTGTTTGGGTAGTGTAGGGTGTCATTCTGGGGGTAGTGTTTTAGGGTTTAGGGTAGTGTAGTTGTGTTTGGGTAGTGTAAGGTGTCGTGCTCGGGTAGATTTAGGGTTTAGGGTAGTGCAGTGATGATTGGGTAGTGTAGGAGGTCGTGCTGGGGGTAGTGTTTTAGGGTTTTGGGTAGTGTAGTGGTGTTTGTGTAGTGTAGGGGTAGAAATGGGGGTAGTGTTTTATGGTTTAGTGTATTGCAGTGGTGATTGGGTAATATAGGGGTCGTGCTGGGGGTAGATTTACGGTTTAGGGTAGTGCAGTGGTGTTTGGATTTTGTAGGGGGTCGTGCTAAGGGTAGTGTTTTAGGGAGTAGGGTAGTGCAGTGGTGTTTGTAGAGTGTAGGGGGTCATGCTGGGGGAAGATTTAGGGATTAGGGTAGTGCAGTGGTGTTTTTGTATTGTAGGGGGTCGTGCTGGGTAGTGTTTTAGGATTTAGGGTAGTTCTGTGCTGTTTGTGTATCGTAGGGCATTGTGCTCGGTGTAGTGATTTAGCGTTTAGGGTAATGCAGTGGTGTTTGTGTAGTGTAGGGGGTCATGCTGGGGTAGTGTTTATGGTTTATGGTAGTGCAATGGTAATTGGGTAGTGTAGGGGGTAGTGCTGGGGGTAGTGTTTTAGGGTTTAGGTAGTGCAGTGGAATTTTTGTAGTGTAGGGGGTAGTGCTGTGGGCAGCCGCGGCCCGTGGAGGGAGTTCCGTGGGGCGGTAAGGCGGGGCGGGGGAGGGGCAAGGTGGGGGGTTCTAAAAACCGGAATATGGATAATTGCAGGTAAGTAAACAATTAAATAAATAAAACGAATTTCGTAGCGCGCGCTACGAAATTCGTTTTATTTATTTAATTGTTTACTTACCTGCAATTATCCATATTCCGGTTTTTAGAACCACCCACCCTGCCCCTCCCCCGCCCCACCTTACAGCCCCACGGAACTCCCTCCATGGGCCGCACCTGGCTGTGGGTAGTGATTCAAGGTTTAGGTTAGTGCAGTGGTGTTTTTGTACTGTAGGGGGGTGTGTTGGGGGAAGTGTTTTAGGGTTTAGGGTAGTGCAGTGGTGTTTAGGTAGTGTAGGAGGTCGTGCTGGGGTTATTGTTTTAGGGTAATGCAGTGGTGTTTGGGTAATGTAGGGGTAGTGCTGGGGGTAGTATTTTAGGATTTATGGTAGTGCTGTGATGTTTTTGTTCTGTACGAGGTCGTGGTGGGGTAGTGTTTTAGGGTTTAGGGTAGTGCAGTGGTGTTTGGTTAGTGTTTGGGGTCGTGCTGGGGGTAGTGTTTTAGGCTTTAGGGTAGTGCAGTGGTGTTTGTGTAGTGTAGGGGTGTTGCTGGGGGAAGATTTAGGGTTTAGGTTAGTGCAGTGGTTATTGTGTAGTGTAGTGGGTCGTGCTGGGAGTAGTGTGTTTAGGGTAGTGCAGTGGTGTTTGTGTAGTGTAGAGGGTCATGCTGGGGGTAGTGGTTTAGGGTTTATTTTAGTGCAGTGGTGTTTGGGTAGTGTAGGGGGTCGTGCTGGGGGTAGATTTAGGGTTTAGGGTAGTGTAGTGATATTTGTGTAGTGTATGGTTTCGTGCTGGGTGTAGTGTTTTACGGTTTAGGGTAGTGCAGTGGTGTTTTTGTATTGTAGGGGGTCGTGCTGGGGTAGTGTTTTAGGATTTAGGGTAGTTCTGTGGTGTTTGTGTATTGTAGGGTGTTGTGCTCGGTGTAGTGATTTAGCGTTTAGGGTAATGCAGTGGTGTTTGTGTAGTGTAGGGGGTCATGCTGGGGTAGTGTTTATGGTTTATGGTAGTGCAATGGTAATTGGGTAGTGTAGGGGGTAGTGCTGGGGGTAGTGTTTTAGGGTTTAGGTAGTGCAGTGGAATTTTTGTAGTGTAGGGGGTAGTGCTGTGGGCAGCCGCGGCCCGTGGAGGGAGTTCCGTGGGGCGGTAAGGCGGGGCGGGGGAGGGGCAAGGTGGGGGGTTCTAAAAACCGGAATATGGATAATTGCAGGTAAGTAAACAATTAAATAAATAAAACGAATTTCGTAGCGCGCGCTGCATCGCAAAATGCGATGCAGCGCGCGCTACGAAATTCGTTTTATTTATTTAATTGTTTACTTACCTGCAATTATCCATATTCCGGTTTTTAGAACCGCCCACCCTACCCCTCCCCCGCCCCACCTTACAGCCCCACGGAACTCCCTCCATGGGCCGCACCTGGCTGTGGGTAGTGATTCAAGGTTTAGGTTAGTGCAGTGGTGTTTTTGTACTGTAGGGGGGTGTGTTGGGGGAAGTGTTTTAGGGTTTAGGGTAGTGCAGTGGTGTTTAGGTAGTGTAGGAGGTCGTGCTGGGGGTAGTGTTTTAGGATTTATGGTAGTGCTGTGATGTTTTTGTTCTGTACGAGGTCGTGGTGGGGTAGTGTTTTAGGGTTTAGGGTAGTGCAGTGGTGTTTGGTTAGTGTTTGGGGTCGTGCTGGGGGTAGTGTTTTAGGCTTTAGGGTAGTGCAGTGGTGTTTGTGTAGTGTAGGGGTGTTGCTGGGGGAAGATTTAGGGTTTAGGTTAGTGCAGTGGTGATTGTGTAGTGTAGTGGGTCGTGCTGGGAGTAGTGTGTTTAGGGTAGTGCAGTGGTGTTTGTGTAGTGTAGAGGGTCATGCTGGGGGTAGTGGTTTAGGGTTTATTTTAGTGCAGTGGTGTTTGGGTAGTGTAGGGGGTCGTGCTGGGGGTAGATTTAGGGTTTAGGGTAGTGTAGTGATATTTGTGTAGTGTATGGTTTCGTGCTGGGTGTAGTGTTTTACGGTTTAGGGTAGTGCAGTGGTGTTTTTGTAGTGTAGGGGGTCATGCTGGGTGTAGTGTTTCAGGGTTTAGGGTAGTGCAGTGGTGTTTGTGTAGTGTAGGTGGTAGTGTTTTAGGGTTTAGGGTAGTGCAGTGGTGTTTATGTAGTGTAGGGGGTCATACTGGGTGTAATGTTTTAGGGTTAAGGGTGGTGCAAAGGTGTTTGTGTGGTGTAGGGGGTCATGTTTTAGGGTGTAGGTTAGTGCAGTGGTGTTTGGGTAGTGTAGGGGGTCGTGCTGGGAGTAGTGTTTTAGGGTTTAAGGCAGTGCAGTGGTGTTTGTGTAGTGTACGGGTCGTGCTGTGGGTAGTGTTTTAGGGTTGTGGTAGTGTAGTGGTGTTTGTGTAGTGTATGTGGTTGTGTTTGAGGGTTTAGGGTAGTGCAGTGGTGTTTGAGTAGTGTAGGGTGTCACACTGGGGAGGTGTGTTTTAGGGTTTAGGGTAGTGTAGTGGTGTTTGGGTAGTCTAGGGTGTTGTGCTGGGGTAGATTTAGGGTTTAGGGTAGTGCAGTGATGATTGGGTAGTGTAGGGGGTCGTGCTGGGGGTAGTGTTTTAGTGTTTTGGGTAGTGTAGTGGTGTTTGTGTAGTGTAGGGGTAGTAATGGGGGTAGTGTTTAAGGGTTTATGGTAGTGCAGTGGTGTTTGGGTAGTGTAGGGGGTAGTGCTGGGGGTAGTGTTTTAGGGTTTAGGGTAGCGCAGTGGTGTTTGGGTAGTTAAGGGGGTCGTGCCGGGGGTAGTCTTTTAGGGTTTATGGTAGCGCAGTGGTGTTTGGGTAGTCTAGGGGGTAGTGCTAGGGGTAGTGTTTATGGTTTAGGGTTGCACAGTGGTATTTGGGTAGTGTAGGGGGTCGTGCTGGGGTAGTGTTTTAGGGTTTAGGGTAGCACAGTGGTGTTTGGGAAGTGTTGGGGTAGTGCTGGGGATAGTGTTTTATGGTTTAGGGTAGTCCACTGGTCTTTGAGTAGTGTAGGGGCTAGTGCTGGGGTAGTGTTTAAGTGTTTAGGGTAGTGCAGTGGTGTTTGGGTATTGAAGGGGGTCATGCTGGGGGTAGTGTTTTAGGGTTTAGGGTAGTGCAGCGGTGTTTGGATAGTGTAGGGGGTCATGCTGGGGTTAGTGTTTCAGGGTTTAGGATAGTGCAGTGGTGTTTGGGTAGTGTAGGGGTAGAGCTAGTGGCTGTGTTTAGGGTTTAGGGTAGTGCAGCGGTGTTTGGGTAATGTAGGTGGTCGTGCTGGGGTAGTGTTTTAGGGTTTAGGGTAGTGCAGTCATGTTTGGGTAGTGTAGGGGTAGTGCTAGGGGCAGTATTTAGGGTTCAGGGTAGTGCAGTGATGTTTGTATAGTGTAGGCGGTAGTGCTAGGGGTAGTGTTTTAGGGTTTAGGGTAGTGCAGTGGTGTTTGAGTAGTGTAGGGGGTCATGCTGGGGGTAGTGTTTTAGGTAACACTGGGCGTAGTTCGCGTAGTCGCGCTTCGCGAAGCTTCGCGAAGCTTCGCGAAGATGTACTTGCACTACGCGAGCTACGTGAAGCTTCGCGAGCTTGCGTAGTTGCTTGGTGCGCCCGTTCGCGATGGCTTTTTCTTGTTCGGGAGCGCGGTGAGCATGTTCGGGGAGCTGTTTGCATGCTCAGGGATAATATCTCGCGATCTTACCCGTGCAGTCTCCAATGGGCGCGGCCATCTTGTTTTTCAATTGTCCCGCCCGCTCGCGATGCCTTATTTCCTGTTCCGGGTCGCGGATAGCGTGTTCGCGATGTGCATTGACGTGTTCGGGAGCGCATTTTACTTGTTCGCGATGAATAGTGCATGTTCGCGAGAAATATCGCGCAAACTTACCCACTCGTCGCGAATGGGTGCGGCCATCTTGTTTTTCACTCTATGCTATGGTTCTGGGCCTACTTTTCTATCCTCCCTTTATCTTTGCAATCCTTTGTCTTTAAAGCATTTTTTCTGACTTTTTTTTAGTTATCATCTATCTCTCTCTTTGCCTAAGTTTATATTTTGCATTTTATTTCTACTTTTACTGTGTTTTTTTTACTTTTATAAAGCTCTTTCTTTTTTCTTCCCCCTAACTTGTTTTTTGCTCATCTAACTTTTCTTTTCCGCCTCCCACCCACCCCAGAACCATGGCCAAGGGCACAGCTAGTACCAAGGGCAAAGGACCTGCAGGAGCAGCAGGCAATGTCCGCCTGCCTTGCGGCAGAATGTGTCCTGCAGGGGTGCAGGCCCGGCAACTGTTTGGGGAGGAGGAGGTGGCCGCCCTTGTTTTTTTCATCCAGCGCCACCTCCCCTTGACCTTGGCAGCAGGCGGCAGGCCCGGCTCCGGGTACGCTACCCAGGAGCGGCACCGTCGGTGGGCGAAGGTGCGCCGGGCAGTGTTCCGGTGCTCTGGGGTCCAGCGCACCCACAATCAGCTAGCCCACCGGTGGTCCGACTTCCTGGACCGGGAGCAGGACCTGTTGGACCTGCTGGGTGTCGACTCGAGGTCGTCGGGCTTGGTGAGTAACTTATTGTGTATAAATTAAATTTGATGAACAACAAGATTACTGCTGCGTGCCAAGTGTTGCTGGTAAATTAATACGTTCCAAAAAGCAAAATCTTCTTTGATTTAAGGACCCAGGTGCTCGGTGGTACTCTTACTTGTTTGCAACTTAGTTTGCGCTAGCTTGTGCTGATTATGTAAGAGTTTATTTTACAGAACTGAAGTTAGGTAATGCGATTTGCTAGAGAGACTCTAGTCCTTCCATTGTCCTACTGTGAAATAGTGGTGGATGGATATTGGATACTAGGTTTAGTTTGTTAGTATTAGTTAATAATTGTTTTATGTGGTCTGCGTGACGCCTGCTTACCCCAGTTCTCTGTAGAACCTTTTGTGCTTTGTTTAGTGAGTGGTAGGCTTAGCATGGTCAGTCAGTAGCAGAACTAGATCAGAATCTTGCAACCAACCCACAATTTGTTGTATGTATGTATGCACAAATGTATGCATGTGTCCTCCATCTCATCTATGCATTTGATGGCTGCAAAAAATGGAAATGAACTATTGGCCCATCTGGAATAGGTAGTGTAGGTCAGGTGGTACTTACTAGGCTTCGTATTGTAATCAGAATGATTATGGAACACTGGAGTGTTCATAAATAAGTAGACGATCCGTGAATGCAGGAAGAAGCCAGTAGAAGTCGATCCATCTGATTAGATAGGTCAATTTTATTGCAATTGTTGTTTCTGAAAATGTTGTTTGACTTATTTTTCCAAATGATTTATTATTTTTTGTTTCACAGCACTCCTTAATGTTTGTCTCTTTCTTTATTGTATTTTACATGATCATCAGCACCACCCAGGGGCAAGAAGACGGGGTCGGAGTCGACGGGGGAACCACAGGAACACTCCTCTACCGAGGCTCCTGCTGCTGGCCCCAGTAAGTCCTCTAGTGGTTATATTGAGATGTATATTTCCCTAACTTTTACTGCATCTTTTTTTTCCGAACTATAAGTTATAGTTCCACTTTCTAATTCTATTTTTTACAAAAGCTTACTTCTTTGACCTTGACTATCTGTTTCCAAATTCTGTTTATCCCTGCCTCTAACTAAGTTGCTTCTAACTGCCTCTACTATGACTCTCTGTACTACTACTACTACTATTACTATTATTACTCTGTCTGTAGCGAAGCTTGCACAGTTGCCCACTCTTTATTGAAGGTTTTCTTTGGAATAATAAAACTCTGATTGACCAATAGCTCTAGCCACTGTGCCCTGTCCTTTGGGTTGTCCTCTTCTAGTCTTCTCAATGTTGAGGCTTTGACAATTACCACAAACAAAATGGCCAACCAGATATTTGACTAGTATTTTTGATCGGATAGTACATGATACTACTATTGTCTAGTGATTCTGCAGAGCCACATACAGAACTATGCACAACAAAATAGGATGTTGGTGATGGGAGGTTGGACCTTACAGATCACACCTCAGTCCGAAGAACCCACGATCCCCTGACCGACTAGCTATAGTGTCTCACATTAGGGTCCCACTCCCGACCCCCCCCACGAAGAAGATACACAATGTTGATGATGACTGAGACAGACAACCCAGAACATAATAACACCATTTTGCTCACTCACTTGTGTAAGTCCACCCCACGACACCAAATACCACAGAGTCTATGTGTAAGTTCAAAAGGTTTATTTGAAACAAGTAACAAACTCTGTACATCGTTAATATGAAATTTAATTTACTACAGCCATAGTCAATAAGCCAGCAAAAAGCCTAAGATTAAAACAGTAAACATTCACAAGTACTTGACAACAAGAACAAGAGCCAAGATCTTTTGAATTCTGGAAGACCCCTCACCGTAGAACGTAGAAATACTGGTTACATCATCTTGCATCATAATATGCTCTGTAAATCTCTGGTTTGTAGAAGGGAATCTTCCGCCTATTATATGAGAAAAATGCTGCGCGTTAGCCGTTAGATAGTATACTGGTGAATGCAAGCATTTTGCAGTCATGGCAAAAAGTGTAACATGTATGTGATGGCTAAGCAATATGGACTAAACAAACTCAATAAGTGGGTTGTTTTTCGACCTCTAGTCTTCACTTGTACGCAACAGTCAAGTGGCCTCAAAGGCGTCTACTGCACATGTCAATAAGCTGGCAGGTATAATTAAATATATGTGCCAAAAGAGTAGTAGTCGACATGATGAATCTAAAAGGGTTACACATGGCTCAGACTAACTTTCAAAAGAGTAGAGTAGGACTAGATGACCCTAGGAACCATATCACTACTAGTGTCTGTCTACTGACTGTACTTACTGTCTAGTGCTGATGTATGTTGGATTAACTTTTTTTTCAATGTTCCAAGTGAACACTATTAAAATAGGGGGAGGTTTCCAGGCATCTAAAAATTTGTGATGTTTTTTTCTAGGCACACTACCATCCACCAGTGCCGGCGGGGCCAGCGGCGATGCGGCCATTCCGGAGGGAGCAGGAGAACTGGCGTCACTTGCAGGAGAGACAGGGGGGAGCCAGCAGCAGTGGCCGGCGGCGGTAAGTTATATTCATTACTTCTTGACATTACTACTAGATGGAAGTGTGTTCACTATTTCACTGTACTGTGTGACTTATTAAGTTGTAGTGAACATTATACAACGGTTGAAGAAGACACGCTTTACTTAGCATTAGCAGCGTGAGTTGAGTAACCAATGGCCTCTTCTATTTGACTCCAAAATCAGCTGTGAAGGTTTTATGGAGAAGACAAACTCAGATCAGATGACCTTGATGGATGTGTTGAACAAAGAGCGAAAGAACTAAGGGTGGAAGGACGGGCGAGATAAATAATATGACTGACTGGCAGAGAAGGATATGTTGTTAGAAGCATGCATAGGTGGCTGATAGTAATCAGATCAGATGCATGCGTTGTTGAAGGATGGGTGGCAGGTGAAAGAGAATGCCTGCCTGGGTAGGTGACACTGTATGGGTGGATAGTGCTAGATAGCAAGAATCAGTGGTGTTTGGTTCAAATTCAAACTCAAAGCCAAGGCAAGCAAGGAAGGAGCGGAAGCATGGGTGGTTGTTGGTGAAATCAACTAAGTATGAGATATATAAAAAAGAAGGATAAACGTTTACTTTAATGGATGTATGCCTGGATGTACTATCATCAATAGACAGTATAGGTGGAAAGTGTCACTGGAGATTCTTACTTTGAAGAAAATGTAAAAGAAACTGCGCCACAGTAGCAAAGCGTAGGGGAATATAGGTAGTATTATCAGAATACAGTAGACTTGCAGTAGTTTGCAAGCACGTCATATATATATATATATATATATATATACATATTATCAAGCGGAAGCCCCTTCCTCCCACTCTGGGGACCACTCCCTACCTATTATTATTAATGTATTTTCGATTGGGTCAGCCAGCCTGCAAAGGGTGGCCTATCTGTTGTTTATGGTTATTGGTTACACAATCAATGAAAGCAAAGTACCCTCTGCAGTAGCGGTTGGTGGTGGGAGTGCTGGTGGGCGGGGACATGGGGAGGGGCAGGGTGGGTGGCACTGGCGAGTAAACTGTGTATTACGGCCAAATACAGGTAATAATCAACATAAAAATCAATAAAATTATTTTCATTGTGCGCACTGCACCGCCGAATGCGATGCAGTGCGTGCAACAATTTTTTTTTTATGTATTGTTTAATTACCTGTGATTGTCCTTAATCCATAGTTTACTATCCCCACCCTGCACCTTCCCGGCCCGGCAGCACTCCCACCACTGACCGCTACTGACCTGATGTCGTATTACCATCTATAATATGAATATAAGCAATGATCATTGGATCAGATAAATAATCAGTCTTTTTGTAGTACCCAGGGCAGGGTGTAAGTGAAATTGTGCATTTGCCCTCATGTAACAGACAGAGTATGGCCAGTGCCACCGGCCGTAAGGCGTCATACAAAAATATGAACTTCCCCACCTGCAGACAGTAGTAGTAAATAGAACTAACGTGAGTCTGCATCATGTGGCTCATATCTGTTTCTCTTGGGTGCAAGCTTAGCTGACTGAGCTGGCATGCCAGCTAGAACAGGGTTATGTAATTGCGCTAAACTACAGATAAGAACAACACGACTGGTGTACCAGAGTACATAGTACGATTATAATGTCGGAAACTCCCACAAATATTAGAGTCCAAGGAAGTAGGAGTAGAGATACTTACCACCAAATTACAAATGTTATGAACTGTGCTTGCTAGTGATACTGTGACACTATGTGTTGAATGATTTTAGTGTTTCTGTTTTGCTAAGAGTATTGGCTACAACATGTTCTTTTTCTTTCTTGATATAGATACTCCTTCCACATCCACACCCAAACGAAGGAGTTGGCCGCCAGGGCCTGGCGCCGTAAACTGGAGGCCATTTGCGAAGAATATCGCCGGCTGGTGGCTCAGGCGGAGGAGGAGGTGGCTGCAGCTGCAGCCTCCTCCAATGCCCCAGGCCCCAGTCAGGCCCTGCCTCGAGTTTCACGGCGCCGTGGTCCAGCAGCCGCCCGCCACCGCGCATCCATCTCGACCACTGCTGCCCCCCACCCTGCATGTAACTGCAGGGCATTTCGCCACCAGCTGCTCCGCCGGATGGCCTGCTTAGAGGAGAACCTAGAGGAGCGGGTTAATATCCTGGTGAACAAACACCTGAAGGCCCGCTGACTATAGAGGACCTTGTCTCATTTGCCCCTTTTTTAATTCCTTTTGTTGGTGGGTGGGTTTTTGGGCGTTGGGGATTCGTTCGAACATTGGGACTCTTGGACTTTTGTTTCGTTTCGTTGTGGACATTGGTTGGGGTTAGGGAGGGGGGTGGGTTAGGTCAGAGTGGGATAGTTTATTTTTGTTAGGGGATGTTAAATTTTATACTATTTACTTATACGATGTTAATGTGTTGTGGTGGGTTACAGTTTTCCGAATTCAATCTAAGTTACATGGTTTGTTACTTTGTTGCCATGCTGCTGCATGCCCACAGCCAGTGTTTGATTTAAAAGATCTGACGATTTTGTAACACACAAACCGATAGATGCAGTACCCCTCACTGAGTTATTTTTAATTGTCATAATAGTACTGTCAGTCTCTCCTCCTAGTCCATACCTCCCACCAAACTTATCTTACCTGTGATTGATGATGAAGTTCGGCACACTGATGGCTGCATGGTTGGTTTCCCAAATGAACGGAGAAGATGCCATTATTGTGGTGGTAGTAGTAGACACTGGCAATAGCATTTGAAAAAACAAAGAGAAAGTCACTTGACTGAGAGACTGTGGGAGGAGAAGTAGAACACAAAGTAACCTACAGCATGGGTGGGCAAGCAGAAGAAGATCCTTGCCCTGCCTTAGTTGAAATTCAATTAGTGTTGCTTTCACCACATCTGCCCCAGCAAGCGTGTGATCAATTGTTGGTGTACATTTTATGTAGTCACATCACACCTCAATATAAATCACACAGCCTGGGGGAAGAGGGTTAGGGATTGATGAATGGATGGGAAGTGGGGTTTTGGGAAAGGTTTGAGAAAGAAAAACAGACAGTATTCATGGACACAACAAAAGTAAAACACAATCTTGTAAGACGACCATGATCCATTGTCAAAGAAATCAAAGTATAAGGTGAGAAAAAGCAAATGCATGCATGCTGAGGAAGAGAACTTGATGGTTAATGATAATGAGTTGTACTTACTACTATTACCCAATGAGACAGTACAGGGAAGAAATTATTAATATGAAATTTGCCTTGCCTGTCTGCCGCCCTCAGAGCTCAGACCGAACCAAATTACATGCTGTACCGGGCTTACTTTTATTTTTCAAGCTAGCAAAGGAAATGAAAAAATAGTTGTAGGGATCAATTACCAAACAAACCACAACACAGTCATAATGATTGAACAGAAAAAAGGAATCAAATAAATTTAAAGACGAATGATGAATGATACTAAAGTTACTGTATTATCCTAGTCCAAATGTGGAGTTGCATCATTCTCGTCATTCCTTTTGGTCCTCCCTTCCATGGACACTCCGCACATCAATCTTGGGTACCACTGCCTGCCTGATGCGGATTGGTAAGGTAAGTGTGAGTCGTTTCTCCCACTATAGCAGAGGTTAAAGGCCGGCCTGTAAGTGTAGATGGAAAAACAAATGGGGTATTGAAAAATTACTGCATTTAAAACAATAAACTCAATTACAGTAGAGTGCAAGAAGAGAAGACAAGACTCTGGAGAGAACACTTTCAGACTGAGGCAGCTTGGATAGGATACATAGTGTCTACTCTACAGCATTAAGCTACAACAACAACAAGACAGGACTCAGGAGCCAGCACAGCCACAGAACAGGAGAACCGCGGCACAGGCCAGGCACCCTACCCCTTACTTACATTTTGACCGAGCCAGACAAATGTCATATGCACTGCAGCAACCTAGCATTTTCCAAATGAAGTGACTAAATCAATGTGCCACTGTCCCTCATACCACTACACTTTACTCCAGTCCACACCACTACACGGACATCTAGCCTAGGTCTGCTGAGGTTCTTGTTCAAAGTCAAACTGTTTACCTTTTAAGTCAGCCCATGAAACGCAATTATTCCATCAATTATCTCCGATCGAACTGACTGTGTGCAAAGATAGTATGCTCAGCAGCATCATGATGATGACCGTGTGGTACGTATTCTCCAACACCAACTCTGTCTGTAGTGACCGATTACGTTTATAATATATTCCATATTACAAAATTGCAACGGATATTGGCCGGCACCTGCAGTGGTAGGAGTACAATGTGGTTATTAAACAACAAGGAAACATTAACTGTCACCTCACCTGAGTCACTTTTACTTTGTCGATAAACTAGTATAGTTCTACTTCATGCACATTCATTCGTAGTCAGCCAGCATCCAATGCAATGCATGCCATCATTCACAATAATCACTCATTATCTGTCTTGCTGTTCTCTTTGGCTGTCAAATCTGATGCCTGCCTAGCCTTCTGACAGTCAGTGATGAGTTTCTTTCGGCTTGGAAACAAAACGGAATATAGCTGGAGTCACGTTTCACTTCTTATGGAGGGACTGTTAGAGGCAACATGTATTGTACTGTTCTCCATCTCCATCCAATGTCTGGCTGGCTTGAAATGTATTTAGGGAGAGTAAGGAAGATGGAGCAGGACCCTGAGGAGTGGAGTGGACAGTTATGCACAGAAGTGCAACTCCAATAGGGAAATAAAAAGAGGAGACTGTTGATGGATTTGTTGTGATTAGATTTTGAACCAGAAAAACAGATACACAGTCACACACAAATAAAGGAAGGGAGAACAATTTGAAAGCCTAGTTGTCAGGGAAGAGGAGCTCGTCCTCAAACTCTGGTGGTTCGGACAGAAGTACGTCTAACAACCCACTACTTATGTCATGTATAAAGTGTTGATTCATTTTGATCATGGTTAACCTCTCAACGCTTTTGGGCGAGAGACTGGTCCTTTTGACAGTAACAATGGCACCAGCAGCACTGAAAACACGCTCTGAAGAGACACTTGCAACAGGGCAAGCCACATACTTTATCGCCAGCCTGCTGAGCACTGGCCATTGGCTTCTTTTCCCATACCAATACACCAATGGGCTTTGCTCCATGAAGACCTCTGTTGTGTCATCTAGATAGGCCTGAACCATCCGCTCAATGTTCAGGGGTGCTCCGATTTGCTTGGCCTCTTTTGCCTTTGAATCAGTCATGGACGTACAAAACCCTTTCCATAGAAAGCAATCACCTGCCGTTTTTTTAAATGTGCCTGATGAGCCTGTTGGTGCTGTTGATGTTATTGCTGACAGAGTTGTTGACTGCTGGGAGGCAAACGCACTGCTCTCGGCCTCTGAAGTAGAACTTGACTCTGGGTGCCCTGCAGTACTTTTTCTGCCCTGGGGGGCGGGCCTCTAATTAAGATCCGTTCGTTTTCGAAGTCAGTGGCTTCCTCAGCTATCAAAGTTTTGTACTGGGCAACATCCACTTCTGAAAAAGGAATTACTTCGTTACTGCGCAGCAATAATTTGTAACGTGGATCCACAATTGAGGCAGTAATGTAATGTGGATGTGACACAATGTTATTTTGAATCCTTGTATTGTCAGATAAGCGAGCGACTAAGGTGTCTGCCAAATAATATGCGTCTACTTTGTCATCCACACCTGCGTACATTTCTGACACCTCCTTCAGCTCTTGCTCTAGCATGTACAACAATGGTATAGCTTGGCGCATAGTACAGTCCTCCCTGCTCACTTCACGTGTGAAGACCTCAAAAGGAAGTAGCATCTCTGTCAGGCATTTGACGAGGTCCCATTGGGCCATCTCAACTGTCATGCCTTTCACAGTAGGATCCCCTGACCTTTTCATGACATAAGCATTAAGTGGTATGTATTGCTCAAACAGACGCTCAAGCATGTAATACGTTGAGTTCCAATGTGTTGGCACCTCCTGGATGAGTGCTTTGACTGGCATTTTATGCTCACGTTGAATGACCCTCAGCTGCTTCCGGGCTTTAAAAGAATGGTTGAAATGTGTGCATATTCTTCTGCAGGTGGTCAGTAAGCTGCTGACTTTGTTTTTATTTTTCAGAAAGTCTTGAACAACAATGTTAATGCAGTGTGCCAAACATGGGACCCTGAAATAGCCACCATCTTTCATGGCCCTAACTACATTACTGCCATTGTCCGTGGCAACAAAACCAATGGTAAGCCCTCTTGGTCGCAGCCACTCAAACACCTTGCTGTTAAACTCATCCAAAATGTTTGCAGCAGTATGAGATTTCTCCATAGCAAACATGGCTACAGTTGCATGTTTGCGAGTGTCTTTACAAATCTCAGCGGTGTCAACAACACCGTCAGATATCTTATCTTTAACACCCGAAAAAGAGACCCAGTGTGCAGTGATGCACATGTAATCAGTGGCTTGGCAACTGGTCCACATGTCTGTTGTCAGGTGTATACTCTGAACAGCACTCTGTTTTAAGGCTTTTCCAAGCAATTCCAGCAAGTCGTGATGTAGTGCTGGAACAGCAACTCTTGCGAAATAGTAGCGGCTGGGAACTTTCCATTTTGGGCAGATGGTGGTCACAAATTCAATAAAACCCACCCCTTCAACAAAAGAAAAAGGGAGAAGGTCCAGTGCTAACATTTTAGCCAGCTTCGCATTGTACAAACGTGCTATTGGGTGGTTGCGTTCGTACTGCCTCTCCGGCCTAGTAAACATGCTAAGAATGGTAGGCTGCATGGTATTCCTTCCTGTGGTCAACGTCGCACCTTTGGGCCAGCAGTACTCCTTGGTGTCTCAGGCTGACTCTTACTCTTGTGCCAATGAGATGTGGCTGTGGATGTGGGCGTTACCACTGCAGTGCTGGGGACAGGGCTACTTTGTGTACCACTACCACAGAGAATGTCTCCCTCTTCTTCCTGTTCCACCGTGAGCGTACTTTCTACTCATTTATGCCCTACAGCAATGGTTCCAGTTTTCATGCGACTAAGGTGCTCCTCCCACTGGATTGCGTGGTGTTTTTTCAGATGGGTCATTTGGCCTCCGGTACCATAGTTTGTACCAAGCTTACCACGACTAACAGAGGTATGACAAACGGAGCATGTAGCAATGTTCTCCTCCTTTCCGCTAACCGTAAAAAAGTCCCACACTGGGGAGCTTAACTTTTGTCTCCTGCTGGAGGTGCCACTCCCACTTCCAATGCCGGATGAACTGGAGGGTGTGTGTTGAATTTGACTCTGTGCAGTACCACTACCTACTTCTGCTGAGGTGGTGCTTGTGCTGGATGTAGGACGCTGCCGGCCCTTTGCTAATGTAAATATGGAAGCTTGAGGTCGTGTTGGTGTTACCTGTGTTGGAGGTATGCATGCTACATCCCTCGCAGCCATTTTGGATAGTGTAAAAATGTTGGTCTCCATCTCCTCAGGCTGTTCGTGATGTTCGTGATGACTGGCTCATCATCATCATCCTGCTCTTCTACATCAACCTCCATAAGTGTAAGGCTTTCTGGAACCTTCCTTTTCCCATGCCTGCTCTTGAGACGTGTAACCCTCTCAGACTCAGTTTGTGGCTTCCAAGTGGCATCTAGATCATCAGAAGGGGGGCTTGGTGAAGAACTTAATGTACTAACCCTCCTTTTCCTTGCTGGGGATTTGGAAGCCAATGGAACTTCTAAAGGAGTGGCTTCCTCTTCTTCCTCTGCATGAGGCTCAATTTCCTGAACTGCCCCTACTTCGGGAGGAACTACAGCTACTATTGCAGGCGGTGGTTGCGGCTGTTGACCACTTATCTGCTGTGTTCCCTCCTGCGTTGATTGTGTACTACTTTGAGATAGCGATAAGTTTAGTTCAGGCTCAGCATCACTGCTTTCCACCATAAGGATGGCTACCTCTTCCACACTCATCTGCTTGGGCCTGGGTTGGTGGGTTGGGCCCACTGATGTGGAGGTGCTGCCCCCAGCTTGGCCCCCCGACACCGCTGCTGCAGGCGTCATTTTTGGTGTCCCAAAAAAGGTTTTGGGAGGCACACCAGACTTAAATAACACTTCCTTCTTCTTCTGTTCCTTCTTCTCCATGGCAACTTTCTTGGTACCGGAGGACCTGCTACCTGCTTTCTTTGGGGGCATCTTCTTCCGATGTCAAAACAGTACTCAGTTGCACAAGTTGCAGAGATGCCTGGTCAGGTCACTCACATGCCACGTCGTGTACAGCAGCAGGACGTCGGTCTGGCAGCACAACGGTCGATGATGATGACACACCTCCTCTGTCTTTTGTGCACCTAAAAGCAAAAAAGCCAGAAGAACATCAGTCAAAAGATCAATAATATAATATATAACTTCTTAGTGTCTGGTGGGTGGTCACAATTATTAAATTTTATAAAGTCAGTGAACAACAACAGTATAGCCATTTTTAAGAGACTTGTAAGGCCAGGGATCTTGGTGTACTTGTACTGTGTACACTCAGGAAGAAGAATAGCAAAGAACAAAAACATAAATGTAGTCTCGCCTGTTTGCCCTAAATAAAAATTTGTGCATCTTATGGGATGGATGCAGCATCAGGGAGCAACAACAACGAACATATACACATAAAAACTAAGGGCATTTATTTACAACACCCAAAAAGTTAAATGTACCCCCGAAAAAAAGTAAAGCCCACATTTTACAATTCAATCCAAAGCAATACATGATGTTGAAATTTAACGCACAACACAAAAACAGTTGTTTAAATTCCATGCACCCGTGATGATTGATGAGTAGTACCCCTGGGCCTACTGTACGACTAGGCCACAAGCTTGGAGGCCTATGGAAAAAGCACAGTGGCTGGTACCACAAAATGGCCGCCACCATATGGCCAGGCCACTCCCAAAAACAAGAAAAGGTCAGGAATACAAGACAGACAATGCAGGCCTATTACAAAAGCACAAACCACAAAATGGCCGCCACACATGCTCAGGCCACCCACCACAATAATAACAAAAAAGTGATTACAAAGGACAGGAACAGGAAGTTGTAGTCTCTGTGTGACTTACTTCCTCTCCTAAAAATATATTTTTTTAAATAAAAGCATCTCCATGCTCCAAAACTACAGCAGAATGACAACCTGAGGAGTTTTTCTTGCAAAATGCACAAAATCAGCGTTTTCGAGAAGGATTTATGTTGCTCGCGAGATATTGTTTGCCAGATTGCAAATGTTGCGTGTTCGGGATCGCAAACTGTACAAAAAGGCTTTATCGCGTGCGCGAACACGTATATTGAGAGCGCGAAAATTACGAAAACTGTAAGTCTGCGTTGTCGCGCTGTGAAGAGTTACCGAAAGTACGCAAGCTGAATCCCTAGGGTTACCTACTGGCTGAAAAGCCCTATTCATTTAACACACACCCAAAAACTGCTATTCCACCCCAAAAAACACCTTTTGCAATGAAATCCAAAGCCATCCATGGTGTAAAAAAGTAATTCAACAGACAACACAAACTGTAAATTTAAATAATGCACCAGAGATTTGAGGATGACTACCTCTAGGCGTACTGGCAGACTAGGTTACAAGCTTGGAACAGAATGGCAAAAGCAAGCACACTGCTTGGATGGCTCCACAAAATGGCCGCTACACACCCACAACAACAAGAAATGGAAGACAGTCAATGTAAGCCTATGGCAAAAGCACAATCCCGGCCTTCACAAAAGGGCCGCCACACACATGCTCAGGCGACTCACCACAATATTAATCACAAAAAAGTGATTACAAAGGACAGGAACAGGAAGTTGTAGTCTCTGTGGGACTTACTTCCTCTCCTAAAAATATTTTTTTTAAAAGTAAAAGCTTCCCCGTGCTCCAAAACTACAGCAGAATGACAACCTGAGGAGGTTTTTTTGCAAAATGCACAAAATCAGCGTTTTCGAGAAGGATTTATGTTGCTCGCGAGATATTGTTTGCTAGATTGCAAATGCTGCGTGTTCGGGATCGCGAACTGTACAAACAGGCTTTATCGCGTGCGCGAACACGCATATTGAGAATGCGAAAATGACGAAAACTGTAAGTCCGCGTTGTCGTGCTGTGCAGAGTTACCGAAAGTACGTGAGCTGAATCCCTAGGGTTACCTACTGGCTGAAAAGCCCTATTTATTTAACACACACCCAAGAACTGTTATTCCACCCCAAAAAAACACCTTTTGCAATGAAATCCAAAGCCATCCATGGTGTAAAAAAAAAATCAACAGACAACACAAACTGTAAATTTAAATAATGCACCAAAGATTTGAGGATGACTACCTCTGGGCGTACTGGCAGACTAGGCCACAAGCTTGGAACAGAATGGCAAAAGCAAGCACACTGCTTGGATGGCTCCACAAAATGGCCGCTACAAACCCACAACAACAAGAAATGGAAGACAGTCAATGTAAGCCTATGGCAAAAGCACCATGCCTGCCTTCACAAAGTGGCCGCCACACACATGCTCAGGACACCCACCACAATATTAATCACAAAAAAGTGATTACAAAGGACAGGAAAAGGAAGTTGTAGTCTCTGTGGGACTTACTTCCTCTCCTAAAAATATTTTTTTTTAAATAAAAGCTTCTCCGTGCTCCAAAACTACAGCAGAATGACAACCTGAGGAGTTTTTTTTGCAAAATGCACAAAATCAGCGTTTTCGAGAAGGATTTATGTTGCTCGCGAGATATTGTTTGCCAGATTGCAAATGCTGCGTGTTCGGGATCGCGAACTGTACAAAAAGGCTTTATCGCGTGTGCGAACACGCATATTGAGAGCGTGAAAATGACGAAAACTGTAAGTCCACGTTGTCGTGCTGTGCAGGGTTACCGAAGGTACGTGAGCTGAATCCCTAGGGTTACCTACTGGCTGAAAAGCCCTATTTATTTAACACACACCCAAAAACTGCTATTCCACCCCAAAAAACACCTTTTGCAATGAAATCCAAAGCCATCCATGGGGTAAAAAAAAAATCAACAGACAACACAAACTGTAAATTTAAATAATGCACCAAAGATTTGAGGATGCCTACCTCTAGGCCTACTGGCAGACTAGGCCACAAGCTTGGAATAGAATGGCAAAAGCAAGCACACTGCTTGGATGGCTCCACAAAATGGCCGCCACACACCCACAACAACAAGAAATGGAAGACAGTCAATGTACGCCTATGGCAAAAGCACAATGCCTGCCTTCCTAAAATGGCCGCCACACACATGCTCAGGCCACTCACCACAATAATAACCAAAAAGTGATTACAAAGGACAGGAACAGGAAGTTGTAGTGTCTGTGGAACTTACTTCCTCTCATAAAATTTTTTTTTTTTTAAATAAAAGTTTCTCCGTGCTCCAAAACTACAGCTGAATGAAAACCTGAGGAGTTTTTTTAGCCAAATGCACAAAATCAGCATTTTCGAGAAGGATTTATGTTGCTCGCGAGATATTGTTTGCCAGATTGCAAATGCTGCGTGTTCGGGATCGCGAACTGTACAAAAAGGCTTTATCGCATGCGCGAACACGTATATTGAGAGCGCGAAAATAACGAAAACTGTAAGTCCGCGTTGTCGCGCTGTGCAGAGTTACCGAAAGTACGCGAGCTGAATCCCTAGGGTTACCTACTGGCTGAAAAGCCCTATTTATTTAACACACACCCAAAAACTGCTATTCCACCCCAAAAAACACCTTTTGCAATGAAAGCCAAAGCCATCCATGGAGTAAAAAAATAATTCAACAGACAACACAAACTGTAAATTTAAATAATGCACCAAAGATTTGAGGATGACTACCTCTGGGCGTACTGGCAGACTAGGCCACAAGCTTGGAACAGAATGGCAAAAGCAAGCACACTGCTTGGATGGCTCCACAAAATGGCCGCTACACACCCACAACAACAAGAAATGGAAGACAGTCAATGTAAGCCTATGGCAAAAGCACCATGCCTGCCTTCACAAAATGGCCGCCACACACATGCTCAGGCCACCCACCACAATATTAATCACAAAAAAGTGATTAGAAAGGACAGGAACAGGAAGTAGTAGTCTCTGTGAGACTTACTTCCTCTCCTAAAAATATATTTTTTTAAATAAAAGCTTCTCCGAGCTCCAAAACTACATCAGAATGACAACCTGAGGAGTTTTTTTTGCAAAATGCACAAAATCAGCGTTTTCGAGAAGGATTTATGTTGCTCGCGAGATATTGTTTGCCAGATTGCAAATGCTGCGTGTTCGGGATCGCGAACTGTACAAAAAGGCTTTATCGCGTGTGCGAACACGTATATTGAGAGCGTGAAAATGACGAAAACTGTAAGACCGCGTTGTCGCGCTGTGCAGAGTTACCGAAAGTACGAGAGCTGAATCCCTAGGGTTACCTACTGGCTAAAAAGCCCTATTTATTTAACACACACCCAAAAACTGCTATTCCACCCCAAAAAACTCCTTTTGCAATAAAATCCAAAGCCATCCATGGTGTAAAAAAAAATCAACAGACAACACAAACTGTAAATTTAAATAACGCACCAAAGATTTGAGGCTGACTACCTCTGGGCCTACTGGCAGACTAGGCCACAAGCTTGGAACAGTCAATGTAAGCCTATGGCAAAAGCACAATGCCTGCCTTCACAAAATGGCCGCCCCACACATGGCCAGGAGGACACAACAACAAGCATAAGCCAAGGGGAACAAAGAAAAGAAATGCAGGCCTTTATGGAAAAAGAAGCACACACTACTAAACTACCACCACAAAATTGCCAAAAGCCACATGGGCACTCACAGTCACAACAAGCCATGGAAAACAATGAGCTGAAGTAGGCCTATAATATGTGACCGGACAAAGGAGGCCTGCTAAACAACACAGCTTTAATACAAAAATGAAAATCAACAGGGCTACGAAAGGATTGGAAAGAAGTTACACATCAAGCACACACATCCAACAAAGGTATTTCACACACACACACACACCAACAGTGAAATACACCACAGCCACATTTAGCATTTCAATCCTATGCCATCCATGCCCTACATGATGTTGAAATTCTACAGACACCACGAAACATGGACCCATGGGTACCCTACTGGCTGAAATTGCAGAGAAAAACAACTAGGCCCCTATTGAAAGTACAGGCCACCCGCAACAAAAATCCCAGAAAAATGTAGGTACAAACAAACCCCAATGAAACAAACACACCAATTCTCCAACTTACTTGTAGTAAATTAAATCTCAAATCAAAAAGTCCTCAAATAAATCCAATCCAATGGTATGATGCAGCAGACAGACACAAAAAGTGATCCTTCCAGCTCCAAATCCAAATGAAAGTGAACAGCACATGCACAAAGCACTGGGAGGAGCCTGCTGGACAGGAACAGGAAGTTGTAGACTCAGGGGCACTTCCTTCCTCTTGAAAAAAAGAGTTAAAAAAAATTAAAGGACTCCTCCTTACACAAAAGACTACAGCAAAATCACAATCTGAGGAGTTTTTCTGAGCAAAATGATCATTTTAGAGAAGGTTTTATGAAGCTCGAGAGATATTCTTCGCCAGATTGTAGTTTTTGCATGTTCGGGATCGTGATCTTACCAAGACAGCCGCCGGAAGTCAGCTCGCGCGCCCGAATGACGTGTTCGCGTTCGCACAATCTCGCGGGCTTGGGCAGCCATATTACAAATCTCGTGGCGCTCGCGAACGGACAGAAAAGCAAGTTAGCGATCGCAGAATCACGGTAAGACGTTACCGCGCGCGCGAGAATGAATATTGAGCGCGCGAGGAAGCAAAACTACTACGCTACGTGCTAGATTGCGTAGCGATCTGCAACTTCGCGCTCTACGCGAATCGCAAAGTTACCTAAACTTCGCAAGCTCCGCGAACGGAGCGTAGTTCAACGCCCAGGCTTAGTTTTAGGGTTTAGGGATATGCAGTGGTGTTTGTGTAGAGTAGGGGGTTGTGCTGGAGTAGTGTTTGAGGGTTTAGGGTAGTGCAGTTGTGTTTGTGTAGTGCAGTGGGAAGTGTTTTAGGGTTTAGGGTAGTGCAGTGGTGTTTGTGTAGTGTAGGGGGTCATGCTGGGGGTAGTGTTTTAGGGTAGTGCAGTGGTGTTTGTGTATTGTAGGGGGTCGTGTTTTAGGGTTTCGGGTAGGGCAGTGGTGTTTGGGTAGTGTAGGGGGTCGTGCTGGGGGTAGTGTTTTGGGGTTTAGGGTAGTGCAGTAGTGTTTGGGTAATGTAGGGGTCATGCTGGGGTAGTGTTGAATGGTTTATGGTAGTGCAGTGGTGTTTGGGTAGTGTAGGGGGTCATGCTGGGGGTGGTGTTCTAGGGTTTAGGATAGTGCAGTGGTGTTTGGGTAGTGTAGGTGGTCGTGCTGGGTGTAGCGTTTAAGGGTTTAGGGTAGTGCAGTGGTGTTTGGGTATTGTAGGGGGTAATGCTGGGGGTAGTGTTTTAGGGTTTAGGGTAGTGCAGTGGTGCTGGGAAGTGTAGGGGAATGTGCTGGGGTAGATTTAGGGTTTAGGGTAGTGCAGTGGTGTTTGTGTAGTGTAGGAGGTCATGCTGGGGGTAGTGTTTTAGGGTTTAGGGCAGTGCAGTGGTGATTGTGTAGTCTAAGGGGTCGTGCTGGGGGTAGTGTTTTAGAGTTTAGGGTAGTGCAATGGTGTTTGGGTAGTGTAGGGGGTCATGCTGGGGGTAGATTTAGGGCAGTGCAGTGGTGTTTGGGTAGTGGAAGGGGTTGTGCTGGGATAGATTTAGGGTTTAGGGTAGTGCAGTGGTGTTTGTCTACTGTAGGGGGCCGTCCTGGGGGTATTGTTTAGGGTTTTTGGTAGTGCAGTTCTGTTTGTGTAGAGTATGGGGTAGTGTTTTAGGGTTTATGATAGTGCAGTGGTGTTTGTGTAGTGTAGAGGGTCGTGCTGGGGTAGTGTTTTAGGGTTAAGGGTAGTGCAGTGGTGTTTGTGTAGAGTAGGGGGTTGTGTTTTAAGGTATAGGGTAGTGCAGTGGTGTTTGTGTAGTATAGGGGGTCATGCTGGGGGTCGTGGTTTAGGGTTTTGGTTAGTGCAGTGGTGTTTGGGTAGTGTAGGAGGCATGCTGGGGGTGGTGTTCCAGGGTTTAGGGTAGTGCAGTGTTATTTGGGTAGTGCAGGGGGTGGTGCTGGGTGTAGTGTTTTAGGGTTTAGGGTAGTGCAGTGGTGTTTGGGTATTGTAGGGGGTCGTGCTGGGGGTCATGTTTTAGGGTTTAGGTTAGTGCAGTGGTGTTTGGGTAGTGTAGGCGGCATGCTGGGGGTGGTGTTCCAGGGTTTAGGGTAGTGCAGTGTTTTTTGGGTAGTGCAGGGTGTGGTGCTGGGTGTAGTGTTTTAGGGTTTAGGGTAGTGCAGTGGTGTTTGTGTAGTGTAGGGGGTCATGCTGGGGGTCGTGTTTTAGGGATTAGGTTAGTGCAGTGGTGTTTGGGTAGTGTAGGGGGCATGCTGGGGGTGGTGTTCCAGGGTTTAGGGTAGTGCAGTGTTTTTTGGTTATTCTAGGGGGTTGTGCTGGGGGTAGTGTTTTAGGGTTTATGGTAGTGCAGTGGTGTTGGGTAGAGTAGGGGAATGTTCTGGGGTAAATTTGGGGTTTAGGGTAGTGCAGTGGTGTTTGTGTAGTGTAGGAGGTCGTGCTGGGGATAGTGTTTTAGGTTTTAAGGCAGTGCAGTGTTGTTTGTGTAGTGTAGGGGATTGTGGTGGGGGTAGTGATTTAGAGTTTAGGGTAGCGCAGTGGTATTTGGGTAGTGTAGGGGGTTGTGCTGGGGGTAGATTTAGGGTTTAGGGTAGTGCAGTGGTGTTTGGGTAGTGTAGGGGTAGTACTGGGGGTAGTTTTTTAGGGTTTATGGTAGTGCTGTTGTGTTTTTGTTCTGTAGGGGATCGTGCTGGGGGTAATGTTTTAGGGTTTAGGGTAGTGCAGTGGTGTTTGTGTAGTGTAGGGGGTTGTGCTGGAGGTAGTATTTTAGGGTTTAGGGTAGTACAGTGGTGCTTGGGTAGTGTATGGGGTCATGCTGGGGGTAGTGTTTTAGGGTTTAGGGTAGTGCAGTGGTGTTTGTGTAGTGTAGGGGTAGTGCTGGGGGAAGATTTAGGGTTTATGGTAGTGCAGTGGTGTTTGGGTAGTGTAGGGGGTCATGCTGGGGGTAGTATTTAAGGATTTAGGGTAGTGCAGTGGTGTTTGTGTAGTGTAGGGGGTTGTGCTGGGGTAGTGTTTTACGGTTTAGGGTAGTGCAGTGGTGTTTGTGTAGTGTATGGGGTAGTGTTATAGGGTTTAGGTTAGTGCAGTGGTGTTTGTGTAGTGTAGGGGGTCGTGCAGGGGGTAGTGTTTTTGGGTAGTGCCGTGGTCTTTGTGTGGTGTAGGGGGTCATGTTTTAAGGTTTCGGGTAGGGCAGTGGTGTTTGGGTAGTGTATGGGGTCGTGCTGGGGGTAGTGTTTTGGTTTTAGGGTAGTGCAGTAGAGTGTGGGTAGTGTAGGGGTCGTGCTGGGGTAGTGTTTTAGGGTTTAGGATAGTGCAGTGGTGTTTGGGTAGTGTAGGGGGTCATGCTGGGGGTGGTGTTCTAAGTTTTACGGTAGTGTAGTGGTGTTTGGGTAGTGTAGGTGGTCGTGCTGGGTGTAGTGTTTTAGGGTTTAGGGTAGTGCATTGGTGTTTGGGTATTGTAGGAGGTTGTGCTGGGGGTAGTGTTTTAGGGTTTAGGGTAGAGCAGTGGTGATGGATAGTGTAGGGGAATGTGCTGGGGGTATATTTAGGGTTTAGGGTAGTGCAGTGGTGTTTGTGTAGTGTAGGAGGTCGTGCTGAGTATAGTGTTTTAGTGTTTAGGGCAGTGCAGTGGTGTTTGTGTAATGTAGAGGGTCGTGCTGGGGGTAGTGTTTTAGGGTTTAGGACAGTGCAGTGGTGTTTGTGTAGTCTAGGGGGTCGCGCTGGGGGTAGTGTTTTAGAGTTTAGGGTAGTGCAGTGGTGTTTGTGTAGTTTAGGGGGTTGTGCTGGGATAGATTTATGTTTTAGGGTAGTGCAGTGGTATTTGGGTAGTGTAGGGGGTTTTGCTGGGATAGATTTAGGGTTTAGGGTAGTGCAGTGGTGTTTTTGTAGTGTTTGGGGGTTCCTGCAGGGGGTAGTGTTTTAGGGTTTAGGGTATTGCAGTGGTGTTTGTCTACTGTAGGAGGCCGTACTGGGGTAGTGTTTTAGGGTTTTGGGTAGTGCAGTTCTGTTTGTGTAGGGTAGGGGTAGTGTTTTAGGGTTTATGATAGTGCAGTGGTGTTTGTGTAGTGTAGGGGGTCATGCTGGGGGCAGATTTAGGGTTTAGGGCAGTGCAGTGGTATTTGTGTAGTGTAGGGGGTCGTGCTGGGGGTAGTGTTTTAGGGTTTTGGGTAGTGCAGTGGTGTTTGTGTAGGGTAGAGGGTAGTATTTTAGGGTTTAGGGTAGTGCAGTGGGGTTTGTTTAGTGTAGGGGGCTGCGCTGGGGGTATGTTTTTTAGGGTTAAGGGTGGTGCAGTGGTGTGTGTGTAGAGTAGGGGTTTGTGTTTTAGGGTTTAGGGTAGTGCAGTGGTGTTTGGGTAGTGTAGGGGGTCATGCTGGGGATCATGTTTTAGGGTTTAGGGTGGTGCAGTGGTGGTTGGGTAGTGTAGGGAGTCGTGCTGGGGGTAGTGTTTTAGGATTTAGGGTAGTGCAGTGGTGTTTGTGTAGTGTCAGGGTAGTGTTTTAGGGTTTAGGGTAGTGCAGTAGTGTTTGTGTAGAGGACTCTCACACAGTCAGAGAATTCAATCGAGCAAGAGGATCCTTTGTTCAATTTGACTCCATCTGATATGGGATTACTTTCTAACATGCATGAACTAATGAATAGTACCAATACAACAAGGGCGGACAATGAGACACTAAAGGAAGTACAGATAAAACCAAAGACTCCGTTCAAGCCCCGCTCAACATTCAATCCTCTCATGATAAAAGACTCCATCGACAATTTTCATGAGAAGGTGATTGCAGGTCTAAAAGAATTAAACTACAAAACTCTGAATCCCCCTAAAAAGAAAGTTAATCGACAAGAAATACAATTCAACATCCTAATGTCCAAACTAAAGAAAAATCCCAACATAGTCATCCGGAATGTGGACAAGGGAGGCAATGTAGTTCTGTGGAAAAAAGAAAATTACGTCACAGAGGCTATGAATCAACTTAAAGACACTGAATGTTATAGGCGCAGTGACTATTCCACCTGGCGCAAAGTCAACAATGAATTTTATCTAAAACTAATCAGATGGAAGAATCTAGGATTACTATCGCTGGATGAATTCAAATACATGAAAAATGACCAACCAGTAATTCCTATTTTATATTTCATTCTTAAGATTCATAAAGATGCCCAAACACCACCAGGCAGACCAATTATATCTGCGCGTAAAAGTCTACTTGAAAATACTTCGAGATACATTGACTTTTATTTACAAGAACATGTTCAAAATCTGGCTCCCTATATCCGAGATACCAGTGACTTTCTATCAAAATTGATTGATTATCCATGGCACGACAATGATCTTTTAATTACATTAGATGTAACCTCCTTGTATACTTCCATCAACCACAGGGATGGAATGAGAGCTCTCGAATTTTATCTATTCAAGAGAGGAGTAGAATACACTCAACATAGTCAGATGCTTTTAAACATAGTACAGTTTTGTTTATGTAATAATTAATCAATGTTTCAAAACACCCTATATCAGCAACTACGAGGAGTGGCAATGGGGGCCAGCTTCTCCCCCAGCTACGCCTGTTTACATATGGGCTGGTGGGAGGAGCTGGTCCTTGCAAAAGAACATGAATTAAGTATCAAGTGCAATGTAAAAGCCTGGTGGATGTATATAGACGACCTGTTTCTAATATGGTATGGGTCTACTAGTCAAGCAGAAAGATTTGTACAGGCATTAAATATTAATTCTCTAAACCTACACTTTACTGCCTGCATTAGTGCAACCAGCATCAATTGTTTAGATGTAGAGGTCTGTGTTGCAGAAAACAAACTTATAACCAAACTTCACAGAAAGCCAACAGCAGGCAACGCAGTACTACACGCTGGTAGCTCACACCCCAAGCATCTCATGTGAAGTATCCCTTACGGTGAGATGCTCAGGCTCAGACGTATCTGCAGTAATGAAAATGACCTAATTAGAGAACAAGAAAGAAGCAAACAGCGTTTTATGGAAAGGAGATACACAACACAATGTATTGATCTGGCTATTCATAAGAGTAAAGCTCTTTCTAGAGAGACCCTCTTGAGAAAAGTCAACGAGAAACCCCTGTCCAATACAACATTAATGCTCAAGTGCACTGTGGACGATACCTTTAGATTCATCTTACAATATAATGAACAAGAAAGACAAATCAAAAAACTACTGACTAAAAACTGGCCCCTAGTTCTTAGTGACCCCATGATTGGACAGTTACTCCCTAGGAAACCAGCCATTACTTACAGCAGAGCAATATCCATGAAGGATATTCTGGTTCAGAATGATCCTATAGTGGCCAGTAAGAGTTCTTGGCTGACACAAAGAAAAGATTTTTTCAAATGTCGGGTCTGTAAAGCTTGCCAACACAGCAGTAATCAGACCACATACAAAATACCTTTCAGCAACAATGAAATTGAGGTAGTCAAGTCACTTAATTGTAGGACCGATCATCCCGTTTATGTGCTGGAGTGCCCTTGTGGGCTTCGCTACATTGGTAGCTCCATTTTTCAAGCCCACAAAAGGGTCCTCCAGCACATCAGGGCAATCAAAAATCAAGATTTGACTTATCCAGTTGCACGGTATTTCAGTGAAAAGTCTAAGATATTTTCTTATAGACACAGTCGCTCCCAAGAAAAGAGGCGGCGACAGAGCAAGAGCTCTCAGACTACTCGAGGCACATTACCTCATTAACCTCGATACCAAATGTCCTAAGGGTCTAAATGCCACTGAAGAACTATATACTTGCCTTTAACAATTTGTTCTGCTACCTGATAAATTTTCAATTTTTGGAGTCACAAAACAGTCCAATGATTAACATAGAAACTCATAAATGGTAAGACATCATACAGCATTTTGAGAAGTTAATTAAAACATAGTAACTGCCGCCTCTCAGACTAATTTTATCACATAGGGTGAATCAACAAAAAGTTTTTTACATTTTTTTTTAGGGTTTTCTTATTTTAGAGGTTAAAACTATTTTTTACTATGCTTTTTTGCACAGCACAGGCACTTTTTTGGAACTCATAATGTTTACATAATGTTTACATACAGCAATGGTAGTTTTGCACAACATTTGTAAATTTGCACAATAAACTATGGACATGATTATTATATAATTAGGTATTTTACCGAAATGTCCGAATTTTACATGATTTTAGATATATTTAAATTCATGTTTCTTTTTCATATTCTTTATAACAGATTTTAATGTTATAAGTAGGGGTGGGCGGAATTTGCGAAATTCACTTTCGCAAATTATCGCGAAAATGTTAAAAATCTCCGCAAACACGCGGAAATATCGCGCAGTTGCAGAATTTTTTTTCCCGCCTGTTCGTGGTATTACCTGCGTGGCCGCGGCTCGCCAACTTACCCATGCGGTTGCTCGCGGGCGCGGCCATCTTGTTTTCACTTGTATTGCGGTGCATGATCGCGAGAAGAAAGACGTGATCGCGCGACGAATGACGTTACTGCGGGCGCGAACTGTCGCGAGACAGCGCAAATGGCTACCAACAATCCAACATCTTGTGGAGAACGCGCCCGGATCAGAAAAACTTGTCGGCGAACGCGGGGATTCAGGTAAGGCGATCGCGCGCACGCGAGAATGTATTATTTTACAGCGCGAGCAAGCAAAAAATTTCCGGTAAAATGCAGATTGTGGAAATTTTGACATTTTCGCGCTCTCCGCGGAACGCGAAAATGTCAACTTATCGCAATTTCCGCGAGCGGAACGGAATTTTAGCCCAGGCCTAGCTATAAGGAATTGAGGGACTTTATATAGAGTGTATTTCTATTCCAACTTACAAGAAGTAAGGAGAGTGCCGCAATGGTATTTTACCGCAATGCAAGCACAAGGGTAAATGTGACACTACAATTTTTACTCTAAACATTGTTCTATGTTTTTTGGTGCTATGATAAACTCCATCTCTGTGGGTATGTGTTTTCCATTTTTGATATGCATGTTCCACTTTAAAACACTGTTTAAGTAATGAAATTCAATAAAATTATTGTTAAAGAATGCAACAAAAAAAGAGAAAAAAATGCTATAAAAAAACTGCTCACCTGACAGAGCATGTCATGTGATCAAGGCCCAAGGAGGGCTGAAACGCATCATGGCTGTAGAGGTCCTGGAGCAATAAATTACAACTTATTTGCACACCGTTGTGGTCCGTGCCCATTTTTCCACAAAGGAGCAAGTGAAACTAATATATATATATTTATATATATATATATATATATGTATATATATATATATATATATATATATATATATATATATATATATATATATATATATATATATATATTCCATAAAAAAACAAAGGTAACAGGTAGGTTATAGTTAGGAGATGGAATTTAAAAAACTGAGAAATTCACTGAAAAAACAAAAGTTACAGGGACGTTATAGTTAGGCTGACATTTCACTTGTACAAAACCGGAGAAATTCAGCAGTTATGGTTAGTTGAGCTAATTATAACTTACGCCCCCCGCAATGCACTGCTTATGACCTCACATTCAGGCGGCGGAGCATGCCAACCGCCATTTCCACATGTCTCCATGCCTATCACTACTGCACTTGTGTGAATGAGGGTGCTGGTGACACACCGCCGTGGCCATGCGGTAGCTACCGCGATTTGGGTGCCATACAATCGCAATGGCCATCTGTCAAACATCAACAGTGCACAGTGCCAACATGGTCAATGGCACATCATTGAGCACACAATGCCAATGTTCCATTTACTCCACTGATGGCTAAACATGCCATGTTTGTGTGTGTGTTTCGTAGATTGGCCTGTACCCATTCACATGTCACTTATGGATTTGATGTTCGTGTAGGCAGGACAGTGTTGTTCTGGACTCTACAATGTGTACACATGTCAATGTGTTGAGGTGCAGTGACAATCACAGCGATTCTCGTCTCAATGAATGATGATCTATTTTGCATTGCCTGCTCATGCACACATTCATCATTCCAGCGCCGACTGTGGTCATTGTGTGGTGGATGTGTGCCAGGTTGTAATGACGCATTAAGGTGTGACAGGTACAGCAGCTAGGTATGAGACAGTGGGTTTGATTAGTTACACATATGCTGGATGCTATACTCCCAGGCGTGCCCATGTGAAATGTGGCCATATCCCTATGTGCATTCACATTGACCAAGGTGGTGTTTGAGGTACTTGTCTTGTGTAAGTTGACAGGTGTGCCCTTTGTGTAGCTGAAGGTGTCCCTACATGTAAGCTGGTCTTTTAGTCAATATTGATGTCAGTCATTGTTGTCGTTGTGTCATCCAGAACGTGATATGCTGTGCACATCTCATGATGTATTGCATTGAGATGTGGTCACTATCATCTCCACTAGGAGGAGGCCAAATTTGGTTTGTCACTTGACGGTGCAGGAGGACATGGAGGATGTTGCGATCATACTGAAATGCCGGCTGGATAGAACCACCCTGAAAACCCTTTGTGACCTGTTGGAGCCCAACCTGCAGCCTTGCAGGGCATATCCAACAGCTTTCACCCCTACTTACAAGGTCATGACGGCCCTGCATTTTTTTGCCACTGGATTATTCCAGGCTGTCACAGCCGATGTTCAGCGTGGTGCTGTGTGATGTACTGTCCGTCATGATGATATACAAGGATAGATACATCCATTTCCCCAGGGGTGCTGAATTGCCAGCTGTGAAGGTAGACTTCTATCCCCTTGGACACATCCCCAATGTTGTTGGTGCCATTGATTGCACCCATTTCGGTCTTGTGCCACCACAGGCAAGTGAGCACATTTACAGGAATCGCAAACATTACCACTCCATAAATGTGCAAGTGGTGTACCTGACAGATATGATCATCTCCCATGTGTGTGCCAAATTCCCAGGCTCGGCCCATGACTCCTACATCCTGCGGAACAGCATTGTGCCGCAGCTGATGGCTAATCTGCTTCCCGAGTGTGCATGGATTGTGGGTGAGTATGCCTAGTCGTATGGCATGCTGGGTGTGTGAACTGCTGCCCTCGGCCTCAGCAACACTGCAATGTGTATTTGTGTTTGTCATACCTAGGTGACTCTGCATATCCCAACAGTCCGCTACAATGAGGCACATGGGAGCACATGTTGTGTTGTGTAGCGTACTTTTGGTCTGCTCAAGTCACGTTTCCGCTGCCTGGACAAGACCAGAGGTGCACTGGCATACTCACCCGGGAAGGTGTGTCAGATTGTAGTGGCATGCTGCATGCTCCACAACCTAACCATTCGCAAGGATATTCCCCTGCTCCTGGATGATGGTGAGGACCCAAGGCCCCAGCCTGCAAACCAACCCGTGTCCAGTGATGAGGACAGTGGAGAGGAGGAAGGTGTTGACCTGCGTGAACAGCTCATCACCCGCTACTTCACTTGACGGTGGGTGACAATGTCCAACATACCCATTGTCTGCTGATATTGCTGTTGTCGTGAAGGGGTATGTGAGAATTGTAACAGCAGCCAGTTATAGACTCAGCAGTGGTTGGCAATGTTTCTGGGACAGGTCATTTGGGAACATCTACAGGACGTGTATGTTGACACTTGTTGCCCATTGTGACGTGTGCATGTTGGGTTATCCTGATTCTAGGTGTTGTGTGATGTCTGTGATGCCACACCCAGACTAGTGAATGTTGTTCTGTTATGTTTCTCTAGGTGCCTTCGAGTTCTCCTTGCCTACATACAGCCCATACTCCTGGTACATTGTGATCATGTTGAAGGCTATGCATCCTGCAATAAAGACGGAGCAGACACAACAACTTGTGTGTAAGGATATTTTATTTGCAATGGTGGCATGTGAGAGGGGTGTACATTTCCATTGAGGTGGTATTGGAGCAGTGAGTTGACATTAATGGTAAATTAGATAATCGAGTAGTCACCACATTGATGTGGTGACCCAGTCCAACAGACATATGCCATTCACAAGGCAGTGTGGGTAAGGACAGTCCAAAAAGTCAATGCAGTGGTGAACAGGGTTGCCATCATAGCTGGCTCTGTGACTGGTGTCTGGCAGGTGCTTGGCCTCCAGATACTCCCAGGGTCTTCTTAGGATGACCCCTTTGCCGTTTGGCAGGGGGGGCCCTGCTGCAGGGCCAGTGGGTTCTGAGGACTAACCCCTCTCTGTGGGCGCAGGGGAGGATGGTTAACTGTCATCCTGCGGCCCACCAGAGGGAGGTGGAGGTGTTGGTTGTGGCGCAGGTCTGTCCCTCAGTACCGCCACTTGCTGGCCCAAGAGGTCCACAATTTGTCCCATGCGGGTGTCGATGGACCTCATCAGCAGGATGAGCTTGTGCGACAGTTTGTCCGACCGGCCCATTCGTCCCTGGGCCTGTGTGTATGCGCCAAGGACTCTGGTGATGTGTTCCAGGGATTGGATCCCAGTCTCCTGGTGTCTGTGGTTGACCCTGCCCATCCCACCTGCCCTGCTACCACAGACCTGTTGCCTCACCACTGTGGGCACCCGCATCCTCTCCCTGCCCTCCTCCGTCGGTGGTGTGGGGTGGTCATCCTCTGGGACAGGGAGGGTGTTGCAGGCAGCACTGGTGGTGGTGGTGGTGGTGGTGGTGGTGGCCACACAAGCCATAAAAGCAGGGGTCTGTAGCTAAGTTGTTAATTCTGCAGATGTGGTGGGGGAACGATGGGGTCCTGGGACCAGTTGCTACCTGGCACACCAGATGGGCCGGCTTCAAGCTCATCATCCAGGGAATCCTGGGAGTCAACATCCGAGAGTCCATGTACGGGGGGAGACTGGCTCTGCAGGTTGCTGGTGTTGTCCTCTGCAGTGAGTTCTTGGTCACCTGTGGATCAGATGGGAAAATGGTAACTGTAGTGCACCCCGCAGGCTTTGTATTAGCTGTGTGTCATTCACTTTTTGTACACTGCACAACTGTCTGATCATCACATTGTTTACTATGTGCACTACTGTGCTTCCTGACATGATGCAGTGGTACATGCATTACTTGTCCATGGTGTGAGGTGTCAAGGCATACCATGCGACACATGCATAATTCATTATTACAGGGACCTGTTGCCATCTAGGGACTGGCACAACATGTTCTTCATTGAGGACTCTTTGTTGATTTGTCTGACCTGGCAGGCATCACATCTGGCCATGGACTGGCCATTGTCATCTCCTGCATACCTTTGTCCTGTCATGTGCATATCTTGATTTGTACCACCACACATGCTTTCATATTTTTCAAATGGTCCTTGTTGCACTTGCCCCATGGCGATGCACATGTCAATAGGTGCTGTGCATGATTGTGCCCAGACTTTCTTCTACATGTGCATTGGTGTGCCACACTTTGGTAGCTGTGACAGTTTCCTTAGCTTACCTGTGTGCACACTGTGCGTGGCAATGGGGTAGGTGTGCAAATGTGTGCAATGGGAGGGCTGGTGTTGTCATATGGCACCATTTATTTTGTGACGAATGTGTGGGTGCAAGTACTGCCTACTTACCTGTAATGTGCTCACATTTGGCTTGGTTATGTGACACATCTGTGTGTGCATGGTGGAGGCTTACATCCTGTTCAGTGGGGTCACAAGACATAATAATATGTCTACCTACCTGTAAGTTTGTTGGCATACTGCAATGGCTTCCAACTGCTTCTGGGTGGGGAGGGCTCCATCCTGCTGAGGTGTGGAACAGGGTGCATGGTGGGAGTAGTGATACAGGCCTCCCACTCACAAACACCCTCAATGTGAAGACGGCTACCTACCTGTAAGTTTGTTTGGTGTACTGCAATGGCTTCCAACTGCTTCTGGGTGGGGGAGGGCTCCATCCTGCTGAGGTGTGGGCCAGGGGGCATGGTGGGAGTAGTGGTACAGGCCTCCCACCCACAAACATCCTCCCAGGGAAGATGGCTACCTACCTGTAAGTTTGTTTGGTGTACTGCAATGGCTTCCAACTGCTTCTGGGTGGGGGAGGGCTCCATCCTGCTGAGGTGAGGAACAGGGTGCATGGTGGGAGTAGTGGTACAGGCCTCCCACCCACAAACACCCTCCCAGGGAAGATGGCTACCTACCTGTAAGTTTGTTTGGTGTACTGCAATGGCTTCCAACTGCTTCTGGGTGGGGGGCTCCATCCTGCTGAGGTGTGGGACAGGGTGCATGGTGGGAGTAGTGGTACAGGCCTCTCACCCACACACCCTCACCGTGAAGTTGGCTGCCTACCTTTAAGTTTGATGAGGTTAATGTAATGGCTGATACTTGTTTCTGGGTGGGGTGGGGAGAGGGCTCCATCTTGCTGATGCTGTGTAACAAGGGGGCCTGGTGGGAGTTGTAGTGCTGTCTGCCTGTACACATGCCCCCATGGTAATGTTGTTAGCTACATTTGGGGTGAATGGGAGTGGGTGATTGTTGGATCTGTGAGACATATTTTTGTGAGTGTGTGGTGCAGGTGGATGTTATTTGTCCTAGGTGGTGAAGCTTTGTAGATGTGCAAGGCAGTACATATCAGTGTGGTGGTAGTCATTTGTATGTACTTACCAGCCTCCACTCCCCCGGCTACTCCTGTGAGATTCTCTGGATGCAGTATGGCAAGCACCTTCTCCTCCCATGGTGTGAATAGGTTTGGTGGAATGAGAGGGCCCCCGCCAGTCCTCTGAGCCAGCTCACGGTTCTTGCTTCTCCTCTCTTTGACAACCCTCTTCAGATCATGCCACCGCTTCATGATCTCCTTTTTGGATCTTGGGGTGGTCCCTACTGCATTGACCCTTTGGGCTATTCTTGCCCACATTTATGTCCTTGTGGCTAATGGTGTCTGTTGGACCAGGGTATCAAAAAGCTGTGGTTCCACTCTGACTATTTCATCTACCATGACCTTCAACTCACTCTCAGTGAATTTGGGAATTTTCTGTGTGGCCATGGTGTGTGGTGTGCAAAGTGGTTGTGGGTGCAAGGGTGTGAGTGGTGGGTGTGGTTGTGGTGTGTATGGTATGTGATGAGCAGGGGGGTTAGTGGTGCAGGTGTGGAAGTGGTGGTGGTGCTGTGTGTGGTGTGGCTAGTGATGTGTTCTTTGGCTCTCCTTTAAGCTGGGGTGTGTGTCCCTTCTCTCCTGGAGTATTGCAAAGGATTGTGGTCAGGGAAGGGGCTGGTTTTGTACTCAGCTATGTGGGTGTGTCCAAATGGGCTATTTCTGTCAAGTGTGGTGTGTGTGTTGTCCTGGGAAATGTATTTTTCTTTTCGCCATGTGGTTGTGTCATTGGGGTGTGTTTTGTGTATTGGGGGGCATGGCTAGTTTGCTGTGTGCACTTTTTAGCCTTATTGGGGGTTTTTTGCTTCCTCCACCATGTTTTTCACGGATCGTCCGCAGCGGTGGCTGTGCTGCAGCTCTTCCCCTGGCTCTCCCATTCATCCCAGTGTGCGACCGCGGCGGTCAGAAACAGCGGTATATACCGCGGGACCGCCGGGGATATCCTAATTTCCCGTGCGGCGTCTCCACTATGATTGCGGCGGGTTGGTGTTTTTCTGCCGCATATCCAACCGCCGCGGACGGATTTTGGCAATCACCGCCCGCTACGGACGTTTTTTCTTGGCCCCGTTCTGCCGCAGTCAGTGTTTTATGGCGGATTATCCTAATTTGGCCGCCGGTTTTTCCACAGTACAGGCGGCCGGTTGTTTTCCACTTCCATGGCGGTCGGGGTGGTTTTCCGACCGCCATCCTAATCGGCCTCCAGGTTGCATGATTATGCCTGTATATTCTGCAAAATTATAATATGGGAACAATGCTTTGAATGAACTGCTCCTACACATCCGAGGCTCCTTCTCTCTTCTTGATTTCCAAAAGAAGCTGAAGAACTGTATCTTCAAGCATCCTCCCTACGCCTAGAACTTGGTAGAATCTCCCCTGCTTAGCGTCAGGATACCTTTTAGGGTGACAGAGCGATTTATAAATCATTTTAAGATAATTTAACAATGCGAACAACCAGAACACAAGAGACAGTTGTTTGTAGCAATCATGTTTTTACACTAAAATATAGCCCTAAATTATGAATCAGCATTTTGCGTAATTAAGGGTAATTTTGCGTAATTTTCCTGAACCATGGAGCTAAATTATACAAAAGCAAATTACGCAACTTTTGCACAGCCCTATGTGGGACCTTGTATACAAAATAATAGCCATGAAAGAATCTTCATTACAAAAAGGCCTGGGTGTAAAATTCCACTCTGCTCCGCTCACAGAGTTTTTCCCACTCTGCAAGGAGTTCTGAAAAACTCTGTGTAGTGGCATTTTTACTCTCTCACAGGTTGGCAACATTAAATTGTCAAGCGTGAGCGAAGAAAATCCAACGCTAGGCCACCTTCCAGTGAGATTTATCAACGCGGGCGGTTGTGAGAGGTTGCTACGGCTCGCATTGACAAACCGGCCGCTCACGTTGAGGAAGCTGCTGCTCGAATAGAACATTTACTCAAGCCGCTGAAAGAAGCTGTGCCCTCTTGTACTGTGCGTGGTGCAGTTCGCACTAATTTTACAGCACGGGACAAACCTGTGGGGCTATAAAACAGTGTGAGCAGCGCAACTTACCTCACTCCGCCATTTGCAGAACTCCGTGGAATGTGGCGGAGTTTTTTAATGCAGAACTCCGCGAATTCCGGCCAGACTTAATTATAAACTGCATTGTGACCCTAAAGAGTTGAAACCGAAATCACTTCTTCATTGAGAAACTGCACAGGGACGTTACAGAATACCACACAAAATCACTTGTTCATTGTAGAATGCAATGGGAGCCTACAAAATCCCAACCACAATATCTTTTTCTTTATAAACTGTATTTTGACCCAGGAGAAACCCAACTGCACTTTCTCCTTCTTTGAGAAAATGCATCAGTACCCAACAGAATCACAACAGAAATCTGCTTTATTAGAACCTGCCTTATGCCCTACAAAATCCCACCCACAATCTCATCTTCCTTATAAACCACATTTGAACCCTACAGAATCTCGACCACAATACCTTCTTCATTATAAACTGTATTGTGACCCCAGAGAATCCCACCTGCTAATAAGCTCCTCATTGAGTAACTGCATGGGGATCCTGAGGTATCCCAACCACAACATCTCCTTCATTCTAAACTGCAGTATGACTGTAGATAACCTCTTCATTGAGAAACTGCATGGGGTTCCTGCGGAATCCCATCCACAACATATTCTTCATTCTAAACTTCATTTTGGCTATCGATAGCGTCTTCCTTGAGAAACTGCATGGGGATCCTTGGTAATCCCAACCACAACCTCTTATGCATTCTAAACTGCATTATGGCCTGAGAGAATCCAGCTGTAGATAACCTCTTCACTGACAAACTCATCGGGGAACTAAGAGAATCCCAACCGTGATCGCTTACTCCACAGGCCTGGGCACCTGTCTTCCAAGTCCATCCTTCATCTGTGATTGTTCATCTGCTGTGGTCTCTTCCTAGGATAACATCGAGGAGGGGCCACAGGCCCTTGGCCCTGAATTCCCTATCCAACGTTCTTACACTGCCATTCAGTAGGATTGTGCAGAAAGAAGGACAGTATATCTATTACTTCCTGTAGCAAGAGGTCCACCTCAGACTAAACTGCAGGATGTGACCCCTCTACAAGGCGAAGGCGGCTTCTGACCTTCACTACATTGGCTTAGACAGGAGGATGTTTGTCTCCTCTCAGTGGTCCACAGTCCTGAAACCGCCATTCACTAGGATTGTTCAGAAAGGATTATGTTAGCTTTACTGGTTTTTGGTCCACCTCATACTAAACATGCCTTACTGTTGAATTTCGTAGTAACTGTGTTAGAAGGTGTTTGGTAACAGTACCTTACCCATCTCCCCTACTATAGGTCAGGCAAGAGAGGTACAGAGGGGCAGATTTAGAATAAGTGGTGCATATCTGCAAATTTGCAGAGCTGCGCCAGTTATTTTGCGTCACAGAAAAATAGCCTTGCGCCACCATGGATGCGCCGCATTTACAATGCGGCGCACCGTGGTGCAAGGATGGAAAGATGCGTGACGCACCTTCTGACATATAGGCAGCGCATTGCTGGAGTTGTGTCGCAAGCACGACGCAACTCCAGCAATGGTTAGGAATGCCTATACCTAACGTGCTGTGTCACTTGAAGCAAGCGTAAGGTTTTGACGCAGTGGTGTCGTAAAAGTGTAGATTTCACTGCATCACTTTTATGAGGCTTTCCTACGTCGGAACGCCCACCCTGCATACATTATACCTGACACAGGTATAATGTCGCACAGGGCTTTACAACGTGATGCATCTCACTAGATGCGTCACGTTGTAAATATGTCGCATAGTGGCGCATTGTTTACAACGACGCTGCGTCACAGAAGTTACGCAACGTTGTCATAAAGATGTTGCAAGAGGTTTGTAAATCTACCCCGACACTTTTAACCTCTTCACTGCTAGTACCCAGGTTACTGCTAGTTCCCAGGTTACTGCTAGTACTCAGGTTAGTAGGGAATTATTACAGCCTAACCTTTGCTCCCTAAACATAACCCAGATTTTGAAAGAGGTCTTGAATCTTGAATAGTGGTTTGTTATTTTTTCAATTTTAATAAAATATCAGGTACGTATTAGAAAGAATAATGTCTTCCTATTGCATATATTTGAAGGATATTTTACACCTGAGAGTATGCAGTGCTTAATTTGTGCCGATGTTTGCAGGTTTTGGAGACCGGGCTTATTTTTCATCACCGGACTTTGACCCAGGACAAGTAACAGAAAGGCAGAGGAGGGAGAAAAGAGGAGCAGGAAGAAAAATAGAGGAAAACAGTGACAAGGGAGGAAGAGAAACAGAAAAACAGCGAGAGAGAGAGAGAGAAAGCAGGGATGAAAAAGAAACTGCAAGTGTGAAATAAAGAACTAGGAAAAGTAGGGTGGTGGAAGAGAGAGGCCTGAGGTGGAATCAAGACGAGGCAGCTGTGCTATTTGGCACTGCAGGCATTCATCTGCACAGGCAGTGGGCTCCTGAGGAACCATGAGCACCTGCACTTATTTGATTACAAATTAAGCTCTGGACCACAATGTTCCTGGCTACCAGCTATGTCCTACAATGCGAGGAAAGGTAATCCTGTTCCATACTGCTGTGTCAAGAGACCTGCACGTCTTGCAGGCTCCACATCCCACAATCTGTAAACTTCCAGGGTAAATACCATTGCCCTGCCAGCAGTTTCTGCTTTGGCACAATGTTTGATAACATGGCATGGCCATCATCAGGGTATTTGGATGCCTCTCATTAGCCCTGCTCTGGAGGAGCTCCTGCTGCCCACACATCACCCACAGAGAGGCTGCAGTCCCGGCTTCCAGAATTACTTCTTCCACTGAACAGATGTCGGCGTTAATATTTATTTATCTCGGTGCACACTTTGTTGTTGTTCTTGTGTTTTTTGAAGTCGTGTTGAACAGCAGAAATGAGCAGCTCTGAGTCACGTGAAGAGAAGAGAAATACAGATGTAAAGATAGGGGGCTGGTTAGATTATTGCTGTAAAAGAGCGACACACGTCATGTTGTGCCACGGGCTATTTACCAGTGTGCACCAGATCACACAACAACAGTGTTTGAAGAACGTCCTAGTTTGCTAAGAAGGCATCAAGCACGTGCCTAAGGTGTGCGCTAACGCTTCTTGTCCAGCTGTGTGAGAGCAGCGCCATCTCTCGGTAGGGCAAAGTGTTGCAGGCATCGTTTTCTGAGGCATGAAGCCGTCTATTCATAAGGGGGCGTTAGTGCTTCCAGACATACAACTGAGTAAACATAATGTTTAATCTAAATAGAGCAAAAATACACTTTCAGAATTAAAGCGAAGCAACAGCCCTCAGGTGACACATCTCTGCTAAAAATAAAGCAATGATGTACACCTGTAGGGTGGCACCTCTGCCACTGTGCATCAGATCTGGCTGCGCGCGAGGATGAGCGTCTTCAAGGATATAGGACCCTGACAACTTGTTGCACCACCCCAGCCATGGTCCATTGTCTCTAAAGGTAGCCACGTCTTTTTGCTTTTTAGGTCCCACCTAGGCATCTGATGGAGTGTTGCCTCCGCACACCTCTGACACAGCACCCCACCTCACTTGTTGCCCCCGCACAGCTCTGACACAGTGCCCCTCCTGACCTGTTGCCCCCGCACAGCTCTGACACAGCGCCCCTCCTGACCTGTTGCCCCGCACAGCTTTGACACAGCACCCCACCTGACCTGTTGCCCCGCACAGCTCTGACACAGCACCCCACCTCACTTGTTGCCCCCGCACAGCTCTGACACAGCGCCCCTCCTGACCTGTTGCCCCGCACAGCTCTGACACAGCACCCCACCTGACCTGTTGCCCCGCACAGCTCTGACACAGCACCCCACCTGACCTGTTGCCCCGCACAGCTCTGACACAGCGCCCCTCCTAACCTGATGCCCCGCACAGATGTGACACATCACCCCACCTGACCTGTTGCCCCGCATAGCTCTGACACAGTGCCCCCCCTGACATGAATCTGATGGCGTTTTGCCCGCACAGCTCTGACACAGTACCCCACCTGACTTGTTGCCCCCGCACAACTCTGACACAGCGCCCCTCCTGACCTGTTGCCCCGCACAGCTGTGACACATCACCCCACCTGACCTGTTGCCCTGTACAGCTCTGACACAGCGCCCCCCTGACATGAATCTGATGGCGTGTTGCCCCCACAGCTCTGACACGGTACCCCACCTGACTTGTTGCCCCCGCACAGCTCTGACACAGCGCCCCTCCTGACTTGTTGCCCCGCACAGCTGTGACACATCACCCCACCTGACCTGTTGCCCCGCACAGCTCTGACACAGCGCCCCCCCTGACATGAATCTGATGGCGTGTTGCCCCCACAGCTCTGACACGGTACCCCACCTGACTTGTTGCCCCCGCACAGCTCTGACACAACGCCCCTACTGACCTGTTGCCCTGCACAGCTCTGACACAGCACCCCACCCCACCTGACCGGTTGCCCCACACAGCTCTGACACAGCGCCCCCCTGACATGAATCTGATGGCGTTTTGCCCCCACAGCTCTGACACAGTACCCCACCTGACTTGTTGCCCCCGCACAGCTCTGACACAGCGCCCCTCCTAACCTGTTGCCCCGCACAGCTCTGAAACAGCACCCCACCTGACCTGTTGCCCTGTACAGCTCTGACACAGCGCCCCCCTGACATGAATCTGATGGCGTGTTGCCCCCACAGCTCTGACACAGTACCCCACCTGACTTGTTGCCCCCGCACAGCTCTGACACAGCGCCCCTCCTTACATGAATCTGATGGTGTGTTGCCCGCACAGCTCTGACACAGCACCCCCTTTGACCTGTTGGCCCGCACAGCTCTGACACAGCACCCCTCCTGACCTATTGCCCTGCACAGCTCTGACACAGCGCCCCTCCTGACATGAATCTGATGGTGTATTGCCCCCACAGCACCCCCGTTGACCTTTTGACTCCAAAGCTCTGCCACAGCGCCCTCGTGACTTGAATCTCCCAAGGATGGGCTGAACCCCATAGAGATATACCAAAGCACCCACCCCTGTCTGGCATCCAGCGGAGCTTTGGTCCTGCAGAGATCTGCTCAAGGACTCTACGAAGCCCTTCAACCACTAATGATGGAGCGTGTCCATCACTGACGTACAGCAGCAAGGAGTGTACTGCTAGCTTTACTGCTTCTCACTCTCCTGTGGAACAACTAGAAGCCATCAGCCGTACACTTAGTGTCACCACATATCTCCATGGCACTGCAGACACTATTTTTCAGTCCCAGGGACGTGCTAATAATATGCACAATGCTTCTGAAAAGTGTAGTCCTGGTCCTCTTCCACTGATCAAGCTGTTCTGTGCATTAAGATGGAGACAATCTGGTAACCCTGCACAACACTGCAAACCCAAAAGACTTTTAGGGGCTGATTATGATCTCGTTAGGAAACTCTTCTGACTGGATCAGTTTTGGAATCGTTTCCGAAGGAGCCGGTTTCTGCGACTCCGACCGTACGATTGCGATGCTTCCGTACAAACTTTCATTAGGACTCCCATTGACTTCAATGGGAGCCTGTGTTCTGAACGAGAAAACAGGCTCTCATTGAAAAAAGGGGTTGTTGGGGAAAACCATGCACCCTGTGTCAGGCACCCCACGGTGCCTGCCACACTGTGTATGGTGGTAAAGAGGGGTTCCATGGGTACCCCCAAGGGCCCCAAACGGAGACCTCTGGGTGAAGGGGGGCCTGCTACGCGACCGCAAAGTCAGATTCCGACAGCCGTTTTGTGTCGGGCAGACCAAATCGGAACGGCTGTCCAAAATCGGTCATCGTAATTGCTCGTTCGGAAACCGTGTCTATAGAATTGGACGATTTGGCTCCGAACGACTCAGGCTGTCCGAATGCCATTCGGTACCAATTGGGACAGCCCGAAAGGTTTCCTTGCATCGTAATTGGTCATTGGGAAACGTGTCGGATTTGGTTGAAAACATAGGTTCTGAATCAGATTCACTGAATCCGAATCCCGTTCGGAGCCTTTCTGGACGGCATTGTAATCGGCCCCTTAATGTGGACTTTGGGAGGCTGGTACAGAAGCCCCTGGATATCCAGGATAGGAAGGAGAACATCCATGTCCCCGAACACTGGGTGAGTTCATGCATTCATCCCTAAAGTGGAGGTAAAGTGAAAGTGCTGACAGATTCTGTGCTTATTTTCCCACCTGTTGGTCAGATTGTGGGTGTGGCCATGATATTTGACCTTTCACCCCGGAATGAATAATTCGTAAATTTTTATGTCCGCCTCTCCATATCTTTTGAATATATATCTTCAAATAATGATTGTTGTGCAATGCTTCCTCCTACTCCCACTGTGACTCTTGCTTCAGTCTCTCACGGGAAACAGCCTTGACAATGGGGGCTCAGCCACGCATACCGTTTCCGCAAAAGAAGCTTGCCTTAACCATGCATGTGCCTTAACTAGGCATATGCATGGTTAAGGCAATGCGCGGTCTAGATGCAGAGAGGATGGGTGGGCACAGGAAGACAGGAAGAGGTATGATTGGGAGAGGACGCGGTGAGGTAAGTGGGGTTGGGTCTAGTTTTTCAGGGTGGAGTAATTTTGAGGGGTCTCGGGGGGTCGGGATTATTTATAAGAAGTGAGCAGTTTTAGGGCTCAGGGTGTGAGGCTGTCGGGGACAGTTTTTAGGGATCAGGGTAGGGGGGGTTGGGTTATGGGATGTTTTAAGGGCATGGGGTCAGTTTGTAGGGCTCAGGGCGGTGTGTGGGGAATGGACAGTTTTCAGGGCTGGAGGAAGTTTTAGGCCTCATGGTTAGGGGGGGGGCTGGGTCGGGGTAGTTTACAGAGGTAGTGGTTCATTTATAGGGCTCAGGGTGGGGATTTTTGGGATGGGTAGTTTTTAGGCAGTGGGGTTAAGTTTTAGGACTCAAGGCAGGGTGGACAAAAAGGGACAGTTTTCAGGGCTGGGGCCAGGGGTATTATCTTTAGCACACATGTAGCTTTACCAATCATGTCTTCACCACGGAATTGCATGGTTTAGGCTTGCGTTGTTGAGGTATGTGTTGTTCCATCATACAACTGTCTCTCACCCATATATAGAGCCTCAACCTGGCCACTCATTCACTTAGCACATAACTAAGATCTCTCCACAGTATGAGATTTTAAACCCGGCCTCATTTGTCATAATCCTTGATTGATTCTTTAACAGACTGTGGCTCTTTTGTCCAGTGCAGGCCCCTTTCCTACCTCTTATCCGTCCTCAGCATCAGTCCCGCTCATGTCTTGATCCTTGCTCCCTTCTCTCATCCATCCTGTGGCATGATCTCACTTCCCAACCACCATGTGCCTCAAAGCACTATCTCACCTGCTGTGTTTCTTGGTGTCCTCTCCCCTCTACCTTGTCTTACTTCCCTTACTCATAAGGTTGGTGTTTACCTCCTTTTCCAATCTGTATTGCGCACTCATCTCCTCTCTCCTCCACATCTTTTGTCCTTCCGGTGTCCTGACCTCCTCTTTCATGCTTACATTATGTGGAGCTCTCTCTCATCCATTTCTCCACGCTGTCTTCTTGCTGGTGCTCTGGCTCTTGTTTTGAACTTTGCTCCCTCTGTCATCCATTGCGTGTCTCCGCCCCCTCACTCACCCAGCTGGTGTCTCATTCCCTTTTTTACTGTACTGAGCCTCCCTCTTCTCTCTGACCCATCTTATCTCTTGGTCCCTTCAGGATAAACTGGCACCATCACCCTCTCTGGTATCGATCTTGTAGCTCTTGCCCGGACTCACCTGGAGTGTGCCTAGTTCCACTATCTCTTCTGTAACACACTTTAGTCCCCTCAATCACCTACCTCGTGTCTCACTGACTCTGGTACCTACCTCTCATCGATTATTTATCTTCCATCTTCCGCTTGGTTCTACTCTTGCATCTTATGAAGCTTAGACACACAGGGAAAAAGACAGACTCAACAAAAGATCATAACTTTTGTTGACACCTTGCATATGGGTTAAAAGAAAGTGGTGCAAGCATCCTTCACAGGCAGGAGCTCTGCAAGCTTCCATCACGCTGTGAACAGGAATAGGCACTGTTACCCCTTCATACAGAACAGCACAGTCAGCAGTGTTTCTTTGCACAATACAGGCATCTGCGGGGTATGCTTCATTTGCACACCACGGCTGGGAGCAGTGCATGACTCACATACAGACACACACGCACACATACATGGACTGTGAGAAATTAGGACCTGTTTCAAGTATCCCCCCACTTTTTGCCCCCATTTTGACTACTAGGTACTGAGTTTCTGGTGCTGATAATACACTGGGCTCTGCTAACCAAATCCAGGGCCTGTGCTCTGATTAAAAGCATAATGATAGGTTAATTACAATTGGGACTCACGTACCGCGGCAAGTCCCTAGTATATAATAAAGCAAGGGGGTCTAGAGGCCCAGTAGATTTCTTGCACTAGAGTGTGCACTGCTGTGTTGCCCGCTGTCATTTTAAAAGCCAGCCCTGCCTTGCAGGTTGATTTGAAATTGTAACTCTATGCAAATCAGACTTTGGAATTAAAGGGATTTCCAAAGTAGTAATCTACCTTATTTTTACATATGTCACCCCTAAGGTCTCCCATAGGAGCCCAAGGGGTATAGGGTGTCATGATGTAAATATAAGCAAGAACATTATACAATATGTTTTTTAAGCCCTGGTTAGGGAAAAACTGCCAAATTCTGTTTTCCCCATTGTAGATAACTTAGTCCATCCATAGGCTAACATGGGAATATTTTATTTAAGTATGAATAGGGACAGGAGCGACACAAAAATATCATTCAATGTATCAAGATATTCATTATGATAAATCCAACAACTTGCCACTTTATAACTATCACAGAAAATAAGTTATTAAACTTTATTTTCTGTAAGCCGAAATCCAGCCTCCCAGCTGCCCTTTCCTGATTGGCTAGCCTCTGCCAGGCTGAGCCAAATTATCTTAATAAGGTGTGAAGTAGCCTACTAGAGAGACAATGGATTTCCTGTGGGAGGAGAATTGCAGCTGCTGAAGCTACAGGTAAGAAGGAGGTGAAGTGGCCAAACTGGTCTTCAAAGGGAGAATGACACATTGGGACAGCACAGGCTGACCCCACGTCCAGCAACCTTAGCCATACAGGAGCCCCTGTAATTAAATCAATGAGAGGGATGGAAGGGGAGTGTTAGGGAATCTTAGCCACACCAGTGCATTGTCTTAGCATGGTCTCAACGCCAAGGAAAGAATTTCTCCATGTTGTACTTTTTGAGACAAGAATATGCCAGACTTTGGAGGAACTGGTAATACCTGAGGATGGCACCCTGCTTCCCATTTGTCAGGGGTGCTCGCCTGCTTGACACCCAGGAACACTGCATAAATATGGAAGAGCTGCCAAACAACTGAGATCTGCTGACTGAAAGAAGAAGGAGAAGAAGGACTGACCTGCTGGAACCGTCATCTGCACCCAAATGACTGCACTCTGAAGGACTGCACCTGCTGCACAATCTGGCACTACAGCCCTAAGGACTTTGCCTGGCTTTACAAGGGTTAAGGAGTGGACTCCCTGACAGCAACAGGTTAACAGTGCTCACCTGCACCATATCCCCCAGCAAATCCCCCATCCTGGAATTCGTCCAGTGGATATTTAAGGATTTGGCCAGGTGCATTGTGGGAATTGTAGTCCCAATATCCCAAGGACTATCTCAGAGATTCTAGACCCCTGGATTGGTATTGTGAGCACTTTGAACCCTCTAGAATCCTTATGGAAGAATTTCCAGAAGTTTGGAAAAGTTTGGGGCAACCTTTGAAAAACACTCCGTAAGCTGACCAGTTGCATTGTGGGAGTTGTAGTCCCGACCCCAAGAGGCAAACCAGAGCATCTGAACCCTTGACTGGTGCTGTGGACCACTTTCTTGCCTCGAGAAACACTTCTGGAAGTGTAAAGAACTCTTGACTTTATCCAGGTCCAGTACGGCCTTTTTTTGTTAAGCCTTTGAGTGCTATTTGCTTATAAGCACCAGGTAATTCAAGTTCAGCTAAAAAATCTTGCACTACGGATTCTGATGCTGTTGGTTCTAACATATATACATCGGCAAGATGTACTCTTATCAATTTGTTTATGGCCGCCTGTGATGTATGCAGTGTGCCCCCTCGCAACACCAGGATTCTATCTTGTGACTGGTGCTGTCTCACCAGTTTGGCCAACAGTGCCCCCGTCTTGTCCCCCTCCGCATGTAGTCATTGTCTGTGAGCTTTAAAAGCATACTTTTCAAACCTGTGCCAATTGTCATGCACTGTGTTGTGCAAACTGTGCCATTCCTCTAACCTAGCGGGTTGCGTTGGGAGCATCTTTTCTAACTCTAGCAGTTTGCATTCATCGTGTTCCAGATCATGCTCTAGTTGCTTCCAGACCTACAATAATATAGTTGTATTAAATATCGATGTTTAAATATATGGAGCGACCCTTGACCCTGTCACCAGGCAGGTCACTCCCCTCGCCACCACACAGCCCCTCCTGTGTGCCCTGAGCTCCCGCTGCTGCCGCTCGCTTTTGGTCTGTGCCTGTTTTTTCGGACTCTTTTTCTGACTCTGTGCCTGTCTTCTCTGACTGTTGGATTTCTCTCTCTGCGCTGTCCTCTTAAATTCTGTGTTAGCATCATTGCGAACACGCCTCCACGATGCCGGAATCCAAGAGAAGGCCCTAGACTGGACCACCTCCTTCCTCTCCGGCAGAACACAGAGCGTTCGCCTCCCCCCCTTCCGCTCCGAAGCCACCGAGATCATCTGCGGCGTACCCCACGGCACATCCCTCAGCCCAACGTTGTTCAACGTCTACATGGCACCGCTCGCCCACATTGCACGACGGCATGACCTCAACATCATTTCCTATGCCGACGACACCCAGCTGATCCTCTCCCTCACCAAAGACCCCCACACCGCCAAAACCAACCTCCACGAAGGAATGAAGGTCGTCGCCGACTGGATGAGAAACAGCCGACTGAAGCTGAACTCGGACAGGACCGAAGTTCTCATCCTCGGATCCACCCCCTCGGCCTGGGATGACTCCTGGTGGCCGACTGCACTAGGAACACCCCCTACACCCACCGACCATGAACGCAACCTAGGGGTCATCCTCAACTCCACCCTTTCCATGACGAAACAGGTCAACGCCGTCTCCTCCTCCTGCTTCAACACCCTCCGCATGCTTCGCAGGATCTTCAAGTTGATCCCCACTGAAACTAGAAGGACTGTCACCCAGGCCCTCGTCAGCAGTAGACTGGACTACGGAAACGCACTCTACGCAGGAGCCCCGGCCAAACTCCTGAAACGGCTCCAACGCATCCAGAACGCCTCCGCACGCCTGATCCTCAACATCACACCCCACTTGAGAGACCTGCACTGGCTCCCCATCAACAAGAGGATAACCTTCAAGCTCCTCACCCACGCACACAAGGCACCCCACAACACCGGACCAGCGTACCTCAACAGCCAACTCAGCCTCTACACCCCCACACGCCAGCTCCGCTCCGCAGAGCACACCCTCGCCACCCTCCCCCGCATCCGAAGAGTGACCGCCAGCAGCAGATCATTCTCCCACCTCGCCGCCAAGACATGGAAAACCCTCCCCATCCGCCTGCGGCAGACCGAAGACCTCCTAACCTTAAGGAGACTTCTCAAGACCTGGCTCTTCGAACAGTAGCAGCCTCCCCCACCCTAGCGCCTTGAGACCCTCGCGGGTATGTAGTGTGCTTTATAAATGCTATGATTGATTGATTGATTGATTATATAAGTTAAAATATTAAAATTAACATATATTAAATACTAACATTAATGTATAAAAAATAAAATATATTAAAATATGTATATTTTAACAAATATAACAAATAAACTTACTTTAAAAAATTTAAACACACACATTTGTATATATATATATATATATATATATATATATTCACTGAAAAAACCATAGGTTTCACACACGTTATAGTTACGAATTAACATTTAAAAAACCTTACAAATTCACTTAAAAAACCATAGGTTTCACACATGTTATAGTTAGCTGGACATTTCACTCGTAAAAAACCAATGAAATTCCCCCGTTATAGTTAGTGCAGGTAACTATAACTCACGCGACCGCAATCCTCTGCTGATGACGTCAGATATTACATCACTGTATTTAGACACTTATTTACCCATGTCTTCTTCCATTAATCTTTAGCTATACATATATTACAAATATTTATTTTTCATAAAGACACATATGTCATCAGTGATGTAATATCTGACGTCATCAGCAGAGGATTGCGGTCGCGTGAGTTATAGTTGCCTGCACTAACTATAACAGGGGAATTTCATTGGTTTTTTACGAGTGAAATGTCCAACTAACTATAACATGTGTGAAATCTATGGTTTTTTAAGTGAATTTGTAAGGTTTTTTAAATGCAAATTCGTAACAATAATGTGTGTGAAACCTATGGTTTTTTCAGTGAATTTGTACGGTTTTTTGAATGCTGAGTTATGTATTTATTAATTTATTTATTTTTCAGGTTTTTCACCATGCGCGCACCGTGCGCGCTCTGTGGGCACTCGGTGCGCTTCGCGCGCGAAGCACCCACGGTTCGGCGTGCGCGCTCCGTGCGCGCACCTCGCGATTTTTTACCAAAAAAAAAATTGATTTTTTCACCCTTGGGGGTCCTTCTGTGACCCCCTTACCAAGGCTAGGGGGTCAGGAACTGTCCACTCTGCCCCGTTTTCACGTTCGCCACCTTTTTTTTCACCCCCTCAGACTGCGAGAGACAAAATGGCGGCCGACACTTCCTGGTTTCGACTGATTCGAATGTTTACCGACATCTAACAACCAATCAGAATTGAGCTCGCGCACGGCAGTGTGCGCGCACAGTGCGCGCACGGTGCGCGCGTATAGATATTGATATGCTTTTAAATGCTATTTTCTCAGGAAATATTGAACAGATTTACACCAGACCTGCAAAAGGCACTTCCTTGACCTTATGGCTACCTCTCTGCCAAATTTCAAGTAATTCTGTGCAGCCGTTCGGGCTGTAGCTGTGTCTTAAGGTCTTATGGAAAAATGCATGGGGAAAACGCGTTTTGGGACCCCCCTTTTTCTCGGCCCCCGCTTGACGAATCACCCCGAGACTTTCAGGGTAGGAGCTGAACGGAGCGCCCCATTAGTTTTGAAAGTTTCGCGAGGATTCGTCAACCGGCGCCAAAGTTATTCAAAATAGAATTTTGAGATTTCCTATGGAAACTAGGTTGTAACTATAACTATCTACTGGCGACCGCCAGGATATAATATATATATATATATATATATATATATATATATATATATATTCACTGAAAAAACCATAGGTTTCACACATGTTATAGTTAGCTGGACATTTTACTGATAAAAAACCAATGAAATTCCCCCGTTATAGTTACTGTAGGCAACTATAACTCACGCGACCGCAATCCTCTGCTGATGCTAATACTGTATTTAGACACTGGCAGGTATTGATCTCTCGGCTGCAGAACGACAACTTCTATCATTGGGACTTTCCTATTGCCCCGAATCTAATTTTAACTATACCCAAACCCGCGCAGATATTTACAAGTTCATTCGTAAGCTGAAATTACAGAAATACCATCATCAGCGAGGAAACAAAGAAAGACCAGAACAATCGGGGGCCCGGTCATGGTATCAGAAATGCATGGGCTGAGAGGCTCCGATTATGAACTTTTTGAGACTACGCGGAGTTTGGAAAGAGGTGACAACATCGTGAATGGACAAGCTCAATGTGAAAATATGACAACTAATATGCAAACGTCACAGATCCCAGGGACGGATATAAAACCTTGGACTCCATTCCGCCCCAAGTCTAAATTTGTACCTGTCATGGCGAGAGATTCTATAGACGTTTTCAACGAAAAGATAGTGGCGCAAATCAAAAGGCTCAACATTGCAACCAATGAAATAAGCAAAAAGAAGTTTTCCAACCATGAGAGAAAATATTGGCAACTCATCAAAAAATTAAAAGAAAATCAGGAGATCATCATACGCAATTCAGACAAAGGAGGCAATTTGGTGCTGTGGCCACTGAAGGAGTATCTTGAAGAGGCACACAGCCAATTAAATAACATAGAATGCTATAGAAAAGTAGCACCGACCAAATTCAAAACCACACAAGAGACGCTCTTTTCCCAGCTTGTGGCATGGAGAAGCACGGGTTTACTTAGTTGGGATGAATTTAAATATCTTAAAAAGGAAAATGCTACCATCCCCGTTATCTATTTTATACCAAAATTGCATAAAGATATGAAGAAACCCCCGGGACGTCCTATTATTTCTGCGTGTGATGGCCTTTTGGAAAATTTGTCAAGATACATAGATTTTTTTCTGCAGGACTTTGTGAAAAGTTTGAATTCATTTGTACAGGACACAAGTGACTTTCTAAGGAAAGTGCAACATATTAGGTGGAAACCTTCTTATTTAATGATTGCACTAGATGTGTCTTCACTTTATACCTGCATCAGAAACAATGATGGTATCAAAGCTATAGAATTTTTCTTGATGAATAGACCAATTGAATTCTTTCTGCACAATAAGATGTTGGTAAAAATGCTTCTATTTTGCCTTGAAAATAATCTGTTCTTATTTAATGGTATTATGTACCAACAGATACAGGGAGTGGCCATGGGGGCCAGCTTCTCTCCCAGCTATGCCTGTTTGTTTATGGGCTGGTGGGAGGAGCTGGTCCTCATGCAACAACATGAACGAGTATTTAATGAGAAAGTAATCTCCTGGCTCCGCTATATTGATGACCTTTTTATAGTGTGGGAGGGTGATGTTGAAAGCGCCACCGATTTCATTACATTGTTGAATGATAATACACTCAACTTAAAATTCACTTCACACATCAGCAAGGAAAAGGTCACATTTCTTGACGTGGAAATCAAGATAATCAACAATAAGATCTCCACTACCCTCTATAGGAAACCCACAGCGGGCAATACATTATTACACGCCTCGAGTGCCCATCCTCCACATCTGATTAAGAGCATCCCCTACGGGGAGATGCTCAGGATCAGACGCATATGTAGTGAGGATAAAGAATGTACAATCAAACAAGGCGAAAGCCGGGCGAGATTCCTAAATAGAGGTTACAATACAGAGATCATAGATTCTGCCATTATTAAATCTAGATCATTGTCAAGACAGGATCTGTTAAAAAAGAAAGAGACTGTATTAGACTCGAAAAAAGAGCAGGAACCTATTCGTTTGATTTTAGGATTTTCACGACAGGAGAAACAGATCAGGAATATTGTAAGAAAAAGCTGGCCTATTGTGAAGGATGACCCTATAATTGGAGAACTATTATCAAGTAGTCCCTCAGTTGCCTTCAGAAAGACTAATAGTATGGGCATGGCTTTAGTCAGAAGCAATTTGGAAACAGGTAACAAAGGCTCCTGGTTAACAATGAGAAAGGGATTCTTTAAATGTGCATCCTGTAAAGCTTGTAAATATGCAACTAATACCAAGAACTATGTTCCAGCATTTGGTTTTAAATCGTGTGATATTCAACATTATCTCACATGTAAGACCGAATTTGCTGTCTATGTGCTCACCTGTAGATGTAACTTGAGATATGTAGGGAGCACGAAATCACCGGTGCATAAAAGAATCCTGCAACACCTGAGAGCGATCAATAACAATGATGAAAGTTACCCGGTCGCAAGACACTTTAAAAGCACTCACAACAGTGATCCAAAATTCTTGCAGTATTATGTTATTGATACGGTCACCCCACAAAAAAGAGGAGGGGATAGGGAATCCAAGCTAAGGAAATTAGAAACAACATACATTTTACGGCTGGATTCTAAATACCCGATGGGGCTTAATAACAGTGAAGACCTTTACACGTTTTTGTGAAAGTTTGAAAAATGCTCACAATAGGATGTAAGTTGACATAAAGAAAGTGTAATGGAGGGGAAATGTCTATTTTAGTCTCACGCTGTGAATGACAGTCCACAGGGACGAATTGATTATATGTATGTGGTTTTGCCTCTTTGTTTCACTTTGGTCCTCCTTGGATGGTTAGGTGGGAGTCTTCATCACCACAGTTTGTTTTTGGGCATGAATATTTTAGGTAATATTTTAGGATGATATATATGGTTATTTATTGAATATAAAATTAGTTTTTAGGAATGTTTTTAGAAATCAAATAGAAAGCATATTACATGCTTCTATTAAGTGATTCACGGTTTCTGTCGGATCTCCTAGAAATAGTTCAATTCAATCATCAGTACGTATCATCCAAAACCTTTAATGCACTTTATATTTATTGATACAACTTTGCTTTCTGTTTAGATCTGGTTTTTGGATCAGTATTATGCCAGAATCAGGTCAGAATAGAAAATGGCAATCTTCTAAGGTCATCAACTAGTTTTCTTTGAATGAATTTAGTTGTTAATTAATAGATTATATTGCATTTTAAATTGTTGAGGTGAGGGCACTGTCACATTTTGTATAATAATTTGTAATGGACATTTGGTGAAGCAAATTTCATGCATTTATGCAATTATTAAGTTATGGTAATACCTATGAGTTATTTCATATGATATGAAAAATACTATCAGGATAACACATTGACATTATGTGGTTATTAGGTTTGGCGGGGTATATACCTGTAAACGTTGAAGGAAATGTATGTTTTCTATGTCCATTAATTGTTGCACTAGCACTTGCACTTTAAAAAGAGCGGTCATCAGCCAAAGTGTTGTCATGTGATCAAGGGCGGGATCGCCCGAAACGCGTAATGGCGGAGAATGGCTAATAAATAACTGCACGAATAAGATTGGGTCTGCGCTCGTTTGTTTTCCAACGAAGGGAAGAGTGAGGCGAGTGGAAGTGATATATATATATATATATATATATATTCACTGAAAAAACCATAGGTTTCACACATGTTATAGTTAGCTGGACATTTTACTGATAAAAAACCAATGAAATTCCCCCGTTATAGTTACTGTAGGCAACTATAACTCACGCGACCGCAATCCTCTGCTGATGCTAATACTGTATTTAGACACTTATTTGCCCATGTCTTCTTCCATTAAATTTTAGCTATACATATATTACAAATATTTTTTTTTCATAAAGACACATATGTCATCAGCAGAGGATTACGGTCGCGTGAGTCATAGTTGCCTACAGTAACTATAACGGGGGAATTTCATTGGTTTTTTATCAGTAAAATGTCCAGCTAACTATAACATGTGTGAAACCTATGGTTTTTTCAGTGAATTTGCAAGGTTTTTTAAATGCTAATTCCTAACTATAACGTGTGTGAAACCTATGGTTTTTTCAGTGAATTTGTACGGTTTTTTAAATGCTAAGTTACTTTACGCCATTTGTGGCGTGCGCGCCCACTTAACGCAGTTCGTTCCGTGCGCGCACGGTGCGCTTCGCACACCGTGCGCGCACAGTAAGCACGCGGTGCGCTTCGCGCACCGCGTGCCCACGTTACGCTAGATGGGCCATGAACGCACGAAGCGCTATGCGCACCGTGCGCACATGGCGGACATATGATGAGCATCGTTGTGACAGGTAAAATATATGTTTTTTTATGTACCATTTGCACACGGGGTGGGGAGAGTGAGGACATTTTTTTTTTTTATTTTTATTTATTACCGTGGGCGTACGGTAAGCGTAATCGGCGAAATTTGCGAAAAAACAAAATTTCCTTTTTTCATTTGGGGGATCGTTGGGGACTCCATCGACATGGCTAGGTGCTTGGGAGCTGTCTAAACAACCCCTTTACATGTTTTTGCGCTTTGTTTTTCAACCCCCTGTCAGAGTGCGAGAGAGAAAATGGCGGCCGCCGCTTCCTGGTTTCGACCGATTCGAATGTTTACTAAGATCTAACGGCCAATCAGAATCGCGCTCGCGCACGTCACCGTACGCGTACAGTAAGCGCACCGTAAGCTGGCTCAGATATATATATTGATTTAAAGGCTATTTTCTCAGAATCTACTGAACAGATTTACACCAAACCTACAAAAAGCACTTCCTTGACCTGAGGACTACCTCTCTGCCAAATTTCATTAAATTCTGTTCAGCCGTTCGGGCTGTAGCTGTGTCTAAAGGTCCTATGGAAAAATGCATGGGAAAAACGCGTTTTGGGACCCCCCTTTTATCTCAGCCCCCGCTTGACGAATCCCCCCGAGACTTTCAGGGTAGGAGCGGAGCGTAGCGCCCCACCTATTTTGAAAATTTCGCGAGGATTCGTCGACCGGCGCCAAAGTTATTCCAAATAGAATGTTGCAGATTTCCTATGGAAACAGGGTCCTAACTATAACTATCTACTGGCGACCGCCAGTAGATAATATATATATAGATACACATATGTGTGTGTTTACGAGCTGTAAAATAACAAAAGCCATTTACCACTCCAGGCACAGTATTACAGCTTTGAATCAGTAAAATACCAACCAAGCCAACCATGTACATACATATAAAAAATAATATAATATTTTAAATATTAATATAATAAAGAAATTGTAAATAATATAATATCATAAAAAATATATGTATACATATTTAACTATACCAAAAACATAAAATATTAAAAAAGGAAACCAATTTAATTTAAAATAAAAACTAAACAACATACACTTTTTACAATTTATAAAAAATTATTTTATTAACAAAATATATTGATCATTAGAAATATTATTATTATAATAAATCAAACACCTAATTATCTAAATTAAATCAACATAAAATAAATTATTAAAAATTAAAATAAATGAATAAAAATGTCCCACTACATTGAAAAACATTTTATACTAAATACATTTTTTTTTAAACTATGTCCGCCTAACACAACACAACATTAACAACATTTTTTTACATCACACAAAAATACAATGTGCTACTCTAACTCCAATAAATTTAAAATTATATAAAATATAACATTGCAAAATACTTCAATTTACTAATCCCACTACAATTAACACAACAATAAAAATTATAATTTATAAAAAGAAATAATATTCCCACTCCACTCAGTGCAACAGTAGGGAAAGTGTTGGATTGTGGAAGGGCAAAATTTAAAATACCCATTCCAGTCAGTGCAACAGTAGGAAAATTGTTGAATTTTAAAATAAAAATTATTTTATTCCCACCACAATCAGTACTACATTGCAAACAAACAAAATGTTGACAAATACAAAAACTAATAACAAAAACAAAATAAAAATGTAAAAATAAAATATGTAAAATGTCCTACCTATTAAATTGTAACAAATAATTAAAATTAACACATTTCATACAAATCAAAACAGAACATAAAAATATTACAAAAAATATCAAAAATTAAATGCAATATTATTTTACATATAAAATAATTTCTTTTAAAAACTATTTTTAGTAAATGTAATTAATAAAATATGTTTATTTATAATTTCCTCCCACCATATACTACTAAAACCACGAAAAGCCAAATACTAACACACTTAACTTAATTAATTATCAATTAAATAATTCATATTAATTAACAACCAATTCATTACAATTAAATAACTTCCAACCCTGTACACCCATAAATCCCATAACCCACTCATAAATTAACTTACACTAATAACATAATTAATGATCAATTAAATAATGAACCTTAATTAACAATTAATTATTTAAAATTAAACTAAACTATATTCTTGTACTCGATATTTCTCACTCAGTACTGTCAGTTGATATTATTTACTCGATATTCTATCTCACCAACGTCTAGCGATGTTTGTGAGTTTGTGTACAATCTGATGTAGGTCCAGTGTGACTAGGCCAGTGATGATAGTTTTTGGATGGGCCATATTGGGTTTGTCAAACCAAATGTTGAGGTCACTAAGGAGGTGTAGGTTGGAGTGTAGTGTTATAAGGTTTGAAACTGTGTCTAGAAACATGTCTGGGAATGTTGCATTGGTAGTTGGCGGACTGTAGTGGAGGACAAAGTTTCAGGATAAAGTTAGCTTAGGGTTTGCATCTGGTGATGAGGGCCTCACAACTTTGTATGGAAATGTCATCAGCTTTGGTTACATTTATTGTTTGCTTGAATATAACAGCTACTCCATCTCCTCTTTTGACTATACGATTTTGAGTGATAGTTTGATGGCCTGGGAGAACGGCTTCATGCAACACTGAAGCCTTGTCATCTCCCAATTATGATTCAGTTATGAAGAATAAGTTAGGTTGTGTTTCAGTGAGTAGGTTGTAGATGTGGTGCTTGTTTTTAGAGAGTGATTGATCACTTATTAGTAAGTAGAGAATGTGTTTAGTGGCGGTATGACTTTATTGTCTAGAAGAGTGAGCAGTTTTTTGTGAGCTTGTACAAGGTGTTTCATTAGTGCTGGAATTAACTGTATGAGGATCACAATAGTGTTGTTTTTCTTTATTGTATTCCTCGCCCGTCAGGCTTAGAAGTCTCTTTGTTGGGTCTGCGTGTGTAGGTGGTAGAGATGGTGGATGAGATTGATTTGGTGAGCTGTGTTCTTTTTGTAGAATAGCCTTGTTTTGTGATAGACATAGAGATATTAAGAGAGGCATGTTGTTTATTTTGTTTGTGTCTGTGTAGGTAGGAGCGTGTATGGGTTAGGGGTGGTGGTGGAGCATGCAGGTCACGTTTTCAGGCTATAAATTGTGCAATGGATGAGAGATGGGTGAATGAGAGATGTTGTGTTGGAGTATTTGTGGTAGGTGTTGGTGAAGATAGAGAATTTGGGAGTAAAGATGGTTTAGGATGTGTATTATTTGTGTGGTCATAAGGGTGAAGGTGGGTGTATGTTTCGAATTTGTTAAGGAACTTTTGTACAGAATGTACTAGGTAATTGTGTGTGTGTGAGAGATTTTGTTGTGCTGGTGTGTGTGTTATGTTTTGTTTTTGTGAAAAAGTGAGAGGAGATAATGATGTGGTTTTCTGAGAAGGATTAGTATGTAATGAATTGTTGGTGAGTGGAAGTTGGATGGTAATGGGGTTGGTGATGAGTTTTGGAAAAGAGTGTATGTGGTGTGTGAGAGGGGATGGACAATAGTTGTGAGTGTTTGTGTTAGATTTGATAGCTGGAAGAGGTGGTCAAGTGGAGTATTAGGATTGTGTGGTTGTGTGTTTTTGGTAAAGGAGGAGTGTGTTGGTGGATGAAATGATGTAGGGCTGAGTATAGGTTTGGTAGTGACAGAAAGGGGTCTGTTCGGAGCAAGTAGAGGGTAGAGCCAGTGTTCTGTATGAACCGGGAGAGAGTGTCAGGATGGATTAAAGGTATGTATAATGTGGCTTTGTGTTGTGTTGGTGATGTGTGGATTTATTAGGGGTATGGGACACAGTGGTATTTTGTGTGAGAGTTAAGGTGCAATTGTGTGGTAGTTGGGGGTAGAACAGTGTACAGGTGTCATTTGTGGGGTTGCTGAAACGTTGAAATGTGTGTAGTGTTTGTTTGTAGTAAATGAGTAGAGTGTATTTCTGTGAGTGTGTTAATATGTTTGTGGATATGGATGGGATAAGGTGGTGGATGGTGAATGGAAAAAATGGCAGCATTTTTGACCCAATGCCCGACCTGTCGTAACCAGGCCCAAACAAGTAACTGACATTGTCCTCTCCATCCTCAGCCTCGACGCCCGGACTGAGATGCCCTGAGCCCTAACTTTGAGTAAAAAGAACAAATGGTCAATTTTCGACTCACTGGAAATCGCAAACAGTGTAAAACACAGTGTAGTACATAGCTGTTAGCGATTACCTTTTAACAAATCGAAAAAATTCGCGATTAGGTAATCGTAATCCCAAACCTTTGTACATCTGGTCCTGGATTAGTAAACATCCACAAAGCCACCCTGACATCCGTCAGGTGGAGGAAGTTGCATGTTGAAAGAATCTAGATTCAAGCACAAAAAGAAATGGCTTTATCAGTGCTTGCTCCAGCTTCGTTTTTTCCTATTCAGCTTTTGTGTGCTGAGCAGCTTGAACCATGAACTGCTTTTGCAATCCCCGTGTGTGAAAGTGTGAAGTGTGACTCAAATTGGTTGGCATCAGAGGGGCATTTCAGAGTTGCTAAATCCTCTCAGCAGTCAGCAGCTCTGAGGGTGTTTTGCTGCTGCCCTCTCAGCAGTCAGCAGCTCTCGGGGTGTTTTGCTGCTGCCCTCTCAGCAGTCAGCAGCTCTCAGGGTGTTTTGCTGCTCCCCTCTCAGCAGTCAGCAGCTCTCAGGGTGTTTTGCTGCTGCCCTCTCAGCAGTCAGCAGCTCTCAGTGTGTTTTGCTGCTGCCCTCTCAGCAGTCAGCAGCTCTCAGGGTGTTTTGCTGCTCCACTCTCAGCAGTCAGCAGCTCTCAGGATGTTTTGCTGCTCCCCTCTCAGCAGTCAGCAGCTCTCAGGGTGTTTTGCTGCTCCCCTCTCCGCAGTCAGCAGCTCTCAGGGTGTTTTGCTGCTCCCCTCTCCGCAGTCAGCAGCTCTCAGGGCGTTTTGCTGCTGCCCTCTCAGCAGTCAGCAGCTCTCAGGGTGTTTTGCTGCTCCCCTCTCAGCAGTCAGCAGCTCTCAGGGTGTTTTGCTGCTGCCCTCTCAGCAGTCAGCAGCTCTCCGGCTGGTTTGCTGCTGCTTTGCTGTGCAGCTTTGCCTTCCTGACTTCAGCTCTTGACGGAAGTTGTTGTGTTTCCCTCGAAAGGAGCGGCCAGTGTGCGGCCAGGCCCTGCCTTCCTTTCATCTGCCTTTGGTCTGCAGGCGGTTCTGCTGTGATCAGAAGAGCTCCCTCCCTCTCCTGCAGGCTGCAGAGAGCTGAATGCTTCTTGTGCTCGGAGTGGAACTCATTACTGGAGCCTGGGGATGAAAGCGCACTCACAGAGGTGCCGCCATTATGAAGCATAGCAGGCTAGGCAGAGCGTGACGCAAAGGTCAGGGGTCATTGTGGACTTCAAGGGGCACTAACAACGCTAATGGAATCCAGGGGACAGAGGCTTGGGCAATACTGGACAGAAGTCGTGTCCGGGAGCAGAGGCTGGAAAATAAACATTTTAATACCTGTTCATCTATAGAGAATCCCAATAGAAGCCCATGTTCTGGTGTCAACATGGGCTTCCATTGGAATTCTCTGCGGCATATTATCAAGCCCATTATCGCCGTGCTTGATAATATGCCCCTTACATTTTAAATAAAGGGGCGCTGTAGTGTCTTGCAAGTTAGCAATGACGGAACCCTTTTGGCTTCTGATGGACTCTGTAGAGCTATGAGGTAGGTGTTAGAGCAGAATACAATGAAGGCTGATTTAGAATGTTCAGTTCGCACCTACACGCAGAAGAAGAAAGATGTGTAATATTGAGTTCCGTGTGTGGCGCAGTCATTGGTGAGTACCCGGGCTGGAGAAGATTCTACAATTTGCTCCCCAGTACCCTCTCCCATGTGTGTTCCCCTCAGTCCCCTGTGTGTTCTTCACAGTCTCCTGGCATCCTACAGCCACAGTCCTTACTGTTCCCACCCAAAGAGTGTTCCTCTCAGCCCCATCACTTGTTCCTCTCAGCTGCCCTTTAAATACCCTTGCAGTCTGCAGCCCCGTATGTTCCTCTCAGCAGTCAGCAGCTCTCAGGGTGCTTTGCTGCTCCCCTCTCCGCAGTCAGCAGCTCTCAGGGTGTTTTGCTGCTGCCCTCTCAGCAGCTCTCAGGGTGTTTTGCTGCTCCCCTCTCAGCAGTCAGCAGCTCTCAGGGTGTTTTGCTGCTCCCCTCTCAGCAGTCAGCAGCTCTCAGGGTGTTTTGCTGCTGCCCTCTCAGCAGTCAGCAGCTCTGAGGGTGTTTTGCTGCTGCCCTCTCAGTAGTCAGCAGCTCTCAGGGTGTTTTGCTGCTGCCCTCTCAGCAGTCAGCAGCTCTCAGGGTGTTTTGCTGCTGCCCTCTTAGCAGTCAGCAGCTCTCAGGCTGGTTTGTTGCTGCCCTCTCAGCAGCTCTCAGGCTGGTTTGTTGCTGCCCTCTCAGCAGTCAGCAGCTCTCAGGGTGTTTTGCTGCTCCCCTCCCAGCAGTCAGCAGCTCTCAGGGTGTTTTGCTGCTCCCCTCTCAGCAGTCAGCAGCTCTCAGGCTGGTTTGTTGCTGCCCTCTCAGCAGCTCTCAGGGTGTTTTGCTGCTGCCCTCTCAGCAGTCAGCAGCTCTCAGGGTGTTTTGCTGCTGCCCTCTCAGCAGTCAGCAGCTCTCAGTGTGTTTTGCTGCTCCCCTCTCAGCAGTCAGCAGCTCTCAGGGTGTTTTGCTGCTGCCCTCTCAGCAGTCAGCAGCTCTCAGGGTGCTTTGCTGCTGCCCTCTCAGCAGTCAGCAGCTCTCAGGGTGCTTTGCTGCTGCCCTCTCAGCAGTCAGCAGCTCTCAGGGTGTTTTGCTGCTGCCCTCTCAGCAGTCAGGAGCTCTCAGGGTGTTTTGCTGCTGCCCTCTCAGCAGTCAGCAGCTCTCCGGCTGGTTCGTTGCTGCTTTGCTGTGCAGCTTTGCCTTCCTGACTTCAGTCCTTGACGGAAGTTGTTGTGTTTCCCTCGAAAGGAGCCGTCAGTGTGCGGCCAGGCCCTGCCTTCCTTTCATCTGCCTTTGGTCTGCAGGCGGTTCTGCTGTGATCAGAAGAGCTCCCTCCCTCTCCTGCAGGCTGCAGAGAGCTGAATGCTTCTTGTGCTCGGAGAGGAACTCATTACTGGAGCCTGGGGATGAAAGCGCACTCACAGAGGTGCCTCCATTATGAAGCATAGCAGGCCAGGCAGAGCGTGACGCAAAGGTCAGAGGTCATTGTGGACTTCAAGGGGCACTAACAACGCTAATGGAATCCAGGGGACAGAGGTTTGGGCAATACTGGACAGAAGTCGTGTCCAGGAGCAGAGGCTGGAAAACAAACATTTTAATACCTGTTCATCTTTAGTGTGCAACGCTCACTTACTTTAACGTCTAGGGACCGGATTTCCTAACATCTTCCGTTGGGGTTGAATCTATTTTTTGGTGAAGCCCCAGCACAAAATCTATTTTGGGGGCATATTATCAAGAAACGCGTTAAAATTATCGCCGCTTTAGCAGCAGAAAACTGCAGCTAAACGATAATGGGCTTGATAATATGCCGCAGAGAATCCCAATAGAAGCCGATGTTCTGGTGTCAACATGGGCTTCCATTGGAATTCTCTGCGGCGTATTATCAAGCCCATTATCGCCGCCTTAGCGGCAGAAAACTGGCACTAAAACAGCAATCATTTTTGGCACCCCTTCCCTCCCCATGATCTCCTCCTTGGATTCCCTCACTGCCACCAGGGCACATGGCCCCTCGTCTCTCCATAGCTCCTTTCTCACATTCATTTCTGGTGTTTGAAAGCACTGATAAGGGCTGGATTTACTAATAAGAATATATATCTACACAAACAAACCCATTTTACCAAAACTAGGAATAGATAATGAAAGACTTGAGAAAAAATGCATAACTTCTTAACATATTTTATGCAGTTTGCATGCAGCTCTTTGAAGACGATTCAGTAACAGTCACTGTTCTATATTAGGGTTGTATCTTATGAACTGTGGCAACAAAAGGATCTCTGTGACAAAAGCAGTAATCCACTCAGCTATCCACATAAAATACACGCCATGGATTACTCTCTGGCAGCATCAGACTACATTTCTTCATTATTTACTCACATCGTGAATACTTACTTGGACCGATTTGATGAGTGGGCTGACCCCCTGGGTTTATTACTGAGGGGTTTCAGAATACCATTGTTTGCTGTTAACACAGACATTACTGGATGACACAGAGGAAAACTCTGAATTTTAATATTATCTTGTTGGCCTCAGCCCTGAAGAAGTCGAGGTGTGAGATAACACACGACGAAACATGTATTGGCTGTAGAAAACTGTTTGTTTACGTATTTACAAATTCAAGCTGAACATGTGATGAATGGAGCTGTAGTATAGAAAACCAAACATGGAGTAAATTTTGTCCCGGAACGAATGCCAAAGAAATTAAAAGTGGACTAGAACAATTAAGACTTTTGAGAATGGTTTTGACTATCTATTATTTTGCGAGTGCTCGAGGAGGATTTCTGTTCACATAAAATACAGATCTGTGATCTGCACAGTATGCGTTCTTTGCAGCAGGCACTTTAACCCTCTGCGCTACTTTATGATGAGTCAAAACTGCCACTAGACAAAACTCCGCGCTCTCTCTCTCTAGCAGGAACATTAATCACAAGAGTTATCTGGACATTGTATTGCAGCCTGAAACCTAAATGCACAAGGAACTCTGCAGCACCTGTTTTTAAATTGTAAGCTTCTGCTAATTACAGCACCCCTCCCCCTCCCCAACCACCCCCCCCCCCCCCGTTAGCGCCACCCTCTCCAAGTCAGCGTCCAGTGCAGAAGCACCCATCGCACGACCCTAAAGCCGGCTCTGGATACAAGCATGTATTTCAAGCTGAAAAGTAGCTCAAAGATGGTGAAATAATCTGCGATGTGAAGGCCATTTTGAGTGTGCCTCTTCAATCCTGCAATATGCTCCTGATAAATCCCCCCCAGCTAGTACATTTTTCACTCATTTCCACCAAACCCCTCTTTTATTCCTCTTTTGTTGCCTGCTTTGTGCTTCACTTTTTTCATTTATTTTCCCTGCCTGTCTTTTTTTTGTATCTAATGTGGCTTACGCCCCTAGTCATGGCAGAGGCAGGCAACATGCCATGGACCTCCGTCAACACCCAAAAGCGCTGCCGGGGAAGAACGAGCAATATTTTCGATCAGGAAGGGGCATTTGTATTTTATGTGTTGTGCCACCCCCCTGTGGGTGGCTGGCGGCAGGACGGGCAAGGGTTACTGCATGGAGGAGGTGGCAGGACGGGCAAGGGCTAACTGGCAGGCGGATATTGTTAACAGGGAGCGGAACCTGCTACCAGTTAGGAATCAAGGTTGTGGTTATGATTAAGTGATGTTTAATATTTTTAAATGTTTATGTTGATTTGTGTTTTGCACTAGAAATAGCCTAGCAGTTAATTGTAAGTGAGATTTATAAACATATAAATTACATATAAATATGTATATGTATATATATATATGTATGTATGAAATTATTTATAATGTAATTTAATTACAGTGATCTAGAAAAAGGATAGAAAATGATACATTTGTATATATATTCCACAGTGGCAGTCACCACTGTGTAGGTGTAGTTTGGTTAGAGGTTCTTGAGGAAGAGGTTTTTTTTTCTTTTACTAATAACTTTAGCTCTTTTTTTAAGAATATCACAGAAGTCCCCCAAAAAGTTCATCCACCTAAGCTCCACCCCAGAAAGTTTTGCAAAGCTCGATCAAGCGGGAGCCAAGAAAAAGGGGGTGTCCCTCAGTGTTGACATCTCATGTTAATTCCATAAGACATTTTGAGAAGTAATACAGAAAAAAAGTGGCTGAACAGAATTACACCAATTTTGTCATAAAATTCAAACTCTACTCAGAAAACGTAGGTTTCATTATTGGGTATCAACGAATTCAGCTGTTTTTGCGAAAAGCATATGTAAAAAATGGAGCTTGGCGATGTCACAAAGAGGTTAAAAAGATAGTGATATCTGCACTATTGGTGTTTTGATATGCTCTGATTGGCCTCTGTTAGGGGAAATAGCCAAACCTGATTGGCTAGCCATAACCTGAATCATATGTTGTAGCAGCCACGGCAGATCTCAGGGACATGTTCCCATGAATACTGAAAGCTAATTTAAAAAAAAGATAAAAGTGGGCAAGGTGAGCACACCCTGACCCATAGGAGCTTGTGGGGGTGGAGTGGAATTTCAAAGGGACCCTCCTTGATTGGCTGGCCACAACATGGACAATATTTTTTAGTAGCCATTTCAGAATTCTGGTACCCATTTAAATACGTTGTAGAGAATGCCAGGTTTTGAAGGTCACAAAAAGGAGCCAATATAAAGGGTGATAACAGATTTTAGTCACAATATAAATCGTTTGATGGTGTTATCATACTACTTTTAGGAATTGTGGTGTGTTCGAAGTTGATTTTACCCTGTGAAAAATGCTGACCCTCTGCTGAAATTTGATGAACCATGTTTGAAAGAAAACTGTTTTCTTCTCATGATGTTCTCGTGGTGGTGTGGGACCTGTTTTTACCAATTGTGGTGCATAAGGTACAAGAAATCAAGCTTTCACCAACTCAGACCAACTTTGTTCTGGCATCCACCTTTAAAAGACACCGTAGTATACTATCGGATAGTTGCTATTGCTAGTATTTTGCTGTAATAAAGGATTTTAGGTTGTGCCATAAAAAGACTAAGGGTCTGATTACAATGGGAGTAGGGCGAGTGTCCGACCACTATCACCGCAGGCAGGAGGCCACCCGACAATCAGTCTAAGTTCCAACCCGCCCTATAATGATGAGATCACCGTGCGGGCAGTTGGTAAGTTCAATTCAAATATCTTTATTCGATTGTAATCTTTACAATCATAAAAGTTCATGTCACAAATATACAGTCATAAACCAAATTTCATAAAAAAACAGTTAAAAAGTTCATATCACAAATATACAATCATGAGCAAGATTTCACAAATAAACATTAAAAAGGATAAATCCTCCAGTTCCAAATTTAAGACAGCAAAGTTGTGAGACAATAAATTACGAAGTTTGTTATAAAACCAGAACAGCAGACAAATTGAACCAGTTAAAAATATAAATAAGTATACAAGGTTAAAAATAAGGGAGAAGTACATCAATAAAAACAGCATAATTATCCCTCCATACTTTTCCTAAAAATAAGGGCTAATTTTAAAAAACTGCATATATATAGAGTGCAGTCACTATTTAGGAGTTGAAGGTAATAAAGAGCTGGTTTAATCTGTATAAAATTCAACTTTTTTAAGCAAGGCTTTAGATATAACTTCCGTGGTACTGCATAATAAGGACAAATAAATAAAAAGTGCACCAAGTCTTGCGGAGACTTCCCGTCGCAGCCGCAAGCAGGTAGCACTTGACCTCGGTGTGCCCCTTTCGGAGTTGCCAACAAGAGGTGAATCAAATCAAAACGGAACCTTGTCAATAAAAAGCGTTCAAAGCCAGACATAGGCCATGTTAGGTACGGTTCCATACTTGGGCTTGTTTGGAGTAAAGCATGTTTCCTAACACTAGCTTTCAACAATTCGCCCTCCTCCCGGGCAAAATTCCTTAAGGACAAAAATGATTTTTTCACAAAGGTAACATCAGCTCTAGTTATAGTCTCTGGGGCTGAAAACAAGTCAGGGCGTCCCAATTCCGTGAGGCGGTCATTTATATACCTCAACCATGGTACCTTAAACCTGCCGTCCCAAGTTAAGGCTTCTTTTAATATATCATGTGTGAGAGGTATATCTTTGTTTAGCCAGGAGGTCAGCCAGCATATCATGGGGCTTGCTGCTAATCTATCACTGAGAAAAGGTACACCTAACTCCTCGTGGACCGAGAAGTTTCCGGTACCCCTTGGCAGCCTCAAAACCTTCTTTAGAAAATTGTTTTCTGCAATCTCCAGGGCTTGCGTTTGACTATAACCCCAGAGCTCGCTGCCATAGCAGGCAATGGCAACACTCTTGGCTTGATAAAGTTTAAGTAAAGCAGCCACCGGGCTATTGCCCATTTTTCTAGCAAACCCGAGAATGGCTGCATTTGTGCGTGTTACCTCGCCCTTCTTTTTTATAACAGCTGGGCCCCAGGTTAATTGATTATCAAGTAAAACCCCGAGGTATGAGAAGGTTTTAGAATTTGGGATTTTTTCCCCATTTATGGAAAACACATTAGGCTTTCGTGACCCTTGACCTAGTTTCATCACATATGACTTTGAGTTGTTAATACTCAAGCCTCGAAGGCTCATGAAATCATGAAATGAGTTTAAGAGTAACTGAAGGCCATTCGCTGTCCTGGAAATAAGGACGGCGTCGTCCGCATATAGCAGAACCGGGATGCCCTTTCGGCCGACATAGGGGTAATCGGCTCCTGTTTTAATCAGGTAATCCTCTAGCTCATTAATATATAAATTGAACAAAAATGGTGCTAGGATACACCCTTGGCGGACACCCCGATTAATTTTGATGTCACTTGTTACTTTCAGATCTTGAGTGTAACGAACATTAGCTCTGGTGTCTGAGTGCAAGTCAGCCAGAACATAAATTAAGTTCTGCTCGACGCCCATCTTTATCATAATGTCCCACAGTTTACATCTATCAACACAGTCAAAAGCGGACGATAGGTCCATAAAAGCCATGTGAATGGTTCCCTGTCGGGCCATAGTGTATTTGCCTACAATCAGATATAGATTCAGGCATTGAGTTATTGTAGAATGACCAGGTCTAAAGCCATATTGTATAGAGGATATGACTTTATTATCTGACGCCCATGTTGTTAACCTATTCAAGATTACGCCACCTACCACTTTAGCTACTGAATTAATTAACGATATTGGCCTGTAGCATAGTGGACTACTACGGTCGCCCTTCTTAAATACGGGGACGATGGTGGATTGTCCCCAAGACTTTGGACATCCAGACATTGCAGCTGCATTTATCACCTTTGTGAGAACAGGTGCCCATACCGAGATACACGATTTAAAAAGGTCCGGTGGCAAACCATCTGGGCCTGGAGCCTTATTGCCAGTTAAACCATGAATAGCCTTTTCTATTTCATTATCAGAAAAAGGTAAAAAATTCTCCTTTAATGTTAAAAAATTGTATGCTGTCTGTTGGTCATTACTTTTAAAAATTGCACTAAAATGAGTAACCCAATCTTTCTCTGGAATGTTTGTACCAAGTGCAGTATCACTCAGGTTGTCAAATATAGGTTTATTTATAATTTCCCAGAATTTGCTACTGTTGCCCAAGACTAAGGGGTCAAGTAAGGACTCCCAGATATGGGTTTTTATTTCCTTTTTCCGTTTAGCAAGAGTTTTTTTATAAATCAGACGGAGGTTTTTAATATTACCTGAATTTCTGGGTTTATTTTTTAAAGCCTTTCTTAAGTTTTTACTTGCCGAGGAACATGCATTATCGAACCATTTAGGAATATTTCTAACCTGCCCCTTCACTGGAACTGATAACAGCGACCCTACTGTTGTCACTATACCTTCAAAAATGTCTAAAATTTGCTCTGGGTGCAAACATGTCGATACACAGTCCATTAGATCCCTGCCGCATGCTTTGTTAATTTCTTTATAGAGATTTTCCTGATTTACCATATGCCATTTCAAGCGGCGTTTTCCATTTGTGCATTTTAATGTGCCCACATCTTCACAGTGCTTTCGCTGTTCAAATATACCCCCATTCAGTTTAATGGAAAGTGGGTTATTGTCACTGTGAATGTTTGTTTGAATCGTGAAATTAGAAGCCTGATTGGCGAGATCGGCAGATAATAATATGTAATCTATGAATGTCCCAGACCCAGAGCCTTTGAATGTTGGAACGTCATAGACTTTGGTCTCAGGGGCCAATGACATAGCTACATACAGGTTATTTTCGTTTATCAAGTCATTTAAAAGTGACCCTTGCCTAGTGTGTCGAAAATGGAATCCATCCATGCTATTACACCCCAGGTCGCCCATAGGGGTGTCTCGGGGGTTACCGCAAGGATGAACATTAAAATCTCCTACAATTAAGACGTTACACGGCAGTGTGCCTGGACCATCTTTCAGCAGTTCATTCAATGATATTAAATTACTCTCCCCTTCATCAGTTATAGCATTATAAAAATTAACTAGGGTTAGAGTATGTTTACCTCGCTTCAGTACAAGCAATTGAATATTACAATTAACAGTTTTCTGGTAAGTTGTATTACACAAGAGAGACAGATTAACAAAAATAGCAAGACCCCCCTTTGCTCTGCCACTAGCTGAAGGGGCTGCAGGCCTAAGGAAGCTTTGATATCCATCTATGAAGGCATTATTTCCTTCCATCCACGCCTCTTGGAGACATATAATCGCAAATTTTTTGACAAAAGCAAGCCAGCTTGGATCATTTATTTTATCAGCCAGGCCTGCTACGTTCCAAGAGACTAAGTTCATATTACATACAACAGCATTCTTAGTATCGGGTGCAGCCTCGATGACGATGGGATCTGATGTTCGATCAAAATGTTCAACGTTAAAGGCACCCATAATATTTACTGCACTAGATTCTGGGTCTATATGAATTGGATGAATATTAGAAGCTTCTAACTGATATTGCATTGTACTGATGTGCTCTGAGCCAACAGATTCAGAACTAACCGAAAACTGATCTATAACTATTTCTGTAGGATCGTTACTATCTGAATTAATATGGGTGGGGGAAAGGTTCTTATCATGGACAGGGTTACTAGATTTAAAATCAATACACATAGAAGTAGCTGAAAAATCATACAGTCAGTCAACACCCTCTAAGCCATTACGCTCATAGAGGGCGTTGAATCTATTAGAGATAGGAACATTATATTGGATATTAGGATATGTCAATTGGGGAGTATTATGATTATTATATAATCCATTTAAATCCTCCCAATTCTCAGGATAGAATGTTGAGAAGTTAGCTTTGCTGGACATACCTAGTAAATCATTTCTAGAATGACTTCGATCCTTTATGGTAAAGGGTTCATAATTCCTCGAGGTTGCACCATTGTAAATTGAATTATGCATGGTGTAATTTGCCCCAACCTCAATGTTAGGATGAATGTTGCTATCATTCCTTGGAGGATAGAAATAGCTTAAGTCCTTAGTACGGATTAGACTATGGATCAAATTATCCTTCCAGCTGGTAATATGCCTAACCGCTCGTTTGTCAATAAACGTGACAATAATGCAGTCTCCCTCGGTTGATTTGAATCTATGGCCCACCCAATCGACTCTCCTGACATTTGTGATCTTACCACTGATATGACGAGGGAGCGGCCTATGGCTGGTTAGCCAATGACTAACTTTGTTCTTCAAATCACCATATCTCTCCGTCTTTCCCAATTCTAATTGCGGTACACCTATCATCACTATGGTGTAAAATTGGGATTCAGGGGGAAGATTAATGTGAATGGGTTTCTTATTTTGTTTGGGTTGCACGTACTTTTGCGCTGGTCGTATATTATCAGTTGATGGTACTGTAAAAGTAGACCTGACTGGCTCAGCCTGGGCATCAGGAATTGCGGTAGATGTGCCTTCCGTGGCCCATTCACTTTCGTCACTATTGGATGAGAGTCCCATCGTGGTAATAGGCATAGCCGGGGAGATTAAAGCGGTATTACATATACTTATATGTTGATTAGAATTAATCTGGGCTTTGGAATTCGGTAGCAAGGAAGTTTTTAAGTTATGACCCAAGGTTTCTAAGTTATCTGTCTGAGTGGAGATATTAGTACAATTAGACAAATTAGTAACTTCCTTAGGTTGAAATTTATCTAGATTCATTAAAATTTGTTCTAATCTAGATATTTTCTCATTTATAGGATGGAGAAGGGATTTAATCATCTGTTCCAGTCTCGATGAATATGATTTATCAATTACACACACCTCTTCAGTCTGTGTTGTCTCATTTATAACAACTTTGCTAGTCGTAAACGAATTTTCATTATGCAATGTTACCACTTGCTCAACAGCTTTTGTAGTTAAGTTAGAGGTACTGGATGTTTGTTTAGCCAATCTAAAGTTTGACCATACATCTTTAACTGAAGATTTATATTTGCCTATAGGTTTATATGTCTTCCTCATGATTGATTTTGGTTTCGTTTTTTTCCTTCCATAGCGCAGACTCTTTAATTTTGGAGAAGGAGATTTATCTGCACTTATGAGGTTAGTTAAAGGAGAGCTTTCCGCAAGAACGGCCCCTGGGGGAGTCAGTGACTTGTTTCCTAAGCATGATACACATGGAATATCCTCACCGGTAGGGGCAGATTGGGGGCTGCCTTCATTACTGGTAGGTACAATTGGAGGGTTTAGAGACGTATTTCTTCTACAGCTATTACCATTAGGCAGTCCCGAGAAGGACTGCAGTAATAACGAGTCCTCTACACTAATAATAGACTCCGCGGTGTTATTCTGCACAGAAGTGTGCATAGACAAATTAGGGAAACACAAGTTAGGAGTAAGTGAGAGGCGTCTCTCCGTGTTTTGGATTGCATCGGCAACCACTCCAATGGTTTTTTGCAGCATTAGATCTATTGCTGTAAGAGATGGTAATGGTGTTACTGGCACGGACTTATTTCTTGTTGTTGATCTAGTCGCCATAGTGGTCTTTCTCGACTTGGTCATAATAAACTAGATGTTCACCTAGTTAAATATACATAAGATACAGGTGTCGAGGTAAAACAGATTAGGGTTTCCTAGGGACACACATCTGCCCTATAGCATTTACGTCTCACGATGATATCACCTTCCGGCAGTGGTACCAGGATGCAAGGTGTTAGGGGGGTTGCCCGTCCCGTCTCCTTCAGACCCCTGAGGGCCACAGAGGGCCCACCCTTTGCCCGGGCTTAGCCCGGCGCTGCCCGCGCGCGGTCCCGCGACGCGGGGAGTGTCCTCCAAATTTATATGCCTCCTGGCGCCAAATCGGTGGTGTCAATGACGGCTTCCTGCCGCTAAGGATCTTGGGAGTGGTAGTCCCTCCCGCTCTGCGACCGCGCCGGTGCAAGAAGGCGCGGCGGCGGGGAGAGACCCAAAGGGCAGCAGGAGAGTGCAGAGCAGCAGTAGACCTTTCAGCCAGGTAAAGATTACGTTTTTATCAGCAGCACGCCCGCTCTGCCGGGAGAGTCCTCCAAATTTATATGCCTCCTGGCGCCAAATCGGTGGTGTCAATGACGGCTTCCTGCCGCTAAGGATCTTGGGAGTGGTAGTCCCTCCCGCTCTGCGACCGCGCCGGTGCAAGAAGGCGCGGCGGCGGGGAGAGACCCACAGGGCAGCAGGAGAGTGCAGAGCAGCAGTAGACCTTTCAGCCAGGTAAAGATTACGTTTTTATCAGCAGTTGGTAAGTTCCTTTTTCTACTGTGGCAGAGTGCAGAGCAGCAGTAGACCTTTCAGCCAGGTAAAGATTACGTTTTTATCAGCAGTTGGTAAGTTCCTTTTTCTACTGTGGCTTGCGCTGCGGCACAGGGAAAGGGCCGCAGCACAAAACTGCATTAGTAAAAGACACTTTGTGCACATCCATGCACTGTGTGCCAGGCACCATATGGTGCCTGGGACACAGTGCATGGATGTGTAGGGGGGCACTACATGTGCCCCCAGGCCACTTTACAGTGGCCCACGGGGGACTGGGGGCCCGCATGGGGCCCCCAATGTCCCTTTCCAGCTGGCCTTCCATGGCGGTGGGACTGCTATGAAAAGGCAGTCGGAAAGGTACATTCTAACCACTACGGCGGTGCCTGAGTAGGCACTGCCCTCATGGTAGGGATAGGAGTCTGACAGCTGCACCAACAGGATCCTTGATCCTGTCGGAGTTAGCAGTCTGTTACCCAGATCGCTGCAGTCCAACCATCCTCATCTTAATGCGGTCGGACCTATGGCCTGGATGTTGGTAGGAACGCCACTGATGGCCTGTCAGTGGAGGTCTCATCAATATCTAAATGAGGCCCTAAGACTTTCTCAGCCGCACTGAACGACATGCACTTTTTCAAGGACAACCTAACTGTCATCGGATTGGACAACATACTATCTCACAAGTCATGTCGCATGTACAGAATCTGGGAACACCCGAGACCAATTTAGTAGAATGATGAGAAAATCTCTGAATGTGTTCAGTAGTAAATGTTTCTTTTTGCTTGTTCTTATTGGTGAAAAGCTTGTGAACCATGTATTCATGTAGTGAATGTATGAAATCCGTTGTTTAAAGTCCTATAAAATAACATGATTCCTCAGTGCTAAGAAGAACCCTCTTTCACTTTCTTTGAGGGTGAATCTATGCCAGAATTGCTTAATTCAGAACTCTTAGAGTTCTTTGGTTTATACTTACTATTTGTTAGACCTGGTACCGTTGGCGTGAGTCTCCCTTCCATTTTTCGCTGTTGTCTCCTCTGTTTTTCATATGTTTTTCCTGGTTTACGTGCTTTGGGCACTGTGTCACAGTGCAAGTGCTCCCTATTGTAAAGTGTTGTAATGGATTAGTGACTCCATGATTGGCTTATTTGATTTACTTGTCAGATCCTAGTACAGTGCACCATGTGTGCCCAGGGCCTGTAAATCAAATGTTGCTAGTGGGCTTGCGGCACTGATTGTGCCACCCAAAGAAGCAGCTTGTAAAGTGTGTCTCAGGCCTGCCACTGCAGAGCCTGTGTGCAGTCTAGTACTGCCATGTCGACTTGGTAAGTGCACACACTTACCAGTCCCTAAACCTTCCCTTTTCTACATGTTAGCCAACCCTAAGACTGTAGGACGTTGAGTTATTTGGCCTCAGTGTAATGGCTGCTCTAGCCGATCTTGGACTACAAATGTCTTTCCCGTTCAAGAACAATGTTTGCCTGACTATTTTAATGGACACTTTAAAAATGTGCCAAGTATTCATGGATAACTTATTGATTAGCTTTACATTCTAATGTACACTGCAATATATAACACACTTTTCTTCTCAATTAGAATTCTGTTGTAAGAATATTTGTTTGACACCTAAATTCTGTTATAGATACAGGTTGGCAGAACTCGGGGAGTTTAACTCTGTGGAATCCCACGGAGTTACCTAAACCTGTAAGATTCTGTGGTGTTCTGCCCCTCCCCCCCCAAATTATTATAAGCTCTGCTGAATCAAGGCGCGCAGGCTTTGCTCGCGCTGTCGCGCTGTCGCGCGGCTCAGTGGCAAAGCTGCTGATCTTCATCTGCTGTGAAAAATGACACCATATTCACTAAACTTACCAAGAGCATAGGGTGGCTTTCCTTCCTATAAACAAGCTGCCTGTATCTACGCAGCTGGCAGGCCTGTATCGAATGACATCATATTGAGTTTATTCTGCCAGTACTACGCTGGAACACTTTCAGGTGCCAGGAGCCTCAGTGGCTACATTTCCTTCACTGCTGACCACTGGAGCGTGGAAGGAAAACCTTCCCTCTAAATTTGCATTACATAGTGCCTGTGTTTTAAGGAATTGTGCGCTTCATTACCTTATCATCCTGTCCGGGAGCTGTCATCCCACTCATACTTTCTACTTTTAGACTCACCGACTCACAGGCGCAGGCACTGCCCTGCTACCCTGTGTGCGCACAGTCAGTGATCGAACAATCCTAGAAACAAATCAACAAATAAAGCAAACGTGACATCACAACACAGCATAACAGTACGTACTTCTTCACCTTGTATATTTCGTCATAAGACAAGGTTGCCTCTGTCGTGAGCAAAGTATACTTTAATAAATATGTAGGTTTCACAGGGTCTTACTACTCTGATGACAGGCCTGGAAGATGTAATTCTGCGATCCACATCTTTACTAAAATAAAATGCCACTGACACTGCGCTAAACATACCCAATATGGGAAAGAGACATGTTGGAATGTGGAATGGTTTGCGTTTTCAAATCGGTTCTACTTCTTATTATACTGTGCTTCATTCAAAAAAGATATTTTTGAGAATTGGATTCTTTTTAGGTCGAGCGTCAGCGCGCATGTGCTGTCTGCAAGACCTCTTGTATTCAACAAAATCACTTTATTCCCGCCTGCTACTTACCATTGGTTCCCGCCTCCATTGCTCTTCTTTACTGCCTCTTAAGTCATTGAGTGAAAACAAGGAAGGCTTGGGGCCTGTACTCCCAAGACTGGACCACCCAAATATTGAAATCACAGAAAGGTGTCAAGGGAGGTTTATTATAAATGTTTGCGATAAACCTGAGACCACTAATTCTGAGGTTTTTGAGCATTTATTCTGCTTAGTTTTGATAATTCAAAAAGGCATTCATAAATCAATTGACATGTCTTTTAAAAGGAAACACCACATTAGTAAATCACACAATTACAACACATTTGTAAGCGTGATTTAGAACCATTTCTTTTGTGAGACAATATATACAACACATACATAATACCAAAGGTTATTTGTGACAAAAATATATACAACAAACCAATGATCACAAGACAAACATCGATAAATTATGTGTGCCAGTCCTGCATTTGCACTGAAACTAAGCAGAATAAATGCTCAAAAACCTCAGAATTAGTGGTCTCAGGTGTATCGAGAATATTTAAAATAAACCTCCCTTGACACCTTTCTGTGATTTCAATCTCAAGTCATTGAGGCAGGGGATACCACACTTCCGGTCAAGGCTAAGAAGCACCAGCCGAGCATGGTCTCCTAACGCTTACTTTCTTCATCTGTTGTTTTCAGAACTTTGTTAAAAAAATATTGCTTTAGGCCCGTTGCTGCTTCCGCTCTCCAACCACCCTCTGACAGAAATACAGCATTTCTCAGCATTTGCAATGTAAACGCCAGGCTGCTCGACACCGGATTCTTTTTTACAACTCTGGTACATGTCTATCATTCTAAAGATATTCCAATTTATTTTTCTGCCCCCTCACTTTCCGTGGCTCCACTCCCCCCTCACGTAGCGCCAGAGGCAGCCCTGCTCACCATGAGCTGCATTTTCAGCTCAGTGAGGTGGGGAACGGCATCCCCGAGTAGGACCCTTCTGCTCATGTACTCGACCAAGAGGAGAGCGAGATAGCAGGCACCCACCCCGAGTATACAGCGGAATCTAGTTAAACTCGTAAGGGCAAGGGCAAATTGACTGCTTAGGTTTATTTAATAAATAAAAGGTCCTTTTAATACATTTTCTTTGTGGCACTTTTCAAAAGCGTTAATTTGAACGGCTGTAGGTCTGTGCTACTTGCACTGTGATGTTTACACTAAGTTTTCTGGCTGTTGTCATTGACGAGCTTTCATACTCGCTCAAGTATATTTTTTCTGGATATAGAATAGCATAAATAATTCTGGGCAGATTTACAAGCCTCTTGTGCTGCCAGTACGTCACTTTTGGTGATGCACTGGCAGCTCATTTCTCTGCGCGGTGGCGTAGCGAGGCGCAACAAGGAGAAATATTTTCATTTCTCCTCGTGTTTTCCTCTTTCAATGCGTGCTGCATTCTACAGCACGTATTTGATGAGGAAAATGCCTGTAGTGATTGTTTTTCTGCAGGAAGGTGCCCCTTCCTGCACAAAAACAATCTCCCCATGACGCAGGCATCCTTGCACCATGGTGCAAGGGTGCCTGCCCCGGCGCATGGCAGCTGTTTGTACGCCAGTGCAGGGGAGAGCACAAGAATGTGACATATCATTGTAAATTCGAGTGCTCAGATAGTGGCGCAGCGTGGCGCAGCCAAAAGGCTTGCGGTGCCACACTGCGGCACCTTCTTGTACATCTGCCCCTCTGATTTCAGACCTGACGCCCTCTGAATCCTTCAGTTTGTTTGTTCTTCGTGCAAACTGTGAATGAAATCTCTTGGGGTGTTTTGCAGCTTCTCCAGCCTCCTCCCTGCGACATCCGGGTACGAGATAATTAGTGTTAATTTGTTATTAGTGTGAAGATGGCATCAAAGATTTGTCTAGTAAGCGTTGTTCTTCAGTACAGAGCGTTAAACAGTTCAGGACCTGGAAAGACCGCCCGCCTGCGCCCTTAAGGGGCACCCCACTACAATGGCATTTAAAACAAAGCAGTGTGAGGCAGTGAGTGCACAACTGAGTGAATGCCTTCTTGCTCACCTCGCACTCTCTTCAAATATGAAGACATGCTCTCATCTGTACATGTCGATTTGGGTGCATGTCACTGTGTTATCCCTTAAGTGTACATGTGCGGTCACGTAATGAGCGGGACGCACATTCTTAGGAGTAGAATCCTGTTTTTTGGGCAGGTGATGGCTTGGTGCTGCAACTTTAAATTGGGCCAAAATGAACAACTGCTAACTAGGGATTACTAAATGTACGTTAACATTGCACTTTGGTCAATCTGATAACACTGCCACGAAGAGACGGACAATGACAGAAAGAAATTAAAATTCAGTTTTGTCCGACTTTTGTCATAGAGATACACTAAAGCCACTGCTGTAAACAGACAAATATTACTCCGCGCCTGAAAGGCAAAGAAATATTTAATTCTATCAAACTGACACATATTCGAAGGTGTGATCAGATATACAATTTGCTTGCAATACATTCAGGGGTATATTCACAAGGATCTATCGCCGATTTAACGGCACTTAATAGCAGCCAAAGTTGCGATAAACTTATCGCCCCAATCACAAGCTGGTGTTAACAGCCCACATCACCAATTTACCCGCGATAGCAGCCGCAAAACACATCGCCACCGATGACCCCCGCAACTATCGCTAATGAGATGCCGAGTAGGCATTACCGTGCCAAAAGGCGCAACAACACCAGTCCACAACATTCACATCGACCAGCCAGAACTGCAATAGGAACACAAAACAGGCGATAAGGTGCGTCAGCAGCAGGAAAATAACACCTGCTCTGACCTGGTGCAAAGTTGACCACAGCCTGCACCACAAAAGGGAGCACAGCCCACAGCCACGTCGGAAGGGCAACAGATGCACCCGGGCAACTGAACATGCAGCCCGGAGAGCCAAAAGGGCAATAACACCCGCCACCACCACCCTCAGGACCCCCCTCCCCGGCACCCCCCCCCCCCGACAAAAGACATGCCACATCAGCTACACCTAAACACGTCCAAAATAATCCGCTTGATGTTGCACAATCACAACTGGTGACATGCATGTGTCGTCACAAGAACATTCACTTTCAAAGCAACAAATGAAACTTTATTAACATGAACAGTGAAATGAAATGGAGACACATGTTGGCTCCCCTCGGGACAAACCGTAGCTCACAGCCTGCAAGACAAAAATCATGATGAGAAGGTGTGTCCTGCGCACATCAAAGGTCAGAGAGAGAGAGAGATATGCGAGAGAGAGAGGAAGAGGGGGGAGAGAGATAAGAAGAGAGGGGGAGAAAGAGAGAGAGATAAGAAGAGAGGGGGAAGAGAGAGAGAGAGAAGAAGAGAGGGGGAGAGAGAGAGAGAGAGAGAGAGAGAGAGAGAGAGAAGAAGAGAGGGGGAGAAAGAGAGAGAGAAAAGAAGAAAGGGGGAGAGAGAGAGAGTGCCGCCCCTGCGCACCCAGGCCACACTGCTCACCTGCTGCCACCAGTGTGTCTCCAACCACTTGCCGGTATGTATAGCAGTACACCAAGTCACACATCTGAGACAGACCCATCATCTGAAACAGAGTCCAGATACATGATTGGCAGAGTACACACATTTGCACAAGACATCATCGCCTGCCTGCCCATGCACACCCAGGCAGAGGCACCCCAGCCCCTCCCGCCGCCCATCGGAGCATGCCTTCTCATGCACATCCAGGCCTCACTGCTCACCTTCCGCCACCGTCGTGTAGACAGGAGGTCCCATCACGTGCCGCTGCAAGCCACAAGCCCGGGGCCTGCGTACATGGCACCCTCAACACCATGCAGCCCCGCTCCGCAGGCCACCAGGTCTCACGTTTGGTACTGGGTCTTTATCACTCCATGGCATAGGACATACCAGTGCACCCGGCATCATCGCAGGCTGCACACCCTCTCAGCCCAATGGGTGCCACTAACTCTGGGATCCTGGAAGCAACACCACGTGGCGGTAAGTCCACGCTGCCCACTGGCTCTGGCCTACACTGAGGTCCAGCAGGGCACACAAAACCTGAGCTGTCCGGACCGCCGGGACGGGGCATCATCGCAGGCTGCACACCCGCTCAGTAGTTTAAGGTGCTATTGACTCAGTGCACCCAAAGTCACCGTCCTGTGGCCGGGTGCCTGTGCCAGCCACAATGGTCCAAGTGCCACTAACCCTGTGCAACACCAGTCAGCGCCACATGAAGGCCCGGGGTGCCACTAACCCTGTGCACAACATCTCATGTGCCCTTTATGATTGAGAACCGTGGAGCGTCCGTCATCCAGTCACCACCGGCAGAGGGGAATGTGACGTCATCGGCCCCCTATGTTGGCAGAGTCACATGGCCTGTGACGCCTGTGCCGGATGGGTATGGTGTGCGTGCAAACCTGCCCTCAGGGAGTGGCTGTGACATGCGGACAACTAGACCAGTGACCTGCACACCACCAGCGGGTGCGCCTGCGACGGGTAGCAGAGTGCTCTGGCCTGCCGTACGCTGGACCAGTGCAGGGCCTGCAAAAATGACTCATGTGCTCTGGGCATGGTTCAGTTCATGTCCGGACATGGAAGTGACTGATGCGTGTGTCCCTGTTGTAGCGTTCATGGGACCCGGTACACAATATGCAATGTAGCACCCTCTGACTGGCATCCCACAGGATGAGCATCATTGATGCATGAGGATAACACTGTCCCTACATTCATCCACACATTCATACATGAATGATGAAAGACATAACACAGCAGTGCGTCACTGAATGTTTATTTTACATCCAGTGCAGTTCTGCAGCTGGAGCGGTACAGGTCAATGCCAAGCACACTACACAATATGGGCCCGTGGAGGGCCAGCCAGAGTCCATCCGGGGATGAAAAGTACTGCGGAAGAGGAAGGGTACAGTCCGCAGTCTGGTTGCCGTGTCATTGGTCAACAAACAGGATATGGCAGTCCATGTCGCTGTCCAAGGTGAGTGCATTGGAGTGTATTGGGGGTCAGTGGAAGGTCATGAGGCCATGTGTGGCACCAAGCAGAAACAGGCCAGGTGGCGGAAATGAATGCTAGTGCCTCCTGATCACAAACCCATCCAAGTCCTCATCCCTGGATGTGTGCTCTGCCCCACCTGTGGGTGTTGTAGTACCGACTGAGGCACTGTTTGCCACTGACACATCAGGTGCCGGAGTGGATACGTCTGCCACACTATGAGGCAATGGCATACCAGTGGGCGGAGATGTGGATGGTGTGGGGGCAGCAGCATTCATCTGCGCCAAGCCTTGTGGCAGCAATGCCATGATGATGATCTGCAGGGCACGGTAGATCTCAGCTACATTTCGCTGATGTCCAGCAGTGGCTGCCATCCTTTCCGCCTCCATCGCACCATGTCCTCCATGAGCCTCCACATGTGTGCCGGCTGGTATCGCTGGTGCCCCTCTGAGTAGACAGGTGTTCTTCTCTCCACGTCAGGACTCCAGGAATGTTAGTCAGGGCTCGATGGAGACCATGGAGCGGGCTTAGTCACCCATGGATTGCGTCCAGTTTGGTGGACATGAGGTCGAACCCCACCCGCACCTGTTCACCCATCTCCCTCTGGGCCTCCAGCACACGGCGTTGGAAGACCGTGTGTTGTTCCTTGGGGTCTTGGGAGACTGCTGGGGCCGTGGGTGCCTCCTGCTGGGTGGTTTGGGTGGTGGGTGGGGTCTCCTCGATGCAGCTGGTCAGCCCTGATCCTGGAGGTGAGTCGCGGGTGATGTCAATGATGTCTAGGGGGGCTTGTGCGTCGATGCTGGGGTTGTCCTCCTCGTCATCAGTTAAGAGTGGCTGGGACTGCTCTGCAGGGGGTGTTGATGGTGGCCCTGCAATGTGAAGGGGAGATGGTGTATTGCAATGTGTCCACATGTATGTAGCCGCATGGTACATGTTGACATTCAGACAGCATGGCATTGTACATTGTGACAGTCTATAGATCTGGGCGATGACCCAGAGTCATTGAGGGTGTGCACTGTGCTCTGCTTGATTGTGCATGTGTGCCATTGTGGCCATCTCCACCCGTCCCCCCAGTACCTGGTGGTCACTCACCCTGTTGCGGTTGTATTCTGTCACGCAAGCAGTGTCCGGTCCCCCTCCATGTCATCCAGCACGAGCTGTGGCGCTGGGCCCCCACCTCCAGTCTGTATTGCTGCCTTCTGGTTGGCTGCAAGGTTCTCCTTGGTCTTTCTCTCGATGTCATTCCATCGTCTCTTGACCTCGTCCATTGTCCTCTTGTGCTCTCCGACGGCATTCACCTTGTCCACGATGTCCCATCATATTTCAGTTTTGGTGCCCAATGACACGTTGGAGGTGACGAACACTTGTTCATGGTGTTCCATCATCTATGATCCTGTTCGCCTGTGGACTGAACTTCGTCTTCCTCTTCTTGTCCTTGCCCTTCCCTGTCCCCGAGCTCCCGGGCTGGTCGTCCAGGGGGCTTGTGGGGTTGCGCTCGTCCTCTGCACCTGCTCCGGCTGCCTCCATGGTGCTTGGGTGTTGGTCAGTTTGTGTTTGGGTGTTTTTTCTACTTTTGTTGGAGGGAAGGGATATAACGGGACAAGGAAGCTAGGGGCGGTACTAAGAGCCCCGGGAGCCACCACAAAACTGAGCAGGAGAGTGAGTCAGGGACAAAAGGGGCACCTTAATTTGAGCTGGGGTGCCCGGGAACGCTTGCTCTAAAACTGAAGAAAACAGACATGTGAGACATGGAATTGGAGGCAGAATACAATGGCAGTTTAATGAGAAGATGCAACTTCAAAGAAACTGCAAGACAAAGGCATAAAATACAAAATACAGAATTCAGATAATCACATGGAGCTCATCATGATACCCTCTGCATCTGCACTATTGTACTGTCAGAGAGAAAGAGAACGCATCTAAAAGTGCAATTGAAGAAACAAGTTACACCATGGGGAAATGTTTCAGAGTATACTCTAGAGCAAGCATTCCTGCAATTACAATGAATACATTATTCAGAGAACAATGATTAAACATAACAGGACATTTCATATAAGTAAAATACAACAAAATGCTAAGCAGACGCAAGAGCTTCAGAGCTCTTGGGGAAAACCCTACACAGTCTGTTACCTACATACAGACAGCAAGGTAGTCCGACGAGATCTCTGGGGGCTCCCCTTTTATATAATTTTACGGGCTCCTTCGCACGCTACTTCTACCTACGTATGCTACCCAAAAAAGCCTCGTCTGCAGATTGCACCAGACATGTCGTCATTTACCCACTTAATGCTGACAATGGACTAGGTGAAAAGGTCAGTGTCTCAGGCCAATCGCTTGTCGTAAGTTTCACAGAGCAAGCAGAAAATATAAACAGATATTGTACACGAATTACATATATACATATATAAATCTCCTCAGTTCTCCTAACTTGACGCTCTGCGGTTGCCACTTCCTTGCAAGCGGGAAACCAACCCAGGAAACAAGTGCCAGGCCAGGATGCAGCTTACTGTATGTCGAAGTCTCAAGGGGATGCTGAACTTTGATACCGAGCACAGAGCACTCGGGTAGGGTGGGGGCTACTAGTTTGGAGAAGAAAGCCTCGCAGAAAAGGGAACTGAATGTGAGTTGGGTCAGACCTGCCATCAGCCTGTAATACACTTAAATGGCAGAGCTATGGTCAATTTTACAAAGGCCTATATACCGAATAAAAGGGCCTACACAGCACAGTCAAGTGGGAGGGATGTCTTAGGACAACTATATGGGACAATCAGTCCCTTTCTCACTTTTATGGTGATTTTTCCCACCTGCCAGGTGTGTGTTGCAGGCCTGGTGCTGCTTATCGCTGATTTCCTCATCGCGCTTTGGCCCATCGCAGGTGTTTTTGTGTTGTTGTTTGTGTTTTTATCTCCATGGGGGTGGTTGTATCGTGGACATTGTCGGCGGTTTATGCAGACTATCGCATGGTACCGCCTTGTTGTGAATTTCACGTTGCCACTGGGTTATTTTCCCGCGATGGGCTGCGATGTTAAGAGTTGCGTTAAGCTACTCTTGCAGAAGTTATATGCAGAAGTTCTTGTGAATATACCCCTCAGTTGGCAGTATTTCCACCTGTTCTACCGATGCTGCTACAATATATGCATACAGTTCTCCAACACAGTGTCATGAATAATGATCCCGCATACACGTCACGATCATGTACGTGCATTTGAGGCGTAGGAATTAGCATTTATTATTATAGGAAAAAATGCACCCCTTTCCCGTGCACCAGCACTCCATATGTTATATGTGTTAAATGATTTACACTATGCCTTTTTGAACTGTGCAACTGTTTGAATATGGGTGGTAAAAGCTCTGTGTATGTTGACTCTGGCTTTGGGTGATAGTGGCAATTTTGTGGTACTATTTGGGGGACTTAACATCCTGTAGCATAACCGTTCTGACTTTGTAGCGTTTGGTTTTACACAAGTATTGTGGCACGCACTGAGGATTTCTACCGCTACCGATCATAGCGGTAAACTGCCTGCAATTGAGAAACCGCCTGTTCACGCATCGTCATGCTGGAACGAGATGGTACGTGATAGGTGTTTAGGGTGTGGCTGACTTGGGCGTGGCTGGCTTATAAAAGCTACACCCACCTTCCAGAAGGCGCTTAGCCTTCCTCTCGTCTCCAGAACAGGATCTGCTTATTTGAAGCTCCTCGACTTACCTGATTGCCGCGCAGCAGACTTCAACAAGTTTAGACCTCAGCTCTGGAAATCTTCTTGCTTCTCAACGACGGCAGGTTCTGCAATGAGAAAAAAGGAAGAAGATAAGTAACTTTTAAATCTTTGGCGCCCTTCGCAAGAAAGGTCAATTCATAGACTAATTTATGGAACTTCTACATTTAAAAGAAGAAAGAATCGGACTTGCTCTTAGTAAAGACTTTTAAATAATTCTTAATTCTTGGAACATAGAATTAAGAAATGGATGAAGATGGTTTGACAAAATTTTGATATTTAGAATGTGACAGTGTGTATTGGGTCAGGATTATTTTTTGAATCTGAAACCTTTAAGATCACTTGTAGGATGTTGTTCTTTTGTTTATTTCTTTTCTCAACCCAATGGGAACAGTGCGCAGGCGTTTTCACGACAATATTTAAGTAAGTCGGATTTTGTAATTCAATAGAAAGAAGCAGAGCTCAAGATTTATAGAAGGTTCAGTGGTGTTTACTCTATTGTTTCCTTTTCAGCTGATTACTACTATACCACACGAAACATTGCCTGTTCCTCAAGTTCCAATCAAAACCACAGAACAAGAAATACTGGGACGTAGGCCAGACAACCACTGCTCGCAGGTAGGACCTATTCCTAAACAGAAGTACTCTTAACTAAATCAAAGAATTACTGTAGATACCCTAAAACACTACCCTAAAGTAGATGTTTAAAATTTTCACTTGTTGCCTCGCAGGTCGACAGCATGAATTCAACAACGTCCAGTATCTGGCCCTCCTCCCTTACTTCTAACTTTTAACTTGATTGTGAGTTACATCACAAATTATTATTTAGTGATTTGGGAAGTTGGTCCCTTGCGTCCCCGCGAAATCTTAACTACGCCAACACAAGCAAGATAAGGCAGGAGACTGCGTAGTTACTTGACACACAACAAGGTTTATGTAGCGCTCAGACATCTGTAACAAGGCACTATGGGCGTGCTATAGAAGACCTCTGCGGGTAACTACAGCCCACAGCTGTGCCCTCCCTGTATAATGCAGACGCGCTCACTTCATGTTGCTCCTAACTGGCGTAGTTTATTCATGTGCATTTCTTGATATAGAAAGGGCTTAAGCTCATGATCATCAAGTTTACATCACAGTGACTTCAGAGCGAACATCTAACATCACAATGATTTTTTTTTTCATCCCCTTCAATTTTTACCAGTCCAACTTCTGTTTTTGTAATCGTGTGTATTTCTATTCTTCGTGTTTTTTTTAAAGAGTAATACAAAGAAACTAAGGCATTCATGCACTGAAAAGGAGAATGAAATCTCACAGACGTTATTCCATAGGTTTAACCCGGTAGCAATGCTTGATATACTGACCATGCAAATATTTTAAAATAATTAGGTCGATACCAATGTAATTCTTGAAAAAAAAAGGAAATAGTCTCATCCTCCTCCTCAGTGTTGCTTGTCCCCCTCCTAGCTCCCCCACACTGTTTATTTTGTTTTATTAATTTTTTATACATGTTGTACAGCAGTGCAGACTACTGTGCAACATGTAATATAACATTGACAAAACCAATAAATCTTGCATTGGTGAAACCTATTGGCTTTGCCAATGTTTTCTCTTTTTTAGACGGCACGCCATGAGAAAGCATGTGTTCCTTCACTCTTCTTGTGTGATACCTCCCCCTCAAATACCAATCCTCTGTGCTCTGTTTTGCTACCCACCCATCGCAGATTGTCCATAAAAGCACATCAACAGTAAGTCCGCTTGCCGAGTTTGTGGAGTTTTCCGCACTCCGTGTTACGCGGAGCTCGCAGAGTTCCGAAAAACTCTGCTCCACATAGCAGAGCAGATTTGTTTTCCTCGCTCGCGTTCGTCAATGTCATGTTGGCGGGCGAGGAAAATCCACCTCCTAGAGAGATTTTTCCTCGTTCGCGATGGTCAACATCGAGTTGGTGAGCGCAAGCGTGGAAATAAACCTCCCGACGGGATTTCTCAACGCGGGGGGTCAGATTTCTCATTGCAAGTGGTCGCGTATGCTCGCGACCGCTCACGTTGAGAAATTGCCCGTTCGCGTTGAGAAAGCTGCCGCTTGAGTAAAAATCTACTCGAGCGGCAGAAAGGAAAGCAGTGCCCGCTTGCGCTGCGCATGGTGCAGTTTGCGATTATTGCACAGTGCGGACAAGCATCCGGCACTGAAAATCACCGAGAACGGCATATTCCTATCGCACTCTGCCACTTGCAGAGCTCCGCATAGCGTGGCAGAGGTTTTTTATCACTTTGCGGAGTTTCGCATAGCGCAACTCCGCGAACAACGCACAGGGTTAATAAACAGGTGTATTTTTTTCCAGAGTACGACTAAAGAGCGGACTTTCAGAGTTGTGTTGTTTTGTGCCCTGAATTCCACATGTTACACAAACGCTCAGGCCTTGGCACACAAAGGCTTTTGTGATTCAGGGGAGGAGCTATCTGCTGCACTCCCTCAACTAAGTATTTGAAACCTAAACCGTGCCATTTATGAATATTAACAATATTGAGTTCACTGTACAGCTTAGAGTTACTTGAGAAATGTTTGCTTCTCCTTCAGTTCTTTGAAGTGTTTTTCTTTTTTCTTTTTTAAACAACGTTTTATAAGGAAAGATTGGCAATCAAGTAGCTTGACGATTCCTTTATAAATGTGAGACCTCTTGGCTTTGCCAGTGTTTGATTGCTGTGTCTGCAGACGCTGTAGCACAACTAAGCGCACACTTAGAGTTGGTCTGCCTTGTGAGATACTCTAAAAACCACGTGAAAAGTGTTTCCCATCCACATAGTCTTTTTATTAAGCAAGAAGTCTGTGCTGGGTTTGTATTATTTTAGAAGTGTAGTAGCAGATTTTGCGCAGTTTAGCATAACTTCTAAAATGCTAAACTACTTTAAACGGAATTATATTTAATTTTAACCGGAAGACTCTGTACTTGCTCTGCTCGCACCAATATCTCACTCCGAAGTTTCTGCTCCCTGTGCTGCACCTGTTCTTTGTCTGGGGCACTTGTCCTGCTTTTCCTGTGCAAGCTGAGGGGGATGGGGCATGGGGTTTGTGTGTGTTCCTGATGGAATATGCAGTTTTTAGGTCGAGCCTGGGCAGCGCATGCGCTGCTCTGCGAGGCATGCTGTAATAGAGTATGTACTTGAAGCCCCGCCCACTCTCATAATTGTCATTGGCTTGTCATTGTCCTTTGTCAATCCTGGCTTCTGATTCGGTAATAGGCTTGTTAGTCCCTCCTTAGTACTGCCTTGTCTTCATCTGTAACCTCTCATGAGGACTGGCCCTTTTACTTCAGTTGCTACACAGTAGGTCTGTAAGCACTATTTTCTTTAATGCATTTCTCCTGCTGCAGGCCCTACATGCTTTTCTGCAACATTCAGGCATTCAGTGCGCCATGCGCGGTTTCACGGGGCGCTTTTACAAATTAAAGCATTTGTTTGTCAACTTAGCAAACAAATGTTTTTTTTTGGTAAAAGCACCCCATATAGCACTTTCACTTTAATTAGCGGCCTCTGACCTTTCTTTAGACACAGCTCATCTAAAGAAAGGGGCGTGGCCTCTAGTAACGTGAAAGCACAGCATGGGGAGCTTGTAAACAACAAGCATTTTCAATGCAATAGGTCTCGCATTTTAGAAACTTTGACCTATTGGTATTGTAAATAACAATGTCTTTTATTATTGCAGGTTTTTTAAACACATCAATGAAAGGCATTGTCATTCACAATGCCAATAGCTCAAAATCTCGCAATTGCGAGTCTTATTGCATTACAAATGCTTGTTTATACTTGTTCGCAGGTTGCTGCAATCACGTAGCTCTTAGTACTAACAGGGGTTACTACAGGAGTATCACTCAGTTCAATGGTACTCACTTTATGAGACAAAGATGAACACTGTTAGAAATGGGAACCCCTGGTTGGCATTGGTAAGTACCAGCGACAAGCAGGGACCCTTCACTTCTAGTCAGGGCGTAGGAGTACCCCTAAGAATAACCCCTGCTCACCCTCAAGGTTGCGTGGCGCGAGCAGACAAGGCTAATACCCAGGTGTTATACGGTTAAGCATTTGAAAGCATACACACAGTAAACACATTAGTTGCACCACAGAGGGACACCAGTCAGGTTTTTATAAAAATACGTAGGCTTTATAAAAATATAGATTTCTTATGCAGGCTTAAGTACAAGACAATCAAATAACGTTTTAAAATGCACGCAATACTGTTTTGGATTCAAGAGTTCTCTTTATAAATGCTTAGAGTCAGGCTTGTGCAGGGTGTATTTCTTGGGGCGGTCCCCTGGGCGTCGAGGTGAAATTACGGGTCTTTTCAAGGAGACGGACCCTCGGGTCCGCGGTGTGCACTCGTAGGTGCGATGCGCACAAAATACCTGACAGACGGGTTGGGACGATGCGGGGCCACAAGAAGACGGTCGTCAGCAGCTCCTGCAGGCAGGTCTGGCTCTCAGCAAGCGCCGCGATGCGGGGCGTTGGGGCGGGACCTCTGGGGGTGCTGCGGAGGGGTTGGGCTGTGGCAAAGTCCGGGACGGGAGATTCCTTCGCTAGCGAGGGCGGCAAGACGGTACTCAGCGGCCTGTACGCGACGTACAGGGCGGCTTCTCGGGTGCGGCGCGGACTCGGGGGTGAGACACAGTGTGAGGGTATGCTTGTAGTCTCTCCGAACTGGAATGCGAGGTCGTGGCGGCTGTCGGCAAGGGCGGTGCGGCTCAGTCGTGAAGGGGAGAGCAAGTCAGGTGCGGAGCGGCCCCAGCGGGACACGGTGCGAGCTACGGCTTCACTCAGCAGAGGCACACAGTGTCGGGCGGCACCAGCATGGACTCGAGGCACTTCAGGGCAAATGAAGGTTGCGAGGCAAACTCAGCGACGGCGACAGCGGGGCACGAGCACAGGCAGTCCAGCAGCTCGTTGTTGAAGGGGGAAAGAGCCCAATGTTCCTGGGGCTCAGTTCAGGGGGCAAGCTCGGTTCCAAGCCCTTGGAGATTTGTTCACAAAAGCACAAGTTGAAAATAAAGTCTTTCTCAGTTTTTTCCTCTCCTTCTTGCAGCAAGGCACCCACCACAGGCCAGTCTCCCAGGTCAGAGACAGTAGTCCTCCATGCAGCTTTCCCAGGTCCTTCTCGTCGGGCAGGGGTTCTTCTTGGCGCAAACAGGATCTGATTTCTTAGGAGCAGAGCTCCTACATTTATACAGCAATTCTTTTGTTCTGCCAGGCCAGGGGGTCCTTGCCTGGTCCAGTCCGGTTTCTGAGCACTTTGTTTTTGCGATGCAGGCTGCTTCTTTCAGGGTGCAGGGCAGAGCCATCAGACGCTCCACAGGGGGCGGAGCCAGCATTGTGGTGGCAGAGCACAGCCCTATTCAGAGTCCAGGTGCACTCCTCCCACCCATCTATCTGCCAATCTTCCTATTCACCACCAGGCTACCTAGCCCTGCCCATCTGGGTTTCCCCAGCCCTGTCACTCACACAAGCCAGACAGCAGATACACATCACACAGAGGCGAACTGCAATGGTTAGGCAAGCAAAGGCCAACTTCCGAAAAAGTGGCATTTGCAAACGCAGAATATTAAAATAAACCTTACTAAAAGATGTACCTTATTATTCTGAGTTCAGGCATACTAAACTCGATTTTCTACCATGTTCCCTGGGTCTGTTAGGATCATAGGATGTAACAATCTTAACAGCCCATTCTGGCCTATGAGAACAGGTAGCCTTACAATAGGGAAAAACAAAAATGGCTGTAATTCACTATTAGGACATGCCACACACATCAGGGCTTGTCCTACCTTATGCTTACAATGCACCCTGCCCTTGGGCCTACCATAGGGGTGACTAATATGATGTTAAGGGAAGGTTTAGGGACTGGGAAGTGGGTGCACTTGCCCAGTCAGCATGACAGTACCAGACTGCACGCAGGTTCTGCAATGGCAGACCTTAGACATATTTTACCAGGCCTCTTCTGTGGGTGTCACAACCAGTGCTGCAAGCCCACCAGCGGCATTTGTATTTACATGCCCTGGCACTCCTGGTGCACTTTACTGGGGTCTGATAGTAAACCAAATAAGCCAATCATGGAATCCAGCCAACATATACATTTTACATAGGGAGCACTTGCACTGTGGCACTGGTTGGCAGTGGCACAGTGCTCTGAGCGGCCAACACCATAAAAATACATGAGGCACAGCGACAAAAAGTGGAAGGGAGACTCACGCCAAGGTGCCAGGTCTAACAAACACCCAGTCAGCCGTGTCGAAATGTGGGGTCAGATGTATGATCATTTTTAGCAGTTGCAAATGGGAAATTGGCCCATTTGCGACTGCTATAAACGGATGTAGCATGTTCCAAACCTATTTTGTGAGTCAGTAACCTGTTACCAACCCGCAAAATAGGTTTTGCAAGCCGCTATTAGGAAGGGGTGTGCTAAGGGCGTCCCTTCCTAATCGCAGGGGGATGTTTTGCGACCACAAATGCGATCGCAAATCAATACATTTATCACCAATTCAAATTGCTGGTAAGCCAGTCGCACGCAGGAGGGGGTCTCGAGGGTACTGTGGGGGTTCCTGTTCTGGGACAGTGGTGGAGTGTGAATTTGATGCGAGTACCGAGGAGGCACTGCCCCCAATAGCAAGCGCTGGATAGATCTGACAATAAAGCTCAGATGCCGGTATCTAACCTGGCTCATGCCGCCCCCCATGACTCCCAGAGGTGCCTACTAACCAGGCCCATCATCTGCAAACAGTTCAAGAAGGTGGAATGCTGCAATGACACACCCCATGGGCACCCTGCTGACTACAGAGGTTACATAAGGTATGAACGGGCAAAGAGCAGAAAGAGTCGATGTGAGACCTGGGAGCATCGTTTACAGCAGTGAGAGAATGAGATTGCATGGTGGGTTGAGTGCCTGTTGCAAAATTCCTGTGGTAAACTGTAGGCAAGCACTTTGTCATCTGCCTTTTAGCCTTGGTACATCAATAAAATGCTTACCAATATCTTGAGTTCTTCTGACTAGGGGTGGACACCTGTAAACTCAACCACATGGCGGTTGGTGGAATTTTCGCCGAATTCCGTGCTTCAAGCGGAGAGCAGAGAGGCAAAACTCTGCGAGCTCCATCGGCAGAGCGGAGTTTACCACCCACCCCTAGTTAGAGTTGAATCAAATTTTTAGGAATAGTTAAATATTTATTTCTTAGGTTTATTATGACAATAGTTATATGTGTGAATTTAGATGGAGTAGATAATAATACATTTATATACATGTACATGTGTTGATACGTAAATGTGTGAATTTAGGTTAGATTTCTCGTAATTACATGCACATAATTAGTACAGATTACATCAATGCTTCTTAATCATGTGCTAATCATACCTTGCTTTGTGCAAATCATACCTTACTTCGCACAGAACATTTGTATCCGGATGATCCAGAAATACGGTAAGACATAGACAATATAAATTGTTTGAGAGGTACTATAGGGTGTACTGTCTCTATTCGATATTTGATACATGTTCCTGTGAGGACAACTCCGGTCACCAGGTTAGGCCAAGCCACCTAGTCATTGGGCTGGGTGACCAGATTTCTAGCCAGTGGCTGGCTGACCAGATGATTGGTTGGTGGATGGCTGACCAGATGACCGTCGCGCCGGCAGGAGCAGCTAACTCTTGCTTGTATTTCTACCCAGGTTTTGTAAGCACCCGTGAAGGCCCAGGTCGATACCGGGGTAGGGTGGCGTTAGACCGAGTTGGAGTTTGGTACTCCTGCAGGCTGAACAGCTCCCATAATCCCCTGTGAGAGGCGGGAAAAACCATGACTTTCACCTGGTAAACCAGGCCTCCAGGCACTGGGTGGGCCACTTTCCCAACCTGGGCCAGGGTGGCGCTGAACGGGGCAGGAGTCTGGAGCTCCTGTGGGCTGAACAACTCCATAATCCCTTCATTGGAGGCCGGTCTCCCCAGGCCTGTGGTACCAACCAGCAAAGCCTGCCCAAGGTAGGGTGGAGCCCATCCCACAAGGGTGTGCCAGGTTTCAAGATGTCCACCAGTTAGTTAACTTGTCAGTTTTGTGTGGCCAAAAACATCACCAGTAGCCTTTCGTTCTCAAGGCCTGTCCAGCCAATGGAGTATGGGTGTGCCAACTCAGTGATCCACGTCACCAGCCTAGCTTTCCTAATTTTAATTACGCCCTAGGCCTAGTCTTAAATCCAAGAAAAATTAAACTGAAAATAATGCCACAAAAACTGAGCTCTGTGTTCTGTCTTTCAAACCTAGTCACTCCCTTCCACCACACTGGCCGGCCGGACACTGGCCCGCCATCCTCCCAAAATAGTTGACTTTATCCAAATCACAATTGTCATCCTTGCCTTCAAAATTGATTTAGAAGCACACATGAAATCTGTAGCTAAAGGTGCTACCCAAGCACACATTTTCTTCCCAAAGGCAAACTTCAAGGCCTTTGATAGAACAGCAGTGATTTCATGTTTTGCATGGGAATGACCTACCTGAACTAATTTTAAAAATGACTCCCTCAACCTCCAAGCCCATCTACACTCTGATGAGCGGCTGATCTCTGGTACCAGGACATGAGATCATCCTTTACCAGACCTGACAGACGTCAAATGGCTGTCCCTGGAAGTGCACAATATACATAAAACAGCTTATGTGTCCAAGGACCGCGCCCTGGCATCCCGAATGCCTTACAGAGAAAATCACCTTTCTTGCAAGAAACAGAAAAAGCAGTAGCAAAGCACGGCTTTAGCCAGCAATCCACAGATTATTTTACAACATCCTATTTAAAAATCTGCCCTGAAGCACCCCCTCTGTGGAAAAGTCTCTAATATATGGACTTCTCTGCTTGTCAATGTCTGACTCGCTTTCAATCTAAAGGGAATCCATTAGTAACCTAAAGAATCGCCTGCAGAACTTGCAACATTACCACCTGAATGTGTTTCATTTTCATCCTGAACCTGTATCTGAATTACTGAACCACAGAATCCCCCTGGACACATGTAAAAGCCTACTAGCCTGTGGGATGTACACATCAAATGGAGCTTGTGGGATGTGTGTATATTATCTCATGTTATGTTATGTTAATTTAACTTGTAGGACGCTTGAATAACCCCGGGAGGGGTACCTCAGTGCCTTAGTGATCACAGGCAAGGCAGAACTAGTATGGAAATAGCTCGTTTTTGAGATGTTTTTTGAAAAGCGGGTGGTCTGTGCATTTCCGAATATGAGTGGGTAGTAAGGGGCCACGTAAGACAAAGTTTTACCCCCGGCATGTGTTTTCTTAATTCTGGGAATAGTGAGGAAGCTTTGACTGTAGATCTTAAAGGTCTGCTTGGCTGGTAAGAAATAAGCTTCTCTGCCAGGTATCTGGGACCTCTGCTGTTCAGTGATGTATGCACTAAGCAGCAGACCTTGAAAATGAAACTAATGTGCACTGGAAGCCAAAGAAGTGATTGAAGAAGGGGAGAAGAGGCCGATCTGGCTGGCATACTTTGAATCAGGTGGGCAGCTGTGTTGTGGACTGCCTGAAGTTTGTCCAGCAGGGACTCATTTGTGGCAGCTAGGAGGGCATTGCAATAGTCCAGGCAGCTGATTACTAGTGCCTGAACCGGGGTTTTGCGCATCGAGAGTGGAAGTAGAGGAAAGACTCTGCATAGTAGACTCATCGTATGAAAGCAGGTGCCACTGGTAGCCACTACCTAATCTTTCATAGTTCGAGTCTGGTCCAAGCGTACGCCCACATTTTTTACTGTAGATTTGGGGGAAGGTTGTGCCTAACTCTGTTGCCGCCAATCCAGGGACAAGAGCAGTCGGGCTCCACCAAAGAGCATGATCTTGGTTTTTGTGGCATTTAATTGAAGCTTTCATATTGTGGGAGTCGGGATCAAAGGAGATAAGAAGTTGGGTGTCATCCGCAAAGAAGAGAGGCATGAATCCATGGGCTCTGAGGGTTTTAGCAAGGGGGGCTACACAGATGTTAAATATAGGGTGAGGGATTTAAACGTGTCTAGATTGATGGTCTGGGTTCTCCGTGATAGGAAGCTCAAAAACCTTTGCAGAGCTGAGCCCTGAATACCTATCTCTTCTAGTCTTTGGAGTAATCTAGGATGAGATACTGTGTCAAAAGTAGGCCTGGGCAAAAATTTCGTTCCGTTCGCGGAAATTGCGATAATTTGACATTTTTGCGTTCCGCGGAGAGCGCGAGAATGTCAAAAATTCCGGTTTCCGCAGCTTGGCGATAATTTGTTTCTTGCTCGCGCTGTAAAATGATACATTCTCGCGCGCGCGCGATCGCCTTACCTGAATCCCTGCGTTCGCCGACAAGTTTTCTTGATCCGGTCGCGTTCTCCATGAGATGTTGTATTGTTTTTAGCCATTTGCGCTGTCTCGCGACAGTTCGCGCCCGCAGTGACGTCATGCGTCGCGCGATCACGTCTTTCTTCTCGCGATCATGCACCGCGAGAACAACTCAAAACAAGATGGCCGCGCCCGCAAGCAGCCACATGGGTAAGTTGGCGACCCGCAACCATGCAGAAAATCGCGCGAACATGCCGGAAAAAAACTTCCGCATCTTCGCGATATTTCTGCTTGTTTGCGATAATTTTAAACATTCTCGCGATAATTTGCGAAGGTTAATTCCGCAAATTCCGCCCACCCCTAGTCAAAAGCTGCCGACAAGTCAAGCAGTACTAACAATGAGAGCTGATTATCATCCTGAGAGCATCTGATATAGCCCGTGACCACTATGAGAGCAGTTTCAGTGCTATGCATGGGTCTAAAACCGGATTGGAAGGAGTCCAGAATCCTGTTGGTTTCTTGAAACTGCATAAGTTGTCTGTTAATGTATCCTTCAAGAAGTTTGCTCATGAAGGGAAGAAGCAAGATAGGGGGATAGTTCAACAGATTAGAGGCTGGGAGGCTCGCTTTCTTATGGATAGGGAAGATCTGGGTGGCTTTCCAATCTAATGATGCTTCCCAAGCTGATCGAGAGGTTTAGTAAAGAGCAAACAGACGGGGCGAGCTGATTAGCCAGTGTTGCTGCGATCCTAGCTTGAACAAGGTCTACAGAGGAACCTGATTTTGCTGCCTTCAAAGCTTTACAAATGCAGTCTGGCCTAAGAGGCACACAATTCTCTAGGGTTGGGTACTGATCCCATGTATATCACTAGCCTGTGGAGTTTACTGTAAATCAGATTAACTTTTTCTTCAAAGTGGTTTGTATTGTATCAAGCACTTATATAGCGCGGCTGCCACCCAACGGGTATCCTGGAGCTGGGATTGCTATTAAAAGATTGCACTGGGCGTAGCTGAAGGTCTGATCAAAAGGCTAAGAGTTAGTTTCTTGGAAAGTGTCTGGTTTTCAAGATCTTCTTAAACCTCAGTAAGGTGTCACTTTGTCTAATCTCAATAGGTAGTGAGTTTCAAAGTCTGGATGCTACCAGACTGAATGATCTAACTCCTAATCAGGCCCTGTTGAAATGCGGGATTCATATCAAATTAGCTGAGGAAGAGCGGAGGTTTCTAGTAGGAAAATACCAGAAGAGTTTCCTCTGCAGAGGCTTAGGCCCCATTTGATGAGCTGCCCTGTAGACGATGCAGAGTGCCTTAAACTGGACTCTCTATGTGCCAAACGTAGCCAGTGGAGAGCCTTCAAGGCAAGCGAAGCAGAGTCTCTGCGTTGTCTATTTAATGCCAGCTTAGCTGCAATCACTTGAATCCTTTGTAGCTTTTTAAGCAGGGAGTCAGGGGCTTCCAGTAGTAGCGCATTGCAGTAGTCTAGTCTGCTCATAATAATACTCCTCACCACTTGTGGTCTAGCCGAAGTTGGCAAGAAAGGGAGAATTTTTCGCAAAGCTCGGAGCAGGGATAGACAGGTGGTCACTGTTTTGACCACTTGGGAGTCCAGCTGTAAGTTACTATCTAATAGTACTCCCAGGTTGCGAACTGTCTTAACAGGCACCGGAGGGTTGTTTACAGAGGCTGGCCAGAAATCCAACAGGAGAGGACGAGAAATTTTGTTTGCAGAGCAGTGGAGTATTTCCGTCTTGTCTCCATTAAATTGTAAGGAGTTGGCTCTGAGCCAGCCTGCTGTTTCCTGCATACAGATATGGAATTTTTCCAGAGGAATTGCCTTATTACCCTCCAAGGAAAAGACAAGTTGAGTATCATCAGCATAGTTGATAACTTCAATGCCGAAGGATTTTATAAGGGAAATGAGTGGCTGCAGTTAAAAAGGATAGGGCTAATTGCTGAACCCTGTGGTACCCCATGTTTTACAGGACAATTCTGAAAGTAAAATGGCGTCAGGGTTATTGCCTGCTGTCTGCCAGAGAGATAGGACTGCAGCCAGGCTAGTGCCTTATCTCTAATACCATTCTCTTCAAGCCTTTTAATCAGGATCTTATGATTGACTGTTTCGAATGCGGCCGACATGTCCAAAAGTACTAAAATAGCATTCTGGCCATTGTCGACCCGCATTCGAAGGTCATCAAGAACTGTCACCGGTGCAGTTTCGGCCCTGTGTCCCGGGCGGAACCCAAATTGAACTTCATCTAGAAGTTCATTCTCTTCCGCAAATTTCGAGATGGCCTTACTTACTATTCTTTCCAGGACCTTTATCGCGTATGGTAACAGGGAGATTGGTCTATGGTTAGAAGGACACAATGGATCCAGTGAGGCTTTCTTTAACAGAGGGGACACAACTGCCTTTTTCCAGCATTCTGGGACTATGCCATAAGTTAGAGATTGATAGCATAGCTGATGTAAATACGGAAAAAGCTCCATTCCAAACGCTTTCCATAGCTTGTGTGGGAGCGGGTCCAGGGGAGAGCCTGAAGAGATACCGGCAGCAATTATGTTGAACTCCTCTTGTGTCGGGATCTGAAAGATCTCCAAGGTCGGCATATGTTCTCTTGTGATTCCTTCATAAAGATAGCTGTTACTAGCCATCTCATTATTGACTGTACTATCCTCCTCTCCTTCACTAGGAGTAGTTAGTCCATTTAATATTTTATTATTTTTTTTTTCAAAGAACATGGCCAGGCTGTCACACAGCTCTTGCAAAGCCAAAATCTTATTATTTGCACAGTCAGGGTTGGACATGTCTTTTACTATGTTAAATAACATTTTTGACTTATTGGATACATTTAGGATAGTTTCCTCAAGATATTTGGCTTTAGTCTTACCCACCATTTCTTTATAAATATGTTGCAGTTTTTTCAACGCAACTTTATCTGCCTCCCCATAATTCCTTCTCCATTTCCTTTCCGCTTGTTTACAATCGAGTCTCATCAGCCTCAACTCCTCGTTGTGCCAAGGAGCAGACGGCTTCCTTTTGTTTTTGATTTTTTTCAGCAGTGCCACATGATCTAATGTATTGATGATCTGATTACTCAGGATCTCATAATTCAGCTCCACTGTATTATCAATATCAAAGCGACTGTCATTTACGAGTCGGGGGAGCTCATTCCGTTTTAATAATTTAGACCACTTCCTGCCTATACGGGAATGGGATGGGTTAGGAGTTTGTTCATGTGTTATGGCTAACCTTAGTGAAAAAAAGACCAAGAAGTGGTCTGTCCAGCATAGTGGGAGTATCTCCCCTATGGCTACATCTGTGTTATTAGCAAAGAGTCAATCCAATGCATGGCCTCCTGAGTGGGTGGGGTGCAGCACCAACTGCTGTAAGTTTGTATTCTCACAGGCTTGGCGCAGTTCTTTAAGGGCAATCCCAAGATTGCCGTTCTCCCATAGATTAAAATCACGAGAATCATTAATTTAGCATGAGTGTGTGAAAGATTGTAAATCACATCTATTAGTTCTTGATAGTGAGGTGCGACTCCTCCAAGGGGTCGATAGCAAAGAATTCCAGAGTAAAGGCGGCCGCTACGTTCTGTAAGTGAGAATACCAATAACTCAAAGCCCTGTACCTCCTCTATAACCATAGGGGCCACATTCCAAATATCTCTGTATATAATACACACCTCTCCTCCTCTCCCAGTCGCCATTGGTTTATGGAATATTTTAAAGCCTGGGGGGCAGGCTAGGCCAAGTTCAACTTCTCTATCTGGTCGAGTCCAAGTTTCTGTAAGGAACAGAATATCCACATTTTGATCTTCGACCAATGAGTAGGTTTCCAAATGACGTTTAACAAGAGATCTGACATTAATCATGCCACATTTAAGAGTTTTTGGCCTGGCGTTTATAAGGGCATTCTTATCCCAAGTCATTCCCCTGCTACCAGTGATCGTATGCCTCACAGTAAGTACCCAAAGAGATAAGTTCATCCCTTGTATAGGTGAGACGGGGGAGGAAATGGCAGCGTGGCTGGCGCTGAGTGCAACTGGTGCGTGGACGGGCGCAGACGGACTGGCCTTTGGCACGCCGTCTGTGTGCCTGCTGCACGCGCACACTGCACGCTTGCATTGCATCTCCTTAAGTAGTGAGGAGTACGTCAGGCCACTAGAGCGCTAACCAAGATGGCGTGACTTCCGGTGACCGGCGCTTACAGACCGAGTACACCAGCACACCTTGGTCAGGTGAGTGCAGTGAGTTTTTTAAAATCGGCGTCAGTAGTAATATCACACTCTCAAGTATTGCTAGCAGTGCAGTTCAACACAGATTAATGCCCCCTTTTTTTAAAACAACAACAACAACAAGGCAAGGGCATCACCTAGAGCAGGTGAGGGCAGGCTATCTGTTGAACAGGCCTTCGGATTTGTGAAGGATTTAGGGACTTTGTATAACTCTTTGCAGGTGTTTCCAGCCTGTTAAAGTTGTAGTATAATGTGAGCCTTGAGCTTTTTTTATGTTGCCATGGTAGAGCGCTACATTTTTTCTATAAGCTTCACAATCCCTGGGGTTATGGGTTTCTTACACTGGGCTTTCTCCCTGCGCAATTCAGGGGAACGCCATGGAGCATGTGGGCCATATTTGACTATGTGTAGTTTCTTTCATAGGGGCGAAGATGTCTATTGCCGTTTTTAGGGACTCGTGATAGTCTGCTAATGCCTTGCCCACATCCCGACCCTCGCAAATTGTAGGAGAAGGCGTCGGTGGTGACCTTGCGCCATTGGCTCATGGGATTATGGTTAGGTTTTATTGGATGGACGGGAACTTAAGTAGACAAAACCTGAAATCCAATTAGTGAATGAAGTGTCCAAAGGAGGGGGTAGGTGGACATGAAGGGTGAATTAGTGAAGATCAGACGTAGAGTGTGGCCTGCGGGATGCGTGAGTCCTTTGGAAAACTGCTTAAGTCCTAGCGTCGACAGGTCAGCGAGGATTTGCAAGGCATCGATGTGTAAGTGGTCTTCACTGTGTGCATTGAAGTCTCCCAGTAGAGTAAAATGTTTTGATGACAGCACGTAAGTGGCAATAAGCTCCAGAAGTTTGGGAGTAAAATTCCCCGTGGGTCCAGCGGGATGATATACCAGGGCTCCCTTCCACCAGATCTGGGAGAGAGTTCTACCTTGAAGACACATCTCCCGGTCCACTCCTCAGAAAGAGTCTCGATTAGGGAGACTTTCACTGAGTCCTTGAAAGTGATAGCTATTCCCTCACCCATTCTGTATACCCTATCCAATCTCAGCATGTGATAGTTATCAGGAAGGGCCAACGCAATGTGGGAAATGGAGATGGATTCCAGGCAGGTCTCAGTTAGGAATCCCAAATCAGGGGTCGTGGAGGCCCAAAGGTCCCAAATGTCAATTGCATGATTGGATAATGATCTCACGTCGCCTAGGAACCCCTTGTAGACCCGAAGGGGAAGTGTGTAAGGGGGCATAGAGGGGTGAGTTATCCTTAGTGAGATAGGCCTCGCTAGGTGGGCTCAGAGGGTGCTTTCCTCCTTGGCTCAGCGTAAGGCTTTAGAAGGGGCCATTTAAACACGTTCAGTTCATGGACCTTCGAGATGGGAGGAAATCTGTGTTTGCAGCAAGGAGCCTTATGGGTTGGACCCTCACCTTAATCTCCTAAGCGGATACGTTCTTCTGAAGAACAGGTGACTATAATATTGTTACTACTTTCTGGGGTGAAAGGATCAGGGCTCCTGGCAACAAATGGACGCAGACGGGCTTGCCATGGGCGCACCTTTGGTGTGCCATCGACACGTCCATGCCACCATCTGCTTTCAGTAGGAGACCGGAAGCGCAGCTAGACTGCTTACCCCGAAAGCCCCCAGACAGAAACAGGAAGTGGGAAAGCTCGCTCGTTCTCTCCACAACAGAGGACTCCGTTTTGGAACGGGGAGCGAGACGAGTCAAGTAAGTAAAATAGAGAAAGAAAGCCTACTCGTGCAAAGCCTAAACATATTTAAAATAATTAAAACAATGCGTATGAAGACTTAAGATAGAGCGTGAAAAGCTGCTGCTTCCTTCCTTGCATTATATCCAGTACAGCCTGTAAGATGGGTGTATCCAGTACAGCCTGTAAGATGGGTGTATCCAGTACAGCCTGTAAGATGGGTGTATCCAGTACAGCCTGTAAGATGGGTGTATCCAGTAGGGCCAGTAAGATGTGTGCTTCCATTAAAGCCGGCACGATATGTGTCCAGTGAAATATGTAAGATGTGTGTATCCAGTAGAGTAGAGTAAGATGTGTGTGCAGCAGAGCCTGTAAGATGTGTGTATCCAGTAGAGCCTGTATGATGTGTGTATCCGGTAGATCCTGTATGCAGTAAAGTCTGTAATATGTGTGTATGCAGTACAGCCTGTAAGATGTGTGTATGCAGTGGACCCAGTAGGATGTATGTATCCAGTAGAGCATGTACGATATGTGTATCCAATGGAAAATGTAAGATGTATGCATCCATTAGAGCCTGTAAGATGTGTGTATCCAGTTGACCCTGTAGGAATTGTGTTTCCAGTAGAGTCTGTACGATGTGTATTCAGCTGAGCCTGTAAGATGTGTGTATCCAGGTGACCCTGTAGGAATTGTGTTTCCAGTAGAGTCTGTACGATGTGTATTCAGTTGAGCCTGTAAGATGTGTCTCCAGTAGAATCTGCAAGATGTACGTGTTCAGTAGAAACAGTAGGATGGGTGTATCCAGTAGGGCCTGTAAGATGTATGCTTCCTGTAAAGCCGCAAGATATGTGTACTGTGAAATATGTAAGATGTGTGTATCCAGTTCAGACTGTAAGATGTTTATGCAGTAGAGCCTGTAAGATGTGTGTATCCAGTAGATCCTATATGCAGTAAAGTCTGTAAGATGTGTGTATCCAGTAGACTAGAGCATGTAATATGGGTGTATGCAGTGGGCTCAGTAGGATGTATGTATCCAGTAGAGCATGTACAGTATGTGTATCCAGTAAAACATGTAAAATATATGTATCCAGTAGAGCCTGTAAGATGTGTGTATCCAGTTGAGCCTGTAGTACTTCTGTATCTAGTGTAATCTGTAATAAGTGTGTATACACTAGACCATTTATGATATGTGTATCCAGTATAGCCTGTATTCAGAACGATATGTGTAGCCAGTAGAGCCTGTAGGATTTGTGAATCCAGTAGAGCCTCTAAGATGTGTGTATCCAGTGGAATAATTAAGATGTGTGTATTCAGTACACCCTGTAAGATGTGTGCATCCAGCAAGTCTGTAAGATGTGTGTATCCAGTAGAACCTGTAAGATGTGTGTATCCAGTACAGCCTATAAATTGTCTGTATGCAGTACAGCCTGTAAGATGTGTGTAACCAGTAAAGTCTGTAAAATGTGTGCATCCAGTAGAACCTGTAAGATGCGTGTATCCAGTAGAGCCTGTAAGATGTGTGTATCCAGTGGAGCTTATCAGGATGTGCGTATCCAGTCGAGCATGTAAGATGTGTTAAGTAGTGCCTGTAGCATGTGTATGTCCAGTAGAGCCTGTACGATGTGTGTATCCAGTAGAGCCTGTAAGATATGTGCATCCAGTACAGCCTGTAAGATATGTGTATCCAGTACACCCTGTACGATATGTGCATCCAGCACAGACTGTAAGATATGTGTATCCAGTACACCCTGTACTATACGTGCATCCAGCACAGACTGTAAGATGTGTGTATCCAGTAGAGCCTGTAATATATGTTCATACAGTACAGCCTGTAAGATGTGTGTATCCAGCAGAGCCTGGAAGATATGTGTATCCAGTGCACCCTGTAAGATATGTGCATCCAGCACAGCCTGTAAGATGTATGTATCCAGTACAGCCTGTAAGATATGTGTATCCAGTGCACCCTGTAAGATATGTGCATCCAGCACAGCCTGTAAGATGTATGTATCCAGTAGAGCTTGTAAGAAGTCGTTATTGAGTAGAGCATGTAAGATGTGTGTATCCTGTAGAGCCTGTAGGATGTGTGTTTCCAGTGGAGCATGTAAAATGTGTTCAGTAGTGCGTGTAGGTTATGTGTATTCAGTAGGGCCTGTAAGATGTGTGTGTTCATTATGGCCTGTATGATGTGTGTATCAAGTGGCATCTGTAAGATATGTGTATCCAGTGTGGACTGTAAGATGTGTTTATCCAGTGGAATCTGTAAGATGTGTGTATCCAGTACATCGTGTAGGATGTGTCTTTCCAGTAGAGCCTATAGGACATTTTCCCTCATCATCGTCAGTCGAAATACCCCCACTCCCACCCGACCCCACCGCTCTTATCTGCACAGGCCGCTGCTGTTGTACAATGTGTTTAACCTGTTGGATGTGTGTAACCAGTAGAGCATGTAAGATGTGTGTATCCTGTAGAGCCTGTAGGATATGTGAATCCAGTGGATATGTAAAATGGGTTCAGTGGAGCCTGTAGGGTATGTGTATTCAGTATGGCCTGCAAGATGTGTGTGTTCAGTATGGCTTGTAAGATGTGTGTATCCAGTGGAATCTGTAGGATGCGTGTTCACAGTAGAGCCTGTAGGATGTGTTTATCCAGATGAGCCTGTAGAATGTGTGTGTCCTGTGGTGACTGTAGGATTTGTGTATCCAATTGAGCCTGTAGAATGTGTGTGTCCTGTAGAGACTGTAGGATTTGTGTATCCAATTGAGCCAGTAGGATGTGTGTGTCCTGTAGAGCCTGTAGGATGTGTGTACCCAGATGAGGCTGTAGAATGTGTGTGTCCTGTAGATTCTGTAGGATTTGTGTATCCAATTGAGCATGTAGAATGTGTGTGTCCCGTAGAGCGTGTAGGATTTGTGTCTCCAGATGAGCCTGTAGAATGTGTGTGTCCTGTAGAGACTGTAGGATTTGTGTATCCAATTGAGCCTGTAGAATGTGTGTGTCCTGTAGAGACTGTAGGATTTGTGTATCCAATTGAGCTTGTAGAATGTGTGTGTCCCATAGAGCCTGTAGGATTTGTGTCTCCAGATGAGCCTGTAGAATGTGTGTCCTGTAGATTCTGTAGGATTTGTGTATCCAATTGAGCCTGTAGAATGTGTGTGTCCCGTAGAGCCTGTAGGATATGTGTCTCCAGATGAGCCTGTAGAATGTGTGTGTCCCGTAGAGCCTGTAGGATATGTGTCTCCAGATGAGCCTGTAGAATGTGTGTGTCCCGTAGAGCCTGTAGGATGTATGTATCCAGTGTGGCATGTGAGATGTGTGTATCCAGTAGAGCCTGTAAGATATGTGTATCCAGTACAGCCCCTTACCGTCCTCAGTGCTTTCCTTGAAACACCGCTCCCCCGCTCATCATCACCTCTGTCACCCTGTGTGATACGTCTGTGTGTTGCGTTGTTGCCCTGCGGGTGAATCACGTCTTGTTTGTCTTTCTATCTGCTTTATCAAATGCTAGTTCGCATTATCGATTGTCTCCTGCTGTGAGGCGCTTTACGATCCCGATGGAGCCTTGAATGTGCTATTTCTAAAAAATAAAAAAAACACCTTAAAAGCAGTGATAAAAGGAAAGAGGGCAAGGGTTAGAGAGAGACAAATAAAAACTGCTCAAATGAGGAAGAGAGAGGCAAAGAGAAGCAGGGAGGCTGCAGCTGAGCTGAGGTGGAGAGGGAGGGAGGGAGGGAGGGATGGAAGAAGACGCAGCTGAGGAGGGGGAGGGAGGGGGCACAGAGAGATGGAGACGGATGAAGAGTCGCTCAGGGCGCAGGGAGACGGCGACAGAGAGGGCTTGAGAGGGAGATTGTGGAAGATAAACACCTTAGATTCGGCGATAAGTGTTTCTTCAGTGACAGCAGAAGATGCTGAGGAGGAGAGGGCATCGGAGTCCGCCTCGGCAGGGCTTCGTGGGGAGCCGCAGAGCAGAGCCTGCCTCCGCCCCTCCCCCAGGCCCCTCTCCCCTGCTGGTAGCAGCCTCGTCGCCACTGAGGCTGCGGCAAGGGGACAACCAGGAACGACCATTAAAGGTCGAGGGACAGAGTCCTGGGGCAGCCTGAGAGGGGGCAGTGGAGGGCTGTGGGGAAAGTACGAGGAGCACGGGCCTGTCCCGCTGTGAGGGTGGGACCAAGAGGGCACCCTGAGTGAGAAGAGAGTAGGGCGCCAAGAAAGCGCCCAGCGCCCCCCAGGACTCCCTGCAACCACAGCCGCCCTGTGGGGCCTTGGGATGGGTATGAGGCGGAGACGTGTTGTGAGAAGCCAAGGATACCACAGGCCCCTGTGAGGGATGCACCTGGGTGCCGGCGGGGACTGGGATAGAGAAGTGTAGTGACAAGAAAAGAACAGGACCACATGTGAGCAGGGCCGGACTGGCCGCACCGTCCATCGGGCATTTCACCGGGAGGCTGGAAGTGTGGGGGCCGCTTTTGCAGCAGTGGGGACCGGTTGTTACTGGGGGCCTATTTTGCAATGGTGACGCAATATTGACTAGTAACAAAAGCAGCAAGCAAGTGTTTCCAGCCTTCCGGGGCCAGGCAGGGTGGGTCTGAGAAAATTGCCAGGGCTGCTTTGGGTTCCCAGTCTCCTTGTGTTTGCTTTGTTCGCCCTAAGTTGGCAGGGTATGCCCAGACGTGGGTCCCTTGCTCACTATGCCACTGGATTCAAGCTAGCCTGGCTGATGAGGGCTGATAGCCCGAAACCGGTCCCAGGATGCTTGTTTCCGGTCCAGGGAAGACCTGGCTTGGCAGTTCGGGCTGGACTGTTCCCTTGAGGCACAGGGTGAAGACTGATTTGCATATGGCTGTGTCTGAACCGGGGTGGCAAAGTGAGCTAAAGAATGATGATGGATTCAACCCAGATCTGTGACTGGGGGTGAGTGTTTGAAAAGTTTGAGCGCTCCGTCCATCATCTCCTTGTGTTTCCCAGTCAGGTCCTGCCTGTGAGGGATGCACCAGGTAAAGGAGGGGGTGTGAAGGTGGGTGGGTGACCAGCCATGAGGGTGCTTGATAGGAAGGCCTACTACTGCGGAGACAATGCAAGGATACCACGGGACCCCCTTGCGAGGGATCCACCTGGATGGGGGTGAAGTTTAAGGTACAGAAGTACAGGCACAAGTAAAGGGCACCACAGGACCCCCTATTCTATTCTATTCACCTGTTTATATAGTGCATGGCTACCCGAAACGGGCTTCCCAGCGCTGTCATTCCTAGCTGGAGTGAAGATAGATTAGGGAAAAAGGCACGTTTTCATTTTTCTGAAACCTCATTAAATTGTCATCCATTCTCAAACTGGTAGCCAAAGAGTTCCAGAGTTTTGGGGCAAGATATGTGAAAGAGCGACCTCTACTTCTTAGCTCTCTTGACTCTGGGGACGACAAGAAGACCAAGGGACATATTTAAAAGGCCTTTATCTCCACTTTTTTGGCTTTTAAAGCCAAAAAAGTGGAGATAAAACTATCGCCCTATTAACAAGAGGGTGCTAACATGCATTAGCGCATGTTAGCACCCTTTTACCCAATGCCTCCCTTTGCATCTCTAATGAGATGCAAAGTGGGCGTCACTGGGCAGGACAACCTTGTAAATATGGCTGATGTTAACATCGCGATATTTACAAGGCAGCCCCAGCATTTTAGCACACGTTAGTTTTTGAAGTTAGCCGCTGTTTTCTCCAAACACTAACGTCTGCTAAAATGCAGACTTACCTATCCCTAACATTAGGGGGGATTATGCTGATACGACCCTGTGGGTCGTACCAGCAAGGTTATCGCCGCGTTGCAGGGAACGTCACTGGAAAACCAGTGATGTTCCCTGCAAAACGGCACTAACCTTGCTATCTCTGGAATTTTTATCGCCCTGGAGAAACGCATTGTTAATAACGTGCTACCAGGGCGTAAAATTCCAGAGATAGCCTGCGATAACAAAATTATCGCTAAGCACGGCTGGCCGTTGATAATATGCCCCCAATATTGTTAGACCGAAGAGCCCTGTTGTGTTTTGCCCGATGTGTGATAGATAGGGCCAGATGTAGGACCAGGAATTTGCGACTCGCAAATTGCGTCGCAATAGTGACTCGCTTTTTGCGAGTTGCAAATTGGTATGTACAACAGTGTCTGCGACACTGATTGCGATTCCCAATGGGGTCTCAAATTGTATGCCTCATGCATATTAATGAGGCACTCGCAATTTGCGGACCCATTGGGAATGGCAGGCCCTCCCAGGTATGGTGGTCTTCTGGGTTCAGCAGACCTCCATGTCCCCAGGGGACCCCTTGCCTTTGCGGTCGCAAAACATTCTTACATACGGTTGCGAGTTGCAATTAGGAAGTGACGTCCTTGGAACGTCCCTTCCTAATTGCGAGTCGCAATTCCTATTTAGCGAGTCGCAAATAAATTGCAACTCGCTAATAAGGGGTTGTATATGGCCCCAACAGTTTTTGCGTGCACAAAAGGGTCGCTAACCTGTTTGCACACGCAAATATGGGTCGTACATCTTGCCCAGAAGGGCTTTAGATTGTATTCTGTAACTTATACGCAGCCAGTAGAGTTTTGAGCGCCACACGTGTGGACTGTGTTCTAGGAATACCCAGAAGTATTCGCGCTGCAGTGTTCTGAGTGATTTGGAGTTTTTAACCACAGACATTGGACTGTGCAAGTCAAGTGAGTTGCCATAGTCCTTGAATCACTGTCCTTCGGGCATCCATAGGCCACCCCTGTGAGGGATTCACCTGGGTCGGGGAGTGGTATGAGGTGGAGAAGTGCAGTGACGAGTCAAGGTTACCACTTTACCTCCTTGTGTGGGGGTCAGGGGCAAGGGGTATGAGACAGAGACGTGCTGTGACAGGAAAAGTATACCCTAGGCCCCCCCAAGAGGGATAGACCTGGCATGAGGTAAAGATGTGCAGCAGCAGGACAGGGCTCCCGCAGGACCCCCTGTGAGGGATTCACCTGGGTCAGGGAGTGGTATGAGGTGGAGAAGTGAAGTGACAAGTCAAGGTTACCACTTTACCTCCTTGTGAGGGATGCACATGGGTGGGGGTCAGGGGCAAGGGGTATGAGACAGAGACGTGCTGTGACAAGAAAAGGATACCCTAGGCCCCCCTAAGAGGGATAGACCTGGCATGAGGTGAAGATGTGCAGCAGCAAGACAGGGCTCCCGCAGAACCCCCGGTGAGGGATGCACTTGGATGAGGAGAGAGTATGAGGTAGAGGAGGGCAGTGACAAGTCGAGGTTACCACTTCACCCCCCACCCCGTGCGGGATGCACATGGGTGGGGGGTTATGAGGAAGAAAAGTGCAGTGACAAGGCATGGAAACCACAAGACCCTCTGTGTGGGATGCACTTGGATGAGGAGAGAGTATGAGGTAGAGGAGGGCAGTGACAAGTCAAGGATACCACAGGACCCTCTGTGAGAGATGCACATGATGAGGGGAAAGTATGAGGTAGAGAAGAGCAGAGACATGTCAAGGATACCACAGGACCCTCTGTGAGAGATGCACATGATGAGGGGAAAGTATGAGGTAGAGAAGAGCAGAGACATGTCAAGGATACCACAGGACCCTCTGTGAGAGATGCACATGATGAGGGGAAAGTATGAGGTAGAGAAGAGCAGAGACATGTCAAGGATACCACAGGACCCTCTGTGAGAGATGCACATGATGAGGGGAAAGTATGAGGTAGAGAAGAGCAGAGACATGTCAAGGATACCACAGGACCCTCTGTGAGAGATGCACATGAGGGGAAAGTATGAGGTAGAGAAGAGCAGAGACATGTCAAGGATATCACAGGACCCTCTGTGAGAGATGCACATGATGAGGGGAAAGTATGAGGTAGAGAAGAGCAGAGACATGTCAAGGATACCACAGGACCCTCTGTGAGAGATGCACATGAGGGGAAAGTATGAGGTAGAGAAGAGCAGAGACATGTCAAGGATACCACAGGACCCTCTGTGAGAGATGCACATGATGAGGGGAAAGTATGAGGTAGAGAAGAGCAGAGACATGTCAAGGATACCACAGGACCCTCTGTGAGAGATGCACATGATGAGGGGAAAGTATGAGGTAGAGAAGAGCAGAGACATGTCAAGGATACCACAGGACCCTCTGTGAGAGATGCACATGATGAGGGGAAAGTATGAGGTAGAGAAGAGCGGAGACATGTCAAGGATACCACAGGACCCTCTGTGAGAGATGCACATGAGGGGAAAGTATGAGGTAGAGAAGAGCAGAGACATGTCAAGGATACCACAGGACCCTCTGTGAGAGATGCACATGATGAGGGGAAAGTATGAGGTAGAGAAGAGCAGAGACATGTCAAGGATACCACAGGACCCTCTGTGAGAGATGCACATGATGAGGGCAAAGTATGAGGCAGAGAAGAGCAGAGACATGTCAAGGATACCACAGGACCCTCTGTGAGAGATGCACATGATGAGGGCAAAGTATGAGGCAGAGAAGAGCAGAGACATGTCAAGGATACCACAGGACCCTCTGTGAGAGATGCACATGATGAGGGCAAAGTATGAGGTTGAGAAGAGCAGAGACATGTCAAGGATACCACAGGACACCCCTGTGAGTTTTTCACCTAGATAAGGGGGAGATGAAGAACAGAAGTGCAGTGACAAGGCGAGGATAACTCAGAGCTCCCTATGAGTAGCACACTAGGTGGAGGTAAAAGGAGGGCGCAGGAGAACTGCAGTGAGGATGCGTGGTAGGAAGGCAGAGTCCTGCAGAGACTGTGCAGGGATACCTCAGGGCCACCATGTGAGGGATACACTGGCAGCAGGTGGAGGGGTAGATGTGGAGGGGGCTGGGAAGGGACAGGTACGCAGCTGTGAAGGTTCACAATAGGAAGGCAGAGTACTGCAAAGACAATGCAAGGATGCCCCAGGACCACCCTGGGAGGGCTGTTCTCTGGGAGTGGGGGTGATGAGTGTAGGAGAGTAGGATCTGTTTCACATGTGTACCCCCACTTTTTGCTGGTGTTTGACTGTTTTTCGACCTTAGTCTGGCTGTGGCCCTGCTAATCAGGACCCCAGCGTAGCTGATTCCTCTCTAAAATGGTTTCCATGTACATTAGGTACATTTCTAATTGGATTCTGGAGTGCCTTATAAGGCCCTAGTATATGGTATACTATGTAGCTAGGGCATAGGTACCCCAGAGGCCTACCAGGGGCTGAAGCATGTATTATGCCTCCCCTGGGAAGCACTCCAAAATGACACCACAGGTCTGCTACTGCAGCCTGGGTAAGGGTATGCTTGCACCCCTTACCGTGGTATAGGCTACCTATATTTCATGATCTTCACATTTGAGTGCATTTCAAATTACTTCAGCTACAGACACACACAGGACAGAAACCTCTCTTGTGTAAGGTTTAATTGGCCATAATATTGCTTCATCTACAGTTTAGAAAGCACTAGACAACAGACTTCTTTTTTGGGTCACTCATAAAATTGTTATTAGGGCAGAAAGCGGAAACAATGTGCTAGCCAGTCAGAGGCCAAACTGCACAATGTATAATCAGGAAACAGTTTCTATCTCAGCTCGACCAAACTGTGTGACCCAAGGCAATTCGTTTTTCTTCACTGTGACTCCTTTTCCGCGATCATCAGATTTGAGAGCACCTTTCAAAAATTCAATTCTGGAAGCACTCTATATAGAAGTGTCTTTTGAATTGGTCTCATAGACCATAACCTTGCTCTATCAATAACAATGAAGCCTTATATTATATAGGAGGTACAAGATAACTGAATTGTCTTTTGAATGAAGGAGTGGTGTGGTTGACTAATTCAAATAAACGCCAAACCGTGCAGAGATATAGTCTAATGTGCTACAATGAAATACTCCAAAATACTCCTTTTCCAATTTCAAAGTTTGTTCCTCAACTATAAATAAACTGGCAGTCAGTGTTCCCAGCTTCCTTGACACTTCCATTCCAGACAGGGTGAAGCAGAGGTCGGAATGCAGAGAATTAAAGGACCCAGCCATCCCCTTTCAATCACCAGTGCCCTAGTTCCATGGGCGTTGGACACAAGATATACACTCTCAAGATTATGTGTGCCTGTCACTCACACCCAATCAGCTGTGAGTGTGGCTTGTCGGTATGAGCACTGCCTATTCCGTAGCACAGGCTATGATTACAGTGATCCGCACTGTGAAACGTATCACACAACACGACAGCCTCACCCATAGCACGCTGTGGGGTCTCTTAAGTAGCAGACTCTGTGGAAAGTTATCCATCTGCCCCTCCTTTAGACGGTGGTGTGTCATAAAGTCATCAACAAAAGAAGAATATGGTTCAAGACAAGCACTGCATCACTCTCCTGCTTGAAACACCTATTTCACACTCCACAGACAAATTCTGTGCCATCAACTTCTTCAGTGAACAAATAAAGAAGATCCGAGAGCACATAAACAACACCAAGCCTGCTTCTCCTCTTACTCCAACCACTTCCCGTAGAATCCCACAAAGATCATCCTTCAGGCTATGTCTCTTCTACATCTCTGAGACACACGCAAAACCCTTAGAAGGCCACTTCCTATGAAGATGATGACTTACCGACTTACCCTCATCCTTTATCAAAGCTCTCTCCCGAGAATCTCTCTCACCCCCATTTACCATTGTTAATGCCTCCCTCACTCAAGACATCTTCCCAGAAGGTCCTGCTACTACTAAACAAACTTACACTTTCTCTGGAAAACAAAAATAGCCCAAAGCACAGGGAGTTCCATGTGCGTGAGTGGCATTCTGCATGTTCCCCGCCCATGTTACCCATACATTGCATGGTGGATATGGACAGGGAAAATGAGTGGTGGTCGCCCCACCCTCAATAAGGAGGGACAACTGTCAATGTGATCTGGCATTACATGACTGCTACTTTCAATCTATCATTCCAGAACTTTCATTTATGGGTAAAACATTAGGGTCTTCTGGTCAACGCATCTCTCTCATGATATTTTTTCTTTAGCGCTCTGAAAACGACCCACACTTTGAAAAAGGCAAACCGTGGCCATAACATCCAGGGTCCTACAGACTCATCACCAACTTCTCATCTAAGGGCAGATCCTTTTGGCATTGCGTGTCTCAATAAATTCTCCAATGCTTCTCCAAAAACCACATCTTTGACAGCCACTTATCAAGATTCAGGGTTTGATCATTACGGAAACACAGTTATTTCAAAGTTTCCTGGTGACTTATAATGAAAGGAAGGAGTTTCCTGCCGACTCATATTTCCCGACCCGTCAGCAGCATTTAATGCTGAAGAGCATCAATAGCTGTTGAATCAGCTTGACTACTCCCCTATTTTGAAAGGGCAGAGAGCAGCAGATGGTTCCTCCTCACTCTTTCTGAAGCACAGTGACAGGAGGATCAATATGTGCTCTTACCCTCAACCGTATCCTCTGACTCCCTTACTCTCCGGCACAACTCCAGATCTCCCGGGGGGGAGCAGAGATGAGAGAGAGACAAAGACTATTGATTAGGGGAATGTCTGACAGAATATTGACCCACAAAAATATCGGCACAAAAATATCGATGTAAAAAATATCAAAGTCCTATCTACATAATGGTAAGTACAAAAATATCGAAATAAAAATATCGTTGGCAAAAATATTGATGTTAAAAATATTGTTTTTTAAATGTTTTAAAATTAAGTAAATAATACATATAGATAAAAGAAACATAGTTCAAAATATTATAACATGTTTAAAAAATAATAACTAATACATTTAGGGGCCGATTCCGATCTGGATCGGAAGGGCACCAAACACAATCGGGCAGGAAAAACTACGAGCCGTACGAGTGTTTTCCACCCAACTTGTACAGCTGTATGAGTGAGCAAGTACGATGCGAGCTACGTGAAATTCACAGACTGAGTCGTTTCCGGGTCCGAACCGCTCCGTACGTCTCGATTGTAAGCTAACCGTGGCGTGCAATGGATGCGATTTACGACCAAGCCAGTACGATGCACGCGTCAGACAGCCTGTGAGAGCCAGAGTGTCCGGCTCGCAAAACATCCGGGTGGTTGCCTTTGGAGGTCCGCGTCGGACCCCCTGCCACCCGCAGCCCTATGACTCGGACACATGGAGAAACCCAAGGGTCTCCCCAACACAGGCATGTACTGTGCATATGGCACCGACGCGTACCCACTGTAGGGGGCACCCTGGCACGAGACGTACCCATTCAGTCAATGGGAGCCCATGTACGCGTCGTACGACCGGCTCCCATTGACTTCTATGGGAGTCCGACCGAAACGAGTCCGGCAGCATACGGCCGCATCATACTCGCTCGGTCGGACTGCAGGACTACGGCTCGGTTGAAAAACACTCCGGATCCGGCTCCGTCGGCCCAAAGTGTTACATTGTTGTGTTTTTGACTCAGAAGTAATTAATGTCGTTCCTAAGGCAAGTGGCATGTCCTCCATTCGGTTCATCTTCTTCATCACTTGTGTCGACACATCCGCCTCCCGCCCTCCTCCTGAGGCACTGGCACATGCCCCTGCACTGAAATGCTGTGCAGCATACACATAGTTGGCAACATTTGAAAAACATTTCCCGGGACACTTTGAGGCACACAGCTGCTGCAGATAGAAAGGTCTTTTTTTTACTTATCTGTGTGTAATAAAGAGGAACCGTTTCTGCAACAATATTATCCGGGACAATCTCCAACTTGCCGGGACTGTCCTTGCAAAAATGGGACAGTTGGCAACTACTCATGCAACAAATGCTGACAATGCACCAGAGCAGTGCAGTCATGGGAACCACCCCTTCCGCGTCCGAACACTTCCTGGCTTGTGCGTCACATCTTGATGTATGCAAGCTGCGTGTTTGCTGCACAGTATGTCTGGTCCTCGCATAGGGGCCACAAGCCACTACTTCATGAGATATCAGTCACCAACATTGGGAAGCACAGGTGAGTGTGTGTGCAGGGCTTTAAGTGGGCTGGTTCCTGCCGGTGCTCAGCACCGACAGTTATAAAAAGCGGGTTCTGAGACGGGTCTCTATTGGGCTCTCAAATTTTGCCCGCACCCTCAGTGTCACAAAAAAATCTTAACTCTGCAGCAGTACGAGTACGACCCTTCGCTACCTCTCATGTAACTTTAAAGAGACTCGTTATAGTTCTTTCAAAGTCCCTTTTCAGAACAGAAGCATTTTCAATATTATTTACGATGAAGCCCTAGATGTTGCTTATTTATATTATGCAACTAACAACCATTGACAAAGCCAAAAGTCCTGGCTTCTTGTTGGTGTAATGTTATCTGTTGTATTATATATCTGTATGCAATGACAGAGGCAGCAAAATACCAGTTGGGTGGTACACTATGCTAAGCAAAGATTTTAAGTTCATGTGTTTTTAAGCCACGCCCTACAACACACAAACCACGCCCCTTTGAGAGACCCTCCAGTTTTTTCATCCCACTTAAAGCTTTGTGTGTGTTTTGTATGTGTGCGCATGCGTGCTTTTGTTTATGCCTTTATGTATGTTTGTACATTTATATTAAAAGTGGTTTCAGTGTCTTCACAGGTAAAGCCTTTTGATAGCCCTTATATTCACATATCTTGAAATCTTTGAGCACATTAGATTCACCCCCACACTTCCTCCAGTGACGCGCACCGCTGAGCCGGGGAGATTACAGCCGCCGCCCGCCACGCTTGGCTTCTCCCGACAGAAACCCACAATTTGAGCTGTCAGCGGCCTCGTCCTGCATAGGAAGCTGTGCAGGTTTGTTAACACCCCCAGCATCCAGACACAAGATCAAAGTATCTGAGACTTTAACTGAGCGGCTGCCATGGCTGCGGATGAGCGTATCCGAGTAATCCATACTTGACCCATTTATACACCAATTGCAGCATCTCTGTGCCTCATTCAGTCTCAGACCTGCATCTACCCGGTGTAAGCATCAGAGGTTACACAGGTGTAGCATCTGCTCCCAATGAATAGCCCGGAGGCTCCCATGGGGTCATAGAGGTGGTAATCCTGAGGCAAAGGCCCACCTGCATTCCAAACAAGCATTTGCAATGCAATAGGTCTCGCATTTATGAGAGTTTGAGCTATTGTCATTGTAAATGGCATAGCTTTTTTTATATGTGTTGTTTTTAAAACAGATAACATAGAAGGCAGTGCCATGTGCAACGCCAGTAGCTTAAACTCTCGCAAAGACCTATTGCAAATGAGTTTGTGTTATACATTTTTTCTAAAAAGCATTAGGATAGAGCGTGTCCTGCCTGCACCAGCAGGCAGGACAAAGCTTTTTGAGAAAATAGTGCTTGGAGTCTGTAATTAAAGCCTACCAAGTAACAACACATGTAACAGGGGGTGTCGCCATGGGAGGATACAAAATAAGACAAGGGGATACTAAGGAGGGACCAACAAGCCTATTGACCAAGGAACAGCCACAGTTTACAGTGGATAATGACTGGGGCTATCGGTTTTATGGTATTTATTTTTTTAAGATTTCCGTCTGTATTTATCCATATTTATCTTTGGGTCATTTTTTCAGTATTTATCCATATTTATTTTGTCGCAAGGAAAAAAAAGACGCTGTAGCTAGTATTTATTCACACTTATTTGTGAAAAGGCAATGCGCGCTTGGTTGTTATAGGTTCAGATAGATTTATGCAGATGGGTAAATGGGCTACTACTTTTAACAAAGAGATCCTTTTGTTACTTCCTGTTAATAAATTGCAAACCTTCTAATATAAGACAGTGAGCTATGAAGGGCCTTGTAAGCCTCGCTGTCCTATGTAACGCATCCTATGCATTGATTTACACATGATTTATTGTATTGTATTGTAATTGCATTTATATAGCGCTTACTACCCTTGACGAGGCATTGAAGCGCTTTTTTATCCAGTAGCACGCTACTCCGGAACTAACTCACAAAATCAGGGATTGTGAATTGCATGACTTTCCGTGGTGGTCACATATTATTCAGGAAAACAATATTATTTGAGTAGAGGTGAAAGAATGATGTTTTAGACTGGATAAAACCATGCTTTGCCATTGGTACGCATGCATATTGTCTTGTCACTGACCTATGAGTACTAAAAAAAATGCCTCCCCAGACTGAGAATGCTGCGGTACTTTTCAGTATATACAGTGCTGTCCAGAGCTCCCTGTGAAAGTCGCACCGGTCCTGCAATCACCCACCACAGTCTTTAAGAGCCCCTTAACAACGTTGCCAAATTATGAAAATGTCACACATAACAATGTGAAACCTTGGCAGCTATGTGTGCGCATTAACATAAACAAAAAACTGTCCACGAAGAAAAAAACGCGGGAAAGAAACAAGGGGGCACACTCAACTCACCCTCTCCCCCTCCCCTCCGTCTGTTGTAAAATGTGTAAGGCATGGCACACACACTCTATTGACACCCTCCAACACTTACTACATGTGCCATTAGACTGATATCGTGCACACTCAGAGGCACGAAGCAGGGAGAAGCAGCTGCACTACAGGTCCGGCAAGCAGCGGGCTCCGAAGATCATTTCACACTAAAGTATAATGTGTGCGCATGCGTATCTCTTGAATCAGGGGCTGAACAAAGTCAAAAGCATGCCTCTCAAGTATCTGTGCAGTGATTAGCTTTGTGCATTTGTTTTCCCTTCATTTCTTTTAGGTGTGCATCCAAACCAGGATACTTACACAAAAGGAGGCCTAATGGCCCCTTAGCATAGACCTTTGTATTGCTCAGCTGAAATCCGATAAGCCCGCTCCCCGCCTGCGCTCAGACAGACTTGTCTTCAAGACTACAACAAAGTTAAACCTATTTATTGGCATTTTTCCATTTTTATATATAAATGCAAAGAAAAAATATTTTTCCATCTGTATTTATATGTAAAAATTTGTTTAAAGGGAAAACCGGCATCCTTAATAATGATACAAGCCAATGAAAAATATGGGCGGGAGTGGGCGGAGCTTCAGGTCCCTACCTGAATACAGCATGCCTCGCAGAGCAGCGTATGCGCTGCTCAGGCTCCTCCTAAAAAAAGAGACTCTCTTGTTTGTTGGAAGATTAAAGGCTGTAGGTTATTGGCAGTTTTCACTTACAAAGATCCTTTCAGTTTGCTTTGCTTAGCATTTAAATAGAAGATAGCTTTGTAATATTTCCATCCTATGAAACCTGGACTCCCTTCTCTACCAGCTGACCACTGTACCAGTTCCATCCAACACTCCATCCAATCAGGCATATGTAATGTAAATTGATACTTGTATAGCGCACTACTGACCCGCAAGGGTCTCAAGGCACTTGTACGAATACCGCTGTGGAACCCATCCTGGCTTTCCCTGTGAGGCGTCCACTCCTGGGCACCCCCAAGGTGGAGGCCAGGCATCCTTAGCGTTGTGGGGGCCGTTGTGGAGATTAAGCAAGCTATTGCCCAGAGTTGCAGAGTGGGACTCCATGATTGGAATAGGCACCGAGGCGAGAATTGTCAGGTCCGTGGATATTTTGAGCCCAAGACCCGTCGAGGCGGGGAATTGAACTCTGGTCCCGGGCCAGACCTCTGCATCAGGGTCTGCCGCTCTAACCATTGAGCCACACTTCTCCACATATGAGGTGGCGGTGGAGTTGTAACAGTCCAGTAGCTGTTCTTAACTTAATCATTCATGCCAAACCAAACAGACTGTGGTCATGGTCTACACACCGGCAAATCAAATCACCTACAGTTACTGAGGCATGCCAGCTGGCCGTCCACTTCTAGTAGCCCTGCTTCATTCAACCTTTCCCACCAAGTGACCCTTCATTCAGGTAGCTGTGCTTCAACAGTAACAATTGCACACCGACATGCTTCTTTAACTTCAGTGTACCAGGCTGGCCCGATAGGCGTTCACTTCCGGCAGACGGGTCTCAGTCATGGAGACACATCGGGTGAGCTTTCACTTCCGTGGCCGTGCTTCAATAGTCACCCGCAAGCATGCACCCTAATTCAGTATCCTTCAGGCAATCAGCAAACCAGGTGGCTGAGCTTGGGGCTAGTAAGCTTTTAAATATCTTTCTGAAGGTTTCTGGTGCCAGAAAGGCCCCCGTATCAGCCTTTTTTCTCTACCAGCGTACATTTACAGCCCATTGTGGTCAGAACGTACTGTTTGTCTTGGATGAACAGTTCGATTCACACATTGGAGTGGTGAACTTCATCAGGACCATGATATGGGACACATATTTGGGCATACCCGCCTCACTCGGGGTGACAAATGCAAAAAGAACAATTGATGGACAGTATGCAGAACAAGAACAATGTCATACATTCACCCCAGTACAGGGATCTGGGCCTGAATCCATCATTTTTCTGCTTACCATGCCATTCCAGTTTGGACCCAGCTATATACAAATCAGTCTTGACCCTGCACCCAATGGGAACAGTCCAGCCCGAACTGCCTGGCCAGGTCCTCCCTGGACTGGAAACAAGCATCCTAGGACAGGTTTCAGGGTTTCAGCCCTCCTCAGCCAGGATAGCTTGATTCCAGTGGGATGGAGAGCACGGAACCCACGTCTGGGCATACCCGTCCCACTTGGGGTGACAAATGCAGAAAGAACAATTGATGGACAGAATCCAGAACAATGTCATACATTCACCCCAGTACAGAGATCTGGGCCTAAATCCATCATTTTTCTGCTCACCATGCCATTCCAGTTTGGACCCAGCTATATACAAATCAGTCTTGACCCTGCACCCAATGGGAACAGTCCAGCCCGAACTGCCTGGCCAGGTCCTCCCTGGACTGGAAACAAGCATCCTAGGACAGGTTTCAGCCCTCCTCAGCCAGGATAGCTTGATTCCAGTGGGATGGAGAGCACGGAACCCACGTCTGGGCATACCCCTCCCACTTGGGGTGACAAATGCAGAAAGAACAATTGATGGACAGAATGCAGAACAATGTCATACATTCACCCCAGTACAGATATATGGGCCTAAATCCATTGTTTTCTTGCTAACCATGCCTTTCCAGTTTGGACCCAGCCATATGCAAATCAGTCTTGACCCTGCGCCCAATGGGAACAGCCCTGCCCGAACTGCCAGGCCAAGTTGTCCCTGGACTGGAAACAAGCATCCAAGGACCGGTTTCGGGCTTTCAGCTCTCATCAGCCAGGATAGCTTGACTCCAGTGGCATGGAGAGCACGGGACCCACGTCTGGGTATACCCGTCCCACTCGGGTGACAAATGCAAAAAGAACAATTGATGGACAGAATAAAGAAAAATGTCATACATTCACCCCAGTACAGAGATGTCGGGGAAAATCCATTGTTTTTTTGCTCACCATGCCATTCCAGTTTGGATCCAGCCATATGCAAATCAGCCTTGACCCTGTGCCCAATGGGAACAGTCCAGCCCGAACTGCCAGGTCAGGTCCTCTCTGGCCTGGAAACAACCATCCTAGGACAGGTTTCGGGATATCAGCCCTCATCAGCCAGGAAAGCTTGACTCCAGTGGCATGGAGAGCACGGGACCCACATCTGGGCATACCCGTCCCACTTGGGGTGACAAATGCAAAAAGAACAATTGATGGACAGAATGCAGAACAATGTCATACATTCACCCCAGTACAGAAATCTAGGCCTAAATCCATCGTTTTGTTGCTCACCATGCCATTCCAGTTTGGACCCAGCCATATGCAAATCAGTCTTGACCCTGCGCCCAATGGGAACAGTCCGGCCCGAACTCCCAGGCCAAGTCTTCCCTGGATTGGAAACAAGCATCCTAGGACCGGTTTCGGGCTTTCAGCCCTCATCACCCAGGATAGCGTGACTCCAGTGGCATGGAGAGCCCGGGACCCACGTCTGGGCATACCCGTCCCACTCGGGTTGACAAATGTAAAAAGAACAATTGATGGACAAAATGCAGAACAATGTCATACATTCTCCCCAGTACTGAGATCTGGCCCTAAGTCCATCGTTTTTTTTGCTCACCATTCCATTCCAGTTTGGACCCAGCCATATGCAAATCAGTCTTGACCCTGTGCAGAATGGGAACAGTCCAGCCTGGACTGCCAGGCCAAATCCTTCCTGGACTGCAAACAAGCATACTAGGACCGGTTTCGGGCTTTCAGACCTTATCAGCCAGGATAGCTTGAATTCATTGGCATTGAGAGCATGGGACCCACGTCTGGGCATACCCGTCCTACTCGGCGTGACAAATGCAAAAAAAGAAATTGATGGACAAAATGCAGAACAATGTCATACATTTACCCCAGTACAGAGATCTGGGCCTAAATCCATCGTTCTTTTGCTCACCATGCCATTCCAGTTTGGACCCAGCCATATGCAAATCAATCTTGACCCTGCGCCCAATGGGAACAGTCCAGCCAGAAATGCCAGGCCAGGTCCTCTCTGGACTGGAAACAAGCATCCTAGGACCGTTTTCGGGCTTTCAGCCCTCATCAGCCAGGATAGCTTGACTCCAGTGGGAAGGAGAGCACAGGACACACTTTTGGGCATACCCGTCTCACTTGGGGTGAGAAATGCAAAAAGAACAATTGATGTACAGAATGCAGAGCAATGTCATACATTCACCCCAGTACAGAGATCTGGTCCTAAATCCATGTTTTTTTTGCTCACCATGCCATTCCAGTTTGGACCCAGCCATATGCAAATCAGTCTTGACCCTGCGCCCAATAGGGACAGTCCAGCCCGAACTGCCAGGCCAGGTCCTCCCTGGACTGGAAACAAGCATCCTAGGACCCGTGTCGGGCTTTCAGCCCTCATCAGCCAGGATAGCTTGACTCCAGTGGCATGAAGAGCACGGGACCCACGTCTGGACATACCCATCCCAGTCGGGGTAAAAAATGCAAAAAAAACAATTGATTGACACGCTGGTTCTAAACTGGGGTGGTATGGTGAGCAAAAGAACGATGGATTTAACCCAGATCTCTTGACTGGGGGTGAATGTATGATTTATTCAGCATTCCGTCCATCATTTGTTTGCGTAGCACTTTTCACCCTAAGTGGGATGGGTAGGCCCAGACGTGGGTCCCTTGCTCACTGTGCCACTGGATTCAAGCTAGCCTGGCTAATGAAGGGTAATACCCAGAAACCGGTCCCAGGATGCTTGTTTTCTGTCCAGGGAGGACCTGGCTTGGCAGTTCGGTCTGGACTGTTCCCATGAGGCACAGGGTCAAGACTGATTTGCATATGGCCAGGTCTAAACTGGGGTGGCATGGTGAGCAAAAGAACAATGGATTTAACCCAGATCTCTTTACTGGGGGTGAATGTATGATTTATTCAGCATTCCGTCCATCATTTGTTTGCTTAGTACTTTTCACCCTAAGTGGGATGGGTATGCCCAGCCATGGGTCACTTGCTCATTGTGCCACTGGATTCAAGCTAGCCTGGCTAATGAAGGGTAATACCCAGAAACCGGTCCCAGGATGCTTGTTTCCTGTTCAGGGAGGACCTGGCTTGGCAGTTCGGTCTGGACTGTTCCTATGAGGCACAGGGTCAAGACTTATTTGCATATGGCCAGGTTTAAACTGGGGTGGCATGGTGAGCAAAAGAACGATTGATTTAACCCAGATCTCTTGACTGGGGGGGAATATATGATTTATTCAGCATTCCGTCCATCATTTGTTTGAGTAGCACTTTTCACCCTAAGTGTGATGGGTATGCCCAGACGTGGGTCCCTAGCTCACTGTGCCACTGGATTCAAGCTAGCCTGGCTGATGAAGGGTAATACCCAGAAACCGGTCCCAGGATGCTTGTGTTCGGTCCAGGGAGGACCTGGCTTGGCAGTTCCGTCTGGACTGTTCCCATGAGGCACAGGGTCAATACTGATTTGTGTATGGCTTGGTCTAAACTGGGATGGCATGGTGAGCAAAAGAACGATAGACTTAACCCAGATCTCTTTACTGGGGGTGAATGTATGATTTATTCAGCATTCCGTCCATCATTAGCTTGACTCCAGTGGCATGAAGAGCACGGGACCCACGTCTGGACATACCCATCCCAGTCTGGGTAAAAAATGCAAAAAAAACAATTGATTGACACGCTGGTTCTAAACTGGGGTGGCATGGTGAGCAAAAGAACGATGGATTTAACCCAGATCTCTTGACTGGGGATGAATGTATGATTTATTCAGCATCCCGTCCATCATTTGTTTGCGTAGCACTTTTCATCCTAAGTGGGATGGGTATGCCCAGACGTGGGTCCCTTGCTCACTGTCCCACTGGATTCAAGCTAGCCTTGCTGATGAAGGTTAATACCCAGAAACCGGCCCCAGGATGCTTGTTTGCTGTCCAGGGAGGACCTGGCTTGGCAGTTCGGTCTGGATTGTTCCCATTAGGCACAGGGTCAATACTGCTTTGCATATGGCTGGGTCTAAACTGGGGTGGCATGGTGAGAAAAAGAACGATGGATTTAACCCAGATCTCTTGACTGGGGGTGAATGTATGATTTATTCAACATTACGTCCATCATTTGTTTGCATAGCACATAGAGATTATCTAAGACCCTAATAATTTTATGGTCCCAAGTAATGTGCTCAAAGCAACCAGGGAGTCTCTCTTCTTTTGCAGCAGTGAGGCCATTGCCACCCACTAGTATAACTAAAAGGCCAGGTGCTGTGGACTGTCCCAAGTGTAACTTCTGTCCAACCTGTTCCACTGCTTACCTGGTCTACACATGTATGCTATTTCTGTGCAGGCGCAACAATGTGTTCCACAGCTGCTGATTGTGTGGGTGAGCTGAGATACCCTGGATACTAGTGTGTGCCCCATCACTCATACCCTCTAGGCTACTGCAAGGAAAGAAAATAAACTAGTGTAGTTAAAGTGCAACAAAATCCCTATATTTTCTTATTTACTATTTTCAATTAAACCCACAGTTAAGATTAACATTGAGGGACTGCCCCATGTGGGGCTCAATAATATGGAAAACAACATTCTAAATCTGCATGCATGTTGCTTATAAAGACACCAAAGTCATAAATTCAATTAACAAAATGCATGGGAGAGTTCAAGACAAAAAACATTTAGATACTCTAAATAACAAATGACTTGTCTATGTGGTAGAATATAGTGTTTAAAGTGGCCAGATTCCCAGGTTCCAATGTTTCTTACACTTCCCTCTGGCAGCGTTCTCTGAATGCCGCGGTTGCTGCCTTATTTCAGAAGGAATGGGTCGTGAATCGCTCTCGCCCTGTAAGCTCAGCCTTTGCCAATACCATTGCTAATACCCTCTTGAGCTGGTTCATCGTCAACTGTCCCTGTCCTTGTGGTAAGCAGGCACCCATCCCCCATGTCCCGTACCTCCGAGTAGGAAGCTGCCAGTGTTACAGGACACTACCAGTCACTAGACCCTAGTCTGTTTAGCGTCACAATCCTTAGCTTGCCTTGTTGATCAGTTTATAACCTGAGTACCAGTATATTGATGTAAAGATTATTTATTCCAACCTAATTAATGCCTAGGACCCTGAAACTGCTATCCATCCTTGTTCAAGAGAGCTAGCAGCTGGGATGCCCATAGGGCCCCAAAAATGCCAACGTAAATACCACCAAGATGAGGTTGGTCTCATATTACGAGATATAGGTTTCCGTTGTACAGTCTACAATAGGCTGTAGTGAGATGAAATCTATCAGGGCTCGGTTGTCTACAATATTGGGGTTGGTTCTAGTTCAGCATTTCATTGCTTGGCATAGTAGAAAATGTTTTATGGGATCTGCCTTTCCCTGGAGTTTGTGGTGGTATGCTGTGGCTGTCAGGTGTTCAGCGACCCACACACTGGATTTCCCCATGTCTTTGCCCCAAAAGATTAACATCTTTACCCTCCTCTCTCCAAGGGTTGAGCATCCTGCCAGGTACCAGTGCAATCCCCGGTATGTCCTTAAGTCTCTCCTCCATGAACCAGCTTCCACAGCTCTGAGCTGACCAGGGTCACACAAGTGTCTAACTCAGGCTTCTCTATTCTGAATCTGTCCATGTCTGAACAAGGGCGAGCATCAGCACAATCCTCGCCTTGATGAGTGTCCAACATCAAGCTGCACCGGGTCAGAGTCCTCAGCAGGCCCAGGGCAATGGGACATGATGCTTTTTTTGAGTCATTGGTAGTGCTACCGCCATGTTGTCAGACCACAGTATGAGGCTGCAGTTAGAACAGACTGTGAGGCCAAATGTAGAGGGCAAGAGGGCAACCACGATAGGAAAAGTTCCTGGACAGTTATTTTATATTTTTTCTTTTGTGCTCATGCCAGAAAGCAGGTAATTTTTGAGCACACCAAGCAGTTCCCAGCAGGTCTCCAAAGCCCTGAGTGTGCAAGGCATCTGTAGAGAGCTGTGGCTGCTGGTTGGACCTCCATGGGCAGCAGGTCTCCAAAGCCCTGAGGGTGCAAGGCATCTATAGAGAGCTGTGGTTGCTGGTTGGACATCCATGGGCAGTAGGTCTCCAAAGCCCTGAGTGTGCAAGGCATCTGTAGAGAGCTGTGGTTGCTGGTTGGACATCCATGGGTGCTGCAGTAAATGAGAGCCATTGAGCGTTGCCAAGGATGTTATTCACTCGCAAACCCTCCCTCAGGCCGGCACCTCGTCTGATGAAACATCAGCGTTGTGCCAGCAGATGCTCGTGAACACTCTACCCACTGGGATGAAACAGGCTGCAAAATTCAGCTTCCCTTTCAGTTCCTGGGAAGCCTCCAAGGTGCCTTTTTTTCAACAGTACCACCCCAATGACTTTGGAAAGGGAGTCTACCTTGTCCTGTGGCCTTCATTGGCATTGAGCTCAATTCCTAGGAATGTCAACCGGGTTGTGGGACCTTCAATCTTGCCAGAGGCCAAAGGAACATGTAGGGTCACTTTCAAGGACTAAAATGCAGCAAGTGCGGTAGAGTTTGTGTTAACGCTTTTGCCCACAAAGGAAAATCATCCAAGTACTGGGATTTTTCTCCTGTGGGCTCTGCCCACTCCAAGCAAAACTTTTCAATGATGGTACATGATATTGAGTAACCCTTGGGCATGCTTCTGTCATAACAAAATGTTGTAGTTAAGCTGGAATCCAAGGTGGTGAAAGCTGTCAAGGTGAACTGGGGTTACCTAAAAGCTGATTCGATGTCCACCTTAGCCAGAAAGGCACCTTTTCCAGTTGCGTTTGGTATCTCCAATGCCTCGTCGAAGGAAGCATGCAAAACTGATCAAGAGTTTGGATCAAGCCAATCATTGACTGAATTTCCACGTGGGTAAGACAAGTGGGCTATGAGGTGGGAGTTTCCCTTTTTTTGGTACGACACGGGGGGCACAATGCAGTTGTGCAGAGAGGGAATGGCACAGGAGCCTGCTAACATGTCCATGTCCAGCTTGTTCTGGATTTTTTTCTGCCACATTTGAAGGCAGTTCCTTCACAGAATGTAGGTTAGTCGCTGACCTGCGGCCTTGCGTCTGTGGTAAGGGATGAGGGATCCTTCTTTGAAACTCTCAACGAAACGTTCCCCCCATTAAGTATGTCCCTTATAATTGGTGGTGAGTCATTAGTCCGGGATGTTGACTAACGCTGGGCTGGCACAGGAGCTGCCATGCCACCTTTGTTGCAGCGAGGAGATGGCCAGCACCACAGAGGGCACATCTATGTTGGAACCTGCATGTGCCGCCCCAGGTGCAGTTACCTGCTTTGTTATGTCTACAAAATGTTTTCAGATTTTTCTAGGGAATGGTGGGCTTGGTCACTTGTGCACTCTGGCGGAGGGTGTAATGGCAGTGTATGTTCCCTTGGTATTTGGAGGGCCTGACCAGTCATCTGCAACTGTTCAGCCAACGTTTGGTTTGATGAGAGCTTGGCTAGCTGGAAATGACCTACAGTTAAGGGGAAAAGGGTTCATCTTGAGGAGTTTGCAGATGAACAACCTGCATCTGCTGCTGTGCTGGTACTACATATGTTTATTCTTGTGGTCCTAGAATGTCAGAAAGCTGTCTGGGGGCCAAGGTATCCCCCACCTGTTGCTGTGGTTGACACATCTGCCATTGCAAATTACACTGTTTTAGCTGTGATACAATACCTTGGGGCTGTGTTTGAGCTGGTATTGGGTATTGGTATTGCTGTGCCCCTTTGGTATGTTGAGGGGGCTGTCATTAACATTGTGTTGTATTGCCCTTGTATGGGGGGTTGCGGACGCTGTGTGAGAGTAGGGAGTCTTTCTGTGGCTGACTCAAAGATATAACAAAAAATCCAAAATTCACTTATGTGTATTGTTATCTGCGGACCATGACAGGTATTAGTGGCAGATGCTGCAAGAGATTGCCTTGACCCACTATTTCTCCCTGCCTTGGATGCAAGAAGCCTGCCGAGTGACCTATCCATAGCCCTGCTCTTGAACCCACCTGTTTCATCAATTTCTCAGGGTCCTTCAGATCCAGCATCATCCCTGATCTGGTCTCCATGTGTTGTCTGAAGTCTTATTGCAACCAAGTCATTCTACCATTTCCCCAGAATTTCTCTACCACACTTTGGTTATACCTCACCAAGGCTGGATCGTTTTCTGAGTGTTTCTCCATAGAGATGGTTATCAGCATGGCAAAAGCATTCACCCAGTTCATGATGTTTTCTTGCAGGCTCACCCTCTTTCTTTCTTTCCTGGGCCATTCTGTACCACTGCAACTACTCCAAACTGTATCCATCTACCTCCTTATTTGTTCTAAAACTATAAAAATATAAATGAATTCCTTTTTCTACACTTTCTCCTTCACTTCTTTAGGGATGTGCCAGGCTATTGTTGGTCTTGGTACCTCCGCGTAGAGTCCTCCTGATTCGTCAGCCCTCGACAAAGAGTGTAATGTGATTATCAATTGGCCCATCTGATCAAAAGACTGTGCGGAGTTGTTATTAGCGGCATCTATTAATCTAGTCTGTGTTTTGGCTGCCTATGCCCAATCCCATACGTCCCTGGCGTCGGTTTACCAGATCACGTGTTTATTCGTAATCTTCAGGTTGGCGTTTATGAGGGGTGTGAAGTTGTTGGCACTAGTGGAGATCCAATTATTGAGACAGTCTGTCTTTCAGTTGGTGTCGTCAGAGAAGATTGGGGTGGGGAGAGCTGGAGGTTGTTGTGCCATGCGACTTCAGTCACTTTCTTTAGGCATCAGATGGGGTTGCGTAACCACTCCTTCAGATCAGTGTGGTGGGTGCAGTCGAGATCTTGAAATGTATGATGAAGTGAAGAGGGAAACGTGTCTGACCTTGAGTTTGTCACTGGAGGTAAAAATGGGGTTCATGGTGAGTGCTGCGGTCTGCATTAAGTAGGTCCTGGGTGGGGGGGCTAGGAATCGGAAGGAACAGGTAAGGCGGGAACTGGGCAGCTTTGGTGTAGGCAGCAAGCAACACGAAGGTAACAGCTGGAACTGGGCAGAACAAGACTAAGCTAGCCCAGGCAGAAGAACGCGCAAGCTGTAGCTCACTGGGTGCCTACTCAGTGCAGTTGTAATGCGGCCTGCATTAAGCAGGTTCTGGAGTGGATGAGGCTAGCAATCAGCGGGAATGGGGAGGGTGGGATCCAGGCAGCAGAGGTGCAAGCAGCAATCAACAAGCAACAAACAGGTAACAGCTGGAACTAGAAGAAACTTGTAAAGAGGGAATTTTTTCCCCAAATTTGTCCAGCCAAACCCAAGACCCAGGACCCCAAAAAGGTAGCAACAACTTCAGGGGTTCCTGCGACTGATCAGAGGAATGAGTAGGCACGGGGACTGATGAGGCCCACTCGTCAAGCCACACTGTCATGCTGGTTTCACATTCATTGGCCAACACCCTATCTCAAATTCCAAAACATTTAACAATCACAGTAACTGATCATCTCAACCTCGATCGGGAAAACATTGCCCATGAACATCTGTTTGGGGGCAACAGGGAATTTCTTTGACATTTCAGTTGCCAAGACTCTGCAACTGCTGGTACTGAAGAAAGAAATTGCAGGACTAGTACAAGCAGTGGATGGCACTGCACTGTCTTTGGAAGAAATCACTCTCCAAACTGAACCCCTCCAAATTATTTGCAATAACAGGAATTCCCAAACTGTAGGTTTTGAGCTCATTGATACCCCAGCTTTTGGAGCTAGATTATGGGTTAAATGATTACAATTACATAACCCTAAGATAGATGGTGTTGCACGCAAAGTAATTTTAGATTCATGGTATTGTTTATAGTCTTGCTATCAACTAGCCACAGATGGGTGCACACAGTTAGTCTGTCATGCTTCTGCATTAGCATACCCTCCTCCATGATGAATATCGAGGCTATCAAGATAAATTGCGTCTCCAGTTGGCAATGGGATCCACCCTGTCCAAGTTGGAACCACAACCCTAGTCAGCGTAAGTCAGTCACACACTTAAATCAGCCTGTGCTCACCCTCTGGTAGCTTGGCACAGAGCAGTCAGGCTTCTCATAGGAGGCAATGTGTAAAGTATGTGTGCACACTTTAAGTATAGCAACACAGTGAAAACACCACAAAAAGATTCCACAGTAAGTTAGACAAGCATTTGCAATGCAATAGGTCTCGCATTTACGTGAGACTAAGTTATTGGCATTGTAAATAACAATGCCTTTTATTTTTTTTTTAAACGAAAACAAAAATAAAAGGAATTGTCATTTGCAATGTCAATAGCTCAAACTCACGTAAATGCGAGACCTATTGCATTGCAAATGCTTGTTTAATCTTTGCCAACGAGTTTTAATAAATTGCTTCCCAATTACGTGGCAGAGAAGTGTTTGTACCGAGCTCACCAGCTAACAAAAGCATATGTTGCCTGGTTAGTTCAGCCGAGGTCACGACACGGGAATTAAATGCTAATTGTATTGCATTGTAATTGCATTTTCATAGTGCTTACTACCCCTGAGGAGGCGCCGAAGCGCTTTTTCGCGAGTATCAGGCTACTCATGAGTTGGTGTGTATTCAATATGCATTTCATCCAAATGTAACCTGTAAATGAACAGTGGCTCAATTTCAAGGTTACATTTTTGTAACTTTTCAAGCCTACAGTTGTCTCTCATTGGCAAAACATTGACTTGGTTTGCGCTATAGAAAGATGCAATTTCCTTGTCAGGCTAAAGCGCAAAGTATGATGATGAAAAACATGCCTCAGTCCTCAAAAGTGAGTGCCGGTGCCCACCACCTGAAAACACCGGCACAAATTAATCAGTGTGTATTTTGGGTGATTGCTGAATACATCTGTATTTTGACCACCTTAAAGCCCGTCCTTTTAGTAGACGTACATTTGAAAGTCCTTCTCCTGGGTGATAGGGGAAACAGAAGGCCTGGGAGCCGATTAAGAAAGTGATGCCGCCCTCGCTGTTGGCGCTGTGTCTCCGAGACAACAGCAATACATACATTCTCTCACGGCCAACAGTCGAGCTGCAGACGCGGTTGCTATGCTCGCTGTGCTAATCCACATGCCACGAGACAGTGCTTTTTGGGGGGTTTGTTTCTGCTGGGCGTGTCTTGTCTAGTCCATGGTATCCCTGGCGCTTGCTCTGTCGCCTCTCAAAGACCACCTACGGGTAGCTAATGACTCCCTTAGCTGGGGAGAGTTCCCTCGGACCTTGCACCCGCCAATCATTAGAGATAAAAATTACTATTGGCTATTAATTATTCAGGTGATTGTCATGGCTGACAGAAATTTTGGTGGAAGAAGGTGGGTGGTGCACGGAGTGCAATAAACAGTCGTGCAGTAGATACACAGAAATACAAGTGAAAACATTCATCATCTGATTACTGAAGAATGGGCGTGTTCGTAATTTGAATGAGGTGTCTTCTACCGTTTGGGGATTTTCCCATAGGTCCACCGGGGTTATAGGTCGGTGCACGAGGAACTTCAGAGGTGGAATTTAAGCTCTTCCTGGAGTAGACTTCGTCACCCCAAATTTTCCTCTATATAACGTGGATAACTTTAATAATGCAAGAGTAATTCTCAAAACAGCGTACCACAGAGAATCAGAAATCTAGCAAGTCTAAGGAACCCAAACGAGAGAGGCGGGACTTGGACGGGCTTCCGGTCTGTCCGTTCCCACCGCTGGCCACTTAAGCAGACTGTCAAATTCCAGCCAGAGAGGGAAACCTTTTTCAATGTATTCATGTCGTACTCCCCAATAAGCTTGTTTCTAAATAATCTTGACAAGACCATTTTGTATTTTAAGTTGGCCGAGCGTGGTTTAACAAAAGGAAAACGGAAGAACAGGTAAAATAGTGCCCAATGACTTTTGATCAGAACGGATTGAACTCAAACGCTTCACAGCAAACAATAATTATGTTCTCTTAGTCATTTGTGTGTATGCAGCCTCATGGGATAGCGAGGCTACCTCAGTGCTTTGTGGGTCGTGGTTGCAGAGGCTGAGCATATCTCAAGCCGTGCAGACTTTGAGACCGCGACTATGTGTGTGGAGTCACTGGTTTGTAAGCAGGTGGGAGATGGACGAGGTGGGTTTTCATTCTTCTTGTTCCATCCAACATTAGGCCTCGAGGCGCAGAGCTAGATGGCGGGCTTTGAAAATGAAGAGTCTTAAAACTGGTAGGTCTTTTTGGTAGTTTTGATAAAATTGTCAATTATTTGATGTCTCAGTGTGTTGAGCCACTTCATGGGGCGGGGGCAGGGCAAGGGCAGGACGCGGGAGCGGTGGCAGCACGCGCGCCGCGGTCAGCAGGGCAGAAGGACGTTACTGAGGGCAGGGTCAGAAGACGGGCGCAGGTGGATGCACTCAGGGTAGGGGGGTGAGCAAGGAGGCTGGACCCAGGGGCATGGGGATAACAAGCTTTGGAAACGCTGCCGCGAAAGTGACGCGACCGCGAAAGTGAAAGTGATCACGATCGCGTGCTACGAAGGAAAGACACATGGCGCTGCGCGCGTGCACGTTCACGTGCACTGAAGCTTTAGGCCACGGCAGCACTTTGAAAAGCCTGTATACAAAATGTCTCGGCCAGATCAGCGCAAGCGCTGGATCAGGCGAGACCTAAAAAATGAGTATATTTACTTAACAAAACAAGACTAATATGACAAAAAAACAATCAGTGGATCTCAAGAGATGCATTTTTACAGTACATGAGTAAAACAGTGCTTAAATGTCACTAGTGATTTAAAGGTTATTGGTGGTCATGCTAGACCGGGGTAAAATGGCAAAATCCCTCATGGGATCGCTATAGAGGCTTTCTCACAATATAGCTATAAGAAAATCTACCCAAAAGTCACGTGTGATTCAAATGTTATGGCAGGTCATTTAGATCTGTATAATCACACAGTTGCAGCCACCCACAAGGGAGCGCAGGCCAGCTACATCACCCCATAGGTCTGCTGAGAACAGTACCTGACGGGAAGGACCACCGACATTGAAAGCCCAAAGCTTCGGTGCCAATGCATGTAGACAGGCTGAAGTGAGGTCGACGGGCCTCGTAGGTGGGGCCCGTGTCATTGAATCCTTCTGGAGGGGTCACTGACATTGAAAGCACTGCATTGGGTCTGCTTTACTTAGGCATCCTAATGCGGTGTCGCCAGCAAACTCCGTGTAACCCAGGCAACATGTCACCGTTGAGCCATGCAGGGAGGTCTTCTGCTGTGCTACAGAAGCATCAGAAATAAATGCGACGATTTTGATTGGCACACCGTCAAGAAGGGCTGCTCTTTGGCAAATTCAGCTGTAAGTCAGACACACACTGATACTTGGAGCACTCAGTTGCAGGTCAGACATGCAACGCTGACCCTTGTAAAACTCAGCTGCAGGACTCATGGATGGTAGAGTCCAGCAGCAGCGTAAGGGTGGAAAAAAAGACTTTGATGGTCCTGAGACTTCCTGAACAGGGGGCAATCCCTTGGAATCAATTAGGTTTTAGAGGTTGTAAAGAGTATGTATCTTTATTGTTTCGTTAATTAAAACCTTTACAAAGATGTAGATCATATGCATAACGACTAATGTTAAATAATCAAATAGAAAGCTAAAAAGCAGTGCACTAATAATATGAAAAGAATTGTTTTACATTTCTCTTTTTTTTTTTAAATAGTTGTACTGGTGTTATTGGTCAACTAAAGTTCCTGAACCTGCATTAAGCCATCTAAATGCTTAGTCCAAGCCAATTCATAGTAAATGTCGGCTTGCTTCATGGGCGTAAGTTGTAGTTCAATGAGGGTGGAGCTGTCCTGACGGAGCCTCATGTGGGGGATTCACTCAAAGTGCAATTCGCGACAGTTCCCTCATCTGTGGCATTTCAAAGGCGGTGTGGGTCTGTGTGGCTGGGTTTGGTCACCCAGTCAACTCTACTCCTAGTGTGACTCCCTGGTCAGGTTTGACCTTGTGTGTTATTGAGTGACTCAAAGTAAAGAAAATTCATGGTTGATTATTGACGTGCAGTTACAGCTTAGACGAGGATACTTTTAACATAGCATTCCTATCCATGTGCCTTTTTTGCACTGTCAAATGCGTTCTCTCCTCCCGCTTTGTTTGTAGCTGTTTATTTACTAGCTGGAGAAACATTTTTACCTTAAAAGCAAGCTGCAGCAACCGGCTATTCAAAAGTGTCAGAGTAGAAAGTAGATCCAGCCCTTCTTACTCTCAAGCAAGAGGTAGCAGACAGCAGGCAGCAGGCCAACACAGCAACGCAGTTAGCAAAGTGGCAGTCCCTCCTGCAGTTCAGCTCCTCCTCCTGGCAGAATCCCCTCAAGACCTAAAAGTGAACTGAGTTTATGATGTCAGAGGTGCAGTATTTATAGCATTTGAAGTAGGGAGACTTCACAGAGGCCTTTGAACCTCATAAGGTCCCTGCTGTTTCTTCCCTGGTTCCAGATGTACTACGGGGGTATGCATCGCTTTGTGTGGGGACAGGCACAGCTCTATTCAGTTCTGTATAAAATACGGATTATTTGAGTATAGTGTTATGCCATTTGACCTCTGCTTCACCCAGGCTACCTTCGGATTTGGTTTGTGGATGTTTGTGTGATTGTGTATATTGACAACATCCTAATCTATGCTAAAACTCAAGAAGAACATATAAATCACATGCTGGCCATAGTTCAAAAATTGGGAGAAAGCCATCTATTTGTCAAATTGGAAAAATGTGCCTTCCACACCACTAAGGTGGATATTTCTTTGAGGTTTTGTCATCTCACTTACTGGTAGTCAGATGGATTAATGTATGGTGGAAGCAATTCTATACTGGCCTACACACATTAACATAGGCATTCAAAATCTATTCGGGTTTGCAAATTTTTATCGTAGATTTGTGACCTATTTTTCAGAGATAGTTACGGCAATCACTCATCTCTCCCATGAGGGAAATCCTTTCCATTGGTCTAGAGAGGCAGAACAGGCTTTTGAAGTATTAAAACAGAAATATAAGTCTGCCCTCCCCCATCCTTAGGCATCTGGATCTTCCTTGCCCTATTTTGTTGAAGCAGAATCTCTGCAATGTGCCGTCGGAGGAGTTCTGTCCCAAAGAGATAAAAAACAGGCATATGTATCCGATAGTTTTATGATCTTGTAAGTTACTGCCTGCAGAGCAAAATTACACGGTGGCTGTGAGGGAGCTGTTGGCCATTAAATGGCATTCCAAGAATTGGGATATTACCTTTTTGGAGCCAGGCATACAGCAGCAAACTACCCCCAACCATGAATTTAGAGTTCTTCCATCAGCTAGGGCATTACCTCCATGTCAAATGAGGTGGCATTTGTTTTTAGTGAGTTAAATTTTGTTATCACATATAGACCAGGCGCAAAACAGGATAAATCTGATGTTCTATTTATCCCATTTACCCAGAGACACTGAATTAGATCTTGAGGTAGAAGACACTCCAATCATTCTCCCTCACTATAGGAATTATTGGTAATTGCAATTGCGTTGAATTTTGGAACAAATTGTTGACAAGCAGTCAAGAATTAGATAGCAAAACCTGGCTGGAAAAACTGAACCGTTATGTGAAAGAAGGTTATTTTTATAATGAGGGTCATCTCTACATTCTCAGGCCAGAATAATAAGCCAAGGTTCTCCAGTGGCGTCACTCCACACCCTTAGTTAGTCTTCCTGGAGAGCTGAAGACAAGATAGAATTGCTCACATTAGTTCTAGAACATATGTGCAGGGATGTTGCATTTTGTGTCCGACAATGCCCTATGTGTGCCAAAAATATATCAACATCTTCTTGCTCAGTTGGGTTACTTTACCCATTGCCAATCCCTCCAGCTCCTGGGCATTCGGTTAATATTGATTGTATCACTGATTTGCCTCCTGTTGGGGGTTTTACCATAATTTCTGTGGTTCTCCGGAACAAAAGGGGCAAGCCAGTAACCCAGGAACCTCGGCTGGATAATAAATATGTAAAAGGCATTCCCCAAGGGGGAAGTGTGGCCCTTGACTTTCACCACAACAGTATCAAAACAGAGATAGAGATAACCTCTCACAAGTGTAGGTTTTCAATTATACGTTTAGTGCATTTATTTGTATGTATCTTCTCAGTCATGATATATACATCAATTTGTAGAGATTACTATGCATTAGTTATATCTTAAAAAAGATAAGATGCTCCTATAAAGTGACGGTGCAGTGAATGCTCAATAGTGAAAAAAGTGTATCTGGTAGGGATAATAGAGTTTTTGAAGTCAATACTCGTCAAGCGAGTATTGATATCCACCATCAAATTCTTGAAAACACAGTGCACATATGTTGTTTAGTCGACTTTTTGAGCCGCGGGCGTAAGTTATTTAAGGCAAGTTCATCATCAGGACGTAAAATCTACAGGAAGCACCAAACATTGTTGCAGAAAGTTGTGCAGTTGTAGGGAAATTGATATTCCAGTAGGTGAAATAATTCAGGAAGGGTATTTATCACAATGAACCCAGTTGAATAATGGGTGCAAAGCCAGATGCTTAAGTCATCTGAATTTATGTTAATTTCTTTTTAAAATATATTCCGTACATTGCTCTTTCAGTGAGCAGCTTCCATTGTCACCTTCAGCCAGCTTGTATTACAAAATGGTGGTGGTAAATAAGTTAACCAAACGCCCACTTTATTCCCTTGAAGAAAATACCCTTAGCCGCTGAGCTAGCAATGATATTTGTTCAGCAAATTGTGCAATTACTTGGTATTCCACTTGTCACAATGTCTGATCGAGAACCCCAGTTTGTTACAAAATTTGGTGAGGTTTTTATACTTCTCTCAACATAGATCTCCATTTGTCTTCAGCCTACCATCCTCAGACCTATGGACAGATGGAGTGAGTCAACAAGTGCCTTGAGCAATTTCTAAATTGTCTTTTTGCGACAACCACTAACGACTGCGTACAAGCCCTGAGATTCACAGAATTTGCCTATAGTAACTGTACAAACACTGCCACAGGATTTGATCCTTTCTATTGTAACTTGGGTTACAATCCTAAATCCTCCACAGTCTGATGTAATCCCAGCTGTATCTGGACATTATGCACATCTATAAGAATTTGGCAAACATCAAAAGAGCACTTCTCTTATTAACGATAAACAGAAGCTGACAGCAAGTATGATAAGAACACAGACCAATGGAGTTAGCACTGTCACAGTGTTCACGAAATAGGTGCATATATGGAAAAGGCCTGCTGTTTTTTTTCCTTCTTTTTTCCACTTCTTAGTCTTCAGTCTGATGGTGTCCTGGCTGCGGGTATACCATGATCCTCCAGAGGTTATGAGCTTGTTTGCAAGATAAGCAGGAGTGCTGTTCATGATAGATTTGTGAACAGTATAGTTAGTTTTGAAGATGCTGCAGGCCAGCAAGGGGAGCCATGGAGTTCCATCAGGATGATGGTTACTTGGTCAGTGCTTACTTCCATCTCTCTCTACAGCCTTTTAAAGGGGCTCACAGTGTGAACGGTGTAATCTTATTTAACTACCTGAACCATAAATGTAATCTGTGTTTGTATATGTATGTATGTATTGGTATTTATACTGTACAATCCTATCTCTGACGTTTTAAAGTGCTGTATATTACATGAGGGGTTGAGAGATGATTGTAGCTCATGCATATCAGGTGGGATCACACAAATGCATTTTTACACACGTTAAGGCACAGGGAGATTATGGGATTTGCCCAGTATTACACAATGTTGGGACTAGGGCCATGGCTAGGATCTGAATCTGGTTCCCCAGGTTCTAAAAGCTGCATCTCGAGCATCTATGACACACCTCCTCCCAGGCCACACCTTCTCCTCTCTCTGAGTCGCCTGAATGCCTTTTTTGCTTTCATTATACCTCAGCCCTATGGTTAACTGTTGCCCGGCCCTTTTTATTCCATTGTTATTTTAGCTTACTTTTATTTGTCTTATCACTTTTATTTCCTTATGTTTGCCCATTGATGCTGCCTAATCCCATTCTGCATTAAGATTCCTTTATTGTGTTAGCTCTTTTAATTTAGCAGTATTGTTTTTTTCATTGCTTTTGGTGCCTGACTTCTGCCTGGTTGCCTGCGGAGGCTTCAGTCAGTGCTTGCTCCTGCCTCTACTCCCTTCAAAATTGCGCCTGTAGTACACATACACCAAGGCATGCCTGGACTGCACTGTTCCCCAGCACCTCTGCTCCATGGGAAGTGAACAACAAGGTAATAGCCTCATTTTTTTCTCTTCCCTTCCCCTGCTCTAACATGTCTGATGCCTCTGTGGCTTTTTCAAGTTTCCCCATACCTTTACAAAAGTATCCTTTAGTTTCAGATCATGCCCCATGCTCCTGCTCTACCACCCATTACCCAGGTAAGCACTATTTCTACACTCGTTTCTCCTTCAAAGTTTCATATTCTTAACAGAAAATAGGAGTAAAAACCTTTCCAGCAAAACAGAATCCCACCTTAATCGTATTTACATTAACATTCGTCCCATCACCAATCACAAAATGAATGTTTGGACCTACACTACTGCAAGTCCCCAGACCTTTCTTTCATCGCAGAGACATGGCTAAATGCAGCCTTCGGCTCTGACATAGCTGCAGCCACTCCACCTTCCTATAAAGTATTGGATAGATCAGATCATATACAATTGCCAAGGAACACACATTAGTATTTGATTCCAAGATAAGGAGTCACTTCCTTGAGTCTATCTCCTCTGATCAACTGTAGAACCAGATTTTTAGTCTCAAATCCAACCCTCATTTTACTTTGTATGGCACCCTGATATGCAGGCCACCTGGCCCAAAAAATGACATTAGCCACAAGCTTTTACACATTATTGCCCCAAACGTAATTACATATCACATTTTCCTATTACTGAGCAATTCCCACCTAGAAAATCTTTCTAATACTAATAGTACAATAATAATACTACTTGACAGCTGTAAAAGAATCGGTCTCTCCAAAATGGTCACTTTGCCCACTCACCGAGCTGGACACATCCTCAACCCTATCTTGATTAAACATCACAAACCTTCAGACTGATATCCCCCCACAGCTAGCCTGGACTGATCACATTCTTATCTCCTTTGCTATACCTCTTCCCCTTGTGCTTAACACACCTTCTAGTCATCCTAAGATCAAAACAAGATCCTGGAAACCAATATCCAAGAAACACTAGAAGTTGCTGTTAACTTTCCCCCAGACATGTATGAGTTATCTGGGAGAACTCTGGTAAAAAACAAAAGCAAATCTAGAGGGTCCATATTAACTTTCTGCCTCACGGGACCCACATCTGGGCATACCCTTCCCAATTTGCGTGACTATTGCAAAACATGCCTCTGAAGTCAATCTAACCAGGCTGATATGGAGTGATGGCAGAAACAGGTACCAGGATGCTTGTTTCTGGTTCAGGAAGGACCTGCCCTGGCAACTCAGGCTGGACTAATCCCATGAGGCACAGGGTCAAGACTGATTTGCATATGGCTGGGTCCAAACTGGAATGGCATGGTGAGCAAAAAAACGATGGATTTAGGCCCAGATCTCTGTACTGGGGTAAATGTATGACATTGTTCTGCATTTTGTCCGTCAATTGTTCTTTTTGCATTTGTCAGCCGAGTGGGACGGGTATGCCCAGAGGTGGTTCCCTTGCTCTCAATGCCAATGGATTCAAGCTATCCTAGCTGATGAGGTCTGAAAGCCCGAAACGGGTCCTAGGAGGCTTGTTTCCAGTCCAGGGAGGACCTGGCCTGGCAGTTCAGGCTGGACTGTTCCCATTGGGCACAGGGTCAAGACTGATTTGCATATGGCTGGGTCCAAACAGGAATGGCATGGTGAGCAAAAAAACAATGGATTTAGGCCCAGATCTCTGTACTGGGGTGAATGTATGACATTGTTCTGTATTCTGTCCATCAATTGTTCTTTTTGCATTTGTCACCCGAGAGGGACGGGTATACCCAGACGTGGGTCCCGTGCTCTCCATGCCACTGGAGTCAATCTATCCTGGCTGATGAGGGCTGAAAGCCCGAAGCGGGTCCTAGGATGCTTGTTTCCAGTCCAGGGAGGACCTGGCCTGGCAGTTCGGGCTGGACTGTTCCCATTGGGTGCAGGGTCAAGACTGATTTGCTTATGGCTGGGTCCAAACTGAAATGCCGTGGTGAGCAAAAAAAAAGATGGATTCAGGCCCATAGCTCTGTTCTGGGGATGAATGTTTGATATTGTTCAGCATTCCGTCTGTCAATTGTTCTTTATGCAATTGTCGCCCTAAGGGTATGCTAAGATGTGGGTCTCGTGCTTTCGACTTTACCAGATTCAAGCTATCCTGGCTGATAAGGGGATAATACACCGAAATCATCCTCAGATGCTTGTTTCTGGCCAGGGAGGACCTGGCCTGGCAGTTCAGGCTGGACTGTTCGCAGGGGGAACAGAAAAAACAAGCATTTGCAATGCAATACGTATTGCATTACGGAAATTTTGAGCTATTGGCATTGCTAATATTAATGCAACGCCAATAGCTAAAACTTTCAGTAATGTGAGAGCTATTGCTTCACAAATGAATCGCGGCATTCGCGCTTTACCTTTTAATGTGTAAAGCTTAAGCACAGGTGCCAGGATTACTTCAAAAGTAAAGAAATTTAAATAAATGTCGGCACATGTTTTTTTTTTCTTTCTATTTATTTACTTTGGTCTACCATACTCACAGATGTAAGGGCGAATACCTTTTTGCGAATCTCTAAAAAGCAATACACACGCTACATCTTTGTTAGTTAACACACCACAATGAAACTCGAGCATTACCTCTATGTAATAAATAACAACTTGTGTCCCATAAAAAAAAGTCACAAGTTGTTGTGTGTACACACCAGTATTTGCTATCAGTTAAAACATGACTAGCACTTGGACCTAGCAGACCGCAGGATACTGGAAGGACATAATGTAAACCAGATAGCAGCCAATTAAAGGAAATACGGTATAAAGATAGAATATCGACGGGAAAATATCGACTAGCATTAACATCGTGGTAAGAATATCGACTGTGAAAAATATCTTTGTTAAAAATATCTTTGTTAAAAATATCGTTTCTTGAGAATGACAAAAATATCGTCAAGAAAAAATATCGATGAACAGAATATCGTTGATCAAAATGTCGTTTCATATAATATCGACAGAAAAATATAAGTTGTTATAAAATTTATAAAAAAATATGTATTATGTTTTTAAAAAACTTACAAAACTCCTACTAGTAATAATATGTGTTAAAAAATATTTTCTACAAAAGAATTGTTAAAATTTTAGTAGCGGGTTATTGGTATTATAGGGGATAAGGGTGGGTAGTAATTTAAAATTTGGTTTTTACAAAATTTCTAAAATATAAAATTAGTAGAAAATAATTAAGAAATCGAAATTTTAATTAGAAATTTCGATTTGTTCACGAAATTAAATTTGTAATTAAATTTTAAAATTCCCCCAAAAAATTTTAGGAGCGGGTTATTGGTATTATAGGGGATAAGGGTGGGTAGTAATTTAAAATTTGGTTTTTACAAAATTTCTAAAATATAAAAATATTAGAAAATAATTAAGAAATCGAAATTTTAATTAGAAAATTCGATTTGTTCACGAAATTAAATTTGTAATTAAATTTTAAAATTCCCCCAAAAATTTTTAGGAGCGGGTTATTGGTATTATAGGGGATAAGGGTGGGTAGTAATTTTAAATTTTGTTTTTACAAAATTGCTAAAATATAAAAATATTAGAAAATAATTAAGAAATCCAAATTTTAATTAGAAATTTCGAATTGTTCACCAAATTAAATTTGTAATTAAATTTTAAACTTCCAACAAAAAATTGTAGGAGCGGGTTTTTGGTATTATAGGGGATTAGGGTGGGTAGTAATTTAAAAATGTCGTTTTTTAAAAGTGTAGAAAATATTAATAAATTAGAAATTTATCATGAAATCAAAATTTAACTTCGAAATTTAAAATTTTACATGAAATTTATTTTGTTATATTAATAAAAAATATTAAATTAATATTGAATAAGCGTTATTTTGGTATTATAGGGTAATAGGGTATAAAAAATAATTTAGATAGAAAAATTTATATTGTTTACTAACCTGCACATTTCATGACTTATGTTGGATTGGAGTTAGAATAGTAATTTGTTATGGTTTACTATCCAGCACTTTCCCTGACTTATGTTGGATTGGAATTAGAATAGTAATTTATTATGGTTTACTATCTAGCACTCTCCCTGACTTATGTTATGTTTGGAGTTAGAATAGTAATTTATTATGGTTTACTATCCAGCACTCTCCCTGACTTATGTTATGTTTGGAGTTAGAATAGTAATTTTTTATGGTTTACTATCCAGCACTTTCCCTGACATATGTTGGATTGGAGTTAGAATAGTAATTTATTATGGTTTACTATCCAGCACTCTCCCTGACTTATGTTATGTTTGGAGTTAGAATAGTAATTTATTATGGTTTACTATCCAGCACTCTCCCTGACTTATGTTATGTTTGGAGTTAGAATAGTAATTTTTTATGGTTTACTATCCAGCACTTTCCCTGACTTATGTTGGATTGGAGTTAGAATAGTAATTTATTATGGTTTACTATCCAGCACTCTCCCTGACTTATGTTATGTTTGGAGTTAGAATAGTAATTTATTATGGTTTACTATCCAGCACTTTCTCTGACTTATGTTGGATTGGAGTTTGAATAGTAATTTATTATGGTTTACTATCCAGCACTCTCTCTGACTTATGTTATGTTTGGAGTTAGAATAGTAATTTATGATGGTTTACTATCCAGCACTTTCCCTGACTTATGTTGGATTGGAGTTTGAATAGTAATTTATTATGGTTTACTATCCAGCACTCTCTCTGACTTATGTTGGATTGGAGTTTGAATAGTAATTTATTATGGTTTACTATCCAGCACTTTCCCTGAGTTATATTATGTTTGGAGTTAGAATAGTAATTTATTATGGTTTACTATCCAGCACTTTCCCTGACTTATGTTATGTTTGTAGTTAGAATAGTAATTTATTATGGTTTACTATCCAGCACTTTCCCTGACTTATGTTGGATTGGACTTAGAATAGTAAATTATTATGGTTTACAATCCAGCACTTTCCCTGATTTATGTTGGATTAGAGTTAGAATAGTTAATTATTATGGTTTACAATCCAGCACTTTCCCTGACTTATGTTAGATTGGAGTTAGAATAGTAATTTATTATGGTTTATTATTCAGCACTCTCCCTGACTTATGTTATGTTTGGAGTTAGAATAGTAATTTATTATGGTTTACTATCCAGCACTTTCCCTGACTTATGTTGGATTGGAGTTAGAATAGTAATTTATTATGGTTTACTATCCAGCACTTTCCCTGAGTTATGTTATGTTTGGAGTTAGAATAGTAATTTATTATGGTTTACTATCCAGCACTCTCCCTGACTTATGTTATGTTTGGAGTTAGAATAGTAATTTTTTATGGTTTACTATCCAGCACTTTCCCTGACATATGTTGGATTGGAGTTAGAATAGTAATTTATTATGGTTTACTATCCAGCACTCTCCCTGACTTATGTTATGTTTGGAGTTAGAATAGTAATTTATTATGGTTTACTATCCAGCACTCTCCCTGACTTATGTTATGTTTGGAGTTAGAATAGTAATTTTTTATGGTTTACTATCCAGCACTTTCCCTGACTTATGTTGGATTGGAGTTAGAATAGTAATTTATTATGGTTTACTATCCAGCACTCTCCCTGACTTATGTTATGTTTGGAGTTAGAATAGTAATTTATTATGGTTTACTATCCAGCACTTTCTCTGACTTATGTTGGATTGGAGTTTGAATAGTAATTTATTATGGTTTACTATCCAGCACTCTCTCTGACTTATGTTATGTTTGGAGTTAGAATAGTAATTTATGATGGTTTACTATCCAGCACTTTCCCTGACTTATGTTGGATTGGACTTAGAATAGTAAATTATTATGGTTTACAATCCAGCACTTTCCCTGATTTATGTTGGATTAGAGTTAGAATAGTTAATTATTATGGTTTACAATCCAGCACTTTCCCTGACTTATGTTAGATTGGAGTTAGAATAGTAATTTATTATGGTTTATTATTCAGCACTCTCCCTGACTTATGTTATGTTTGGAGTTAGAATAGTAATTTATTATGGTTTACTATCCAGCACTTTCCCTGACTTATGTTGGATTGGAGTTAGAATAGTAATTTATTATGGTTTACTATCCAGCACTTTCCCTGAGTTATGTTATGTTTGGAGTTAGAATAGTAATTTATTATGGTTTACTATCCAGCACTCTCCCTGACTTATGTTATGTTTGGAGTTAGAATAGTAATTTTTTATGGTTTACTATCCAGCACTTTCCCTGACATATGTTGGATTGGAGTTAGAATAGTAATTTATTATGGTTTACTATCCAGCACTCTCCCTGACTTATGTTATGTTTGGAGTTAGAATAGTAATTTATTATGGTTTACTATCCAGCACTCTCCCTGACTTATGTTATGTTTGGAGTTAGAATAGTAATTTTTTATGGTTTACTATCCAGCACTTTCCCTGACTTATGTTGGATTGGAGTTAGAATAGTAATTTATTATGGTTTACTATCCAGCACTCTCCCTGACTTATGTTATGTTTGGAGTTAGAATAGTAATTTATTATGGTTTACTATCCAGCACTTTCTCTGACTTATGTTGGATTGGAGTTTGAATAGTAATTTATTATGGTTTACTATCCAGCACTCTCTCTGACTTATGTTATGTTTGGAGTTAGAATAGTAATTTATGATGGTTTACTATCCAGCACTTTCCCTGACTTATGTTGGATTGGAGTTTGAATAGTAATTTATTATGGTTTACTATCCAGCACTCTCTCTGACTTATGTTGGATTGGAGTTTGAATAGTAATTTATTATGGTTTACTATCCAGCACTTTCCCTGAGTTATATTATGTTTGGAGTTAGAATAGTAATTTATTATGGTTTACTATCCAGCACTTTCCCTGACTTATGTTATGTTTGTAGTTAGAATAGTAATTTATTATGGTTTACTATCCAGCACTTTCCCTGACTTATGTTGGATTGGACTTAGAATAGTAAATTATTATGGTTTACAATCCAGCACTTTCCCTGATTTATGTTGGATTAGAGTTAGAATAGTTAATTATTATGGTTTACAATCCAGCACTTTCCCTGACTTATGTTAGATTGGAGTTAGAATAGTAATTTATTATGGTTTATTATTCAGCACTCTCCCTGACTTATGTTATGTTTGGAGTTAGAATAGTAATTTATTATGGTTTACTATCCAGCACTTTCCCTGACTTATGTTGGATTGGAGTTAGAATAGTAATTTATTATGGTTTACTATCCAGCACTTTCCCTGAGTTATGTTATGTTTGGAGTTAGAATAGTAATTTATTATGGTTTACTATCCAGCATTTTCCCTGACTTATGTTGGATTGGAGTTAGAATAGTAAATTATTATGGTTTACAATCCAGCACTTTCCCTGACTTATGTTGGATTGGAGTTAGATTAGTAAATTATTATGGTTTACAATCCAGCACTTTCCTTGACTTATGTTTTGTTTGGAGTTAGAATAGTTAATTATAATGGTTTACTATCCACCATTTACCCTGACTTACGTAGGATTGGAGTTAGAATAGTTAATTATTATGGTTTATTATCCAGCATTATCTATTTACTATTTTTAATAAGAATAATATATGTCATGTTGTAATATTCATTTCAACAATATAAATTAAAAACATTTTTATAACATTTTTACATACATATGACAAGTTTCTAAATTAAGAAATAACAATTTTTAGATCTTTTTTTTTATTTATATTTTAATTTGTTACTGCAAAGATTTTGAACATTTTATAAAACATTTAACATAATTTTTGTTAACAAATTATATTGCAGTTTTGTACATAAATACAGTTTCAATTATGCATACTTTAGTATATTAATTTTTTATATTTTTTATAAAAATTTAATATATTACATATTTTTTATGACATTGATTTTATCACGATATGTACATAACATACATTTACATTTTTTAACATCTGAGAAAAATGTTTAACAATGAAAAACATATTTTAATATACAATAAACAATTAATATATAATTCTATTGAACATATTAATGTATATTTTACAATATTCATTTGTTTTTTAAGAATAAAAAGTAAATTATTACTAAACATGGTAAATTTATATTTAAAGGATGGATTTAGCTATTAGGTCTAAGTATGCTAGACCTTCTATACTTGGGTACAGTCTAGTTTTTTGCTGGAGATATTCGTACATATTTAATGTTTGTTTACTTAGTTTAGGGCCAATTTTAGAAAGGGATTGCTCTATTCTGAGTTCTTGGTAGCTTTGTTCTTTTTCAATGCTTTGGATTAGTTTGTGAAGTGTTGGTTGACTTCTTCCTAAAGTGGCTTGGAAGGCATTATGCCATCCTTCAACTGCGTTGTTAGTTTTAGCTTTCTGTGCTATTGTACTAGCATACACATTCCACCATGGAATTTGAAATTTAGGTTGTTTACGGTGGCCTGAACGATGTAATCTTCCAACCCAGGTATCTTCAAAATAGTCCAAGAAGGGAGTTAGTATTTTCTCATTGGTGCGGTAGAAAGGGCTGTCAATTAATAAATTGTAGTAGTTAGCTACTTCTGTTGTTGGTACATATGCCAATGCAATCAACTTTTTTATTTGATAAGCAAAGTGACTGTTTGTACAATATTCAATGCTTAAGGTAGATTTTTGTAAGTGCCTCCATATACTTTGGTTGTAGTGATAATAACAACCTTGTATTGAGGTATGGGGATATATCTTAAGGATAGCTTGAATCATGGCTATTTCAAAGTCAATTATAATTCTTTGAGGATAGTAATTATCTGTTAATTCTTTGATCTTTGTTAAAAGTTCAACGTAGGTAGTATTTGTTTTGTTTGGCAGCAGAGTATAAAGTAGAGGGATATTTGTATCTTGGTATTCCCCATGGATGGTGTAAAGTTGATAGAAAGGTTTGGGACAAACTTTAAAAGTCCCGTCCATCATCCATGTTTCACATGATTTAAGTTTTTGCAAATTACTATTAGTAGCAAAAAGTAAAACTCGTTTGTCATGACTCTGGTTGTCGTACATTAGGAATTTATCCTCATTATGTGTAATGGTATATTCAGGATATATTTTTATATCCTTAAAACTTTCTGGCGTTGGTGGAGTTGGATCTGAAGCACGTTTAGTTTTTTAAATTAATCTTTTTAAGTTGGGAATCGAAGGGAGCTGTCCTGTCACATGTTCTGGCACTTTGCTTAAAACATTTTTCAAAATACTAGTGCTTGTTTCTTGTGATCCTTTACTAGCATCTTTCAATGTTTCCAGTGCTTCTCTAACTTCCACTTCTGTTACATTTGGTGGGTGGTTATGCTCACGTACATTTACCACATTGTTATCAACAGTTGTTGCTCTACCATAGCATGCACTTGAGTAATATTTGCTACATTTCCAATGGGTCTTATTCGCTTTTACTCTTTCTTGGGTGTAGGTGTAACCCATGTAGTTCAGCATTAGTTTCCCTTTTTGCGAAGTAATGAAAGTAGCTCCAGTTGCCATGTCTAAGGTAGATCTGTGGAAAATATATATATGTATTTTTAAGAACATTGAAGATGATTTACAGAGATGTGTATAAGAGCAGGAAAAAGCGTGAACATATACTTACTATGTGGCTTCACTGGTAATTCTTTTATTCGTATTTCTCTTTCTGAATTTTCTTATTTTTAAGTTCTGTAGTAGTGTTAAAGAATAATTGAAAGACATGATTTAGTGTTATAGGTGTTTGATTTTACTTTCAGAATTGTTATACATACAGTGACTATACTTACTTGATGTAGTAGAAGATGTTGGTAGTGTAGTTGTAGATAGGTAAATAATTTTGTAGAGTCTGTGGAAAAAATAATCATTGGGTTACTTATAGTATTTGGATGATAGTAGTTGTTAACATATGAAGTAAATAGTACATTTACTTAGCAAGTTTAAATAATTTTTATCAGCTATCTAAGTAGACATGGATAAGGTAGTTTATAAATGTTTTTACATCTAATTTTTTGGTCGTTGTTGATAAGTTCAACATGTTTTGTTTTCACTCTAAAGAAGAACAGTTTTTAAATTAGGGAGTTTATCTACTTTTTGCTAAGTTCAAATGAAAAAAGCAATGGGATTTTACTTACTTGAAGTGTAGTATGACGTTTTGTAGTTGTAGTCGTAGGTTTGTATTCTCTTCTCTCAGCAAGGTAACCGTTTTTCTCCAAGTTTGTGCCAAAAATGGTAAATTACGTTAAGTGTATAATTGTTTTTATATTATTGAGTTAATTAATGGTAGCTTTTGATTGGTTCAATTAGTGAAATTTCAAAATCATTGGTCGAGAACGTAATTTCGAATTAAAAAACCGTTATTTTCGTAAGAGTTTGTTGCATCACTATTTGTTTGTTAAAGTACATTGTAAAAAGGTTTATATGTGCTTTTTTGTTTGATATGTAAATAGTTTATATGTAGAAAATAATGAAATGTGTTTCACATTTAGGCCATCGGAGTGTATGATAGTATCAGTAAATGTAATTTTTTTTAACATATATTATATATTTTTATATCAATAAGTATTAGGAAAACTAAATAATTATATGTGTGAATAGTTTTGTAAAGTAAAATAGTAAAAAAAAGTGAGTAAAATAAAAGAATCGTGCATATCGAGTTGGTAATAAAAAGACGATATTTTTTGTATATTTCTATAAGCAGATAGGTCGTCGATGTTAGAGTAGTCGATATAAATGTCTAAGGTAATGATATTTAAAATAAAGTCGATAATGTAGTAGTCGATATTTATGTTGTAGATATTAGTGTGAACGATATTAGGGTTGTCGATAAAAAAAAAATCGATATTTGTGTGAAATCTTGTTTAAGTATAGGATGACGATATTAATGTAAGCGATATTTTAGTGACGATATTTATTTCTGACGATATTTATGTTAACGATATTCCATCATGGAACCTCAAATATGGATTCATTCAGTAGAAAATGCCCATGTTCCTGGCAAAGCTGCTGAGCTGTGAAGAGTGAGAGGGCAAATCATGAGCAGGGCTGGAAACAAAGGAAATAAAATTACTGAATGAAGTTTCTTCAAACATGACCAGCATCTTCTGAGACGCAATATAACTGACTCAAGACAAGGTAAATGCATTATTTAAGCATCCAGACTGATTCTCTCGTGAAGTATTGTTGACTTGAGCAAAAAAAACATAAACGATGGGGCAGATTTATGTGGGACTTGTGCCCTTTTTACGCCGCCGTTGCGTCACTTTTGTGGTACCGGCCTGCTTCCAGATCGCCCTGTAACTCCGCCTGCAGCGAAAAACATTACAACATTCTCACCCCCACCTGTACCACCATGCCGGGTAAACGGTAGGGAGGGATGCGGCATGCGAGGCGAACAAGAGGTCACCAGCATGGTGGGGGAAGGCTATATAGCCTCCCCCCTCGCCCAAAGGAGGCCCGGAAGTGATGCCCCTTGCGTCACTTCCGGGCAGGAGAGAGGAGGGAGACACCGGCCGGCGTCCCCGCCCCCTGAAAGGGGGGGTAGAGAGGGGTGACCGGTGCCCAGGCGATACTAGGGCACCGACCTCTCTAGTGGCCCCCTGCGGGGGCCGCGGTTGGCAGCATAGTATCGCCATTGGCACCCCTCAGTCCCACCTCCACAGGAATACATACCCAATAATAGCACACACACAGACTGTTTGGTTGGGTAAAAATTGCTGCAGGTTTATTACATACATGTAATAGGTGGGTTATCTTACGGGCGATCCAAGGGCAGGCAACCAACTGGGCCGCCTGCCCGCCTGATGAGCCAGGCAGCGCTGGGGCGAACCCCGCCATTGCTGCCATCCAAGTGATTCTCTTACAGGATCACGTGACCGTTGGTAACTTCTACTCATGCCCCTTCACAGGCGGAGCGTCGCATAGCAAACCCCCGGTTGTTCAGGCCCACAACCGCCCGAAGGACTAGTGGGGCGCCGACACGGCTTCCAGGACCCTCCCATGAGGCTCCTCAGATTTGGCTCTGGCACCCCCTATGGTGCCCCGCAGTGGAACCCTTGGTACTGGCCTGCTTCCAGATCGCCCTGTAACTCCGCCACAGCTCTGGAGGTGGCCCCTGTCACCACCAGGGCCCCCCACCACAGCTGTAGCCTACCTGTAACTTCTCATCTCTAACACCTCGCTCAGGTCTAACAGAAATAGGTCCATGCCAACTGATGACAAGTGCACCCCATCTTTGTCAAAGTACCCCTTCACATTCTCTTTGATCATCTCATGTCTTATAAAACCTAGGCCTCTCTGGTCAGCAAACTTGCGCATTGCCCCATTGAGGCGCCTCCTGGAATGCTCTACTGCCTCCACTGATTTGGCCCCCCGCCAAGTTCTGCGTGGAATAATCTCTGACCAGAGGACATTGCACTGCCCTACGCGCTTGCAGATCTCCCCTAGGTCCCTTTTCATGGCTTGCAGCAGAAGCCTTCTCCCCATAGCAATGAGGTCATTCCCACCCAGGTGAATCAGTAAGATTTTGGGCGGGGGGGGACCCCTGTGCGACCAGTCTATGCTCCAGCTTGTTCCGGAGCTCACTCCATCTCATGCCAGGGAAACCCATCAACTCAAACTGTGTCTGTGGGAAGTGCCTCATTCAGTTCCGTTGCGACGCCCATTGTGCCACCCTGGAGATAAATGAATGCCCGATCACCCACACCGGTAGACCTAGTAAAACAAGAGACACGGTTTACATCCCTGGTCATTTAATAATTTTGTAAAATATAGACACAATAATCAATGGCACTACAAATCACTGCACACAAAAGAATTTGCAAGGTGCCTCATGGGCGAACGTATCGTTTATAGCAGTCTGACTCCCACAGCCCCACCTTCTTCACCCTAGCAGGCTCCAAGCCTGCCATATGAGCAGCCGTGGCCGCCCCAATCCTGAATGAGTGACTGGAGTATCTCTTCTCTGGCTGATCCAAACTAGGCCTGGGCGGTAAAATCCGTTCCGCTCGCGGAATTTGGGTAATTTCGCGTTCCGCGGAGAGCGCGAAATTGACCAAAAATCTGCGTTCCGCGACTTCGCGAAATTTTTGGCTTGTCCGCGTTCTCAATATGCGTGTTCACAAGATATTTCACCCCGAGCACGCAAACAGCGATCGCGAACAGGAAAAAAGTATCGCGAACAAGCAATTCCGCGTGTTCGCGGAATTTCTGCGTGTTCGCGGAGATTTTTTTACCGTTTCGCGGAGATTTGCGTAACGCGATTACGCGAATTCCGCCCACCCCTAATCCAAACCTGCCCTAGACAAGCTGGCCCTGATCATTCTTTCTATTTGATATCTGGTCAAGGGGGCCTGGTCCATATGCATCAAGCAAGTAACCCGGGGCAGGGGGACGGTACACCAAGAGTTCCTTAACCCAGTGGACCGGGCAAATCCTCGGGTCCCCGAGGGGCCTGAGAACCACGTCAATCCCATGCCCTGCCTGGTCGGTCTTTGACCTCCGGAGTCGGATCGACAGAGAGTCTGTGATGGACACGTCTGAAATGCCTAAGGCATCCCCTGAATTGTAGGTCTTGGACCTGGCCACCAGCTCACTAATTCGGAATGCGCCGAAAAAGGCCAAACAGAAAGCAGCCACGAAGAGGGTAGCCTCGTACTTTGAATAGGTAACCCCCTCCAGAGCGCCCAGCATACCCATGAGGATGTTGAAATCAATGGGGGCCCTATTGCCCGGCACACTGGGTTCATCCCTAGCCCACCCCTTGAGAGCGGCCCTTATGGCGAAAGATTTCATTGGGTCTATTTCCCCTGACAGCCTGTTGTCGTGGCTCACCGCCGCCAAATGGCTACCCACCCATGAGTGGCTTTTGCCCTGCTCCCTTGCCCACACAACAAATGCTCTAACTCTACTCTCTATTGGTGCAGCCGAAATGCCCAGTGAATGGGCCACCGTCCTGAAGGTGGCCATGTGGGCACCATAACGCCTCCGGGTGCCTGCAGCCAATGATCTCTCCCCCATAGTTCTCAGTCGTTGGCCCACTGCAGGATTCTCCAAAGGTGCGCCGGGAATGGGGTCATCTGCGCTCTCGCCCGCGGCCAGGCCTCCCTGAAGCGGAGCCACTGAAAACGAGAAAGAGCATCAGCTGCCACATTTTTTACACCTTCAATGTGTCTTGCCCTGAATTCCACATTAGCGCGCAGGCAAATCCTAACTTGTTCCCTCAACAGGCATAGGACAAGGCGGCACCTGGCAGTCTGTCCATTGATGACCTGGACTACCGCCATGTTGTCAGACCAGAATAGGACCTTTCTGTCCGACAGGGTTTCAGGCCAAAGGTGTAAAGCAATTACGATGGGAAACAGCTCAAGTACCGTGATGTTCTTTGTAATCTTGCGCTTGCGCCAAGCATTGGGTCACTCCTGGGTGCACCAGTTCTCACCCAGGATTGCCCCAAAGCCCTCCCTACCCGAGGCATCCGTGAATAGGCATAGCTCCTGACTGTCCACCCATGGTTCCCGCCATATCACCGTTCCATTAAAATGGGAGAGGAAGTCGTCCCACACGGCGAGGTCCTGCTTCAAACCTGTACCTAGCTTGACCCAATGGTGCTTCTTTTTCACCCCTGCTGTAGTCCTTGCTAATCTCCGAGCAAAAACCCTTCCCATGGGGATGACTCTGGCTGCAAAGTTAAGTTTTCCTAAAAGGCATTGGATGTTACCCAGGGTAGCCTTGTCTCTCCCCAGCAAAATGTGAATCGCCTGACGCAGAGCCTGTACCTTATCCGCAGGGAGTCTGGACTCGCCCTTAACCATGTCCAACTCAATGCCTAAAAATATCATGACTTGCGCCGGACCCTCAGTTTTGCCCGGTGCTAGTGGCACACCCAAGTGTTTTGCCAAGTCTTGGAAACACTGCAGTGCTCGGGCGCACTCCTGCATGTCGGCCCCCCCGATGAACAAGAAATCATCAAGGTAATGGTTCACTCCCTCTACCCCGTACTTGCTCATTAGGGCCCATTGAAGGAAAGAGCTGAACGCCTCGAAGTACCCGCAAGACACTGAGCAGCCCATGGGCATGCATCTGTCATAGAAAACTTTGCCCTGCCACTTGAAGCCTAGGAGGTGTTGGCTCTAAGGGTGGACCGGCAGTAGTCTGAACGCCGACTCTATGTCTGATTTGGCCAACCACGCTCCCTTGCCTTCCCTCCTGATCATGTCTACCGCGAGGTCTAGGGAGCAGTAGGACACCGAACACCTCCCTTCCTCCAACCAAAAATTTACTGAGTTCCCCTCCGGGTATGACAAGTGCTGTATCAACCTGAAAGATCTAGGCTCTTTCTTTGGCACTACCCCTAGGGGGAAGATTACGAAATGCGGCAGGGGAGGGGTGCTGAACGGGCCCGCCACCCTGCCCAGGGCTACTTCCTTCTTTATTTTAGCCAAAACTATCTCAGGGTGGTCCCTCGCTTATTTGAGGTTCTCCGCATCCCTGCTCACTAGGGGGCCTAGGTATGGGGTGCGAAAACCGTCCACAAAGCCTTCTGCAATGAGGGTGCCGTCTTTGCTGTTGGGGTACCCATGGAGCAGGGGAAGGAGGTTGGCAATGCTAATGGGGGAGGGACCTTTGCCCGGGATGGGGGGGGGCAAGGTCCAGCTCGTGGGGCTCGAGGGGGCCTGCGTTACCGTCGGGAGGCAAAAGGGTACTGGGTGTTGTGGGAGGGGCTTGGACCGGGCAGTGCTTACTTGTCCTGCCTGGCCGGTGGTTGGCCCGAGCTGTCTCGCTTGGAACAGGAGGAGGCAGTGTGGGGGGCCCCGCACTTGCTGCAGTTGTGGGCGAACCTGCACGCTTTGCCCCATGAACATGAGCTGGCGTTGAACAGCCTGCAGGTGCTGTTGAACTGTGATCTAAAGCCCGGCTTACCCCGAAAGGGTTTCCTTGTCTGTCCCTTCCCTTTCTGCTTTGTTTCTTTGCTCTTGTCACAATTAGAGGTGCTTGGCTTAGCTGTCCCTTCCACTGTGTGCTTACCCATATGCATGACCCAGAGCCTAACCTCCAGTTGGTCCCACTCTAATTCAGGACAGATTGCCCTCTTTTTCCTAAAGTCACAGTCATACCGGTACCAGCCCATACCCCCGCTATTTGCGGCCTCTTCCGTGATAACACTTGCATACTGAAATAGCCCTGGCCCTTGATCCGGGAACCTTTCCATTATTACTGCCGCCAATATGGCGAAGGCTTGGCCCCATGTGACAATGTTCTTTTCGGCCCAGTTTTGAAAGCGCACCTTCAGCCCCATCCATGAGTAGTGTGAAAATATCAATAAACTCCCTCCGCCAGATCCCCTCTTTGGGAGCCAGGGGGACTTGCCACCCCAGGGAGCAGTGGCCGGATAATAGCGGTGCCGTGGTTACCAAGGGCTTTGGCACTACTGCGAGGGCTGCCACTGCTGGTGGCCCCGCAGGTGGGACCACCGTGGGTGAGTTGGGTGTGTTCACCGCCATGGATAAGGCTGGGTCAGCTGCGGGATGGGTCGGCGGCAGGGGGACCCCCACAACTGTCGGCTGTCCTCCCAAGGGCAAGCGCCAGTCCTCACGACTGAGCCAAGGGTGCGCTTGAAGGACTGCCCACCTCCCCCCAAACTTGTGTGAACGCTGCTGGCCCCAGGGCCCCCCCGGGGCGGGTGGGAACGATGGGCCCGGGACCAATGGGAGGTCTAGCCAGCATTAAGCCCGCTCTGACCTCGGACATGAAGCTCCTCAAAGTGTCAGAGAGCTTACCGAGGTAAGGTGCGAGTGGTGGTCCAGCTCCCAAAGCCAGGGACACCCGGAGGGGGTTTGCGGCCCGGGGTGGGGGGGGGGCAGGGCCCTGCCCCTCGCAGTCGGTTGCTCCACCAGAAAGTCTTTAACCGGGGGGCGACGTATCCTCTAGGACTTAGAGGGGCCTGCTTCGTCACTGTGCTCCTGCTCTATGGGCGGGACCTCGCTGGCGATTCCAGAGTCCTCGGGGTTGTTGGTTCTCAAAAGTTCGGTGGCCCAAGCCAATCCCTTGGTCTTGGCTAGTTCGAGAAAAGCTGCGATCCGTGCATCCTCGGAAATGCCTGTCTGGGTCTCCTCGACTTGGGACCTCATCGTAAAAAGCGGTGGGGATCCCTGACTATCCATTGAATTTCGAGTGTGTGCCTCCCAATCTGGAAGGAGAAGGAAAAAAGTTTAGACCACACGCTTACCCCCCAGAGTGCTCTTGGCCCAAGCCCTGGTCCGGGGAGCCAGCTATGGCCCCCCGTGGCTACGCCGTACATACTTAACCAAATGAGAGACGCGGGCGACTGGCGTGCTGTCCAGACAGGCGTTCCAGCCGCACTGCAGCGTGCTAGTGTCACTTTGGGCTCCTCGACCAAATCTCTACTCTTCCCACACTGGGCTGCTGCAAAGACAAAACAGATGTGAGGCAAGGGAGGGGAGTGGTGCACCCAGCCTCCTAGCATGACCAGCATCCCCTGAAGTACCGGGGATTTTAGGACCCCAGCGGTGCCAGGGATAGCACCCTATGACTTCGGGTTATCCTGTTGCTGTAGTATTATAAAAGACGCTCTCATGGTAATGTAACAAAGAAACTGGCAGAAGAAGCTGAAATATGAAAAAGACATCTTTATTAAACATTAAATGAGTGAGACTACGTCGCACAGAAGCCTTAGCAACTGAATGAGGCAGTCTCCAGAACAGAAACCAGTCTCTTCTTTTATGGAGAATGTTACGCTCTGGGCAACACCGCCCTTCTCTTGCAGTTGGTCATTCACATGTATACATTGCAAACGAAAAGGCAGAGTCATGATGACCATCCCACATTCCTTCCAGTTAAGCCAGCCCGTAATTATTTACCCAGCAAGGCTCAGATCCCACATCAGATATCGATAGGCCCCAATAAACATGAGCATCTACTGTTTTGGGAAACAAGCCATAAAGCAGGAACAGTCAGGTGTGAAAGAGATTAGCCGGAGGCTTGTGTAGGATGAAAAGACTTTATGGTGTGTCAAGCCCTGATGCTAATCACAGGTGGCCAGAGGACGGGGAACTCGTGAGACCAGTTTGACCTGGGGTGGCGGAGCCAAGCTGCCCAGGTCACAGAGAAGTCACAGAAGGTGTACGTGTCCTTTAGGCCTAAGCATGGCCTATGTGAGGGCAATCACAAAAATGGCTACTGTTCTAACATGGAACCCGAGGGTTCAATATGTAGTATTATATATATATATATATACGGTGAATTCTTTGGTTAAACATGACAAAAACACTTGTACATACCGCATTTGTCATTTGCGGTTTGTTAAATACCAAAGTCGGCAGGGTAGGGGCCTGCCTCCAATGTGGTTCCATGTTTTAAAGTACCACAGACCCTCCTTTTGCCCTTACATAGGCAATAACTATTCTCTCATCAATCCGAGTCCAGGTCTACAGACATGAAGTCATGGAATGTTGCTGTAGCATCATCCTATTACTTAGCGACTCTCACGGGACACGTCTCCTTACACATGTAGTAGCACAAAGTCCACATATGGCAGGACAAAATAAGGAATACCTCTATCTGTAGTAGGCGGCATAAGATCACACACCCAATAATTAGTGATGGTCATTACTAACTAGTGTTGATGCAGAAGCTGTACAAAAGAATTGCTTACAAATTCTGATCTTCTAACCTGCTCATGTTCAGGAAAAGGGTGAAAAGAGTGCAAAGAAACAGTAGTAGGAAAGGACATGGGTTGGGAAGCGGGTGCAGAAGTCAATTGAGTAGAGAAAAACGATCCCACCCATAAATGACAACGTCATGTTTAAAAAGACACTAGAAGACTCGTTATTAAAAACATATAGACAACGGGAGAAAGTAGTGACCACTATTACAAATGAAGTAATAATTTTTATGTTCAGGTGAAACAGTGGTGACCCTCATCAATGCTCTGAGGTGAAAATACTCTTTCCACAGACAATTGACTCTATTCTGCTTTTACTAAACAGAATAGTACTTTAAAACAATGCCAGCAAAACAATCTGTCTCCTTAACACCTACTCTATACAATCACACGGAAACCTCTTGTGAAACCACCTATGCCCAGAGTCCGTTCAAAAAGCCTCTCTGGCAGGCTTCTATTGTCCATCAAATCTTCTTCTGTTGTTTTCTTTTGCCTGAGCCTCTTCATTCAAGCCCTTCATGAGAAAAGTACTGCTTAGTTGGAGTGCCCTCCTGGCAAACACCCACAGCTCACTCGAAAACAAAAAGTCTCAATGTCTCAAGGTAGTGCGCCAGTATTTTTCCTTTGCAGCGGGCACTACAGGTAGTGTGCTCTCCATTGATCAAGGGCACAGGTGATCTCGTGCAGATTCGGGACCATTCTCATACTCCAACACTCGTCATTCAGTGTCAGAGGACGCTCAGACTGCTCTTCTATGGGCACTGGAATGTAGTGCCTTCTGTCAATCTTGGATCCGTCGGTGCACTGCACTTCCATTGAAGCAAAGGAAAAGAGGGGGGGGGGTGTGGCCAAAAACTCAGGCCAAGGGGCTCAAGGGACTGCACACTGTCAGAGGTTACCAGCACATGACAGGCGCTCTTTTGCACTGGAATTCTGGTTCTGTGGCAAAACCAGCTCCTCCTTCTTTTCTGATATTGAACGCCTTCTGATGAAGCAAGTGTGATGCTTTAAACAGTTCGTTGTATAACAAGGGGACTGTAAACAGGTGGCCTGTGATTTTCAAAAGAGTGGCCACACGCCATGGGACAATTTTCGTCTAGAATACACTGTCTTTCTCAGGAAGCAATACAAATAAAAAGGCAGTAGGCAAAACAGTGCCTCTAAGCTTTTCAATTGGGTTTCCGTGTGAGAGACTCCATCATCTAAGGGTAGATAACTACACGAGAATTCTATCTAAATAGATGTCTTCACATATGGTGGCATTGTCTAATAGGGCAAACACATTTTTTTTTTTCAATGATTACATATAAGTGTTTTTAAATTCCTTATCTAGGACATCTCAATAGAGAAATCACATGGTACAGATTATCATAGGCATGTAGAAACCTTTCACATCAGGTGCACTAGGCAATACACAGGCTAATAGTCAGATATGAAAACAAAAGACAAGAACTAGAGGGTCCTGATATTTGCATGATTAGAAACTTCTGATCCCACCGGAAATTAAAGCAGCAGGAACAAAAAGGGTAAAAACCACATTAAAAATAGACATTGAAAATTTGTCATGTTCAAAAAGTAAACGTAAGATATCTCCTTTTGAGATGGAAAACTTGTCTTACTATAATATTGAGTCAGTTAGCCAGTCTATCGCTATCCTGACAGTCAGGCTGGAAAACATTGAAGCAGGCCTAAGGAAAATTCTTGGAAACCAGTCTGGTCATGCAAAAGGGAATTGTACATAATATGGGGGTTCCTGGTGCATCACTGCAGTCTGGAAGTGTGTACCTGAACAATACACCTACAATAATAAATGGGCTGACTGGTGAAAGGAATACGGAAAGGGAATTGGAACTAGGACACAACTAAAATCCCCAATCACTAAGCATAATGCGACATTGGGCAGGGAAGAAACAAAAGCAATAAAAAATAAAAATCTATAGGAAGGACAAGAATTTACTTGGGTGGTAGTCAGGCATGTGACAACACCAAGAGTACGGGTGATACACAAAAGGCCAAAGTCACATACGTTTAAACTCTACCGCTGGCGACTACACCATATACGGTAATCTTAGGTAATGTTCCAGTTCCTTCTTCAGGGAAAAATGAAAACCTAGTTTTCTTTTAAGGAACAAAAGCCATAGGCTACTTAGGAAGCAAAACATCATTAACTAATGTAATATAGAGATTAGGCCACCTTGAGTCACAGATCTATAATTTCATCCTTAGGTCCAATCAAGGATACATAAATGTAGAGCTGCCTGTTCCTTTAAGGGAAGGGCAGTAACGTGACTAACTACAGGTGATACACTTCGATCCTGTAGATCTCTTTTAGTTTTCTGTAATACCATTATAGCCAATTTAGACATGCACTGGTGAAGTGTTGTCTCTCATGCTCACAGCATGAAATATCATTAGCTGTGGAATTTAGTAACCAGAACAAGTTCAACCAACTGTTGCGTAGCGATGGGCATCGTCATGACCATCCCCTCACAACACAGGTAAACTTGTAATAGTATCAAAAAGCAGCAACAAAAACAACGAAAACATGCAAAAAATAATAAAAACGCACAAAACGTCAAGCCATCAGATATACTTGCTGTATATCAAGCACAAAAAGCATAGACAAAACAATAGCATATGTAATAAGCGGTGACACACAACACCATGTCATGTACTTTATGCACTGTAAAACTGCAGCCCAAAACCCAATATTTGGGCCTGTTTAATTTGTCAGGTTAATTTGTCAGGTTTAAAATACTTACCCTCCTTTTTGACAGTAGATCACCAGGCAATGGAAATCTGCTGTCAAATATAACTTTACTGTTTCTGTTCTAACATACAGGACCAGCAAGAACAATTAATGAGAGAACCAAATACACAAAAATAAATTGCCATTATTAACTGTCAGGCATCATTCTATTTTTTTTTTTTAGAGCACCAATGTATCTGCAAAGCATTTAACATGATGTTTGGACTTTCAAAGAAAACCCCTTTGCTATATTTTCCTGTTTTGGGAAACAAGCCATAAAGCAGGAACAGTCAGGTGTGAAAGAGATTAGCCGGAGGCTTGTGTAGGATGAAAAGACTTTATGGTGTGTCAAGCCCTGATGCTAATCACAGGTGGCCAGAGGACGGGGAACTCGTGAGACCAGTTTGACCTGGGGCGGCGGAGCCAAGCTGCCCAGGTCACAGAGAAGTCACAGAAGGTGTACGTGTCCTTTAGGCCTAAGCATGGCCTATGTGAGGGCAATCACAAAAATGGCTACTGTTCTAACATGGAACCCGAGGGTTCAATATGTAGTATTATATATATATATACGGTGAATTCTTTGGTTAAACATGACAAAAACACTTGTACATACCGCATTTGTCATTTGCGGTTTGTTAAATACCAAAGTCGGCAGGGTAGGGGCCTGCCTCCAATGTGGTTCCGTGTTTTAAAGTACCACACCCCCTCTCCCCGAGCTTGAGCGCAATCCTTGGTAACAAACCTGTCCAAGCGGGAGGGTTCTACCCCTCAGTCCACCCCCAGCTCTGCGCCCCTTAACCTTCTAGGCTACGACCATAAAATTAGGCCCCTCCCCATTGAACTAATTTGGTCGCCATGAGGACGGGCCGTCTATGCGTGGGCGCAATTCGCCCCCCAGTCCTGAACTGTTGTGGGGGGGGTCATTGGGTGGGGGTTGCTGCCTTTGGTGCTTGTGCTTTGAACAGGTCTGGCTGCCCCTTCACACTCCATGACCCGCGATTGCTATGCGGAAAACGCCCCCTTCGCCTCTGAAAACAACATCCCCCCCCAGGGTCCTATCGTGTGACCCCACGCTTTTTTATTATTATTTTTTTTATTTTTGGCAAGCCAAAGCCTGATGTGGTGGCACGCCTACCCTGAGGGCCTTGTGTGAATCATTTGCCTATTTAAAATAGCGCTGCCTGAAAACGCCGGTATTGTCATGCCTGCAACCTGGTATTCCCAGGCGGTCTCCCATCTGTACTGCTCGATTTTCCCGGCCCTATTGTGTTGATGGGTGATTAGGGTGACTTCAGTCTCTCTACCATTCAAGCCTAAGGGTTAGAGTAGTGAATGAAGTCTATTTACTAGGCACTTCGACATGATCCTGTGTTCTTCCCCATAGATTAGGGCTTGCACACATATCCTAGGGGATAGATTCGTTAGTATTAGGGATAACCTGCCCTGTAGTGAGGGTATTTCATGGAGCCGTGCTGAATTCAGGCCTGGTAGGCCTCAAACGGGGGAGACTCCATCTTTCTTTCTGCTCCGGCAGCTTGAGATGCTTCTAGGTTAAAGGGGATGTTTTAGTTATGAGGTGTTATTCGCTTGGAGAGAACCGGTTCAGACCGGCCCTTATCGAAGGATTGTATTTTTCTTCATGCCGAAGACGCTACATCAGGCCGGCCGGCTGGGAAAGTGTCCTTGGCACGGGGAGGTACAAGAATTTGGTGGGCGGCAGGTTACGGGCCGGAATTTTCCATGAGGAAATGCACCTCTATATTAGTAAAAGTCTGAGGCAGTTACGGGGCACTTACTTCAGTCCGTAGGCGGCATCTAGCCGTTAGCAGTAAAGCTACTACTTATTCCAGGGAAGACAGATGACAAACTTGAAGGCGGAGAAAAACCGAGAGACAGATACTCTTCTAGCAGAATTGCCAGAGAGGAGAGAGTAGCCGATGAGGAAGAGGTCCCAGTGACTCGGAGAAGGGAGCTACGGAGGTGTGATCTCCAGGCGAGCCGAGGCACAGACGAGAAGGGAACCTAGATGACCATTGAGTGCAGGCTACACACGACTAAGGTGATGTCGACCCCTTTCTTATTAGAGTGTACAACCTAATCTTTCACTTTTCTTTGCAGGTTATGTGTTACACAGTAATGTTATGTGATTACGTATATAATAAATAATAAAGTATTCAGTTTGTAGTGAATCAACATGTGCTGCGTGTTCTTGTATAAGAGGGTAGCCTATTCTTCTAGTCAGCTGTGACTTGACATGAACAGATGTTAACCCTGATCAGGTAAGTGGTAACTGAATAAGGGAGAGAGGAACCCCTCGAACCAGAGAACAGGTTGTGCTCAAACTGGCAGTTCTTGTGTGATCTGGTAAATAGTAGAACTGATTATGGTAATCATAGGATGAACTTGTGCTGAGGCTGCCGTCTGGGTAGGAAGTCCTGGGTCCGTCTGGGACCGCGAGGCTGAGGCTGCCGTCTAGGTAGGAAGTCCTGGGTCCGTCTGGGACCGCGAGGCTGAGGCTGCCGTCTGGGTAGGAAGTCCTGGGTCCGTCTGGGACCGCGAGGCTGAGGCTGCCGTCTCGGTAGGAAGTCCTGGGTCCGTCTGGGACCGCGAGGCTGAGGCTGCCGTCTGGGTAGGAAGTCCTGGGTCCGTCTGGGACCGCGAGGCTGAGGCTGCCGTCTGGGTAGGAAGTCCTGGGTCCGTCTGGGACGGCGAGGCTGAGGCTGCCGTCTGGGTAGGAAGTCCTGGGTCCGTCTGGGACCGCGAGGCTGAGGCTGCCATCTGGGTAGGAAGTCCTGGGTCCGTTTGGGACCGCGAGACTGAGGCTTCCGTCTGGGTAGGAAGTCCTGGGTCCGTCTGGGACCGCGAGGCTGAGGCTGCCGTCTGGGTAGGAAGTCCTGGGTCCATCTGGGATCGCGAGGCCGCCACTTGTATTATAAGAGGTCTAGATATATATATATATATATATATATATATATATATATATATAGTAGGAATTCCCTGTCCTTAGGTGGTATATATCTGTGGTTACTTGTTGTGAATAGGCCCTAGGGAGAGGGTAACGTTCTGGCTGGGTTAGAGAGGCTCTGATGAGCGGGTTCTATCTGATCCGAAAACCCAAGCAGAACATTTGGCGTCACGAACCGTTTTCGAAACCTGTGTGCGTCGTGTTGTCTCGTGTTTGCTTTCGGCGTGTGCGTGGTTTTGTTCGTATATTATTTGTGGTATAATTGTGTGTATAGTTTTTCTTCTTCTTTCTTTTCTTTTTCTTTCTTTTCTTCTTTCTTTTTCACGATGTTTTCTAGAAAGTCAAAATCTACTTTTAAGTTGCCCGTTGATATTCCCGGATGGGATTCAACGCCTTATGAAGCCTTAGCCCGTGAGTGGGCTGATTCTACTGGTTTGAGTGAGAATCGGAATTCTTCTTTGGAGCTGGCGGAGCCGGCTAATGTGATTACTTGTTTACAGAAGGCACCCATCTCGAAGGGTGAGGAGATTCCCATTTTGGGGCGCAGAGGTTGGATTGTTCTGTCTGCGTACAGGATTCTGCATGAGAGGTTGTTGAAGCTACAGATATCTCTTAAGGATGTGGAAGCGCACTTTGTTGAGATTCAGAATTCTCATACTTTGTTGCGGTGTCAAAATAAGTTGCTTGCTGACAAACTTGAGACTTACCAGACTATTGCCGAGAGGGCGGCTGTGCGAATTGCCCGTTATAAATACAAGAATCAGCGCGGTCGGGTTTCGACGCGAAAGGTGCGTCTGGTCGTGGCGAAAGCCGGACTGGATTGGAATCCTGATGAATGGGATGGTAATATCTGGAATTCGAGTGATTCTTGTTCCTCGGGTGAGGAATCTGTCAAGCGCGAGTCCTCCCGCTCCCGCCATGATTGTAAGCCTGCTTCTCGCACCCCTGATGGTGCACCCCGTGATTGCGCTCGTCCTTCGAGTGGGGTTGATGCTTCTTCCACTGATTGTTCCTCTACGTGTACTGGTCGAGCTCCTTGTGATGCTCATCCCGCGGTCTCGGTGCATCCAGTTTTTCGTCGGAAATTGCAGCAGTCTCCCGCTGCTCCGCAGGGTGTTTCTTTAGACTCTTTAGAGGACTTTACTCAACAGGAAATTAGTGATATTTTGCAGCGATTTCGGCAGCGAGCTGGTGAGACCTTACTCACATGGATGGTGCGCCTTTATGAACTGGGCGCTGCTGGCATTATGTTAGATAATGGCGATTGTTTGAAGTTTTGTTCCTTGAGTTCGGATTCTACTGTACAGGATCATTTTCGTAACTATAATGGTGGTGGTCAAATTTCTTTACTTCAATTGGCGACTGAGGGTTGTAATATAAAGTACCCTACTGAGTCTGATTGGCCTGTGAATGACAAACCGTGGTATACTTTGCGCGACGCTGCACAACGTCTCAAAGAGGAGGTGATGAAAACGGCAATTTTTCTGGGTACTGCTGACAGGTTGCTTGATGGTTCGTTGACATCTTCTGTGTGGAAAACAATATTGACTGGGTGTTTCATGTCCCATACTATCCACAGGCCTCGGGTCTTGTGGAGAGATTGAATGGTCTGCTGAAGGGGCAGCTGCGTAAATTAACTGATGACAAATATAAGAATTGGCGAGACTTTTTGTCCCAAGCGCTATTAATTTTGAATAATCGTCCTTTTCTAAATGCTGAATCTCCACTTATACGTTTGTTCCCTCCGAATGTTAATGCTCAGCCAAATGAAATCAGAGAGACTGTGATGTACTGGGAGATTACTCCCGGAGCTTTGGCTCCATGTAGAGCGACCCCAGGGTCGGCAGGTTTAGACTTGCATGCCATGGATGACACCGTTATAAAAGGTAAAGATCGGGTCATCATCGCGACCGGTGTTGGTGTTCATATACCACCCGGGAATTTTGGATTAATCGCCCCTAGATCGGGGCTGGCTGTAATAGGCATTCAGGTACTTGGAGGGGTCATTGACAGTGATTATCAGGGAGAGATTAAGGTGCTCCTGCTAAATAGCAGTGAGGCTGATTTGCTGATCCATCGAACTGACCGAGTGGCTCAATTACTCATAATGCCTGTCTTCAGTGGTGGGATGGTAAAAGGCACTGCCCCAACTTTGCTAACTGTACGAGGCCAGAAAGGTTTTGGCTCCACAGATAACCCTGGGGCCAGGGTTTGGGTGCAGTCGCCTAAGACTCCCCCTGAACAGGCAGAGGTCATCGCCACCGGTCATGATAACACCATTTTAGTTATGAGACCAGGGAAAGATAGCTGGGATGCGGTCCCGGCTGACAAATGTTACTTACGAGAATGATTAATGCCTGTATTTGATTCTCTTTCAGATCATTCTTTGGACTGTTGCTGCAGGATGTGTCGTCGCCGGACTATTTTCGGGTTGGTTCGACGAGAGAGGGGGACTCCCGTCAACCCCGGATGAGCTACGCGCCCGAGTGTCGCGTTCCCTCGCTGCGTGGGATTCGTCATCGAACTTTTGGACCCTACTGGCGAAAAGGGTGACCGATGCCCCTCACTTTTGTTTGACGCCGATGAGATCTGTACACGACATCTTAGCGACCTGTCTGGTTGCTGTCCCTGCTTCGCTGGAAACTCTAACTAATATTTTCAACATTTCAAAGGCTCGCCCCAATGTTCTTCTGGGCGATTTTGCCACCCATGCGTATTGCCCCTTATGTACTGAACTACCGGACCAGATACCCCCCGTCCAGTCCCAAATAGTTACCTATAATATCACACAAGGAGATATGTGTTTTTTCCTTACATGTAATCCTAGTGCAATTTCTGAATGTCTACGTCTGAAATTGAAAGGTGCTACTTCCTTCACCCTTCATGAGCGAACTTTGTGCCTTCAAAGGACACCGAAAACATGTGCTTCGGTCCTGAACAATATGACTTGCAAGAGTTTGGTAGTTACCCCTAGTCATTATCGCACGATGTTGCTACCTGCCGGATGGCTTTTCTCATGTGGTAATACTTCTTGGCCATATGTCCCCGCAAATATTTCTGGTGGCCCCTGTGCCATTACGAGACTCAGCTTACTGATGTTCTCGTCACATCCGAATGCCAATTCTCGTGTGATTCGAGATACAGTGATGTTACAGGAGGATTGTGACTCATCTTTGCATTTATATTCCAAGTCTGAATACCTTAGCCTGGCTATTTCAATTATTGGTGTTCCTGCTTTGGCGGTTTATAATGCTAAATCTATTGAGAAAATGGCCTGCTGGATGGTAAAATCCATTAATCATACTTCTACAGTCCTATCTGACATGCTGTTAGACGCCCAGGGTGAACGGAGAGCCATCTTGCAAAATCGAGCGGCCATTGATTATCTTTTGCTTAAACATGGACACGACTGCTCCGATTTTGAGGGTCTTTGTTGTTTTAACTTGTCTGATCATACACAATCTATTCGCGCTCACATTGACAGGCTACATGACTTGACGGAGGAAGTTAGAAAACACATTGACCAGGGCTGGTTTGACTGGCTCTTTAATTGGTTACCTGACCTGCATCTGTTACGTCGAATATTAGGAGGTATTCTAATTACCATCGCTGTTTTGATTTCTATTTGTTGCTTTATTCAGTGTATTCCTTCACTACTTCAATTTTGCACATTTGGTACTAGACATAGATCAGTTCGCTTTGTTTCATATTATTCCTCCACAGATGTTAGTTCTGTTTAATGAATGTATAATAGACTGAAGTCAAGGGTGAAATGTACTGCTCGATTTTCCCGGCCCTATTGTGTTGATGGGTGATTAGGGTGACTTCAGTCTCTCTACCATTCAAGCCTAAGGGTTAGAGTAGTGAATGAAGTCTATTTACTAGGCACTTCGACATGATCCTGTGTTCTTCCCCATAGATTAGGGCTTGCACACATATCCTAGGGGATAGATTCGTTAGTATTAGGGATAACCTGCCCTGTAGTGAGGGTATTTCATGGAGCCGTGCTGAATTCAGGCCTGGTAGGCCTCAAACGGGGGAGACTCCATCTTTCTTTCTGCTCCGGCAGCTTGAGATGCTTCTAGGTTAAAGGGGATGTTTTAGTTATGAGGTGTTATTCGCTTGGAGAGAACCATTTCAGACCGGCCCTTATCGAAGGATTGTATTTTTCTTCATGCCGAAGACGCTACATCAGGCCGGCCGGCTGGGAAAGTGTCCTTGGCACGGGGAGGTACAAGAATTTGGTGGGCGGCAGGTTACGGGCCGGAATTTTCCATGAGGAAATGCACCTCTATATTAGTAAAAGTCTGAGGCAGTTACAGGGCACTTACTTCAGTCCGTAGGCGGCATCTAGCCGTTAGCAGTAAAGCTACTACTTATTCCAGGTAAGACAGATGACAAACTTGAAGGCGGAGAAAAACCGAGAGACAGATACTCTTCTAGCAGAATTGCCAGTGAGGAGAGAGTAGCCGATGAGGAAGAGGTCCCAGTGACTCGGAGAAGGGAGCTACGGAGGTGTGATCTCCAGGCGAGCCGAGGCACAGACGAGAAGGGAACCTAGATGACCATTGAGTGCAGGCTACACACGACTAAGGTGATGTCGACCCCTTTCTTATTAGAGTGTACAACCTAATCTTTCACTTTTCTTTGCAGGTTATGTGTTACACAGTAATGTTATGTGATTACGTATATAATAAATAATAAAGTATTCAGTTTGTAGTGAATCAACATGTGCTGCGTGTTCTTGTATAAGAGGGTAGCCTATTCTTCTAGTCAGCTGTGACTTGACATGAACAGATGTTAACCCTGATCAGGTAAGTGGTAACTGAATAAGGGAGAGAGGAACCCCTCGAACCAGAGAACAGGTTGTGCTAAAACTGGCAGTTCTTGTGTGATCTGGTAAATAGTAGAACTGATTATGGTAATCATAGGATGAACTTGTGCTGAGGCTGCCGTCTGGGTAGGAAGTCCTGGGTCCGTCTGGGACCGCGAGGCTGAGGCTGCCGTCTAGGTAGGAAGTCCTGGGTCCGTCTGGGACCGCGAGGCTGAGGCTGCCGTCTGGGTAGGAAGTCCTGGGTCCGTCTGGGACCGCGAGGCTGAGGCTGCCGTCTGGGTAGGAAGTCCTGGGTCCGTCTGGGACCGCGAGGCTGAGGCTGCCGTCTGGGTAGGAAGTCCTGGGTCCGTCTGGGACCGCGAGGCTGAGGCTGCCGTCTGGGTAGGAAGTCCTGGGTCCGTCTGGGATCGCGAGGCTGAGGCTGCCGTCTGGGTAGGAAGTCCTGGGTCCGTCTGGGACCGCGAGGCTGAGGCTGCCGTCTGGGTAGGAAGTCCTGGGTCCGTTTGGGACCGCGAGACTGAGGCTGCCGTCTGGATAGGAAGTCCTGGGTCCGTCTGGGACCGCGAGGCTGAGGCTGCCGTCTGGGTAGGAAGTCCTGGGTCCGTCTGGGATCGCGAGGCCGCCACTTGTATTATAAGAGGTCTAGATATATATATATATATATATATATATATATATATATATATATATATATATATATATAGTAGGAATTCCCTGTCCTTAGGTGGTATATATCTGTGGTTACTTGTTGTGAATAGGCCCTAGGGAGAGGGTAACGTTCTGGCTGGGTTAGAGAGGCTCTGATGAGCGGGTTCTATCTGATCCGAAAACCCAAGCAGAACACCATCCAAGAATTAACCGGGCCCGAACCTGCTTAGCTACCAAGGTCGGCAAGATCAGGCACAAAACCAACACACTCTTAAATTCCTCACTGTTTTCGACCCATTTGCCCGCACTGAAACTAGCCTCGACGTGCACTTTTGTTTTACATATTTACACGCGAACCTGGCCCGAAGGATTGGACGCCATACATGAGCACCGTATTTCCATCACCCAAAATTGGAGCGCTATACCGGAGCAGCTGAGCACCTGCCTGGTCTAAAACTAGCCTTGCCGTTCACTATCCTTTTCATCTTTACATGACGCATACTAGACCCGAAGGATTGGAGCGCTAACATGAGCACCGTATTTCAACTACCCAGGATTGGAGCGGTATAATCGGAACCAAATTAATTTAAAACAATCTGGCACGGGGGGATCAAGTGATTTCCACAGAGTCACAGGAAGCGGACGCGACCTCGAGGCACGAACCCGGGGTTCCTGCACCGGAGTCGGAAGGTAAAGCCGACAGAGCACCTCCAACGCGTGCAGCCTGGTCCATCTCTGAAGCAGCGGGGGCCGTGAGCCAGGTGCACGCCGTAGGTTAATCTTTTGCCACACTGCCTGCCCAGCTGACCGGCGCCCGCCCGCACCCCGCACCTAAAACGGGCGGTCGCGACCCAGAGGCCCCGGAGCACCACGTGACCTCCCCCGGATCCGAGGGTGTTGCGTGCGTGGTGGGACGGCTCGTCAGCCAATCTGGCCCAAACATGTTGATTGGTCCCCCTATTACGACCCGCACTCCCGTCCCCGCTCCAAAGCCAGCAAGCCATGGGCTGCACCCAAACATACCCTAGCCTAATACGGGCATACATATCATCAGGCACGGGTCCGACGCACCACAACTGGCAAGCCATGCTGCCGCCTGTAGCCACAACCGCTGATGATCGTGAAAGTGACCGGGTGCATAAGTGCTTTAATCAGGCGGGGGAGCCGGGGGAGGCCACGGCCTACAGATATACTAAGGTCCCCATCCCGCCACCCCAATCAGTACGCCAGGCCAAAAAGCCCACCTGGGGTTTGCACGAGGCTCGTGCCTCCCCCCGCCCGTGGCAGTCCGTACCACAGGGTCCCGTACAACCTGGTGCGGCCCAGGGACAGGGCCGGGGTGGGGGAAGGGTAGCAAGCGGGACTCACCGTTCTCTTGGAGGGGACGACAAAACGACGACGAGCGACCCTCCGGCGTGCGAGGAGGGATGCGGCGTGCGAGGCGAACAAGAGGTCACCAGCATGGTGGGAGAAGGCTATATAGCCTCCCCCCTCGCCCAAAGGAGGCCCGGAAGTGACGCCCCTCGCGTCACTTCCAGGCAGGAGAGAGGAGGGAGACACCGGCCGGCGTCCCCGCCCCCTGAAAGGGGTTTGGGGAGGGGTGACCGGTGCCCAGGCGATACTTGGGCGCCGACCGCTCTAGTGGCCCCCTGCGGGGGCCGCGGTCGGCAGCATATAGGGGCATAGACTTACCCCCGTTACCACATTCAGCCATTCATGATCACACTGGGGGATACACGGGTCATTTTCCACTGTCATAGTCTGACACAACAGACTGTTAACACACACGTTTTTTTTACAACATGCAATTGAGACTCTCTGGGTGGGTTCGATGTGGTTTGTTACCTTTTCGGCCTGGTGTTCTGCGGGCCAAGATGTTTTCGAATGTTAAAACCAGGTACTGTATGTTTACTACACCGTATGTAATGTTCTTGCAGGGCCTTGCCCACTTTGTACCTTTCAAAACAAATGCAACAGCAGGTCTGAGATAGTCATGTAAGTAAATATTGCTTGCAGACTGCAAATAAAACATACCAAGTAACAACTCATGTAAGAGAGCCAGACCTCATAGGCGGTTACAACATGAGAAAGGGAGGTACGGAGCAGGAACTCAAAACCCACCATTTACAAAGGACAGTAACAGGAGGCAATAAAAAAGATCGGTGGAAAGTGGGTGGAGCTTAAAGTCCATACCCTAATACAGCATGTCTCGAAGAGACAGCACAACCGCTGCCTAGGCGAGCCCTAAATAACTGAGGGCCATATTATCAAGGAACGGCGATAACATTATCGCCGCTTTAGCAGCAGGAAACTGGTGTGAACCTGGGCTTCTATGGTAATTCACAAGGCCATAATATCAAGCCCATTATCGCCGCTTTAGTGGCAGTTTCCTGATAATATGGCCCAATGGATCTAACCCAGATCTTTGTACTGAGGTGAATGTTTGACATTGTTCAGCATACCATCTATCCGTTGTTCTTTCTGAAAAATAATTTTGCCAAATATGTTGAAAAATGATGTTTATTACTTTAGTATTATCAGAGCCCTCCTCTGCAGCAGAGACTCACTGCCCTGCCACAAGCAGGCTAATATAAATTGCTTGGGAAATTTTCCAACCATGATAAACACAATTGTGAGCTGTGGGGCAGTAAATGGCAGCTCTGAAAACGGTTTCATACCTTGTGAGGAGCAGGATCGTGGTTCGCACTGTTATTGATTTTCCCTCCATATGGGTCGGAGATGGGAGCTAGCAGCGCGCGAGATGGCCCTGGAAGGCGGGACGAAGCATCTCTGCTCATTGCAGGGGCAAGGCGCGGACATCTGTTTTCTAGTTTCCAATTACACCGAATCTGTTCTCAAAACGAGGAATGAAAGAAAATGTGTATGTCAGCCATGAGAACTTTAATTAAATTTGAAGTGTGAATTGGCAATTCGAGGGCCAGTACAATTTAATATGTAGTTTGATGAATTACATTGTGTGCTGTAATCGGGGACGTGTTCGTACTGCGGTGTCGTATAATAGAGTAGTTTTAAGTTTGTAACTCAAGGTTTGGATGTTCTTCACAGGGGCATGAGTAACTGAAATGGCATCATACCTTTGACCTCAGTGACATCACAGGAAGCAAAGTCATATAAACTTTAACCATAAATCGGAGGAAGTGATGTCACACAACTTTGATCCTGATGACATCACAATAATGGATAGGACTGAATCCTGGAGTATAACTCAAAGAGAAAATGAATTGACAAATCACAAGGCCATACACAAAGCAACGATAGTCATTTCCATCAGTATATGGACCAAATGTTGAATACGAACTATGCAATTGTCTTGATTTAGTTCCTTGTTTGGAGATAGGGTTTTGGATATGCCAGGAAGTGTGGCGCCTTGCTGTATGTGCGTATAGTAATAGTAGTGTGTGTGTGTAGCACTTTGCTGCCAGGTCGGAGGAAATACCCTATAACCGCTGTATGTATATGTGGGTGCCAACCCACACAAGGTACTGAAAAGCCAAGTCCTGGGCACACGTTTGTATAATAAAAACAATGTTTGCTGATGTTCTGAGCATTTATAGAGCTGTTATTAAAGTCCACTCGAATAGTCAATGTTAATAGTTTTAATCTCAAATAGAAAAAGGACAAAGGACAACCAGCCAAAACGTGTTTCGTCACAATGGGAAGTATCCCATGACTTCTTCAGGGCGCTCCACCGGGGATAATTCCTACCCGGCTGGTCTGGTTAAAGAAAAAGGTGCTGAGATCCAATATAATGTTTGGGGAGCCTCAGGGTATTGGTGATTCCAAAGTTGTGCCAGCAGCTTGTAAATGGGCGAGTCAGCCGGTCTACATGATCTTCGGTGTAGAAGTAATTCCATAGGACCGCTGGCACCGACTCTTCTCTGTTTCGCACACAGAACAGAGAAGAGTTAAATGCTCAGAACATCAACAAACATTGTATTTATTATACAAAGGTGTGCCCAGGACTTGGCTTTTTTATTTAGTTCCTAATCATTGTTAACAGGTCTTCATTTATGATCACTTGCAGGGACTATCTGACCTGTGAAGCATGGAGGTTACGATATCTTTAGGTGTGGTCTAGAGACAGCTTTAGCTGTTTTGCCACTCTCGTGTATTAAAAAAAGATCATAACGTAAAAAACAGATATATGTACATCCATAAAAGACATTGGGCCGGATGCATCTAGCTATTTTGCGATCGCAAACAGTGCGAATCACAGAAAATGAGCGTTTGCGATTGCAAAAAAGCACCAAGCAATTCTTCAACCCAAATCGCAGAATATCCCAAGTATTCTCCAAATTTAGCGGTTACCAAAATAGCGATATGCCAAATACAGCGAATCCTTATTTGCGATTCACATTTGCAAAGTCGCAAAACAATGCATGAAGTGTCGCAATTTGCGAAAAAATAGCGAATCACAATTTTGCATTTGCAAAATACAAACAAACTAAACTAGGTGGTAACCAGGTGAAAACACTCAGAACAGGTGAAAAACATCAGGAAAGTATTTAAACAGGACCAGAAGGCCTCAGAATGTTTCACAATGGCAGCGCTCTACGTCATGGCGAGGAGGATGAGGCTAAGAGTAGCAGCACAGAAGAGAAGGAGGATACAGAAGCACATTTTCAGAGTGCGTGTTACTCTGTTGGGGCAGACAGATAAGGAACTCTATGAGAAGTATAGATTGAATGCAGCAATGATATATGATCTGATTGCTGATTTAGACCCACTACTGCAGCCTCAATCTCGCAGGACACATGCCATCCCCACCCATGTGCAGGTCCTGTGTTCCCTTCAACTCCTAGCGTCTGGTAGCTTCCAGGGGGCAATAGCTACAGCTGGCGGAGTGTCACAAAGTTCACTTTCGCGTTTCTTCAACGTGTTCCTGGACGCTATGTTGCTGCGGATGCGCCAACACGTCAGATTCCCAGCCACCCCACAGGAATTGTTTGAAACTAAAATAAACTTTTATCAGATAGCCAACATCCCCCATGTAATAGGTTGCATAGATGGGACACATGTAGCCATATGTCCACCCTCAGTGAATGAGTATTTCTTTAGGAATAGAAAGTCATTTTACTCACCGAACATACAGGTGTTATGCAATGCAAAGAACATAATCACTGACATTGTGGCAAGGTACCCAGGTAGTCCGCATGATTCCTACATCTTTAGGCACAGCGGCATACCTAAACGTCTACTTGGGGGTGAATGTGGAGAAGGATTCCTGCCCATTAAACACATTCCACTGTCTCATGCATATCTACATTTGATGGTGAAAGATCACAGTGACTAATACAAGTGCTGTTCTCCACAGGTGACAGCGCATATGCTGTGCGTCTTTTTATATTGACACCATACCTGCATCCAAGCACACCTAGTGAACACCGGTTAAATGCAGCACACAGGACAACGAAAAATGTGGTAGAGCGGACCTTTGGACTGCTGAAAAGTCGCTTTCGCTGCATCCATAAAACTGGCGGTGCCTTGCAATACGTGCCAGACATCTGTTGTAAGATAATTGCCACATGTGCCAGGTTGCACAACACAGCGACTACCAGAGGTGTACCACTTGAAACATCGGATAGTTACCCCAATGAGGAAGAGGATACATACAACCACAACAGGAAATGCAGCGAGTGCAACTGAAGGGAGAACGCGGCGTGCAGAAATCACACAAAATATTTCTTTTGATGTGAGTACTAATCCAACACAACACTGTTACTTTGCCAAATAGATTTATTTAAAACAACTTAAACTGTTGTGTTAATGTCATGTAGTATGTCATGGAACTTCACTTTAGTCCAGACAAAAGTAGCTATTGGTGCTTCACCAGTGACAATTGCTGTGGACGTCGCCACACTATTTCCTGCATCCTCTCACTCCCATTGCCCATTTTGGGCGGTCAGACGCATCCCTTCGTGAGCTCTCTGATCCTGCCATATTCTGTATGCTGCGTCTCCTGGAGGCCAGCACTGGTGCCAAGCTGCTACTATGGCTGGAGGCAACCTCACTTACCCCACTCCCCCATTAAACTACTACCAGCAACAGCATTGGTCTGCATCTGCTCCACAGCATTAGTCACTTGGACCAGTCCCTTGGCAACATCTCCGCAGCAATGGCTCATTTCCAACTGCATGGCTGTTGCATGGCTGTTGCACGTCGGGATAGTTGTGCTATGGCAGTACTAAGACGGTTAGTGGCCCTGGTGCACCCATCCAAGCGTCCAATTAATTGGGTGGGTCTTTTTCGATGGGACACCTGATCCTCCTTTAACACCTTTAACACCTTGCATAGGTCCCTGAGTGCCCCAGTCATCTCTCCACATTGGTCTCTGCTTTCTCTGTGACCTTCCTGCACAGCAGTAGTTAGATGGTTGATGCTGTCACCAATGTCCCCCACTTTGCATGTAAGAGTAGAAAGGTTTCCTTGCATTAAACGCATGTGTTTCATCTGCAGGCGCTGTACCCTTAACATGGCCCTCTCCAGGCCATCATGCAATGTGGAAGTCTTGCCTGTGCCAGATCTCAACAGCGCTGCTGCCCTGCTTCTCTGAGCTTTGCTGTTCCCACATCGCAGCTGTTTGCGTGGTCTGAATGTGGGTGTAACCACTGCTTCTGCTATTGTGGGCTCAGGTTGTCCCTCATCATCACTTCCCAATGCTGGCAATGGGGCCACAGTGGCCCTGCATTTTTATGGTGCTGGTGGGTGTTGTTGAGACTGCTATGTCCTCTTCTGACTGGGACTCACTCTGGTGGTGCATGTCCATCACTGTCCTCAGACTCCTGGTCACGTGCATCTGTGTTGTGGAACAGTGCATGATTAGTTGGGATTTAGGACATATTTCCTGTTTTTGTACAAAGTTTTGTTCAATAAAGTTATTTTGAATTACAGTGTGTGTGTGTAGACTGACTTCCCTGGTGCAATGATTTTTAACTCATCTTGTTTGCTAGACACCAGACTTCCCTTGTGCTTTTGCTGACTACAATTCCCATAATGCATTGGTGTGTCATAAGTAAAACATGGACTGGAATACTATTTCCTGCACAAGCCTGATCTGATTTACACCGGTTGTAAGCTAAGACTGAAATATGGAAATGAAGTTGCATGCACTGGAGGTACTGGGTGGTGCAGAAGAATCTGCTGTGACTCCAACCACTGCCTCCGGCTGCACGGTGGACTCCACAAGGTTCTCCATGGCTGTGGGGTTGACTTGGGTTGCAGATATCCTTGGGCGTAGTTTGCATACTAGCACTACGCGGTTGACTTGGGTTGCAGATATCCTTGGGCGTAGTTTGCATACTAGCACTACGCATACTGCATAGCTGTTAGCACTGTTTCTTGTCTCCTGTGCAATAATTGCAAACAGCATCTTGCACAGTGCAAGATATGATAAAATAAGTATCTCTGTCTTTATATGCTAAAATACATTTAGTCATTTCACAAAAGTGAAAATGATAAATTAGCAAGCAGTGAGAGAGGTGATGATTTTGGGATCCTCCCTAACCTAGGGAGAGAACCAAGCAGATGCCTTGAAAACAACAAGCATTTGCAATGCAATAGGTCTCGCATTTATACGAGTTTGAGCTATTGGCATTGTAAATGACAGTGCCTTTTATTTAAGTTTTAAAAAAACCAAACTTAAATAAAAGGCACTGTCATTTACAATGCCAATAGCTCAAACTCGTATAAATGCGAGATCTATTGCATTGCAAATGCTTGTGTCCATTGAAACCGCAGCCTGAAATGTGCAATTAATTTCCGCCACCCCCCATTTTCCTTGGTCACAAGATAGTTCCTGATGCCAGAAAGTCTGGGGGTCATACGGGCAGCAAATTGAGGAACAAGGCGGCACTAATTCCTTACAAGATCCCAACTGCACAGCCCCCTTCTCCCCCTGCTCTCCGTCGAAGTTTTCAAAATCCTACAGTATTTGGGGGCGGGGCGTGGGCGGCGCTTCGCTGGGCTGTGAAACTATGTGAAAGACTGCAGACCTGCATCGAGGCTGCAGGAATGTGCACTTTTACATGATATATGTGTGTGGATTATTTTTGTACTTTCGGGTGGGTGGGGGCCACAGAATGCAGGGCTGCAGTGCAAATAATTTCCTAAAAACGTGCAATATACAAATTCAGACTGGGAAACGAAGTGCTCGAAGTTCTGTGGTTCGTATGCGTGTGAATTCTGTGTGTTTAAAATCGCAGATTAGGGTTCTAACAGGTAAAGTATTGCCTCGCTGGTGTGAGTTCGTTATAGTCATCGGGAACATGTGTAGGGTTCCACCCTGGTTTCATGCGTCTGGTAAAGGACCTCTCTGAATGTTGCTCACTTGTAAGGTCTTACATCCCTGTGCATCTACTTGGGTGGTGGTGGCAACGAAAGGCTGGCTGCTTGTTACTCCCTGCGGCGTGCTGTGATGCTGCTATGCGGTTCGCCTAGGGGACAAGGGGCGTCACAGGTGACTACAAGTTGCGGATCAGGTAATTGGAGGGATTTGAGCTTTTTAAAGGCAGCAAGACAAGCGGTCATATGTAGGTAGTCAGTGGAATAAAGGGTGTCCCCATTTATTTACCAGTTGCTTTAGATGAAAATTCGGAAGAGAGTGGTGCGCGGGGGGGGGGGGGAGGTGTTTCCTGTAAAACTTGTAAAAGAGAGGGGGTGGCAAGGTGTTTTCTGTCCCCAACCTCCACTTGTAACAAGCTGTCGCCACTGTGAAACAAACAGGAAGTGGGATAAGGGAGGGGGTGGCAAATGGTGAGCACTTTCGCGGCGGCTTTGATGTTCTCAGTGGCCGCGCGACTCACTGAGAACATCAAAGCGGCTGCGAAATTAGCTTTTGTAAACATGGGATTTGAAAGTGCAAACTAGTGCTTTCAGGCTGCCAAATGGCGCGTGCGCCCGGCGCACATGCACTGTATTTGGAGGCCTGAAAAGCACTAGTTTGCACTTCCAGATCCCCCTTTTACAAAAGCTCTCGCGAGAGCAGCGCTAAAGCGCTGGCTCAGGCGAGACCTAAAAAGCACATCTTCTTGAACGATTCGGTGGTGGTCCCATCCTCTTAGGACCACCCCAAGCACAGTTATCGGCAAAAATACAATCCCAACCAAAGGCCCATATTGCTTTGCAGGGCCTTTGGTTGGGATTGTATTTTTTCCCATAACTGTGCTTGGGGTGGTCCTAGGAGGAAGGAACCACCACTGAATCGTTCACCAGCATGATATGCTCTTTGTGTTCAAAGCATCTGCTTGGTCCTCACCCTAGGTTAGGGGGGGACCCCAAAATCATCACCTCTCTCATTGCCTAATATTTCCATGTCAAAATTCACTTTTGTGAATTGGTTTTATGCTATTTAGCATGTAAAATTGTTTTATCACAGCATGTGTGAGTGTTGTTGATTTAGGTGCTATGCTACATGTTTAAGCACTGTTTTTTACATGCATTTAGCGTACACATCATCAGTGAGCGTAGCGTAGTATTACGCCCAGGGTTACTTATGGGCCATTACCAGTTTTCTTTGTTTCTGCAAACCTTTCTTTTGCACACCTGCGCATGTCGTACCACCTTTTGTTCGAAACTCCAATACTGCGATGAACAACTCCCACGCATTAATTTTAGTTGGCATTGTCAGCCACAATTTTCTTTTTTCTTATTCAGGGACTTGCAACGAAAGTTTCCCAAAGGATTTGTCATGGCTCCTCACCACCTCTTTGATTAGCATCTCCAATTCCTTATCACTGAACTTCTTCTGCCTTCTTTCACCCTTAAAGGCCCAATTATTTCACATAAGAGTTTCACAATAAATGAGGCCTACAGCTTTTGTTGTCATATGTCATAATAGACAGATCATGAAACATACAAAAGTTGATGGGAGGAATGCTTGCAATTTGTCTAACCACTGGTGATTGCTTGGGGTAGCATGCAAACCCATTGTTCTTTTGCTCATCATGCCACCTCAGTTTAGACCCAGCCATATACAAATCAGTCTTGACACTGTTCCTCATGGGAACAGTCGAGCCGGAACTGCCAAGCCAAGTCTTCCCTGGACCGGAAACAAGCATCCTCGGACTGGTTTCGGGGTAGCACCCTTCATCAGCCAGGCTAAATTGAATCCAGTGGCATAGCGAACAAGGGACCCACGACAGGACATGCTTCTGTCATGAACCTGCACTGTTCAGCTCTGCAAGCTTCAGTCCTGTGCCACCATTGGTTAGCAGGGCACGCTTCTGTCGTGAACCAGCACTGGTTAGCTCTGCAAACTTCAGTCCTGTGCAATCATTGGATATCAGGGCACGCTTCTGTCATGAATTAGCTCTGTGTAGCAGTGCACATTTGTGTCGTGAGCCGGAACTGTTTAGCATTTAACCCTTATGTCCTGAGATATCACTGTTTGGCAGTCCATGTGTCTGGCATGAGCCCGAACGGTTTAGCACTACACAGTACTTTCCAGAGCTAGCAATGTTTCGCAGTTCACACTCCTGCAATGAGCCAGAGCTATTTAGCAGTGCATGCCTGTTGTGGGCCAGCACACTTTAGCAGTGCACACCTGTGGTGAGCCAGCACTCTTTAGCAGTGCACATCTGTGGTGAGCCTCCTTTCTTTAGCAGTGCACGCCTTTGGTGAGCCAGCACTCTTTTGCAGTACACACCTGTGGTGAGCCAGCTCTCTTTAGTAGTTGACACCTGTGGTGAGCAGCACTATTTTGCAGTGCACACCTGTGGTGAGCCAGCTCTCTTTAGTAGTTGACACCTGTGGTGAGCCAGCACTCTTTTGCAGTGCACACCTGTGGTGAGCCAGCACTCTTTAGCAGTGCACACCTGTGGTGAGCCAACACTCTTTAGTAATTGACACCTGTGGTGAGCCAGCACTCATTAGCAGTGCACACCTGTGGTGAGCCGGCACTCTTTAGCAGTGGACACCTGTTGCGAGCCGTCACTCTTTTGCAGTGCACACTTCTGACATGATCTAGTATTGTTTCGCTGTTCATTCTTCAGTCTTAATCCATCTTTGTTTATTAATGCAAACTTCTGCCTTGAACCAGCACGGTTTAGCAGTTCGCACTCCTTTCCTAAAGCAGCTCTGTTTTGCACCCTTCTGACAGGTGCCATCCCTGTTTAACAGTGCTCACCACTGTACTGAACCGGCCCGGTTTTCTGTCCATGCTCTGGCATGAGCCAGCACTTCTTGCTCAAGTTCTGAGTCACCTATACTTCAAAAAGGGAACTGAGTGAAACAGTGACACTAGCAACCTCTTTTTCCGTTGGATTTAATCCTGGAATTACTTTTCATTTTACATTTAATTGCATTTTCAGTTGACAAAACATATTCATTACAAAAACATGAACACAATTACCATGACAATATATACATTTATACTAAACTTTATGCAATTTGACACCACTATATTCAATCTAACACTCACCCATATGGACAACACTCATACTATTCATACATCCTCGCTGAACAAAACAGCTTGCACCAACATGGAGGCGGACCATTGAAGCAAAGAAACGCGAGCACTGTTGCTCCTTGAGACCCTTTACATGCTGAGAGGTTGTCTCTACGGCCGACTTAGTTCCGGTTTGGTCTGACCCCGTTTCGGAGATTCCACGAGTGTTTGAGCAGATTGAAGAAAGGAGATTATTAGACTCCTCTTGCTCTCGCCTTCGGATATTGTTCATATGCCGAGAGCCACCGCAATATTGTCCGTGGACTTACAAAGCTCCAGTAAGAAGATAAGCCTTTGTTGACCCGTCACTTTGTTGCACACACCACAGTCTTACAAGATTTGGGTTGAGATTTCCCCTTCCTTAGATTAAGCCAAGTGTTGGTCCTGATGAGAATCCCTGTACACAAAGGGATTCGAAACGCGTAGACCTGTTTCACCTTTGGCCATTCTTGTTTAAAGAATACAGTATAGAGATTCACAACTATGTTCATTTTTTGATGGCCTGTGTGTATATATTCATTGAGCATCATTGGTTTATTGTGTATTTTGTTCAGCGAGGATGTATGTAGGGCGGTTCCCCTTTCTAAAAACGATGTGTCTCTGGTTGTCGGAAGGTCCTGATCTTGGGGTGCAGAGGCAGACGTTCTGTCTGGTCTATGAGTGTTCATAGGTGGAGGCTGCTTTCTGTGTTGAGGTTCGTCCGAGGACGAAGTTTCTTCCGAAGATCTTCCAGTATTTGATCTTTGTTGTCTATGTCGTGCGTATACGTCAGACATTTTTTCTCGCCGCGCAAAGACTACAACATTCATACATTTTTGTCGATTCCCATTTATTTTTACGCCAATGATTTGGCGATTACATTTACAGTCAGCACATGTTCTTGCTTTTTAAATAGCATCATTACAGACACGCATCTTCGTATCCACGACGGTGCAGTCTATCTTCACTCTTCATCATCACGTGATCTTCTAGTCATCGTACTTTGTAATGCAAGGAAGTAACCACTTCCCGAACACGAACGAACGGTCCCACAACGCTACCCGACTGAATTCACGCCGCGGTAAGATTTCACATAACTGCCGTCTTTTTACGGTCAACACAGTTCTCAGAATTATTTCTGTATTCTTTGTTTACTGAATAGCACCTCGTATATTTCTATTTCAGACAGTTTCGTTTATCATTCTCCATGCCGTGGTTCTCCACGACAGATTGTTAGAATCCGATGTTTCACTTTTGACAGGTTAGTTAAAACAAACCCCGATTCGGTTCACCTTTTAGTACGGATTCCTTTCACTTTATTGAAGTTCGTTTCTTCACGATTAGTTTGCATGAACACATTTCCGAAAGGAATTTTGTCTCACTCTCCCTTCACGCCCTCACAGTTAAATTCATGTTATTTTTTAAATAGATTCTGTAACGGTTTCCGCACAAACACATATAGTATAGATATCAACTAAGTGTGTTCGCCACCATCCAATGCATGAATTTAACACCCTTACAGTCCGGTACTCTTCCGCTCACGACCTATTTGACTTTTTCAAACAACCAATATAATTGCTAGCATGTTATTCTCAGAACATTTCATGAAATTTGTGTTGCATCTTGTTATTTGAATAAAATGTTTTATGCTTTCATTATGTAAGTCCCCTGAAGAAGGGTTCGCCCGAAATGCATAGGGCTGAAATACTTTGATTTTGGGCTGAAACACTTCGAATTCGTTGAAAATAAACATACGTAATACTATGCGAGAAATAGTATGAATTTCAAAGAAACTGAATATAATTTGAATTAAAGAACATTTTGTGAAATAATCTATTATCACTTGGATCATCATTATTTAAATTTCGCTAATATCGGAGTGCTGAGTAAAGGACGTTACTCCCACGGGAGACAACGCATTCATTTTCGTTACATTTCTTCACCTCCAGGCTCAGGAGGGTATTTACCAGGCACCCTAAAAAAAACCAACATCATTCACCTTATACACAAGGAGTGCGACGTTTCACAATCCAATTGGAGTTTCACACTCATATAGAATGATAATGTTTAGAGATTAAACGCTGCGCTCCATCATGCCAGTGACTGCTGGTGTTCCCTCTTGTGAGGCTGTTCATCTCCCCTGGTCTAGAGAACCCTACATATCCCTTTAAGAAAGGACCCTCCCTGCTCCACAGCACCCTTTACCCTTGAAGGGAACAACATAGCACTTTGCCAAGTAGTTCCAAAGTCAATGGCAAATAAGTATTCGAAGGTCTATCGCGTGCCCTGAGAGGGACTTTAAGCATCGATAATTGCCTGCTTTTCAACTCGTGTAATCTTGAAATGGGATTTCACAAGGTGTGCAAATGGACGCGTTGGAGCCGAGTACTTGTCATTAGATCCACTTAGGGGCTGTAATTTGAGTGAGAAGTGGCACTTAGGTTGTCTCACGTGAAAATGACGAGCTGCATGCGCCATTAGATCTCGTGAACAACGTAAACCCATGCCACAACAACAAGAGACAGGTCTCCGTTACCATAGCTACCTCCTGGAATTTATTAAAAAAAAAATAAGCAAATTGGTTAGTGCTTTTCCCTCCCTCCTTCATGGTCCTTTGCCGCGTTCCTTCCACCGCAAGCACCGCCCTCAGCTTTCATTAAAGGGAAACTGTGGTGTCCTTCAGCCCGGAGCAACCGGGAGTCAAACAATATCTGCTCCAGGCAGTGTGACACCTTCAAACTTCCTCTTTCGTGACAATCAACGAATGAATAACAGACGTTTTATATAGCGCTGTGGGGACCCAGGGCCTGATGTACGAATCCCAAACTCTGTGATTCCAAAATCAAAAGATTTACATCTGCAGAAAATACCCGTTTCGTGAACCTGAAAAACATTTTCGACATACAATAAGTTTTGCAACCCATTCAGAATCAGCATTAGGAGGAGAAGCCACAGAGACATACTCTCCTAAATTATATTATAATGGTGTGGATTTTGCAGTCACAAATCTCAGATAACTCACTGACTCCTCAAAGGAAGCAGTGACGGACTCACAAAGGGGAATCTGTCCCTGTTGGACACATTCCCCCCTAGGGTGATCTCAGGGGGGCAGGCAGTAGCTGCCCCTCCCTGAATATTTCAACCAGAATCTTTTTATTTATAAAGCAGCACCTTTTCAGGCTTTAAAAAAATATATATTTCAAATCGAGAATACAAACACAAGTATGGTGGTTTCCTGGTCCTTGCTTGCCCGCGTCACTGTGTTTGTGGCCAATCACAAGAGTTGCAAAAAGAGACATGTCTAAATATGATCCATAAGGAAGGTTGTTCTTCGACCCCACTGTGGTTGTAGACTGTTCGATATGACTTACCAGTCCATAGGCTGCATTGCAAAATTTAATAAGACAGGATGCAAATATTCGTTGTGCAATTTACAGCCACTGTTGTGAGCCGCCACTCTGTCCATGGCCCCTGGCGGGGTCTCCCTGCCATTCTGGAAACCCTATGCCCATAGCAGGGGCGGCTTAACCGGTGTCGGATACTCAGGGACAGGAAGAGGTAGCTTGTTGCATCATTGGATGGCCACGACCTTGAGGATGTCCTCACACCACAAGGTCAAACGTGTCTTGTGACAGGCAAGCATCTTGCTGCTCTGCAGTGTATTTGTGACCTGGGGGGCAAAGTTACACAAAACAGCTCTGCTTGACGTTCTGTGCAATTGCCAAACATCCAGGAAATAGGATTATTGGCATGTGTCTCCAGTTCAGAAGGAATATGCTACTGGGTGGTTTCTGGGCAATATCTGTGGCAGGTGTTGATGTTTACCACTGGATCCTACAGTGCTGTTGCACTTCAGTTGGAAAGCAAGAACTCCCTCTGTATGGCCGAGTCCCCAGGTCTCCAAGCAAACAGACCCGGCTTACTCTGGTCGTGGGTCTAGGTATGAACTTCAAATACACTCCAGCGTGGTGAATCATGTCCAGTAAAGCATGTATCCCAACAAAAGAACATAGGGCCTGTTTGAGATCTTAGTGGATTAGTTACTGTCACAACGGTGACAGATATCCCGTCCGCCAAAATGTAAATCCCATTATATCCTGTGGAATTTATATTTCAGCAGCTTGATTTATTGCTTGGAGTGTAGGTAGCCCACCTTCTGTCAGAGAGGGAGGGGATGTTACATCTGCCACCGTGATGGACTCCCACCCTGCGGGCTCCATCTTCCCAGTGCGAGTGGCAGTTCCTTTATGAGACCGCTTAAGAAACATTTCAGGTTCATTTTCATAGGCCAGAGTGAAATTTAAATAACTCCAGTGTAATTTGCCTAAATTTGGAAATTTCCCGTCACTCTTGTCGTGTGAAATCTAAAAAATTATGCCATTACACAACTTCAAGTAACTAAGCACCATTCTTGGTAAAAAGAAAACTTTACGGCAAACCATGGCATTCGCTGTAAGAAATTACTGCAAATGCTCTCGAACAACAGAATGGGAGCGGCTGTTATACGTGGTGCTTTTTTTTAATGCATCCTTATGCCAAAACGTTTCTCGAGAATGCATTTTGCAATAAAATATAGAGCAAAATGACAGATTTGCATTTTGCATAATTATGCAGAAATTTTCCTTAATCATACCAAAATAAATTACACAAATTTTGCTCTCCCCAAATTTTTTACTCACGTGTACCGTCCTGTATAATTCCTTTTGCTCAAAACTGCTATTGTGAGCGACACTCCTTTTAAGGCAAGTGACTGGAAAATCAGCTTGAAAATACATTTATGAGTTCAATGTTTACGAGTGAAACACATTTTTCCTTTTTTAACCTGGAGAAAGTTCACTAGAGAGTGGAAGCTACTGTCCCTCTTTTTGTCCTGAAGGCCTCTGTTCCTGCTTTGGTCAAACTTTGCTCATTTAGGATTTGGATTCTGGAGGGAAGGGATCAGTGTCTTTTGCCTGCAAACTTTGCTGCATCTACACCCTGCAACTTAAGTGAGTTGGAAGCAGTACTTTGCAAAATGCCTGTTGTTTGAGGGAGGGCAAGTATTTTTGTATGGCCTTTTTTGGGTTATTTCTCGCAGCTCACCTCTCCTTATTAATACTCAAACTCAGATTCTCAATTCGCTGTCATCGATGCTCTCAAACACACCAACCACCACTCTCACAACATTTGTATTTTACTTACTTTGCTTTCTATGATGGCAACTCGGAGGCTCCACGGCAGCAGCAAAGCCAGAATCTGACACTAGAAATTAGAACTAGCACATCCTGATTACAAATGAGGATCCAGACAGAGCCGCAAGGACAAGATTTCCACCTCAATCCTTCTCCCAGGTACTTGGTAGCTCCTTAGTAGATTGTTTTGGGTGGGGGGGGTGGTTGCTCCAGGCAGGATAAGGCATCCATGTTCTTTGTTATCCATTGCTCGCCTTTTGCTGGCCACGCAGCTGTGGCCATTTTGTGTAGAGAGTGTGTGTTTGTCATAGGCCGCCATTTCTTTGATCTCCATGCCGCTTTCTCTTTCTTTGCTGGCCGTGCAGCCGAGACCATTTTTTCTAGCAATGTGTGCGTGTAATTTAGCCATTTTTCTGCGTTCCATGAACTGGCGCTGGCCATTTGGTGGATGAGCTAACTTCCACCACGTCTTGCAGTCATTGTGTTTTTCAATCCTTGTATTCCACTTTTTTCTAGGAAAATTGAAAATGCTTGAAAACTGAATTGTTTTGTTTCTTCCTGATACAGGTGTGTGTGTTTGTGGCTGATTGATGTTACACTGCTGTTTTTTTGTTTCATGTATTAGATTCGTGCTTCTCTACCCCGCCCCCCATTGGGTTCAAATAGGACATTGACAAATATTTAATTCATTTAGTTGATTTGTGCCTTCCCCGCAGCCTCCTATAGGGTCCCCATAGGGCCTAGGGTGACACCAGCAATTACATAAATCATGTATTCATTTTTTTCTGCCTCCCGTAGGGAACCCCATGTAGTTAGCGTATGCATGATTGATAAGCATTTGCCATGCTGATGATGATCACCTGGCAGATTGTCCACATCTCACTTCCCTTCCTGCTTCACATGTATTGCTTGCGGGTGCAAGAGATGTCCCATCACACACAATACTGAGAGGGAGAGAAGTCTGCTAAGTGCTCATGCTAAGTGCTCACCCATATATAAACCAAAAAAGAAGAGGATCCCAAGGAAGGAGGTTCCTGACAAGAAAATGGCCAGTGAGGAGAAGAAGTCTGTTGCCTTTGCCATCCCAGGAATCAAGCCCTCCTCATTTTCGCAGAAGCGCTACATACCTGCTGCACCAACATCTGGGCAGGAAAAGGCTGGAAGGAGGATCACCTCGGGATCAACAGCACCAAAACCAAAGGTCATGTCTCTTAGCGCTGCAGCGACTGCAGTCATTGAGAGAGGTGAGTTGAAATCGAATTGTCCAGCAGCGAACCAAATCTTTCCAGGAAAGTCAGCACTAGTAACTGCCGCCTGCAAAACCCAATCTTCTGGAAGTAGATGCAGAGCAGGAAGTTGACTACAGAGAAGGATATTGTGTTTGCTCTTCATTTGGAAACATCAGCTTCATGATCTTCATCAAGAAAAAGAAAGTGCACTCCCCAATGTTATTAAAACCTCCAAGATCCCTTTGTGATGATCTTGCTATGGATTGCCATGAGAGACAAGGGAAAAGGAAGGTTTCCGAAATCCTTGGAAGTGAGAAAGGTGATGATGAGCCAATAACTTTTACTATTTAGGGTAGCACAGAGGAAGAACAGCTCTCCTCTATTCAACCTGCTTTTAGTCCTATAGCTCTACCAACACCACCAGATTTCATGTTTTTTAGAACACCCCAAAAACCTGCAACAACCACCACCATCTCTACCGCAGTCACAGTCCTAGAGAAAGGCCAACACAATCCCTTAGCTCCTCCTCAACAGGTTCTTCAGGCTTTGGCACAATAAGAAAGCTCTCCTCCCCAGTTTGGGGATTCTTTCTGCTCAGGCGGCATGGGAAACACGTCACAGTTTGCTGCAAAATGTTGTCATGGTAAGCCATGAGGACACTATGGTACTGGGGGTCAACTTACCCACCTGGAAAGTCAATATACAATCAGGTACTCAGTCCTACAGTATTATTTGTGCTTATTTTAATATTCACATGCCAACTCCAAATAAAATATAGAGCAATTCTTTATCATTTTTAACGACACACAAAGGATCAAAACCACATATACACAACCAATGGTTTACATAAACACAATTCCTTCATACCCATTCTTTCTATAGAACAGTTGCTGATTATAAGCCAAAACAAAGAGAGGTAGTCCAATACACACTTGAGGGTATACCTCAACCCTCAACACAGTCCAGGAAAGTGTGTATCCATTTTCTTTATGTGACACTAATGTTCTTTCAGTCTCCTCTGTTCTGTAGGGTCGACGCGTTTCGGCCCACCAATTCGGGCCTCATCAGGACATCGGAAAAAGGAACAAACAACGCAGCAAGGCGGAACCAATTCAAACAATAGTATGGAAAGCCACCAATGGACTTGAGGTATCAAGCGATCTTTTCCGTGAGGGGCACAGTGGCGTCTCGGCATGAGACACGTCTATGTTTTCAAATGCAAATCTTCCAGGAACAGACCCAGGCACCAACGCAGACAACAACCTTCAACAGGGGCAAGGGGTGCAAAAATGCAGTACTTAAAGCCACTGGATCCAATGGCATGTTCGTAAACTCAAAATGAATTTCTGTAAGTGAGGGGCAGCTTCTTCCACCCGTGCCTTCTCCATAATTGAATGAACCGAAGTGCGGCTAAGCAGGCAGATATACTCGGAGTCAATTGAATGACAGACAAGCTGAATGCCCCTTGCTCCTGAATGTGAATGAATTAATGAACACGTGTTCGTTAATTCATTTTAATTTTATGAACACAACATTGGAGCCTGTGGCTTTAAGTACTGTATTTTCGCACCCCCTGGCCCCGTTGAAGGTTGTTGTCTGCGTTCACATGACAACTGTTTTGTCAATTAGTTCACCAATTAGACTACCGCCAGGGTGGGGATGGAGGCAGCAGTGGTTCTATGCTCATATTTAAAAACTGTTTATGTCAAAGCTTCCACATAACACTTTAAAGAGACTTTATCAAGGATGTTTGTGGGATGATCCGACTACATGGAAAAGATTGCCAAGGCTCAGCTCGCGCACTTTCTCAAAGATCCAATCCAGACCATTGGCTCAGCGCTGGCTCGGCTCTCCCTGTTAATTTGGTGGTTCATCCACCTCTAGGTTTCAGTAAATCATTATAATGTGGTCAAAGTTATTCCAGAACTGGAACTCTAGTAAGAAAATGTCATTTCCACTGTAAAGTGATCAATTGTAAGTGATTCAGGTGCTGCAAAGAGCCTGAAAAGTATATTTGCCAGTCAGGATAAAGACCATTCGGAAGACAATGGGCCTGATTCAGAAAGGTAAACGTACACTTTTGTGTAAGTTTACTACATTTCGGTAATCACAAAAGTAAACTTAGACCAAAAGTCTACCTTTACCACTTTTCCGTAATCACAAAGGTAAGTTAGTACTAGTAAAGTTAGAGTTTTGGTCTAAGTTTACCTTTGAGAATAAAAAAAAGAAGTAAAGTTAGAGTTTTGGTCTAAGTTTACCTTTGTGAATACCGATAAGTAGTAAACTTACAAAAAGTGTAAGTTTACCTTTGTGAATAGGCCCAATGTCTGTCTCCACAGTGTTCAACCCGGTCTCCATCGTTTTAGAGGCACCTAATCAGCTCTATTGCTTTAATTTGGCTCCGAGATGCAAACTCCAGTACTGATCAACTGTATTAATGACATCAGTGAACCTGCGTTCGCCTAAAATGCTTTGCTGTCATTGGCGAAAATGATCAAGTGCCCCACATCACGGCTCCGCCTCCCGATATGCATGCACATACTCAGACACGCACACGCACAAGCACATCCAATGCGATTTCCATGTATTGTAAATCATGTGCATCTCTTTCACACAAAAACAAATAATTGAGTTTATAGCTCACTCATTTTAACAAGCATTGACAAAGGCAAAAGTTCTGATTTGAAATTGGAACTAAAGATAAAGTTGGAGAGACAGATAGAAAAGTATAGATTTGTAATGTTAATTAAATACGAAACAATAATTACTTACTCAGTTACTTTAGATTAAAGGTAAACTGATTTCAACAATCTTGGGCTAAGTAGCGTTTGTCCTCACCAAGGGGCATATCAGCAAGGCGAGGCGATAGAATTATCTCCGCTATTGCGGCCGTTTTCTGCCGAAATACCGGCGACAATTTTATTGTCTAATTAGCAAGCTCACGCTAACGTGTGAAAACTTGCGTTAGCGTAGGAATTCCTAACGCCCAGCTTTGCATCTCTAATGAGATGCAAAGTGGGCGTTTCTGACCTGACATGACTGGAGAGATGTCGCTAAGCGACATTTCTCCTATCATCAAGCCCCACGCTATGAAGCATAGCGGCAAGAAAAGTAGCGATAACCCCTGTTATCGCTACTTTCCTTACACCTGCTTCAGGACTGACTTAGCCATGATATCCTATGGAGGGTGGATATCATGGCTAAGTTTGTGGGGCCCTATCAACAAGCTAACGCCGAACTTCATGAGATTATCGCTGGGTTTCCAGCGATAATCTCACGTTAGGCAGTTAGCGTGAGGATTTTTATCGCTTTTGAGATAAGCGTTGCTAATAGCACGCTATCTCAGCGATAAAAATCCACACTAGCCGGCGATAATTATCCTAGCGCTCAGTGCGCTTAGCGATAATTATCGCCGGTTGTTGCTGATATGCCCCCAAGTACTCCCCTGCTGTTCAACATTGTGCAGTGTTTCCTCTAAACCACCTCTTGCTTGATACACACTTGCATGAGTCATCTAAAGTGGCAAAAATAACCAACACAAACACAGCAATAACAGCTCACTACATGGGTTGCCACATAGGGCACCACAAGCGGGGATTAACACTGGATCCATATGCACTGGATATTGCCCCAGTAAGTCACTTCTCCTAGAAGGGAACTGCCACTGTCTCTAAAGACTACTGACATACCTTTTCTCAACTCGCTGATGCTCGTACTCTGAACCTCAGAAGGAAAAAGATTATTAAGCGCCTTTTATTTTGAGCATATACCTTTTAGGCGATGCCACAGGTATTTGCAGCGCGATCATTAGTCAGCTAACTGATCAACATGCCAGATTCTACTGCTTCAATGGAGTCTAATGCCTTATCTAATTTTACAATTTATTTCTCACCTGCCCCTATTTATTTCCCCGCATTTTGAACTACTGGTGCAATTCTTGAATCTCCTTTAGAATGCGTTAATATTTTAACTCTTTTTTATTGTTTATATTGCCTTCCTTGTAGCAGTATATGAGATTAACTGACCTCTCTTTGTTTCTATTATTTTGGTTTTTAGTTCATTCTTTTTAAAGTTTCTGTTTCATTCCCTTTTTCCTCGACTGATCTACACCTGGTTTTGGATGATGCAGCACGCCATTTGCGGCTCCCTTCTTTGTTATGGACCTGAAAAAGATGGGCATACCATGGACATGCCCAAGGCAAGGCTGACTGCACCCATTTGTGTCTGCTACACTCAGCAAGTGCAAACACAGCCCTTGTGGAAACCACAAACGCTTCTGTGGGAAAGTTCCCCTTTCTGTAGGGTCACTCGGAATGTTTGGGCCTTTTTGCTGAACCCTCCCTGTGCACTTTACCCCTGCTGAACTGTTGTGAAGTGGTTGTGCTCTGCTCTTTCTTTCAACATGGTAAAATGGGTATACTCCTGATTGGCACATTTAACTTACCTATATGACCTAAGTATATGGGGGCAGATTTATAACGGACTTGTGCCACTTTTATGCCGCCGTTGCCTTTTGTGACGCAGCGGCGGCGTAAACCCTGCACCATGTTGCGCCCCATTTACAACGTGACGCATCTAGGGAGATGCGTCACGTTGTAAAGCTTGCGCCACATGTGGGTGTACCTGCACAGGGGGGGGGGGGCGTTCCGGCACAGCAACGCCTCCGAAAAGTGGCTGAGTGAAATCTACAAGATTTCACTCAGTCACTTTTAAGGCCATGCTGCATCAAAACCCTGCGCCTGCTTGAAGCAGGCGTAAGGATTGACGCAGCATTGTAACAATAGGGCACCCCCGAGCCTTGCTGGAGCTGCGTCGCGCGTGCGACGCAACTCCAGCAATGTGCCAACCTTCCGCCATGAGATGCGTCACGCATCTGTTTATCCTTGCGCCACGATGCGCTGCATTGTAAATGCGGCGCATCTATTGTGGCGCAAGGGTAAACTTTTGTGATGCATCTTTCCTGGCGCATCCCTGCTGATTTGCAGGGATGCGCCAGGAAACATAAATCTGCCCCAAGGTACCCACAGTGTACCCATGACCTGTAGTTTAAAAGTCATCGGTAGGCTACAGCATTCATTGTGCCACCCACTGCAGTGGCGATGCAAACTCATCTGCTGGCCTACCACCAGTAACATGGCTGTGCAGGAAATTCGACCCATCAAAGTAACCCCTTATGTCAAGCCTAAAAAACATCCTTTCAATTATTTACAAGTCACCCCTAAGTAAGCTGTACTGTGCATTAAGGGATAGTGCATATTATTTAAAACTAGGGCATGTAAAGGTTAATGTTAAACATGCACCTAAAAGCCATTTTTACTGTAGCAGGGTCGCCTATTCTATAGAAAGGCATGTGGTATAATATTACCTTTAATAAATGGTATCTTCACCTAGGAAATAGCTACAAATTTAATTTTTGAGCTTTTTGAAATGTTTATTACAAGCCGAATTCACTGGTGAAGTCAGATTTGTAATACATATTTTGGAAAGAAGACTTTTAGGAAGTACCTGGAAGCTAAATCTGCATTTTGCTCTCTCTCTCTTCCGCCAGCCAGTAATAAGCATTTTTGAAGAGCATGAATAAGGTTTGAACTTGCTCCCCGGACAGTGACAAAGGGTCTTGGAGATAGAGAGGTGCTGTTGTGCTTTTGACATGATGACTTGTGAGCTGAGCCCAAGGACTTAATTTACTCCAAAGAGGCATACCCTGTCACAAGCAGATGCAGATAACCCCCTTCCTTGTCCCTCCAGCCAGGCTGGCATCCTTCACAATGGGCCTCTTGTTGATGTCAGAGTGTCAGATCCTGCTGGAGTGTCAAGACATGATTGACAGTTCTGCTGGGGTTTTATATGACATTGGGAGTGTACTTCAAAGGAAGAAAACGGTATGCCAAAACAATTAGTTTGTGTCTCCTGTATCCACTGTCTGGTTGCTTAAAGCTTACCTTTGTCTTACTTGACTTCTGTGTCTGAGTTTGGTGGGGGTACTGGGACTGACTAAAACTGGATTTTAGTGTTAGATGTGAGAGGGCACTAGTATTACCATAGCACACTCCTCACACATATACCCTGCCCTCAGAGCCCAAGTTTAGCATGGCTGAAGACTTTAGTCATCTTGAAAATGCCCAAAGTGTGTAGGGTTAGCCCCGGGAACCCTTAACTCATTGGTGAAGGCATACCAAGCGCTCATTTCCACCCACTAGTTCATGCCAGGCATAAATGTGGCATCTCCAGGCATTTACTTCAGAACACTCCTGGACATGAGGAAGATAAGAAGATGACTGAAGCTGTGGTTTGCATCGTGAGAGAAGACCTGGAAGACAGGACCTGCTCTCTCTCTTGTACCCAGGACAAAGAAGTGGACTTTAAAGGTCATAAGGCTGGCCTCCTGATAAAGTTACAGGGACACTACAAGATACATGAGGCCTTTTCCTGCAACTGCCCAGTTAACCAAGGGTAATTGGGCCTGGACTGCACCCTTTAGTTGGCCTCTGCCTGTCTACCTGTGAGTCTCTAATCATCTCCCCCGAGGTCCTTGGGGGAGAGGGGAGTGAAAGGTTCGCTACTGTGGGGGGTTGTCACTTAAAGGACAAAAGTCAGAAGGTAAAATTGTTGACCAGGACAAACCTGGTTAGTGAATCCAACCAACGCTCCCATACTTGTAAATCATCAAATTGTGCTTAGGTCCTGCCCTACTATGCCCTCTGACTATCATTGGCACCTGATGCTTCTGGGCGCCATTTTTACTTAAAACGTAGAAAGTTCATAGCTCCTGGTATCCTTATTGAATGTTTGTAATTTTGTTTATTAGATCTTCCCTATTTTTGTAATTTATTTTGTGATTTTAATTGTTTGGCATTTTGACTTCATTACTAATTTAGTACTGCATGAATGCTTTACACATTGCCTCTGAGATATGCCTGTCACCTCTGTGCCATATCTACCAGGAGGTTGAGCTCAGGTGTATTTAGTGAATTTAGTGGTTCACTCTGCAAGGATTGTTATTATTACTTGGATGGGTGCCTACACTCCTTAACTAATAGGCCAATTTCTTACAGGTTCGCACAATCAAAATCTTCTTAACAGTGAACGTATTTGATCACTCTTCTGCCGCGCATACAGTCTGGAATGCAAGTCAACTAACAATCTTAAAGTAGATAATCTTTATCACCCCATCTCACTTTACAAAGTGAAATCTTGATTTTATAAAAAGATATGTCAGATCATGCCTGCATAACGTCCTTTCGTCTTGTGTCCTATGCGATGTAACTTCTGTGATCAAGAACCAAGCTATAATGAATCCTCTTTTGGAAGTTAATAGTTTACAAATATTGTTTTTATCCAATACCGGGCTCTCATTCTATCATTGAAGACTTTGGGCTTCATTTATAAGTTGGCAAACAGCCCACCAGGGAGATGGAGTAAATTACTCCATCTCCCTGGCAGAGAGACTGCCCACCAAATGTATAAATGACCACAAAGCAGGCAGTCATTTATAATGCATTGTCAGAAACCACCATCACGGCAGTTCCTGCCAATGCATTTCGCTGTTTGGTGCAGGGCTGAGTTAGCATCCACCAAAGAGTTTTCTTTTATTTATTTTCAAAACAAAAATCCCAAAACTGGATTTTCTTTTTGAAAATACAAAATGTAATGCTCCCCTCACCATGAGAGTTATCTCCCACGGCAGGGCAGGCATTATTAGTATTTCACTGTCCCTCACCGGCAGGGATTGTCGTGGATGGACAGTAAAAAAATGGCTATATGTCTGATGATCCTGCCAGCATCTAAATTGAGTGGGTGGTCAATTATGTTAGTGGTAATGATACTCCACTGCCACAGGGATGGAGTATCTTTACCGCCAACATACAAATTAGCCCCTTCCTAGTTACCATGAACATTAAACCCCTGAATACACCATTTCCCAACAGGAAGCCCTTAGGTTGGTAAAGGAGAAGCTTGAAAGCAGAATGAAGCCCTATCAGGTCCCTGCCTGGTTTGTATTGGCTCTCACAGAGGTAGCTCTAGGTAGAAATGATTTCTAATTTGGGAATAACTCCTATTTCCAAAATAAGGTTGTAACTATGGGGGCTGGATTTCTGCCTGGCCTGGGGAATCTCTTTATGGAAGACTACGAGGAGCAGCATATTTTTACCAACAATCCCTACCATGACAACATCATTATATGGACCATATACATCAATGATTTCCTCATGGTCTGGTGAGGTGGATGTACAAGACTTGTTGAATCCACGCTTGGATCAACACACAGTCTGATGATATCTAATTCATTATGCATTATGTCATATGATCCTCAGGAGATGGCCTTCCTTGATCTTAAGATCCTGTCTGACAGTGGCAAAGTGTACACATCACTTGTTAGGAAGCCCACCGAGAGAAATTCCCTTCTTCAGTACCACAGTCACCATTCAAGAAATTTGAGAGGCAATCTTCCTATTGGACAATTGATTAGGATCAGATGAAATTGTACCAAAAGATGACTATTTCAATGAGTCAGATACTCTGATAACTAGACTATTGGAAACAGGGTTTGTAAAGCAATCCTGTAAGAGGGCATGGTATAATCCTGGGGAGGAACTCCTGGTACCCCACATGAGAGATGCGTCCACTGACTGCCTGATATGTGTCAATACATTAGTCACACCCAATAATAAGGTGAAAGTGCTTGTTCACATACACTGGGACTTAATAACCCCCTAAGGCAACAATCAGAAGAACCCACGTTCTCCTTCATGTTCCAACATTAAAGACCTAATAGTAAGGGTAGCCTTTCTAAAAACTTCCCACACTCACCTCTTAATGGAGACTACCCCCATACTAGGACATTTTAAATGTGGAAATGTACTCCATTTGGTGCCCATGTAATTAGATTTATATTGGACATGCCACTCAGAAGGTCAAGAACCATGGGGCATATCAGCAACAACTGACGATAATTATCGCTATGCACACTTCGCGCTAGGATAATTATCGCTGGCTAGCGTGGATTTTTATCGCTGATATAGCTTTCTATTAGCAACGCTTATATCAAAAGCGATAAAAATCCATACACTAACTGCCTAACGTGAGATTATCGCTGGAAACCCAGCGATAATCTCATGCAATGTGGCGTTAGCTTGTTGATAGGGCCCCACAAACTTAGCCATGATATCCACCTTCCATAGGATATCATGGCTAAGTCAGTCCTGAAGCAGGCGTAAGGAAAGTAGCGATAACAGGGGTTATCGCTACTTTTCCTGCCGCTATGCTTCATAGCGTGGGGCTTGATGATAGGAGAAATGTCACTTAGCAACATTTCTCCTGTCATGTCAGGGCAGGAATGCCCACTTTGCATCTCATTAGAGATACAAAGCTGGGCGTTAGGAATTCCTACTCTAACGCAAGTTTTCACGCGCGTTAGCGTGAGCTTGCTAATTAGGCGATACATTTATCGCCGCATTTCGTCCAAAAGCGCCTTGCTGATATGCCCCCATGTTCTACAAAACAGGAGAACATCAGGTGTAATGTTATAGGAGCGGCCTTGGTGCAACATTTTCAACTGCTTCACCACACAGCAGAGGACATGCGCTGGGAGGTGATTGAACAGGTAACTTCAGATCCCAGAGGAGGCGACATAACGAATACACTAATCAAAAGGGGAACTAAGATGGATCGGCTGTGTGGACCCCATTTCTATCGAATTGAATACACTGGAGAATTGGTGTCAGGCGGCACTTTTTCAGATAAAACACACACGTTTCAGAATCGGCTATTCAGATGTTTCATTTCCATAATTTCACTGTATGTTAATTTGCTAAATGCTTTTTATTTAGATAAAGTATACACTGAATGGGTTTTAGATTCTGCATCTTGGCCTGGCCCTCTTTCAGGTCTCAAGTGGGGTTTACGTGTACCCCTTTTTCCGGTACTTTTGTCATTTGTTTGTTTTCTAATTGTTTTTTTGAGTTTCCCTTGTCTTTAGCCTCTTGGTCCGAGTGTAATCCCACTACGTTGTAGGTTTAGCCTTGAATTATGAGGGCCCAGTCTTCTCTGTTGTGGATTTTGGATGGGTTTCCTCTCTTCCTGGAGTGGTTTGTATGTCCCATTGAACTACAATGTTATTGTTATCAGTTTGCAATTGTCCCCATTTTCAGGGTTATGTACCACTTCCTTCAGTTTTGTTCTGATGTGTTTTGTTTCTTTTATAAACGTACTACTGGGTCACTAGAACTTAACCAGCACGTGCACCCTGCGCACAAGACGTGCTATGTATAAAAGAGCACGTTCAGCCGTCTGTGATCGCGTCCTGCGACTGAGCGCACGATGGCGGCTCCCCTTCTGTGTGTATTGTGTGTTCGCATGAGGGGATCACCACACCGTGTTATAATGATCCCCATAAGGCTTACAAACAGGTTTTTTGCCTTTTGCAGATCTTGGGCCAGATGCATCAACACACCGTTTTGTGATTCCCTAACTGCGAATCATTGCAATTTGCAATTAGGAAATCGCAAAAAGGAATGCATGAAAGTGTGTTGAACACTTTCTACGATTCCTAGGGGATCACAAATGACATATATCATGAATATTAATGAGGTAGGTCGCAAGTTGTGATCCTCTAGGAATCACTAAAAATCACGGGGATGGTGGCCTGCTGGGGTCAGCGACCACCATGTCCGTGATTGCTTTTAAATAAAGCAGTCTTTTTCTTGTAAAGCAGACTGTTTTCATTTAAGGAAAATGGGCAGCCCGTTATCCTTAAAGGAAAACGGGATACTTTACAAAAATAAAAATGAAAAGTTTCCCTTTAATTTTTTAAGAGCAGGCAGTGGTCTGTGGGACCACTGCCTGCTCTTAAAAAAGGCTTTTACAAACATTCACAAAGGGCAGGCAGTGGTCTGTGGGACCACTGCCTGCTCTTAAAAAAGGCTTTTACAAACATTCACAAAGGGCAGGCAGTGGTCTGTGGGACCACTGCCTGCTCTTAAAAAATGCTTTTACAAACATTCGGAAAGGGCATGGGTCCCCTCGGGAACCCTTCCCATTTGCAAATGGGTTACCACCTATTTGAAGTAGGTGGTAAAATGCAGATGTTTTGTGACTGCATTTCGGTCACAAAACATTCATGCACACGGATGCGATTCGGTATTAGGAAGGGACGCCCTAAACACGCCCCTTCCTAATAGCGAATCTCAAACCCATTTTGCGATTCGTTAACAGGTTACCGAATCGCAAAATAGCATTTGCTGCATCTGAAAAGCATTTTTTGCATTCGCAAATGGGCCGATTCTGCCAATCGGTCAGTTTTCAAGGACAAAAATGCTTGATGCATGTGCCATAATGTCTCTTAAGGAACCAATGATTTGGCTGTATGAGTCAGCGAGTGAGCTTTCTTTGCCACTTTTGAGCATTAGAAATTGCTTCTGCTCACTCAGTTGTGTTCCTTTTGAGACGTATTGGCAAGTTCGGGAAAACCTCTTCCACTCCCATCTTGTGGTGTGTATGTTTCTGATTAACCACAGAGCGCCAAACGCATGTGACTGTCACCAGCAGGGGTTAATTATGTACTTTTTCCTCTGTTTTGTGACACGGTGGTGGAATTAGGGAATGCATTTTCCTGCTGCCTAAAATATTTAGATTTTTGGTGTCACAGATATCTGCACATATATCTGTTGTCTTCAGATCCACATACACAGTTTTATATGCCAAGAAGCAAATATCCCTGACCTTCTTTGTAAGGTAAGAATGTTCCAGTTTATGCATTATCTGGCCAACCCTTTTTAGAAGTGATTACCAAGAGTTACTGACTGTATATTATTTGACATTTGAAGGTGACTACCAGTATGGTCCTGATGAAGACCTTGAGACAAGTGTTCATTTAGGGGTCAAAACGTCAGCGTGTATATATGATGGCTCTAATTGAAGATTTTGCAAGCGAGGGAATGTATTTGGTCATTTAAGCCCATGTTCTGACAAAGTCTTATGCTTTTTAAGTCACCATTCTGTTGGGCACCTTTGTTCACAAATGTCTACTCATCACTTTCACTTCGCCATTAGCTTTGAGCACCTGCTGTATGAGTTTTCTGTACAGACGTGCATATTCCAGTTGAGATATGTAACAGGGTCTATTTTTTACCCCAGGCCAATTCTGCCCACACCTGAGGCATGAGACCCTGATAAGCCCCCACCAGCTAGCATAAAAGGAATCTGTGAATCTGTTAGGTTGACCAAACTGTCCCAGCTGTACTTTTTCTATGAATAGGCCCCAAAGTGTCTCTCTCACACAATATTTCCTCAGCGAGGCCCAGCTTCCCCGGGGGCCCCCATTACCTCGATCTGCACTTCTTCTCTTACACCCACATAGATACCGCAAGAATAGCAAAACCGCAAGAATATTGAACTTCCAGAGCAAAAAAGAGACATCACGCAATACCTGATGGTTGGGGCCACTTGCCATCTGTCATCTTTCATATTATTGTATCTGTTGCTAGCTTTAACCCCTTGTATGCGCACGACGGCTCCTTGCCGTCATGCATCACGATGAGGCGTGTGCGCACGACGGCGGGGAGCCGTCGTAATCCCGCCCACCGTTTATTTCTCCCGCACAGCGCGGGAAATAAACCCGCACCCAAGGGGTTAATGTAACTAAAACATGCAACCAATATCTTCCTAAATGTTCCGCTTTCTTATAAAAGTTTCCCTGAAGTGACGCAAATCCTGGTCAATAGATGTTCAATTTCATTATGATTCACGGTCAAACATCCTGTGACCTTTTGAGAAACTTTTTGGAGCGTGGGTGGCACTTCTGTTTTCTTAAATATTTCCGAGAAGTGACCAAAATGTGTCATGTCCTATAGGTCAAAGACACCTGATAATGTTGTCGTTGTGTGGTCAATGGTTCATCATTGAAAGAGTATAAGGATCTGCTCCTCAGTCCATTCGACGGACTACCCCTCTGCAGTGACCTCTTGGGTCGCTGACGCCTGTGTGGTCTCCTTTAGCCCTCTATCTAAGCATCTTTGGCTGAAGCTCTAATTGCTTATTGTACTTTGAAATTGTCTTTTTCTCTCTCCTCTGCATTGCCTGTTCCTCCTAACTTAATGTGTGCATTCCTAGCATTGCAGTCAAGTGTGCTTTGCATTTTGAAAGTATTTCCATTGGTTTAAAATATATTTGCATTACATGAGTTTGTTCTTCACTCCAGAAATGTGTCTTTGAATGCCAAGACTTTGCTAAGACTCCCAGGCTCATTATTGAATCTTAAAAAGGGTTCTTCTTTCATATAAATCAGAAAGCTATTTCTCTCTATCGTCTATTTTGTCATAGTTTTGCAGAAGCACCCCCTCAAATTAAGCTGCCTTGGTTCAGTGCCCCAGGACCATGAAATTTCACCCTTTCATAGCATTTAAATATACTTTGAAATTGTAAACTCTTGCATGGTTAATTTTCTCATTTAAGGTTTTACCTTCTAGGCACTAGAACGTTACAAATATGTATTTTTGTGCTGCTATTTCTGACTGATTGCTATTGTACTTTTAAATAGTCCTTCTAAAACGAATAAATTGATGAATATATTTTCTGCTGTACTAATGACTTGATGAATAAAAGTGCCACTTCAACGTAAGACCCTTGTTTCACATCCATGTTCATTACTTTTAGACAGACAGTGTTTCAGTGGCCTGTGACCACCACGTGAGGGTCTAATTCACCCCTCAACAGATACCTTCAATGTATAGATATATTTAATGTTTGCACAGATATGTGTTCATAAATAAATATGTGTTTAATCACTAAATGATGGATCCTTTTCAAAACTTTGATGTTTGACTTGACTAGTGTGTCATTGCTTGCCTAGGAAGTGTAGGCAATCAACTTAGCCAGAGTAAACCATTGTTTAGTTTACCGTATGGCATTGACGGAGTAGTCACCACCGTAGCTAAGCCTATGGTCTGCCAGCATCTAAATAAGGTGGGTGGGCAATTATGTTGGTGGTAAGGATACTCCATTGCCATTAAGGCAGAGTATCCTTACCACCAACATATAAATTAGCCGCTTAGTTCCATATAACTATAAAATTCTTTGTCTCAACGCGATCAGAGGTTTTCTCAACGTGAGCAGTCGCGGCAATCTGCGACCACCAGCGTTTAGAAATCTAACTGGGAGGTGGTCTAGAGTTAGATTTTCCCCTCTCGCACTTGCCAACTTAATGTTTCGGAACTCCACATGCTACACAGAGTGGGAAAAACTTTGCAAACTCTGCGTACAGCAGATTGGAATTTCACGACCAGGCCTATTCAATCCTATATCCCAGGTCAGAAATCCTTTTCCTTCAAATAGGTAAAGACAAAGCATCCACAACAGGATTAGTTTATCTCATCTTCCTTCCCCTTTACAAAAGAGCTATTTTGTATATCAATTTTCTTGAGCTGAGAGATCTTAACCGGTGGGAGAAGACAGGATTATGCAAGAGTCCAAGACCTTTCAATTTTAAGGCCACGCAAAATATGGAGCAATCTACAATGGATCATTAGGATGTTCCCTAGCTGAAAAAATAATGCAATTAATTTGGACAGACCATTCTTAATAAAATGTAGTCTTAATTTTAATAGAACAATAACAGAGAACAGTAACATTTATACTAAGTGATCTATAACTCATAATTTGTCAACCCCACTCCCAAAGAGCTGAATGAGAGAGTAAATTAATGAAACTTCAATATGAACCTGTAATGAATGTGCCATTTATGTGGATAAGTAGCCTGATAATGACCGTCGCCCATCACCATCTCAGTCTTATTTAGCATATTAGAACATAATATAGTGATGTGTAGACCTGCCTAGTAAGAATAGGCTACGAAGTAGTTCTTGATTATGTCTCTTTCAGATTATGACTTTATCTTGCTTAACGGCGGTGCTTGCTATTGGCTTTGGCCTGATCTTATGTCATCTTGCATACTAATTTTGCTCTTTTGCGTGAATAGAGGATTATGCTTGAGTGACTCCATTTTCTGAGCTGTCGCCATTTTCTGAGCTTCACCAGGTGAGAAGGGCATGTTTTCCTTTTCACTTGTTTTTCGCACTTTACTGGCCAGAAAGAACTGGATCTTGTCAGAGGAATGTGCTCTGTGCTCTGAAGCCATAACAGACGCCTGTTCAGCTGCAGCTGTAGCCTTGGTGCATAATGGTACGGACTCTGATGGGAAAAGGGGGTGAGGCTCACCAGGAGCTTCGTCTTACGTCTCTACTTGTACTAAAGGAGGTGTCTGGGTTCTGTTCGGTGGAAGTTCATCACAGGGCAGACGTGTAGCTGTGGCGGTGGTGCGTATAGTGTCACGACTGTCTCCTGTTTCAGCCGAAGAACCGGACTCCCCTTTGGCAAAGTGGAAACGGGATGGACAGACAGTTAGTGAGGTGTTCCACAAATTTCTAGTTTTCCTACTGTTCTTGCTCACTATAACTTTATTTTCAGGTTCCATACATTTATGTACATATATATATTTCTACATACATGTTTGCCTTGATTGTGTTTCAATCATACTATTGATATGTTAGAGCCTGCTATGATAGGTGCATTTGGCTTACCGTGTGGTGCTATTTACTAATAAATATATCCCAGATATACCGATTCGTCTTTTCCTTGTAGCAGGAGGTGTGGACTCTTCTTGGCCAAGTATTCTGTTGTAGAAGGATGGGTGAATTCCCTTCTAGCAGGTAATTGTGTTATAGGAAGTTGTTCTACTCCTGGCAAGTGATGTGCAAAGTATATCTCGCTCTGGAGAAGTGTTGTGTGTGTTACCTTGGTCTAGAGGAGACTCATGTGATATTGTTTTCTTGCCTTGCCTTTGGGGTAGTGTTGAAAGTTTGCCCACCTTAGGAAGTGCTGTGTATATGTTATATTCCATAAGTTTGGAACTGATATTCTCTCCCTGGGAAAGTGACGGCACATACCATGGTCCAGGGGAGATCTGAGACCTTTCATTACATTTTGGCGTCATGACTCACAGGATCGAAGATGTGGAATTAAGGGAAAGAAATGTGTTGTTTTCTAGAAATTGAAAGCGGACTCTCAGATACCAATTGATTTATTTGCATGGGCGTAGCCCATATGGTGTGCTGGCTTGTGAAGTGAGCTAATATTGCTGGGTTGAGTGAAAATTGGTGTGTGTGTTTAGGTGTGTTTTGTAAAAAGTGCTTATAAATAGCTTGCTACATTAGGCAGGAAGGGCTGGATCCCTTTTAAGTGTTTATTAAGAAATGTATACAAAATATGTTCAGCTGCAACGTGAATGTAAAACATCGGAGCCCTTCCTTTGAGGTTACAGACTTTGGAGAAAAGTGTATTCAAGCTGGCAGACAGAGGGACGTAATGGACAGAATGAAGGGTTTTATTCAGCAGCAGATTAATGACATTTTAGACAGGGACAGCGGTGTTATTTTAAATGTGTTGTTTAATATGCATCAACAAGTTGAGCATTTGCAAAAAGAACGCAGTGAGCTGAAGAAACAGTTAGTTGATGCCCAGTTTGAAAATATATCTTTGAAGAAAGAATTAAACGTGTATGATTTAGATGTGAAAAATGTAACAGAGAATCCAGTCAGGCTACAAGTTGCACAGATAGTTTTAATTAATTCTTCAGAAGAGGTTTTTCAGCCAGAATGGAATGTGCAGGGAGATAAACAGACCAGTGTTTTAGACTTAACGATCACCGGTTGCGGAGATAAATCAGATATGACAGTGAATTATACATTTTGGTTCAAAAGAGAAATGCAACAATATGATTTTTAATATGAACAACATCAGATTGTGTACAATAATTCTGATATGTGGTTAATTCAGAAATATGAAAATGAAATGTATTTTGTGAGTTAATTCAAAAGCAATGTGCCCTTTTTAGTTACAGGGAAGTGCAGGGAAAGAAGAGGTCACTTTTAAATTCAGATGCTTCTGTGCTTTTGTGCACCAAAAGATACTGGACAGAGCAGAGTTAGAGAAACTGTGATTTGCCTATGGGAGGAAGCAATGGTTATTAAGTGGCATGTACAGACAGAAAAACAGTTTGCACAGAATTTAATAGAAGGTCCAGAGGTGGAGTTTAAAACACAAGATTCCCCAGTGAAGGTGCCCCATGTTACAAAGAAAATTCATTTGAAACAGTACAGAATGCCAGATGGGCGTGAAGGGATCAGTGAGATCATTCAGGGCTTGGCAGATGCAGAGGTGGTGACCCTAATCCCAACTGCTTGAAATGATTTTGTGTAGCCTGTGTGCAAATGTGATAATTCTTGGCGCTTGACAGTTGATTATTGCGAATTGGACAAACACACCTTCTTTGACTGAAGCTGTCCCAGATATTGTTACAGAAGTACCATGGGACTTCGTATGCGACTTTTGATATTGCTAATGCTTTTCTTTTTTTATACCAATAGCCCCTGAGTGCCAAGAATAGTTGTTTTTTTTCATGAGGTGGTAGACAGATGACAGTTAGGAATTTGCTTAAATTAGTTAGACAGAATTGTGGAGCACTTAGATAAAGAATGCGAGGTCTTGCTGGAGGTCAGGAGAGGTTAAAGCTGTTTTTTGTCTCAGACATTAGATGTGTCATGGGAGTGGGTGGCACATAGAAATCTGGTGCAAGGGAAGAAATGAAATACACTGTTAGTGCCTCATTGACAGCGTCTTTGAGATAAATGTTTGGGATGCTTGCAAATAGGAGCAGTTTTCCCTCCTCCCCTCTGCAAAAGAAGAGGGAGGGGTTGAAAGGAACAGGGCAGACAGGAGAGAGTTTGTTGCTCGCTTGCCATGACCTTGGTGTGATAAGATGGCATTCCACAGCGTCTATGGAGACTTTGTAAAGGAGGGGCCAGGGCAGGGAGCAGAGAGAGAGCTCTGCTTGTTATTTTTGGCAAGGGACCAGTTAATGTCCGTAGCGAGTTTGTGAAGGCCGGGCAGCGCCTGTGAGGGGTGCAGTGAGTGAAGGAGACTGCCCCAGCCCTTCTTGCTGTGCAGCGAAAAAGCGAGATTTTACCAAGAATTCAGAGGCTAAAGCATGGGTAGAATTCTTAGACAATTCCCCAGAGCTAGAGGAGAGCAATGTAGACAGAAATGAAAATATTTTACTTTCAGAAATGCAAGACAGAAAACGTGTGCTTTTGAAAAATGTTTTTTGCAAGAAGAGTGATGCTTGTTTCTTTTTCAGATTCTCTCAGTGCTCCCATGTGAGTGGGACTCCCTTCCCCCGTGTGAGTGGGGCCTTCCCCTTCCCTCACACCCCAAGCCTGGAGTGATCGCCAGACCAGACGATGGCGGCTGATGTCATGTGGCTGATGGAAGCTGATGTCCTGTGGCTGACCGGACCAGATGGGGTCCTCCTTTGTCAAGGAGATACAGATGAAGATAGATGCCAGAGAGCTGTGTCCTACACAAATAAACTGCTTCTTTCCAAGCGAAGAGGGATCAGCAGAGTGTGCTGCAATTGGAACTGTTTCCTTTATGTGAGGTTGACTTTACTTGCATGAGGGCTGTGTGTCTTTCACACAGGGAACTGCTTGTGTAGAAGTGAAGAAGATGGAACTACAGGATGTACTTTGCCAGAACTGTGAACTGTTTTATCAACGTGAAGTTCAGATGCGATGTGAGAAGGCTGTGTGTTTTTTCACACAGAAGGATTGTTTTTGTTTTTAGGGATGGAGACCAATAGAGACACTTAGCTGCAATTAGAGTAGATATTTTCTGAGCTAGAGATTGAAGAAGAAAAAAAACTGTTGCTGTTGCTACAGTATATGAGTTTGGCTACTTTAACAGTAGAGGTTCCAGTTTAACCATTAGAGACATTAGGAGCATTCAAGAGCTTGATTCATTTATTTTGTGTATCCATTTAACATGTATCCAGATATCTATGAGCTATTTCTAGATGCACATGAGTTATTGCTTTTACATGTATTTAGAGAATGCAGTCTTTGTTTGCTCTAAATTGATTATCAGATACTTTTTTTTTTGTTGAAAACTCTTTTTATTTACCAAAAAGAAACTTGTTGGTCTTGTTACGTTTGCCCATATTGAATTTACAGTGTTGCAGCCACAGACAATCACACTATAAATTCACTTCAAAGACAGTGGTACTCGAACAGGTAGCAGTACATCAGCATGATTATCATATACTTTTGATGAGTTTTTCAGTTTTGCAATGTAGTATTTCGATCATAGTTGCTTTTTAGTCATGATTTGTTTTGAATTATATATTTTTGTGTAGCCACTTCAACACATGAGTTGCTGTTTCAACATGTGCTTTTTAGTAGTTGTGTCTTTCAATTTAGAAATGTAGTTTTAAATGGTTTTGCTTTCAATTGAGACATGCAGTGATTCAATGATAGTTTTGTCTTTCAGTTATGATGTGCAGTTTCTATTTGCTTTGCAATAATTCAATTTTGCATTTACTGATGCAGTGCTTCATTCATAGTTGTGCCTTTAGTTAAGAGATTTTGTGGCTCATTTATGAGCCCCAGCATCACTTTTGCGCCAGCGGTGCGTCACTTTTTGTGACGCACCAGTGGCGTAAAACATGCGCCATGTCACGCCATATTTACGAAGTGACGCATCTAGGTAGATGCGTCACTTCGTAAACCCCTGCACTACAATATACCTGCGCCAGGTATAATGTCTATGTATGCAGGGTGTGCGTACCCTCCGCAAGAAAGGGTCGTAGGAGTGGCGCAGCGAAATCTATGAGATTTCGCTGCGGCACTACTAGGACGCCAATGCGTCAAAACCTTACGCCTACCTAATGGCAGGCGTAAGGGTGACGCAGGCCCTTTCACATGGGGCTTGCCCCATGTGAAAGGAACATTGCTGGAGTTGCGTCAGGCTTCCGACACAACTCCAGCAATGTGCCACTTTTTGCGCTGACAGATACGTCAGTTATACTGACGTATCTGTCCTTCCTTGCGACATGATGCGTCATATTATAAATATGACGCATCATTGGAGTCGCAAGGAGGGCGCACTGAGAAGTGACGCATCGCTGCTTTCACGCAGCGATGCGTCACTTCTCATAAATGAGGCCCTTTGTTTTTGACATATGTGAATGGTGATTATCGAGGGTCATGGGGTGCAATGTAATGAATGAGCCACATTTGTGGTCTGGCACCCTATGATGACCCTCGACCACCACCATTTTAACTGATTTTAGCGTGTTATGTTAGCCTAGCCTTAATGTAGGATGGTCTTGCATATGCCTGCTTCTCTTCTGTTCTATAATCTTGCTAACTTTCAGTAGAATAGTCTTGCCGAGAATAAATGGTGGTGGGACTGGTTTTTTGGGTGGCTACCAGATTTTGGTATGCTACGTTCTATCTTGGGTGGTTAACTCTTAGTTATTTGTTTTTTAGTTGTATTATGTTGTTGCATTCAATGTGTGTATTCTATACGTTACGTTTCTTATTATTCCAGAGATGGTTTGCATATTGTTAAAAGTTTTTGTATGTTTTCATGGTGTTGGACGATGGTCATGGGTCGAATGTAATGAATGTGCCATTTATGTGGATAAGTAGCCTGATAATGACCGTCGCCCATCACCATCTCAGTCTTATTTAGCATATTATAACATAATATAGTGATGTGTAGACCTGCCTAGTAACAATAAGCTACGAAGTAGTGCTTGATTATGTCTCTTTCAGATTCTGACTTTATCTTGCTTAACGGCAGTGCTTTCTATTGGCTTTGGCCTGATCTTATGTCATCTTGCATACTAATTGTGCTCTTTTGTGTGAATAGAGGATTATGCTTGAGTGACTCCATTTTCTGAGCTTCACTAGGTGAGAAGGGCATGTTTTCCTTTTCACTTGTTTTTCGCACTTTACTGACCAGAAAGAACTGGATCTTGTCAGAGGAATGTGCTCGCTCTGCTCTGAAGCCATAACAGACGCCTGGCCAGCTGAAGCTGTAGCCTTGGTGCGGAGTGGTACAGACTCTGATGGGAAAAGGGGGCGAGGCTCACCAGGAGCTTCGTCTTATGTCTCTACTTGTACTAAAGGAGGTGTCTGGGTTCTGTTCGGTGGAAGTTCATCACAGGGCAGACATGCAGCTGTGGCGGTGGTGCGTATAGTGTCACTACTGTCTCCTGTTTCGGCCGAAGAACCGGACTCCCCTTTGGCGAAGTGGAATCGGGATGGACAGACAGTTGGTGAGGTGTTCCACTAATATCTAGTTTGCCTACTGTTCTTGCTTACTGTAACTTTATTTTCAGGTTCCATACATTTATATACATATATATATTTCTACTTATATATGTGTCTCACGCCTCTCCTGTGTTTCCACAGGAACGCCACGGAACTGCAGCAAAACTCCACAACTTTCCCCAATCACCTCCTGCGCCTATAGGAAAACAGGCTACACTAGGTAATCTGGGGAAGAGGGGAAACAAAACAAGGGAAGAAAGGGGAGACACTCCTCGGTGAAACCAAGAACTGTGAAGAGACTTCAGAATCAGGAAATGTCTGTGAATGATCCACTAGGTAAAATGAGCTAAAGGCAAATGAAACACATTAGAAAACAAAATTCCATCAACTTCCTTACTGTGTAGAACTCTCAGCAGAATGATATATACCTAGATACCCTTTGTGGACCAGTGCTGTAGAGGAGGTACAAAATGAGGACAAGTCTTAAATATGCTGCAAATGCAAAGTACGATCTGTTAGTGAACATATATAACTAAACGTTTTTCCATATGCCCCTTTCTTCAACAATGCCCACCTGCAATACTTCTTGCAACCTCTTAACATAAAAGACAGAAAAAATATCCTAGCAGGCAAAGATTAGCACCCAAGGAGGAAGTTCGGGGTGCTCAACAAAGTACCAGTAACTCTGGTTAGAAATTGCCAATGGTTGCTTGCCCCGAAATACAAATAACATAAAGACAACGCAAAGCGCTGATCCCGTAACCACGGTTTAAATGCTGCTTCTTCGTCTTCGCCCTCACAGCTTTCTGAGTGCAAATACCGACTTCACTGGCCAAAGAACAGGAGCTAGGGCCCCGACGAGAAACCAGGACGCCGACGACACGGAAGTGAGGGGCCGCGACGCACCGAAGTGACGAACCAGGTCTCAGAACACTAGAACGCGGAGCGTTCTCGCTCAGGAAAGGCAGTGTTTTAACTGATCGGCCTATCCCTGCGCATGCGCGTCGGACGGAAGTCACTCGCAGGCTGTCCGGATGGCGGGGGAAGCCTCAGCGGTTTGCAGGTATCCAACCCGACAACTATGGCAATATGTGTTTCAATCATACTATTGATATGTTAGAGTCTGCTATGATAGGTGCATTTGGCTTACCGTGTGGTGCTATTTACTAATAAATATATCCCAGATATACCAATTCATCTTTTCCTTGTAGCAGGAGGTGTAGACTGTCCTTGGCCAAGTATTCTGTTGTAGAAGGATGGGTGAATTCCCTTCTAGCAGGTAATTGTGTTATAGGAAGTAGTTCTACTCCTGGCAAGTGATGTGCAAAGTATATCTCACTCTAGAGAAGTGTTGCGTGTGTTACCTTGGTCTAGAGGAGACTCATGTGATATTGTTTTCTTGCCTTGCCTTTGGGGGAGTGTTGAAAGTTTGCCCACCTTAGGAAGTGCTGTGTATATGTTATATTCCATAAGTTTGGAACTGATATTCTCTCCCTTGGAAAGTGACGGTACATACCTTGGTCCAGGGGAGATCTGAGACCTTTCATTACAGAACCTAGCAATTAAGTTAATCACCAAGTTTGTAGGCTAAATAAAAATCCTTACTGATATATTGCATAAAAGGTTCCCTATAAAAAATGATAACCCTAAAGCCAAAACACACCAATTGGGGCAGATTTACAAGCCCCTTGCGCCACTTTTGCATCACTTTTCCCATGTTAAAAGTGACGCAAAAGTGGCGCAAGGGGCTTGTAAATCTGCCCCTTTGGGAACAGTATACTATAGGGCCGAAAAATGAAAGTAATATGGTGGAAATATTGTTCCCAACGGAACAAACATGAATATACCAGACAAATACAGAAATATAATGTCTTAGTTCCATGAGCAAAAAAAAAATATTTTCCCCAACAAATTATATAACCAAAAAATGTTCCTTGAGCTATTGTTAAAACTTAATAGGGGGGGAGAGGTGAGAGACTGGAGGAGAGTAGTAAAGGGAAACCAGAGAGGGGGAGGTAGCGTGAAGGGTCAGCGGCGAGGTTATGGACCCCAATATTTGTTGAGGAGGTGAAGTTTGAGGTATTTTTTAAAGCTGACGAAGGAGGGGTTACATCGCAGGTCCTTGGGGAGAGTATTCCAGATGATTGGGGCATTTCCGGAGAAGGAGAGAGATTGTGTGCTTTTCTTTTTGAATAGAGGTGGGACAAGAAGGAGTGCATTGGTGCTTGGGACTTTTTTAACATGTGTGTGAGACTATTAACGTTGGGTTTGTCCAATGTGGACCTATCTGTATGCTAATAACACACAAACATTCATTAATTTGTGCTAAACATGTATAAAATCTTCATCTGATACAACTCTGTTCACAACTAGGTCCTTGATTGAAGCTAATTTTTAATAACGTAATCCATCCAAGTCTGAGATACTACGTATTTCATCTCACATTTCTACATGGGGTGGATCGCTATGGCCTTCTTCATGAGGGAGACTTCCACACCAGTTTCACAGGCAAGAAATCTGGGCTTCATGACTGATTCGAAGCAATCATTAGAAATTCAAATAAACTCATTGAGTAGAGCGTGTTCCTGCTACCTTCCACTCTTGGGTTGTGTTTCCCCTCCTTTTCTCCAGCACAGGGCTCAAGTGGGTGGTGCTTTTGTCCATTCCCAGTTAGATTATGGGAATTCTGCTTTATTTGGTGTACCCAAATCCAAACCCTAATTAATTTGAAAGGTTTGCTCATACGTTGAACCATTTATGACAACCTCTTTGGCTGTCTGCACACAAAAGAGCTGCAGACAAAACAGTAACTATTATGCATGGAATTTATTTCGAAAACCGACCTGTCGTTCCCAAAATGTTTGAAGATAAACTCCTGGCCGCAGTCTGCATGTGCCGGACTCACTAAAATTCACTCTCCCAAAAGTGACCCAAAGTTGATGGGGTCTCCAAACACTCCCATCTCAAGAGTCAATGCTGTGGAATTTCATCCCACTTGATTAAAGGAGGAATCACATCTTTTAAGATTTAGGAAATAACTGAAAACTTGGTTATTTCAGGATTGAACATATTGAATTCATTTACACTAAAAAACAAATCAGTCAGAATGTCCACTGCTGTGCTGTGTTTTCTAGGTATGCTCTCCTACGGCACCATGAGACTCTGCTAATGGGTATAGATTTGCACTTAATAACAACATAACAATATGAAGTTATTACACCACACAAGGTAGGAGTAAAAGCACATACTTTAATGACTGTTCATCTCCACATCTTCCAGGAACTGCTCTCCTGGCATTCAAATAACAGCATTCCATTGTCATGACAATGACATCATTGCAATACAGAGCTTCTGGAACAAACGTAAAGGGAAACTACTACAACATCTCCTCCCTTTCCATTAACATAACTCAAAAGAAAATAAAGAGAAAAAGAGGAAAGAAAAAACAAGAAGTAAAGGCAGGAAAAACAGAAGGTAAAGGCACAATAAAAAAATGCAAGAATTGACATCTGGAAAACCAGAAACATGAAATATATAAATCGGTCAAAGATTTAACCGATTCGGCGGGACACTTGTCCTACCACTCCTCCGTGGAGGAACATATTTCAAAGAAGTACTTTTGTTAACAGTGGTCATCTTTTGAGTAGAAAATGATTGACCAGCATTTCTTGAATCCAAACCCATGTGGGTAACAACCTTCATGGGAATCTTATAGATTCTGGACAGATTCCACCAATTTTTCCCATTGACTCTTACAGCAAAGCGCGAGGTAGCAGTCTACATTTTTACAGACCCTTGAGAACATTGAGAGGAGACTTAATCTTCACCCAATCTCCTACAGAAACCGGGGACTTAAATTTATTGCCTTTTTGTGGAATGGGTTGTGAAAGAGAACCCTGACTTCTTTGTGTGGAAGAAGCAGGAGAAAACACGGCATCACCGTTGTGTTGAGTCTCCTGGCATCTTAACAACAAACCCCACCTTTTCATCCAAGCAGGACACATGTGAAATGAAGCTTCTCTACCTCTGAGAAGAGTAAAAGGACTAGATTCTGTAAAACCACTCGGTGTTGTGCGATGTGCCCACAACATACTTTGGACAGCTTCCTTAATGTCCACTCTGGAATAAACAGCCCACTGAACGCACTCAACCAGGATACGGTTCATGTGCTCAATAAAGCCATTGGCCTGTGGGTGATAAAGAGCTACACGCCGGTGGGTAATACCACACTGAACAAGAAAATCAGACATTTCTTTGGAGGTAAACTGAAACCCATTGTCAGACACAATTTCCTTTGGAAAACCCTCCCTGGCAAAGAGGCTTTATAGGAACTTGATGACCTCATGGGAGTGAGGATCTGTCATAAAATGGACCTCCCACCACTTGCTGAAATAGTCAGCCACAACCAGCGCAAATTTACATTTATTGGGAAGCACATTGAAAGGTCCCACAAAGTCGATTGCCAATTTCAACCACGGACTGTTCGGCAGTTCCACCTGTTGTACAGGGGGTGAAACGATTTTTATAACTTTATCGCTAGTACAACAAGTTATACATGCTTCCACAACATCATTGATTTGGCGGTCCATGCAAGGCCACCAATATGCACCACAAATTCTTCTTTTAGTATTCGTTTGACCCAGATGTCCCTCGTGACCAGCATCAATGATGCGACTTCTGAGATACTCAGGGGAACAAACTTATCCCCACGCATGAACATCTCTCCTACTTCCAAAGTAAGTTCATCAGCGACTTTGGCAAAGGGATGTAAATCACTGTCTAAGTGTTTTTCCTTTGGCCAACCATTCAGAATGAAATGTTTCACTCTCTTAAGTACAAGATCAGACTCCATTGCAGAAAACCAGTCATGTTCATTGAACGTCCCCACACAACAAACATCAATTGCAGCAATAAGACACTCCTCATCTACATCACTGTCAGAATTTTTCCTTAGTGAAAGGCAGAGGGGACCTTGACAGATAATCAGCTCACGTGTTGCGCCCACCAGGGATATGTGCCACACTGAAATTGTACTGTAACAACTTAGAACTCAACCTGGCGATCCTAGGGGTATGGTCTTTTACAATCCGACCTTCAAGTATAGGAATAAGGGGCTTATGATCTGTAAGAAGCATAAAGGTCTTTCCCCACAAAAAACACTTGAAACGTTCAACTGCCCAACAACACGCCAGCAATTCTCTTTCTATAACTGAATAGGTATTTTCACTCAGGCGTAACATTCTTGACGCAAACCCCATAGTGTACTCTTTTCCTTCCTTAACTTGAGAAATCATTCCCCCTAGACCATCAAGACTAGCATCCACAGACACTGTGCATTGGAAGAGAGGGTCAAAAGGGGTGAGAATGCCGCATGACTCCAATTCTTTTTTAATCTGTACAAATTCTTCTTGACAGAAATCATCCCATCCTCGTCGCCAATTTTGAAGTGATTACACCACACAAGGTAGGAGTAAGAGCACATACTTTAATGACTGTTCATCTCCACAGCTTCCAGGAACTGCTCTCCTGGTATTCAAACAACAGCATTCCATTGCCATGACAATGACATCATTGCAATACAGAGCTTGTGGAAAAACTTAAAGGGAAACTACTATACAATAATAATAATAATGGCGATAATAATAACAATAGTAATAATAATGTTAATAACAAGCATAATCATAATATTAATAATAATAATGATGATTATACTAATAATAGTAACAGTTATAATAACAATAATAATGAGAATAAAATTAACATTAATAATAATATTATTAATACTAATAATAATAATATTAATGATGATGCTGATGATGATTATGATAATATTAATAATAATTATGGGAATAATATTCATGATGATAATACTAATAATAATAATAATGATAATGATAATAATAATGACAATGAGAATAATAATGAGATAATAATGAGAATGAAAAAGATAACAATAATAATAATAGTAATGATAATACGAGAAGCACTAGTAATTCTAGTAATACTAATAAAGGTAATGATAATAATCATTTTACACACTATAATTTTTATTGCTCTTTTCTGTAGTATATTATACATTTCTTTGTTATGCTTCTGCTATGGTGTTGCTATGTAGTGCTGTGCACAGGGCTGTGTTATGTTTTGCTGTACTATGAGGTGTTATGATGTGTTGTGTCATGGTGTGCTAAGCTGCATTGTGTTGTGTTATGTTATGCGTGTTGAGTTGTGTTGTGTTATATTATGTTATGTTATGTTGCTATGCACTGCCTGGATGCCCTCACGGGTGATTAGCCGTGCTCTACAATTCCAGATTGATTGATCTATTGTGTTGTGTTATGTTCTGTTCTGTTGTGCTTTGTATTATATTCTAGGCTTTGTTATGGTTGTTATGCTGTACTATGAGGTGGTGTTATGTGTTGTTCCATGGTCTGCTATGTTGTGTTGTGTTGTGTTATGCTGTGCTATGATTTGTTATCATGTGTTGTGTTATGTTGCATCATGCTGTGCTGTGTTATATTGTGTTGTGCTTTTCTATGCTGTGTAGTTTTACTGTGTGTTGTGTTATGCCATGCTGTGATTTGCTGTGCTATGTTAGGGTGACTTATGTTTTGGTTGCGGTGCAATGCTGTTTTATGGTGTATCCCGTTATGTTGTGTCATGGGAGGCTATGCTGTGTGATATGAACATATGTTATACTGTGTCATGATGCGGTATGTTAGGGTGTGTTATACTGTGTTATACTCTACTATGCTCCACTTTTGAATAGCTAGCATCTGTTAACCCTTTCCCTCTCTTTCAAAATGAGGTTCCTGTTGGCGCATTTTCACAATGATCGCGGAGTAATCGCAAAAAAAACAGGAGTTCACACCTATATCTAGCTTCATTTTTCTGAAATTTAAATACTGCACAACAGTTTATTACATAGTCCTGAGTTGTTAATTAAAACTTGCTATTACTTACATTGTGCCATCACTCCTCAACTTTTAAAACAAGCATTGGAAATGCAATAGGTCTCGCCTTTGATTAAGTTAAAGCCATTTGCTTTGCTAATGGTATTGTATAGGAAAGAAAATGGCTTTAACTTAATGAAAGGCGAGACCTATTGCATTTTTAATGCTTGCTTTAAATGCTGTTTGATGCGCTTTATTGAAGGTTTGACACACATGTTCCCTCCCAAACCACTTGTGATGTCACAGCGACTGACAGACTTGGCAGAATCATGTATACAATTAGGAGAAACTGAGTAACAAGAGCAAAGGTCATTGAGGGAATATCTTTGAAAGGTATGAGTTGGAGAGTAAGAAACTAAGGCTATAAATGAAATGTGTTAGTCGGAGGCTTGTCTCACAAACAAGTAGTTTACGGCATTTAAGAAATCATTTGTGCACAGCAGAATTATGTTAGCAACTAGAGGGTGAGTGAGTTGAGGCTCTAAAGTGCTGATGTTACACCACCCAAACGTGGCGTATTACCTTCATGTCCTGTCTGCACTTGACATGTATCGTCTGATTCCCACACTTTGCACCCTGTTTGCCGCTGCTGTCACCCTCATTAACTCGCCTCCATCTTCTAACTGAGCCCCCAACATCCTAGGCAGCCATGTCTTTTGAATCCTTGGCACTGTGCTGTGGGCCTATTAATGAGGATCACTCATGGAAAGGAGAGTTGGGTGACTAGCTCATTCAGTACTCAGGGCTTAACTTTTATCCATCGATCAGTCACCTGCCCAAATATTTATTAATGTACTGAATATTTTCGCAGGTGATGTAATCTGCTCGTTGTTTGGTTCCCTGTGAACTGGGACACTCTTCTGAAAGCATGTGACACGAAACATGAGCTTTACAAGTGTCTTAACCTTTAGCACATAACTAGAACGAGTTATGGCAAAATGAAACGTATTTATGAGTCATCTGGAGTTGGGGGGAGTAGCATTTACATTTACTGGGACATTATTCATGACTGAGTTTCTCTTCTGTTAGCTGTCGGTGCACTGGCCTGTCTGAGCCCTCTGCTGCCTCTGGTATGGCGTGCATCCTCAGTAGTTTACTCTTGGGGTGAACTTGCAGCCCACCCCTGCACAGCGTGAGCCGTCCACAGAGTGAGTAGTGATGCTCTGAGAGCTGAATGCTGTACCTTTCTGCAGGATCTGCACTCTTTAAGGAGGGCCTGGTTTGCAGAATAAAGCATTGCGTCATTTTGCCGGAATTCTAGACATTTCCATTCAAAGGGCCACACAGGGTAAATTTAGGTTGTATCAGTGAGCGGTTGATTAGTATGAAACGTTTGCTAATTGCAGGTGCGTCACAGGAGTGGTAATATAAACCGAGTACACACATCACCTGCCACTGGAAGTCCTTATTTAAGGGATTAGTTGTCACTTTTAATTTTTAATTCGAATGTCTTTAATTGCTGCCGTGGCTAATGAGCTACTGACTGATATCTATGTGTTACTGAATGGTTTTACAAGCAGATTCCATCACATTTTAAAATAATATCCAGTGCAGCCCTCCAGACAATGTACAGCGCTCCAGTGCTTGAAAGGGTTTTGCGCTTTGTAGTTCCTTGAAACAAATAGCTTACGTGAGTTTGTTAATCGGAGGCTTACCATGATTTAAGCGCTTCAATGTTTGACAACAGTGCAACTGAGAAGTAGGGAAAGAAAGTGATTTTCTGGGTTAACACAGGTCGGATACGTAAAACAACCTAGTGGTAGAAAGTTGATTCCTCGGTCCCGCTGAGCTGACAACGAAAACAAGAGACAAAATACAACGTATTTATTTGTTTGTGCAGTAAATTTCTCCATGGAAGCTAGAGCAAGTCTCTTTTTCTCCCGTCATTCGCCCGCGCTCTCTAAACCTTCCCCCCTCCTTCTCATCGCTTTCTCCCTTTTGTCCTCTCTTAGTACACGCTTTCTCTTTCTTGCCCTCTCTTTTACCACCTATCGCTCACCTGTCTCCCTCGCTTTTCACTTTCTTGTTTATCTTTAGCACTTGTATTCTTTCTCGATTATTTTGCTTTTTATCTCCTTTTTTCTCACCCTCTCGCTTCTTCTCTTTCTTTTGCTCACTCTCTGATTCTTTATACCTCCATTTTACACTCCTGTCCAGATTGTTTCTCCTTACTTACCTTTCAAACCAGTGGATTTTTCTGAAGCCGGAAATAAATATCTTCCAGCTCACCACTTGATGTTTGCATTTCAGTTACTCAGGCTCTTTCTAGCTGTTCTTCGAAGCTTGGTGTGCAGCTGTCACCACGTGTACCAACCACTTTCAGAGCGTCACAGTAAACCTGCTTTTCAGCACACCAGTGTGTGTCAACACTGAAGTGCCCATCGGAATACATCGAACAGCCCGAAATCACACACACAGTCAGCAGGCGACCATGGACTCGATAACGTCTGTTGTGATTAAAAGAACGCTAACAAGGCTAAAGACCATGCTTCATACCCCCGCCTTTACATTACATTCTTTCATTAACGGCGGCACTCCAAATAGAGCCAAATTATTACACATATTAAAGGAGGCACATTCTGCTGCTACTGAAAGTAAAGAAGTTAAGTTAGGACGCGGCGGGACATTCTATCCTCTCAATTCTGGGGGAATCGGTTTGGGGAAGACGGCTCCCAGTTCTACTTCCTTTGAAAACTCCTGGACGTCTTCAAAGAGAAACTGGAGAGAACTACAAATCAAGAGAACCAGGAAATCCCGCCACTAAGGCGGACCTTTAACATAGAATGGAAAATAAACAGTAGACAGGAAGGAAAACCTATAGGAACAAGCACTCACCATTGTCCTCCCTGTGACCCTGTGCGCCGCTGAGCTCCGTGCCTGCTTCACAACTGTCATGAAGCCTTTTCTTATCTGCTTGTTAAATAAACAAGCAGATAAGAAAAGTCTTCACCACAGCCGTGCATCAGGAGAGCCAGTCAGGCAAAAAGCGAAAGGGAGGCAACCTAAAACCCTCCTTTCCAATGGGAAGCCAGGGTTTAACATAAACGCTGACGCTACCCAATGGAAAGGAATGGCGGGGCTTGAGTCCCCTTCTCCAAAGTAACTTGATCACTATAAGTCTCGAGGCGAGGAGCGCATTCGCGCTCCAACACCAGCTGAGACCTAAAAATGTTCTATCTCTTTTACACCCTTGCCCCCCCTGGTACAGTCTTACATCAGTGTACTTAGCATCCCAGTGGAACCAGTAGGTCAAAAGTTCACAGCACATTATAGAAAGAACATGCTGCTTCCAAATAAGATACAGCAGGTGCGCTTTACTTCACAGATTCAAAAACATACCCATGTCTGTATTTCATTTATTTACTTAAACAACAGCCAATAAAAAGACTTCTTGCTAAGGCATCCACCAAACTATCTACTTTCATTCACTTATAGGCTGACAGCATCCAATGAAATATATATATATATATATATATATATATATATATATATATATATATATATATATATATATTACCTACTGGCGGTCGCCAGTAGGTAGTTATAGTTAGGACCCCTTTTCCATAGGAAATCCACAACATTCTATTTGGAATAACTTTGGCGCCGGTCGACGAATCCTCGCAAATTTCTCAAAATAGGTGGGGCGCTACGCTCCGCTCCTACCCTGAAAGTCTCGGGGGGATTTGTCAAGCGGGGTCTGAGATAAAAGGGGGGTCCCAAAACGCGTTTTTCCCATGCATTTTTCCATAGGACCTTTAGACAGGGCTACAGCCCGAACGGCTGAACAGAATTACTTGAAATTTGGCAGAGAGGTAGTCCTCAGGTCAAGGAAGTGCCTTTTGTAGGTTTGGTGTAAATCTGTTCAGTAGATTCTGAGAAAATAGCCTTTAAATCAATATATATATCTGAGCCAGCTTACGGTACGCTTACCGTAAGCTTACCGTACGCGTACGGTGGCGTGCGCGAGCGCGATTCTGATTGGCTCTTAGATCTTAGTAAACATTCGAATCGGCCGAAACCAGGAAGCGGCGGCCGCCATTTTGTGTGTGTCACTCAGAAAAAAAAAGAGTGAAAACAAGAAAAGGGGGCAAGGAGGAGAGTTACAGACCCCCTTACATTTGTGAGGGGGTCAAAGAAGGATAGAAAAGTACAAAGAAAACATTTATTGATTTAAAAAAAAATCACGGGGTACGCGTACGGTAAGCGTACGGTAACAAAAAAAAATAAATAAAAGAAATGAAATTCAGATTTAAGTGTTTAGTTATTAGGGGGCTCTAAAAAGAGCCGTTGTGTTTATAAAGTGATTTTTTATTGGTACCTACAAGTAAGTACCGATGCAGAGTCTAAGGTTCAAGAGGAAGACTCTGTTACCTTCATCATTGAAGTGCACACCATCTCCTCTATAAATGTCTTGCATGTCGTAACGCAAGTTGTTGTGGTAAATGGAACCCATACCATAGTCACGGAGGAAAGCAGAAACAGATTTGTTGACGTGCTTTCTTGCTTTGTCAATCTGCGGACAGAAATGATTGGACCAGTTCCATTTTTGCCTTTGGCATATGTTAGAAAACACAAAGGCAGTTTTAGGGAAAAGTGAAAACAGTTGTGCAAAGGTGTCCTTCATAAGCATTTCCAGATCTACCCCAGTCAAAGTGCCTAGGTCATTGCCACCACAGTGCACTATTATGAGGTCAGGGTGTTGGATTTGAATGAAGGATTTCACCAATGTCATCAATTGGTGCCACTTTAACCCTCTCTGACCAATCCATTTAATGTCTACATTTGGCAAAGCAAGGTCTCTCACCATACCTGTTTTCTCTGCAAACTTTTCACTCCAGAAGACATAGCTGTGCCCTACAATCCACACTGTGAACATCTTCAAAGGAGAACTGGATGCACTCAGGAGGTGTCTTTCAGTAGAATGGCAATATGAAAAGAAAGACAGTTTGGAAATGGAGGCATACATATTTTTTTCAAAAAAAAAAGAACTGATTGGCTGTTTCATACCATTCTAGAATAAAAACTAGGCTGTATGTGTAAATTAATAGAAGCATGTTTTGTATTGGTACAGACAAATGTGTTACCAAAGAACAGTACTATGGATTTGCTGTTAGGTTTGAAAAGTCAAGCACTCTTGCTCTGTGGAATTGAAACATTGTTTGGCGAACTTCTGACCTGACTCCACACAGCAGTGTTCCATGAGCTGTTGCTATGGTAGCAGGCAGAAGTCAAGTTGGGGGAAGGGTACTAGGCAGAAGTCAAGTTGGGGGAAGGGTTCTTTTGGAAAAGGGTTGGTTTTCAACCAATAGAAATGTGTGATAACATTTGAAAAAAAGGGGGAAGCACTGAGATTTGAAACTTACATGTATATGTGTGGAAAAATAGAGGGAAACTTTGCCATTATCTGGTTCTGCTGAGAGGAGAGAGGTGTAGAGAACAGAGATCCTGGCTCTGATAATCTGCTGTTTGAGTGCCACATTTCTTTCACAACTAACTAATTTTAAAGGTGAGTTTAGAGTTTGAGAGGAGATGTATATGGTAAATTAAGAAATGAATAATAGAAATGTAATTCTTTTTGTTGAAGTTGTGTTTATTATTTTCTGTTTTGGGAGAAATTTAAATGTGAGGAACATGTAAAATAATATGGACTATGTTTTCACGATAAATTAAGGTGTATTGGTATAAAAAAAGAATAGTTTAAGGGTTTGAGGTTGGACTCTGTAATGCAAATACATTCAGCATCACTAAGGCTGGTTGCCCTTGGTGGAATGTAGGCAGTCACCCAGGTTACACATGTTGGGAAATATAGGCAGAGATTTATTGTGTACAACTCTGGTAATTTTATATTTGCATTAGTAGGAAAAAGGGGGAGCGATTTTTTGGTGCAGAAGCAGACTCTTAGCACACACCCAGCTCCTTTCCAAGTATAATCATGCACAGTATTTACAAGCGAGTGGGGTTTTGAGGTTTCAGTCTGTAATGCAAATACATTCAGCATCACTAAGGCTGGTTGCCCTTGCTGGACTGTAGGCAGTCACCCAGGATACACATGGTGGTGGTCTGAAAAAGCAGTATGGACATGTGCTTTTAAAAAAATCTGAAAAGTGGATTTATAATGTGTCAGTCTGTAAAAGTGATTTTCACTTGCCAAAAAAAAAGAGCAGTAAGTGTGCATTCAAATTGGCAAAGAAATTTCGTTTTGTGACTAATGTGAAAACATGACTCTGTGTGCAAATAGGAATTACAGGCAGAGATTTATTGCGTTTTGCTCTGGTGATTTCACAGTTGCATTAGTAGGAAAAAGGGGGAGCGATTTTTTTGGTGCAGAAGCAGACTCTTAGCACACACCCAGCTCCTTTCCATGTATAATCATGCACAGTGTTTACAAGCGAGTGGGGTTTTGAGGTTTCAGTCTGTAATGCAAATACATTCAGCATCACTAAGGCTGGTTGCCCTAGCTGGACTGTAGGCAGTCACCCAGGATACACATGGTGGTGGTCTGAAAAAGCAGTATGGACATGTGCTTTTAAAAAAATCTGAAAAGTGGATTTATAATGTGTCAGTCTGTAAAAGTGATTTTCACTTGCCAAAAAAAAAGAGCAGTAAGTGTGCATTCAAATTGGCAAAGAAATTTCGTTTTGTGACTAATGTGAAAACATGACTCTGTGTGCAAATAGGAATTACAGGCAGAGATTTATTGCGTTTTGCTCTGGTGATTTCACAGTTGCATTAGTAGGAAAAAGGGGGAGCGATTTTTTTGGTGCAGAAGCAGACTCTTAGCACACACCCAGCTCCTTTCCATGTATAATCATGCACAGTGTTTACAAGCGAGTGGGGTTTTGAGGTTTCAGTCTGTAATGCAAATACATTCAGCATCACTAAGGCTGGTTGCCCTAGCTGGACTGTAGGCAGTCACCCAGGATACACATGGTGGTGGTCTGAAAAAGCAGTATGGACATGTGCTTTTAAAAAAATCTGAAAAGTGGATTTATAATGTGTCAGTCTGTAAAAGTGATTTTCACTTGCCAAAAAAAAGAGCAGTAAGTGTGCATTCAAATTGGCAAAGAAATTTAGTTTTGTGACTAATGTGAAAACATGACTCTGTGTGCAAATAGGAATTACAGGCAGAGATTTATTGCGTTTTGCTCTGGTGATTTCACAGTTGCATTAGTAGGAAAAAGGGGGAGCGATTTTTTTGGTGCAGAAGCAGACTCTTAGCACACACCCAGCTACTTTCCATGTATAATCATGCACAGTATTTACAAGCGAGTGGGGTTTTGAGGTTTCAGTCTGTAATGCAAATACATTCAGCATCACTAAGGCTGGTTGCCCTTGCTGGACTGTAGGCAGTCACCCTGGATACACATGGTGGTGGTCTGAAAAAGCAGTATGGACATGTGCTTTTAAAAAAATCTGAAAAGTGGATTTATAATGTGTCAGTCTATATAAGTGATTTTCACTTGCCAAAAAAAAAGAGCAGTAAGTGTGCATTCAAATTAAGGCAAAAATATTTTTTGATAAATATGTAAATATGTGTACTGTATTATCAAATGTTTTAAAAAATATTAATACTTTTTTATTTTTTTTCAGATTGATATAGAAAATTTTCGAAAACTAAAACCATTTTTAAAGCAATTTTTTAAAAAAAAATGAATAAATATTTTTTTGAGTGGGTATGGTAAGTGAATAATATGATGGTTCCTTTTTTTCTACTTCTCTACAATCACATTTTCAGTTTTTCATTGTAGTCTCTCAAGGACCTTGTAATGTGATAATTGATTTTTAGTGTTTTTTAAAAAAAAAAAAAATTACGCGCACCGTACGCGTACGGTAAAAAAAAAAAAAAAAAAGTTTTTAAAAACATATATAAAAAAAAGATGAAAGATAAGGTTGGCTCTTAAAAGAGCCGTTGTGTTCATGCAGGGACAGAGGAAAGAAAGAATGGGAAAATTAGTCTCTGCGACAAGTGTGCTGATCTATTTTGTTGTTCACTAGGGAAACACTGGTCTCCCTATGACAAATTAGATCATGACAAGAGGCGCATCGAATATCAACCCTCCGAAATCGAGGGTTAATTTCCAGAGGGCCAGCAAAAGGAGATGCTCCCCCCACAGATGAAGGGCTCACCTGACCTGCAGAAGAAGGAGTCAGCCCTGCAGATGATGGTCCAGGCTGAGCTGCTGTGGATGTGCTTGGTTCACTTACTGAAGGGTTACCTCCAGTAAGTCGAGCATGTGTCCTCTTGTGTACATCCTTGAGGTGCCTCATCATGGTATGATTCCCAAAGGAATACTTCCTGTCAGGATTACCTCTTGAAAGTACACGCTTACACAGCCTACAAGTTACTAAGGGTGCATTTACCTTTTGCTGGCCTTCAGGAAAAGTAAAATAATCCCATACATAAGAAGTCTTTTGTTTCCTCGCTCTCTGCCTCAAGGTAGTGCTGCTAGTGCTAGCCTCACTCTCAGAAGGGCTCTGCTGGTCTGCCATCGTATCACAAAGACAACCCAGCTCCTTCTCCTAAGGGATCACAAGCAGAAATGAGGGGAATGGGTGTGGTGTAGGAGAGTTCTAGAACTGAAAGTAGTTTCAACCAATCAAAAGTTGTGTTTCTTGATCACATGACCTACCGTACGCTTACGGTACGCTTACGGTACGCTTACGGCAAAAGTACGCATGCGCATAAAAAAGACACACGCACGCGCCCATGCGCACAATAGGCACGCCCCTTCACTTCCGCGTAACCTGCGCGTGTAGCGTACACGCGTACGCGTCCCATGCGGAGTACGCGCGGCTACGGAAATTGCGTAAATATACGCAAACAGCGTAGATAAATTACGGACGTTGCGTAAACCGTACGCTTACCGTGAGCTTACGGTACGCGTACTAAAAAAAATTTTAAAAAAGGAAAAAATGTACTGCAAATAAATTTTACATGTTTATTTTATAAAATATATTTAAAATTTTTTTTTAGAATTTTACAAATTTAACCATAGTCTTTATAAAAGGTTAGAAAATTAAAATAAAAATATGTTTAAAAAAATAGAAGAAAAAAAAAAAAATTAGCATTTAAAAAACCATGCAAATTCACTGAAAAAACCATGGGTTTCACACACGTTATAGTTAGGAATTAGCATTAAAAAAACCTTGCAAATTCACTGAAAAAACCATGGTTTTCACACACGTTATAGTTAGGAATTAGCATTTAAAAAACCTTAGAAATTCAGTGAAAAAACCATAGGTTTCACACACGTTATAGTTAGGAATTAGCATTTAAAAAACCTTAGAAATTCAGTGAAAAAACCATAGGTTTCACACATGTTATAGTTAGCTGGACATTTTACTCGTAAAAAACCATTGAAATTCCCCCGTTATAGTTAGTTCAGCTAACTATAACTCGCGCGCCCGCAATGCACTGCTGATGACGTCACATATTACATCACTCATGACATGGTCAGTGACATCACTCATGACATCACTGATGACATCTCAAATGACATCACTGATGACATCACTGATGACATCATCCTTGTGATAGAGTGGCAGACCTCCTCTCACCCTAATATAACCTTTGATACACACATTCAAAAATAGAGACTAAACTTTTCAAAACAATGGACATACCAATACCAGTTACAACAACCTATTCAGTAATTCTAAGATCCACATACACATCCACTCATTCACCAACAGTCCTATACAGTCACTCATACATGTACTCATTCATCATATGTACTCATACACCTATACATCCTGTAACACAATGCCACTCATCCATAGAGTTACTCACACACATAGTCACTCATGCTAATAAAGAATCAAACATACATTTACTTGCATATAGTTATACACACACCACCACACTTACTTCTACAAAAACTTACACATACTTAGTCTTTTAAACAATCACTTATAGAAACACATACTTATTCATACAGGAACTCTTTCAATCTCTCACTCTCACATATACTCACTTATATACACCAATAGTCACATATACTAGTTAAAAACATATGTAGTTACTCATAAAGACACTGTTGAGACAGTCATTCACTCACTAACACACCCATACACACACTCATCCACCCATGCAGTCCTGCACACATGCTGTCTTCAACACATACAAACAGTGAGTCACTCATTCATGCACCTATGCACTACGTAATACCCCCCACCGAACCATGCAGACACTCAGACTGATACTCAAAAAAACAACTAATAACCTATATAGACACTCATGTAGCTACTCACCAACCCATACAGCCACTTATACACAAAGTGAAAGACTGATACAGATATATACATATTTAAACATTACTCACTAAGCCATGTATTCACTATGATACACTTAATCAGTCAGTAACACAATCAATTTTTCAAAAACAAATCATCCATTTAGACACTTATATACCCATTTATTCTTCCATCGACCTTGAGATATACATATATAAAACATAGGTAATTTTCAGAAACACACACATTCACTGGATGATGTCATCAGTGATGTCATCAGTGATGTCATTTGAGATGTCATCAGTGATATCATGAGTGATGTCACTGACCATGTCATGAGTGATGTAATATGTGACGTCATCAGCAGTGCATTGCGGGCGCGCGAGTTATAGTTAGCTGAACTAACTATAACGAGGGAATTTCAATGGTTTTTTACGAGTAAAATGTCCAGCTAACTATAACATGTGTGAAACCTATGGTTTTTTCACTGAATTTCTAAGGTTTTTTAAATGCTAATTCCTAACTATAACGTGTGTGAAACCTATGGTTTTTTCATTGAATATATATATATATATGCAGCAAATCTCGCTTTCCAGCGAAGTAAAGACGCACTCACTCGTTTTCAGGATAAGTTCAGGCGGATTTATTAAACAATTGCCATGCCCTACGCGTTTCGGTCAAACAACTCTGACCTTGTTCATGGGATTAGTGAAGTGCAGAGAAAAGTTCTTCTTTTATTTCTATCTGCACACAGTTACTTCCTGTTTCGTATTTTAGTGCATTGTGGTTAATATAGTGTATACATTTTATATAGTGACATTAGTGAATTAGTGTGTTTTTCTCTTTTACATTTTGAGAGCAATATTTATTTATATTGTTCTTTCAGCAAATTTATGCATTTTGTCCGTATGCTTGTTCATTTATACATTTGTAAATCTGATTTCATGCTCCTTAGTGAGCTGTTTACATTTCTTCCTGATTCTGGTATCATGCATGATTTTTGTTCATATTTTATTTCTAATTCGTACTCATTGGTGAGTTTTGTTCCTTTTGATGTTTCATTTGAGGCACTGGGATGGGTTTCAAAGATGTACATAAAGTTCGTCGTCCTGATTAAGACCCCACGGATTTAAGGTTCTGAAGGTGAGTATGTGTCTTGATTCCTTTTGACGCAAAATCCTTTCGCGGTTTCCTCCCCTTTCCGAGTGTGGTATTTGTTCTATGGCCCACAATTTGAGACATTCCCATTGACTATCATGTTCTTTCTCCATGTGTTTGGCTATTGCGTTTGAACGATCCTTGTGTGTGGTGGCTCGAATGTGCTCAAGTATTCTTTTCTTAACCTCAAAGATGGTACTTCGGATGTAACGTAGTTTACATGGGCATTCCACCATGTAGATGACATAATTGCTTTTGCAAGTGAGATGTTGCTTGATCTTCCATTTAGTACCCTTTTGGATATCCAGTTCTTTCATCTGTTTTGCAATTTTGCACGCCTTGCATTGTTTGCATGGCCAAAAGCCTTCTCTTTGTAGCCATGTTGTTGTTTGAATTTCTTTGAAATGGCTATGCGTGATTTTGTCAGCAATATTTCTTGCTCTCCGATATGTTACATTTGGGTGGTCTCCCATGATTTTTGCCAATGATGGGTCAAGTTGTAAGATATTCCAGTGTTTTTTGATGATCTTGATTAGATGTTTATTTTCCACACTATGGGTTGTGATGAGTCTTCTTATTTGCTGTTTAGAGGGTTCTTCTTTCTGTTTAGTCTTTTTCAATATATCCATTCGTTGTTGGTTTGTTACTCTCTGCAGGCTTTTTTCAATTACTTTGGTTGGATATTTCCGTTTTTTAAATCTCTCAATTGCTTGTTGGCTGTGTTTTTTTAATTCATTATCCGCAGAGCAATTCCTCCTCAGTCTAAGGAATTCTCCATAAGGAATACTCCATTTTAAGGTATCTTGGTGGAAACTTTCCCCATGTAATATCGCATTGGTGGATGTTTTTTCACGATGTAGAGTTGTGTGGAGCATAAGTTTTTCCACATAGATGTTGGTGTCTAGGAAAGTTACTTGTTTCGCACTAATTTCAAAAGTAAATTGTAATTTTGATATGTTGTTATTTAATCGTGCAAAATAGTTTTTGAATTCAAGATCTGTGCCATCCCAGACAATTAGAAGGTCGTCTATAAAACAAAGCCAAAGAATGTTTTTTTCCAAAAACTCATCATTCTCTGTGGTCCAGGCCACCTGTTGTTCAAACCAACCCGTGGTTAAATTTGCGTAGTTAGGAGAGAACGAAAAGCCCATGGCACATCCTTTTATTTGCTTAAAAATTTGTTTGTTGAATGTAAAGACATTATTATTCAGGCATAAGGTGATCATTTCCATTAACATTGTGTTATGTTGGCAATATTCAATGTTTCTTTTGCCTAGGAAATATTTGCAAGCCTGGAGTCCAATTGTATGTTCAATGTTGGAATACAAAGATACTACATCCATTGTTATCAATTTAAAGGTGGGTTGCCATGTTACTCCTTCCAGTTTTTGTAGAAGGTCCATGGTGTCTCGTAGGTAGGAACTGAGATCTCTCACGAGTGGTGTCAAGAAGTGATTAATATAGTTGGAAATGGGTTCTAGTATAGATCCGTTTGCGGAGACTATGGGTCTCCCCGGAGGATTTACTTTGCTTTTATGTATTTTTGGTAGGCAATAGAAGGTTGCCATTGTTGGATGTTCACACGTTAGATATTTTTGTTCTTCTGCGTTGATTAAACCTTTCTCCGACCATTTATGTAAATGTTCTTTCAATTTATTTCCAATTTCTTTGGTAGGGACTTTTGTTAATTGATTATAACATTCTTTGTCCATTAATTGTCGATATGCTTCAGTCTTATAATCTATTTTGTCCAGCACTATGATGGTGCCGCCTTCGTCCGCAGGTTTTATTTCGATGTTTATGTCCTGATGGAGATTATTTAATGCTTCCCCCTCTTTTATTGATAGATTATATTTTGCATGACTGGTTTTCAATTTGTATAGATCCTCTATTACAGCTTCGTGGAATAAATCCACTTTATTGCCTGATGGTAGAGTAGGATAGAATCTTGATTTTAATTTGAGGCCGCTTTCCCCTGCTCCTACGGGCGGTTGTGATTTTTCTAACTCTAGTAAGACTGCCGTCTCTTGTGATAATGTTTCGGCTCCCATTGTCAATAAAGTTGTCAAGCCTTGAATGTCTTCAGCCTGAAGAATATTACATTAGGGTGTTTTCTCCACCGGATGATTTGTTTCCATTTTATCTGTATGCATTTTGGCCAACTTTATTTTCCTTGTATATTTATATAAATCGATTCTAGTTTGAGCAATGTCTAAATGAGCTGTTGGACAAAAGTTTAGACCTTTTCTGAGAACATTTTTTTCCGTGTCTGTTAAGATCTTTCCAGAGAGGTTAATCACATTGAGTTCTTGTGAGCTTGATGATGCTATTTCTTCGATTGTCTCAAACGGTCCTTTGTCCATGTGTCCGTTCTTGATTCCTCCCCTGCCCCTCTGGCCTCTTCTTGTTTTCCTCTTGTTCCTCTCGTTCCTCTTCCCCTGCCTCTCTTTATTCCCCTTCTTGGGTTGTTTATCTGTGTTGTTGTTCTAATGCCATTCGCATTTCGGATAAAAAATCGGTCTTTTTTCCCGTATCTGATCCTACTGATGCTGTATTTTCATTGTCACTTATGTCGGTACTTGTGAGGGAGTCATAACTGGAGAATTCTCTGCTGGTGATTTACAGTCGTGCTTTACTCTTACGCACTTCATATTGTCTGCCAAATGTAAAGATTCGACCTTCCTCAAAATCTGATTTATCCATTTGAAATTTCTGCTGTTTTCGTTGTTTTACTCTATCCTCATGTTTCTCCAGATTTTTGAGGATATCAGATTTCAATTTGGCCATGTCTGCCGATAAGGTCAATTTTTCAATTTCTTCTTCTTTTTCTTTTAATTCTCCTCTGATTTCTTTTAAAGCTTTTTTTTATGTTTTATTAAGATCAGTATTAGACCCATAGATGATTCCAATAGGTGCTCTCCCCACTCCTGGAGTAATTCCCCACTTGTGTCTTGGTGACTAGGCATTAGCATGAGGCGGAGGCCTCTGGGGATTCTTTTAACCTCTACATATTTCTGCAGCGTTATTAATTCCCACCATTTGTTGATTTCTTTCTTTGAAAGTCTTTCCCAGTATCTCAATATTTATTTGGTACTACTTGGAGGTATTACTTGACCCCTCTCAGGTCGTTGTGAAGTTGTTGTTATGAACAGTCCGGATAGTTATGCATTTCTTTTTGCCTCCCTTCTTTCCATGGCAAAAAAGTGTATATGTTTTCCTTTTTTCTCCCAGGTTATTATATCCCTTTCCGCTTAGAAAACGAGTTTCTTTCCCATTTATGCTTGGTTAAGCGTATCTTTATGGAAAAAGCGCTTTGTCACTTTCTGTTTAATTTCAATATGATGTTGCCAATATTAATTAGTTTGTATCTTCCCTCTTCCAAAAGATTACTGCTATCAAAAGTGCTTTTTTTGGGGAAACAATAACACGTTGGTGCGTTATTGTTATGAAGCCCCGTTTGCCACTCCTTAACCCGCTTCCAGCCGTGTTGAGTTCTCTTAACAGAAAATGCAAACAAAACAGTTTCTCTTACCCAATGTCGGCTTGCCGCGTTGTCCTCCACCCTCCGGTTGAGATCTCCGCGGTTCGTCGGCGTTAGGCTCCGATGGCTGCTTGTCAATGCATATCATCTGTAGCTTCCGGGGAGAGCTTCTTTTCGTGCTATGCGGGTTATTTTGAAGTAGTGGCTGCCTTGCGTCTCAGTTTAAGTCTTCGGTTTGCAGGCCAAGTTACGACGCTGACGCTCAAATTCTAGGGGCGGTGCGTTTCTTTTCCGGCAGAGCCACGCCGGTATTCATGCAGCAAATCTCGCTTTCCAGCAAAGTAAAGACGCACTCACTCGTTTTCAGGATAAGTTCAGGCGGATTTATTAAACAATTGCCATGCCCTACGCGTTTCGGTCAAACAACTCTGACCTTGTTCACGGGATTAGTGAAGTGCATAGAAAAGTTCTTCTTTTATTTCTATCTGCACACAGTTACTTCCTGTTTCGTATTTTAGTGCATTGTGGTTAATATAGTGTATACATTTTATATAGTGACATTAGTGAATTAGTGTGTTTTTCTCTTTTACATTTTGAGAGCAATATTTATTTATATGGTTCTTTCAGCAAATTTATGCATTTTGTCCGTATGCTTGTTCATTTATTCATTTGTAAATCTGATTTCATGCTCCTTAGTGAGCTGTTTACATTTCTTCCTGATTCTGGTATCATGCATGATTTTTGTTCATATTTTATTTCTAATTCGTACTCATTGGTGAGTTTTGTTCCTTTTGATGTTTCATTTGAGGCACTGGGATGGGTTTCAATAATGTACATAAAGTTCTTTGTCCTGATTAAGACCCCACGGATTTAAGGTTCTGAAGGTGAGTATGTGTCTTGATTCCTTTTGATGCAAAATCCTTTCGCGGTTTCCTCCCCTTTCCGAGTGTGGTATTTGTTCTATGGCCCACAATTTGAGACATTCCCATTGACTATCATGTTCTTTCTCCATGTGTTTGGCTATTGCGTTTGAACGATCCTTGTGTATGGTGGCTCGAATGTGCTCAAGTATTCTTTTCTTAACCTCAAAGATGGTACTTCCGATGTAACGTAGTTTACATGAGCATTCCACCATGTAGATGACATAATTGCTTTTGCAAGTGAGATGTTGCTTGATCTTCCATTTAGTACCCTTTTGGATATCCAGTTCTTTCATATGTTTTGCAATTTTGCCCGCCTTACATTGTTTGCATGGCCAAAAGCCTTCTCTTTGTAGCCATGTTGTTGTTTGAATTTCTTTGAAATGGCTGTGCGTGATTTTGTCAGCAATATTTCTTGCTCTCCGATATGTTACATTTGGGTGGTCTCCCATGATTTTTGCCAATGATGGGTCAAGTTGTAAGATATTCCAGTGTTTGTCCATATGCTTGTTCATTCAGCTAACTATAACTCGCGCGACCGCAATCCACTGCTGATGACGTCACATATTACATCAATCATGACATCCTCTTATCCTAATATAAACTTTGATACAGAAGTGTTGATGAATGAGTGGATGCGTATGTAGATTTTGGAATTACTGAATAGGCTGTTCTAACTGGTATTGGTATCTCTATAGTTTTCAAAACTTTAGTTTGTATTTTTCAATGTGTGTATTAAAGTTTATATTAGGATAAGAGGAGGTCTGCCACTCTTACACAAGGATGATATCATCAGTGAGTTCATCAGTGATGTCATTTGAGATGTCATCAGTGATGTCATGAGTGATGTCACTGACCATGTCATGAGTGATGTAATATGTGACATCATCAGCAGTGGTTTGCGGTCGCGCGAGTTATAGTTAGCTGAACTAACTATAACGGGGGAATTTCAATGGTTTTGTACGAGTGAAATGTCCAGCTAACTATAACGTGTGTGAAACCTATGGTTTTTTCAGTGAATTTGCAAGGTTTTTTAAATGCTAATTCCTAACTATAACGTGTGTGAAACCTATGGTTTTTTCAGTGAATTTGCAAGGTTTTTTAAATGCTAATTCCTAACTATAACGTGTGTGAAACCTATGGTTTTATTACTGAATTTGCAAGTTTTTTTGAATGCTAATTTATGTATGTATTATTATATTTTTTATATATTTATTTTACAAGAAATTACCTATGTATATAGTTATAGATTGACTGTATCCTGTAATATGGAATGGCTCAGCTCTTTTTTTGAATTTGGATAAAGTTGAACAGCATAGTTAATATCTTCGATAAACTTATAAACAGTTTTAATTTTTTTTTTTTTTTAAGTTTTTTCGCGGCATTTTTTTTGCTCTTGTGGGTCCTTTTGAGACCCTGTGACAAGGCCTAGGGCGTTAGGAAGTGTCTTCCGTTACTTGTTTTCACGTTCGTGCACCGTGCGTGCTCCGTGCGTGCGTGCACCGTGCGTGCTCCGTGTGCGCATGCGTGCGTGCACCGTGCGCGCACGGTAAGTCATATGATTACGAAACAACACTTTTCATTGGTTCATAGTAGTTTCTGTTCCAGAATCTTCAAACACCACACCCACTCCCCTCACTATTTCTTCTTATTTCCTGGGAGAAGGAGCTTTTCCAGTACTTGAAAATGGCAGAACTGCAGTCTTCTTCTGGGAGTGAGGAGGAGACCTTTGTGGTACCACCAAGGCACAACAAACAAAAAAACTCTTTCATATGGAAATTCTTTACCTTTCCAGAGGGCCAAAAGAAGGTAAATGCCCCAAAGGTGACATGCACTATTTGTGGAAGTGTCTTATCTAGAGGAGATCCCACAAAGAAATACTCCTTTAGTATTTATTCCATGTTGAGGCACTTCAAAAAAGTGCATCCTGTAGCTTATGCTCGTGAGTCGACAAGTGCCATAAGAGACAACCCTCCACCTGCTCAGCCGAGCACATCATCTGTGGCCGCAGATTCACTGTGTACAAGATCACTGGATATCCACCCACTGTTCCAGAAGGTGCACATACATTGCAATGTGTTCAATGCTGTTCTTTGCTACGGTGAGAGTAGCATTAACTTGATTGAAATCAAAATACAGCAGCACACATGCTCCACCCCATAATTTTTTTCATTTATTGTTTTTGTTCCTGTTGAACAGTTTTTCATTCCCTGTTTTTTTTGGTGCTCTAAAAAAAATCAAAAAAAATACAAAATTGTTAAAAAACTAAAAAAAAAATACAAAACTAAAAAGACAAAAAAACCAGTTCTTTTCAGAACTCACTTCACTTCTCCAAGAAGAGCTATATTCCTAATATACTGTGTTGTAATTTATTTTATAAATTTTTTGCCGCCGTGCGCACGGCGGCAAAAAACTCCAAATGGCGGCTGGGGGGGTGCGCGCACCGTGCGCACATGCCGCAATTTTTTGAACAAAAAAATAAAATGTTTTTTTCACCCTTCGGGGTCCTTCAGGGACCCCCTGACAAAGGCTAGTGGGTCAGGAACTCTCTACCCTGCCCCCTTTTCACGTTCTCCACCTTTCTTTTTCACTGTCACACACAAAATGGCGTGCAACACTTCCTGATTTCGACCGATTCGAATGTTGACTGACATCTAACCACCAATCAGAATTACGCTCGCGGACATTTGGGGCGCGCACGGTGCGCGCACGGTGCACGCCTATAGATATTTATGTACTTTTAATTTCAATTTTCTCAGGAACTACTGAACAGATTGACACCATATATGCAAAAGGCACATGCCTGACCTGAGGACTACCTCTTTGCCAAATTTCAAGTAATTCTGTTCAGCCGTTCGGGCTGTACCTTCGACTAAAGGTCCAATGGGAAAATGCATGGGGAAAACGCGTTTTGGGACACCCCTTTTTTCTCAGCCCCCACTCGACGAATCACCCCGAGACTTTCAGGGTAGGAGCTGAGCGAAGCACCCCATTAATTTTGAAAAATTCACGAAGATACGTCAACCAGCGCCAAAGTTATTCAAAATAGAATTTTCAGATTTCCTATGGGAACTCCGTCCTAACTATAACTATCTACTGGCGGCCACCAGTAGATAAAATATATATATATATATATATATATATACATATATATATATATTCACAGAAAAAACCATAGGTTTCAGGCACGTTATAGTTAGGAATTAGCATTTAAAAAACCTCAGAAATTCACTGAAAAAACCATAGGTTTCAGGGGTGTTATAGTTAGCTGGACTTTTCACTTGTACAAAACCATTGAAATTCCCCCGTTATAGTTAGTTCAGCTAACTATAACTCGCGCGCCCGCAATGCACTGCTGATGACGTCACATATTACATCACTCATGACATGGTCAGTGACATCACTCATGACATCACTGATGACATCTCAAATGACATCACTGATGACATCACTGATGACATCATCCTTGTGATAGAGTGGCAGACCTCCTCTCACCCTAATATAACCTTTGATACACACATTCAAAAATAGAGACTAACATTTTCAAAACAATGGACATACCAATACCAGTTACAACAACCTCTTCAGTAATTCTAAGATCCACATACACATCCACTCATTCACCAACAGTCCTATACAGTCACTCATACATGTACTCACTCATCATATGTACTCATACACCTATACATCCTGTTACACAATGCCACTCATCCATAGAGTTACTCACACACATAGTCACTCATGCTAATAAAGAATCAAACATACATTTACTTGCATATACAGTTATACACACACCACCATACTTACATCTACGGAAACTTACACATACTTAGTCTTTTAAACAATCACTTATAGAAACACATACTTATTCATACAGGAACTCTTTCAATCTCTCACTCTCACATATACTCACATATATACACCAATAGTCACATATACTAGTTTAAAACATATGTAGTTACTCATAAAGACACTATAGAGACAGTCATTCACTCACTAACACACCCATACACACACTCATCCACCCATACAGTCCTGCACACATGCTGTGTTCAACACATACAGTGAGTCACTCATTCATGCACCTATGCACTACGTAATACCCCCCACCGAACCATGCAGACACTCAGACTGATACTCAAAAAACCAACTAATAACCTATATAGACACCCATGTAGCTTCTCACCAACCCATGCAGCCACTTATACACAAAGTGAGAGACTGATACAGATATTTACATATTTAAACATTACTCACTAAACCATGTATTCACTATGATACACTTCATCAGTCAGTTACACAATCAATTTTTCAAAAACAAATCATCCATTTAGACACTTATATACCCATTTATTCTTCCATCGACCTTGAGATATACATATATAAAACATATTTAATTTTCAGAAAAACACACATTCACTGGATGATGTCATCAGTGATGTCATCAGTGATGTCATTTGAGATGTCATCAGTGATGTCATGAGTGATGTCACTGACCATGTCATGAGTGATGTAATATGTGACGTCATCAGCAGTGCATTGCGGGCGCGCGAGTTATAGTTAGCTGAACTAACTATAACGGGGGAATTTCAATGGTTTTGTACAAGTGAAAAGTCCAGCTAACTATAACACCCCTGAAACCTATGGTTTTTTCAGTGAATTTCTGAGGTTTTTTAAATGCTAATTCCTAACTATAACGTGCCTGAAACCTATGGTTTTTTCTGTGAATTTCAAAGGTTTTTTAAATGCTAATTTCTAACTATGCCTACAGAGATAGGACATGTGAAGAAAGAAGAAAAAATGCACAGAAAGAAACAAAAGAATTGCAGAAAGAAGCAACAGAAGTCCTCAAATACGAAGATAAGTGCAGGAAGAAGGATAACGTGCAGAAAGAACAAAAAGAAGAGCAGAAAGAAGCCTTGTTGCAAAATCATCCTGTACCCTCAACTTTTTCAGACGGATACTGGTGGTAACTGAGTCTGACTAACCAGTCCTAGAGCCAGTGCTATGTTAAAAGACACTTAGAATACAGTGAAAACACCTACATACACTAGAGAACATTATGCGTTGGGGTCCCCCTGTGATTAGCATGACCTCCTCTGTAAGCCCCTAGTATATAATAGGGCATGGGGATTAAAACTACCTCTTAAAACAGGCCACAGGGCGTTTTTGCACACGTTAACTCAGGCCCCATCCCCTCCCTTCACCACTGTGTAAACAAGCCCTGTGTCCATTTTTAGTTGGGAGATTAAGTTCATTTGAATCCTGAGGGTCCCTAGGGTCCAACTAGCCCACTAGGTACCTCCAGTAAGTGCCACAGAGCTGCATTGCAGAGAGGTGTAAAAAGTGGCACGGCCTGGACCACCTCTCTGCAATGCAGCTCAGTGGCGCTTACTGGAAGCACTTGGTGGGCTAGTTAGCCCCCAGGGGCCCTCAGTATTGAAGGGAAATTATATCCCCAATTTAAAACGTGCCATAGTGCGTGTTTGCACACGTCACCTCAGGCCCCGTCCCCTCCCTTCACCACTGTGTAAACGCGCCCTGTGGCTGTTCTAAGTTGAGAGATTAAGTCCCCTTGAATCCTAAGGGTCCCTAGGGTCAAACTAGACCACTAGGTACCTCCAGTAAGCGCCACAGAGCTGCGTTGCAGAGAGGTGTAAAAAGGGGCTTGGCCTCAGAACACCTGGCTGCAGCGCAGCTCCCTGGCGCATACTGGAGATGCCTGTTGGGGGCGCGTTTGCAGAGTGCTGCACGGAGGGGGCATGGCCTCCGGCACGATGCCAGTCTTTTATTTATTTTAGTTTTTTAAGAAGGGGGGCTGTTTGGTTCCCCTTCTTATTCTAATTTATTGGCCCTGATGACCCCATCCCCCAGGGCCAGTCTCCTAATTATATTTTTTTGACCCCAATCCCCAGGGCCGGCCACTGTTTTTTATTATTTTTAAAAAATATATATTTATAGACACACCTAGGACATGCTGGACAAACCGTACGTACCTATCACCATGACGATTTGCGTGATATTCATTAAAAGGCGACTATGCATGCAATGAATCCACGTGGAATGTATTTACACCACTAGTGAAGCTATGACATGTCTGATGCCCTACCGTGCCTAATCCCGGTAGACACCCTTGTCGTTTATTTATACAAACATGGGTAGCTATTGACGGGCACATTTAATACACATGCACACCAAGCCATTCAAAGGGGATTCGACAAAAATTCGACCAAACTATGCAAGAAACCCCCCTCACGGTTAATAAAACACACATCCGGATGTGTAATACTTTTTATTTGACTCTCTGGAAAGGGGACGAACATCACTTGAGAGTCACAGGGCGCTCCTGACAGTGCCCAATGCTGTGTTACACCCACCATTGCCTGCCGAGTGCCACACACCTCTGTGTTGTATTCCACTAGCTAGTGCATATGCTATGACACTCTCTAGCCCATGTGCACTGTAACACCACCCCGTGAATATGTCATGCCACACTTGTCTTCGCACGGGTTATATTGCCCCATCTAACGTGCCTTCCTCGATGCCTATGTTATAACGCACAGTGCTATGCCATACATATTACAATCTGGGATCCATATCTTTGTCACAGTGCATATGCAACGTTACACTCCCCAGCACATATTTTATATTACAACTTTAAAGACTAGTTAGGTTACACAACACTGCCCTGTGCATATTACACTCCAAGGCGCATATCGCATAGCACGCGCTAGTGCCTGTGCTATCTCGCACTCTCCAATGAATCTGTCATTGCGCACAATGTATTGCATATTATATTTCACGCCCGGTTCATCTTATATCACACTTTTTGGTGCATAGTTTATACCATACACTATATCTAGTTTTCATTTTCAATCGTGCTCTCAGGACTATGTTCTATATAACACTGTGTTCACCTACCCTTTTCACAGGCATTACATTTTGCGATAGGGGGTGGAGGGTCAGGGGGTGTTTCTGCCAAGTGAGCCCGGAGTCACAGTCACAAACGTCCTCTTCTTCCTGAATAAAAGTGAGATTATGCTGCATACTTGTTCATATTTTAAGTAGTTCGCACAGACACAATGTTTTAAAAACAATAAAGTTCCTAATACCCGCCTTCTCAGAACAGTTAGCTTGCTGCCCCATCCCCTTCCTCCCTATCCTCTGTTGTGTGAATCCATGGACTAGCCTCCTCCCTCCTGCCATGCATGGTCTGATGTGCTGCCACTGCCCTCAATTTAGTATGATGTACCAGTCCACTCCTCCTGCCCTCCATTGCCCAATTCTATGCCCCATCATTGACCTCCTGCTTAAATTCTGTGCTTAGCTTGCTGCCCCTATTCTCCTTCCCCCTGCCCTCCGATGTCTTTGTGAATGCCCCTGCTCCATCCTTTTTGCCCACCATGTCCCATGGACCTGCCACTCCTATCTACTCTGAGTGTTCTGTTGAGCTGCCACTCCCCTCCCACCTGCCTAGCATTGTCAGATGACTGTAACCTGTCCCTGCCACCTCCACCCTGCCTGTCCACATGCCATGCCCCTATCCTCTTCCTCCTGTCCTACATGGTCCATTGTACTGCCACACCCTTCTGCCCTCCCTGGTCTGTTGTGCTGCAACTGCTCCTCCTGCCTGCCCCGTGTGGTCTGTTGTGAGGTCCCTTCCCCTGAACTTTCTTGTCTGTGCACAGGTCCTGACCCTCCCTTCTATCCTCCATCGTCCTTTGTGCATGCCCCTCCACCCTCCTTCTTGCCCATCATAGCCATTGTGCTGCCACTAACCCTCCCACTTGCCATGCATGGGCTTCTGTGCTGCCATGGCCCCTCCCACCTTCCCTGTGTGGTCAGTTAGCTGCCCCTGACCCCCTCCCACCTTCCCTCCATGGTCTGTGTGTATGCCATCACAGTCTCACTGTTGCTCTTCATGGTGTGTCTTGCTTCTAGTGCCCATCCTGCCTGACCTCCATGGCTATCTTGCTGCTCCTGCCCTGCCCCCTTGCCCCCAGCCCTACTCCCTCCCTCCTGGCTTGTCTGTTCCATTGTAATGCCCCTGATCCGTCCCTCCTGCCCTTTATGGTCTGTTATGCTGCAGCTTTCTCTCCTGTCTGTCCATTATGGTCAGCTAGCTACCATTGCCTCTTGCCCCTCTGTTCTCTGTTGTCCATGTGCATGGTCCTGTCCCCTCCCTCTTGCTTTCTATGGATTGTTGTGCTGCACTCCCGTCCTGCATGCCCTGTGTGGTGTATTGTGCTGCTGCAAACCCTGATGCCTGCCCTGCAGGGTCAGTTTGGTGCACCTCTCCATGTGCCTCCTGTCCTCTGTTATCCAAGTCCATGTCCCTATCCCATTTCCTTCCATGATCCAATGTACCATACTTGCGAACATTTTGAACTTGGTAAGAGGGAGATTTTGAAAAAAAACTGGGGTATTGATTTTCCCCTTTGAGTTACATTGAAAAAGAGGACATTGTAGACAGGTGACAGATCAAATAAAGCCCATTTGAGCTTAAAAACATTGGACGTTTCCTGGCTGAATCGGGTCTGTTGGCATGTATGGTTGTACTACCATTGCCTCTTCCTTCTGCCCACAATGGTCTATTACATTGCCACAGCCTTGAAGGAGGGTAGATTTTGTATCACAGGGGCCCCCTGGCCCGTTGTGTCCACACCTGAAGTATGAGACCCTTGTCCTTGCCCTGCCAGCTGCATTTGTAGGCCGTATTAAATTGACCAGCGGGTCCTGTGTTGCTATATAATTAAGAGAAAGTAGGTCGCTGGTGTGACGAGCAGAGTGCGATCAACTTTTGACTCATTTATTACGGCTCCCTTGAGCCAACGGGCTGACGAGCCTTGGACCTGCACCTGCGCGCCATGAGAGGTACTCTACCTGTTTTAATTACATTTTGGCAGTCCACGCGGCACCCCTTTACACTGACCTGCTCCCTGCTGACGAGAGGCAACTACCTCGAAACACGTGTCCAGGGATGGCTAATGCGACACATACTTTTCTACATACACCGTGGCATAGGCGTACTCGCCGTCGCCACTACATTGACTACAGTTCCTTGGGGCAACTTGCTGGTGTGACGAGCAGAGTGCGACCAACTTTTGATTCATTTATTACGGCTCCCTTGAGCCAACGGGCTGACGAGCCTTGGACCTGCACCTGCGCGCCATGAGAGGTACTCTACCTGTTTTAATTACATTTTGGCAGTCCACGCGGCACCCCTTTACACTGACCTGCTCCCTGCTGACGAGAGGCAACTACCTCGAAACACGTGTCCAGGGATGGCTAATGCGACACATACTTTTCTACATACACCGTGGCATAGGCGTACTCGCCGTCGCCACTACATTGACTACAGTTCCTTGGGGCAACTTGCTGGTGTGACGAGCATAGTGCGACCAACTTTTGATTCATTTATTACGGCTCCCTTGAGCCAACGGGCTGACGAGCCTTGGACCTGCACCTGCGCGCCATGAGAGGTACTCTACCTGTTTTAATTACATTTTGGCAGTCCACGCGACACCCCTTTACACTGACCTGCTCCCTGCTGACGAGAGGCAACTACCTCGAAACACGTGTCCAGGGATGGCTAATGCGACACATACTTTTCTACATACACCGTGGCATAGGCATACTCGCCGTCGCCACTACATTGACTACAGTTCCTTGGGGCAACTTGCTGGTGTGACGAGCAGAGTGCGACCAACTTTTGATTCATTTATTACGGCTCCCTTGAGCCAACGGGCTGACGAGCCTTGGACCTGCACCTGCGCGCCATGAGAGGTACTCTACCTGTTTTAATTACATTTTGGCAGTCCACGCGGCACCCCTTTACACTGACCTGCTCCCTGCTGACGAGAGGCAACTACCTCGAAACACATGTCCAGGGATGGCTAATGCGACACATACTTTTCTACATACACCGTGGCATAGGCGTACTCGCCGTCGCCACTACATTGACTACAGTTCCTTGGGGCAACTTGCTGGTGTGACGAGCAGAGTGCGACCAACTTTTGATTCATTTATTACGGCTCCCTTGAGCCAACGGGCTGACGAGCCTTGGACCTGCACCTGCGCGCCATGAGAGGTACTCTACCTGTTTTAATTACATTTTGGCAGTCCACGCGGCACCCCTTTACACTGACCTGCTCCCTGCTGACGAGAGGCAACTACCTCGAAACACGTGTCCAGGGATGGCTAATGCGACACATACTTTTCTACATACACCGTGGCATAGGCGTACTCGCCGTCGCCACTACATTGACTACAGTTCCTTGGGGCAACTTGCTGGTGTGACGAGCAGAGTGCGACCAACTTTTGATTCATTTATTACGGCTCCCTTGAGCCAACGGGCTGACGAGCCTTGGACCTGCACCTGCGCGCCATGAGAGGTACTCTACCTGTTTTAATTACATTTTGGCAGTCCACGCGGCACCCCTTTACACTGACCTGCTCCCTGCTGACGAGAGGCAACTACCTCGAAACACGTGTCCAGGGATGGCTAATGCGACACATACTTTTCTACATACACCGTGGCATAGGCGTACTCGCCGTCGCCACTACATTGACTACAGTTCCTTGGGGCAACTTGCTGGTGTGACGAGCAGAGTGCGACCAACTTTTGATTCATTTATTACGGCTCCCTTGAGCCAACGGGCTGACGAGCCTTGGACCTGCACCTGCGCGCCATGAGAGGTACTCTACCTGTTTTAATTACATTTTGGCAGTCCACGCGGCACCCCTTTACACTGACCTGCTCCCTGCTGACGAGAGGCAACTACCTCGAAACACGTGTCCAGGGATGGCTAATGCGACACATACTTTTCTACGTACACCGTGGCATAGGCGTACTCGCCGTCGCCACTACATTGACTACAGTTCCTTGGGGCAACTTGCTGGTGTGACGAGCAGAGTGCGACCAACTTTTGATTCATTTATTACGGCTCCCTTGAGCCAACGGGCTGACGAGCCTTGGACCTGCACCTGCGCGCCATGAGAGGTACTCTACCTGTTTTAATTACATTTTGGCAGTCCACGCGGCACCCCTTTACACTGACCTGCTCCCTGCTGACGAGAGGCAACTACCTCGAAACACGTGTCCAGGGATGGCTAATGCGACACATACTTTTCTACATACACCGTGGCATAGGCGTACTCGCCGTCGCCACTACATTGACTACAGTTCCTTGGGGCAACTTGCTGGTGTGACGAGCAGAGTGCGACCAACTTTTGATTCATTTATTACGGCTCCCTTGAGCCAACGGGCTGACGAGCCTTGGACCTGCACCTGCGCGCCATGAGAGGTACTCTACCTGTTTTAATTACATTTTGGCAGTCCACGCGGCACCCCTTTACACTGACCTGCTCCCTGCTGACGAGAGGCAACTACCTCGAAACACGTGTCCAGGGATGGCTAATGCGACACATACTTTTCTACATACACCGTGGCATAGGCGTACTCGCCGTCGCCACTACATTGACTACAGTTCCTTGGGGCAACTTGCTGGTGTGACGAGCAGAGTGCGACCAACTTTTGATTCATTTATTACGGCTCCCTTGAGCCAACGGGCTGACGAGCCTTGGACCTGCACCTGCGCACCATGAGAGGTACTCTACCTGTTTTAATTACATTTTGGCAGTCCACGCGGCACCCCTTTACACTGACCTGCTCCCTGCTGACGAGAGGCAACTACCTCGAAACACGTGTCCAGGGATGGCTAATGCGACACATACTTTTCTACATACACCGTGGCATAGGCGTACTCGCCGTCGCCACTACATTGACTACAGTTCCTTGGGGCAACTTGCTGGTGTGACGAGCAGAGTGCGACCAACTTTTGATTCATTTATTACGGCTCCCTTGAGCCAACGGGCTGACGAGCCTTGGACCTGCACCTGCGCGCCATGAGAGGTACTCTACCTGTTTTAATTACATTTTGGCAGTCCACGCGGCACCCCTTTACACTGACCTGCTCCCTGCTGACGAGAGGCAACTACCTCGAAACACGTGTCCAGGGATGGCTAATGCGACACATACTTTTCTACATACACCGTGGCATAGGCGTACTCGCCGTCGCCACTACATTGACTACAGTTCCTTGGGGCAACTTGCTGGTGTGACGAGCAGAGTGCGACCAACTTTTGATTCATTTGCTATATAATTATCCTGAGACATCCTTACCACTCAGCCAGCATAAAACCCCTGTGTAGGCCCTTCTGTTCAATATGTAGGCCTCTTTGTTAAATTGACCATAGCTCTGCAATTTTAGTGTATAGCAGTCTGAAGGCAGGTCTGCGAGGCCTTCTGCTCCAAACTAGTAGCCCCCACCCTACCCGAGTGCTCCGTGCTCGGTATCAAAGTTCAACATCCCCCTGAAGCTGTCGACATACAGTAGGCTGCATCCTGGACTGGTACTTGCTTCCTGGGCAGGTTTCCCGCTTTTAAGGAAGTGGCAACCGCAGAGCGTCAAGTTAGGAGAACTGATGAGATTTTATACATGAATATATTGAATTCCCGTACAATACCCATTATTTTCTGCTTGCTCTATGGAACTTACGATAAGCGATTGGCCTGAGAGACTGACCTTTTCACCCAGTCCATTGTCAGCATTAAGTGGGTAAATGACGAAATGTCTGGTAAAATCTGCAGACGAAGCTTTTGGGTAGCATACGTAGGTAGATGTAGCGTGCAAAGGAGCCCACAAAATGATATAAAAAGGGAGCACCCACAGATATCGACGGACTACCTCGCCGTCTGTATGTAGGTTAACAGGCAGTGCAGGTTTTCCCCAAGAGCTGGGAGCTCTTGTCTTCCTTTGCTTAAAATGTCTTACTCTGCTTTGCTTGAAGTATCTTATTCTATTTTACCTATATGAAATGTCATGTTATGTTTAACCATTGTTCTCTTTACTTTTGCATTTAAAAGATTTTGTATTGTAATTGCAGGAATGCTTGCTCTAAGAGTAAACGTGAGTGTTCCTAGGTAACATTTTCCTTGGTGTAACTTGTTTCTCATGATGCATTTATAGATGTGTTTTCTCTCTCTCTCTGTCAGTACATTAATTGAGATACAGAGAATATCATGACAGCTGTATGATTATCTGGATTCTGTATTTTGTACTTTATGTCTCTATTCTGCGGTTTCTTTGAAGTTGCATCTTCTCATTAAACTGCCATTGTATTCTGCCTCCAATTCCATGTCTCATATGTCTGTTTTCTTCATTTTTGGAGCAAGCGTTCCTAGGCACCCCGGCTCAAATTAAGGTGCCCCTTTTGTCCCTGACTCACTCTCCTGCTCAGTTCTGTGGTGGCTCCCGGGGATCTGGGGACCGCCCCTAGCTTCCTTGACCCGTAATAGATCTTCCCTCCAACAGCCTCTCTTGCAAGTCCTGTATTGTTGGTTTGTTGCCCCTGCCCCCCTTTCCACTGCCCTCCATAGTCTGTTGTGCTTCCACGGCCCTTCCTGCCTGCTCAGTGTGGTTAAATTGTTGCCTTTGCACCCTCCTACCTGCCTTCAATTTTCAGAGTCCGTGCCCCTGGCCTCTGCCTCTCAACAGTATCCTAATGAACAACTAGATTGCTAACATTCTATATTTATTACAAAAGTGTGGAACGCCTGACATCATCTTGATGTAATCAAAACTGTAATACCTAGAGCATTTCCTTTAGAAATTACATATATGAGAGGGTCTTATTGGCATCAAAATTATGGTTAGTGCTCTAAAAGACTAAAATAAGGACATATTTTCTGAGTTTTCAAATAGCGACAAAGCACTTTTAAATTATTTGTTATCTTTATGTTTTTTATCCAGTTGACCACTTGATTAAATGTTGCACTTAGGGGAGAGGATGTGGTGTTACTTCCAGAACTGCAGACTTTGCAACTGGGGAACCAGGTTGAAGTTTCTGCTTCAGCTCGACATTCTGTGATTCTGGTCAAATCACTTAGTCTCCCCATGTCTACAACCAAAATGAATTTGTTCTTGTGTGATGTAACCAATGCTCATGTAAAGCACTCCAATACCTGACAAGTCTGCACTATATAACACTGCAAAAACATAAAATAATAAGTGTTTTGCACACTTCTGTCATTGGGCTATATTTGGGCTACATCTGGGTGATTTTGGGCTACATTTGGGCTCTTTTGTCTCCGGTGGCCATCTTGGGAGATTTATTTGTTATGAAGTTTCCTAATTTCCTCATGTACTGCAGTCTCCTCAGTATGAAATGCTTTCAGTTTTTTACTTTGATTCCATCATGAAGGTATTCAGATATGTCACACATTTGCCATAAATTCAGAATGTTAGCACTCTAGTTGCTCATTAGATCACTGTAGTAAAACTACTGCACCATGGAAGTCTGCTCCTGGTATTAAAAGTGCATGTTTCAGTCTGCATGTCAGAATTTTTTAATGAAATAGAAGAGGATTTGAGAAGTCACTCAAAATGTGCCCTCATTTTCTTTCTTCAGCATTAATCATAATTTCTATGGCAAAATGAACCTCCTCATTGTGTTCCTTTTTAAATTAAATGTTTTAAGTGTTACCAGTTTATTCCAATCAAGATGGCTTCAGGTGTGCCATACTTTTGTCATAATGAAGACAGTAAGCGCTCTAGTTGTTTTTAAGAACATTCTGGGACATTCTGTCATTGGGCTATACTTGGGCTACATCTGGGTGATATTTGGGCTACATTTGGGCTCTTTTGTCTCTGGTGGCCATCTTGGGAGACTTATTTGTTATGAAGTTTCCTAATTTCCTCATTTACTGCAGTCTCCTCAGTAGGAAATACTTTCAGTTTTTTACTTTGATTCCATCAAGAAGGCATTCAGATGTGTCACACATTTGCCATAAATTCAGAATGTTAGCACTCTTTTTGCTCATTAGATCACTGTAGTAAAGCTACTGCTCACCAGGGAAAACTGCTGCTGGTATTGAAAGTGCATGTTTCAGTCTGCATGTCAGAATTTTTTAATGAAATAGAAGAGGATTTGAGAAGTCACTCAAAATGTGCCCTAATTTTTCTTTCTGCAGCACTAATCATACTTTTTATGGAAAAAAGGAACCCCCTCATTTTGTTCCTTTTTAAATTAAATGTTTTAAGAGTTACCACTTTAATCCAAGCAAGATGGCTTCAGGTGTGCCATACGTTTATCATAAGTAGGACTGTTAGCGCTCTAGTAGTTCTTTGGAACACTCTGGGAAGCTGCAGTAGAACACAAAGGAATCAACTGACAGTCTCTGCCCTTGTTGGATGTACATGTTTTACTGAGAATGTCAGACTTCATTCTCACATGACTGAGAAAGATAATGTGAATTTACAGAAAATAAGCTCTCAGTTTAGCCTATAGATCACCTTCCAAACCTCTGTGGTAAAAGCATGAGAAAATATTTTTCTCTCAATCATGATATCCCAGCAGAAGGCTTTTTCACATGGTAAAATCACCTTAGAACATACCACAATTCCTAAAATGAGTATGGTACCATCAACAAATGATTTATAATGTAACTAAAGTCTTAAAACCTTCTATTAACTGCAATGCTTTTTAATGAGGTGCTATCATGTATATTGGTCCCAAGATGGCTGCCAACACTTCTTGGATGAAGTGCTGACAGCCAATCAGATCTCAGGATGAGATGTGTGGTTAGGCTCCGCCCACATATATATATGCTTTTAAATGCTATTTTCTCAGGAAATACTGAACAGATTTACACCAAACCTACAAAAGGCACTTCCTTGACCTTATGGCTACCTCTCTGCCAAATTTCAAGTAATTCTGTTCAGCCGTTCGGGCTGTAGCTGTGTCTAAAGGTCCTATGGAAAAATGCATGGGGAAAACGCGTTTTGGGACCCCCCTTTCTACTCAGCCCCCGCTTGACGAATCCCCCCGAGACTTTCAGGGTAGGAGCGGAGCGTAGCGCCCCACCTATTTTGAAAAATTCGCGAGGATTCGTCGACCGGCGCCAAAGTTATTCAAAATAGAATGTTGCGGATTTCCTATGGAAACAGGGTCCTAACTATAACTACCTACTGGCGACCGCCAGTAGGTAATATATATATATATATATATATATATATATATATATATATATCTACTGGCGAAATTTTCAAAATAGGTGGGGCGCTCCGCTCCGCTCCTACCCTGAAAGTCTCGGGGGGATTCGTCAACCGGGGGCTGAGAAAAAAGGGGGTCCCAAAACGCGTTTTCCCCATGCAATTTTCCATAGGGACCTTTAGTCCAAGGTACAGCCCGAACGGCTGAACAGAATTACTTGAAATTTGTCAGAGAGGTAGTCCTCAGGTCAGGGAAGTGCCTTTTGCAGGTCTGGTGTCAATCTGTTCAGTAGTTCCTGAGAAAATCAAAAGTAAAATCATATATATATGTGGGCGGAGCCTAACCACACATCTCATCCTGAGATCTGATTGGCTGTCAGCACTTCATCCACGAAGTGTTGGCAGCCATCTTGGGACCAATATACATGATAGCACCTCATTAAAAAGCATTGCAGTTAATAGAAGGTTTTAAGACTTTAGTTACATTATAAATCATTTGTTGATGGTACCATACTCATTTTAGGAAATGTGGTATGTTCTAAGGTGATTTCACCATGTGAAAAAGCCTTCTGCTGGGATATCATGATTGAGAGAAAAATATTTTCTCATGCTTTTCCCACAGAGGTTTGGAAGGTGATCTATAAGCTAAACTGAGAGCTTATTTTCTGTAAATTCACATTATCTTTCTCAGTCATGTGAGAATGAAGTCTGACATTCTCAGTAAAACATGTACATCCAACAAGGGCAGAGACTGTCAGTTGATTCCTGTGTGTTCTACTGCAGCTTCCCAGAGTGTTCCAAAGAACAACTAGAGTGCTAACAGTCCTACTTATGATAAACGTATGGCACACCTGAAGCCATCTTGCTTGGATTAAAGTGGTAACTCTTAAAACATTTAATTTAAAAAGGAACAAAATGAGGGGGTTCATTTTTCCATAAAAAGTATGATTAGTGCACATTTTGAGTGACTTCTCAAATCCTCTTCTATTTCATTAAAAAATTCTAAAATGCAGACTGAAACATGCACTTTCAATACCAGCAGCAGTTTTCCCTGGTGAGCAGTAGCTTTACTACAGTGATTTAATGAGCAAAAAGAGCGCTAACATTCTGAATTTATGGCAAATGTGTGACACATCTGAATGCCTTCTTGATGGAATAAAAGTAAAAAACTGAAAGTATTTCCTACTGAGGAGACTGCAGTAAATGAGGAAATTAGGAAACTTCATAACAAATAAGTCTCCCAAGATGGCCACCAGAGACAAAAGAGCCCAAATGTAGCCCAAATATCACCCAGATGTAGCCCAAGTATAGCCCAATGACAGAATGTCCCAGAGTGTTCTTAAAGACAACTAGAGCGCTTACTGTCTTCATTATGACAAAAGTATGGCACACCTGAAGCCATCTTGATTGGAATAAACCGGTAACACTTAAAACATTTAATTCAAAAAGGAACACAATGAGGGGGTTCATTTTGCCATAGAAATTATGATTAATGCTGAATAAAGAAAATTAGGGCAGATTTTGAGTGACTACTCAAATCCTCTTCTATTTCATTAAAAAATTCTGACATGCAGACTGAAACATGCACTTTTAATACCAGGAGCAGACTTCCATGGTGAACAGTAGTTTTACTACAGTGATCTAATGAGCAACTAGAGTGCTAACTTTCAGAATTTATGGCAAATGTGTGACATATCTGAATACCTTCATGATGGAATCAAAGTAAAAAACTGAAAGCATTTCCTACTGAGGAGACTGCAGTACATGAGGAAATTAGGAAACTTCATAACAAATAAATCTCCCAAGATGGCCACTGGAGACAAAAGAGCCCAAATGTAGCCCAAAATCACCCAGATGTAGCCCAAATATAGCCCAATGACAGAAGTGTGCAAAACACTTATTATTTTGTGTTTTTGCAGTGTTATATAGTGCAGACTTGTCAGGTATTGGAGTGCTTTACATGAGCATTGGTTACATCACACAAGAACAAATTCATTTTGGTTGTAGACATGGGGAGACTAAGTGATTTGACCAGAATCACAGAATGTCGAGCTAAAGCAGAAACTCCAACCTGGTTCCCCAGTTGCAAAGTCTGCAGTTCTGGAAGTAACATCACATCCTCTCCCCTAAGTGCAACATTTAATCAAGTGGTCAACTGGATAAAGAAACATAAAGATAACAAATAATTTAAAAGTGCTTTGTCGCTATTTGAAAACTCAGAAAATATGTCCTTATTTTAGTCTTTTAGAGCACTAACCATAATTTTGATGCTAATAAGACCCTCTCATATATGTAATTTCTAAAGGAAATGCTCTAGGTATTACAGTTTTGATTACATCAAGATGACGTCAGGCGTTCCACACTTTTGTAATAAATATAGAATGTTAGCAATCTAGTTGTTCATTAGGATACTGTTGAGAGGCAGAGGCCAGGGGCACGGACTCTGAAAATTGAAGGCAGGTAGGAGGGTGCAAAGGCAACAGTTTAACCACACTGAGCAGGCAGGAAGGGCCGTGGCAGCACAACAGACTATGGAGGGCAGTGGAAAGGGGGGCAGGGGCAACAAACCAACAATACAGGACTTGCAAGAGAGGCTGTGGCAATGTAATAGACCATTGTGGGCAGAAGGAAGAGGCAATAGTAGTACAACCATACATGCCAACAGACCCGATTCTGCCAGGAAACGTCCAATGTTTTTAAGCTCAAATGGGCTTTTTTTGATCTGTCTCCTGTCTACAATCTCCTCTTTTTCAATGTAACTCAAAGAGGAAAATCCATACCCCAGTTTTTTTTTAAAAACCCTCTTACCAAGTTCAACATGTTCGCAAGTATGGTACATTGGATCATGGAAAGAAATGGGGTAGGGACATGGACTTGGATAACAGAGGACAGGAGGGACATGGAGAGGTGCACCAAACTGACCCTGCAGGGCAGGCATCAGGGTTTGCAGCAGCACAATACACCACACAGGGCATGCGGGACGGGAGTGCAGCACAACAATCCATAGAAAGCAAGAGGCAGGGGACAGGACCATTCACATGGACAACAGAGAACAGAGGGGCAAGAGGCAATGGTAGCTAGCTGACCATAATGGACAGACAGGAGAGAAAGCTGCAGCATAACAGACCATAAAGGGCAGGAGGGACGGATCAGGGGCCTTACAATGGAACAGACAAGCCAGGAGGGAGGGAGTAGGGGTCTGCTCATGTAAACAGAGGGCTGGGGCAAGGGGGCAGGGCAGGAGCAGCAAGATAGCCATGGAGGTCAGGCAGGATGGGCACTAGAAGCAAGACACACCGTGAAGAGCAACAGTGAGACTGTGATGGCATACACACAGACCATGGAGGGAAGGTGGGAGGGGGTCAGGGGCAGCTAACTGACCACACAGGGAAGGTGGGAGGGGCCATGGCAGCACAGAAGACCAAGCATGGCAAGTGGGAGGGTTAGTGGCAGCACAATGGCTATGATGGGCAAGAAGGAGGGTGCAGGGGCATGCACAAAGGACGATGGAGGATAGAAGGGAGGGTCAGGACCTGTGCACAGACAAGAAAGTTCAGGGGAAGGGGCCTCACAACAGACCGCACGGGGCAGGCAGGAGGAGCAGTTGCAGCACAACAGACCAGGGAGGGCAGAAGGGTGTGGCAGTACAATGGACCAAGTAGGACAGGCGGAAGAGGATAGGGGCATGGCATGTGGACAGGCAGGGTGGAGGTGGCAGGGACAGGTTACAGTCATCTGACAATGCTAGGCAGGTGGGAGGGGAGTGGCAGCTCAACAGAACACTCAGAGTAGATAGGAGTGGCAGGTCCATGGAACATGGTGGGCAAAAAGGATGGAGCAGGGGCATGCACAAAGACATCGGAGGGCAGGGGGAAGGAGAATAGGGGCAGCAAGCTAAGCACAGAGTTTAAGCAGGAGGTCAATGATGGGGCATAGAATTGGGCAATGGAGGGCAGGAGGAGTGGACTGGTACATCATACTAAATTGAGGGCAGTGGCAGCACATCAGACCATGCATGGCAGGAGGGAGGAGGCTAGTCAATGGATTCACACAACAGAGGATAGGGAGGAGGGGGATGGGGCAGCAAGCTAACTGTTCAGAGAAGGCGGGTATTAGGAACTTTATTGTTTTTAAAACGTGTGTCTGTGCGAACTACTTAAAATATGAACAAGTATGCAGCATAATCTCACTTTTACTTAGGAAGAAGAGGACGTTTGTGACTGTGACTCCGGGCTCACTTGGCAGAAACACCCCCTGACCCTCCACCCCCTATCGCAAAATGTAATGCCCGTGAAAAGGGTAGGTGAACACAGTGTTATATAGAACATAGTCCTGAGAGCACGATTGAAATTGAAAACTAGATATAGTGTATGGTATAAACTATGCACCAAAAAGTGTGATATAAGATGAACCGGGCGTGAAATATAATATGCAATACATTGTGCGCAATGACAGATTCATTGGAGAGCGCGAGATAGCACAGGCACTAGCGCGTGCTATGCGATATGCGCCTTGGAGTGTAATATGCACAGGGCAGTGTTGTGTAACCTAACTAATCTCTAAAGTTGTAATATAAAATATGTGCTGGGGAGTGTAACGTTGCATATGCACTGTGACAAAGATATGGATCCCAGATTGTAATATGTATGGCATAGCACTGTGCGTTATAACATAGGCATCGAGGAAGGCACGTTAGATGGGGCAATATAACCCGTGCGAAGACAAGTGTGGTATGACATATTCACGGGGTGGTGTTACAGTGCACATGGGCTAGAGAGTGTCATAGCATATGCACTAGCTGGTGGAATACAACACAGAGGTGTATGGCACTCGGCATGCAATGGTGGGTGTAACACAGCATTGGGCTCTGCCAGGAGCGCGCTGTGACTCTCAAGTGATGTTCGTCCCCTTTCCAGAGAGTAAAATAAAAAGTATTACACATCCGGCAGTGGATGTGTGTTTTATTAACCGTGAGGGGGGTTTCTTGCATAGTTTTGGTCAAATTTTTGTCGAATCCCCTTTGAATGGCTTGGTGTGCATGTGTATTAAATATGCCTGTCAATAGCCACCAATGTTTGTATAAATAAACAACAAGGGTGTCTACCGGGATTAGGCACGGTAGGGCATCAGACATGTCAGAGCTTCACTAGTGGTGTAAATACATTCCACGTGGATTCATTGTATGCACAGTCGCCTTTTAATGAATATCACGCAAATAGTCATGGTGATAGGTACGTACGGTTTGTCCAGCATGTCCTAGGTGTGTCTATAAATATATATTTTTAAAAAATAATAAAAAACAGTGGCCGGCCCTGGGGATTGGGGTCAAAAAAATATAATTAGGAGACAGGCCCTGGGGGATGGGGTCATCGGGGCCAATAAATTAGAATAAGAAGGGGAACCACACAGCCCCTCTTCTTAAAAAATTAAAATAAATAAAAGACTGGCATCGTGCCGGAGGCCACGCCCCCTCCTTGAGGCACTCTGCAAACGCGCCCCCTAGCGAGTTGTAAGTTGGAGAATTAATTCCTCTTCAATACTGAGGGTCCCTGAGGGCCAACTAGCCCAACAGGCATCTCCAGTATACGCCAGGGAGCTGCGCTGCAGACAGGTGTTCTGAGGCCAAGCCCCTTTTTACACCTCTCTGCAACGCACCTCTGTGGCGCTTACTGGAGGTACCTAGGGGTCTAGTTTGACCCTAGGGACCCTTATGATTCAAGGGGACTTAATCTCTCAACTTAGAACAGCCACAGGGCGCGTTTACACAGTGGTGAAGGGAGGGGACGGGGCCTGAGGTGACGTGTGCAAACACGCACTATGGCACGTTTTAAATTGGGGATATAATTTCCCTTCAATACTGAGGGCCCCTGGGGGCTAACTAGCCCACCAAGTGCTTCCAGTAAGCGCCACTGAGCTGCATTGCAGAGAGGTGGTCCAGGCCGTGCCACTTTTTACACCTCTCTTCAATGCAGCTCTGTGGCACTTACTGGAGGTACCTAGGGGGCTAGTTGGACCCTAGGGACCCTCAGGATTCAAATGAACTTAATCTCCCAACTAAAAACGGACACAGGGCGTGTTTACACAGTGGTGAAGGGAGGGGACGGGGCCTGAGTTAACGTGTGCAAAAACGCCCTGTGGCCTGTTTTAAGAGGTAGTTTTAATCCCCCTGCCCTATTATATACTAGGGGCTTACAGAGGAGGTCATGCTAATCACAGGGGGACCCCAACGCATAATGTTCCCTAGTGTATGTAGGTGTTTTCACTGTATTCTAAGTGTCTTTTAACATAGCACTGGCTCTAGGACTGGTTAGTCAGACTCAGTTACCACCAGTATCCGTCTGAAAAAGTTGAGGGTACAGGATGATTTTGCAACAAGGATTCTTTCTGCTCCTCTTTTTGTTCTTTCTGCACGTTATCCTTCTTCCTGCACTTTTCTTCGTCTTTGAGGACTTCTGTTGCTTCTTTCTGCACTTCTGTTTTTTTCTTTCTGTGCGTTTTTTCTTCTTTCTTCACATGTCCTATCTCTGTAGGCATAGTTAGAAATTAGCATTTAAAAAACCTTTGAAATTCACAGAAAAAAACAATGGTTTCAGGCACGTTACAGTTAGGAATTAGCATTTAAAAAACCTCAGAAATTCACTGAAAAAACCATAGGTTTCAGGGGTGTTATAGTTAGCTGGACTTTTCACTTGTACAAAACCATTGAAATTCCCCCGTTATAGTTAGTTCAGCTAACTATAACTCGCGCACCCGCAATGCACTGCTGATGACGTCACATATTACATTACTCATGACATGGTAAGTGACATCACTCATGACATCACTGATGACATCTCAAATGTACTAAGTGTCTTTAAAAACCATCTTTCAGACCTATTTTCCATTTTCGCGGTTATTCGGCATGTCACAATGGCGTCATTAACCGCGACAATTGCGCCTTTCATATAAAGTGAAAACACATATATGCACACATACTACACTATTTTACACACTAGGGGTTTCTGACAGTATTCTCGAAGGTCATGGTTTTGTAGAGAGTTTCTATAAAAAAACATCTGTAAAACCAATTTTTTTTTGCGGTTAGGCCGGAGATCACAATGGCGTTGGTAATCGCGATTACCCCGGACAGGACGCAAAAGAGGAAAACAAAAGCAGACATTCAATGACCATCAACACATCTAAAATTAATATATAAAAAAATTCATTCTGAACATTGCCCTACACACATTACGATGTACATACTTCTTTCAAAGCATGTTTAAACTCATATTTTTGTACTAAATTTTTTTGAAAACCATCTTTTAGACCTATTTCCAATTTTCGTGGTTCTTCTGGATGTCGCAATGGAGTCCTGAACCGCAACGATCGTGCCTTTCCCATAAAGTGAAACCACATATATGCACACGCATTACAGTATTCTACACACTTTGGACATATAACTTCTGTCACTAACACCTCAATTTCTCAACCATGGGGTCAGAGTATATGCACACTGGCCCCTTATGTGGGCTTTCACACAGATGTCCAGCCCCAGGAACTGTTCCCGATAGATAAAATGGCGGCCGCAACTTTCTATTCAGGTTTCCTCCAGCCAATCAGAGCATTCCCGTTGGCGTGTGCATTTTCGATTCATCGCGAAACCTTTGCAAAATATCCATGGCCAGAGATAGCACAATAATTTTAAACTTACATTTCTTAAAAACTGCAGTATATTGCCTTACATGTCTTTGCCAACTAAAATATGTAGGAAGCACTATTCACTGGCAAAACAAAGGATTTTAGAACACCCAATGGCAATTAGTAATGAAGACGCCACTTACCCAATGGCGAGACATTTTGAGTCTCATCATCAGAGCAATAGAAGCCTGCTAAAAAAAAATTGTTTAGACCATGTACCCCAAGAAGAGTGAGGGGGGAACAGATCACTTAAATGGAGGAGACTGGAATCCAAATATATAATAGACTTACAAACAAAAATCCGTTTTGGTCTAAATATTAGCGAGGAGTTGGGTTCCACCTTTAGAATAGAACAAAACTTAATAAGGTTTACTCACATTGATTAGTATGATATGTAAAGCCCATTTTGAGCGAGATCTTTCTAAGCAGTTAATGAGTTTAAAATAAACTGAGACATCAAACAAAAATCTGATAAATAATTAAAGCAAGTTTAGAATTTAACCCATCCAGGGCAAGATTGAAATAAATTGAGAGCGTATGAATAAAAAATCATGAACTGCCCATTCAGGGCACTATTTCAATTGTGACAAATGAGTCCATAAAGAAAGATAACTCGTGAAAGCTTAATTAAATGCACAAAATTTTAAAGTGTGAAATCAGAAATGTCACTAATAGTAATTGTGAATCAGAAATGTTTCTCAAAATAAGTCGCATGCATATAAAATGTAATGTAACATTGATAAATGCTAATGTTACAAGATGGTGCTGACTCTATTATGATAGACTATTTAGTCTGTTTTTAATGTTGTCATCATGACGTAATGTAATGACATAAAAGAAGTAAAGAGAATGGATGCCGCTAACATCGAGAAAGGCGCTTTGCTGAAATGCGTTTGTTGGAGAGTGCACAAATCATCTAATCAACTGGATAATTCTTCCCCGTGAGTGATGGTCAAATATTTTCTTTTAGAGTGTTATAAGAAGTGCGTGTGGCCACGCACAATACAACACCGGCTCGTGAGTGCTGAAGCGGGGGGTTCTTTGGAGTGTGTGTGTGTATATATATATATATATGCGAAAATTAAAACTTGCCAAGATGTTTGCGAATAAACGACCTGACAGAACCCCCATAGATCAGTCACAAACTATTCAAACTACGAATTCGAGTGGCTTAAATACCTTGGATGCTGCAATTCTGGGCGATTTAATGGAACTGTGTAATGAAAATGACTGCCCTTCCATAGACTCTTTGCAGATAGAAACTCTGAATGAAGGAGATACATTGGGATTATTGAGTAGCGACCACACACCGTTCCGACCACGATCTAAATTCTTGCCACAAACAGCGCGAGATAATTTGGATATTTTCTCTGAAAACGTAACGAGGGATCTGAAATTACTGTATAGTAATTTAGCAGATCAGAAGAAGGAAAGAGACCCTCGAAAAGAAATCATACAGCAAACGGTGGAGAAATTGATTAAGGATGACGGTGTGTTGGTGAAACCCTCCGACAAAGGAGGAAATGTTGTATTATGGGGACGAGAATTATATAAGAAAGAGGCCCTTACTCAATTAAATAATACCGAATGTTACAAAAGGATTGACATGCGAGAGTTTATTTTGGTGAAAGAAGAATACCATGCTAGATTAGATGTTTGGAAGGCAGAGGATTTACTGAACTGGGATGAGTACAAATTTATAAGACAAAATAATCCAATTCTCCCAGTTTTTTATATGCTCCCCAAAGTCCACAAGAGTGTGGCTTCACCACCAGGGAGACCCATCATTTCCTCTTGTGGAAGCCTCTTTGAAAATACCTCAAAATATATAGATTATTTTTTAAACCCTATAGTTAAGACCTTGACCTCTTATATTAAGGATTCTACGGATTTTTTAAAATGTATTTATGATATAAGATGGGATGAAAACAGTATGATGTTATTAACGCTTGACATTGCTACTCTGTACACGAGTATACGACATACTGAGGGTTTGAGAGCAACTGAATTTTATCTAAACAGGAGGCCTCTGAGGTTTTTTAAACAAAATGAAATGATTTTAGAAATGATGCAATGGTGTTTAACTAGAAATATGTTTTTGTTTGGGGAAGAAATGTTCCAACAGGCACAAGGAACAGCGATGGGCACCTGCTTCGCCCCCAGTTATGCCAGTCTACACCTGGGCTGGTGGGAGGAGCAGGTGCTCAGAGGCCCACACTTGGAACATTGGAGTAACAGCATACTTTTGTGGGTGCGATTTATCGACGATGTTTTTGTGCTGTGGGAGGGCACGGAAGCATCAATTGATGTATTTATTAATGAGATAAATTGTAACACCCTTAATTTGAAATTCACTGGACAATACAGCAAATCCTGTATAGATTTTCTGGACATAAGAGTTAAGGCAGTTGAGGGAAAATTAGAAACTACGGTTTTTAGGAAGCCCACCTCAGGAAATACAATTTTACATGCAGAGAGCGCTCATCCAGCCCCGTTAATTAGAAGTATTCCCTTTGGTGAGTTTTATAGAGCCAGAAGAACATGTAGTAGCCTTGATGAGTACACAAAAATTGAGGAGGAAATGAGTGAAAGATTCCTACAGAGAGGCTACCCACAGAATATAATAGAAGGGGCAGCCTCAAAAGCAAGAAAACTAGACAGGAAAAAGGTTTTATTTGAACCCTCGAAAACTGAACAGAAAAAGAAAAAGAGGAATCTGGGACAAGGACAAAGTGATTGTAGATTTATCACTACATTTAATAAAAATCACAAAGAAGTCAGAATGATTTTAAACAAACACTGGCATCTTGTGAAGAACGATCCAATATTAGGTCCTAACATGAAAAAACATCCTGAGTTGACCTTTAGCAAATCTAAATCATTAAAGGATCGAATTGTAAACAGTGAATATATTGAAAGTAAGAAATTGGGACCGCCTACTTGGTTGACACCGAAAATGGGTTTTAGGAAATGTTTTAAATGTAAGGCGTGCCAGCATGGAGTAAATCGGACGCATTTTAAAACTTCTTTTAACAAAACCATTAAAATCAGAGGCTTTTTAACGTGTAGATCCAGTTTTGTGGTTTATGCCTTACAGTGCCCCTGCCAAAAGATGTATATAGGGAGTACCACCTTACCAGTGTTCCAACGAGTACTGCAACACAGGAGAGCGATTGTAAATAAGGATAGAACGTATCCAATCGCAAGACATTTCGAAAGGTACCATCAAAGCGATCCAACAGGCCTACAATACAGCTGCATTGCAGAAATCCCAAAGAAAAAACGAGGAGGGGATCGAGAGAAGGAACTCCGTAAATTAGAAACTTATTATATTTTGGAGTTCGACTGCAAAGAACCACAGGGTTTGAATGTGGATGAAGATCTACATACGTGTCTGTATTAAGAAATGAAATAGTTGCTAATAAAGATGTATAGTCAAGGTAATTGAAAAAGTTCAATGAAACTCCAACCTGAATTAATATCAAAATAAGAGATGCCGTTTATTCAATGAATTATTCGTTTGTGAGAGGATGCTACACAAATTTTATGGTAGTCAGGTGGGAGATTGTATATACATCAAAAACCCCTTTTTTTAACCTTTTTAAAGTTTACACTGATTCACTTGAAGCACTAGCACTTTATCAAAATAGATTAATGAAGAGAAGTTGTTTACATGGAAAGCACTAGCACTTTGTAAACAGAAAAGGTATATGCACTGGCACTTTAGTTGAAATCAAGTGTAAAAGTTTACATCGCTAAGCACTAGCACTTTGTAAACGAATTAAGATAATCGTCGGCACTTGCGACTAGTCTTCTTATAAAAGGTTGAGAAGTTGAGAAATTTCGAGGTTTTGATTTTTGTATATAGAAATCAATCAAGGATAAAGAAATTGCATGTAGAAATGACTGCAATTGATTCACGCCAATGAAAATGTTATGTTGGAATAACAATTCAAAATGTCATTGTAATGATTGGGTGCCAGGCACTGACATGGAAAGACGTTCCAAAATGGCGGGAGCTTTTGACCTACCGTTTACCATGGTTGATAATATAATTTGATAGTCCCTCTTTTATGTCTTATATGTCACATGTTTGTTTTAAAAAGAGGAACGAATGACTTTTTCATTATCGTGAACAAGGTGGCGAGAGGCCATCGAAACGCGTTGATATGAAAACTCATCAATAAAAAGCCGAATGGAATAACCCCCCTGGGAGTGCAGTGTGGTTTTTGCTGAAAACGACTTGAACCGTATGCTGAATATATATATATATATATATATATAAATATATACACACACACTCACAAGAGGAAGGCTGCTGCATCAGCTGAAACGCGTATCTTTGTGCTGGGTCGGAGGAGACTTTACCTAATTAAAAGGCCTTAACCCAAAATAGTCCACGTGTGTGTGCTCTTTTCCGTAACTGAAGCAGAGGTTGTTGTTGTTGTGTTTTATATATATTTGAGGCACAGGTTCAAGACTGATTTGCATATGGCTGGGTTCAAACTGGAATGGCATGGTGAGCAAAAAAACGATGGATTTAGGCCGAGATCTCTGTACTGGGGTGAATGTATGACATTGCTCTGCATTCTGTCCATCAATTGTTGTTTTTGCATATATATATATATATATATATATATATATATATATATATATATATATATATATATATATATATTACCTACTGGCGGTCGCCAGTAGGTAGTTATAGTTAGGACCGTGTTTCCATAGGAAATCGGCAACATTCTATTTTGAATAACTTTGGCGCCGATTGACGAATCCTCGCGAAATTTTCAAAATAGGTGGGGCGCTCCACTCCGCTCCTTCCCTGAAAGTCTCGGGGGGATTCGTCAAGTAGGGGCTGAGAAAAAGGGGTGTCCCAAACCGCGTTTTCCCCATGCATTTTTCCATAGGACCTTTAGTCCAAGCTGCAGCCCGAATGGCTGAACAGAATTACTTGAAATTTGGCAAAGAGGTAGTCCTCAGGTCAGGGATGTGCCTTTCGTAGGTCTGGTGTAAATGTGTTCAGTATTTGCTGAGAAAATAGCATTTGAATCAATATATATATCTATAGGCGCGCTCCGAGCGCTTACGGTAAGCTTACCGTACGCGCACGCTGCCATGCGCGAGCTCAATTCTGATTGGTGGTTACATGACTGTAAACATTCGAATCGGCCGAAATGAGGAAGTGTCGGCCTCCATTTTGTGTGCCTCACACTGATAAAAAAAAGGAGGAGAACGTGGAAAGGGGGCAACAAAGTGAGTTGCAGACCCCCTAGCGTTTGTCAGGGGGTCCAAGAAGGGCATAAAAGTATGAAAAATACATTTAAATGTTTTTTTTTTAAATCGCGGGGTGCGCGTACGGTAAGCTTACCGTACGCGTACGGTAGAAAATAAAAAAAAAGAAGAAAAAAACAAATGTAAGTGTTAAGATATTAGGGGGCTCTAAAAAGAGCCGTTGTGTTCATTGAGTGTTTTTTGGTACCTACAAGTAAGTACCGATGCAGAGTCTAAAGTTTAAGAGGAAGACTCTGTTCCCTTCATCATTGAAATGTACACCGTCTCCTCTATAAATGTCTTGCATGTTGTAGCGCAAGTTGTTGTGGTATATAGAACCCATACCATAGTCTCTGAGGAAAGCAGAAACAGATTTGTTGACGTGCTTCCTTGCTTTGTCAATCTGCGGACAAAATTGGTAGGACCAGTTCCACTTTTGCCTTTGGCATATGTGAGAATATACAAAGGCAGAATGAGGAAAAAGAGACATCAATTGCACAAAGGTGTCCTTAATAAGCATTTCCAGACCTACACCAGTTAAAGTGCCTAGGTCATTTCCACCACAGTGCACAATAATAAGGTTAGGGTGTGGGAGATGTAGAAAGGTTTTCACCAAAGGCATTAATTGATGCCACTTTAACCCTCTCTGACCAATCCATTTAATGTCTACATTTGGCAAACCAAGGTCTCTCACCATACCTCTTTTTTCTGCAAATTTTTCACTCCAGAAGACATAGCTGTGACCTACAATCCACACTGTGAACATCTTTCAAGGAGATCTGGATGCACTCTGAAGGTGTCTTTCAGTAGAATGGCAAAATGAAATGAAAGACAGTTTGGAAATGGAGGCATACATATTTTTTTTAAATAAAAAGAACTCATTGGCTGTTTCACACCATTCTACACTAAAAACTAGGCTGTATGTGTAAATTTATAGAAGCATGTTTTGTATTGGTTCAGAAAATTGTGTTCCCACAGAAGAATAGTTTGGATTTGCTGTTAGGTTGTAAAGGTGAAGCACTCTTGCTCTTTCGAAATGAAACATTGTGTGGTGAACTTCTGACCTGACTCCTCACAGCAGTGTTCCATGAGCTGTTGCTATGGTAGCAGGCAGAAGTCAAGTTGGGGGAAGGGTACTTTTGGAAAAGGGTTGAAGTTTTCAACCAATAGAAATGTGTGATTTCATTTGAAAAAAAGTGGGAAGCACTGAGATTTGTAATTAACATGTATATGTGTGAAAAAAGAGAGGGAAACATTGCCATTAATTGGTTCTGCTCAGAGGAGAGAGGTGTACAGCTCTGATATTCTGAGTCTGATAGTCTGCAGTTTGAGTGCCGCATTTCTTTCTCAACTAAATAATTTAAAAGGTGAGTTATGAGTTTGAGAGGGGATGTATGTGGTGATTTTTGCATGAGTCTGTGAGCAAAGAGGAATTTCTGTCAGAGAGGTATTTTGTGTCTCTCTGGTTCTTTTGGGAAGTAACCATGCATATGTCTCTTGCAACTGAAAATACACAGTCTGCATAAGCAGACTGTTAGCACACACCCAGCAGTTTATCATGTAGAATCATGCTTAGTATTCACAAGTGAGTGGTGTTTCAGGTAGCAGTGAGTAACGCTAATACATTTAACATCACTAAGGCTGATTTATTTTGCTGGAGTGTAGTCAGTCACCAAGGTCACACATGTACATGGTCTCAAAAAGCTGTTTGCACATGTGCTCTTTTCTGTTTCAGAAAACTGTAATGAAAATGTATCAGACTGTTAGAGTAATTAACGCTTGGAGGAAAAAAACAGTACTAAGTGTGCTTTGAAATTGGCATGCAAATTTCGTTTTCTGCCTAAAAACACAGAAAACTGTAGTAAGTGTGCTTTGAAAATGGCAAGTAAATTTCATTTTACGCGTAAAATCACAGCATGAGGCTGTGAGCATAGTGGAATTGCTGTCACAGAGGTATTTGGAGTCTCTCTGGTTCTTTTGGGAAGTAACCATGCGTATGTCTCTTGCTACTGAAAATACACAGTCTGCATAAGCAGACTGTTAGCACACACCCAGCAGTTTATCATGTAGAATCTGGCTGAGTATTCACAAGAGACTGGTGTTTCATGGAAGCAGTGAGTCACGCTAATACATTCAACATCACTAAGGCTGATTTATTTTACTGGAGTGTAGTCAGTCACCAAGGTCACACATGTACATGGTCTCAAAAAGCTGTTTGCACATGTGCTGTTTTCTGTGTCTGAAAACTGTAATGAAAATGTATGCGACTGTTAGAGTAATTAACGCTAGGAGGAAAAAAACAGTACTAAGTGTGCTATGAAATTGGCAAGCAAATTTCGTTTTCTGGCTAAAAACACAGAAAACTGTAGTAAGTGTGCTTTGAAAATGGCAAGCAAATTTCATGTTACGCGTAAAATCACAGCATGAGGCTGTGAGCATAGTGGAATTGCTGTCACAGAGGTATTTGAAGTCTCTCTGGTTCTTTTGGGAAGTAACCATGCGTATGTCTGTGGCTACTGAAAATACACAGTCTGCATAAGCAGACTGTTAGCACACACCCAGCAGTTTATCATGTAGAATCAGGCTTAGTATTCACAAGTGAGTGGTGTTTCAGGTAGCAGTGAGTAACGCTAATACATTCAACATCACTAAGGCTGATTTCTTTTGCTGGAGTGTAGTCAGTCACCAAGGTCACACATGTACATGGTCTCAAAAAGCTGTTTGAACATGTGCTGTTTTCTGTGTCTGAAAACTGTAATGAAAATGTATGCGACTGTTAGAGTAATTAACGCTTGGAGGAAAAAAACAGTACTAAGTGTGCTTTGAAATTGGCAAGCAAATTTCGTTTTCTGCCTAAAAACACAGAAAACTGTAGTAAGTGTGCTTTGAAAATGGCAAGCAAATTTCATTTTACGCATAAAATCACAGCATGAGGCTGTGAGCATAGTGGAATTGCTGTCACAGAGGTATTTGGAGTCTCTCTGGTTCTTTTGGGAAGTAACCATGCGTATGTCTCTTGCTACTGAAAATACACAGTCTGCATAAGCAGACTGTTAGCACACACCCAGCAGTTTATCCTGTAGAAACTGGCTGAGTATTCACAAGAGACTGGTGTTTCATGGAAGCAGTGAGTCACGCTAATACATTCAACATCACTAAGGCTGATTTATTTTGCTGGAGTGTAATAAGTCACCAAGGTCACATATGTACATGGTCTCAAAAAGCTGTTTGCACATGTGCTCTTTTCTGTTTCAGAAAACTGTAATGAAAATGTATCAGACTGTTAGAGTAATTAACGCTTGGAGGAAAAAAACAGTACTAAGTGTGCTTTGAAATTGGCAAGCAAATTTCGTTTTCTGCCTAAAAACACAGAAAACTGTAGTAAGTGTGCTTTGAAAATGGCAAGCAAATTTCATTTTACGCATAAAATCACAGCATGAGGCTGTGAGCATAGTGGAATTGCTGTCACAGAGGTATTTGGAGTCTCTCTGGTTCTTTTGCGAAGTAACCATGCGTATGTCTGTGGCTACTGAAAATACACAGTCTGCATAAACAGACTGTTAGCACACACCCAGCAGTTTATCCTGTAAAATCAGGCTGAGTATTCACAAGAGACTGGTGTTTCATGGAAGCAGTGAGCCACGCTAATACATTAAACATCACAAAGGCTGATTTCTTTTGCTGGAGTGTAGTCAGTCACCAAGGTCACACATGTTCATGGTCAGAAAAAGCTGTTTGCACATGTGCTGTGTTCTGTGTCTGAAAACTGTAATGAAAATGTATGCGACTGTTAGAGTAATTAACGCTTGCAGGAAAAAAACAGTACTAAGTGTGCTTTGAAATTGGCATGCAAATTTCGTTTTCTGCCTAAAAACACAGAAAACTGTAGTAAGTGTGCTTTGAAAATGGCAAGTAAATTTCATTTTACGCGTAAAATCACAGCATGAGGCTGTGAGCATAGTGGAATTGCTGTCACAGAGGTATTTGGAGTCTCTCTGGTTCTTTTGGGAAGTAACCATGCGTATGTCTCTTGCTACTGAAAATACACAGTCTGCATAAGCAGACTGTTAGCACACACCCAGCAGTTTATCATGTAGAATCTGGCTGAGTATTCACAAGAGACTGGTGTTTCATGGAAGCAGTGAGTCACGCTAATACATTCAACATCACTAAGGCTGATTTATTTTACTGGAGTGTAGTCAGTCACCAAGGTCACACATGTACATGGTCTCAAAAAGCTGTTTGCACATGTGCTGTTTTCTGTGTCTGAAAACTGTAATGAAAATGTATGCGACTGTTAGAGTAATTAACGCTAGGAGGAAAAAAACAGTACTAAGTGTGCTATGAAATTGGCAAGCAAATTTCGTTTTCTGGCTAAAAACACAGAAAACTGTAGTAAGTGTGCTTTGAAAATGGCAAGCAAATTTCATGTTACGCGTAAAATCACAGCATGAGGCTGTGAGCATAGTGGAATTGCTGTCACAGAGGTATTTGAAGTCTCTCTGGTTCTTTTGGGAAGTAACCATGCGTATGTCTGTGGCTACTGAAAATACACAGTCTGCATAAGCAGACTGTTAGCACACACCCAGCAGTTTATCATGTAGAATCAGGCTTAGTATTCACAAGTGAGTGGTGTTTCAGGTAGCAGTGAGTAACGCTAATACATTCAACATCACTAAGGCTGATTTCTTTTGCTGGAGTGTAGTCAGTCACCAAGGTCACACATGTACATGGTCTCAAAAAGCTGTTTGAACATGTGCTGTTTTCTGTGTCTGAAAACTGTAATGAAAATGTATGCGACTGTTAGAGTAATTAACGCTTGGAGGAAAAAAACAGTACTAAGTGTGCTTTGAAATTGGCAAGCAAATTTCGTTTTCTGCCTAAAAACACAGAAAACTGTAGTAAGTGTGCTTTGAAAATGGCAAGCAAATTTCATTTTACGCATAAAATCACAGCATGAGGCTGTGAGCATAGTGGAATTGCTGTCACAGAGGTATTTGGAGTCTCTCTGGTTCTTTTGGGAAGTAACCATGCGTATGTCTCTTGCTACTGAAAATACACAGTCTGCATAAGCAGACTGTTAGCACACACCCAGCAGTTTATCCTGTAGAAACTGGCTGAGTATTCACAAGAGACTGGTGTTTCATGGAAGCAGTGAGTCACGCTAATACATTCAACATCACTAAGGCTGATTTATTTTGCTGGAGTGTAATAAGTCACCAAGGTCACATATGTACATGGTCTCAAAAAGCTGTTTGCACATGTGCTCTTTTCTGTTTCAGAAAACTGTAATGAAAATGTATCAGACTGTTAGAGTAATTAACGCTTGGAGGAAAAAAACAGTACTAAGTGTGCTTTGAAATTGGCAAGCAAATTTCGTTTTCTGCCTAAAAACACAGAAAACTGTAGTAAGTGTGCTTTGAAAATGGCAAGCAAATTTCATTTTACGCATAAAATCACAGCATGAGGCTGTGAGCATAGTGGAATTGCTGTCACAGAGGTATTTGGAGTCTCTCTGGTTCTTTTGCGAAGTAACCATGCGTATGTCTGTGGCTACTGAAAATACACAGTCTGCATAAACAGACTGTTAGCACACACCCAGCAGTTTATCCTGTAAAATCAGGCTGAGTATTCACAAGAGACTGGTGTTTCATGGAAGCAGTGAGCCACGCTAATACATTAAACATCACAAAGGCTGATTTCTTTTGCTGGAGTGTAGTCAGTCACCAAGGTCACACATGTTCATGGTCAGAAAAAGCTGTTTGCACATGTGCTGTGTTCTGTGTCTGAAAACTGTAATGAAAATGTATGCGACTGTTAGAGTAATTAACGCTTGCAGGAAAAAAACAGTACTAAGTGTGCTTTGAAATTGGCATGCAAATTTCGTTTTCTGCCTAAAAACACAGAAAACTGTAGTAAGTGTGCTTTGAAAATGGCAAGTAAATTTCATTTTACGCGTAAAATCACAGCATGAGGCTGTGAGCATAGTGGAATTGCTGTCACAGAGGTATTTGGAGTCTCTCTGGTTCTTTTGGGAAGTAACCATGCGTATGTCTCTTGCTACTGAAAATACACAGTCTGCATAAGCAGACTGTTAGCACACACCCAGCAGTTTATCATGTAGAATCTGGCTGAGTATTCACAAGAGACTGGTGTTTCATGGAAGCAGTGAGTCACGCTAATACATTCAACATCACTAAGGCTGATTTCTTTTGCTGGAGTGTAGTCAGTCACCAAGGTCACACATGTTCATGGTCAGAAAAAGCTGTTTGCACATGTGCTGTGTTCTGTGTCTGAAAACTGTAATGAAAATGTATGCGACTGTTAGAGTAATTAACGCTTGCAGGAAAAAAACAGTACTAAGTGTGCTTTGAAATTGGCAAGCAAATTTCGTTTTCTGCCTAAAAACAAAGAAAACTGTAGTAAGTGTGCTTTGAAAATGGCAAGCAAATTTCAATTTAAGCATAAAATCACAGCATGAGGCTGTGAGCATAGTGGAATTGCTGTCACAGAGGTATTTGGAGTCTCTCTGGTTCTTTTGGGAAGTAACCATGCGTATGTCTCTGGCTACTGAAAATACACAGTCTGCATAAGCAGACTGTTAGCACACACCCAGCAGTTTATCCTGTAGAATCAGGCTGAGTATTCACAAGAGACTGGTGTTTCATGGAAGCAGTGAGTCACGCTAATACATTCAACATCACAAAGGCTGATATCTTTTGCTGGAGTGTAGTCAGTCACCAAGGTCACACATGTTCATGGTCAGAAAAAGCTGTTTGGACATGTGCTGTTTTCTGTGTCTGAAAACTGTAATGAAAATGTATGCGACTGTTAGAGTAATTAACGCTTGCAGGAAAAAATCAGTAGTAACTGTGCTTTGAAATTGGCAAGCAAATTTCATTTTCTGCGTAAAGTCACAGCATGAGTCTTTTATGGCATTTTGGGACCCCCTGACAAATGCTAATGCATTCAACATCACCAAGGTTCATTATCTTTACAGGAGTGCCGTCAGTATGCCAGGTTACACATGTATATGCTCGGAAAAAGCAGATTGCACATGTGCGGTTTTTTGCCTCTGTAAACTATAAAGAAAATGTGTCAGACTGTTAGAGTAATTAATAATTGCAAAAAAAAAAAGTGTGCTTTTGAATTGCAAAAGAAATATTGTGTTCTGTCTAGAATTTCACCAAGAGTCTGTGTGCAAACAGGAATTGATCTTAAAGATTACATTCATGTTGGTTTTCTTGTGTTTTTCACTTGTAGGAAAGGGATAGATAGTGTTAATTGAAAAGAAATGATCATAACAAAAAATAGTAATATATTTAAATTACAAAAAAGGTATTTTTTTAGTTTCTTTCAGGTATTGCTGCAGAGCAGTGAAGAAAATAAAAGATGCCTATAAAATCAAGACAAAGAAAACCACAGAAAAAAAAGGTTTATTTGAAGACAATTGGAGGACCCAAGTTAGTTGAAGATGCTCATGTTGGGAAAAAGAAAAAGTCTTCTGGTAAGCAGAGAAAGCAATTTTTAAAAAATATATTCAAAAAAAGGAAAATTTTTAAAAATGCCCCCATTGGAAAAACTGTTTCAAGTAGAAAACAACAGGAGAATAGTGAAAATTTACAAAATGCTAATGTACAAGCAGAAGCTAAAATAATTAACTTGAAAAGAAAATCAGCATTTAAAGAGATCCGTAGGAAAATGTTTCAGAGAAGAGTGATGTCCAATTTGCTAAAAGATGTGAAAAAATATAAGAAAAGAGCAAAATTTTTAAAGAGAAAAAAAGATATTGAAGCCATTGTAGAAAAGGCTTTAAATTTAAAAAGGAAACTATTAATTTTAATTTTGAACAGGATGCGTACATTAGAAAAAATAGTTAATGTAATGAAGTCACAAAGTAAAAAGAAAAGAGTAGTAAAAAGAAATAACTTTTGTAAAGTGTTTTTAGGAGAATGGATGCATAGTTCAAGTACTGAACCATTTTTTAATGAAAAGAGTTATCTTCAAAGTAATAGTTTGCTGCATGCAGTTGACACCAGTGGTCGAGCATATGAAGTTAAGGATGGTTGTATAATGGAAAAGGAGAAAATGGTTCCAAGAAATGAGGAAGAAGTGATTGCAGATGAGGCTATGGGGAGACGTCCTAAAGCTCCAGTGTATACTTGGAAATGTAGTAGTATTTGTACTTTGCGACAGGAATCTATTGATAAATTGCGTGAGTTTTTAAGAGAATATAGTAAAAAGAGTGTAAAACAGAAGATTAAGGTGCTTCAAGGACTAGATCCATGCAGAGTGAGAGAGAATACTGGTTTGCAAGGTCACTCTCTGGCTTGTTTATTTAGGAAAGTTTGTCAAAGTGTTTTTCACCATTTTAGGATGCTGGCAGTTCATCATACTGAAATTAGGAAATTTGTAAGAAGATTGTATTTTGCTAAAAGTCCAGCACTAAAGTTAAATGAGTTGAATAAGGCTCTGTTTCGTGGATCTGTATCAGATGTTGAGAAGGTTACTGATGAGATTCAGTTTTGTTACTTTGGGCCAGAACAAGAAAGTGCAGGGAATGACACAGTTATTGAGGAAAATGTGGAAGAGAATGTAGAACCCTCCGTAAGTAAGAAATTTGAAGATCAAATTACAAAATTTGCTATCATCTCTAATGAAAGACCAAATATTACTTGTATTTGTTGCCGGAGAAGCCATTACAAAATCCAAACAAGGAATGTTGATCTATACAAAAAAAGTGAAGAAGAAGATAATTCTAAGTGGAAGGATTTTGCAACATATATATTTCTTGAAAATTGTTTTGATTTGGGTGAAGATCATCGTATTTGTAAATACTGTTACAACAAGTTGGAAGAAAATAAAATGCCAGCTAGAGCTGTACATAATAATTTAGAATTGGTTGAAGTTCCTGCTGAACTTTCTGATTTAAATACGTATGAGTCTATACTCATTCAATGTGTTCATCCGTTCCAGACCATAGTACGTATGGAGCCAAAAACAGGCAAATTACCTGCTTCAGATTTACAGAGAGGTTTAAAAGGAAGAGTTGTCTATTTTCCGTTGGATTTGAAAAAAAATATGGAAACTATTGACACAGAAAATTTGGAAACTGAACCATTAGTTATTCTGGTTAATGGTGTACCTACAAAGAACAAGAACATTTGGCAGGAATTGGTAGATGTTCGGAAAGTACAAAGAGCAAATTTATATTTGAAAAGGAATAATAAATGGTATGAAGCCATTTATATGGATGAAGATGAAGAAGAATTAGTAGGAGACACAGACACACCAACTGGGCAAATTGAAAAAGTTGACAAGTCAAAAGAAGAAGAAATTTATGAACATTTCAGCATACATCCTCTTCATTCAAAAGAAGTAATGGCAAACACCATTGATCTATTTCAAATGAAAAAAGCACAAGGAACTCCTGTGAGTGTATGGGAGGAGAGTTTGGAAGCTCGATGTTTTCCCCAGCTGTTTCCTACAGGAGAAGGTGGACGATATGATGAACGTCCAGTTCAGATTCCTGCTTCTGAGTATCGGACTACAAGATTATATGCTACAAGATTATATGCATCTGTTATTTGAAAGTGACTTGTCTGCACTATCTCATGCAGTAAACCACATTTTAAAAAGTGGAACACATCTACATAATGTGTCTGCTAAGGATTTTATGAACAAAGTGCAGCAGCGAGATGATCATTTGGAATTACAATTGATCAATCTGATGGCTTGTCAGCGTGGGACGAATGAATATTGGTACAGACGCCATGGAGAATTGAAATGTATGTTACGGAATTTAGGAACTCCAACATGGTTCCTAACCCTAAGCTGTGCCGAATACGCTTGGGATGATTTACTGGATTTTCTACGAGAGGCAAATTCAAACATTAAAAACATTGAATACAAGACAGCAGGAGAACTGTGCTCATTGGATCCGGTTAATGTTTGCAGATATTTCAATCATAGATTTGAGGCTATGATGTCCTTTATCTGCAACAAAAAAAATCCACCACTTGGAGAAGTTTTGGATTTCTTTTGGAGAAAAGAGTACCAAGCAAGAGGTGCTCCTCACATTCATATGCTGTTGTGGATCAAGGATGCTCCAAAATTTGGAACAGATGCTGATGAAGCAGTGTTATCTTTCATTGAACAATATGCAACATGTGCTATACCTAAAAGCACAGAGGAGAAAAAGTTAAAACAGCAAGTTTTACGTTTCCAAAGTCATCGGTGTGGAAAATACTGTCGACGGAAGTACAAGACCAAAGATAAATTCAACACAAAATGTCGATTTGGATTTCCTAGACCTGTTCTTTCAAAAGGAAGAGTCAACAGTTTTATGTCAGCTGTGCGACATATTATTACAAGAAAATCTCCCAAAAATACGTACAACCTGAGAAGAAAAGAAGAGTCAAAATATATAAATGACTACAACCCAGTCATTTTATCCATGTGGAATGCAAACATGGATATTCAGTATGTGGCAGACAATTCTATTGCTGTTGCTCGGTATGTCACATCATACATTACTAAATCTGAGAAAACGGAATTGAAGGAAATGTGGGAAGAGATTTCTCACGAGAAGAGTGTCGGTAAGAAGCTGTACAGTTTCAGTTTGAAGATGTTAACGCATCGAGAAATTGGATACTACGAATGTTCATCTGCAAGTCTTTACTCAAAATCCAGAAGAATAATTTGGGTCAGTTTAGGCCTTGCAGGAATGCGAAATCGGGTACTGAAATCTGTTGGAGAAATTGAATATTTGGCCGAAAACGACCCAGAAAGTACAGATATTTTGAAGACAAACATGTTGGACACATATTACCCAAAAAGAAGTCATCATCTTGAGAACATGTGTCTCTATGAAGTGCTGCAGAACTACATTTTTTCACGGAAAGCCACAGAAGACATCAACCATGGAAAATATAAAGTCATTGGTGAGGAAGGATGTTTAGTGAAGCAAAAAAAAGGAAGTTTGATTAATCACAGGAAGCTGAGTTGTGACACTACTGACAAAAAGGAATTTTACTACTTGGCACTTTTACAGTTGTTTAAACTATGGCGTTCAGAGGACGAACTATTTGGAGAATTTCAAAGCTATGAGGATTCATTTAATGCATGTAAAGATACCATTGAATGCAGTATTTTCAGGAATTATGTCCAAATGTTAAACGAAGAAATTGAACAGGAAGCTACAATTGCAGCTGAAGTAGCTAGAGATAGTTCTCAAGACAGCCAAAGTTCTGGAACGCTCAGTCAAGATCCCCTAGGACAACCAATCGTAGAAAATGAAGCTGCAATAGCCATGACTGAAGTGGAAACGGCTATGAATCAAGCAAAGGAAGATTTAATAGAATTACCAGATTTGGAAAAACAACTGAATGAAGAACAACGACAAATTTATGAAGAAGTCAGAAAAAAAATTGATCACGGATTACTACATGAAAATAAAGAGTGCACATGCACAGCATTTGAACCAATTAGGTTATATGTGAGTGGACAAGCTGGAACTGGGAAAAGTTTCTTAATTAAAGTCATCAGAAGCTACCTACAGCAAAAAACTGATTCAACTATGTCTTGTGTTGTTACTGCTCCAACTGGATTAGCAGCATATAATATTAAAGGAATTACTCCCCATCGCTTGCTAATGTTACCAGTGGAGCATGAGAACAAAATAGAATATCACAAGCTAACTGGCGAAGCATGTTTCGAAGTTTCAAGAGTGTTGAAGAAGATGCAAGTTCTCATTATTGATGAGGTAAGCATGGTATCAAACTTAATGCTTGCCTTTGTGCATTTAAGAATGCAGCAAATTCTAAAAAGAGACTATGACGTGCTATTTGGAGGAAAACATGTTATAGTTTTTGGGGATCTACTGCAGCTCACTCCAGTTAAAGGACAACCAGTGTTTAATACTGTGACACATGAGGACACAAAGAAGTCATTAGGAAGCATTGGTAATGCGAATATTTGGTCATTCTTTGAGTACAAAGAACTCACTACCAATATGAGACAAGCAAACGATGAAGAATATGGAAGTATTCTAAAAGATATCAGAATTGGACTACTCACAGAACATGCCAGAAAAGCTTTACAGAGTCGATTGCTACATAATTTATTTCCAAGTGAAGAAATAGTTGCAGAGAAAATATACAAGAACATTGCAGAAAAAAATACTGTAATCTGCTTAATGCCAACACTACGTGAATGTTCAATATTCAATGAGGAACTTTTGAAATTGGAAAAGGAAGAGATTAAGAAAATGGAAGCAGTGGACAAAATCCAACATGAAAGAATTACAATTACATTAACAGGCGAACTGAAAAATAAACTGGATTCTCTAGAGAAGAACATTTCGAAAACAGCTGGATTAGAAAAAAATGTATATCTTTGCATGAACTGTCGAGTATTTTTAAGGAGAAATTTGGATGTAGAAAAAGGATTAGTAAATGGAGCTATGGGTAAAGTTGTGGGTTTTGTTAACTACCAGAAAAAAGAAGGCATTGAGTATTTAAAAATAAAATTTGATCAGATTGAAGAGGTAATAAACATTTGTCGTTCTTCAGTCCGTTTTTTGCTTGTGAAAGACTTATATGTACGTAGGAAGCAGTTTCCATTTTCTCTAGCATATGCTGTAACTATTCACAAGTGTCAAGGATTAACTGTTGATAGTGCATTTGTAAACATTGGATCTACTGTGTTCAAAGAAGGTATGGCATATGTTGCTTTGTCACGAGTGAAAACATTATCTGGTTTATTCATGATAGAATTTGATGACTCAAAAGTTAGTGCAGATGCAAATTGTGTAAAGGAGTATAATAGATTAAGAAGAACCTATGCTCCTCATTTAGGTCAGTATCCTGTGTTGGAGAAACGTGTTGTTTATCGGAAAAGGATATTTGAGAATATCTGTAATGAGGATGTAGAGAAGAGAAAACAAAAAGAGAGTCATGTGATTGCAAGCAAAAAAAAAAAGGACAATGTTGAACAGGTTGTTGGTTTCCATTTTGAAAATAGCTCTGGTGTCAACTGCTATGCTAATGTAGTGCTAAATGTTGTTTTTTATCTTGAAAGTTTGCTTGAGCAGATAACAGAAAATCATGAAAAAAGATTGTGTTCTGTGCTAAGTCTTCTTTATGAGAAGCTGAGTGTTGATAAAGCAAAAATAGAAAGTACATATTAAATTAGAAATCTATTAGATGTTTGTTCAGGACGAACACAGTTTTCACAAAATATCCAGCAAGATGCACAGGAATTCTTCATGTACATTCTTTTGGTACTTGAAGATGAAGGGGTAGAAATAGAAAATATGTTTGGCCTGTCTTATAAATGGGAACATAGTTGTGAAAACTGTTTCTACACATGCAGCTCTAATGTTGATTCAGAAAGGTTTATCTATTTAACATTGCCAGAGACTAAATCAGTGACTTTTAGTAAATTAGTTAAAGATGCCAATCACAACATGGAATGTTCTAAATGTAAATCAGACATGTTTTCAACGTTATTTTTAAATAAATATGGACAGTATGTAATTTTAATGATGCAACGTTGTAGAGCTGATGGAACAAAATTGGACACTTTAATAAAGAAATTTACAGGACAGCAATTATCAATTTCTGGAAAAACTTTTGTCACAGTTGCAATAATTTTCCATGATGGGCCTATTGTAACTTCTGGTCATTACACAGTTTTTCTTAAATGTGAAAAAGGCTGGACACTGTGTAATGATTCTCAGTTGGTTTTCAAGCAACGTTTGCCTTTTGATTTAGCAAATTCCTATTTAATTTTTCTGCAACCCAAATTTTAGACAGAAATTGCAACATCTGTACAAAACATTATTTACATTTAATTGGATTACCATCGGAAATGTCATCAAATATTATTATAAAAATTACCATTTGGCCGTACGGAAAGGTAATAATTTGCATTGTGGACTTCTTTGACAAAAATTATTTTGGTGAATATGCTTATGCAACAGAATTTTCGGACAATATTTACTGAAATTAGTGATTGTTTTTACGTGAGGATTATATTACGGTATGTTTTAATGAGAAGAGATTATGGGCTTTTTTTAAACAATCTTTGTGATTGTTATTTTTTTTTGCCCGCTGTTAAGTGATGAATGCAATTGCTTTTACGATTTACAGTAAAATGCAATATATTCTGAAAACAGCAAAAAAAGGGCAAAAATATGTTTAATGAAAAATGAAAATATGGGCACTGTATTCTAAAAAGTATTGTTAAATATTAATACATTTTTCTTTTTTTACAGATTGAGAAAGGAAAAATATAAAAATAAACTTCTTTTCACAAAGTAAAATAAATCACTTATTTTTCTTTTAGTTATTTTCTTTGTCAGGTAAGTGTAAAATTTCAGGAATTATCACACATTTACTTTAATGCTCACTTTTTTCACTACTCTTGTCTATGTTTTTTTCATTTCTGTAGTAGTCCCTCATGGACCTTGTAGGGTGATTACATTTTTGGGTTTTTTTAAAAAAAAAAAAAAAAATGCACGTAAAAAAATAAAATTAAAAAAGTCAATTAAATTTTTTTTTTAAAAAGTTAAGAAGTAAGGTTGGCTCTTAAAAGAACCGTTGTGTTCATAAAGGGAAAGAGGAAAGAAAGAATGGGAATACTAACAAGGACCACAGATGTGCTGGTCTATCCTATTGTTTATGAGGGAAACACTGGTCTCCGCATGAACAATTAGGCCATGACATCTTGTGCACCTCATTGTAACCCTCCCAAAATGAGGGTTTATATCCAGAGGACCAGAAAAGGGTGATGCTCCCACCGCAGAGGAAGTGCTCGGCTGAGCTGCCGAAGAAGTACTCGGCTGAGCATCTGCAGGTGTGCTTGGGTGACTTACTGGAGATGTTTCTCCAGTATGTCTAGCATAAGTCCTGGGATGTTTATCCTTAATGTGTCTAACCATAGAGTGATTTCCAAAGGAATACGTCTTCCTAGGATTCCCTCTAGATAAGACACGCTCACAAAGTGAGCAGGTGACTAAAGGAGCATTTACCTTTTTCTGCCCCTCTGGATAGGTGAAATATTCCCATACAAAAGAAGTCTTTTGTTTCCTCCTTCTCTCTCTGATGATGCTGCTACCTGGCTCACTCTCAGAAGAGGACTGCTGTTCTGCCATTGTATCACAAAGACAACTCAGCTCCTTCTCCTAAGGGATCACAAGCAGAAATGAGGGGAATGGGTGTGGTGTAGGAGAGTTCTAGAACTGAAAGTACTTTAAACCAATCAAAAGTGCTGTTTCTTGATCACATGACCAACCGTGCGCGTACGTTACGCTTACGGAGCGCTTACGGAGCGCTTACGGTAAAAGTACGCATGCGCGTATAAAAGACACGCGCATGCGCGCATGCGCATAACAGGCACGCTCCAACACTTCCGCGTAACGTGCGCGTGTAACGTATGCACATACGCAGTACAGACGTCTACGTAAATTGCGTAACTATACGCAAACAGAGTAGAAATATTACGTTCGTAAAGCAACAAGTGCGCTTACGGTAAGCTTACCATACGCGCACGTAAAAAAAAAAAGATTCACTATGTTATACTACTATATCTTACCTGTTTGGTTAAAAAAAGGGGAAAAATTTTATATTGCAGAATTTTAAAAATTTTACCATAGTGTTTAAAGAGAATATAAAGTAAAAAAAAAAGAAGTAAAAAACCTTGCAAAAAGAAAAAAAAAAAAAATTTCACACACGTTAAATATAAGAATTAGCATTTAAAAAACCATACAAATTCACTGAAAAAACCATGGGTTTCACACACGTTATAGTTAGGAATTTTCATTTTAAAAACCTTACAAATTCACTGAAAAAACCATAGGTTTCACAGACGTTATAGTTAGCTGGACATTTCACTCGTAAAAAACCAATGAAATTCCCCCGTTATAGTTAGTTAAGCTAACTATAACTCGCGCACCCGCAATCCACTGCTGATGACGTCACATATAACATCACTCATGACATGGTCACTGACATCACTCATGACATCACTGATGACATCTCAAATGACATCACTGATGACATCACTGATGACATCATCCTTGTGATAGAGTGTCAGACCTCCTCTCACCCTAATATAACCTTTGATACACACATTCAAAAATAGAGACTAAAATTTTCAAAACAATGGACCTACCAATATCAGTTACAACAACCTATTCAGTAATTTTAAGATCCACATACACATCCACTCATTCACCAACAGTGCTATACAGTCACTCATACATGTACTTACTCATATGTGCTCATACACCTGTACATCCTGTTACACAATGCCACTCATCCATAGAGTTACTCACACACATAGTCACTCATGCTAATAAAGAATCAAACATCCATTTACTTGCATATACAGCTATACACACACCACCACACTTACTTCTACGGAAACTTACACATACTTAGTCTTTTAAACAATCACTGATAGAAACACATACTTATTCATACAGGAACTCTTTCAATCTCTCACTCTCACATATACTCACTTATATACACCAATAGTCACATATACTAATTTAAAACATATGTAGTTACTCATAAAGACACTATTGAGACAGTCTATCACTCACTAACACACCCATACACACACTCATCCACCCATACAGTCCTGCACACATGCTGTCTTCAACACATACAAACAGTCAGTCACTCATTCATGCACCTAGGCACTACGTAATACCCCCCACCGAACCATGCAGACACTCAGACTGATAATCAAACAACCAACTAATAACCTATATGGACACTCATGTAGCTACTCACCAACCCATGCAGCCACTTATACACAAAGTGAGAGACTGATACAGATATTTACATATTTAAACATTACTCACTAAGCCATGTATTCACTATGATACACTTAATCAGTCAGTTACACAATCAATTTTTAAAAAACAAATCATCCATTTAGACACTTATATACCCATTTATTCTTCCATCGACCTTGACATATACATATATAAAACATATTTAATTTTCAGAAAAACACACATTCACTGGATGATGTCATCAGTGATGTCATCAGTGATGTCATTTGAGATGTCATCAGTGATGTCATGAGTGATGTCAGTGACCATGTCATGAGTGATGTTATATGTGACATCATCAGCAGTGGATTGCGGGTGCGCGAGTTATAGTTAGCTTAACTAACTATAACGGGGGGAATTTCATTGGTTTTTTACGAGTGAAATGTCCAGCTAACTATAACGTCTGTGAAACCTATGGTTTTTTCAGTGAATTTGTAAGGTTTTTAAAATGAAAATTCCTAACTATAACGTGTGAGAAACCCATGGTTTTTTCATGGAATATATATATATATATAAAACCTACTGCCGGTCACCAGTTGGTAGTTATAGTTAGGACCAAGTTTCCATAGGAAGAGCATTTTTTGTTTTGCTTATAACTTTGGCGTCGGTTGATGAATCTTCATTAAATTTTCCAAACTAATTCTTTGTTCATATCAGCTCCTACTTTGAATGTTTGGGGGTGATTCATCAAGGGGGGGCCGAGAAAAAAGGGGGGTCCCAAAACATGTTTTCTCCATGTTAATTTCCATAGGAAACTTTAAACAAGGCTACAGGTCGAACGGGTGAACGGAATTACCCCAAATTTGGCAGGGAGAAGGGTCTTGGTCTAGAAAGCACACTTTTGTTTATTTGGTGTAAATCCGTTCAGTAGTTTTGGAGAAATATCGAAATTTACAGATATTGATATTTGGGAATTCTGCCATCTGATTGGCTGAGGCGTTACGAGCACGAGCTTGCTGCTTATTGGCTGCGATCTGTGTGAGCGGTTGCAACTAGGAAGTTTTGGCAGCCATTTTGTGAATCCATTGAAACGAGTAAGGGGGAAAAAGGGCAAAAAGAGTAGGAAACAGGAGGATAGGAGCACTGTAACCTCTGTGGGGGAGTGAGACGCGAAGTAGTCACTCCTACCGGACTGAAAGTGCGGTGTTGCTTAGAATGACATGGTGCTGAGATGAGATGCTGCTACACTCGGGTATGAAACCGAGAGCCTAAACCGTGAGGTCATTGCTGTAAAGTGATGTGCTCTGGTGTTTGTAGCATACCTGTGGAAGTAGTGTTAGTAGGCATTTATACCATACAGTCAGTGGGAAGCGAACTACTGACCTCTACCGTGCATTTATACTATACCGGAAGTGGGAAGCGAAGTACTCGGTGTGAAGATTCGGGGATCAAACTGAGCTGATTGTTGTAAAGTGATGGGCTGTGGGCGCTGTAGCATTCTGGCCGCTGTAGTATAACTGTGTAAGTAGTGTTAGTATGCGTTTATTCTATACAGGGAGTGGGAAGCGAGCTACTCACCCCTACTGGTCTGAAGACTCAGGATTAAACCGTGAGCTCATTGCTGTAAAGTGATGTGCTCTGGGCGCTGTAGCATACCTGTGGAAGTAGTGTTAGTTTGCATTTATACAATACAGGGAGTGGGAAGCTAACTACTCACCCCTACCGGTCTCAAGACTCGTGGATGGAACCATGAGCTCATTGCTGTAAAGTCATGTGCTCTGTGTAGGATTCCAATGTAAATCATAGTAGAATGTTAGTATGTAATGCTACTATAATGTAAGTATGTAATGTTAGAGTGTAGGGCTGACATGAGGGGAATCTTGGGGAGTTTGTACACGGTGCTGGAGAAGACGGTTGCCTTGCTGTGTGCTCCTGCTGGTGGCTGTTTAAGCTGTCTTCTTTTCCTGCAATAAATCTACTTATCGGATCCACTGCTGTCTTCCTCTTCACTACGTAAATTTGGTGACAAGCGGGAGAAGGTAAAAAGCAGGCAGCACTCACCAAGATTTTGAGCTTGCTTGCATTCTGCTGAAGACCCATTTTCTTGGTGAAGCTGTTTCGACTCATCCCAGGGTCGTCGGCTGATCGAACTATGTGATCCTACCTCTGGTAGGATTTATATTTTTTGATTTTGGGCTTTCTCTGCCTCTTCACTGCACTCTGGTTGCTGTACTACACGTGTGCAAGTAGTGTTAGTATGCATTTATACTAATTCTGTAGTTATGCATTTACCAATGCATCATGGCCCTATGGAGCGCCACCTCCCAGGCGCAGGTCATACAATGTCCCAGGGTGTGCATCCGCGGGACATTTATGTTTGCTATTACAGGGCGGGAGCATTGCTTCCACCCTGTGATAGTAAATTCCTGTTTGCCTCGTTGAAGCGAGAGGAGGAAAACCTCGTATCATTTCAATAAAACGGATCCGGATGGTAAAAATGGAGAAAAAAAAATGAAGCGGGGTCTCACCCGTTCATTTAAATGAGGCCACTGGTGGGTAATGTTCCGGGGCCAATCCTATTATTATATTGCGGGTCTCTGTAGCACTGGGGACCTTAATCCCATATGTAAATTAGGCGCGGGAGGGCACAGAGACGTTTCGCAGACTAGGGAATCGACACCTCCCCGGGTATTGTTTACGAATTGTTCGGGGGCTTCGAGGCCAACTCAAGACCGGGGATCGGCAACCTCCGGGGCTTTACTTAAATATGCAGGGTGGGCCTCGCCAGTCCTTGAAGCCTCGGTGGCCCTAGGCAGTGCCTTATTGGTTCTGAAATCACACGGGCAGTACTCATGGTGTAATAAAGTGATACACTCATAGAACCCTTGCCGTTGTAGAATTACCCAGGCTTCATTTATGTAATAGTCTCTTGGTTTATATTTGGTAGGTGCACAGCAAAATTAAAAATGTTTTCCCTCATAACCTACTATCAACCGCCGATTTTCACAATAAACTACAGACAAATGTTGTCAGAAAAAGAAGACCAATACACTTAGTATTGGTATAAAAAAAAATTTTTATTAAAAGAACACAAATAAATGGAAACGTAACTTTATTCGAACAACAGTAAAACATGAAAGAAGTGGGTGGGACTCCTCTGGAAGCAGTGTACAAAACCTGCAAGAGAAAAAAGAAACATAAGTATGTGTGCCATGTCCAAGAGAACAAGCATTTGCAATGCAATAGGTCTCGCATTAACGCGAGTTTAAGCTATTGGCATTGTAACTGACAATGCCTTTTATTGATGTTTTAAAAACGAAAACAAAAATAAAAGGCATTGTTATTTTCATTGTAAATAGCTCAAACTCACGTAAATGCGAGACCTATTGCATTGCAAATGCTTGTTAATTGCTGGCAGGTCTACGACCAGGAGGGACCCGACCTACTTAAAGCCCTGCGCACTGTATGTTTCAATCAAGCGCCCTCTACACGAGACTAAAGGCTCCTTGCCCCCAAGGTACCCTGCCCAGTGACACTGGCTCCTGCTCACAATATGAGGTTCATGTCCCTAAAACTCACCACCATTGGCTCACCGCATGAGACCAGAGGCAGGCTTAAGCCGCGCTCATGAGCTGGTATCAGAAAAGAGGCAATACCAGCTTGCGCCCTGAAGTTCTCGTAAGGCGCCACTTAGGCGCTCTAAAAACGTCAAAATAAATACAATGAAATAACAAGCCCGGGAGTTGTAAATTTAAAAAAGCACGCAAGTGGTGCTCAGAGATGCTTGAGTGAGTGCGCTGGCGAAGAGCGGATGCGTGATCGCGCATCCTGCTCTTTTTCAAAGCACATACTCATGCTTGTGGCGTGTGGCTGCGCAATCCCGCAAGCCGTATGCCGCCACAAGCACGAGTATATGCTTTGTAAAAAGAGCTGCATGACGACTAAAGGTCTCGCCTACGCAGTGCATGCGCACTGCGTAGGCGAGACCTAAAAAGAAAGGTAGTCAGAATGAAAGGAAGAAAGGGAGAATGGGACAGAGAGCGAGTGGGTGGAAGGGAGAAGGGGAGGGAGAGTCAAAAGAACAGAGGGAGGAGGAGACAGAGCGTCGGCCTACTGCACCCAGCCCTCACTGTTCACCTCCCATCACCTGTGTGTCTGGGATGCTGGGGTGCGCGAGAAAGAGTGCGGTCCAGCAAGTCTTTCAAATGAAACAGAGATATGAATGAGGCAGAGATTATATTATTATCTACAGCAACATTGCTTGTCTGCACCTGTGCACCCAGGCTGCTGCATCCCAGCCCCTTCCCCTGCACAGTGCTCAATTGCAGCTGTTGCGCACCGAGGCTTCACTGCTCACCTGCCACAACCGGTGGGTCCAATGACGTGCCGGTGCGAGCTCCCACTCCGGGGTGCCCCTCTCAGGGTGGCACAGCAGGTCTACGGTCGGGGACGGTGTCTTGATACCACGATGGAAGGCGTCAGAAAGGCCAGAGCATCAGCACCAGTTGAGCACCTGCTGTGTGTTTTTTCGTGCAACTAACTCAGTGTCTGAAAAGGGAGAAATAATATAATGGTGGAAACATCTTAAGGTAAATGAAGGTTTATTTCAAGCTTAAGAGAGAACACCAGTTGAGTGCATCCTTCCTTCTTGAAGTACGATCTACCAACTGTTAGTGGTAATCGTGGTTCAAAGAGGAGTTGGAGTGCACGAGAATACACAAGGGTAAATAATAATATTATGCCAACGTTCACATACAAAGGAACAGAGCGCATGCTAGAAGGATAATGTGCGCGTGCAATGCAGTTGGGCAAGCCTGCGTGCATGTACACTTAGTAATCAACTCACTACAGTGCCCCAAAAGCCAACGCCACGTGTCTGTAGGGCAGCACTGCCCGCTGGCTCAGGCCTACAGTACGGTCCAGCAGGTCCTTAAAATGAGACAGAGATGTGACTGAATGAGGTCAGAGATCACATCATTACGCACGGCTGATGCACCCCATCCCTTCCGCCGCATCGCTCTCAATTGCAGCCCCTGTACACCCAGGCCCCACTGCTCACCTGCTGTCATTGGTTTGTGTCCAAACACGACGGCCAGCAGAGTTCACAATTCAGATGTAGTTTTGATTGCCAGGATGATGTACACCTCATGGATCCCTTTTTTTTTATTGCGCATTGTGATATGCGAGGTGGATGCGGCCATATCACCTGAAGCAGTGTGGAAGAACTGGGACATGTGGCGTCGTCGTTATCCTATTTATACATACGCAAAGTGGGCTGGGCTTGCGTACGCCAGGCCAGCGTAGGGGTGTGAATAATTATTCCGGGGACCTGGGTGTTGTTCAGTTCCTGCCTGGGCAGGAAGTGTACTTATCTGTGTGTCCCTGGTGCACTTTTGACGTCGCACAATCCACAATTTACATTAATGTAGCATGTACCGGGATGGCGGCATCTATCGCTAATGAGATGCTGTCCGAAAACATTGAATGGACAACATCACATGTCATTGTCAAGCTTGTGGATATGCGCAGACACGCATGTCAATGGTGTGCGGTATTTTTGAAAGTGTTGCTATCGCGAAGCACACACATGTGAATGTGCTCGGATGGAGGGAGGATCAGCAGTGAGGCTACGTCATACACAGTGATAACGCTCATTACAGTCAAGCAATGCATGTCAAAGGTGAATCTGAAAGTCTCACACACGACACACTACTATACTGGTAAAGCTTGACAAGAGAGCATACTGCAACACAAATCTACACATTACTCTTTACTGTTTGTCACACGTGATAAAAAGTGCATCTGGGAAGGGCTGTATGGGTGAGTTAGTGTGTGTATGGGTGTGTTGGTGAGTGAATGAATGTCTCACTGGTATGTGTGTGAGTAACTACATATGTTTTAAGGCAGTATATGTGAGTGTTGGAGTATATAAATGACTATACGTGAGAGTAAGTTATTTGAAGAGTGGGTGTATAAAAGAGTGTCTGCTTGTATCAGTGATTGTATAAGACAGTAAGTATGTGTTAGTATCTGCATAAATAAGTGATGTGGTGTGTGTATAAATAACACAGTTGGTGTGTATAACTGTATACATGAGTAAATGCCTATGTGATTGATTCCTTGCATGACTGACTAGGTGTGTGAGTAACTCTATGGATGAGTGGCGGACTGTGACTGTATGTATAGGTGTATGAGCGCATAGTATAGTACTGTATTGATGAGTAACTGCATGTATAAGTGAGTGTATGTGAGTGTAGACCTAGGAAATAGTGGGTGATATGCAGTATCTGGCATTGTTGTGTGTATGGTTTCAAAAATAGTAGTCTGTATTTTAGAGTGTGTTTATCATAGTTTATATTAGGCCATCAGTATGTGCATCAGATGATCACGTGGATGATGTCATCAGTGATGTCATTTGAGATGTCATCAGTGATGTCATCAGTGATGTCACTGACCATGTCATGAGTGATGTAATATGTGACGTCATCACCAGTGCATTGCGGGCGCGCGAGTTATAGTTAGTTCAACTAACTATAACAGGCGAATTTCTCTGGTTTTTTATGAGTCAAATGTCCAACTAACTCTAACGTCCCTGAAACCTATGGTTTTTTCAGTGAATTTCTAAGGTTTTTTAAATGCTAATTCCTAACTATAACGTCTGTAAAACCTATGGTTTTTTCAGTGAATATATATATATATATATATTCACTGAAAAAAACATAGGTTTCTGGGACGTTATAGTTAGTTGGACATTTCACTTGTATAAAACCAGAGAAATTCAGCTGTTCTAGTCAGTAGAGCTAACTATAACTCGCCCACCCGCAATGCACTGCTGATGACATCACATATTACATCACTCATTACATGATCAGTGAGATCACTGATGACATCTCAAATGACATCACTGATGATATCACTCATACTGAGGCACATTAAAAAAAAAAAAATAGGAAGGGGGCCTTCAAACGTCGATTTTGGCCCCAGGATTGCATCCCCTGGAGCTTTGTCTCTTTTTAAAAATGTAATTTATATTTTATGGGAGGGGCGCCACTTCCCTTCCCTGGGCCACTTTTGGCCCCGGGAACCCCATCCCCTGGGGTCTGGTGTCACGTTGGGGACCGCAAAGGGGCACCCCAATGCCCCCGCAGTCTCTGCCGGCTCCCTGCCTCCTGCGGGAGCAGCCATTGCTTTTGGGCAAAGGGAACTGCTAACATGCAGCTCCCCTTGTCCAAAAGCAATACTGCTTTGCTTCATGGAAGCGAGAGCAGGTTTCCTGCTCTCGCTTCCATGAAGCAAAGCAGAAGTTTCCAATGACAGGGCAGGAGCAGTGCTCCCGCCCTGTCATTGCAAACTGCAATGTCCCTGGGGTGGGCACCAGAGGACATTGCTGGAGCTGGCCCTGGGGGATGGCGGTCCCCAGGGCCAAGAGGGCTCCATAAGGGGCCCCCTCCCAACTGTTGTGAAGCCCCGGGGAGGTGGGGGTTCCAGGGGCTGTGGGTACGCAACGGCCCCCTGTGTTTGCATACTGTGTGCCCCGGGGAGGTAGTGGTCCCCGGGGCAGTGTGGGGGGCTCAAGCCCCCAACGCACATTTTATAATAGTCCCAGGGAGGTGGCGGTCCCCGGGGCTTGGGGTGCCCATAATTAAATAACGCTCCGGGGAGGTGGAGGCCCACCTGCCCATAATTTAGAAAAGTCCCAGGGAGGTGGCATCCCTGGGGCTGTGGGGGGAGGCATGTGCCCCCCCATAATTTATGAATACCCCGGGCAGGTGGCAGTCCCCAGGGCTGTGGGGGGCCACATGCCCCTACGCATAATAATAAAGCCCCAGGGAGGTGGTGGTCTCCCCTGGAAACATTTGTCACATTAACGCCAGGACCTGGCCCACCCGGGGGATAATTAAACCAAAGCGTGGGACACCGCTCTTGGTTATTTCTTTAGCGGGAATCCCAAATCTTTTTCACAGAAATGCTTTTTTGGCCCAAGGGGTCAGGGTGTTTCTACCCTGTCCCATTATCTTGTTTTTTATCTTTTATCTTGTGATTCGGTTGTACCGAGTCACAAGATGGCTGCCAACACTTCCTGGTTTGAAGTGTTGGCAGCCAATCAGAAACAAGCTTGTGATTGGGAGGGTTCAGCCAATCAGATCTCACAAATCTCAAATATAGATATCTGTAAATCTTTAAATATCTCAAAAACTACTGAACGGATTTACACCATTTAAAAGAAAGCGTGCTTTCTGGACCAAAAGCTACCTTTTATTCAAATTTGGTTTAATTCCATTCAGCAGTTCAGGCTGAAGCCGTGTGTAAAGTTTCCTATAGAAATTAACATGGAGAAAACACGTTTTTGGGACCCCCCCTTTTCACTCGGCCCCTCCAATTCTAGTACAGTTATCTTCAGTAACTAGATCTCGTATCCTATGGTAACTCTAACTTGAGCCTTCGCCATGCACAGTTTTCTCATCAATAATTTCACTGCAAAAGTTGCAGTGATATCATCAATGATGTCATAGAAGATGGTATATGTGGGGTAATTGGCAGTGCATGGCAAAGACACTAAGCCCTGTGGCCAACCTTTGCCGGAAGTCCAACCTACACTGCTCATGGCCTTTAGTGTGCGGTTGGCTGCAGAGCCTTGCCTGTGGCCAGGTGCTGCTTCCAACCCATTGACGCTTTCCCTCTCCCTGGTCCATTTCAGGACCTGGGGACCCCATCAACCCTAAGCTTTTGTTTTTTAAAGGCGAGGGGGTACGCCCCCCCCCCCCACCTCAAGCCATTTCGAGGCCCAGGGAAGCCAGTCCCTGGGGCCCTTTATTGTAACCTTTATAAAGTTGTCAAAAATTAAGTTGCCAGAGCTACGCCCCCTAATGACAACAGCTAATTTTGTGAAGAGCATTAAACAGCGAGGAGATAGATATTTTCAAAGGCCAGTGATGTGTACATGTTCCCAGTGCAGACCACACTCTCCAGAAATATTTACATGAGGTTTCTGTCTGTAATTTGACTTTCAATGATGGTCATAGAATAGAATGTGAATGAATGTCTGCTAACTTTTATGAATGTAATAGCTAAAAGGTTGTTAAGGGGAATGTTGTGCCATAAGCAATAAAATGAAATTGAATTATTAGCTCATATGCATTAAAGGTGTCGCATGGTGATGGATAATGGACCCCCTCTAAGATAATGAAATACATCCCTGTAATCACTGCCCCTCCCACCTAACCCCTCCCCCCACACCCTCGCCCACAGCCCCCTGGCGCCCTCTCAGTGGTTGAGAAGGATGGTACAATTGCAAAACGTCGAAATCTTGCCTCTTTGAGAATTAATTTCTCACAGGTCTGGCTTCCGGGTAAACGTTTTACTGACTTTAATTAAAAGATAAAGACGGGAATTTGAGGAGCTGCTGTGGGGGCGCATTATTACCTCCACACAACTGGTCAGACCTGGGAGTTTGTTAATGAGAGGCTCTCATGTGGGAATGGCCCCCGGGAGGAGAAGGGGGGTGGGGGGTGGGGGGTGTCTCTTTTCTCTGGAACTTCCTACACTAGAGGAAAAGGTTTTCAGTACCGGGGTAAGGGAGAGTGGGCAAGGGTATGCAGAAGAGCAAATGGCTTCAGTACCCGGGTAAGGGAGGGTGACCTAGTGTGCACGGACGAGTTAATGTCTTCAGTGCACAGGTAAGGGAGGGTGACCTACTGTGCACGGACGAGTTAATGGCTTCAGTGCACAGGTAAGGGAGGGTGACCCAGTGCACACAGAAGAGTAAATGGCTTCAGTACACACATAAGGGAGGGTGACCTAGTGTGCACAGACGAGTTAATGGCTTCAGTGCACAGGTAAGGGAGGGTGACCTAGTGTGCACGGACAAGTTAATGTCTTCAGTGCACAGGTAAGGGAGGGTGGTCCAGTGCACACAGTACAACAGATGGCTTCTGTACTGGGGTAAGGGAGGGTGGCCCAGTGCACACAGAAGAGTAAATGGCTTCAGTACTGGGGTAAGGGAGGGTGGTCCAGTGCACACAGAAGAGTAAATGGCTTCAGTACACACGTAAGGGAGGGTGACCTAGTGTGCACAGACAAGTTAATGGCTTCAGTGCACAGGTAAGGGAGGGTGAACTAGTGTGCACGGACGAGTTAATGGCTTTAGTGCACAGGTAAGGGAGGGTGATCCAGTGCACACAGAAGAGTAAATGGCTTCAGTGCACAGGTAAGGGAGGGTGACCCAGTGCACACAGAAAAGTAAATGGCTTCAGTACACGCGTAGGGGAGGGTGACCTAGTGTGCACGGACGAGTTAATGGCTTCAGTGCACAGGTAAGGGAGGGGGACCTAGTGTGCACGGACGAGTTAATGGTTTCAGTGCACAGGTAAGGGAGGGTGACCTAGTGTGCTCAGATGAGTTAATGGCTCCAGTGCACAGGCAAGGGAGGGTGATCCAGTGCACACAAAAGAGTAAATCGCTTCAGTACACGGGAAGGGGAGGGTGACCTAGTGTGCACGGACGAGTTAATGGATTCAGTGCACAGGTAAGGGAGGGGGACCTAGTGTGTATGGACGAGTTAATGGCTTCAGTACACAGGTAAGGGAGGGTGACCTAGTGTGCACAGACAAGTTAATGGCTTCAGTGCACAGGTAAGGGAGGGTGACCTAGTGTGCACGGACGAGTTAATGGCTTCAGTGCACAGGTAAGGGAGGGTGATCCAGTGCACACAGAAGAGTAAATGGCTTCAGTGCACAGATAAGGGAGGGAGACCCAGTGCACACAGAAGAGTAAATGGCTTCAGTACACGGGTAGGGGAGGGTGACCTAGTGTGCACGGACGAGTTAATGGCTTCAGTGCACAGGTAAGAGAGGGGGACCTAGTGTGCACGGACGAGTTAATGGTTTCAGTGCACAGGTAAGGGAGGGTGACCTAGTGTGCTCGGACGAGGTAATGGCTCCAGTGCACAGGTAACGGAGGGTGATCCAGTGCACACAGAAGAGTAAATGGCTTCAGTACACGCGTAAGGGAGGGTGACCCAGTGCACACAGAAGAGTAAATGGCTTCAGTACACGGGTAGGGGAGGGTGACCTAGTGTGCACGGACAAGTTAATGGCTTCAGTGCACAGGTAAGGGAGGGGGACCTAGTGTGCACGGACGAGTTAATGGTTTCAGTGCACAGGTAAGGGAGGGTGACCTAGTGTGCTCGGACGAGTTAATGGCTCCAGTGCACAGGTAAGGGAGGGTGAAGGGTGATCCAGTGCACACAGAAGAGTTAATGGCTTCAGTACATGCGTAAGGGAGGGTGATCCAGTGCACACAGAAGAGTAAATGGCTTCAGTGCACAGGTAAGGGAGGGTGACCCAGTGCACAAAGAAGAGTAAATGGCTTCAGTACATGGGTAGGGGAGGGTGACCTAGTGTGCACGGACGAGTTAATGGCTTCAGTGCACAGGTAAGGGAGGGGGACCTAGTGTGCACGGACTAGTTAATGGCTTCAGTGCACAGGTAAGGGAGGGTGATCCATTGCACACAGAAGAGTAAATGGCTTCAGTGCACAGGTAAGGGAGGGTGACCCAGTGCACACAGAAAAGTAAATGGCTTCAGTGCACGGGTAAGGGAGGGTGAGCCAGTGCACACAGAAGAGTAAATGTCTTCAGTACTCAGGTAAGGGAGGGTGACCCAGTGCACACAGTACAGCAGGTAGCTTCAGTACTGGGGTAAGGAAGGGTGACCCAGTGAACACGGAAGAGTAGATGGCTTCGGAACATGGGTAAGGAAGGTTTCTCTGGAACCTGTCAGGTCACAAATACCCCTGTTCCTGCCCGGGAAGTACATCCTCTAGAGTCTAGACGATGCTGGTGCTTGCTCACATGCATGTAATGTACTTCTAGCAAACACTGCTGGTGTTTCCTCATACATGTAATGTTCATCCAGCAAGAAATGCTGGTCCTTGCATCATACACAGAATATACATCCAACATGCAATGCCAGTGCTTGCCTCATACATGGAATATTCTTCCAGCAAACAATGCTGGTGCTGGCTCACATACATGTAGTGTACATCCAGCAAACAATTCTGGTGCTTGCTCCATATATGTAATATACATCCAGCAAATAATGCTGTTGCTTGCCTCCTACATGTAGTGTACATCCAGCAAACAATGCTGGTACTTGCCTCACACATGAATGTACATCCAGCAAACAATGCTGGTGCTTTCCTCAAACATTTAATGTACATCCAGCAAACAATGCTAGTGCTTGCCTCATACATAGAATGTACATCCAGCAAACAATGCTAGTGCTTGCCTCATACATATAATGTACCCCTAGCAAACAATGCTGGTGCTTGCCACATACATGTAATGTACACCCAGCAAACAATGCTAGTGCTTGCCTCATACATATAATGTACACCTAGCAAACAATGCTGGTGCTTGCCACATACATGTAATGTACACCCAGCAAACAATGCTAGTGCTTGCCTCATAGATAGAATATACATCCTGTAAACAATGCTGGTGCTCGCATCATACAAGTAATGTACATCCAGCAAACGATGCTAGTGCTTGCCTCATACACAGAATATACATCCAGCAAACAATGTTGATGTTTTCCTCATACATTTAATGTACATCCAGTAAACAATGCTGGTTCTTTCTCATACATGTAATGTACATCCAGCAAACGATGCTAGTGCTTGCCTCATACACAGAATATACATCCAGCAAACAATGTTGATGCTTTCCTCATACATTTAATGTACATCCAGTAAACAATGCTAGTGCTTGCCTCATACATAGAATTTACATCCAGCAAGCAATGATGGTGCTTGCCTCATACATGGCATATACATCCAGCAAACAATGCTAGTACTTGCGTCATACATGTAATGTACATCCAGCAAGCAATGCTGGTGCTTGCTCACATGCATGTAATGCACATCCATCAAACAATGCTGGTGCTTGCCTCATGCATGAAATATACACCCAGCAAACAATGCTGGTGCTTGCCCCATACATGTAATGGACACCCAACAAACAATGTTGGTGCTTGCCCCATACATACTATGTATATCCAGCAAATAATGCTGGTGCTTGCCCCCTACATGTAGTGTACATCCAGCCAACAATGCTGGTACGTGCCTCATACATGAATGTACATCCAGCAAGAAATGCTGGTCCTTGCATCATACACAGAATATACATCCAACATGCAATGCCAGTGTTTGCCTCATACATGGAATATTCTTCCAGCAAACAATGCTGGTGCTGGCTCACATACATGTAGTGTACATCCAGCAAACAATTCTGGTGCATGCTCCATATATGTAATATACATCCAGCAAATAATGCTGTTGCTTGCCTCCTACATGTAGTGTACATCCAGCAAACAATGCTGGTACTTGCCTCACACATGAATGTACATCCAGCAAACAATGCTGGTGCTTTCCTCAAACATTTAATGTACATCCAGCAAACAATGCTAGTGCTTGCCTCATACATAGAATGTACATCCAGCAAACAATGCTAGTGCTTGCCTCATACATATAAAGTACACCTAGCAAACAATGCTGGTGCTTGCCACATACATGTAATGTACACCCAGCAAACAATGCTAGTGCTTGCCTCATACACAGAATATACATCCAGCAAACAATGTTGATGCTTTCCTCATACATTTAATGTACATCCAGTAAACAATGCTAGTGCTTGCCTCATACATAGAATGTACATCCAGCAAACAATGCTAGTGCTTGCCTCATACATATAAAGTACACCTAGCAAACAATGCTGGTGCTTGCCACATACATGTAATGTACACCCAGCAAACAATGCTAGTGCTTGCCTCATACACAGAATATACATCCAGCAAACAATGTTGATGCTTTCCTCATACATTTAATGTACATCCAGTAAACAATGCTAGTGCTTGCCTCATACATAGAATTTACATCCAGCAAGCAATGATGGTGCTTGCCTCATACATGGCATATACACCTAGCAAACAATGCTAGTACTTGCGTCATACATGTAATGTACACCCAGCAAACAATGCTAGTGCTTGCCTCATAGATAGAATATACATCCTGTAAACAATGCTGTTGCTTGCATCATACAAGTAATGTACATCCAGCAAACGATGCTAGTGCTTGCCTCATACACAGAATATACATCCAGCAAACAATGTTGATGCTTTCCTCATACATTTAATGTACATCCAGTAAACAATGCTAGTGCTTGCCTCATACATAGAATTTACATCCAGCAAGCAATGATGGTGCTTGCCTCATACATGGCATATACATCCAGCAAACAATGCTAGTACTTGCGTCATACATGTAATGTACATCCAGCAAGCAATGTTGGTGCTTGCTCACATGCATGTAATGCACATCCATCAAACAATGCTGGTGCTTGTCTCATGCATGAAATATACACCCAGCAAACAATGCTGGTGCTTGCCCCATACATGTAATGGACACCCAACAAACAATGTTGGTGCTTGCCCCATACATACTATGTATATCCAGCAAATAATGCTGGTGCTTGCCCCCTACATGTAGTGTACATCCAGCCAACAATGCTGGTACGTGCCTCAAACATGAATGTACATCCAGCAAACAATGCTGGTGCTTTCCTCATACATGTAATTTGCATCCAGCAAACAATGCTAGTGCTTGCCTCATACATAGAATGTACATCCAGCAAACAATGCTAGTGCTTGCCTCATACATATAATGTACATCCAGCAAACAATGCTGGTACTTCCTCATACATGTAATGTACATCTAGCAAACGATGCTAGTGCTTGCCTCATACACAGAATATACATCCAGCAAACAATGCTGATGCTTTCCTCATACATTTAATGTACATCCAGTAAACAATGCTAGTGCTTGCCTGATACATAGAATGTACATCCAGCAAACAATGCTAGTGCTTGCCTCATACATATAATGTACACCTAGCAAACAATGCTGGTGCTTGCCACATACATATAATGTACACCCAGCAAACAATGCTAGTGCTTGCCTCATACATAGAATATACATCCTGCAAACAATGCTGGTGCTTGCATCATACAAGTAATGTTCATCCAGCAAGAAATGCTGGTGCTTGCATCATACACAGAATATATATCCAACATGCAATGCCAGTTCTTGCCTCATACTTGGAATGTTCTTCCAGCAAACAATGCTGGTGCTGGCTCACATACATGTAATGTACATCCAACAAACAATGCTGGTACTTCCTCCTAAATGTAATGTACATCCAGGAAACAATACTGGTGCTTGCTCCATATATGTAATATACATCCAGCAAATAATGCTGGTGCTTGCCTCCTACATGTAGTGTACATCCAGCAAACAATGCTGGTACTTGCCTCATACATGAATGTACATCCAGCAAACAATGCTGGTGCTTGCTCACATGCATGTAATATACATCCAGCAAACAATGCTGGTGCTTGCATCGTACATATCATGTACATCCAGCAAACAATGCTGGTGCTTGCATCATACATATAATGTACATCCAGCAAACAATGCTGGTGCTGGCATCATACATATAATGTACATCCAGCAAACAATGCTGGTGCTTGCCTCATACTTGTAATGTTCTTCCAGCAAACAATGCTAGTGCTTGACTCACACATGTAATGTTCTTCCAGCAAACAATGTTTGTGCTTGCCTCATACATGTAATATACATCGAGAAAACAATGCTCATGCTTGCCTCATACATGGAATACGCATCCAGCAGTCCATGCTGGTACTTGCCTTATAAATGCCCATGTGAAGACAGATTCTTTGAGGACCACATACTTTATTACCTGGAGCCCTGAGAGAGGAATTTACGGACCATTTCTCTGTTAATCTCTTCCGTTTTATGTCAGAATATCATATTCAGAAAAACTTTCCGACATAAAGATCATGTCACAAAAATTGTATTTAATTGGATATAGATATTCTGTTGTTAACTTCTATGGGGTGATATTTTTGTAAACTTTATTCATGGGGTTTAGGTCAGATGATATTCTGACTTTAAAATTATTTTCTGTCAGAAAGTCAAGTTAAGAAAAACCTTTTTGCACTGTGTGTGCATAAGAGTCTTTTGGAGTGTGTGTGTGTGTGCACACATTAGTTTCTTTGCAATTTCTAATGTACATGTCTGTGTGTGTTTATTTCAGTGTGCACATGTTTGTGTGTACGCGAGAGTGCATGTTTGTGATTGCATGTCTGTGTGTGTGGGTAAAAACTAAGGGGTATATTCACAAGAACGTGTGATAACTACCGCAAGAGTAGCTTAATGCAACTCTCAACATCGCAGCCCATCACGGGAAAATAACCCTTTGTCAACGTGGAAATCACAACAAGGCGGTACCATGAGATAGTCTGCCAAAACCGCGGACAATGTGAGTGACATAACCACCTCGATGGAGATAAAAACACAAACCACAACACCAAAAAACATGCGATGGGCCAAAGCGCGATGAGGAAATCAGCGATAAGCAGTGCCAGGCCTGCAACACACACCTGGCCGGCAGGAAAAATCTCCATAAAAGTAGAAAAAATCACCCAAACACAAACTGACCAACACCCAAGCACCATGGAGGCAGCCGGAGCATGCGTAGAGGACGAGAGCAACCCAACAAGCACCCCGGACGACCACCCCGGGACCTCGGGGACAGGGAAGGGCAAGGACAAGAAGAAGAGGAAGATGAAGTGCAGTCCGCAGGCGAACAGGATCATAGTCACGGAAGTGATAGAACACCACAAACAACTGTTTGTCACCTCCAACGTGTCATTGGGCACCAAAACTGGAATATGGCGGGACATCATGGGCAAGGTGAATGCCATCGGAGAGCACAAGAGGACAATGGATGAGGTCAAGAGGCGATGGAATGACATCAAGCGGAACACCAAGGAGAAACTTGCAGCCAACCAGAAGGCAGCAATGCAGACTGGAGTTGGGGGCCCAGCGCCACAGCTCGAGCTGGATGACATGGAGGAGCTGGTGTCGACAGTCACCAGTGTGGATGCTGTGGCCAAAGTCGGGGGACCGGACACTGCTCGACAGGACACAACACAATCGCAACAGTGTGAGTGACCACCAGGTACTGGGGGGACGAGAGGAGATGGCCATGATGGCACACATGCACAATCAATCACAGCACAGTGCACACCCTCAATGACTCTGGGTCATCGCCCAGATCCACAGACTGTCACAATGTACAATGCCATGCTGTCTGAATGTCAACATGTACCATGTGGCTACATACATGTGGACACATTGCAATACACCATCTCCCCTTCACTTTGCAGGGCCACCGTCAATACCCCCTGCAGAGCAGTCCCAGCCACTCTTCACTGATGACGAGGAGGACAACCCCAGCATCGACACCCAAGCCCTCCTAGACATCATTGACATCATCCGCGACTCACCTACAGGATCAGGGATGACCAGCTGCATCGAGGAGACCCCACCCACCACCCAAACCACCCACCAGGAGGCACCCACGGCCCCGCCAGTCTCCCAAGACCCCCAGGAACAACACATGGCCTTCCAACTCCATGGGCTGGAGGCCCAGAGGGAGATGGCTGAGCAGGTGCGGGTGGGGTTCGACATCATGGCTACCAAACTGGACGCCATCCATGGGTGTCTAGGCTGACATCGCTGGAGTCCTGACATGGAGAGCAGAACACCTGTTCGCTCAGAGGGGCTCCAGCGATAGCAGCCGTGAGCTAGCACACATGCGGAGGCCCATGGAGGACATGGTGCGGATAGAGGCGGAAAGGATGGCAGCCACCGCTGTACATCAGCAAAATTTAGCTAGGATCTACCATGCCCTGCAGACCATCATCATAGCATTGCTGCCACAGGGCGTGGCACTGATGAATGCTGCTCCCCACACCATCCACATCTCTGCCCTCTGGTGTGTCAGTGCCCCATAGTGCGGCAGGCGTATCCACTCCGGCACCTGATGTGTCACTGCCACACATTGCGGCCGACAACCCTCCTCCGGCCCCTGATGTGTCAGTGGCAGACAGTGCCCCAGCCGGTACTGCAACACCCACAGGTGGGGCAGAGCACACAACCGGGGATGAGGATGTGGATGGGTTTGTGATCAGGAGGCACTAGCATTCATTTCCGCCACCTGGCCTGTTCCTGCTTGGTGCCGCACATGGCCCCATGATCCCCGATACACTCCGATGCACTCACCTTGGACAGTGACATGGACTGCCATATCCTGTTTGATGATGAATGACACGGCGACCACACTGGGGACTGAACCCTACCTCTTCTGCAGGACTTGTCATCCCCGGATGGACTCTGACTGACCCTACACGGGCCCATATTGTGTAGTGTGCTCAGCATTGCCCTGTACCTCTCCAGCTGCAGGACTGCACTGGATGTGCAATAACCATCCAGTGATTCACTGCTGTGTTATGTAGTTAATCATCCATATATGAATGTGTGAGTAAATGTAGGGACAGTAATGTCCCTTGCGTCAATGATGCTCATCCTGTGTAATGCCATTCAGAGGGTGCTACATAGCATATTGTGTACCAGGTCCCGTGAACACTACAACAGGGACACACGCATCAGTCACTTCCATGTCCGGACATGGACTTAACCACGCCCAAATCCCAGGTTTCATTGTTGAAAGCCCTGCGCTGGTCCGGCGTACGCCAGGCCAGACCACTCCTCTTACGCTCAAAGGGGGGGCCCTCATTGCTACCCGTCGCAAGCGTACTCGCTGGTGGTGTGCAGGTCACTGGTATAGTTGTCAGCATTGCAGTATTTTATTCATACTTATGAAGATATATTCAAAATCCAGCAGCCCCAGCATACGCGAACATTTTCATGCACCAGTATGAGAATAAATACATTCTACAAAATCCCCAATGGCAACAAGGGTTACGTCTATATCTGCGATATATAGACGATATCTTTATCCTGTGGAAAGATACAGAAGACCAATTGATCAACAACATCCAACTACTAAACCTGATTGATCCAAGGATTCAATTTACTCATGTAGTACATGAGAAACAAATTAATTACCTGGATGTAACCATCCTTAAAATAGGTGATAAGTTTGAAACTACTCTATACACCAAGACAACTGATCGAAACAATTTGCTTGCCTACCAAAGTTTCCACCCTACCCCTCTCAAACAACACTTACCATATTCACAATTACTCCGCGTACAAAGGATTGTCTCAGACCCGAAGGAATCCAAGACACAAGCACTAATCATGATTGACAAATTTAAGAAACGAGGATACCCAAATGAGGTGTTACAGGATGCCCACAAAAGAGCCACAGCCAAGAACAGGCAGATGTTACTCTCTTCTCAAAAAAGTGTAAAAACAACTAAAATCACATGCGTGTGTAAATATTCTACTATCACTCCACAATTCAAGAAAAGAAAATCATCAAAAGACATTGGTGTATGCTCAAAACAGAACTGGACTTCAATAACATCTTCCAGGATGAACCCACATTTGCATTTACCAGAGCTAAAAATCTCGGTGAAATCATAAAGAAACCTACTCTCACAAAACCTTTAATAACCTTTAAAGGCACTATCCCATGCAGAAACTGTAGTAATTGCAACAATATCATGGAGGGTAACACCATCACTCACCCCATGCGGGGCAACAAAATCAAGCTACATGTTAATGGTACCTGCGACACAAAAAACATTATTTATATGCTAAAATGCCCATGCGGAAAAGCCTATGTGGGACAAACTGAACGTAAACTAAAAACAAGATTAACTGAACACAAAAGTAATATAAGAACAAAAGTGGTTAAATCAGCGGTTGCCAACCATTTCATTGAACAAAATCATCAGATTAACCAGATCAGAGCATGTATATTGGAAATTGTGGAAAAAAATGAAGAGAGAGATAATAGAAAGACTTTATTGACACGTGAAAATCACTGGATATTCCACTTGCAAACCCTGCGTCCTCAGGGGATAAATGAAAGAACTGAATTTAGTTGTTATTTATAAATCCATTAATATTCTGTCATGATTATGTTAATTGTACATTATGATACACTGTTTCCGTGGTATAATATATTGTAACTATCATCATTGTCATTAAGTGTTAGTATTGCTTAGTATGAAACACACATATAGACACTGGCCCTTTAACTGATACATGTGCGACTTTAAAACATCGTAGTACAGCCCACACGCGTCACACGCCAACTTGCATCGCGCTGAGAACGTTCTGCTTACAGCGCTGATAGAATTCAGTTTCCTGCATATTCGGTAAGAAGGAATTACGTTTAAATGCTTGTAACCCACCCGAAGCAGCTTGCACTCATTTAATATCGGAACCGCGAGCATAAGCTTTAAGCGCTTACAAACATTTGTCGGCTAATGTGCCACGCCACTTAACCTGTCTGTAAGTTGAAATAGTAACGTTACCACGTTACGTTTAATGCTTGCAGCCCACTCGAGGCAACTTGAACCTTTTTAACATTAGAACCGCTAAAATTGGTTTAAAGCGTCAACGAATGTTTGTTAGTTAACGCGCTGCGCGAGCCAATCTGACTGCGAGATTACTTTGTAATGTTACTGGGCACCAGTTAACAGCAGAAAAAACACGCATGCATTTGGTTTTAACAACGGAAAATAATCCATACGCGTAAATGTAAATGGCTACTTCAATTGTCGAACGTAGCATAGTATGTATATCACTTGATGGTGCCAGATAATATGTGACAAAGATTTAGTGAGTTAAACATTGTTTGTTTTTGAAGAATTATTAGTGATAGATACCACTCTTTGTTTCATAGATTTCCCAGATGAAGGCCAGCAGGCCGAAATGCATTGGAATAGGAATATATGGATTGTTGGGAACATATGGATTGTTGTAAAAGGAATTGAATACCAAGTATAAACTATTGAATACTTCCATGAATATATCTTCATAAGTATGAATAAAATACTGCAATGAAGAGCAACTTCAAGTTTGGAAAACTTTATTGATCAAAATTTGCTGGTGAATCCAGCACACCAAAAATCAGTGCCCTTTGTGACACTAGCACTGATCAGCGCTGGTGCTTTCCTCAGTTCATAGCACATACTCCAAAGCAGGGAGTAAACGAAGGAGCACGATTTACGCCTTTAACCTAAAGATTACCTTGGAGCTGTGCACGACTATCATCTAAATCATAGTTGTCAGCATGTCACAGCCACTCCCTGAGGGTAGGTTTGCACGCACACCACACCCATTCGCCACAGACATCACAGGCCATGTGACTCTGCCAACATAAGGGTCCGACGACATCACATTCCCCTTTGTCGGTGGTGACTGGATGACAGACGCTCCACGGTTCTCAATCATAAAGGGGCCATGAGTTGTTGCGCACAGGGTTTGTGGCACCCGAGGCCTTGCGTATGTCACGGGCCTGCCACCAAGTGGCGCTGACTGAGCTTGCACAGGGTTAGTGGCACCCGAGGCCTTGAGTCTGTCATGGGCCTGCCACCACGTGGCACTGACTGGCTTGCACAGGGTTAGTGGCACCTGGAGCATTGCGGCCGGCACAGGCAGCCCACCACGGGACGGTGACTTTGGGTGCACTGAGTGCAGCCTACAATTATGCTCAGTCCCGGCGGTCCGGACAGCTCAGGTTGTGTGTGCCCTGCTGGACCGCAGTGTAGGCCAGAGCCAGCGGGCAGCATGTGCCTACCGCCACGTGGCGTCGCTTCCAGGATCACAGAGTTGGTGGCACCTATTGGGCTGAGCGAGTGTGCAGCCTGCAATGAGTCCGGGTGCCCTGGTATGTCCTCTGCCATGGAGTAATCAAGACCCAGCACAAAACGTGAAACCTGGTGGCCTGCGGAGCATGGTGGCATGGTGTGGAGTGTCCGCGGGCCCCGGGCTTGTGGCCTGCAGCGGCACGTGGTGGGACCTCCTGTTTGCACGCCAGTGGCGGAAGGTGAGCAGTGCGGCCTGGGTGTGCATGAGCGGGCATGCTCCGATGGGCGGCAGGAGGGGCTGGGGTGCCTCTGTCTGGGTGTGCATGGGCAGGCAGGTGATGTTTTCTTGTGCAATTGTATGTACTGTGCCAAACATGTATCTGGACTCTGTTTCAGATGACGGGTCTGTCTCAGATGTGTGACCTAATGGACTGCACTACATGCCGGCAAGTGGTTGGAAACACACCGGTGGCAGCAGGTGAGCAGTGTGGCCTGAGTACGCAGGGGCGGCGCTCTCTCTCTCTCTCACTCTCTTCTCTCTCTCACTCCCCCTCTCTTCTTCTCTCTCTCACTCCCCCTCTCTTCTCTCTCGCTCTCTCTCCCCCTCTCTTCTCTCTCTCTCTCTCTCTCTCTCTCTCTCTCTCTTCCACTGTCTTCTCTCTCTCTCCCCCCTCTTCCTCTCTCTCTCTCCCACTCTCTTCTTCTTCTCTCTCTCTCTCCCTCTCTTCCTCTCTCTCTCCTTTGCTCTCTTTCTGTCCTTTGATGTGCGCAGGACACACCTTCTCATCATGATTTTTGTCTTGCAGACTGTGACCTACGGATTGGCCCGAGGGGAGCCGCAATGTGTCTTCATTTAATTTCTGTGTTCATTTTAATAAAGTATTGATTTGTTGCTTCGGAAATGAATGTGTGATGCTCATTTTTGTGACGACACATGCATGTCACCAGTTGTGATTCTGCGACATCATGCAGATAATTTGGTACGTGGTTGGGTGTAGCTGATGTGGCATGTCTTTGGTCGGGGTGGGCCAGAGAGGGGGGGCGGTCCTGGGGGTGGTTGCTGAAGGTTTTCTTCAGGAGTGGCTGTGGGCTGTGCTCCCTTTTGTGGTGCAGGCTGTGGTCCGACTTAGCACCAGGTCAGAGCAGGTGTTATTTTCTTGCTGTTAACGCATCTTATCGCCAGATTCGTGTTCTTATCGCAGTTCTGTCTGGTCGTTGTGAATGTTGTGGAGTGGTGTTGTCGCGGCTTTTGGCACGGGAATGCCTACTCTGCATCTGATTAGCGATAGTTGCGGGGGTCTTCTGTGGCGATGTTCTTTGCTGCTGCTATCGCAGGTAAACTGGTGCTGTGGGCTGTTAACACAAGCTTGTGAATGGGGCGATAGATTTATCGCAACTTTGGCTGTGATAAAGTGCCTTTAACTCTGCGATAGTTCCTTGTGAATATGCCCCTAAGTGTTTTATACACTGCACAAACCAATAAGATACAGGCCTTGGCACAATGATCTTTCAGGTAAAATGCAGGCCTAATACAAGAGTGCAAAACCTTCACAACATGCTGGCCCTGGCACAATAGTGGAAATTCTGGTAAAATGCTGACCCTATCTCGGTGGTGGTAATCTCTGGCAACAAGCGGACCCTGACACATCAATGTTAATTCCTGGAACTCTCTACTGCTGACACAATGGTGGTAATTCCTTGCAACATGCTCACCATTGCAGAATGACAGAACTCCCTAGCAGATCGTGGGCAGGTAGGCATGGCATGATGATGCCAGGGCAGAAATATAAATAATTTTGAATATTTTAAAATTCATCCAGGCTCAGAGATGTGAAAACAACAGTGCAAATGAAGATGCAAATGAAGATGTGCACTGGGTTTGTTAGTGCACATGTGCAGCGGACCACTCCAAAACACCCTTTCATAGTGCCCGGGTTTTGGGGAGTGGCTTGACAAGGAAAACCTTAATGCATTTGTAAGCGCTTGTTTACCCTTTGTAATATGGAATAAAAAGACTTGTTTTAACTTTTATCTACAGAGGAGAATCATAATGATGTGGGCCTTCTGAAGGGTGTGTGGAGGATATGATTTATCACCCTAGAGCAGTGGGCTTCAAACTTTTTAATGCCCCCCTAGTGGAAAAAATAATCACTAGGCCCCCTTCAAAACATTTCACAATTATTGTATTAAACTGGCAATGTTTAAATATGTCTAGAGTAGACTAATTTAAACATTGCAGTTCAGTATATCCATTGTGGTACTCGGACTCGTGGTAGTCACATTTGTCTCCTAAGAGCTGGACACGTTTACATATCAGTAACCGGAAGGAGCCCCAACATAGCACTAGGCCCGTAGCAACTGTTCAGCTTAAGAGATAACTTCACTATTACATGCTTGAGAAGTCAAGGAACAGCTTCATTGTCATGCGACTGATTCTGTAGGGCAGGGCACAAGTCCTAAAAAAAGAAGTGGGGGGACTCTCCAAGTTAGGTAGTATCACAGGAAGTGACATCACGGCACGTGACATTGCAGGAAGTGACATCACAGAAAGTGACATCATGGCACATGGCATTGCAGGAAGTGACATCATAGAAAGTGACATCTCAGGAAGTGACATCACGGCATGTGACAGGTTCCTTTACCCAAAGATTGACAAACTAACTCGGCTGTCAGCCTAACCAGGCATAATATTCCATATGCAGCACATTTCCATGTAGATGTGATCGCTTTAGCTGCCTGGTGGGTAACACATTTGATGGAAAGATCTGTTTTTGTCTAGTCCTAGTTTTGACTAAAAGTAGCAAACAGGGTTAATGCGCCTCCTGCAAAGCACATCATGTAACATGCAGATGGCAGATTTTATTTTATGTAGATAGGTAAGTAGGTTACTGCTTTGAACACATAGATGCTTTTGTTACATGCAGTTGCATTGTAATCCTTCTAGTACAGCACAGTGAGCTATGAAGGATCTATAACTCCGTTCTAAAGTAAGCGTCCTGTGGGAGCGCTTAGATTAGAGATAAACAACATTCCGTCACAAACTCACACTTACATTCGCTTCACAACCATACCACATTCAGTAGAAGGCACCACTGTTAGCACCAACAGTCCATGTGTTGGCACAGAAACCTACAATTGGTGTATTCATTTACTGATTTTATTAAAAATGTGCACAAGGTTAAAAACATATCATATATAGAGAGAAATTAAAACGTTTATTTTCCATTAAAAACAAAACACCATATAATTCACAGGTTTACAGATAGTAAAAAATAACACGAGAGATAACAAAGACATTAAATTTTTGTCATAAGGTACCACTCCAAAAATGCTATACACAATCACCCTAATGTATCAAACTTCATCAACATTTGGGGTGGATTGAGAACGGTGAGTTTGTGGAAAACAGGCGTCGACGCGTTTCGAAGGTATCGTTTTTTGAGACCTTCTTTTTCAAGACTATATGGATTAATACTCTCAGCGATTAAAACATCTATGGTATAGTAATATCACTGATAAAAACGCTCATTGGCCACTATTACGTAGATCTAAAATTCACTATAGGCCAACTAGTCTGGTTTTACCTGTTATATATTCCCATTTGAGATGAATACTCTGCCCAACACTTATCTGCAGTAATTCGGGCTCAGTAGCAAGTTGCGCTATACTGGATTTCTAAAAACGACTGTTTGAGTTTGTTTTAAAACCGGAATCCCTTCATGCATAGCAACTTCCCGGTTCCCTGCAAGAGCGAAGAAAAGGGCCACAGAAGCACAAGGACCTTAAGAACAAATAGTTTAAGAGATAAATTCGGACAATGAAATTACAGCCGCTGTGCATGAAGGGATTCCGGCTTTCAATTTTCAATTCAAAAGCTTTATTTCGATTTCCAGTATCTTGAAAGCAATTCTATTATTACATCCAACAATTAATAAAAGAAGTTAAAAAGATATAAAACATCAATTACAAGAATAAAAGCAACCAACATTAGGCTCATCAAATACAGAATGCCTTCTAATCTAGAGACAATAATTGCAAAGTTCATTTGGTTGACCTACTAATCGAGGGGAGCCCTTTTTTTCCCCCTTTAATGCGAAGTAGCTCTCAGAAATAAAGTGACTGTGCAATGGATGGCGAAAGGGAAGCAACAGTGATGGTGAAGACGTAATTAATTACTAGACTTTGCTCAAGTGTTTAAACCTTACAATCCAGGCACGACCAAGATATTTGGCTACACTACAGGCGAAGAGAGTTCGCGGGTCGGCCTTTAAAATACGTAGAGCAGTGCGATAGTCAGGTGTCTTCAGGTCTCTACAGATGGGTTTTAGCCATTTTGCCGTTGCGCTTTTGTAGGCGGGACAAGCAAACAAAAAGAGGGATATGCTCTCTGTCGATGCTTTGCAGCAGGGGCACCCCAAAGGCGTCTGATATGGCGTGCTCCATGTCGCTGTTAGTTCTCTTACCGGCAGAGAGCCAACCCTGAACTGGATATAGAGCGCTCTGTCTCATGGTGTTTTTATAAAATCAAGATATGGTTCAAAAGACATGCAATTCTTATGGAGAGAGAATTCTTCCGTCATCCTGCCAATTCTTGGGTTACTATGTTCTTGAGCGTCAACCCAGGCCCAGTAGTGTTTTTTAAGATCTGCCTTACCAGGGGGGGGTTGCATGTCCCAATGTTCCTTTAGACCCAGGGCATAAAGGGGTTTTTTAAGGTTGGCCAGCCAGCTGATTCTTTTATTGACATCTAGTGCCATAACTTCTGTTAGTGCGGCTGAATAGTTGGCCAATTCAGGGGTCCGACATAAGCGGGCCCAAAAAAGTAGAGGTCGTAGTCTCGCTAGGTCTTTAAAGGAGTGTCTGCCTAGATCTTTTAGCAGTGGTTTTAATGGCGTGCTTCTGGGGACCATCACTAGTTCTCTTAGGAACTTGTGCTCGGACTTACAGATGCTTTCGGTGTTTTCAAAGCCCCACAATTCTGCTCGGTAGAGGGCGGAGCTGACCGCTTTAGCTGCATAGATTGACAGGGCAGGATCCACGGGTCTACTCGATGATAGGCGATGTTCTTTCCTTAAAATGCCTGTGGCACGCTTGTGGCTTAGGAGCATTTTGTCGATGTGATACCTCCATCGCATTTTTTCATCCAGTCTTATTCCCAAGTAATCGAACATTGGGACTTTTTCCAAGTGTGTTCCTTCTAAGCTAAAATTATTTCTGAAAGGTTTGTAGGGATTAAACACCATGAGTTTGGTCTTGGTGCTATTTATAGTCAAACCCCTAGTTTGACAAAAGGAGTGAAATCTGTCTAGGAGTTTTTGGAGCCCTGTTGGTGTTTTAGAAATAAGGAGCGTGTTGTCTGCAAAAAGTAAGGTAGGAACCCAATCGCCCGCCAGGGCTGGTGCGTCAAATGGAAGTTCCTGTAAATAGCTGATGACCCCATTTATATATAGAGAAAATAATGTAGGAGCCAATACACAGCCCTGGCGAACTCCTCTGTTTACCATAATCCTATTTGTTTTGTGCCCCTGGGATCCCCATCTCACTTGAGCGTAGTTGTCTTCGTGTAATCGGATCAGAATATTCAATAGTAGTGGGGGCATCCCCATGTCTTCCAACAGATGCCAAAGCTGGGCACGGGGGACCAAGTCAAAGGCAGTCTTTAAGTCAATAAATGCCAAATAAAGGCTGTCTTTGCCGATCAAAACTACCTTCTAGTAAATTAAGAGTAGTCTAAAGGCTTGGTCCACCGTCCCTGTGCATGCCTTGAATCCAGCTTGGTATTGCGAGAGTATATTTTCTTCCTCAATCCAATGCTGGATTCGCTGTAGTAGAATCCTGCCAACTACTTTTTGTATAACATCTATCAAACTGATAGGGCGATAGTTGGCGGGATTGTCCCTTGCACCTTTTTTAAAAATTGGTACCACCTCTGCCCCTTTCCACGAGTCTGGCACTGGGCTCCCTCTAGCAATTGAGTTGATTAAAAGGATGATGTAATTTGCCCAATTGAGGGGATCTGCAAGAAGGAGATCTCCTGGAAGGCCATCTGGTCCAGGAGCTTTAGATGGAAGTATTTTCTTTATGGCCTTCTCGGCTTCTTCTAAAGTGAAAGGGTCAGTGGGGTTTGGGATGGGGTAGAAAATAGTTTGTTTATATATCCCACTACTCCTAGAGGTATCTGGTTCAGAATATAAGCTCTCAAGGTGGTTGAACCAATCCTCGCCTGAGATATTATTGGGAATCGTGTCAGGGTCCTTAATATCGACCCATCTGGCCTTATTCCAGAAAAGCTTAGCATCTCTGGCTAGGCTTGCATCTTTTAGGTCTTGCTAGTAGGACTCGTCCCAATCTAATTTAGCTTGATGAATTGCAGCTTTGTAGGCCTTTCTAGTCTCTCTTACTAAAGGGCAGTTTTTACTTTTGATTGCCATTATCAGGTCATTTTTTTCCCCTGCAATCTCCGTTATACCAGGTATGGGATTTTTTGGTTATGCAGGTTGTCTTACCTTGGCTATCTATTGTGAAGAAAGCTCCTATCTGAACTATCATATTATTATACAAAGTTGGTATTTTTGCTAGACCCCCTAATTCCTCATTGGCCTCAGATAGTAAATGGGTGCTTGCGCTTAAGGCTTGGCTTATACCAGCAATCGATGAATCTTGGGCAAGAACTTTGGGCCATTTGAGAGTTCTTCCAGAGTTAGAGGGCACTAGTTCTTTTGTGATCATTGATGGGTCTAGAGATTGACTGTTGGGGGGGAGGGGGGCCCAAGGATTCGTTATAGTCATACTTTTTTTTTTTTTTTTTTGAAACCGTTTATTGCAGTTTATAGAAGTTACAGGTATGGGCCTACAACCACCCGGCCGGCCGCTAGAGCATCAAAAGCATATTACATACATACAGCAAAAAATTTTCTCAGCGGTGCACAGTAGGAAAGCAGGAGTGATCAATGGTGCAGGCCTCAAAGCTCCATGCCCACAGTACGGTTCCATTTTCTCAATACAAAACAACATAAACAGACCACAACCGCAAGGCAACCCTCGATCCAAAGTGACAACACGTGCTCCATAAGTGGGGGATCCACACCAGCAGCAAAATTCCGAGGAGGGGGACGGGAGTAGATCAGGGACTGGGGGACCGCGCGCCCGCGGCCAAGGGAGGGGCGCCATCTAGGGAGACGGAGCCGGCGAGACCGCCGGTAGCAGCGGCGGCTCACAAATACCCCCGCGGTAGGCGTTCCAGGGGCCCCAGAGTTTCATCCACGCCCCAGGCTTACCCCTCGCCACATACACCACCTTTTCACGAAACATACACCAATCCATATGCTCTTTCCAGGCCGACACCGCAGGGGGCCTCTGGGATCCCCACAATTGGGCAATATCACGCTTGGCTATCATGTATCCCAGAGTCACCCACCGCGCCTGCGGGACCGAGTAGTCATTTGGTTCCCAGACATTCAGCAAGCATCTCCTCGCTTCAGGCAGCAGCGTGACACGCGTGACCATTCGTAGAACCTCATGCACACCACGCCAGAATCGCTCCACCTTCGGGCACTCCCACAGTATATGCATGAAAGTCGCCAACGCACCACAGTCACGCTTACACAGTCCATCACCGGCAAAACCCATACGTAAAAGCCTCGGCCCCGTCACGTAGACCCGGTGAAGGATCTTGAGCTGGACGAAACGAGGGCGAGCCGGGATGGCCACCTCTTTCGGAGAGGCCACCGCGGAAATCCAATCCTCGTCGTCCAGCTCCAGCCCGTCGGCAACCCAAGCCTCGCGGAGACTAGTCAGCAGACACGACCTGTCGTTAATCAATTTTTTGTATATGAGGGAGATCGTGCTGTCCGGGACATGGCCATCTAGCACCCTGTCCTCCAGGGGGGAAGACTCCGGAATGGATGCAACATCCGGGAAGACGGAGCCCAGCGCATGGCGGACCTGTAGGTACCGAAAGTACTCACTGCCCTGCAGCTGAAACTCCGCCTGCAGCGTCTCAAAAGTTTTGAATCCCCCCCTCGTCCAGAGATCTCCCACCGTGCTGATTCCGATCGTGTCCCACTTCTCGAAGCCCTTCGACGTCCAAAGGGAGCCCAACCTCTCAGATGCATACAGCGGAGACGCTCGGGTCAAACGGTCCTTCCACCCCATAGCTGCATTAGCCGCGTGCCAAACACGCACCATGACGCGCGTCGGTCCCGTCAAGCGGGAGTCGGGCGCGCCAGAGTAGAGCGCTCGATTATAATCGCCACCGGGCAGAAGCGTCCTGTCCATCTCGAATGCCGGGTTCAAGGCGGGCCCGTAAAGGCCATGATTGATTGCAGCTAGTTGGGAGGCCCAGTAATACCGTTTGATGTCCGGGAGGGCGACCCCTCCGTCGTACCACGGGAGCGTCAATTTAGCCAGAGCAATACGCGGCCTCCCGTCCCAGAACAGGCGCCGCTGGAGGCCCTCCACCTCGCGAAAGTAGCGTGCCGGGACCAAGTCCATGGTATTCTGGAGGGCGTAAAGGAAGCGCGGCAGGGACATCATTTTGAATAAGGCCGCTCGGCCGAGAGGCGAGAGCGGCAGACGCCGCCAGCGCACCACGTCCTCCCTCAGACGCTGGAGGGGGGGCAACAAGTTCCGCTCATAGCGGGCCTCCGGGTCAAGAGTGATATATACACCCAGGTACCGGAAACCCTGGGAGGCAATCTGGATCGGACAGTCCCGTGGCAGGACCGGGGCCTCCCCGGAGAGCACATAGACACAGGATTTCGCCCAGTTGATGACCAGGCCGGAGTTGCGACCGAAGGAGCGCAAAACATCAACCAGGACGATCAGTGACTTGCGCGGGGAGGCGAGATACAGAAGGATATCATCAGCATAGAGAGACACGTGGTCCTCATGCTCGGGGGTCCAGCGGAGACCGCGGATAGAAGGGTGCCACCTCAGCCACTCCGCCAGGGGCTCCATGGCCAGGGCGAACAGGAGAGGCGACAGGGGACAACCCTGTCGCGTGCCCCGCCCCAGCGCGAATGGGGCAGATACTCGCCCATTCACCACCACCTGCGCCAACGGGCCCGAATATAGCAGTTTGACCCAGCTGACGAAACCCGGGCCGAACCCAAACTTCGCCAGCATCGCCCAAATATATGGCCATTCGAGCGTATCAAACGCCATGGTGGCGTCCAAGGACGCCAAGATGGCCGGCTCCCGCACAAATGGGTCACGCGCGAGCACCCCGTGCAAGCGCCGCAGATTAAGCGCCGTGTTGCGGTGTGGTATAAAGCCCGACTGGTCTTGGTGGACCAAATCGCCCACCACGCCAACCAACCGGTTGGCCAACACCTTGGCGAGGATTTTGGGCTCCGCATTCAAAAGCGAAATCGGCCTATAGGATGTGACCCGTTCACGGGGCTTCCCCTCCTTATGGATCACCACAATTGTAGCCAGACGCTGGTCCGGCGGGAGGGAGCCCCGCGAGTGGGCCGCAAGGAACATCGCGCGCAGGTGGGGCGCCAACACATCCGGGCGCAACTTGTATAGCTCAATGGGAATACCATTGGGGCCCATGGCCTTGCCGGATGCAACCGAGCGAATAGCCGAGGCAATTTCGTCCGAGGTGGGAGGGGCGTCCAGCGAATCCCTGTCCTCCACCGTGAGGGAGGGTAGTGCGATGTCCCGAAGCAAGGCATGGGAATCTTCCTCCGAGCAGGGAGAAACCGGGGAGTAGACTTCGCGGAAATAATCCGCGAAGCAGGAAACAATGGCTTCCGGCTCAGTGACGCACACACCATCCACGCTCTCAATCAAAGGCACCACGCGGCTCGCTCTCTCCCTCTTGTCCAACCACGCAATCAATTTGCCAGCCTTGTCACCCACATCATACAATCGCCCCTGCTGCTCTCTACTGAGGCCCCTGGCCGCCTCCGTAACGAGGGCCCGATAGGCCGCCTGCTTTAACTGCAAAACATGCAACTTGGCATCTGTTACCCCGCTCCCCAGGTCACCCTCCAGTTCTGCAATCTCGGCCTCAACCCGGGTCACCTCCTCCCGCTCGCGCCGCCGGGCATTGGAAATAAGGGAGAGGGCCTCCCCTCGAAGAACCACCTTGAAAGCCTCCCACAGGGAGATGGCAGACGGGACCGACCCCACATTCTCATCGAAATAGCGCTGTAAGGATTTGATCAAGTCGGCACGAATGGTGGGGTCGCGCAAATACCATGCATTGATCGGGGCCACTCTGCCATCCCCCCTCGGGAAGACATCGAAATGCAACAACAATGGGGAGTGGTCTGAGATACCCCGTGCCAAATGGCGCACCTCCCCCACCCTCCCTGCATGGGCCGCCGGGACAAGGATGTAATCAAGCCGCGAGAGGCTACCATGGGCCCCCGAGTGGAAGGTGTACTGTTGCAATACGGGATGCTTTAAGCGCCAACAATCCACCAGGCCCAGCGTGTCTAAAAGGCCAGGCAGCCACGCCTGTGCCCGGGGGAGGTCCCTAGGGGGATGGCGATCCATAGACCCAGAGGCAACCGCGTTAAAGTCCCCTCCAACCACCAACAGGCCACCCGGAAGGTCCAGAAGGAGGCGCCCCAGGTCCGCAAATGTAGTGGCTTGTAACCCAGGCGGGACGTACACTGATATAAAGATAAACACTCTACCCTCCATTCGTCCCACCAGAACAGTGTAACGTCCCCTCTCATCGTGGCGCACCTCGTCAATCTCCAACGGGAGCGAGTTCTTGACCATAATACCCACCCCCCGCGAGCCCGAAGTGAAGCCGGAGTGGGCCGCCAACCGATATCCCCGCCGATTCATTGCATGAAAGGTGTTACCTATAAGGTGTGTCTCCTGCAGGAAAACAACATCTGGTGAAATACGTTTTAAATACTGCAGGACCACACCACGTTTAATCCTATCCCCCAGGCCATTAACATTCCATGACAATACAATCAAGTCCCTACCCCCCATGATACGTCAAAACAGTCGGTCGCCCCCCACCGAGCATCTTGAAAACAACAAAACAGTTGCGGGTTTGCCTTGCGGTGTTAACTAACAACACACCCCCCCCACCCCCCGGTCCCAACAGAACTCCCCCCTCCCTGCACCCCTGCATGAGCCCAGACAGCCCCCCCAAAGTGCAGTGTGCCTGTCGCCCCGTAGCTAAGTACTAACTAGTCCCCCAGAGGAGGAGGGAAGCCCCCAGCAGACCCCACCCGACCTCCATGGGAGGGGAACATACGAAGTCAATATATGGTAAAGGAGTAATATCCCGAGCAAGGCCTATGCAGTCACCCCTCAATTCTGATCCGGCGGGCCCTCCCCGCCAGCCGCGCCCCCCCCACCCCGATCTCCAGGCAACGTATCTAACCAGTCCCCAGCCGCCTCAGGCCGGTCGAAGAAGTGCGTACGGCCATCCACCTCCACTCTCAGCTTAGCCGGAAAGAGCATTGAGTACTTGAGGTTTAGGTCCCTTAGGCGACGTTTAATACCGAGAAAGCTCTGTCGCTGCTTCTGGACCGCCGGAGTAAAGTCTGGGTAGAAGTGTACATCCATATTGTCCAGCCTGACCGGTCCCTGTTGCCTGGAGGTCTGGAGGATGGCGTCTCTGTCCCGGAAATTAAAAATCCGGGCAATAATAGGCCGCGGCGGGGCACCGGTCTTGGGGCGGCCCCCAGGGACCCGGTGGGCACGCTCCACCGCAAAAAGCTTACTCAGCCCCCGGGGCTGGAGATGGGTCAGGATCAGTTCTTCCACAAAGAGATCTGCCGCCTCCGCCTCTCGGCCCTCCGGCACACCAATAATGCGAACATTGTTCCTCCGGGCCCGACCCTCGGAATCCTCCAGTCGCCGGTCCATCAGGGCGCTCGCCTGGCCAAGCCGGCGCACCTCCTTCTGGAGGGCCACCACGTCCGTCGTGAGGCTCGCTGTGGAGTGGGCCAGGGAGTCAACTCGGTCGTTCGTTTTTGACAAGTCTGCCCTCACAAGGCCCACATCCACCAGGACAGAGTCAATTTTTTGCGCCAAGGTATCAAAACGCTGGTCCACTGAGGCCTTCATCTCTGCGATGGCGCCCATGACGTCCCGGAGGGTCAGATCCACCGGTGGGGCAGGTGCCTCCGTCGGGCCCACCAGGGGCGACCGCGCTGTCTCCGGAGAGCCCTTCTGGAGCGTATAGCGATCCATACTATTGGCCTGGTGCGCCGTGCCGCGGCGGGTTGTCTTCATCTTCGCCCGGTCGCCATCTTGTTTGGTGGACATGCTGGCCTTTACACCGTCGTGCCAAGATCTCCAAACGGGCCGCCACACCAAATCACGGGTGTCAGGGGGGGGGACGGGGGCGACCGCCGGGCAGCGGGTCAACCCACCGGCGGCGGGTCAGCCGGGCGCCTGGACAAGGCAACACCACCGCACCCCGCTCCGCAGCCCGACCCCGCCTGAGGCAAGGAGGGCGCAAAAGCGAAAGTGAAAGTGCGGGGTATGCGAGTCGCTCAGCCCCGCTCGCCGTTGTTATTCACTTCGTCCCCGGATCGCCCCACTACTCCAATCCGGGGGGCCGGCGAGGAGAAGGCCGCAATCTTCAATCGATGTTTTCACCGGTATTCGGGGTCCGATTCGAGCCCAAAGAACGGGCGGCGCCTCAGCTCGGGTTCACCGACAGTGTCCCCTCAACAAGGACAGGATATCGCCAGGATTAATTCAGGAGGTCGCGGAGGTCCTCGGGAGCCTCGCACCTACGCGGCCATCTTGGTTGCGCGCTAGGCTCCTCCCCTCCGTTATAGTCATACTTAATGTATTATGGTCACTGTCAGTGGAAGGAACCACTTCCATGTCCAGTGCCAATTTCCATAGCCTCATGTCTAGTAGGATATAGTCGATTCGCGAGGAGCTACCAATTCTATTAAATGTGTTTGCTCCTATGGCATCAGAGGGGGTTCTTCCATTCACTGCTCTTATACCAAATTCTAGTGTTAAGGCATTGATCTGAATTGCAAGCTGGGACCATTTTTTGATTGTAGGGTAAATTTAGCGAAGGGACTCCCCAATTGGTGTCTGCGTCAGCTGGTCCCAGCAAATCCTCTGAATCTAATGGTTTGAAGGTACAATTGAGATCGCCTCCAATCATGATACGTTAGTTTGGAGAGCAATTAGATAGCTCCTGTTCTAAAAAGGATACAGTATTTGACAGTTTGGCCCCAGGTGTACCTCTTATATATACATTAAACAGGTCCACAGTTATACCACATCTATGGCCCTTGATCGTAAGTCGTATGATGTCCAAATTGTCACAGTGATGTTCAGTAAATATACACCCCATATCTATCTTAGCCCAAACAATGAGGCCTCCAGAGGGCCTCCCCTTCCCCGTGGAAACAGCAGGTTTAAAGAAGCAAGCATAACCGGATTTATTCAATGGGGTTAAGCTCCATGTTTCTTGGAACATACAGATATGGTGTTCCTCGGTCAAGGTGTTCCAATCAGGTAGAAGGGTTTTCCTGCAAAGGCCTGCAATGTTCCAAGAAAGTATCTTAATCTGTGAAGATGAAGTTCCATTACAGAGAGGATTGGGACAATTCGGGTGAGGCAAGATCGGTAGCTGATCAAGGGTGTCATTAGCTGTTACCGGTTTTAAAACTAACTCAAGCAGTCGTTTTTAGAAATCCAGTATAGCGCAACTTGCTACTGACCCCGAATTACTGTAGATAAGTGTTGGGCAGAGTATTCATCTCAAATGGGAATATATAACAGGTAAAACCGGACTGGTTGGCCTATATTGAATTTTGGATCCACGTAATAGTGGCCAATGAGCGTTTTTATCAGCGATATTACTATACCATAGATGTTTTAATCGCCAAGAGTATTAATCCATATAGTCTTGAAAAAGAAGGTCTCAAAAAATTATACCTTCGAAACGCGTCGACGCCTGTTTTCCACAAACTCACCGTTCTCAATCCACCCCAAATGTTGATGAAGTTTGATACATTAGGGTGATTGTGTATAGCATTTTTGTAGTAGTTGTGGTACCTTATGACAAAAATGTAATGTCTTTGTTATCTCGCATGTTATTTTTCACTATCTGTAAACCTGTCAATTATATGGTGTGTTGTTTTTAATGGAAAAGAAACGTTTTCATTCCTCTCTATATATGATATGTTTTTAACCTTGTACACATTTTTAATAAAATCAGTAAATGAATAAACCAATTGTAGGTTTCTGTGCCAACACATGGACTGTTGGTGCTAACAGTGGTCCATTCTACTGAATGTGGTATGGTTGTTAAGCGAATGTAAGTGTGAGTTTGTGAAGGAATATTGTTTATCTCTGATCTAAGCGCTCCCAGAGGACGCTTACTTTAGAACTGATTCTGAATCCTAGTCCTTTGGGTTCCAAAGGGATTCCTCTCTTTTTTTAAGAGGATATATGACTCCTACACCCAGTAACCCTCACTGTCTTATGTAACACATCCTGTACAATGATTTCCAGACTTGTGTGATTTATTGACAATAAACTATGTATGTTTTCTGTAAAGTGATCTGGCACCCTACATTGGGATGAATAGCGATGTAAAACAAATAAAAAATAAATTGTTATTTTGCCCTGGAACAGAGTAACGCATCTGACATTCTTACAGTGCATGAATATCTATATTGTATGGGGGTCCCAACAAAGTCAAAATCATGCCTCTCTTATGCGCCTTTGAAGTGTAAACAAGCTGCTGCTTTTGTTTCCCTTCCTCTGCATTTACATCTAGGTGTGAGGCTACAGGCAGGCCCCAGCCTGGACACTCGGACAAAAGAAGGCCAAATGGGCCCTTAAGTTCAGCCTTTGTTATGGCCCGGCTGTTGTCTCAAATGACAAACCCCCCTCCCCGTCTGCACATTGCTGCTCGGAAGGAAAGCAGATAACGAGCAGGCGCTGCTGAATGTATCCCGGTGTCTCAGACTTACACCGGGACGAGTTCAGCATATTTTAGAGTGGGGGTCAACTGCTTGGCAGGGTGGATGGCGTCCACCCTGTGAAAAGAGTGGGTGGACGCCATCCACCTGTGTGTACCCCCGACTCGAGCCCTGCTGTAGGGCAGGATTCGGAGCTGTTGATCGAATGACTCCAAGTTTTGTGATGTTCAAGATTTGGGGGCATATTTACAAGAGAATGGTGGAGTGTGACGTTAAGCAGAAAATGCTAACGCAGTGCTCTGCCATTCCGAAAAAATAGGGATGAGCCATATTTACAAAGATACGGCATACCCACACGTTTTCCCTAGCGCTAAATTTAGGTACCTAGCACCAATGCAGGCACCCTTGCACCATTGTGCATTCTGCAGCTCACATAGAAAGAGGAAAACGCCTCTCAGGATTGTTTTTGTGAAGGAAGGTGCCCCTTCCGACACAAAAACAATCCTGCCTATGTTGGCATTTGTCAGCAATTTGTCCAGAAGTGCAAGGGGAAAGGACAGGAATGCACTGTATTTCATAAATATGGTGCTTGCCTGCCCTTTCACAATGGCATTGGGCAGCGCCGCAAGAAGACTTGCAGTGCTGCCCTACACCAATTCCTCATAAAAGAAGAACATTTTTCATTTCTCCTCGTTTTTCCTTTGTTTATGTGTGCTGCATTCTGCAGCACATGGAGAAAGAGGAATTTGCCTGAATGAATTGATTTTGTGCAGGAAGGTGTCACTTCCTGCAAAAACAAATGAGCCCTGCAATGCAGGCACCCTTGCAGCATGGTCCAAGGGTGCTGACGTTGACGCACGGCAGCCCATTGTGGACCGGCTCTGGTGAAAAGGACAGAAATGCGCTGTATCTTATAGATACCGTGCATTCCCCTTTTCTTTTGACATAGGGCAGTGCTGCAAGATTCCTTGCGGCACTGCCCTACATCAAAACCTCATAAATTAGGCCCTTTTTTAAGCCCTCCTTTGACCACGCCCCCACGCTCACTGACCTTTGGTTTTCTATACACTGTTTAATATTATTTTCCCACCATAAAAATGATCTTCTGTGGGAATTGGGGGCATTTATGGTTGTCAATAGCTGTCGATGATGAAGAGCACCAGGTTCTAGAAATTTTTGTCAGGAGGGAGTCCTTATGCCTAAAAGATGTTGACAAGGTGATCTCGGCATCAAAATCAAAAAGTTTGAAGACCTCTGCTCTAACCTTGGAGATAACGCTGCTGTCTGGGCCTGAAGGGTGAATGTAACCTGGTGGGTGTCTATGCAGTCACAGCAGTGAGCCAGTAACATGGGACATCTAAATCAGGGGCATAACATATGCCCCTGTACTCCTTGTGCCATGGTGGTGGGGGCAAGCCTTCAGTGGTCCCCATTCAGCGTAAGGTCAATGAATATCTGTGAGGCATGATAGACTCTGGCCTTTCTTCACATTCTGTGGCTGGGGGGTGCATTGTTACGTCTCTGGCCTAAATCTACATACATGTGCACCACCACAAGCCCTTCCTTGCAAGATGATGGCAACGCTGTGTAGTCACAGCTTCATCACGAAACCAACCAATGCCATTCACCCAAGGCCCTGTCTGCTCATGCACACAGAAATATTCGAAACCTAGACATGTCAGACAGGTGGAAATAGCAAAACAAAAACCACATTTTATTCTCATCGTGCAGCCCATTACTGGCCCATGGAGGACTCATGATCCATGATAATATGAACCATGATGTTGTGTTGACACACACACATGCACAACGTCTGTGGTATAATTTAAAAACGTAAAAGAACTTTCAGTCACATGGGGAACAAATGTAGATATTACATACTGTGCACAGATGAAGCATGGGTGCAGAAATCAACTGAAGCATGGCATACGCACCAGCTGAAGCAAGGGTGCTGAAGCATGGGTGCAGGTATCAGCTGAAGCATGGATGGGTGCAGGCATCAGATATAAAAGACTGGAAAATAACATGGGAAGTGGTCCTTCCAATTACTTGTGACAAAACAACAACTCTGGCTGCTGTTGAAATTGTTTATCGTGTGAACTTTCGATGAGATGAATATACTAAATAGTAAGTTATGAGGATCTTTCTGTCATTTCCTGTCTCTCTGTCATTTCCTGTCTCTCTGTCATTTCCTGTCTCTGTCATTTCCTGTCTCTCTGTCATTTCCTGACTCTCTGCCATTTCCTGTCTGTAGGAGGCTGGCTTAGTATATGGTGCACACTTACTCAAGTGATGCATCTTGCATGAATCCAGGCAACCCTGATGGGGATTTTAGTGGTCTTTGACAACCTTTGGAAGCTCTCAAAGTGGTAGCTGTGAGAGCAGCCTTCAGGCTTATCTTAAAGGAGTGTAAAGCAGCTTGATTTGCCAATTTAATCTGTGGAGTAAGTTAGATGAAAAGAAACCACACAGTGTTTAGCAAAAAGAAGTCTATTTATTACAACACACTTTCACTATCACACTGGTGTATCTCCTACCCAGAGACATCAACACAATACACAAGAAGTCATCCTCCCGAGATGCCTGTGCACCCTGCAGAATTCTTCATATATGGTCCTGCAGAAATATTTTTCACAGTTAGACAGGCTGACCATAGAGTTGCTGTGGGGACCCGAACGGAAGAGGATAAAGCTGAGCACCTTGCAGAGATGGTGAGGGATGGGGGGTGCTGGAGGTCCCTCGTTTGAATTTTTATTACATGGCTGCACAGTTGCAACATGCGGTGCATTGGTTTGACGAGCGACACAACTGGGAGAAGCGATTACTGGCGGGCACACATCATGACATATCCCTCCCAGAACTGTTTATGATGGGGTCGAGGGTGCCGGGATCTTTCCCCTATGTCATACGTCACGTTGCGTCGGTGTGGGAAACCGTTGTACAGTAAATAGTCGGGAGAGTCCCGTTTGCTCCCGAGACTCCACTGTGGGCGGTGACTCCCTACCAACGGATAGAGGAAGTAATTAATGTTACCAAATAAAAGGAGGGTGGCTGTCTTTTGATGGGGAACTTGTACTCTGCAGAGCAGTTCATAACCAGAGAGCAAGTGAATGACATTTTTCAATTAGGCAGGGGGCAGTATCTTCGGTACGCTAAGATCTCAGCGGTGGCCAGGGAGTTGTGGCCATCATTCCCACAAGAGCCACAGGTCACATCAGTGCTCCAGACAATAACCACCCTAGCAGGGGGGCGAAGACTGATCTCACACATATACAGAGCATTGCGGGCGCATGTCCCCTCTGCTCCCCTTACACTACAGACAAAATGGGATAATGCAGTGGGCGAGCCCCTTACAGAGACGTAGTGGCAGAAAGTGCACGAGGGGTCAAACAAGAAAGTTCCAACACACGTTTCACATTATTCCAATATAATGTGGTACACCAGACGTATCTCACTCCCCGAATACTGCACAAAATATATCCAGAATGAGAAAATACATGTCCTAGATGCAAGAGCTTGGACTACTACCCACGCCCAAAGCTAAGAAACGTACTAGGAGGTTTATACAATTGGGGCTCCTAGTAGCAAAAAGACGAATCGCAATCCACTGGCTGAGTCCAGATCCTCCCCAGTACAGGAGATGGATTAAAGATATGGTAGAGTGGGCCACTGCAGAGTCAGTAAGGATGAAAAAGGTTAAGAGGGATGATAAGCTTGAGGATGATGTTAAGGCCTGGTATCTAATGATTACAGACTTAACTAAAGTAAAAGATTCCTCAGTGAGAGAAAAGCCTTCCCCACACCACAGTCAAGAAAAGACGGGCTCATTACCCGTATTAGAGGCCCCTCACACAGCAGGGACTAATGCAGACGATTTAGACACACAATTGAACAGATGGTCTCCGAACCCCGCAGTGAATGTTGCTACCCATGACCCTAGGGGAGGGGAGGGATAGAGAGGGGCGGGGGGGTACGTTTATAGTTATTGTTACCAAGTTGAAGGGGACAAAGTGATAACTGCATAGAAGGTATGTGTTTTGTGTTGATGTAGCAATAATGACAAAAGCCTACGTTGCAAGAATATGTGTCTGGATTGTTTGAAATCAAGAATGTAGTAGCAAATGCAATATGCTTTTTTTTGGGAAAAGTAATGTTGTCGTGTAATTGTCAATAAAAACATTTAAAAAAACACAATACACAAGAATACTTCAAAATTGCAATCAGGTAAGTAGCACAAAATACTGTGGTCTCCGTGGGGAGACCAAACCATATACTAAGAAAGTGGAATGTGAACTGAAACGGAGGATGGGACTTGGACCCAAAGTATGCAAGAAACTACCCAAAGCAAGTGTCCAGGACCCCCACGGAGGCTGTGTGCAGAGTGCAAACACAGCCGCATGTCCAATAAAAGTCAACGGGGAAGTCGTGGTTGCAGTTTTGAAGAAGAAGGACCCTCCCCAGAAGATCCTGAAAAAACCGTTTGAAAGACAGAAGGTTGGAGAGCCACCCCACCCGCGGATGCCCCGGGAACTAGTTGACCTATGCCAGGGAAGCCGGGTGCACAGGTGTGACATACCGTAGACAACTTCAGAGAAGATGCCTCTGGCGAAGACTGTGAAGGAGTCCTGTGAAATCCAAGAGTGGATTCTGGAAGTGAAGAACCTGCAAGCAGAGGAGACAGAGTCTATGCCATTTGGAGGAGATGAGGAGGCATGGAAGAGCAATGCCCACAGATGTCGGGAGGTTCTGAAGTGTCTGTGGTGACCTTTTTGCTGCAGCTATAAGGACCAGGTGATGCTAAGGAGGTCCAGCAGCCATGCACAAGCTGCCACACGTCAGATGCCGGTGACTAGGTGGTTGGTGTCCGGCGGGAGCACCAACAAGCCTTGGTAGCCGCAATTGGTGTGGAAGGTGAAAAAGGAGCAACGTTGGGACCAGTAAGGTCCAATGGACTCCTCAATAGCACGAGAGTCAGAACAGGTCCTGAGAAAGCAGGGGAGCCTACTTAAGCAAGAGAAGACCCTCAAGAGGACCCACAGGCCGAAGACAAAAAATTCGCAGGAGGGCCTCGAGTATCTCACCAAAGATGGAGGCCCATGGTGCAGAGGATGCAGTAAGGACACTGATCTTGGACAGAAGAAATGCTGGAGGATGGAGCTTCTTGTACCCCAAAGATCTCTGGAGTGCAGAGCCAACACGACTTGGCAACGGCAAGGTAAGTCAAAGCGATGCTCAGGGGTTTAGTCCCAGCAGTTCTGATGAGGATACTGACTTCAAAATTGCAGAGAGGACGGGTCAGGCCTCAAAGGAGTTGCAGAAGAACCACCATCTGTGTTGCTGAGCCTCAGGAAGTCTATAGGACAAAAGGAGCAGCAGACCAGTCTGCTTCGTTGCGGTGCCTGCAGATGCAGAAGAGTGACTCCTTCACACCAAGGGAGATTTCTTTGTGTGTCCTTGATGCCCACATGTCTGTTGACACAGATGATGAAGAAGATTTGAAGAACAGCGAGACAAAGAGCAGCAGGAGTCTCCCTTGGTGCAGTCTCGGTTCCAGTCGAATTCAAACAAAGTCCAAGTGTCCAGATAAGTGAAGAGGGACATAGTTTCAGGGTTGAGTCGTGTCCCACAATGGATCTAAGGACCCAACCACAGGTAAGCCCTTAGGTACCCCAAGGAAAGGGTTGGAATAACTCGAGGGTCCCTCCAGAGGAGGTGCTGGACAATAGGGCGAATACTCCAATGTCCTTTGTCACGTTTCGTCCCAGAGCAGGACACAAGACTTCCTAAACTTACTCAACCTGGAGTATTTGAAAAGGGCACCAAATGTGCCTTTCAAAGCAGTCTGGTGGTGCTTGCAAGCGCCCCCACCCCAGCCCAATAAGCTAAGTCCTGACTGGGAGGTGGTCCCACCTACCTGCAACAGGAAACCTATTGTTTTACCTCCCCTTGCTCAGGCTTGGCTGAGCAGCATGAGGGCAAAATTATCTCTGTGGTCGGCAGAAGCACTAGCTGGCTGTCAGACTCTGAAAGGCTGTTACCGGGAGTACGGGGTGTCCCCTAAGGAGACCCCCAGTACATGGGATCATACTTCCAACACTGGAATCGGTGTTAGGGTATGATTCTAATATGTTTGATACCAAACATGACCGGGTTCGGTCCAGCCACTATATAGTCACACATCTCGTAATGACTGTTGTCCACTATATGTCATAAAATGGCTGACTGCACTTACAAAGCCTGGAGAATTGACTCTGGGGTTTTTAGGGGTGTCCTCCTCATGCAGGGGCACCCTCACACTTATAACCAAGCACCCTGCCCTCAGGACGGAAGAGCCTACCATAGGGGTGACTGATAGGTTTTAAGTGCAGTGACCTCAGATATAAGGAAATTTACATCTGTCGTGAGAGGTGCAAGCACCAACGCACACAGGCTGCAATGGCAGGCCTGGAGTCACAGTTTAAGTGGACTTACACGAGTGGCACAATACATGCTGCAGCCCATGGGAGACCCCTGGAGTACCTATGCTCTGGGTTCCTTAGTACCATGTACTAGGGACTTATCAGGGTACAGTATTGGCCAATTGTGGAGGTACAGAAGTACTTACAGTGTCACTTTAGGGGAGAGAGCACAGTTGATGGGCGTCCTAATTAGCAGGATCTCAACAGACTCGGTCAAAACATACTGACACCAGGCAAAGAGTGGGGGTAACCGTGAAAGCCGGTCCTACTTTCCTAAACTGTCTCCCTGTCATTTCCTTGTAAGCTGCATCTGCTCATCTCAATCAACTCAATAAATAATTTTATGTCTGTTTTCTGGTCGACCAATTGGACATGACAGGGATTTGCCCACATTTTGTTGTGAAAAAGGTTCCCAGTGGACTCCAAATGAAGTGTTTGGTACACATTGACATGATACAAATGGCTGGAAGACTGAAATACCAAAAGTCTAATATGAATTCATTTCTTGTGTATATTCTTTTATGGAATGTTTCAAAAGCATAGAACTGTTTCTCTAATACATTTCTACAATGTGTGACGCGTGTGACTTAGTGTAATCTTGCACTGCAGGTACACTTGTCTCCCAAAACTTCCTTTTCTCTTTGGTGTCAACAAATAGATACTGAAACACATCTGACAGGAAGGTAAGAATATGTATTAGAATGAAAATATATTTTATTCTCTTCAAAACAGCACACGTTTTTGGTTAATAGGAAAGGATGTGCTGTGCCTGCTTGCTTGAAAAAGTATCACACAGAAACTTTTTTTAATTTTATTTTTTATTTTTTATGAAAAGCAGAAAAGAAGGGTATTTCAATCCTGAATATTAGGCCCTCGTCATCCCAACCTAGTGATGTTTTTTGGCCACCTCAAAAAACCACTGGAGAATCAACCCATCACCCTTCTCTACCTTAAAAAGTATGGAACGTCCAAATTATTTTGGGAGCCCTCACTTAGGGGCAGATTTATGTTGCACTTGCGCCACTTTTGCGCCGCCGTTGCGTCACTTTTGTGATGCAGCAGCGGCGCAAATCCTGCGCCATGGTGCGGGGTATTTACAACGTGACGCATCTGGGAGATGCGTCACGTTGTAAAGCCCTGCGCCACATGTAGGCGTTCCAGGGCAGGTGGGGGCGTTCCGGCGCAGGAACGCCTCCTAAAAGTGGCTGAGTGAAATCTACAAGATTTCACTCAGTCACTTTTAGGCCCATGCTGCATCAAAACCCTGCGCCTGCTTGAAGCAGGCGTAAGGATTGACGCAGCATTGTGCAGATAGGGCCCCCCAGAGCCTTGCTGGAGCTGCGTCGCGCTTGCGACGCAACTCCAGCAATGAGCCACTTTTACGGCACAGATGCGTCACGCATCTGTGCCGTTTTTGCCCCATGGTGCGCCGCATTATAAATGCGGCGCATCCATGGTGGCACAGCTGTGGCGCATAATAACTGGCGCATCCCTGCTGATATGCAGGGATGCGCCAGTTGTCATAAATCTGCCCCTCTGAGTATTGTACGAGTGGAGTACTGGTTGCGACAGGTCGCTTAGCATCACTGAAGCCTTGCGTGATGCAGAGTCAAGGCCATGCCCTGAACTGATCTCCACCCATTGCTGCTCTTTCCCACCCAAATCCATCACTCTTCCCCCGCTCACACTTCCGCGGACACTTAGGGATTACAGATGTCCATGTACATTCACTTTGTAGACTGGGTCTTGCTGGGAGCCTCAAATGTGGCTGGGCCTCGTGAACTCCGGATAAAGTGGCGTTTTCTTAGTTTCATCTCGCACAGACCTCCCAGGAGCTGAGTGCCCCAGAGTTCCAGGATCCCTACACTGGGCCCCTGTCCAAGAAAGAGCTTTCTTCAAAACCTTCTACCTGCAGCATAAGCTGCTCCATGGTCAACTACCTGGCTCCTTGCCAAAAGTGTAAACACTCTGCAGACTGTAGTAAAAGTCAGAAAGTACATACGTTTTCAGGATGGAAGACCCTCACCGATCCAATCCTCTCCTGGGCTGGATGGAAGCGCGACAGTCTGGCACACAAGTAACAGAGATATCCTGTCCCCCTGGTTCCACTCTGAGATAAGATGAAAGGAACATATAAAATGGATTATACCCCAGAATGCCCGCAATTAGACTGGAAGGATTTACAAACAGGAGGTTAGACCTCTGATTGGAAATATTTCTTTCTTGAAAAAATTCTTATACATTCGCCCTACAGAGAGACCACAGTGTCCTGAAGAATGCCACTACACCTCCATTGTGGAGACAACTTGGGCAGAAACGTGTTGACGCTTGTCAGTGTGTTGATTTGATTCCCACCCTTTTACTCCTAACATTGGGGACCCCATAAAAGCCTCTTTTTCCACCAACAGGTTGTTTAAAGTTCTAATCCATAGCTTTTTTAACTCGGTCCGTATGTCCCTGATGCTCACCAGAAATCTCCCATCCTGTTACCAACTCTGAAAACACCTCACGAGCCTTCAACATCAGGGTAGTAACTCTCACCTGGATCTTCCAGACCATGCCAGGAGGGTCGCAATGGTGAAGCATGCCACCCACCCACTGGATGGGTGAGGACCTTCCCTCCTGAAAACCAAAGCGCTTTCTGACTTTTTTCACAGTGTACAGAGGGGCTTATTTACAAGTCCCTTTCGCCACCGGTGCGTTACTTTTCCAATGGGAAAAAGTGACGCCGCGGCGGCGCAAGGGCCTTGTACCTAAGCCCCAGAGTATTTACACTTTTATCAAGGAGTACTCCTTTGTGTGAATATTATGTACAATGGAGGGTGTCCGTCCTTGCTTTCTACGTCCTATCTCTACCGTGTGATGTGACAACAGTGGACAGAGGCTTCCGGTGTGCACGAGCGCTTCTCCACGTGAAACGACGAGTCCCAGAGACCCCATCCCTCCCCCAGGCCTCCACGGCCTGGTTTATTCTGGGAGGCGGGCTGGTCCCTCTGATCTGTGCTGTCTGCTCAGCTTTGCACGGCATCCTTGCTTACCGAGCTCGTGCGTGCGGGCCGCGCGCGCATCAAAGGCACCGGATTGGATCCGATCTGATGGCTGCAGGAGCGGGGACGGGATCCGTAGGCGGCCAGGATTGTTGAGAAGAGGTAGTAAACGGCTTACATCAGGACAGACGGCACGTGTGGTCGGGCCGGGCGGCCCGTGCCTGTCAGAAAGCGCTCTAGCAGCTTGGGGGGATGTCCACGCTATATAAAACCAGATAAAGATGGATGGATGGATGGATGGATGGATGGATGGATGGATGGATGGATGGATGGATGGATGGATGGATGGATGGATGGATGGATGGATGGATGGATGGATGGATGGATGGATGGATGGATGGATGGATGGATGGATGGATGGATGGATGGATGGATGGATGGATGGATGGATGGATGGATGGATGGATGGATGGATGGATGGATGGATGGATGGATGGATGGATGGATCCCCTTGCATCAGAAAGCAGATCTCGCTAGCTCACGGCACCATTGAACACCAAGGGCTGCAGCCTTAAAATCCCTTTCAGGAAAGCCAAAGTGGAGACAGGCCACACAGTCACATCCTCAGAGCACATTTTAGGGGAAAACTCGGGCAACCACCTCCCAGCCAAAGCTGTCCAAGTGACCCATTGCCAGGAGGGACTCCTTCAGCCGCACCTTTAGCCAACAGACCAGTTCCTGTTGGCGCTTTTACAGCCATGGTTGTAATGACGAGCAGATTGCAACGCGATGATAGCTTAAAAGCCAGGACTTGCTGACATTATCACACACAATCGGGTCCAGTTGTCGTCACACACAGTTGTTCAAACATCAAGCGCTGTCTCTTACTAAATGCCATGTTTTAAGCTTGTTCACTAAATAGGGGAGCGGGGGGTGGGGGGAATCGTATTTTTAAGTGGACCAACTACAGGGACAAAAACATTGCTGTTCGGTTGCAAACTCTTCTGCCTCACGACGTCATCCTCAAGGCAGTTGAACTCGAGACCAAAGAACAGAAGCCGATCTGAAAAGAAACCGCCATGAGCGGAGGCTGCCATTCTTGCAACTCTGCTGCCCCCTACTGGTCCTTCAGGAGGATAGCCCGACTCCTCAACATGCAGAATGAACAGAGACCAACCAGACCTGCAAAACCACACCGGGCCATGGAGCCTATCACCAGAGGTGCCCCAGGTAGACACTCGCCTGGGCAACCGTGAATTCACCGAGGCTCTCCCGTCTCTTGGGGTAAAAGAGAGGAGTAAATGCAGAAAACAGGCAGAGGCGACCTTGTAACTTTACAGCAAAAGACTAGGGAACTCATTTATGAGTCTCCTTGCTGACGTTCCTGCGGCTCAATGTGCCCCGGCATATTTACAAGGCCAGATAAAGCCCATTGTGCACTGGCGCCGGGGAAAAGGCCAGGAATGCACTCTATAATATAGATACAGCGCATTCCTGCCCTTTTGTTTTGACCTAGGGCAGCGCAGCAAGATTCCTTGTGGCGCTGTCCTAAGGCAAAACCTCACAAGTGAGGCCCTAAGGGGCTTATTTATGGGATTTTGGCATACGGCAGTGCAGCATCGCACCTTGCTGCGCTGCCCTATGCCAAAGTGAAAGGGAGGAATGCAGCAGCGGTCCGCGCAGGTAAACACGGTGAGGCAGTGGGGCGGGCCGGAGGTCGACAGACTGCGGAATAGGATTTATTTATTTATTTAATCTACCCTCTTCCGTTGTCTGTTGACTTCCTCCCTCCCACCCCGCCCCGCCCTCGCCCCTCCGGCCTACCTGCTAGGATTGAGGCTGCAGGACTGCACCGTATTTTTCCAGTATGGTGCATTCCTGTCCTTTGCCGATGTGCTTGCGACATTTGGGCAGCCCAGTGCCCACGCAGGCACCCTTGTACCAGGGTGCAAGGGCGTCTATGTTGTCAGCAGGATTGTATTAGTGCAGGAAGGGGCTCCTACTTGCATAAAAATAACCCTACAAAGCGTTTTCCTCTTTCTATGGGCCTCAAGTATGACATTTTTGGCATTTTGGCACAGGGCAGCGCTGCAAGGCACCTTGCTGCGCTGTCCTACGCCAAAGTGAACGGACAGGAATGCACCGTATTTGAGCAATTTGTGGATTCCTGTCCTTTCTGCCTGCACTGGCACCGTTTTGGCAGCCTTGCGCCAGTATAGGCACCCTTGCGCCATGCTGCAAGGGTGTCACCGTTGTAGGCAGGATTGTTTTTGTGCAGGAAGAGACACCTGGGAAGAGGGACAAGCATTGGCATAGCCAATAGGTCTCGCCTTTTGGACCTTATAAGTGTTTAGCCATGCAACAGTTGCATAACTAAATACTTATAATGTCCCAAAAGCGAGACCTATTGGCTATGCAAAGCGGCTGTGCGGACGCGAAAGTGAAGGTGATCGCGATCACACATCAAAGCGGCCGCGAAAGTGAAAGTAATTGCGGTAAAGCGCGGCGCACGCACCCGCGCACATGCACTGTAGCTCTAGGCTGGCCTGGTAGCACTTTTTGGAGCCCTCTCAATAAGTCTCGCCAGACCAGCGCATGCGCTGGGTCAGGCGAGACCTAAAAATGGAGGAGAAATAAACATCGTTCTCCTTGTAATGCGTCACCTCAGGAGATGTATGGATTTGATGCTTGCCCAGGTTTACATCATTTTGCAATCTGGGGCAGCATTAAATTCCTTGGGGATTGCATGGCAAAACCCACCACAATGACCATGGAACACTTCCCGGGCGCAGATTAAGGTGACACAGCGAATCGACCTGCGTTGCCTTACTCATGATTTATGAGGCAACTCAAAGCCACGCAGGGTGGTTTGCGTGGCTTCACAAATCTTTATGAGATCCCTGTGTCACGCATGTACCACTTTAGGTGGTACAAAAGTGACACAGGGGTCTCATAAATGAGCCCCTAGGTGTGCTGCAGAATACAGCGCACAAGCAAAGAGGAAAAAATGAGGAGAAATAAAATATTTCTTCTCATTACGCCTCACCTCTGGAGGCATAAGGATTTGGCACTTCTCCAGGTTTACATGATCTTGTAAATTCAGAGCAGTGCCAAAATCCATAGGTGTTGTGTGGAAAAACACACCGCAAGGACCATGGGACACCTCCCAACCGCAGAGTAAGGCAACACAGTGATTTGCACTGCCTTGCCTTACTCAATATCTATGACGGGCTCCAAAGCCATGCATAGTGGCTTTGTGTGGCCTCATAGATATAGATTTGTAACATGAGAGATTGTCAGTGGCAAGGGTATCTGTTGCGTGAACCTTTCAGTATCCCCATGTAGATTATGTCTAATCTCACGGTGCTCAAGGGGGGAAGGGGAGCCACCTATACCCTCAAAATGTGAAGTGGACATGGTCCACAACTAGAACAAACACATATAGCCCCTGATCAACACATCATTCAAGAAAGAATATGCAATATTGCATCGCAAGCGCTACCACGCATGCAATTACAAGGTGGTCGTCACAACGACCGCGTTGTTACAACGCAAACCATTACATCGCGAGTCGTTTGTACTACTTGCTGTAGGGGGCACACTGGATTTAGGAATATTATAATTTACTATTCCAACTCCAGCGTGTGCAACAGTAGGGAAGGTGTTGGAATAGTAAATTATACTATTCCTTAGTTTAGCGCGCCCCCTACATCAAGTCGTAGAATCAATTTGCGATGTAACGGCTTGCATTGTAACAATGTGGTCGTTGTAACGACCGCGTTTTAGCTCATGCGATGTAAACGATGTTTCCCTTCAAGAAATAATGTAAAAATATTTGTGTTCAGTTGTGATCCTTTGTCTTTTAATTTCTTCCTTCATCAATTGCAAATCACTTCTGAGTTCCAGAATTCACTCCAGTTTCAATTGTAGCCAACACGTGTTTCGTTATAGGTACATTAACCTAAGTGACTTCATCAGGGCTTTATATATGTATTATCACACCAAAAAAGCATATACAGTAAATACAAAAGAAAATCCTTATTCATCTGTAAAATCTAAAGTAATGCCCTCTAAATTTGTCATATCGATCCAAATTCCATTTGCGGGCGGAGTAGCACCCAGTAATAGATCCTATGGATGTTCCGCGCGTACTCGTTCATTCCTTATTTGTTCCGCGTGTTGTTATATTCTGTAACTGAGAAGTGATTTGCAATTGATGAAGGAAGAATAACAAGACAAAGGATTACTGAAGAACACAAATATTTACATTATTTCTTGAATGATGTGTTGCTCAGGAGCTGCATGTATAGATATAAATGTGTAATTTGCACCACTGGAGCGTCACAAAAAGTGATGCTGCGGCGGTGCAAGGGCTCGCAAATATGCCCCTGGGTGCCCTCGCCATAGGAAATGATTTCTAAACCAAAAGCCTCCGACAGTTTCTTGCAGAGAATACATATCAATTCTGATCCGACAGCTGATTCGATCATTTCAAGCAATTTCTGCCTCATATCTCTCATACCTTTCCCTGAAATTATTGGGGAGAAATATGTAAATAAACCCATTCAGTGTCATGCCCTGCTCCCTCTGCTCACTCAGGATTCCTCCCGGGACACGGCGCTGAATCAGCCCTGGTATCCGGGCTGGACGACCGCAGAACAGCGGCAGACCGAGGCCACTTTGGGGCCTTGGTGTTTCTAGACTTGTCTGCGGCCTTTGATACAGTCTGCCATAACATCCCGATGACTAGGCTGCAGCCGAGGTCCGTGGAGGGAGTTCCGTGGGGCGGAAAGGCGGGGCGGGGGAGGGGCAGTGTGGGGGTGTACTAAACTCCGGAATATGGATAATTGGAGGTAAGTAAACAATTAAATAAATAAAACGAATTTCGTAGCGCGCGCTACATCGCATTTTGTGATGCAGCGCGCGTTACGAAATTCGTTTTATTTATTTAATTGTTTGCTTACCTCCAATTATCCATATTCCGGTGTTTAGTACCCCCCACCCTGCCCCTCCCCCGCCTTTCCGCCCCACGGAACTCCCTCCACGGACCGCGGCTGCTAGGCTGTCGAAATCAGAGGCATCACCCTTGAACTACTAACAATCCTCTTTAGAGAACTGAGCTCAAGCCATTTATCCCCCCGGCCCCCCCCCTCCCCGTTACAGCCAAAATTGACCTCTGTAGGCCCCAGGTGTGCCTCAGGGCTCCTCGTTGAGTCTGACACTGTTCAGTATCTATGTGAGACCTCTGCACAACTGGTAGAAGCTCACGGAGTAAGTCATGAGTTACACAGACGATACCCAGCTAAACCTATCAGTCGATCAGTCCACCCCCTGCCAGTGGAGGCTTCCACACTTGTAAGCGTGACATCTCCTTATAGCTGGGCCATAGCGCCTTAACAATCGCTGGAGACAAGGCTGAGACCCTTTGATGCTCTATAGGTTGACGCAAAACCTACACAGGGGCCCGCGACTGTTTAGAAAGTCATCATTTAGATAAAGTCCCATCTTTGGATATGGGCGACATAAATGTAGCGCTCTTGATGTTTAATACATTTTCACAAGAGTTGGTTTAGTCTACAAAGTTTTGTGTAATACTGTAAAACATGTGCCTTCTTTCTGTTTCTTTGTTTTTACTAGTGATGGCTGAATAATTTTTGTTTCCTGAAATTATCCTCCGATGAAGGCCCACTTGGGTCCAAAATGCATTAAAATTGAACAATCAATATGTAATATGTGATATATTATTATATTTGATGAGATTAAAGCAATTGGAAACAGATAAAACAGTCTGTGAAAAATTATTTTGAAGTATTTAGATGTATCTATGTGAATGATTGCTTCAGGAGAAGCCGGAACGCACGCCACAAGTCGGTTGACCAGAATTTCAATTCAGGTGACCCCCCCCCCCCCCTCCCCCCGTGGACGCTAGTGCTGCAGGGAGGAGACACTGACCCGGCAACAAACAGTGCAAATTTGATGACTTGGTTGGCATCTCCTTCGAACAGGGCCATAGCGCCTTAACATTCGATGGAGACAAGACTGAGACCCTTTGTTGCTCCATAGGTAAAGCAACACCTACACAGGGGGTCTGCGACTGTTTGGAAAATTAAATAATATGGGATTAACTAACGTATATATCCATAAAAAACAACGTTGAAAACTTTAAAATGGTTTGGAAATGTGAATGTGTCAAGACTAAAAATGAAGTTGGCAGCCTTATCTTGACCATGGTGCTAGGTGGCTCATACTGTCACTCAGGCGAAGGGTGTTACCATTAAATGCATATAAGAATGGTTGGTACAATTCTACAGGATTGTGTGAGTTGTGTCAGGGAGGGAATCGAGATTTAAGACACACACTCGATATTTGCCGGTCCAGTAATGTCCAACAACCCTACTGAAATTCTTAATGATAAATGCTTTTAATGTTAATATCTGATGAAATACCAATTTCGTTGACAATTTTATGATACAGAATCATGCTTGGTTTTTAATTGTTCACATGATAAGGATTCTGTGTTTTGTTTTAGGATAAAATTGTAACTTTTTTTTAAACATTTTAATGTTTGTAAATTGTTGAACCTCTTTTTCTATCATGATATTGCTATGGTTTTTATTAACTTAAACAATAAAGCATTGAATTGAATTGACACTGATATTTGCCTCACAGTCTCAGGAGCACCCCGTCAATATATAACTTCTTTATATTTTAAAATTCAGCATAACAAGTATAAATGAAATGTCTTATTTTATTAAGTCAACACCAATTAAATGTGTGTATTATAATGGATTCACATTTTTAAATCTTTTATTAAACAGTTTTAAATATTTTATGATTGTATACTATTGGACTCGCAGCATGATTGTGATCACACTATTTTATCTTTTTGATCCCTGAAGGGGCCTTAATCAATAAAGACTTTAAATTGACTTTCCTGTGAGCGATTAATGGCATTCTTAGTTGTGCCTGAGAGCTGATGGATGGATCAAGCACGTTGATCAATGGGAGCAGCGCAGGTACAGCAGAAGAAATCCAGAAGGGATGACTGGTGGCCTCAACTGAAGCACTGGCACACAGCAACAAAAAGAGAGTGGGCAATTGGATCAAAAAAGACAGAATGATGTGCTAATGGGGAGAGGAGTTGGCCTAACGGTTAGGGCGCTCGACCTGGGGGAACTGGGTTCGACTCTCGGTAACGACGCTAAAACACCCTGTGATTCTGGGCAAATCACTTAATCTCCCTGTGCCTAACAACAACAAAAAATGAATGTGTGTCCTCATGTAAGGTAACTGGTGCTATGTAAAGCGCTCTGATACCTGATTGGATTCGGGTCAAGTTCGCGATATATAAAACTCTGCAAAAAATAAAATAAAAATAAAAAATAATGTCCAGCATATTGCTTTGTCTTTTAGAAAGAATTCCAAAAAATGAGAGCTGTTCCAACCATCTGATCAGAATTAGAAGTTCGATTTTGCATTGGTTTCTGTCTGTGAACAAAATAAAATATTTCATAATTTGTGCATTTGTTAGATGTACATGTGTTTCTATATTTTTATGTATCTTTTTGAGGCTCAAATCTGAGAAAATGCTTAGGAGGGGGTACCCCGCTTCCTGGATTGATTTAGTGGGGGGTCCAGAGAAGACAAAAGGTTAAGAACCGCTGCCCTATAGCTCCATTCTCGACTCATCAGGACTTCTGCTGCATTAACTTCTCACCCCAAATGACCAACTCCACAAGGGTCGACAGCTCTGGGTTCTGGCATGGCCTTGGCAATGTGAGATTTCGTGCATGGAATGTGAATTTACTGGAAAGGTTGTTGTTGCAACACTCATTTCCACTGATAAGTCAGTATTTCTGGGCATATATCTGTGGGCAAAATACTGGATTACTTGTAATTTCAACTTGTGCAGACACTAATGATAATGCCCTCAATGTGTGAGATGTTTGTGAGATACAGAGGACTGCTCTATGTGATGTATGTGAGAGAGAGGACCGCTTCAAGTGATATATGTGAGATACAGAGGACTGCTCTTTGTGATGTATGTGAGATAGAGAGGACCCCTTCATGTGATATATGTGAGATACAGAGGACTGCTCTTTGTGATGTTTGTGAGATAGAGAGGACCACTGTATGTGATGTTTGTGAGATACAGAGGACTGCTCTTTGTGATGTATGTGAGATAGAGAGGACCCCTTCATGTGATATATGTGAGATACAGAGGACTGCTCATTGTGATGTATGTGAGACAGAGAGGACCCCTTCATGTGATATATGTGAGATACAGAGGACTGCTCTTTGTGATGTATGTGAGATAGAGAGGACCACTTTATGTGATGTTTGTGAGATAGAGAGGACCACTGGATGTGATGTATGTGAGATAGAGAGGACCCCTTCATGTGATATATGTGAGATACAGAGGACTGCTCTTTGTGATGTTTGTGAGATAGAGAGGACCACTGTATGTGATGTTTTTGAGATACAGAGGACTGCTCTTTGTGATGTATGTGAGATGCAGAAGACTGCGCTATGTGATGTATGTGAGACAAAGGGGACCACTTTATGTGATATATGAAAGATACTGAAAGCCACTCTGTGTGCTTTACATGAAATACAAAGGACTGCTCTTTGTGATGGATGTGAAATAGAGAGGACCACTCTATGGAACGTGCATGTGGGATACAGTGGACCACTGTATGTGATGCATGGGAGATACAGAAGACTGTGCTATGCCATGTATTTGGGATAGAGAGAACTGCTCCATGTGATGCATGTGGAATACAAAGGGCCACTCTATGTGGACTTTGTAATATACAGAGGACTGCTCTATGTGATGCAAGTGGCATACAAACGGCCACTTTATGTGAACTGTGTAAGATACTGCTCTATGTGATGCGTGTGGGATACAGAGGACTGCTCTATGTGATGCGTGTGGGATACAGAGGACTGCTCTAAGTTATGCATGTGGGATACAGAGAACTGCTCTATGTTATGCATGTGGGATACAGAGGGCTGCTCTATGTTATGCATGTGGGATACAGAGGACTGCTCTATTATGCATGTGGGATACAGAGGACTGCTCTATGTTATGCATGTAGGATACAGAGGACTGCTCTATGTTCTATGTTATGCATGTGGGATACAGTGGGAAGCTCCATGTGATGCGTGTGAGACACAGAGGACCGCTGTAAGTGAAGTATGTGAGATACAGAAGACTGCGGTATGTAATGTAGGTGAGGTACTGAGCACCACTCTATGTGATGCAAGTGGAATACAAAGTACCTTAATGTGTAATGTATGTGAGACACATAAGACCACTCTATGTGATGGATGTGCGATACAGAGGACTGCTTTATGCCATGCATAAGGGATACAGATGACTGGTGTATGTGATGTATTTAAGATACCAAGAACTGCTGTATGTGATGTATGTAAGATACAGAGCCCCTACATGTGTGATCTACTTGTTATACAAAGGACTGCTCTATATCAGACATAGAGGAGAGATCAATGCACTGCATGTGAGATACTGAGGTCCGCACAATATGATGTATGTGAGATATAGTTGTCCGCCATATGTGATATATGTGAGATAGAAACCTCTCTATGTGATGTATGTGGGATGCAGAGGACTGCTCTATGTGATGTTTGTGAGATACAGAGGACCGCTCTATGTGATGTATGTGAGATAGAGAGGACTGCTCTTTGTGATGTATGTGAGATAGAGAGGACCCCTTCATGTGATATATGTGAGATAGAGAGGACTCCTCTTTGTGATGTATGTGAGATAGAGAGGACCCCTTCATGTGATATATGTGAGATAAAGAGGACTGCTCTTTGTGATGTATGTGAGATAGAGAGGACCCCTTCATGTGATATATGTGAGATACAGAGGACTGAACTTCGTGATGTATGTGAGATAGAGAGGACCACTGTATGTGATGTTTGTGAGATACAGAGGACCACTGATTGTGATGTATGTGAGAGAGTAAGGACCGCTGTATGTGATGTGTGTGGGATAGAAAAGACCACTCTGTGATGAATGTGGGAAATAGAGGACCACTGTATGTTATGTATGTTATATACAGAGGACTGCTGTATGTGATGTGTGTGGGAAACAAAGAACTGCTCTATGTTATGCATGTGAAATACAAAGGGCATCTCTATGATTTGGGTGATATGGAGGCTTACTCTGTGTGATGTTTGTGAGATACAGAGATCAGTGGTGCAGCAGGTGCAGTGCCACCGGGACCCAGAGGCCTCAGGAGCCTTGTAGTTGGAGGAGTTGGCACAGATCTGGTGTTGGCTTGCTGCAGCCCTAGGTTTCTGTTTCCAGCCAGTTTCCTTTTCCCTGCTGAAGGATGTGCCCAGTCTGCTACAGAGAGTTGCAAGTGCCAAGGTGCCCCAGGGAAGCGGTGCTTTGCTGTCGCGAAGGTCGCGGGTCAATGAACAGCGACAAGAAAAGAGCTGTATGGAAAGCGATCCATCAGGCCAGCTCCACTCAATTAAGTGCATTGATTAGTCAATTAGCCGAGGCTTTGTTCACCGTGTCCGTGATAATAACAGCTTCAGCCGCTGAGTGACACATCCTGGGAGCGTGAATAACAATTCTTTTAAATAGGCCTTGGTACTGTGTTCAGGCTGTTTCCAAATATGGACACTTTTTATGTCTAATGGAACTGAAATGCAGCAAAATGAGTTGATCTGCTCAGCTTCTGGAACAGTTGGTTTTCAGCACCGTAGGCAGCTATGTTATGCTTATCAAGAACAGCGCAAATATTATCGCCGCTTTAGCGGCAGGAAACTGCAGCTAAAGCGGCGACAATGGGCTTGATAATATGCCGCAGAGAATTCCCATAGAAGCCCATGTTGACACTAGAACATGGGCTTCTATGGGAATTCACAAGGGCATATTAACAAGCCCATTATCGCCGCTTTAGCTGCAGTTTCCTGCCGCTAAAGCGGCGATAATTTTAACGCCGTTATTGATAATATGCCCGCTGTTTTTAATTTTGAAGTTTTATATAACGTGAACTCAATCCAAAGGTACTGGAGTGCCTTACAGAGCACCAGCTACATGGCAGAAGGACTCATTCATTTTTTAGGCATGGAGGGGCAGATTTACAAGCCCCTTGCGACATCTTTATGCCACCGTTGCGTCACTTCTGTGATGCAGTGGCCTCGTAAACAATGCACCAAGTTGCGACATATTTACAACGTGACGCATCTAGAGAGATGCGTCACATTGTAAAGCCCTGCACTACATTATACCTGCATCAGGTATAATGTATTCAGGGTGGGCGTTCGGACGCAAGAAAGCCTCATGAATGTGACGCAGTGAAATCTACAAGATTTAACTGAGTCACTTTTACGATGCCACGGCGTCAAAACCTTGCGCCTGCTTGAAGCAGGCGTGAGGAGCGACGCAGCATGTTAGGAATAGGCACTCCTGACCATTGCTGGAGTTGCCTCGTGCTTGCGACACAACTCCAGCAATGCATTGCCCTTACGCCAAAAGATGCGTCAAGCATCTGTCTATCATTGTAAATGCGACGCATCAATGGGGGCGCAAGGGTTTGTTTGCATGTTCCAACTGAACTGGCGCATCTCTGCTAATATGCAGGGATGCGCCAGTTCTTGTCCAGAATCACAGATTGTTGAGCAAACGCCGGGACTCAAACGTGGAGCCTGATGTCCAGAATATTCATTTTGCAATTTCTTTAATACCAATTAGTACCGAATCAGTATTAAGATTTCGTAAAATGTATGTAAAGTTTGGCCTTTTTCTTAAATAGCGGTTCATTTCGGTTTGCTATTTTAGAACTGCGATTCGCAAATAAGGATTCCTTTCATTCTCTAATTGCGAATGGCGCTCTGTCTCGCAGTAATGACATCACAGAATCTATATTGCAGACTGGGGGAAGCCACAGACGACACAGTTGATTGTTTTTGGGGGTTTGGAGGCCGAGTCCATTGCCCTCAATCCTCATCCTGCTTCATGGCTGACCACAATTCACAGGAAGAAGCATTTGGAAGAGAAAATGGAAATTTAACTCCCAGAAATTGGAAAATAATAACAGAAGAATGAAATCAAGAAAATGACAACTTATTTGGGAAATTATCTGCTACTATTCCAGAATCAACCAAAAGACAAAGGGGCATATTATCAAGGGCCGGAGATAAATATCTCAAAGCGTGCTTAGCGCTTGCATATTTATCGCCGGCTATCTCTGGAATTTATCGCCCGGTTAGCGCGTTATCAACAACGTGCATCGTCGAGGCAATAATAATTCCAGAGATAGTTGGGATATCGCCATTTTCCATGGTGGAAAATGGCGATATCCTCGATGATAGGGCCTGTGGTCTTAGCCACACAATCCACCCCCCATGTTAGGTATGCCTGAGTCAGGAATTTAACAGACTTTAAATTCCTGCGTTAAGGCATACTTAACGCGATTTTATATATCGCTAACGCTCCTTGCTAATATCGCGAAGCTGCCTTCGCGATATTATCCCATGTTATTTTCACAGCCACACCTCTTTTGCATCTCATTATCGATGCGAGGCGTGTGAAAAAGGTGCGATATGTCAACGAATCACGCGCTAGCGTGCCCTTGATGATAATGCGATAATATTATCGCCGCTTTTCGCCCGAAAACGGGCTCTAAAGCGGTAATAATATTATCATCGCCCCTTGATGATATGCCCCAAATTTGGTTACGCATCCAGCAGCGGACAAAGGCGGTTGGTGTGACAAACAGGAGTGTGGAAGAATTAAGAAAACAATGTTTCGACCTACGGGCGTGCACTAAGGAAAGACACCCAAATTTCTAACTCTTAGCACAGGTAGAGGGCACAGTCCTGCCTCCGGAGGCCACCAATGATTGTTCCAGATAGGAGGCCCGACCCCGAATTCCATGACTTCAGTTTTTTCGGTGTTAATTTTCAGAAAGCTCGCCGACATCCAAGCCATAATGTCTTTGAGACACGAATGAAACCGCTGTGCGGTTAGCTCTGGAGAGTCTGCCAGCGAGATGACCAATTGCGAATCATCTGCATATGAAACAAAAGAGAAACCATGCTTCCTTACTACATCCTTCAGGGGTCTCCCATAGAGATTAAACAAAGTTGGGGATAAAGCCGAACCCTGCGGAACGCCACAGGTCAGGTGGAAGTTCTCTGATTTCAAGCCCTCCCAGCTAAGAGATTGCTGACTGTCCTGCAGAAAGGAGGAAAGAAGGGCCAAGGCACGGTGGCTGATACCTGCCTCCTTTAATCGCCGCACCAAAAACGTATGGTTAACCGTATCAAAGGCAGCCGACAGATTGAGGAGAACTAGAATAGCTCTACCGCCTCCGTCGACTGCCATACAGATTCCCTCCGCAGCCGCAATGAGATCAGATTCCATAGAATGGTTGTGACAAAATCTGTGCTGAGCTGGATCAAGTAGACCATTACGGTCTAAAAAATCAGCAAGCATGGTGTTCATGTGCTTTTCCAGAATCTTAGCAGCGAACGGCAGGCCAGAGATTGGGCGATAGTTTTTTAGCTCAGCCGGATCAAGCGAGGCCTTCTTCAGAATTGGTCTGACACTGGCCGTCTTCCATACAGTGGGATAATGCCCAGACAACAAAACTTGATTAATCAAAGGCGTGAGGATGGAACTGATCTTATCTGCAACAGGGTGCAAAATAAACGGAGGACAAGGGTCTGAGACAGAACCTGACTTAGTGGACCTTAACAGATCTGTCACAGCCTCTACCGTAATAATTGTACTTTATTGCACTTATATATATATATATATATATATATATATATATTATTTTGCGGAAAACAACATGAAGAAATTATCTTTTAGAACTATCCCTTATCATTATTTGTCATGATAATATTTTTGATAACAGAAATGCAACTAAATAACAAATGAAAGTGGTAGAATGTCAAATCAAAACAACTTCTTCTTTCCTCTCACATAGGTTTCATGTGTTTATCCTAACACAACATCACGACCTCTGCCTCTTTAAGGCTTATTAACAGTAGGCTCACATACTGGTGAGGTATCCTTATTAGACAACTACTCCCCTTCACCTGGTGTAATTGGACTTTCAATGGTGACAATAGTGTTTTTAAGTCCATAGCAACATTATGAATATGCATTAAACTACTTTTCAAAACAATGCTTTGGTTTTCAAAATGATACTGCAATTTTGTTGTTCGTCTGTACAAAATATGTGCTGCATTATCAAGCTTATCCACAGAGCGACACATAGATTGTTGTTACTGCCGCCATTCACGGCAGTAAACACAATCTATGTGTTTTGCGGCTGCAAATGCGGTCGCAAAACAATAGTGCATTGCTTTGGGACTCGCTATTAGGAAGGGATGCCCCTTCCTAAAAGCAAGAGTTCCAAACGCTATTTTGCAAGTCGATGACTCACAAAATTGCGTTTGTACATGCCAGGGCACTTTTTTGCGGTTGCAAACGGGCCGATCTCCTATTTGCAACCTCAAAAAACAGTCGTACATCTGGCCCCAAGTTGGTTATTATATATGCTAACTACTTGAATACTTAGAGACGGGTGATATTTGCTATTCTGATATAAATACTCTGATGCTGATGTTGGGCATATTTGAAAGCGAGTGCCACCAAACCATCCTTTTACATGTGCAAACTGAGCTATGGCATAAAAACCAAACTTTGTTGCATTAAGTTCTGGTGGGGTGCTTCGAAAAGAAATGTGTACATGTATTTTTGATAATATGCCATCTCAGAAGTTATTAAAAATACGAGAAAGTGCACTTTGAGATATCCCCCCAGCAACTGCTCCTATCCACTGGTAGCTACCTGAGGCGAGAAGGTGGAGGCAGCAAAGTGCCTGTGTTTGTGCTTGGGTATGGCGTGGCTAAAGTTTGTAAGACGACCAATAATTTGGTTTAGTTCTTCTATAATATCCCTAATGAACTTCCTGCTCAGCCTGTATTTAGTGTACACCTCCTCCTCTGTCTGTTCAGACAAACTGGCAAGCATTTAAAAAACATGTTTCTTTCTCCTCCTTCACCCTTGTTGTGCAGCCAGGATGCGCATTTGTCTCACCACAGCATAAAGTGCAGCCATCTTCAAAGATTAAATTTGTGTTTGCACCCCTTTTTATATTTTGCTCCTGGTTACCACCTGCTTCCAATCGATGCTATTTTGCACATGCAAAAGCACACTTTTGCACATATTTCCTAATTGCAAGTTCTTTGTGCATAAGAATAGAAATTCTCAAATACAGATTCTGTTTAATATTAACAATACTTAAAAAATACTGATTCCTTATTTTGTTTGTTCTTTGTGCCAAATGTAGAAATCAATCCTTAAACTACTTGTATACATCTCAAATGGCATTTCTTATGGTCAACAAAGCCACTGGAACCCATTTACTGACTCTTAATGCTTTTGTGCAACAGGGCCCCGGTTCCCCAGTTCCAACACTGGCAGCTCTAGCCCTTATGCCACATCCTCTCACCTTATTATTATGTTATGTTATTCTATGTCATGTCATATTGTTATGTTGTTTTATATCCTATTGTTATGTTATGCTACGTTATGTTATGCCATGCAATGTTATGTTTCATCGTGTTCTGTCATGCTCTGTTATCAATGTCTTGTAGCGCTCCCATCACCCAAAGTCCTCTTGGCACTGCAAACTGGTCACAGATTGAGTACAGGAAATTATTTTAAATGTTGGCAAATCAAAAACATCTTCGTTTCTGCCCTAAAAGCAAACAGGAAGGGATGCTTTTGAATTCAGAAGGCAGAGTATGTGTGTTCATGGAAAAGGCACAGCCTCTCTTACGTGCCTCACGAAATCCAGGAGGCGCAGAAGAATCTGCGGAGAGATCCCGATGGATGGATCTAATAAGAGGAGTGGAGAGATCAGCACCTGGATACCTTCACAGGTGACAAGTCGCGCTCTACAAATCTACTGATTGATTGGTTGATTGATCACAATGGAAGGATCTGGTGAAGAGGATAGTAGCCACTATAGGAACTGTGCCACAAATAGACCAACCGATGAACAACACACAGGGTATTAGTTTCAAGCCCCTTGCGCCACTGGGGCATCACTTTTAAAGTGGAAAAAAGTGATGTACGGGCAGCGCAAAGTGGCTTGTAAATAAGGCCCATAGGGGCATATTGTCAAGGACGTATCGCCAAGTTAGCGGCACTTTATCACAGCCAAATTGGCGATAAATTTATCGCCCGATTCACAAGCCGGTGCTAACAGCCCATATCACCAGTTTACCTGCGATAGCAGCCGCTACAAACATCGCCACAGATGACACCGGCAACTAATGCTAATGAGATGCAGAGTAGGCGTTCCCGTGCAAAAAGCAGCAAACACACCACTTCGCAACATTCTCAACGACCAGCCAGATTGGCGATAAGATCACAAAACAGGCGATAAGGTACGTTAGCAGCAGGAATTTAATACCTGCTCTGACCTGGTGCAAAGTCGGACGACATCCGGCACCAGAAAAGGAAGTCCAGCCCACAGCCACACCTGAAGAACTACAGATGCCATGGAGGTACTCATCATGGAGCTTGGAGCTCCAGCAGGGCAACAACACCCACTGCTAGCCCCCCCCCAGGCCCGCCCCCCGGACACCCCGCCTCCCTACCCGGACCACCACAGAGGCAGCGCAGACAAAGACAGCGGACCATCAGGAAATGCACCAGCCTCACAGACTTAACACCAGAGAAAGCCATTGCCCACTACACACTCAAAAGTACAACCATCCTTCTCATCCTGAGCATCATAGCCCACAGGCTGACAGTACCAACACAGCGGGCAACCAACATCCCACCTCAGACAAAGCTGCTGGCTGTGCTGCACCTTTTGGCCTCTGGAACATTCCAACCAACAACCGCCAGAGTCAGAGCCATCTCACAGCCAGCCCTATCCAAGTTCCTCACACCTGTCCTGGATGCCATCATCAGCTTGGTAACCCAGTACCTATACTTATCCCACACTGTGCAGGAACAGCTGGAGACCAAGCAAGGCTTCTACGCCATAGCTGGATTTCCGCACGTGTTGGGGGCAATTTACTGCACACATGTCCTACTTGTGCCCCCTGCCGACACTGCACACAATTACCGCAACAGAAAGCACATGCATTCAATAGCAGGCAATAGTGTACCACTGGGGACTCTTCACCAATGTCGTCGCCAACTACCCAGGCAGTGTGCATGACTCATACATCTTCCGACAGTCCATCATCAACCGGCACGTCCAGGATGGCATCAACGGAAATGCAGTGCTCGTTAGTAAGTACCAAATGAACACACCACATACCTCAACTCCACAATCATGAAACCCACAACTCTGGGAATGCACACGTTACAAACTCACATACAACATGCCAAAAAACATGCACACCCACCATACACGACAGCACAACGTACTGTGTAACCTGGGCTAGCCATGTACATGAGCCATCAACGGCCTGACACCTCAGCCACACAATAGCAGAGTATGGGGAGAGGTGGGAACCAGGCATGTGCGAAGGAGGCAAGTGACCCATGAATGAGAATGCACACAATGTCAAGTGTGGCGTGGATGTACTGAACAGACTGCAGTGTGCAGACCACAGACATATCCATGTCAACATATACTGCTGGTGTTGGTTGTGTTGTGGACAGTGGATGCAACCATGTCACCCCAGCCAGTGGGGAAGATCTCGGAGATGTAGCCCGTTACATCCCCCCTGTAAGCATGAGCAGAGTGGGCTGGCCCAGCGTTCGCCAGGCCAGCGTAGGGGTGTGAATTAAAAGCACATAGCCCTGGGCATGGTTCTGTTCCGGAATGCCCAATGTGTCTGCCAGGCCGGTGCCTCTCACCCCGCCACGAGGCCGACGCCTTGAGCGGTGTTGCCTGCGATCCTGTATGCCTGCTGCACCCCAGGCCGCTGGTCCCCAGACTTTGACTTGCCCGCCCCTGCGCATCCGGGCCTCACTGCTTACCTTATGACACCTGCGTGTCTCCAAGAGGGCCCACCACGTTCCGGTGCAAGCTCCAAGTCCGAGGCCCGTGACCTTAGCAGCCTCCTCAGACCATCACGGCCTCCGCGAGCAAGCCCTGCAGTACTCCTTTCTCAAAGAAAAGATGGAGGCAGCACCAGGTATGAAGTCACACTTAAGCCAATATGGTCTTTTCGATATTCTTTATTCTTATTTAAGATAAAAGGTGACAGGACAACAGCCAATGCGTTTCGTTCCTTTTAAAGGAACTTCATCAGGGCAAAAAATTCTTCCCGTGCAGACAAAATGTCCACTGTGTGCGTCAAGGGAATAGTCAGTCCCACGATGCGGGCAACATTATATTTAATTCCGGCCAGAGTAATCTAAGTGCTATTGGAGCGATATTCCAACCAAGTGGGAAAAGATGTAGAGAATCCCTCAATGGTATTCGGAGGATTTTACATGGTTAAAAGGTCTAAAAGGCCCGGCCCTAGAGAATTTGTAAATGCACAGCAGTGTCCAAATGCACAGGAATGCTGTTAACCAATAACAGCGAATGGGATCCGACCGCAATAGTCAGAAAAAAAGTAATATAAGGCGAAGTTCCAACAATAGTTTGTAGCTATCGGTCGATCCCACAGTGCGGATGAAGTAATGATAAACTTCAGACGGGATAGTCCCATGGGCCTTCTATTTAGGCAACAGCAGGTATGCCTGGACCGACAAAGGCAAGAGTAGAAAGTACTTATTTCTCGTTGACGTACTCCACCGGCATACCCAGCGGACAAGTAGGTCACACATTCAAAACCGAGTCTTGATTACACAATGGCAGAGTACATATTTCATGGCTGTGTTTATGTCACTAGACTCACTTCGATGTGGGGCCACCAACTCTGTACATAGCATTCTGACCACACGTGTCTGTGTGCCCTTGCTGACTTCTGCCTCCGGCCTACACTGCGGTCGAGTAGGTCACACATTTGGAACTGAGTCTTGATTATGCAATGGCAGAGTACACATCGTTGTACGCAAGGAGAGGAGTAGGAGAAAGACGTAGTTCAGTCCTGAGGAAAATAGGATCATCGTTACGGAGGTGATCGAACACTACCAACAACTGCTCTGGTGCCACTAACTCTGTGCATCGCAAGCCAACGACACGCGGCTGTAGGCCCATGCTGACCGCTGCCTCTGGCCCACACTGCGGTCCTGTTGGTCACACATTTGGAACTGAGCCTTGATTTATTTATGGCCGACTTGATATCATTGTACAGGCCTCATCGCAGACTGCATCCCCTTCCAGCTCTGGTGCCACTGACTCTGTGCCACGGGAGTCAGCGACACTCTCTGGTTGAACTTTGGTGGCGTCTGAGTCTATGGCCTGGGTGTTGTCATCATCATCATGTCGTTGATACTGACATGGTGGGAAAAAGTGGAATGTAGCATTCAACTCCTCCATTTTGCATGTTTCTGCTTGCTTATGCCTTCTGCATCATGCCCTGGATGAACACCCTCCACTGTCCCCCGTAACACTCCACGACATTCTCCTTGGACATCAACGAGGACCCACTCAGCTCGCGTGGCCCTATCTCAGTGCACCTCAAGTCACCGTCCCTAGCGGGTGTGCCTGTGCCTGCCGCAGTGCATCCGGGACCACTAACTCTGTGCAGCTCAAGTCATGGACCCTTGCTGTTTGTACTTTGAATTTCTGATTGTCTGATCACTGTTGTGGTTGTTGCCAGCACCAACCGACCCCTGAGGGGTGGCTTACACTACCCAACACCCATCCAGCACAGGCGTCACTGGACGTGTGACCCTGCAATAAAAGGTGCCAGGCGTGTGTCAGACCTCCCTGTGAGCGTAAGGGAGTGGACCGGTGTACGGCAGTACAGAGTAGAGGTGTGGTCATTCAACACGTGGCTCTGGGCATGGATAAGTTTAGGCCTTGCAAAAGAAGTTGCTAATGTGTGTGTCTCTAGTGTAGTCTCAGCACCACCTGTTACGCAATATACAATGTTGCTATGTAGCATGCCCCCGGAGTGCGGGCTCGGCAGAAGGGGTTAATGAAGGAGCGCAAGCCCGCTTGGGGTCCAGGATCAGACATGCCAACTGTTGTGTGTGTCGCTATTTCTGCCGCATAGGCCAAAGGTCTACCCTCAACCGCATGGCGAGTTCAACCAGGCATGAACTCTACATCTGTGTCCGCCCTGTCCTTACCATAGGCCTACACACACGTGGCCGCCTACCTTCAGCACAAAACCTCTCTGCGTTGTTGTCAGGCTTGTGGACATGTGCAAACAGGCATGACAATGGTGTACCTTGGAGAGGACCCTTAAGTACTCAGGAGATGAGCCTTCAGTGCCCAGGAGAGCAGCCTTCCATACCTTGGAGAGGATCCTTTAATACTCAGGAGATGAGCCTTCAGTGCCCAGGAGGGCAGCCTTCCATACCTTGGAGAGGATCCTTTAGTACTCAGGAGATGAGCCTTCAGTGCCCAGGAGAGCAGCCTTCAATACCTTGGAGAGGACCCTTTAGTACTCAGGAGATGAGCCTTCAGTGCCCAGAAGAGCAGCCTTCCATACCTTGGAGAGGACCCTTTAGTACTCAGGAGATGAGCCTTCAGTGTTCAGGAGAGCAGCCTTCAATACCTTGGAGAGGACCCTTTAGTACTCAGGAGATGAGCCTTCAGTGTTCAGGAGAGCAGTCTTCCATACCTTGGAGAGGGCCCTTTAGTACTCAGGAGATGAGCCTTCAGTGCCCAGGAGAGCAGTCTTCCATACCTTGGAGAGGACCCTTTAGTACTCAGGAGATGAGCCTTCACCACTCAGGTGAGAAGACATCGGTACCCAGATGAGGAGCCTTCAGTACTAGGGAGAGGAGTCTTCAGTGCCCAGGAGCAGCCTTCCATACCTTGGAGAGGACCCTTTAGTATTCAGGAGATTAGCCTTCATCACTCAGGTGAGAAGACATCGGTACCGAGATGATGAGCCTTCAGTACTAGGGAGATGAGCCTTCATTGCCCAGGAGAGCAGTCTTCCATACCTTGGAGAGGACACTTTAGTACTCAGGAGATGAGCCTTCAGTGCCCAGGAGAGCAGTCTTCCATACCTTGGAGAGGACACTTTAGTACTCAGGAGATTAGCCTTCAGTGCCCAGGAGAGCAGTCTTCCATACCTTGGAGAGGACACTTTAGTACTCAGGAGATGAGCCTTCAGTGCCCAGGAGAGCAGCCTTCCATACCTTGGAGAGGACACTTTAGTACTCAGGAGATGAGCCTTCAGTGCCCAGGAGAGCAGTGTTCCATACCTTGGAGAGGGCCCTTTAGTACTCAGGAGATGAGCCTTCAGTGCCCAGGAGAGCAGTCTTCCATACCTTGGAGAGGACCCTTTAGTACTCAGGAGATGAGCCTTCACCACTCAGGTGAGAAGACATCGGTACCCAGATGAGGAGCCTTCAGTACTAGGGAGAGGAGTCTTCAGTGCCCAGGAGAGCAGCCTTCCATACCTTGGAGAGGACCCTTTAGTACTCAGGAGATGAGCCTTCAGTGTTCAGGAGAGCAGTCTTCCATACCTTGGAGAGGGCCCTTTAGTACTCAGGAGATGAGCCTTCAGTGCCCAGGAGAGCAGTCTTCCATACCTTGGAGAGGACCCTTTAGTACTCAGGAGATGAGCCTTCACCACTCAGGTGAGAAGACATCGGTACCCAGATGAGGAGCCTTCAGTACTAGGGAGAGGAGTCTTCAGTGCCCAGGAGAGCAGCCTTCCATACCTTGGAGAGGACCCTTTAGTACTCAGGAGATTAGCCTTCATCACTCAGGTGAGAAGACATCGGTACCGAGATGATGAGCCTTCAGTACTAGGAAGATGAGCCTTCATTGCCCAGGAGAGCAGCCTTCCATACCTTGGAGAGGACACTTTAGTACTCAGGAGATGAGCCTTCATCACTCAGGAGAGCAGCCTTCAATACCTTGGAGAGGACCCTTTAGTACTCAGGAGATGAGCCTTCAGTGCCCAGGAGAGCAGCCTTCAATACCTTGGAGAGGACCCTTTAGTACTCAGGAGATGAGCCTTCAGTGCCCAGGAGAGCAGCCTTCAATACCTTGGAGAGGACCCTTTAGTACTCAGGAGATGAGCCTTCAGTGCCCAGGAGAGCAGCCTTCCATACCTTGGAGAGGACCCTTTAGTACTCAGGAGATGAGCCTTCAGTGCCCAGAAGAGCAGCCTTCCATACCTTGGAGAGGACCCTTTAGTACTCAGGAGATGAGCCTTCAGTGCCCAGGAGAGCAGCCTTCAATACCTTGGAGAGGACCCTTTAGTTCTCAGGAGATGAGCCTTCAGTGCCCAGGAGAGCAGCCTTCCATACCTTGGAGAGGACCCTTTAGTACTCAGGAGATGAGCCTTCAGTGCCCAGGAGAGCAGTATTCCATACCTTTGGAGAGGACCCTTTAGATCTCAGGAGATGAGCCTTCAGTGCCCAGGAGAGCAGTCTTCCATACCTTGGAGATGACCCTTTAGTTCTCAGGAGATGAGCCTTCAGTGCCCAGGAGAGCAGTCTTCCATACCTTGGAGATGACCCTTTAGTTCTCAGGAGATGAGCCTTCAGTGCCCAGGAGAGCAGCCTTCCATACCTTGGAGAGGACCCTTTAGTACTCAGGAGACGAGCCTTCATCACTCAGGTGAGAAGACATTGGTACCCAGATGAGGATCTTCAGTACTAGGGAGAGGAGTCTTCAGCGCCCAGGAGAGAAGCCTTCAATACCTTGGAGAGGACCCTTTAGGACTCAGGAGATGAGCCTTCAGTGCCCAGGAGAGCAGTCTTCCATACCTTGGAGAGGACCCTTTAGTTCTCAGGAGATGAGCCTTCATCACTCAGGAGAGAAGCCATCAATACTGAGGTGAGTAGTCATCAGTAACCAGGAGAGGGTCCCTTAGCTACCCGGGAAGGAACCTTTACTACCCAGGCCTGCAGCCTTTAGTACCCAGGAGAGGGTCTGTTAGCTCCCTGTGGAGGAGCCATTACTACCCGGGCCCCCTGCCATCAGTAGCAAGGAGAGAAACACTATCTCCCCAGGAAAGCAGCCTTCAGGACCCAGGCCTACAGCCTTCAGTACCCAGGAGCGGAGCCTTCATTACCCAGAAGAAATAAATTCATTTTGAAGCAAAAAAACGTTTGTGGCGCACTCACACAGCTGAGTGCAGAATCGGCGATCTTCCGTACAGAAAATAGTAAACACCAGAAACACAGTGCCTATCAATTATTGAGCGGCTTATCAGGCCCTAATCATGTACCCCTTTAGCTCTGCACTTTTACAATGTTTTTTAACTTAAACTACTATTTGTTTTATTTGACCATAGTACTTACTGGTACAAGGGCAATTATGTCCACGTCTCTAGTTCTCTTCTCTTCAAGTAGATGGTCCACATTCATTACTTACCTTATCTCATCTGATCAAGTCTTTATTCCAAACGAGATACTACATGATTGCTAAATCACCAACTAAATTGCTGGTTTGACCGTACCACCTCGTCAATGTTTACAGCTTTGATGAAGTCTGCAAGGATGTTTGGCGTAAACTGAGTCTCTGGCTCAGCTCTTCAAGGTTTGTTTTGCTACTCACAAGTGAACTTGTTCAATGCACCAACGCTGAGTGTGAAAGACAGGTTTTTGTAACCCCACCGGACTCCACCTAATACATAATTGGAGTGGGGTTAATTGTTTGGGGTTACTACCAGTCTCAGGGACATTGTGGTGATTAAAAACAAACCTTTTAGTTCTTTTCAATCATACACACACAAGATGCGCTAAGAAAAAGACCCTTTAACTAAAAAGCATGTTTATTTCGACAGATGCCTCCTGTTGGTCAACACATAAAATAATCACAAAGAATACGATGAAAACAGCACAAGTGCATGTTTCAAACAACGAGAATGAAATGAACATTTCTAACATGGCTTACAATTTAGTCTACAAACATAACACCCTAAAACCTACGTCTATGCACTATACTAAGAGAGCATGGAAAGTAGAATAACTTGCAGCTAGATTTTCTTAGTGAGGAGGAGCACACTGCTTACCTTTATTTACATTAAAATTCTGTAATTATCAGTAGTCAGGAAGGTTGTGTTTCCTGCCAAAGGCAAACACGCGTTCAGCATCACCATGAACTCCTCCTGGGCTCAGGCTCGATATCAGCTCTCAGTGGAAAGTGTGATACAGCGGTAGAGTCTCTGGCAGGCAGGATCATCATCTGGTCTGCCAATATCTAGCACGCGATCATCTGGGGTAAGGAACCTCTCCTGACCGGTGGTCAAGTTACAGTCCTTATATACTGTATCTTATCTAAGATTACATTTTCAATGTCACCTGTGGAATGTTTGTAGAGGCTAGTTTAGGACACATTCCTTTATACATATAAGTTAAAAACATGATTATTCAGACTATACTATTTTGACTATTGTTCTTTCTTTGACTTTGAAGTTTAGATAACAAAGCACTTGTTCCAGACTGATGCTGCATCTGGTGGTTTGTATATGTCTATCGCTAACTGGCTTGACACGTTCACGGTTCATGGAGAGATAAAGACAGACAACATCTGCTTCAAAGAAAGACATGTTGATGTTTTTGGAAAAAAACTGAAAATGGAGTCAAGGACTGTTTCAAAAATGGACTTCGAGCCTACTTGAAATGGAGATGGGCGTTATGTGTTTACATCCTCCCCAGCTTGTATGTCCGAATTGTAATGTTATATGGGCTGAGAGAGATATGCAAATATATCCAATTAACTGGGAAATCCATGGTCTCAGAACATTAAAATATGAACTTTAAACTTAAACTAGTCTCATGCGATACACATATGAATTATAAAATAAAACAGAATATTAAAACATGATTATATAAAACAGTACGAAAACATGCAGTACGCCATGAATGAATTGGTTTCTCTAAGCCTTGCATGTTTCAAGCAATAAAGTAGAAAGACATTTCTAACATATGCATTATCCCAGTGTGGGGCATTTATGTTAGCTAAAATGGGTGCATGTTGTCTATTAAACAGAAATGATACTGAATATAGCAAACACAATGAGATGATGGACGGAGCACTGAAACTTTTCAGACACTCACCCCCAGTCAGTATTAGATCCGGGTTAAATCCATCATCGTTCACTTCACCACCCCTGTTCAGACCAAGCAATATGAAAATCAGTCTTGACCCTGCTCCTCATGGGAACAGTCCAGCCCGAACTACCAAGTCAGGTCTACCCTGGACTGGAAACAAGCATCCTGGAACCGGTTTCGGGGTAACACCCCTCATCAGCCAGGCTAGCTTGAATCCAGTGGCAAAGTTAGCCAGAGACCCATGTCTGGGCATACCCAGCCAACTTAGGGCGACAAATGCAAACAGAGCAGTTGATGGATCTCATTGTGTTTGCCATGATTCTGAATATGCAAGTAAAAAACATGTGGCTTTAAAATAAAAATGAAAAATAAAAATAGTTAAGAAGGTAAATCTACATCTTCTTGACACAGACTCTGCGGCAGGTCAGAGTTCTACTTTCATTTCTCATCTGAGGACATATCAACGTTGACCGGTGAAAACACAGCATATGAGTGGTCATTTTGAAATCCAGTCACTTGATTGCCATTGTTAGCCCTGTTGACTCGAACATAGGATGGACCAGCAACCGATTGTAATTCCAAAGTATTCCGTAATAGTGAAAGTACTCGATTCGGAGGCTTGAACATTAACAGCGAGTCAAGCCAGTCATCGAGCAACTCACCACAGATTGTCACTGGTGCAGTCGATCCATCGTAGTTTGCATTAGGGACCAGCGCATTGCTCGGCATTGTCTCTGATGTGATTACAGTGGTTGCAGCAACATTTCCAGGTCAAGGAAAGCCACTGGAGGTTGCTCTAGAGGTAAATTCACAATGATTTCAGCAGGACATGTCATGCACCAGAACACAGGTTTCAATTTTACATTATCTGTTTTACGAAAAGTGAGCATTCAACTTCTGCTAAGTTCGGAAAGCCAAGCACTTTCCAGATAACATGCTAGAATTGTTCTGCATCTTTTTTCAGCTGCATGGGTATACTGCATGTTATTGATTTCCTTGTAGAAACAGTAGAAATATGACAATACCACAGCAGAGGAGCAGCAGAATGGTTGGAAATCCATCAAAGAAACTGGAGAACAAAGAGTAAAACAACGATGGAATCAGACCAAATACTGCTTTAAATCCAGTCACCAGATCTGATCCAATGTTCTTAAAAAGATGCACACTGCCAGTTGTTGAAGGTGAATAAAAATCAGATGCACAATAGCAGCAAAGTGAGCTGGCCATTGCATCTGTCACAGCCACTGACTGTTTGCAGGTTGTGCGTTTCAGCCGCTGAAGTCAAAGGGGCTTTTTGTAGCCACACTGCGACCAATATGCTAATACTGTCAAAATGCATGCCTCTCATATCAATACTAGGCCTAGCAATATTTATTACATGTTAAGGCAGTGGGTACAAGGTCCTTCCACAGCACTGTATTATTTTAGAAATCGTTATCAAATAAGACTGGCCTGGCATCAAGGTACGACACGTTCCGTGTAACAAAAAGGTATCACACAGAAGGGAGTGTCCAAATGGATTTCTACAGCTCGATCGACTAATAAACACAGGGTCATCTTCATTCAGGCACATGTAGGAGAAAGAAAACTGCCACAAATTAAACTGATGTGATTTGTGCATTGTTTGATACCAGCCCAAAGATTTGTACAGATGACTTCTGGTAGTCATGGAAGTGAAAAGTTGTAATTAATAGAGAAGTGATACAGTGCATTAGCCAGGTAATAGGTGGGTAGTTACTAACTGAAAATGGGGCTTTTTCAACTTGTTAGGTACTTAACAAAGTATATGTGGACTCTATTTCACCATTGTTTTCTGTGTTAACATAACATTATAAGGTTAAAAAATAGCTTTTTCATCTAAAAATTAGTTGCTAAGGCTTGAAGCCGGATCTGAGTGTTTGTAATGGCCAATATAATTGTATAATAGCTCGCAGGTAATCTTGGCTGTGTTGTAACAAACCTAAATCTCCTTCAGCAAGGTCTAAAGTAGAAGAGGGGATGTGATTTAGAGAATACATTATCTAGAGAGCGTGAGCATGACATTGTCGATAACTTTAACTATTGTTTGCATATTTTCCTGATCTACTTGTCTAATTCTTCCTGAAACTAAGTTGTCTGAATATTTGTTCAGTTCTCTATAAATGGCATAGACTCTTGGTGCCAAGAATCATTCACTGCTAGTAGGATGTGTCCCTAGAAGAAGGTCAGAAAAATCCATGTTTTCTTTGCTGATGTTCAATGCTGTTTCACAGCCAGATGAGTGGAATGTGCTGACCATAGTAGGCACAATTTGCCTACACTGTATGTTGTAACACCTAGTGTGTGTCGATTGTGTCATGAGTTGGGTCAATTAGTTTTACGACCAGGTGTGTTGGAAAGAAAATGATTCATGCAGGAAATTGAATCATAGGGCTGTGGCGCTAAACCTCGTGGCGAAAAGCGGAGATGAGACAAAGGTGTTGGCATGACTCTTTAAAGATCCTTGGTGGACAGAAATAGGAGCTTTATGCCTCAGAGGAGGTCATTTACTCTCTCAGCTGTGGACAGCAACGTGCACCACAGAGCATGTTGCAGAGAGGTGCATGGAACTGGCAAAAAGGGCAACGAAGCACCCAATATATCTAAATTATCATGAAAGCTGTCAGCTCTTTCATGCCCTCTTTAGCCAGGTCACTGACAGTGCACAGGTGCACTTGTCTAAATTCTAATAATCATGGCTAGTGGCATAGGGGCAGATTTACAAGCCCCTTGCGACATCTTTACTACACCAATGCGTCACTTCTGTGACTCAGCAGCATTGTAAACAATGCGCCACTAAACCACATATTTACAACGTAACACGTCTAGTGAGATGCATCACGTTGTAAAGCCCTGCACTACAATATACCTGCGTCAGGTATAATGTATGCAGGGTGAGCGTTCCGTCACAAGGAATCCCCGTAAAAATGATGCAGTGAAATCTACAAGATTTCAATGAGTCACTTTTACGTCCCCGCTGTGTCAAAACCTTATGCCTGCTTGAAGCAGGTGTAAGGAGTGATGCAGCATGATGAGTATAGGCCGCGCCTGAGCATTGCTTGAGCTGCGTCGCGCTTGTAACACGACTCCAGCAATGCACTGCCGTTACGACACAAGATGCAACACGCATCTGTCTATCCTTGCGCCACAGTGCGCCACATTGTAAATGCGATGCATCCGTGGTGGCGCAAGGGTATTTTTGTGTGCTCCATCTTAATTGGCGCATCCCTGCTAATATGCAGGGATGTGCCAGTTATTCTAAATCTGACCCATAGTGTTTTCAAAATTGTAACACAGCAGCAGCTCACGAAGGTATTGTGTTGACTTAATTTGGAGTATATATAAATATAGCTAAATCTATAACAACCGTGTGCACGGTCTTTTTAAATAAACGTGGAAAAATACTAGCTCTAGAGTCTTATCTTGCTTGCGCCAAAAAAAAAGCGGATATATAAGGACAAAATGACAAAAAAATTTATCTGGATAAATACAGACAGAAATATAAAAAAATAAAAAAAATACCATAAAACCAGAAGCCCTATTTATATTTAACCAAATTCAAATAAGGATCTTCATTCTTCAAAGTAGCATATGCCTGTAAATCAGACATCATTTGGTTTCCAGTCTCTGTATCCCTGTCGTCTGAAATAGAACCAGGAACCACAATGTCTTTCATTGAAACTTTCAGAACAAGGTAATTGCAATGACTCGGTGGGTCCTAGAATTTGATATGGAAATGTTTCCCGAGCTGTGCCCTCGGGGCACAGGATAAGCTGTGATGTTTGCAGTGTAGAGATTTCTTTGATCGCTGTGAGAGGAAAGATGCGGTTGCAGTTCACAAACCACAGGTTTTGCAATTGTTCTCTCGGGAACGCAGTGTCCATTCAGTAGAAGCAAATCAGGAATCATTGTTGAGAGACATATAGTGAAAAGAAACACTCTTGAGTGATCCAGACATAGTAACAAGGTGAGATCAAGTCTGTCACAGAACCAATGATAAGCACAAAGCAATTTATGGTGCAGTTGGATTTTGGAGCGTGATGAAAAGTCCTCTGAGCCAAACCCAGAGTCATTCTGGTGAATTTCTTGAAAAGGTATCAGTTCAACGGATGTAGGCTCAGGTGGTAATTCATAATAAATCATGGAGTTGGGCGAAACATTTGCAACTGTACTGACGACAGCATCAGATTCATCGGTAGAGTCGATTGCTCTTTGTAGAGTTGGAGATGCAGGATGCTCAAATATCCCCGACTCGGAACTCAAGGTAGCGATGTCACTGCTCTTGTTAAGGGGTATTTCATTCAAAGTAGGGAGAGGCGGAGAGGGTCTACTAAAAATCATTCTTGATGACTGCAAAGGTCTGCTGTAGAGGATCGGCCACATTATCCTTTTTCACGTGGTTGATGGACACCTATTGAACTAAAGGAGACAGAATGACAGTTATTTTGCCTTTTACCCCAAACACTGTAATGGGTAGTCTGAAGAATGGTTCAAAAGCTTGCCCGTTAGTGAAAAGCAAGGCACGATATTGCCCTGATCTATTATTGCTTTAACACCATGCCTTCTTTCTGGTTTGAGAGGTTATTGAGATTGCGCTTGATGTTCACTGCCTAAGGGAATGACGTGGGTTTGAGTATCTTTCCCACCCCACTTGATTTCTGTATACGGCTGGAGCCTGTCTGGCGACCCATTCACCGCTGATAATCCTTTGGTTTTGACCCCCCTGTCTTTCACTAGGTAAGCGCCGAGATGCCCCCGGGTGAGTCGTTGCGCTATAAAAGTGGATATAACATAACATAGCATTAATTTCCCTGATGTCTTCAGGTACTATAGGAGAAAATGCGGCTCTGATTACTCCTCCCCTAACAAAGGCTGGAGGCCAGTCTTCCTCAGCCAATAAGATGTTAAAATCATCAGATAATTCTGCACAGAAGACAGCTGTAATAGTGTGTGGTATGTCCCCTTAAATCTGTAATTCTAAAGCATACACCCTATTTGGAGGATTTAAGTGTTTATCTGGAGTTTCAACATGTATGAACTCCTCAGTTGGACTCGCAACCAGAAACCTCTGAAGAGTCTCATGTACTATTGTGACTTTTGTTGTGCTGTGAAGGAGCACTTTCACCCAAGACCTGTTTTGTAGGAGAATCTGTAGTTGGATCAGCCTGTTTCTTAGAAGGTCCTGCTACTTCTTCATAATGCGAGTCTTTGCATCCAATCCTTTCACTTCCCTCGTCACGCTGACTTGAGCCTCTCACCCTATATCACCTTTTCTGCTATACTCCTCCCTTTTCGCAACTCAGATCGACTCCCCCTCTCTGCTTGTTTACCATCAAAGTCCTGAAAAGAAAGTGGAGTGCAGATAGCAGAATACTGATTCTGTTCAGTTTGTAAAATGTTCTTGTGGTCCCTTCAATTGTAACCACCCCTACCAGACTCGAGATGCGAGAGATCCAGTCTGTCTTTGCTGGTTACCCTGCTGTTTCTTCCTGCCTTTAGTTGCAGATCTCTCTTTAACGCAACCTTCAACATCATTTTTAGGGTTTAAATGTGGCTTAGCATCTTGCAAACCTAAGTTATCATGGGGCATAGAGGTGTTAACTTCTTTGATTTTTTTTCTGTATAGAAGTTCCCCATTAATTGCATTCCTAAGTCCAGAGCTGGTGGAGTTCAGTGCACATTCTGTACTTGTGTCAGTACCTCAGGGAGAACTGCCAATGAAGGTGTGCCATGGGTGCTCGTGTAAATGCATGCAAATATGCTTCCCTAGGTGTTACATTCCTCTTCAGGTGGCATCATCCCTAGAGGGAGACAAAGAGTCAATATTCTATGTTTGTGATATTATGAATGGATAAACTGCTTCAAACTGGTTGATCTTGTGAGCAACCCCGAAGAGAATCTCTACACACTTTGTGGGTGCTTTACCCATGATAGCATTGATAATCTGTGGACAGATAAATTGTATCTGTGTCGGAGTTATCTGTCCCTCTGCAAAAGCAGGTCGAGAGCTCATGGTATGAAATACAAACCGTATCACACAAAAATCGAAGGATTCGAAATCTGTACAGGTCTCCTGTATACGACGACTGTGTAATTCCCCATCCACGAGTGGCACAAGTTAACTTAGTTCAATGCACCAATACTGAATGTGAAAGACAGGTTTTTGCAGCCCCGCTGGTCTCCACCCAATACATAGTTGAAATGGGGTCAATGATCTGGGCTACTAACAGTCTCTTAAGGCCACTGTGGTGATGATAAACAAACCTTTTTCATTTTTTTCAATCATACACACACAAATGCACTAACAAAAAGATACTTTAACTAAAATGTGTTTTTATTTCAACAGGTGCACCCTGTTGCTCAACACATCTAAAATAAGCACACAGAATATGATTAAAATAGCATAAATGCACGTTGTGAACGACGAGAATAAAATGACCATTTCTAGCATGCTTTAAAATGCCATCTAGAAACCTAACACCCTAAAACCTACTTATATGTGCTACGTTAGGAGAGCATGGAAAGTAGAATAACTTACAAACACATTTTCTTAGGGAGGATGAGAGCAATGCATACCTTATTTACAGAAAAATGCTGTAATTATTAGGAAAGCAAAAAGAAGAAATGAGGGCCGCACGGAATGCTGAATACATCAAACACTCACCCCCAGTCACAGATCCGAGCTTAAACCATTGTTTTATTGCTCACAAAGTCACCCCAGTTTGGACCCAGCCATAATTAGTCTTGGCCCTGTTCTCCATGTGAACAGTCCAGCCTGAACTGCCAAGCCAGGTCCTCTCTGGACTGGAGACAAGCATCCTGGGACTGGACTGTTCCAGTGAGGAGAAGTGTCAAGACTAATTTGCATATGGCTGGGTCCAAACTGGGGAGGTTTGGTGAGCAACAAAATGATGGATTAAACCCAGAACTTCGTAACTTGCGGTGAATGTTTTCACTGTTCAGCATTCCACCCATCATTTGTTCTTTTTGTTTTTTTGGTGTACTTATCAGGAGTCAGGAAGGCCAAAAGGCAAACATGTTCGAAAGGCAAACATGCCTTCAGAATCAGCATTAATTCATCCCAGGCTCAGGCTCTACATCAGCTTTCAGTAGAAAGTGTAATACGGCGGTAGCATCTCTGACACTCAGGATCATCTGCTGGTCTGGCAGTATCTTGTTCGCGATAATCTAGAGCGAAGGACCTCTTCTGACAGGAGGTCAAGTGGCAGTCCTTATATACTATATCTTATCTGAGATGGAATTTGCAATGAAACCACACTAACCCCAGGGGAATCCTGGGGGAGGGAACTAGAGGCGCGGGGCACTAGGAGCAGGTCAGCCTCCAACATGAAATGTTCAACACAAACCTTTACTTTTGGTGAGATGCCAACACTCACAGCTTAGTTGTAGAGTACCTTAGGTCACTGTACTGGGAGCGGCCCCATTTGTGTTGAACATGGAATTTGCCATGTCACCTGTGGAATGTTTGATATAGCCAAGATAAACATACCACAATTCAGACTGCACTATTTTGACTAATGTTGTTTGCTTGATCTTGAAATTAAGATAACATGGCCCTTCTTCCAGACTGTTGTTGCACCAGGCATTTTGTTTATGTCTACACCTAAATGATTTGACATTTTCACAGTTCTTGGAAAGATAAGGACAAACAAAATCTCTTCAAAGGCAGACATGTTGATGATTTTGCAAAATTACAGAAAATATAGTTGAGGCCTATTTAAAAATGGATTCTCAGACTCCTTGGAATGGAGTCGCGCCTTATATCTTGACATCAGAGGAAACATGCTTCGGCAATTCTATTCTTCTTGGCTCTAGATCTTTTCATGCTAAACATTGTGAAAACATTAGATTTCGGAGATTAGCAGCAAATGTTATCACTGGACTTACTCAACTATATCTAATGGTGTATGCTACTTGACACGCATGTTTTGAGGATGCACAACAAGCTAGATTCACATCTACTATTGAAATCGTAGGAAAACTCAGTTTCCGGGCCTGCAGCCTTCAGTACCCAGTAGAGGGTCTTTCGGTACCCAGGAGAGGACTCTTCGGTACCCAGGAGAAGAGTCAGTTTCCATGCTGGCAGCATTCAGTATCCAAAAGAGGGTCTTTTAGTACCCAGGAGAGGACTCTTCGGTACCCAGGAGAAGAGTCAGTTTCCATGCTGGCAGCATTCAGTACCCAGTAGAGGGTCTTTTAGTACCCAGGAGAGGACTCTTCAGTACCCAGGAGAAGAGTCAGGTTCCCGGCTGGCAGCATTCAGTAACCAGTAGAGGGTCTTTCAGTACCCAGGAGACTACTCTTCAGTACCCAGGAGAAGAGTCAGTTTCCATGCTGGCAGCATTCAGTACCCAGTAGAGGGTCGTTTAGTACCCAGGAGAGGACTCTTCAGTACCCAGGAGAAGAGTCAGTTTCCAGGCTGGCTGCATTCAGTACCCAGTAGAGGGTCTTTCAATACCCAGGAGAGGACTCTTTAGTACCCAGGAGAAGAGTCAGTTTCCAGGCTGGCAGCATTCAGTACCCAGTAGAGGGTCTTTTAGTACCCAGGAGAGGACTCTTCAGTACCCAGGAGAAGAGTCAGTTTCCATGCTGCCAGCATTCAGTACCCAGTAGAGGGTCTTTTAGTACCCAGGAGAGGACTCTTCAGTACCCAGGAGAAGAGTCAGTTTCCATGCTGGCAGCATTCAGTACCCAGTAGAGGGTCTTTCAGTACCCAGGAGAGGACTCTTCGGTACCCAGGAGAAGAGTCAGTTTCCATGCTGGCAGCATTCAGTACCCAGTAGAGGGTCTTTTAGTACCCAGGAGAGGACTCTTCAGTACATAGGAGAAGAGTCAGTTTCCATGCTGGCAGCATTCAGTACCCAGTAGAGGGTCTTTTAGTACCCAGGAGAGGACTCTTCAGTACCCAGGAGAAGAGTCAGGTTCCCGGCTGGCAGCATTCAGTACCCAGTAGAGGGTCTTTCAGTACCCAGGAGACTACTCTTCAGTACCCAGGAGAAGAGTCAGTTTCCATGCTGGCAGCATTCAATACCCAGTAGAGGGTCGTTTAGTACCCAGGAGAGGATGTGGAAAAGCAGCCAGTTACTGTCGAACGCCCAAGCTGTTGGCGCAAGGACGCCTCTAATTTCCGATAGCAAATAGTTACCAAATAAAGAGACAGGCGCTGGAAGCTGGAACGCAAGAACAGGGTTTATTTCTCATGAGGAGAGCCTGTCATTTCGGACACGCACACAGAATGTCTTCGGGAGGTGCTCTAACCCCATCTCTGAGGCATGGCCTCTTATACACAGGTTTATTGCTTTATTACACGTGACACATTCTTGTTGAGACTTTGATGTACGGAAAGACATCCTTGGAATCCCCACTTCAAGCTCGTTACCACACATATGTACAGTAAGTGATGGCTATTCCACAGCAGGATACTCTGTCGATTCCCGGAACGGGGTATCTGATCGGATCGCACGGGGTGGGAGGCCTTTTATTAGTCGGAGATCCTTTGAATTGGGGCAACTGCTTACAGGAAGGGGGCCAATAAATGGCAGCTGCAGGACCAGGTGGTGGCTTGGGAGCGGGGCAGGGCAGAGGAAGGGGGTTCATCAAAGGACGGGGAGGTGCTAGCCCCGGGGGGGGTTTTTCGCTTCCGAGGTAGGGTCGCGCTGGGGAGGGGTGTATGGTCAATGCACGAGAGAGCGGGGGGGGTGTTCGCAGCGCCAAGGGAACGCGCTGGCGATCGGCGAGGGGCAGAGGGGCCATGGCGCTTTCAAAATGGCTACTGCTTAAGTGAGCATACGGGCCTGAGAGGGGACATGGTGGCGCCGATTATGTTGACATTGCAAACCAGATTTTAACAGTCCTCCCTTTTCAACATATCTAGCCAGCTTGTCTAGCCGACATCCACCTTCGTTAAATTCTTAGCCATGACATCGTAAATGCTTTCATGCGTTCCTGTTTTCAAAGTACAGAGTCTTAGGACAGACAGGAATAATCTGACACAATTGTACATAATTACATGTAGTTGATGTGATAGGCGAGGAGGTAGCGCATACAAAATTACATCAGCTGCGTCATATGTCAGACCCGGAGATAGGAGGAGGGAAGCTCGCTTGAACACAAACATGATACCGTAAAAAATGTTCTGGCAAAACAAGGAATATTACGTACATTACTTACGGCCTAGACTTCGTGTGGATCAAACTAGACAGCATAGTCATGTGCACGGCTGATGTTATCCAATTGTCATTATACAAAGTTAATGTTTCTTAACTATCAGTGTACAGTTGGAAGTGACCGATGTAATATCTTGAAAACTCGATTGGAAGATAGTCAATACGAAAGTGGTTGGGAGAGGAATTCAACTCAACATGAGTTACAGTCAGAGGGGGGGGTGGGGCAATGTCCAAAAGGGAGTTCTTCTTTCCAGTGTCCTATTACAGCGAGCCATCACTGGTAAGCTCTCATTGTTCTTCTTCTTTCGTTGGCACTGTTGAGCACCGGCGGTGGAGCTAAGGTCCAGCTCAAATCCAGGTTTTCACGTTGCAGGGTGTGACCATTCTTTGCTCTCGGATCACAGTCCTGTTTTTTTCCTGTTCCCTAACTGATCTTATCATAGGTACCTTGAGTCGGGGTACCCGCATTTCGTTCTTCTTTTGTCAAGTCAAGTTCAAAATCCCATATCAAAAAAAGGGGGGGGGATAGGGGCGTGCTTTGGGAGGCCGAGGGAAGAGGGGGTGGAGTGGGATCGGATCAAAAAGCGGACCAAGGAGAGCAGAATCTTTTAGCACTGAGCCCATCAATCGGGCTCGACGGGCTGGGACTTCAGGCACGAGCTGATCAGTGAGCAGGGGGGCTTCGGGATAGCCCTTCTTTCTATCGCTTTCCATGCTGAGAATGGTGCCTCATCCCGCATCTTTTTGCTCCGTGGCTCTCCCTTGGTCGAGGCCATAGATGTTCCATGAGCCGCAGCCAGGCTGTGCGTCACGTCCGACCCCTCTCCTCCGATGACCGCATGTTATCTTTGAATGAGTACAAGAAACAAAATCTTAGAGAACTGGTAGGGAAGATGTTTACACACTTCATTCTCTCTCCCAACCCCAAGTAGTCGGGGAAACGTTTATCGGTCACTCTATGGTGGATGTCTATTAACTCTTATGTCGGTGTATGCTACTAACTCATTAATCATTGCTGTGGTGCAGGTTTGCGAGTGTTCCTGCAAATTTCCATCATCAGTTCTGCTAGGTGTTGATTCCTGTACCTTATAAATGTGGCAAGAAGTCTGACATCTATCAACTTCCTGGTCTATCAAAATTCGAACCGGCTTCTCCGGTAGAGACTCGTCTTTCTAACACAAGCCCTGTTGATTCATATTTTTCTCCAGGGACTGCTAAGTTTATGAAAAAGTGTGAGGTGCTACTGTCATGGGCTCACAAATATCTGTTTCGGGGAGGAACACAAGCTAAACATTTTTCTTGCTGGAGACAATAGTTAACCTTTATCAGTTTTAGGCGATGTATCTTTAAAAACAAGGTCATCAGCTGTATTGCTTAAAATATCCAGGGACGGCTAGTACAGAACTGGGACTATTCTGGAAGGACGGGGTGCTTAGACGCTCTATTTCTGTGCAATGGGCGGGGCGATTCTGAGCGATGGAGGTGGAGTCGTTAGAGCCCTAAAACAACAAAAATCACTGACATATAGTTCCCGTTATAAGGGCCAGATTGGGAGACATCAGTCGTCTTACCTGTCCTTTCTTTCTCAGCCAATTAAGTTCCATCATTTTACAGAAAGGAGAGGTAGTAGTGTGGCAAAATACGGTCGTTTTGCTTCTGTCAATTTGTTCGAACACTGTCGTGTTTAGGCCAATTATACATATACTGAGGAGGTGCAGTGTCGTCATCTATTCAAAAAGAGGGCAAGGGAGCCTTCAGCGAGGGAGAGAGAGAGAGAGAGAGAGAGAGAGAGAGAGAGAGAGAGAGAGAGAGTGAGAGAGAGAGAGAGAGGGAGACAGAGAGGAGACGTGCGCATCAAGTAGGCTATTTGGTACACGTACGACATAAAACGAGAGAGAGAGAGAGAGACAAACGTGTACGATAATAGGCTACCTGGTGTACACACAACATAGAGCAGTACGGGTCAGTTTTACGTACAAAAACACAAGCTGGGGGAAAACATAAATTCAACGCTCACGTACACACAAATACCGGAAAGGGTGTAACAGTACATACATCAAGCACAGAAACCTAAGACGAAGACACAGAGCTATTTTGGGTAAGGGGACCTTTCCTTTCCTGTCCTTTTTCTATGCGTGCTGCGTATTTTCAGTATTTTCCGTAATTCATTTTGGGGGGGGGGGGGGGGGGGAGGGGTCGGACTTTTTACTCCCCTCCCTTTCTGGGCAATTTTGTTGGAGGCCTCATTTTTAAAAAATACTTACTCCTCTTTTTCCGGTCGGACATTTAGTCCAGTCGTGTTTATAATCACGGTGGAGCCTTCCAACCCCTGGGCAGGCGGTGATCCAAACTGAGGCAGAGGAGGGGTATCGGTCGGACGTTCAATGGTACAACTCTTATTTTCTAAGTGGATGGAAGAAGACGTGGTGAATCTAAAACATGCCAGTATCCCTAACTTCTGGGCTGAGGGGGGAGGGTTTGGATGAACCCCGACCTGGGGTATTCTTAACTTCTCTTATTTAGTCAGCACACGAATCGACTCACTGGTGGTACATTTGGGTTATCAGTTGGAGTCGGGTTCGTGGTACTGAAATGACCCTTCAAGTTTCTGGTGTAAGTCACCCTCCAATTTACTAGCTTTCGGGAGAGGGAGAGTCGTTTCTTCAAACGAGGAGTTACCATATTCGGGCTTATTTTCCCATCCCCTTGATCGATAGACAAGCATACAAAGACGTTCTCTCCGACCCAGGCATATGCAATACATACACATTCATACCGTACAATCAGGGCACGTACGCATAGTCATACCATACAGTTTTTCACGTTCTCAGTGATGGTCTGCACTCCACGCACCATCTTACAGCACTTGTCTATGTCTTTCCCTACATGGAGCACGTGCGGTCCATGTCCACTCCATTCTTCAGTCGGAACTCCGATGTAACCTACAGAGAAGAAAAGAAGGGGGGGGGGGGCAGCATTCAAAGCACATCAGCGCGCATAAACACGAAAAAGTTCTACTTACCACGTACCAGACTAGCTGCAGGAACGTATAATACCACAGATCTTGACTATCCTTTTCGCATTTTTTTTTCTGTGTACTATATCCTTCCTTCCTACTATACCAAAAATGCTTAATTTTATTTGTCCCTAAATTCGAGTTCCCTCTTCGTGCATTTGTTTCTCAATTAGTCGTATATTATGGGACAAAATACCACACCTTACATTCGGCAGATACCTTAAGCTACAGTCAACCATTTTCTAACAACTCTGGAAAAAGACAGTTGTGATGGATACAAATTTTCATCAATCCAAAATTCAGGCAAAGGGTCTGCATTATCTGTCTTCTATTGTTTGGGAATGACAGCCATTATTCAAAACCTTACCAACCTAGGCGATTGTTATGACGCTGATTCCATAATTCCTTCGAAAACCCTTTATTGTGAAAATGTCAGTATACAAATACGGGCCTACAACCGTATAGGCCGGCCACGGTGCAAGAGGCGTCGAGTATCATGAGCAACACTACCTTAACGCGAAAATAAAAATAATCAATAATGAGAAGACCAGCATCAATAAGGTTGTTCGCATGCCCAGTCAGTACCCTCCCCGTCCCCCGCCCGCCATGTGCAAAAAGACCGTATACATATCCCTTAACATCAACGCCAAGTAACCGGAACGCCATAAGGAGTTGTAGGTCCCTCCTACATCGGCGCCATTTTGGGGCGAGGTCGGGTGGGTCCAGGGTACAGTCTAAATGTTTCCACTAACTAGCGGCCGGACCAGAATCCCTTTCGGCAGTTCAAAAAATTTTCATTAACGCCAACAGAAAGAACAGACAGCATGAACCGTGACTCGAAGGTGGGGAAAGCAAAGTTTTTTTTCTACCGGGTCATGCTGAGGTTCCACCGGAACTGATTCGAGTTGGTAGTCTACAGTGTCTCCTGGTAATTCAAACAGAAGCTGGCGTCAGCATGAGGGCACCACCATCTCGCAGCAACGCCGTGGTCCTTTCGGAGAGAGGGACAGCAGGCGTGTCTCTCTGCCGACGCCCTGAATCAGTCTCTCTCACGGCACCAAATGGGGACAAGGTGGCTGCCGCCCGGGGCAAAGACAAGTTAATGTGGAATGATCGAGCAATAGTGGCGGTTGCCCCCACCGGAAGTCCGCGGGAGTTGAGGACCAATGACTCCCGTAGAATCTGCAAAGCTGAGAGGACATCTTCAAGGGTGGGGCCCATGCCCGAGCAGGCAAGCTTCCGAGTTCCAAGGTAGCCCAGAGCCATCTTAGTGGACCAGGCCCGAATCCGAAGAGCCGGCCGCCATTTTGAGAGTCCTGTGGCAGCAGCAGTTCTCCACCACAGCCACCGGAGTGGGTCCCCCGACCAACCAACTGCGGGGGCCCACTTCTTGGGTGGAACGCTAATGGAAACTTGGTGCAGAAAGGAACCTCCGCCTGGGTGGTCGTCCGGCAGGTGAAACGTTAATGGCTGTCCTGCTGCAGCTGGCCGGCGAGGGAAACGATAAGGGGCGCTCTCTCAGCTGGTCAGAGAGTGAAACGCTAGGGGGTGCTCTCTCAGCTGGTCGGCGAGTGAAACGCTAAGGGGTGCTCTCTCAGCTGGTCGGCGAGTGAAACGCTAAGGGGTGCTCTCTCAGCTGGTTGGCGAGTGAAACGCTAAGGGGTGCTCTCTCAGCTGGTCGGCGAGTGAAACGCTAAGGGGTGCCCTACTGCAACTGAGGAGCCTCCACCTGGGGAGGCGGGGGAGGCCCGTTCGCGTCGCCTCCCCCCAGGGCACCCCACGCCGTCTTTCGGTGCAGCATTGTAGGATGGCCAGAACAGCGCAACAACTTGCTGGACACCACCTCGGTGCCGTCCGGATCTCGGCGTGCCGTGTTGCCTCCGGCCTATTCGCACAACAGTCCGCCACTGATGCCGCCTCACAGGCCGATGGATTTTGTAGGCTTTTTTATAGCCCAAAGCCAACTAAAAGACAGACCAAAGCAGCCCAATGTTGCTACTCCGAGGAAGGAGGGACAGGGACTGTGTCAAGCGGACGGTGAATGCTTTGGGATGGATGTTGCAGCAGGCTACCATGTAAATAGTTGTTTAAAAAGAGTGTTTTTTTAGGAGGAGCCTAGCGCGCACCCAAGATGGCCGCGTAGGTGCGAGGCTCCCGAGGACCTCCGCGACCTCCTGCATAAATCCTGACCGAATCCTGTCCTAGATGAGGGGACTGTGTTTGTGAACCCGAGTTGAGGTGACGCCCGTTTTCCGTTTTCAATTCGGACTTCGGACACCGGCGGGAGCACCGATTAAGGTTTGCGGCCTTCTCCACACCGGCCCCCCGTACTGGAGTTGTGGGGCGATCCGGCGACAAAGTGAATAACAGCGGCGGGCAAGGCTGGGCGACTCGCGCACCCCGCACTTTCACTTTCGCTTTTGCGCCCTCCTTGCTGCCAGGCGAGGTAGGGTCGCGAAGCGGTGTGCGGTGGTGTGGCCTCGTTGGGGTGCCCTGCCGGCCCGCCGGCTGCGGTCCGTCCTGCGGAGCGGTGGTCGCCCCCCCCCAGAGCCCTTGAACGGGATTGTCTACCCCCTTTTTGAGGAGATTGGCTCGATTTGGGGACCGCGACCATGGCCACAAAACAAGATGGCGACCGGGCTAAGGTGAAGTCGACCCGTCGTGGCGCGGCCCATTAATCCAACAACATGGACCGCTACACCCTCCAGAAGGGATCTCCAGAGGCGCTGCGTAGATCCCCTACGGGCCCGACTGAGGCTCCGGCTCTGCCCACGGACCTGACCCTCCGAGACGTCATGGGCGCCATCGCCGAGATGAAGGCCTCGGTGGACCAGCGCTTTGACACTCTGGCGCAGAAGATCGACTCGGTCCTCGTGGACGTGGGCCTCGTGAGAGCCGATCTCTCCAAAACAAATGACCGGGTCGATTCTTTGGCCCACTCTACCTCGGGCCTCACATCTAACGTGGCGGCCCTCCAACAGGAGGTGCGCAGGCTTGGCCAGGCGAGCGCCCTGATGCATCGTCGACTGGAGGATTCCGAGGGTCGGGCCCGGAGAAATAACGTCCGCATTATCGGGGTGCCGGAGGGACGCGAGGCAGAGGCAGTGGATCTGTTTGTGGAGGACTTGGTCCTCACCCATCTCCAGCCTCGGGGGCTGAGTAAATTCTTTGCAGTGGAACGTGCCCACAGGGTCCCCGGGGGTAGGCCTAAGGCCGGAGCCCCTCCGAGGCCTCTCATCGCCCGGATTTTCAATTTTCGGGACAGGGACGCTATCCTGCAGACCTCCAGGCTACAAGGGCCGGTCAGACTTGACAATATGGATATCAATTTCTATCCTGACTTTACTCCGGCGGTCCAAAAGCAGAGACTGAGTTTTCTCGGTGTCAAACGTCGCCTACGGGACCTGAATCTCAAATATGCGATGCTTTTTCCGGCTAAGCTGAGGGTGGAGGTGGATGGCCGCACGCACTTTTTTGATCGTCCCGAGGCGGCCGGGGACTGGCTGGACACTTTGCCCGGAGATCGGGGCCGGGGGGGTGGGGGGGGAGCGGTTGGTGGGGAGGGCCCGCCGGATCAGGACTGAGGGACTAATGGTAGGCCTTGCTCTGGACTGTGTTATTGTCACCATTGACTGTTAGGGTAAGTTCCCCTCCTGTGGAGGTCGTGTGGGGTCTCTTGGGGGATCTCCCTCCTCCTCTGGGGGACTAGTTAGTTTTCTTCTATGGGGCGACAGGCACACTGCACTTTGGGGGGGCTGTTTGGGCTCATGCAGGGGTGCAGGGTGGGGGGAGTTCTGTTGGGATGGGTGGGTTGGGGTGGGGTGTGATTCGTTTCTACCGCAAGGCAAACCCTTCATTGTATTGGAGTTTTTGAGATGCTCTCCGGGGGACAAATGATGGCTTCTGTATGTGATGGGGGGTAGGGACCTGACTTTGTTGTCCTGGAACGTTAACGGACTGGGTGATAGGATTAAGCGGGGTGTGGTCCTGCAATATCTGAAACGGATTTCGCCTGATGTGGTCTTTTTGCAGGAGACACACCTCATTGGTAACTCCTATTGTGCCATGAATCGACGTGGCTATCGGTTGGTGGCCCACTCGGGCTTCACATCAGGCTCACGAGGGGTGGGCATTATGGTCAGGACCTCGCTCCCGCTAGAAATAGACGAGGTGCGCCATGATGAGAGGGGACGCTACACTGTCTTGGTGGGGAGAATGGAGGGCAAAGTAGTCGTCTTTGTCTCAGTGTACGTCCCACCGGGGTTACAGTCCACCACCTTTGCGGACCTGGGACGCCTCCTGCTTGACCTTCCGGGGGGGCTTCTGGTGGTTGGGGGGACTTCAATGCGGTGGCCTCTGGGACTCTGGATCGCTATCCCCCTAGGGACCTCCCCCGGGCACAAGCGTGGCTGTCTGGCCTTTTGGACACGCTGGGATTGGTGGACTGTTGGCGTCTAAAGCATCCCACTCAGCTGCAATACACCTTCCATTCGGGGGCCCATGGTAGCCTTTCGCGGCTTGATTATGTCCTTGTCCCTGCGGCCTATGCCGGGAGAGTGGGGGAGGTGCGCCATCTGGCGCGGGGTATTTCAGATCATTCCCCACTCCTGTTGCACTTTGATGTCTTCCCGAGGGGGGAGGGCAGGGTAGCTCCAATCAATGCCTGGTACCTGCGCGACCCCACTATTCGTGCTGACTTGATTAAATCCTTGCAACGGTATTTTGAGGAGAATGTGGGGTCTGTCCCGTCGGCCATCTCCCTGTGGGAGGCTTTCAAGACAGTGCTTAGAGGGGAGGCCCTCTCCTTTATTTCCCATGCCCGGAGGCGCGCACAGGAGGAGGTGACCCGGGTGGAGGCCGAAATTACTGAACTGGAGGGTGATCTGGGGAGTGGGGTGACTGACGCTGTGCTGCACGTTCTACACCTTAAGCAGGCGGCCTATAGGTCCCTCGTCACGGAGGCGGCCAGGGGCCTCAGCAGAGAGCAACAGGGGCGATTGTATGATGTGGGTGATAAGGCTGGCAAGTTGATTGCGTGGTTGGATAAGAAGGAGAGAGCTAGTCGTGTGGTCCCGCTGATTGAAAGAATGGATGGTGTACGTGTTACTGAGCCGGAAGGCATTGTCTCTTGCTTCGCGGATTATTTCCGCGAGGTATATTCCCCGGTTTCTCCCTGCCCGGAGGAGGATTCCCATGCCCTGCTGCGTGACATCGCGCTGCCCTCCCTCTCAAGGGAGGACAGGGAGTTGATGGATGCCGCCCCCACCTCGGACGAAATTGCCCTCGCCATCCGCTCGGTCGCTTCTGGCAAGGCCATGGGCCCGAACGGCATTCCTATCGAGTTGTATAAACTGCGACCGGATGTACTGGCACCCCACCTCCGCGCAATGTTCCTTGCGGCCCACTCGCGGGGCTCCCTCCCGCCGGACCAGCGTCTGGCTACCATCGTGGTTATCCACAAGGAGGGGAGACCGCGGGACCGGGTTACATCCTACCGGCCTATCTCGCTCTTGAACGCGGAGCCTAAAATCCTCGCCAAGGTGCTCGCCAACCGGCTGGTCGGCGTGGTGGGCGATTTGGTCCACCAAGACCAGTCCGGCTTTATTCCCCATCGCAATACGGCCCTTAATCTGCGGCGCTTGCACGGGGTGCTCGCGCGTGTTCCGTTCTTGCGGGAGCCGGCCATCTTGGCGTCCTTGGACGCCACCATGGCGTTCGACACGCTCGAATGGCCCTACATCTGGGCGATGTTGGCGAAATTTGGATTTGGCCCGGGATTCATCAGTTGGGTCAAATTGTTGTACTCGGACCCATTGGCACAGGTGGTGGTGAATGGTCGAGTCTCGGCCCCATTCGTGCTGGGACGGGGCACGCGACAGGGTTGTCCCCTGTCGCCGCTCCTTTTTGCACTGGCCTTGGAACCCCTAGCGGAGTGGCTGCGGTGGCACCCTTCTATCCGAGGTCTCCGTTGGACCCCCGAGTATGAGGACCGCGTGTCCCTCTACGCTGACGATATCCTTTTGTACTTAGCCTCCCCGCGCAAATCACTGATTGTCCTGGTCGATGTTCTGCGCTCCTTTGGCCGTAATTCAGGCCTTGTCATCAACTGGGCTAAATCCTGTGTCTATGTGCTTTCCGGGGAGGCTCCTGTCCTCCCTCGGGGCTGTCCGATCCAGATTGCCTCGCAGGGATTTCGATACCTGGGGGTCTATATTACGCTGGACCCGGTGGCCCGCTACGAGCGAAATTTACTTCCCCCCCTCCAGCGCTTGAAGGAGGACGTCGCGCGCTGGCGGCGCTTGCCGCTTTCGCCGCTCGGCCGGGCGGCATTGTTCAAGATGATGTCATTGCCGCGCTTTCTGTACGCTCTCCAGAACACTATGGACTTGGTCCCGGCGCGCTACTTCCGTGAGGTGGAAAGCTTACAGCGCCGTCTGTTTTGGGACGGGAGGCCGCGTATAGCCCTGGCAAAATTGACGCTCCCGTGGTACGACGGAGGGATTGCCCTCCCGGATATTAAGCGGTATTACTGGGCCTCCCAGTTAGCTGCAATTAATCACGGCTTCTATGGGCCCGCCCTAAACCCGGCATTTGAAATGGACAAAATGCTCCTGCCCGGTGGCGACTACAATCGAGCGCTCTACACTAGCGTGCCCGATTCCCGCTTGACGGGACCCACGCGTGTCATGGTGCGAGTATGGCACGCGGCTAATGCAGCTATGGGATGGAAGGACCGTTTGACCCGGGCGTCACCGTTGTATGCGTCGGAGAGGCTGGGCTCTTTGTGGACCTCGAAGGGCTTCGAGAGGTGGGACATGATAGGCATCAGTACAGTGGGAGATCTCTGGACGAGGGGAGGATTCAAAACATTCGAGACGCTGCAGGCGGAGTTTCAGCTGCAGGGCAGTGAATACTTTCGCTACCTGCAGGTCCGTCACGCACTGGGTTCCGTCTTCCCAGACGTGGCCTCCATTCCGGAGTCCTCCCCCCTGGAGGATAGAGTGCTAGATGGCCACGTTCCGGACAGCACGATCTCCCTCATTTACAAGAAATTGATAAATGACCGCTCGGGCTTACTGACTGGCCTCCGCGAGGCTTGGGTTGCCGATGGGCTGGAGTTGGATGACGAGGACTGGATTTCCGCGGTGGCCTCTCTGAAGGAGGTGGCCATCCCGGCTCGCCTTCGCTTCGTCCAGCTTAAGATACTCCACCGGGTGTATATGACGGGGCCAAGGCTTCTGCGTATGGGCTATGCCGAGGATGGATTGTGTAAGCGTGGGTGTGGTGCTTTGGCGACCTTTTTGCACATTCTGTGGGAATGTCCGAGGGTGGAGCGATTCTGGCGTGGTGTGCATGAGGTCCTGCGAGCGGTTACACATGTCGCGCTGTTGCCTGAAGCGAGGAGATGCCTGCTGAATGTGTGGGAACCAACCGATTACTCGGTTCCGCAGACGCGATGGGTGACTCTGGGATATATGATAGCTAAACGTGACATTGCTCAGCTGTGGGGATCCCAGAGGCCCCCGGCGGTGTCGGCCTGGAAAGAACACATGGATTGGTGCATGTTCCGAGAAAAGGTGGTGTATGTGGCGCGGGGTAAGCCTGGGGCATGGGTGAAGATATGGGGCCCCTGGAACGCCTACCGCGGGGGTATTTGCGAGCCGCCGTTGTTGCCTCCCGCTTCACCAGCTCCATCCCCCTAGTTGACCCCCTCCCTCAGCCCTGGGCACATTGTTCTCCCAGTCCCGGATCTGTTTCCCTCCCCCTCTCTGGATTTCTTTGGATGGTTGGGGTCCCCCACTTGAGGAGCACGCGTCGTCATTTTCGATCGCGGGTTGCCTTGCGGGTGTGGTTTTATGTTGTTGTGTTGTATAAAACGAAACCGTATTGTGGGTTCAGAGTCATGTGGCCCACGTTGTTGATACCTCCTGCTTTATCGTCTCCGCAAAGCCAAGTGCCTCATTGTATGTATGTCATTTGCTTCTGTCACTTTAGCGGCCGGCCGGAAGGTTGTAGGCCCATACCTGTATATATTTGAGATTGCAATAAACGGTTTCAAAAAAAAAAAAAAAAAAGAGTGTTTTAACGTGTTTACCCTGTTGGAGTGTTGCATATACCTACAAGTTTTTAAAGCGTTTTAATCATACTACTTTGTTGGAGTGTTGTACATATTTGTAATCTGGCAATGAGCACAAAGATGTTACTGCATAACCAGAAAAAGACATAGCCCAATTGTGCGCGATCTAGCCCAGTTCGGCGACGCCGATGGTGGGTATCAGCAGACTTCCATTTGTGTAGGGTTTTGTCGTTTTATTGGGCGGGGTGGGTGGTAGGGCAGACATGCTTAGGCAGCGAGAGCGACGGAGCCGAGCTACCTCGTGGCCATCTCGACCGTAAGCTTGGCTCCTTTCCCTAGTTTCATATTTTTCGCGAAGGGCTATTTCCTAGTGTTTCTTATTTTTGCAGGGTCAAAAGGATCCCATCAGTGGCCTACTGGTTTTGCTCGATTCCTTTTGTTTTTCTATAGCGATTTTTATGCCATAGTTTGCTAGAAAGGTACAGCGGCTAATCCGTATTTTATATGTATGACCTCTTTATTAGGGGTGCCCTCCGGTGGGGCCAGACGAGCTACCTCTAATAAATGGTCCGGGTAGAACCAAAGAACCAATTACCAATCAGTGGGGAGAAGGCATGACGGGTTACAACGGGGACAAAAGTCTGCACTACCTATCTTTTCACTGCTTGCAAAGACTAGGTAGAATATCTCTATTTCGCATTGTTTGCAAGCAGAGAATACCTCCAAAGAACCAATATCGAACAACCAGTGTTCGGACAATCAAACAATCAAATGGTGAGAAAGAGATAGGCACGACGGGTTACAACGGGGGACAAAAGTCCGCGTTACCTACCCCTCACTACCTGCAAAGGAAGAGAGAATCTTCGTATTCTTCTTCGTTTGCAGACAGAGAATCTCCAAAGAGAACCAATGTATCAAGTAGCAACCAAAGCTAAATGGACCAATCAATGAAAAATACTAGTATTTCCAAACAATTCCAATACAAACAATCAATCAAATAGTCAAATCAGATGGATAAAACCATTCTGCCAATCAGACGTATAAAATGTCCTACTTAACCTTACCCGGACCACGTGGACAGTTCTTCGCCTTCCCCTTCCAGCGCCCGATCGTCCTCTTACTCCAGTTTTACCACAGCACTCCTGTGGGGTCCCAGTCAGGACAGCGGGTCACTCGAGAGAGGTCCGTTCAGAATTGGTGAAGTTCACTCGATCGGCAGCCAGACAAGGGTCCTCTCCAGGCAGGTATACTCCAATCGTTTAGACGTTCACCCCGTCGTCAGGACCTTTCTTACTGAACCCACATGTCGCTGATGGGCCCCGCGTTGGGACGCCAATTGTGGAAAAGCAGCCAGTTACTGTCGAACGCCCAGGCTGTTGGCGCAAGGACGCCTCTAATTTCCCATAGCAAATAGTTACCAAATAAAGAGACAGGCGCTGGAAGCTGGAACGCAAGAACAGGGTTTATTTCTCATGAGGAGAGCCTGTAATTTCGGACACGCACACAGAATGTCTTCGGGAGGTGCTCTAACCACATCTCTGAGGCCTGGCATCTTATACACAGGTTTATTGCTTTATTACACGTGACACATTCTTGTTGAGACTTTGATGTACGGAAAGACATCCTTGGAATCCCCACTTCAAGCTCGTTCCCACACATATCTACAGTAAGTGATGGCTATTCCACAGCAGGATACTCTGTCGATTCCCGGAACGGGGTATCTGATCAGATCGCACGGGGTGGGAGGCCTTTGATTAGTCGGAGATCCTTTGAATCGGGGCAACTGCTTACAGGAAGGGGGCCAATAAATGGCAGCTGCAGGACCAGGTGGTGGCTTGGGAGCGGGGCAGGGCAGAGAAAGGGGGTTCATCAAAGGACGGGGAGGTGCTGGCCCCGGGGGGGGTTTTCGCTTCCAAGGTAGGGTCGCGCTGGGGTGGGGTGTATGGTCAATGCACGAGAGAGCGGGGGGTGTTCGCAGCGCCAAGGGAACGCGCTGGCGATCGGCGAGGGGCAGAGGGGCCATGGCGCTTTCAAAATGGCTACTGCTTAAGTGAGCGTACGGGCCTGAGAGGGGACAAGGTGGCACCGATTATGTTGACATCGCAAACCAGATTTTAACAAGGACTCTTCAGTACCCAGGAGAAGAGTCAGTTTCCAGGCTGGCTGCATTCAGTACCCAGTAGAGGGTCTTTTAGTACCCAGGAGAGGACTCTTCAGTACCAAGGAGAAGAGTCAGTTTCCATGCTGCCAGCATTCAGTACCCAGTAGAGGGTCTTTTGGTACCCAGGAGAGGACTCTTCAGTACCCAGGAGAAGAGTCAGTTTCCATGCTGGCAGCATTCAGTACCCAGTAGAGGGTCTTTCAGTACCCAGCAGAGGACTCTTCAGTACCAAGGAGAAGAGTCAGTTTCCATGCTGGCAGCATTCAGTACCCAGTAGAGGGTCTTTCGGTACCCAGGAGAGGACTCTTCAGTACCCAGGAGAAGAGTCAGTTTCCATGCTGCCAGAATTCAGTACCCAGTAGAGGGTCTTTTAGTACCCAGGAGAGGACTCCTCAGTATCCAGGAGAAGAGTCATTTTCCAGGCTGGCAGCATTCGGTACCCAGTAGAGGGTCTTTCAGTACCCAGGAGAGGACTCTTTGGTACCCAGGAGAAGAGTCAGTTTCCATGCTGGCAGCATTCAGTACCCAGTAGAGGGTCTTTTAGTACCCAGGAGAGGACTCTTCGGTGCCCAGGAGAAGAGTCAGTTTCCATGCTGGCAGCATTCAGTACCCAGTAGAGGGTCTTTCAATACCCAGGAGAGGACTCTTCAGTACCCAGGAGAAGAGTCAGTTTCCATGCTGGCAGCATTCAGTACCCAGTAGAGGGTCTTTCAATACCCAGGAGAGGACTCTTCAGTACCCAGGAGAAGAGTCAGGTTCCCGGCTGGCAGCATTCAGTACCCAGTAGAAGGTCTTTCGTACCCAGGAGAGGACTCTTCAGAACCCAGGAGAAGAGTCAGGTTCCAGGCTGGCAGCATTCAGTACCCAGTAGAGGGTCTTTCAATACCCAGGAGAGGACTCTTCAGTACCCAGGAGAAGAGTCAGGTTCCAGGCTGGCAGCATTCAGTACCCAGTAGAGGGTCTTTCAATACCCAGGAGAGGACTCTTCAGTACCCAGGAGAAGAGTCAGGTTCCAGGCTGGCAGCATTCAGTACCCAGGAGAGGAGCATTCAGTACCCAATAGCGGAATATTTAGTACCCATACATGCAGCCTTCAGCACCGAGAAGACGAGCCTTCAGTGCCTAGGGGAGGAGCCTGCAGTACCCTGGAGATACACCTTTAGCATCCAGGAGAGGAAGGTTCCTCTCCTAGGAACTGAATTTTCGCTTCAGTACCTAGGAGAGGAACCTTCGTTACCCAGACCTGCAGCATTCAGTATCCAAAAGAGGAGCCTTCTGTACCCATACCCGCAGGAGAGGAACCCTCAGTACCCCAGAAAAGAGCCTTCAGCACCCAGGCCGGTATCATTCAGTACCCAGAAGAAGCTTCAGTACCCAGGATAGGAATCTTTAGTTTCCTTGCCTGCAGGCTTCAGTACACAAGAGAGGAACCTTCAGTACCCAGACCTGTAACCCTCCATATCCGGGAGAGGAACTTTCAGTACCCAGGAGAGGAGCCTTGAGTACCCAGGAAATGAACCTACAGTCCCCAGGAGAGGAACCTTCAGTGCCCAGGAGGGGAATCTACAGTCCCCAGGAAAAGAACCTTCAGCAACCAGTAGGGGAACCTTCAGTAACCAGGAGAGGAATCTTCAGTACCCAGGAGGGGAACCTCCAGTCCCCAGGAGGGGAACCTTCAGTACCCACGAGGGGAACCTACAGTCCCCAGGTGAAGAACCTTCAGTAACCAGGAGAGGAATCTTCAGTTCACAGGCCTGCAGCTTTCAGCACCCATGAAAGGATCCTGCGGTACCCATGCTTGTAGCCTTCAGTTCCTAGGCCTGCAGCCTTCAATAGCCAAAAGAGGAGCCTTTAGTACCCAGGAGAGACGCCTTAACAACCTAGGCCCGCAGCTTTTAGTTCCCAGGCCTTCAGGCTTCAGTATCCAGAACAGGAGCCTACCTTTAGTACCAAAGTGAGGTGCCTTGGGTGCCTTGGCCTGTAGCCTTCATCATTCAGGAGGGAAGCTTTCAATATTCAAGACCGAAGGCTTCATTACTCAGGAGAAGAGCCTTAAGTGCCACAGAGAACAGCCTGCAGTACCCAGGAGAGGGGCTTTTAGTGCACAGAACAGAACATTTACAAATTAGCAAAACAGCCTTAAGTAGAAGGACAGACCCCATTGCAACCTGGGCAGATGTCTTTAGCACCCAGTACAGCAGCCTTCACTATTGATCACAGACCTCTACAACACCTTGGACAGCAGTCTTGAGTACAGATATCTGTCGTACAGTAAAGAGCAGCCTAGGAACCTATGCAGTTGTCTTGAGCACCATGTGCAGACTCGTATACCAGCTTTCAGGACAGCATGCACTGCTACTATAAAAGCAGACTTCAGCAGTGAATGCAGATTCCTACAGCCGCCTCTTCAGCACCCTTTACTTCCGGGAGAGTTCCCTTCAGCACTGATCCCAGACCCCTCAACAAAATCCGATACACTCTCAGTCAGCACAGAGTACAGACATCTACAGCACCCTGGACAGCAGCACTGGCCACATATTTCGTTAGCGCCCTGGACAGCACCCATCAGCACAGAGCACAGATTCCTGCAGCACCATGGACAGTACCCTTCAGCACCGAGCACACTTTTAATAAGCGTCCTGTACAGCAACCTTTAGCACCTCCTTGAACAGTATGCGTTAACACTGAGCTCAGACTTCTACAGAATTCTATGCAACAGCCTTCAGCACCATGGACAGCAGCCTTCATACTGAAAGCTCATTCCTACAGCGCCATGGTCAGCAGCCGTCAAACTGCGCGCGCTCTCTTCCACGGAACCATGGACAGCAGCCTTAATACTAAGCGCACACTCCTATAGCACCATGGGCAGCATCCTTCATACTGAGCACGCACTCCTTCAACACCATGGACAGCTGCCTTCATACTGTGTGCAGACTCATACAGCACCCTGGACAGCAAGCTTCTCCCCTCGTGCAGACTCCTACAGCACCATGGACAGCAGGCTTCATACTGAGCATGCACTCCTACAGCACAATGGACAGCAGCCTTCATATGGAGCGCACACACTTACAGCATCCTAGGCAGCAACCTTCGTACTGCATGAAGACTCCTACAGCACCCTGGACAGAAACCTTCATACTGCGTGCAGACTTCTTCAGCACCTTGGACAGCAGCCTTCATACTGGGTGTGCACTATTACAGCATCCTGGACAGAAACCTTCATACTGCGTGTAGACTCCTACAGCATCCTGGACAGCAGCCTTCATACTGAGGGTGCACTCCTACAGCACGATGGACAGCAGCCTTATACTGAGAGCACACTCCTATAGCACCATGGACAGCATCCTTCATACTGAGCACGCACTCCTACAGCACCATGGACAGCTGCCTTCATAGTGTGTGCAGACTCATACAGCACCCTGAACAGCAAGCTTCTCCCCTCGTGCAGACTCCTACAGCACCCTGGACAGCAGGCTTCATACTGAGCATGCACTCCTACAGCACCATGGACAGCAGCCTTCATACGGAGCGCACACACTTACAGCATCCTAGGCAGCAACCTTTGTACTGCATGAAGACTCCTACAGCACCCTGGACAGAAACCTTCATTTTGCGTGGAGACTTCTTCAGCACCCTGGACAGCAGCCTTCATACTGGGTGCGCACTCTTACAGCATCCTGGACAGAAATCTTCATACTACGTGTAGACTCCTACAGCACCCTGGACAGCAACCTTTATTCTGCGTGCAGACTTCTTCAGCATCCCGGACAGCAGCCTTCATACTGAGGGCGTACTCCTACAGCACCATGGACAGCAGCCTTATACTGAGGGCGCACTCCTACAGGACCATGGACAGTAGCCTTATACTGAGCGCACACTGCTACAGCACCATGGACAACAGCCTTCATACTGAGCGCGCACTGCTAAAGCACCATGGACAGCAGTTATCATATTCAGGTGCGCACTCCTACAGCACGATGGACAGCAGCCTTCATACTGAGCACACACTCCTACAGCACGATGGACAGCAGCCTCCATACCGAGCACACACTGATACAGCACGATGGACAGCAGCCTCCATACCGAGCACACACTCCTACAGCACCATGGACAGCAGCCTTAATACCGCGCGCACACTCCCACAGCACCATGGACAGCAGCCTTTCGCCAAACACAGAATCCTACAGTGTCCAGGACAGCAGACTCCAGTAACTCCATGGACAGAATCCTTCAGTAAGAAGCACAGACTGTTACAGGACACCATACAACAGCCTTTGGCACTGAGCACAGGCTGCTACAGCTATCCAGGCGAAGGATTCATTATCCGTAAGGCGGTAATTTCCTTCTTTTTTTCCTTGATTGTAATTAGACCATCGAGTAGGTATCTGTTATGTGCCTGAGGTTTTCCTCCATCTTAGATTAGGCTCCTTTCTTTGGCAGTCCATTCAAGATGCTTCACCACCGCTGCAGTGTAAGGCAAGGAGTCTTGAATACAGACGGGTAGGTCACCCTCAAGTCACACGTTTTCACACTTTTGTCACCCCTGTGCTTGCCATCTTCAGTTTTTCCGCCTGCCATATTAAATTTCAGAGAACTCCTTAAAACAAATCTGGCTTGCACTGAATGTATCTTTTTACCTTTATTGTTGAAAATCCCGAACTTCGACGGAAATGCTAGATGTCAATTTGATCAAAACGATTAAAAAGTTTCAAACTCTGAAGCACAAATTTCAAATAAGTTGCATTTTTCGTATAGAAATTGATAGTCACGTGAGTAAAACACATATACAGCATCATGAAGTTGTGAAGTTTGTCAACTTTGCACATGAGAAAGTTATTTAAAACAATAATAGGAGACTTTTACTGCAAACTTAATTCTTGTAAGACATTTTTTCCTGCAAGATGTCGTTTTTTGCTTTTTATGCCCTCAAAATATATATCAGTCAAGATTTTATGTTCATTCTTCTTCAAACTATTGAAGAATTTAAATTTGCAAAGGGGCATATCAGCAACAACCGGCGATAATTATTGCTAAGCGCACTTAGCGCTAGGATAATTATCGCCGGCTAGCGTTGATTTTTATCGCTGAGATAGCGTGCTTTTAGCAACGCTTATCTCAAAAGCGATAAGAATCCTCGCGCTAACTGCCTAACATGAGATTATCGCTGGAAACCCAGCGATAATCTCACGCAATGTGGCGTTAGCTTGTTGATAGGGCCCCACAAACTTAGCCATGATATCCACCTTCCATAGGATATCATGGCTAAGTCAGTCCTGAAGCAGGCGTAAGGAAAGTAGCGATAACAGGGGTTATCGCTACTTTTCCTGCCGCTATGCTTCATAGCGTGGGGCTTGATGATAGGAGAAATGTCGCTTAGCGACATTTCTCCTGTCATGTCAGGTCAGGAACGCCCACAATGCATCTCATTAGAGATGCAAAGCTGGGCGTTAGGAATTCCTACGCTAATGCAAGTTTTCACGCGTTAGCGTGAGCTTGCTAATTAGGCGATAAAATTATCGTCGCTTTTCGGCCAAAAACGGCCGTAAAAGCGGCGATAATTCTATCGCCTCGCCTTGCTGATATGCCCCTAAATTCTTTAAATAAAGGGGTTAAAACTGGCATAAGTGATCTTTCGTAATTGTGATCATCCCTGATCCACATGACTTTCCATTTTTTATAAGAAATTTGAATTTTCATGTTTATGTCACGTGCGTGGAACAGAGAAATCTGCTACTACTTTAATCAAAAAATGTGCTTTCAATGGTAAAGTTTGAGGACAGCGCCCTAGAAGTGTTTTCCTGGGAGCAATGTTTCTCTGAATGTTTGAATCTTCCTTCTAAAATCATACTTGAGATCTGCAACTTTTGTTTTTTGAAAATATTATTTCAATCTCTTCTGAACTAGTGGTAAGAAAATTCAAACAGACAGTATTCAAATCTCAAAGTAGTTTAAGATCAACACCAGTACCTTCATCCTCTTAGGAGACTTTAACTTTCACCTAGAAGACCTCCTCGATCCAAATTGTTTGGCCCTTCTAGAAAATCTTGCTAAACTCAGCCTCACCCAACACATTACCAAACCAAGCCACTCTACCGGACACCTATTGAATCTGATTATCTCCACAATCTGCAACATCAAAGTCGACAAGCCAGCAACTATGACCTGGACACAACACACCCTCGTCAGTTTCAGCATACCCATCCTGCACCACCACATACCTACCACCACCGCACCCACCTGCCATAGCTGGAAAAGTATCGTAGAAGAGGACTGGGCTTCCACCCTTTCGGCACACTGGCCCAGGCAAACCAGCAATGTGCTGAAAGCCATAAAGAACCTGAACAGTGGGATCATTGGGTTTTCCGAAAAAAGGTAAAAACTTGCCTTTTCTCTAACTTTTAGATGACATCCACCCCGCATGCTCCTGTCAGGCTCAGCCATGGGACGCCCCATTGCTGGGGCAGCCATGCGCTTTATAAGATCCAATAACATAACATAACATTGCATTCGCTGACAACCTGACTCCCCTCAAGTGCAACTCAGTGGCCGAGCCCAATCTCAGGCCAGCTGGTACACAGAGAAAGGCCTGAGAAATGCCACTGCAAGCAACTTAAGCGCAAATGGTCAACAAGTCAAGAAATCATGGATAGACATCTTCCAATCCATGCTAAGATGCTACCACCACCAGATATGGAACACAAAGCACACAGCTCTTGAAGACAGCATTGATGCTGGCACAAACAGCAGCAAAGAAATGTTCACCATCATCGGGTATCAGAGCGCTTTACACGAGCACGAGTTGCGTTACATGAGGACACTCAACTTCCCATCATGGCTAAAGAATGAACCATGACCTTGTGCCCTGCTGTCACCACCATTGAAACCACCACTATCATGAACACCATCCACTCAGGGGCCCCATTTGAGCCTTGCTTCCAATACTACTTCACCAAAGGCCTCCAACCAATCAGTGAAGCACTAACATCCATTATCAGCATCTCCATTGACATTCCAGGATACCTGGAAACACGCCACACACAATCGTCCCACCCCTGGTTTAGAAACCACTGGCTGACCCAGCAATGTTCTCCAACTGCAGACCCATCACCCTCATACCATATCCAGCCAAGGTCTTAGGGAAACTAATCAACCAATCCCTCGCTGATGACCTCAATAACTACCAGCTCCTCAACACCACGCAGTCTGAAATTCAGGCCCAACCACAGTACAGAAACAGCACTCATGGCCACCACAGACAACACCCGCATGATCCTTGACATAGAAGACATAGCACCCCACATTATTTCGGACCTCTCTGCAGGATTTGCCATGATCTCATACCCCATTGTGATCAGAAGCCTGCACAAGATTGGCATCCAAGGACCCGCTCTCTGCTGGTTTGAGTGCTTCTTAGTAGGGAGAGTGTAAGAGAGTAGGATCTGCATCTTATGGTTACCCCCACTTTTTGCTGATGTATCACTTTTTTTTGACTTAGACTGACTGGGATCCTGCTATTCAGGACCCCAGTCTATCTGCTTTCTCCTATAAATTGATCGCATGTCCTTTAGGTAGATTCCCTATATCTATTCTAAATCACTACACATATAAACCTATCAGTGCCCTCCTGCTGCTGAGCCAAGCTCGAGCAGAGGAAGGCCTGACAATAGGTTTCCTGTCACAGGGAGGTGTGACCACCTCCCAGACAGGCTTTAGTGTATTGGGGCTGGGTGGGTGCACTCTTGTAGTGCCAGAAAGTCTGCACTGGGGGCACATTTGGTGTCCCCATGCATTGTCCAGCTCAAACCATTTGCAGGAGCCATTTGCTCCTGCTCTGGTCCGAAACTGGACAAAGAACATCGGTGTAGCCACCCATCTGTTCTGCCCCTCCCATAGGAGGGTCCCCAGAGTCAGTTCAATACCGTCCCTAAGTATAAAGTGGGAAACCTGATTACAGGACTTTGGATTTTGGATTTTACCTGGACTAAACTCTGCAAGCAGAAACCAAGAGGCATATTATCAAGGTCCGGCGATAAATATCGCAAAGCGCACACAGCGCTTGCATATTTATTGCCGGCTATCTCTGGAATTTATCGCCCGGTTAGCTCATTATCAACAATGCGCATCGCAGAGCCGATAACAATTCCAGAGATAGTTAGGATATCGCTGTTTTCCATGGTGGAAAACGGCAATATCCTAGATGATAGGGGCCTGTGGTCTTAGCCACACAATCCACCCCCCATGTTATGTATGCCTTCGTCAGGAATTTAACAGACATTAAATTCCTGCGTTAAGGCATACTTAACGCGATTTAAAAAATCGCTCACCTTCCTTGATAATATCACAAAGCTGCCTTCGCGATATTTCCCCTGGTTGGTTTCACTGCCAAACCTACTTTGCATCTCATTAGCGATGCAAAGTTAGGCGTGCTGAAAACGGGGGCTAAATCAGCAAAACACGCGATAGCGTGTCTTTGCTGATAAGGCGATAAAATTATCGCCGCTTTTCAGCCGAAAACGGACGCAAAAGCGACGGTAATTTCATTGCGCCGCCTTGATGATATGCCCCCAAGTACTTTGACGGTCTACACTTCGCTGGACGACAGAAGAATCTCCCTTGGAGTAAAGGATTTACTACCCTGCAGCAGCAGGCACCTAAACTGACCAGTTTGCATCTACCGAGGTCCTGAGGACTCCAAACATTTCTGCAACACTGAAGGTGGGTTCCCTGAGACACTGAAGTTGATCTGCTCTTTCAGCAATCCTGAGACCAGTATTCCTCGTGGGGACCATGCAACCCGAACCCCTGTGCACAGTGTACTTTTGCAGCAGCATATGCTTTTAGTCAATCCCTGAGGCTGTGCTTTGGTCTATGTGTAGTCCCAACCCCAAGCAGTATTTTCACCGAAGATCTCTGGCCTCCACTCTACGAGTGCTCTGTGGGCTGGTGCTTTGTGATTCTGCTCGAGGTCCCTTCGCGATCCCTGGTCCATTGGCCTGTGGTTCCTGGCGAGGGTCACTTTGATTTTCCTTGGGCTTCCCTGGTTTCTCCAGATGTGCCCTGACTCCCCATAACTTGGAGAGTCTCCTGTACCTTGTTGGTCCTTCCTGTAACCTGTTTCCTTTGCCCACGTGGGTTGCCTTTCTCAAGGATTTTTGGTGTTCAATCTGGACACTGACCCCTCAGCACTCGACATCCATTGTGGGACAGCTCACCTCCAGACTTTGGTTGTTGTTGACGTCTCTTGGTCCCCGTGGCTGCAGAGTAAAGCACCCTATCTTCACACCTGAAGCACCCAACATAGGTGTGCATTCGTCTATCGAGCAGCTGGTCACCCTGAAGTGACCCAGATTCTATCCCTTTTGCTTTCAGGTTCTTCTGACCTCGGATCCAGGCTTGGATTCCATCTGACAGTTTTCATCTTCCCGGCAGCAGCTCTTTTTCGTATCACGCCATTGAAAACGACGAGCGTTTCCAACACCACTTGACCCCTATGCACCCGGCTCCTCTGGGATAGGTAACACGGGTACCTCGGTACTCACAAGGGTGCTGGCCTTAGAACCTTCTATGTTCCAAAGGGTTTGCTTGAAGTCCTCTCCAAAGTGTCCTTAAACTGTAATTTTCCAACCCGACTTTCCCGTAGAGTAGTACGGAGCACCCGTCTGTGTTCACACACTGCACCCGTCCTCCATGGGCTCCCTGTGTCATTCCTTTCAGTGGTTCCTTGGGGTCCCAGCAATTCTACAGGCACTAGGCCCTGTGTCTATTGAAGTCATTGTGGTTATACAATTTTTTTAGTATATGGTTCAGTCTCCCCCTGGAGCCCGCTGTGTATTGTGCTATTTACTGTCTATTGATTAAGTATTGTGTGCTTTGTGCTCTAATCTTGTATAGAGATTAGTAGAGAGTGTTTAGTAATAAATACATATATTGTATATAACACTTGTGTGGCTCTCCTTTTATTTGGTCACTAAGGAGGTTCTGCTCTAGTAAAACAAGCTTTTTTACATTCCTTCAAGACTCAGCCTGAAGGCTACTCTCCATAGCTACCACTAGGATAGATTTCAATAAAGGTTATCTTTGACCTCATCACCATAAGGGTCATTTGGACTGGTGCAAGGTGCCCCCTTTAATTAGTGGACAGCATCTACCAGGCCAACTTCTCACATTGGTGTGCAGCGGTTGGGATTCAAGCTTGCTATTGTTTTACCAGATAAATCTCCTTCAGTGATTAACTGAAAACCACTAAAAGTATTAGGCACATATAATACGTCAAGAGTAGAATAAGCAAGTTCTACTGAACTTGGAGTTGGCTAAGTCAAGGGTCTAGCACACCCTTTCTCCAACTCAAGAGAGTTTAGTCTCCACTAGGTTAGGTAGGTGCCTACACCACATAACACTAGTATGTCTTCTAGAGGAGAAGCCAGTGGCTCTCTGCCAACTAGGAATGACCAGCTCTCATTCCAGGAATTGAGAAATATGTGTACATCTAGGAAGCTGAGGACAGGGAGAAGTGCAAGCACCCAATGTCTCATAGAGATGTTGCTCTTAGATGACCTCAGAAAGACCCCAGGGTCTAATGAAGTAGAAAGAGTGGGTGGGACAGGATGTGAGGAAAGAGCAGGAAGTGAACATTTCTTTGATCTGGACTCAAGCCCTGGTCAGGAGGATCAAAATTATTCCAGCCGGGAAAATCCAACTCTTCCTTCAGGTGGGGGAGAAGGCCCCACTGGCCCTCTCTTTACTCCACCAGGAAGAGTACAGAGGGGCATATCAGTGAGCTGGCGATAAAAAATTATCGCCGCTTTAGCATCCGTTTTCAGACAAAAAGCGGCGATAATTTTATTGCTTAATCAGCAAGGTCACGCTACCGCGTGATTCCTTGCTTTAGCTCCCTTTCCCATAATGCCCACCTTTGCATCTCTAATGAGATGCAAAGTGGGCGTTCCGTCCCAAAATAACTGGAGAAATGCCGCTAACCGACATTTCTCCAATTATCAAGGGAATCGCTAACATGCATAGCGATAAGAAAAGTAGCACTAACCACAGTTAACGCTACTTTCCTTACGCCTGCTTTCACCCTGACTTAGCCCTTATATCCAACGTAAGGTGGATATAATGGCTAAGTATGCCCTGCCTTATCAGCAAGCTAACGCCAAAATGTGTGAGATTATCGCTGGATTTCCAGCGATAATCTCACTTTTGGCTGTTAGCGCGAGGAATTTTATCGCTTTTGAGATAAGCGTTGCTGATAGCACGCTATCGCAGAGATAAAATTACACGATAGCCGGCGATAGTTATTCTAGCGCTAAGTGAGCTTAGCGATAATTATCGCCGGCCCTTGCTGATATGTCCCAGAGTTTGCCTAGAAGATCCAGGACTCCCTCTGTGGAGTCTAATCATACAGGTACATCTGTAGGTACCTCTGTATCTAATAGGACAGAATCCTCTTATGAAGAAGTACTAATTACTAGAGATTGAGAGAATCAAACTTAGGATCAAGAAAGAGCAATCGGCCCTAGACAGGAATCCCTAGAGCTCCAGAGAGCTTCCAGAAGATTGGGACTAGAGTCCCATGGTGGCAGCAACAGTGTCCCTAGAACTAGAGAGCATTCTCATGATCATAGGAACCTGAACAAGATAGTCCCTCCCTATCAGAGTGGGGATGACATCCACAAATGGATAACTGCACTGGAGAGGGCCTGTAAAGTACAGAGGGTCCCTCGGGAGCAGTTTGCAGCTATCTTGTGGCTCTCTTTTGCTGACAAAGGTAGACATAAGGTCCTCACTGTTAGAGAAGAGGATACTGACAATTACACAGTCTTGAAGAGTTTGGCTTACCCACTGATCAATACAGGATTAAGTTCAGAGACACCCAGAAATCACAGACTCAGGACTGGGTTGACTTTGTAGATTGTGTTACTAAGGCTCTGGAAGGCTGGTTACTTGGCAGTAAGGTGTGTGATTTTAAAGGATTTTACAATTTAATTATGAGGGAGCAGAACCTTAATATTTGCCAAAATCAGTTGTTGCATCAGTACCTGGTGGACTCTGATCTGACCTCTCCCTAAGAATTCGGAAAGAAGGCAGAAAAATGGGTCAGAACCAGGGTGAAGCAGAAAGCTCAGAACCAAGGTGGTGACTCTAAGAAGCAAGATTCTAAGACCACAGATAAGGGTGGGGAGAAGGGTAAAGACCAGAAGTCTTCACAAGGGCACCAAAAGTATTCATCTGGGGGGGAGTCACAATCAAACATGGGTAAAGGCAAAAAAAAACCTTGGTGTCATATCTGTAAAGAGAAGACCCATTGGACAAAAGATCATAGTTGTCCAAGGGCCAAGGAATCTACTCCAGCCACCACTGCCCCTAAAGCAACTGTTCCCCCTAGTTCAGTTAAAGTGGTGGTACACAGAATAAGTGTGTAGTAGGGTTAACCCTGGGATCTGAGATGGATTCTGGATTCTGGCCTAGTCAGAATTCCAACTCAGGCTGGGTTAGTCTGTGATGGAGGCATGGATATTTCCTCCTTATTTGTCAGTCCCAGTAATCTGGGCAAGTACAGACAACAGTCTTTGATCAATGGTAAGGAGGCCATGGCATACAGGGACACAGGTGAAAGTGTCACAATGGTGACAAAAGATCTTGTGGACCCTGACCAGATCATACTTGGTGAGATGTACCAAGTGACTAAAGCAAGCAATGTCAAGACAGACCATTCCTTGGCAGTGGTGAATTTAACCTGGGGAGGGGTAACTGGCCCTAAGAAGGTTGTGGTAAGTGAAGACCTCCCTGTAGAATGCTTATTGGGCAATGATTTGGAGACTTCAGCATGGGCTGAAGTGAAAAAAAAGACACGTGCAGAAATGCTGGGCATTCCTGCAGATGTGTATGCCATAACTAGGTCACAGGGAAAAATGTCTTCCACTGAACAGGCCCTGGATCCTGAAATAATGGACCAGGTGCCTTCCAAGAGAAAGAGCAGTAGGGGTAAGGCAGTGTCTCCCCCCCCCCCCCCCCGCCTCAGAATACAGATCAGTCTCTTGAGGGAGAAGATCTTACTCCTGAAAAAGGAACTGTCTCAGAGGAACTTGAACCTGATCAGGTTGAGTTATTGGGGACAGGGGGCCCTTCCAGGGCTGACCTAAGCCAGGAGCAGTGGAGCTGCCCCTCTCTTGAACCCCTCAGACTGCCATATGCTGCTGAGGCTGCTGGGAGTGCCAGTGGGTCCCACAGGATCTACTGGGATGATGGACTCTTATACTCAGAGGGTAGAGACCCCAAAACTGGTGCCACCAGGAGGTTGGTTATACCTCTGAAGTTTAGGGGCTTCCTATTGACACTGGCACATGGTATCCCATCAGCAGGGCACTAAGGCCAAAACAAGACCTGGGACAGACTTGTTCCTCACATTCATTGGCCTCACATGTCAGAGGACACAAAGGAGTTTTGTCGCTCCTGTGTCACTTACCAAGCCAGTGGAATGGTAGGTTGCATTTCAAAGGCGCCCTTGATACCACTACCTGTGGTGGGGGCTCCCTTTGAGAGGGTTTGGATTGACATTGTTGGTCCCATGGATCCTCAAACTACATCTGGGCACAGATTCATACTAGTGGTGGTGGACCATGCCACTTGGTATCCAGAAGCAATTCCTTAGGACTACCACAGCTCCTGTTGTGGCTAGAGCTTTCCTGGGAAACCTTTCCAGGGTGGGTTTCCCTAAGCAGGTAGTATCAGACAGAGTTGCACACTTTATGTCTGGTTACTTGACTGCTATGTGGAAGGAGTGGGGAGTAAATTACAAATTTACCACTCCTTATCACCCACAATGCAATGGGTTAGTTGAGAGATTCAACAAAACCCTCAAGGGCATGATTAAAGGTCTCCCTGAAAAGCTCAGGCATAGATGGGATATCCTTTTGCCCTGCCTTCTCTTTGCCTACAGAGAGGTTCCTCAGAACGGGGTTGGTTACAGCCCTTTTGAACTTCTGTTTGGACATCCAGTTAGGGGTCCTCTATGTCTAGTGAAGGAGAGATGGGAGTTACCTCTCAAACCCCCTAAACAGGATATTGTGGACTATGTGCTTGGTCTCCACTCGAGGATGGCTGAGTACATGAAGAAGGCATCCAAAAACCTTGAGGCTAGCCAGGAATTGCAAAAGGCCTGGCATGACCAAAAGGCTGTTGTGACTATTTTCAATCCAAAAAAGTGGACTAATGGCTTTGTTAAGGTCCAGCATATATGCCCAGACAATAACAATATCAAAAAGGGTATGCAGTTCCTCAGAGGGTCAATGTAAAAAAGGGGGAGGGAGAGTGCATCCCCAGGAATAATAGGCAGTCCTATGGGGAAAGAAGTGAAAGGGGAATCACTCATTTCGGAATTAGGGCCCTCACACACCCAGCCAGCTGGGTGTCATGTTTCATCATTGGGCTTGCTCCTCGTCGGGTCGGCGCAGCAATACCCGACGGGCACCCAATGAGGGGGTCTTTGGCAGAGATCTTTTTTCCTTGCCGTAAGGTGCTGTGGGTGTAAGGGGCCTTAAAGAATGTTGTAGATGGGGTGAATGTGTTGGATTTAAAACAGGTAAGGAAGTCCAAAATGGCAATTTTATTGTGGCTAGCTTCCAACCTGATTAAAACGATAAGAGTGGCGACTACCTGATTCTATGTTCAGGATGTTGCGCTCTGCTCTAAGTGGTCAACATGTTTCATGCCTTACTGTCTGTCTGATCAAGTGGCAATTCTTCAGGACCAAATCATGTATCTTAAATCTACACACCGTGGTATGTGGGTTAACTAACCTAGAATTACCACAAAAAATGTCTAAAGGTAAAGGATTACCTAAAGATGTGATGGACGACCTATAAAGAACACATAACATGATTAAGCATTTGTCATAGTGATTTTTCGGTTAGGAACAACTCTCTCTCAATTACATTACTGTGACCCAACCTGTGCAAACAGTGAGTGTAAGGTACCGCCATAGTAGTGATGAAGTCTGTGAGTTAAAATTAGTGCGGGTGTTAAAATCAAGTAAAGTTTACTGCATTAAAAAGTAGCTTTGATGCATTAGTTGTCTCCATGCTCACCTAAAGGCTGAAGTAGCCTGGCCCCATCAGTTTCTGACAGCATCAAGACACATGAATTTAGTGTCCTGAGGAAAAAGATATTAGAGTCGGAATTTGGAGCGAGAATTGCTAATGGTGATTATGGCCAGGTAACCGATCAAGTATCAAGCTGCCAGCCGCTTGTGGAAGGTGGCCATTGCCTCTACCCAGCGCTGCATGTGAGAGGGACACAGATTGCGGCAACGGTAACGCAGTGAGCCCAAGCATAGAACAGGGCTCCACCCCGCATTCCGAACCTGCCGCATCACATCAAGATGATCGGTACGACCGGAGGAAATGCCGGGGAGGGGGGCCTAGTTCCATGCATTTACAGGTCAAGCGGTAAAGTATCCCTTGAGAATGTCACGTGTCCCTACCAATGCAAAGGTGGTCAATTGGGCACCCGTACTCACCTCCTCACTTAGGGTTGAGAGGTTCCATGGGAGGGCTCTGCATTAAAAACCAGAAGGCATACTCACAATTTGGTTCGCGTTGTGAGTGGTTGACCTACCCCCACGCCCCTGAACCGGGATAGTACCATTCATCATGCATTCTCCGATTATATAATATGCCGGTTCCGTGGTCAGGGAGGTCGCCAATCACTAGCGTGCAGCAGCTAAAGGGCGGACCACTGAACGTAGTAGTCAAAAATAGGCGCCGTCTTGTGTGTATGTTATAAGCAATAACGGCAGCCATGATGGAGAATGTTTGAGTGGTCTGTGAACAACCAAATTCGAGGGAATATTATCCAAAGGCAGTGCTGTAGGTATCACATGCTTTTCCAGCATATGGCCACTTAGCATGTAATGTACAGTGATATGTTATGTGGTGGCCATCTTAGAGTGTCTAATTATATTGGTGGTATAATTCAACCTCATTGATCATAAAGAACAGAGTTACGCGCTTGTGACTCAGGATTAGGTTCTATTCAAGGTGCCCCATTGGATGGCATTATTTAGTCCATGTTGGTCAGTGGCTAGATGGTGCACCCACCTTTGTTCCAGTCTTAACAGCCCACCTGATGTTTATTGTGGGTGTGCTTCAAGGATAACCCAACATAGCGACTCCGATGGGTGTCTGAGGGTCTCAAAATGAGTGCACTTCTTGGTGGTGATACGGTGACATCGGATGTTACTTTTGTGCTCTGTAATGCGGGTCGTGATCATTCTGGTAGTCATACCAATGTACCTCAGATTACATGGGCAGGTGATCATATATATGCAATTATTGCAGTTTGTGTGCCTTCTCAGTTTCCAAGTAAACCCTTCAGATAACACTATTTCTTTTGTCTGTGTTGTTTGGGGGCAAGCTGTGCACGAGCCGCACGGGTAATGGCCCATTACGGGGGGGAGATCCCATAATTGTCTTTGTCGGTTGTTTGTTTTGGCCCTGGGTCTGGTGTGGATGAGAAGATCTTTCACATTTTTTGTTCGTTTGAACGCAAACCTAGGCGTAGGTAATTGTAAAGACCGGGTGCCTAGTATACCCCAGTGTTTCTTTATGGTACCCCTGATATGGTTAGAATCAGGGGTAAAGGAGGTGACACAGGTTAAAACGTCTGTGGACTCTTTTTGGATTGTCTCCAACAGAGCTTCACGATTGTTGTTTTTGGCCCTCTTCATGGAGTGTGCAACATGTCGTGTTGGGTATCCTCATGTTTTCAGATTCTCTGCCAATTGGGTTGCTTCAGTATTGTAGTCAGCAACTGAGCTACAATTTCTCCTAATCCAGAGAAACTGGCCAAAGGTGAGATTTTCTTTCAAGGTTCTAGGGTGGTGACTACTAAACAATAAAAAACTGTTACTGTCTGTCGGTTTTTTGTACAAGGTGGTGCTGAGTTGCCCATCTGAAATCCTGATATTAAGGTCTAAGAATGGAACATCGGTTTCAGATATGGTGCTGGTGAAATGCAAATATGGATTTTGGCTATTGATCCATTGGCAGAATAGATCGCAAGTAGATCTAACCACTTTCCAGAATATCAAAATATCAGATGACATTCTCCTTGAAGGCCGCCATGTACAGGCATGCTACACTGGGCGCAAACATGCTGCCTATAGACATGCCCTGGGATTGATGGTAAAGTTGCTCTCTAAATTCAAAAAAGTTTTCCGTGAGGGCCAATGTCGCCCATTCCATTATAAAAGAAATTGGTGTCGGGGAAACCCAATCAACTTTGTTAAGTAGTTCCTCGATGACAGGCAGGGTAGCACGTTGTGGAATATTCGTGTAAAGAGCCTCCACGTCCAGAGTGACCAGGAGGCTGATCTCTTCTGGGCTCTGTACGTCTTCGATCAGACACAGGACATCAGCAGTGTCGTGTAGACAGGAGGCGTGTCTCTCATAGGGGCTGAAAAAAGTGATCGCTAAATTTAGAAAGTGGTTCCAGGAGCGAGCCAATGCCAGAGACAATGGGTCTGCCTGGGACTGGTATTGTTCCGTTGTGAATTTTGGGCAGGATGTAAAAGTATGGGACCTTGGACTCATTCATGGTAAGAAAGTCTGCTTCTTTTCTACTGATCCACCCCTCTGTCTCCGCCGAAAAGATCATCCCTGAGATCTGGGTGGTCAGACATGATGTGGGGTTCTCTGTGATGGGAGTGTAGTACCTCTCATTATTCAATTGCCATAGTCACTGAGGGGCATATTAACAAGGGCTTTATCTCCGCTTTTTTGCCTTAGAAAGCCAAAAAAGCGGAGATAAAACTATCGCCCTATTTACAAGAGGGTGCTAACATGCATAATCGCATGTTAGCACCCTTTTTCCCAACGCCTCCCTTTGCATCTCTAATGAGATGCAAAGTGGGCGTCACTGGGTGTACCCCGGATGGACTACCTTGTCAAATATCGCTGATGTTCACATCGCGATATTTACAAGGCAGCCCACAGGATTTTAGCACACGTTAGATGTTTTCGCCAAAAACTAACGTCTGCTAAAATCCTGACTTACCTATGCTAGCATAGGGGTGGATTATGCTGATACGACCACAGGGTCGTATCAGCAAGGTTATCACCATTTTGCAGGGAACATCACTGGAAAACCAGCGATGTTCCCTGAAAAACAGCGATTTCCCCGCTATCACTGGATTTCTTATCACCGTTGTGAAAAGCGTTGTTGATACAGCGCTATCACGGCGATTCAATCCAGCGATAGGATAAACATCGCTAAACGCGCTTAGCGATGTTTATCTCTAATCGTTCTTGATATGCCCCTCAGTGTCATAATCTGAGGTGGCCATGATCACTGTAGTCCCTTCCTTATCAGCTTGTTTTATTGTTATGTTGGGCAGTGGTGGCAGGTGACATTTGAAAGTGGGAGGGGGTAAACTTTCTGTGGGAGTGCACCATGGCTAGCGAGCGCATCGAGCGCGGCTGAACATCTTATGGAGGGTTCGGGGAGATTCTCACCCAGAGAAAATTTTGAAAAAAGAGTGGGTAAATGATGCATTTTCAATCAACTTTGAGAAGCAAGAAGGTTAATAAAGCGATTGTGAAAGTACCCTTGTTTGTTCTGTACAATGATCGTAATCCACCGGCGAACCCCCATAGGCCTCTCGTCCTGTCCTGCTTGACATGTTTCTGTACTAGTACTGAAGTGTCTACAGCCCTTCTACAAGCAGCACTGGCATGATTTGCATTGCGTACTGGTCTCCAGGTAGGGAGACATCCAAGTGTACATATGTACCGAAGCATTGAGACAACCAGGGCCACAGACAAATCAGCTAAGATTGTTGTGTAAGAACTGGTGGCAACAAAGTGAAGCACTTTCATAAGCATACTTCCATGGCGCCATGACTCAGACGACTGAATTAGGTCAAAGGCAGACATCGAGCTGGGGAACATGCTGCACAATACCACGGCAACACTTTCTTTATCAGCGTGAAATATAACAAACAACAATAAGAATGAAACACTGCTAGCTAGCTGTGATAAGAGCGAGGTCTTCAAATATATATCCTAAAAGACGTATGCAAAATGTTGCTGTTTCAGATTGAAACCCCGTCCAATCCAGCTCCGCATTTCATCCTTTTGTAAATCAAGAAAACAAGTTCCACTGCCTTCTAATAATATCACTATTAATCTAGTAAGGGGCATATGTATCAACCGAGTTTTTAATCGCAAACGCTGCGATTCCCAAAAAACAGCGTTTGCGATTAAAAATTCGCAAAACGGGATGTATGAGGCAAATTCTCATCGCAAATTTAAGGAATCGCTAATTTAGCGATTTCTTAATTTTGCGTAAGCATTTAAGAAATCGCAAATTGCGATTTCTTAAATGATATGTAACACGCACCAAAGCATTGCGAATTATCCTTAAGAAATCGCAAATTACCACCAACTTCTAGTTGGTGGTAATTTGTGATTTCTGTTAAAAATGCACTTTTTGGAATTTTACAAAGTGCCACGTGGCGCACATACATGCCCTTAGGGCATGTATGTGCGCCATATGCACACACATGCTCATTTCAGGGGTGCATCAGGGTGTCATCATGACACCCTTGCACCTTTGAAATTATTCTCAAATTGCGATTAGCAAATTGCGAATCGCAATTTGAGAATTACTTCCCATTCATTCCTATGGGTCTCCTGGCCCATAGAAATGAATGGGAAGGTATTCCTTAATTGCGAATTCGCAATTTGCTAATCGCAATTAAGGAATTTTAAGAAATCGCAAAAGTTTTGCGATTTTTTAAATACATCCCGTTTTGCAATTTTTAAAGAATCGCTATTTGAGAATCGCAAATGGAGATGTTGATACATATGCCCCTAAATAACCCCCATCCAACTGCCTGGCGTCTCCATGCACACTGCAGATACTCGACAGGAGCCAGAGAAGAGGCTGTGCTGCAGCTCAACAGCGACGCACATATCATCACCCCAGCTGCGCACCGCGGCGCTTCGAGGCCATTCCTCATTCCATCATCAGTCAAGCTCCCGCTCATTAACCTATCTCCAAATAAGGACCACTGTGGCTCGGTGATAGGCGAATTTCTAAAACAAACATTACACGCTGAATAATCATTACACAAATAAACTAAACTGCGCAGGTCATTGGGCACTAGCAGGTTGCAGACTTTAAACTACAGGCGGTTTCCTGATATCGAAAGGTGCTGGGGAAGGGTTGTATTACAGAATAAAAAAAGGTTAAAAGACGATGAGAATGTGCAGGATGGAAGAGGTGAACAAACAGCAGAAAGCAGAAGTCAAGGATGGTGGGAAAGAATCTTGCAAGATAAACCGGCACGTGATGAACAAGGCTCATGTGCGTCATGGTTGGCACTTAGGACATGTGTCTTGGATGTGCCCTTAATGTCCAAGCATTCTGGATGCATAACAAGATGACAGATTGTGCCACTGCAGGTGACCCCTACATAACTACTATTCGGGGATGGCTATGATCGTCGCAGATCATCAAAGGGTAACTCCTGGTCTCGGCTCATCTTTCGCTGGACACAAGGGTATTTTGATGTAGTATAAGTACAACGGCAGCACGACAACATGGCTGACACACACACAAGTACAACCACGTCAACTGTGACACGATGCTGCTGTGCGCCACTTAGCGAAGGAGTCTCGAGTTAGGCACTTTTCACCCAATAAATATACAGTATTTCCTGAATAGGAATAGGAAAAGGATGAAGGCCTTCTTTTACTCCAAATGCAATGCAAGCCCTCCCATCAGGGTTTGTAACATAACCTATGCACTTAGCAACATGGTCCATGCTGTTAATTATGTGGACTATAAATACGCAAAACTCTGCAATATTACCAAAATGTAGGAGAGCGCACTGAAAGAAGCGCGCGCTGCTACGGCCTCCACGTTTTGCAGGAACAAGGTCGCAAGGTCGCAAACAGTGAAGCAAATGTTTATGTCATGAGAAATCGAACACAAATCCCCTAAATATCGCCAGCACGTCCCGTCGCGCAGAAAACATAATGGCCACACTGGTAATGGCTGCCATGGCAGCTCACCTCACGTGATAGTGGGGATCAGTTGGCCGCACATTCATGTCAATCAGGTAGCCATGGTGATGAAACAGGCACGGAAGAAGCTGACATGTCTATTGATTGCAGGTAAGACTAATTGGCATGCCTGAAGAACACGTGGCCATGTTTTACCGCCAACTACCACTTCGAAACGGCTTCATAACCCATCAGGAGCAACGAGTTTCAGGAAAGTTGTATATGCCCCCAAGTCCCAGTTCGTGTGACGTTTGCGATGTATAAGGGACTGTGTTTTATTTAGTACGTGCAGCTCTTTTTTGATGTTGTGACGTTTGGAACTTGTAACCTGATTCAGGTTTTGCACGGGTCTCCACAACTACAAATGCACGAACCCACCTATGTTTTTTTTACTAGGATTCAGTCCATGACGTAAAATTGAATACAGCGTACTGCATAATACACTTTATACATTTGATGTATCTGCATAGAGAGACCTCCTATATATGCATATATCTGTGCAGCAGGTACCTCCTTTCACTGAGCTAAGTTAGCTGATAAACGTAGCCAGCACTGCAAAGGTTATGTAAAAGTAAACATTAAACAGACTGCAAAAAGTATGCGCACTTGCAGGGTACATGGGGTACAACAACTCTGTAAACAGTAGAGCCCCCTTATTTGCAAGGATATTTATGGGGGGCTCAATTGCGGGCGGCATGACGGGTGGGTGGGGAGATCGCGTGTGGGGGGTTGCGCGTGATGGGGTAGGGAGGGAGGCGGTGGGAGGGGTTTAAAAAAATAAGATAAAACGTACCTTCCCCCGGGTCCCGCGTTTTCATTTTCCTGCTACCACAGCTCTCGAGGCTCTCTTCAGACAGGCGCCTGCGTCTCTGTCTCAGCCAATCCAGGATTGGCTTGAGCAGTAGTAGTGCGCATGTTCTGTTTAGGACTTAAAACATTTTGTGACCAGCCCGAACATGCACACTAGGCTGCTCAGTAGAAGAGCAGCATGGAACAACCCTCGCTCTTCTAATGAGCAGCCTAGTACGCATGTTCGGCTGGTGCAAAATTCTTTAAGACCTAAACAGAACATGCGCACTCTTGCTGTGAGCGCTCCGCCGACCGGCACAATATTATCGATGTCATGATGACTCATGATGATGACTGAACTCCTGCTGCCCCCCCCCCTCTTCTGAGCTGACTGCATCCGGCGGCCTGCCTGGGATTTAAATGAATTATGATGTGAGTCAGTGAGAGACTGACGGAAACGGCCTCAAATTAATTGGTGGGGCAACGCCCACGCGCCCCAATGGACGCACCGTGGCTGATGTTGGGGTCCTCCACCAGAGATCTGACTGCCTCCAACTCTACTGCTGAAAGGTTGTGGAATGGGGTAGGGGTGCTACTGTTTTCCAAGTCCTTAGCACAGCCTGCTCAAAAGTGAGTATCTCATTGGGTATACTATTGTTGTTTGGTGTCATTGTGGAAGGATTGTGTAGTCCTGTACCCTCCATTGTGGCAAGTGGTTGATCATGGAAAAATGCTTTAAAACGTATTTTGCAGAAGAAGTTCTGGATCTCGCAATGATTTCGAAACTTGTCGACCCCTTGGAGTAGGGACAAAGCCTAGACTTTTTTGTAGTACCCTTCTTTCAGGGTCAGTTAATGTACTAGGGGACAAGTTGACAACTAAATTCTCTTGACCCTGGTTTTGCTCCGAGTTTCCACCATGTGCGGTTGTTGTTCCTGCCACTGCACTTGTTTTTGTGCCCCTCTTCTTCGCCCTCTTGCTCTGCCCCAGCCTCTATCTAAAAAAGGCGGGTTTGTTCCTGGGAAGAATTGTGGTTGGCCTTGAGGGTACACAGGAAATTGCCAATATGGTGGTCCCTGATAGGGAGGCATATTGTAGTTGGGGTACGTGGGATAATTAGCCCATCTTAAGTTGTTGTTACCCCAAATCCCGGTGCTTGATTCACTATTAGAGCTGGAGGACCCTCTGCTATTAGTGTCCGAGCTCTGATCTGAAGAATAGCTGTTTTTAGCTGTAACACAGTCTGCTTTAAGGTATGGATAAACCTTTTCTTTGTTAAATTTTTGGATGTCCTTCTGTAATTTTGTTAGTTTTTGTTTCATCAGAAACTCTTTGCTGTCTGCATTTTTACTGTTGATTTCCCCTAGTTTAGATTTAAATGAGGTGATCTGGATAGTGGTTCTCCGAGCACCTGCTGCGATTTGAATTCTCAACAGAAGGGCATTGGCTAATTGCTTGGCAGCATTAATGATCAGAATGAGCCAGTCCCTAGTGCATTTCCATGCCACTAGGGACCACTCTTTTTTGAATACCGCATCTTCCAGGAATAGTATGGGGAAGTTACTCACAATTAGACCATTAGGGGCTATATTCACCCTTAAATACTCTGTCATCATTGCGCCATGCAAAGTTATTTTAAGCCACTCCCTTTTCATCGAAGTGAGCGATGTCCAATCTTCCGATTGGGTACCTGAGGCTGAACCCCCATCTGACCCCAAGATGGAGGGTGTCTTCAATATCTCAGCTACTATATCGTCACCAAAACTAAGTCCCTGCTCGTCCTCCATCATGGTGTTGGACACCCTTTGTGGGGATGCAGTCTCAAATAGATAGTGTAATGAATCTACTATGGTGACACAGTCAAAAGTAAAATTGGGCCAGAGAGGCAATATTCGTCCCTGTTAACCTCTAGTGGTCCCACGGGGGTTACCCGTCCATACAGTCAATCCAAAAAAGGGGACTATGGGCTTTTGTAAGGTCCAGCATACATGCCCAGACAATAACAATATCAAAAAGGGTATGCAGTTCCTCAGTGGGTCAATGTAAAAAGGGGGCGGGAGAGTGTATCCCCAAGAATAATAGGCAGTCCTATAGTGAAAGAAGTGAAAGGGAAATCACTCCTTTCAGAATTAGGGCCCTCACACACCCAGCCAGCTGGGTGTCATGCTTCATCATTGGGCTTGCTCCTCGTCGGGTCGGCGCTGCAATACCTGACGGGCACCCAATGAGGGGCTCTTTGGCAGATATCTTTTTTTCTTGCCGTAAGGTGCTGTGCGTGTAAGGGGCCTAAAAGAAGGGTGTAGATGGGGTGAATGTGTTGGATTTAAAACAGGTAAGGAAGTCCAAAATGGCAATTTTATTGTGGCTGGCTTCCAACCTGATTAAAATTATAAGAGTGGCAACTACCTGATTCTATGTTCAGGATGTTGCACTCTGCTCTAAGTGGTCAACATGTTTCATGCCTTACTGTCTGTCTGATCAAGCGGCAATTCTTCAGGACCAAATCATGGGGCATATTTACAATAACTGGTGCATCCCTGCATATCAGCAGGGATGCGCCAGTTATTGTGCGCCACAGCTCCGCCACCATGGATGCGCCGCATTTACAATGCGGCGCACCATGGGGCAAAAACGGCACAGATGCGTGACGCATCTGTGCCGTAAAAGTGGCGCATTGCTGGAGTTGCGTCGCAAGCGCGACACAGCTCCAGCAATGCTCTGGGGGGCCATATCTTGTTAATGCTGCGTCAATCCAGGGTTTTGACGCAGCATGGGCCTAAAAGTGACTGAGTGAAATCTTGTAGATTTCACTCAGCCACTTTTACGAGGCGTTCCTGCGCCGGTACGCCCCCCCCGTGCAGGAACACCTACATGTGGCGCAGGGCTTTACAACGTGACGCATCTCCCAGATGCGTCATGTTGTAAGTAACCCGCACCATGGCGCAGGATTTGCGCCGCTGCGTCACAGAGGTCACACAACGGTGGCGTAAATGAGGTGCAAGGGGCTTGTAAATCTGCCCCCATGTATCTTAAATCTACCCACCATGGTATGTGGGTTAATTAACCTAGAATTACCACGAAAAATGTCTAAAGGGAAAGAATTACCTAAAGATGTGATGGACGACCTATAAAGAACACATAACATGATTAAGCATTTGTCGTAGTAATTTTCCTGTTAGGAACAACTCTCTCTCAATTACATTACTGTGACCCAACCTGTGCAAACAGTGAGTGTAAGGTACCGTCATAGTAGTGATGACGTCTGTGAGTTAAAATTAGTGCGGGTGTTAAAATCAAGTAAAGTTTACTGCATTAAAAAGTAGGTTCGATGCATTAGGTGTCTCCATGCTCACCTAAAGGCTGAAGTAGCCTGGCACCATCAGTTTCCAACAGCTTCAAGACACATGAATTTAGTGTCCTGAAGAAAAAGATATTAGAGTCCGAATTTGGAATGAGAATTGTTAATGGTGATTACGGGCAGGTAACCCGTCAACTATCAAGCTGCCAGCCACTCGTGGAAAGTGGACGGGACTCTACCCAGCACCACATGTGAGAGAACACAGATTACGGCAACGGTACGGGTTATCTGCCCGTAATCACCATTAATTTTACAACCGCGACATTCCCATAGAGTTGTACGGAGCACCTGTCCTCGGTGGCTCCCTGTGTCACGCATTTGGGTAGTTCCTTGGGGTCCCAGCGATTCTACAGGCTCTAGGCCCTGTGCCTATTGAAGTCATTGTTGTTATACCATTTTTTTAGCATATGGTTCGGTCTCCCATGGAGCCCGCTGTGTATTGTGCTATTTACTGTCATTCTATTGATTAAGTATTGTGTGCTTTGTGCTCCAATCTCGTATAGAGATTAGTAGAGAGTGTTTAGTAATAAGTATATATATTTTATATAACACTTGTGTGGTTCTCCTTTCATTTGCTCACTCAGGAGGTTCTGCTCTGGTAAAACAAGCTGCTTTACATTCCTTCACGACTTAGCCTGAAAGCTGCTCTCCATAGCTACCACTAGGATAGCTTTCAATAAAGGTTATCTTTGACCTAATCACCATAAGAGTCGTTTGACTGGTGCAAGGTGCCCACTTTAATTAGTGGACATCATATACCAGGCCGACTTCTCACAGAGAGCACAAGCTATCAGCCTGGCCCCTTACTCCTTGGAAGCACACAATTTCATCTGCGGAGTGCCTTATTGTTCATCCCTATGACCAATGTCATCCATGCACATGACTTCAACATTCTGTTCTATTCAGACGACGCCTAACTCATGCTTTCCCTTTCAGACAAGACCCAGACCACAAGAGACAAGTTCACCACCTGCAGGACTAAAGTTGCTAACTGGATGAAAACTAACTGTTTAAAGCTCAACAGAGACAAGACAAAAGTAGTGATCTTTGGCAAGAACACCTCGCCATGGGTCTCCAACACGTGGCCGGCTAAACCTAGACCAACACTCTCACCCAGAACCCATGCCAGGAACCTTGGACTCATCATCAACAGCAAACTGGACATGATTGTGCACGTCAATGCCCTCACTGCATCCTGCTTACACACACTGAAGATGCAACACCAGATAAACCATCACTCACTTCCTATTTACCAGCAAGTTGGATTATAACATGATTACCAAGCATCCGCGATAGGGAGCTGTACAGAACAGCACTAACCTGCTACCATCATAATATAAAGACAGCTCAGAAAATATTAATCTCAGAGCAAATCGCTCAATCAAAAAATTCCTCCCAAAAAAAATGTAAAGTTCTAAATGATTTTGTTAACCCCAAGCATGCTCTCCAGCTATCCTGACATCGCAGTTGCTCTGCGATTTATTAGCTAACAACTTCGACGAAAAAATAAACATAATCTATCAGAGCTTCCCCGGCCACCTGGGAGGGACTGGGTCTTGTTTTTCCTCCTGCTCATGGCACCCTTAGCATGGGAAAGTTCAAAGAATTCTCATTGGGAGAAATCCAGAGGGCTCTTGTCTCAGCCAAATCCGGCTCTCCTCTGGATATTTGTCCCCCCAATTTCACAGCCGCCCTCGCCCATCAACTGGCTCCTGCCGTACATTCGATATTCAATCTTTCAGTTAATTCTGGGAAACTCCCAGCCTACTGGAAGGAAGCCCAGGTTAGGGCAATTCTAAAGAAACCTAATATATCACCATCGAACCTCTCTAATTATCGTCCAATCTCATTGCTTCCTTTATTGGGTAAGCTAGTGAAAGGTATAATCAATTTACAATTTACAGAGTTCCTTGAGTCTAATAACATCTTAGACTATTCACATTCGGGTTTCAGGCCATCCCATAGTTCTGAGACTGCCTTGGTTGTGGCGACCGACCAGATCAGAGGCTCGATAGACACCAATATTCGAACTGTGCAAATAATAATCGACCTGTCCCCAGCGTTTGACACAGTGGCCTATTCTAAATTATTACATAAGCTACAAGAGATTGGCATTCATGGGACAGCCCTAAATTTTGCTTGGAGATTTTCTGTCCAAGAGAACCCAAACCATCATTCTTGGTTCTTTTAAATCCCTCACTGGACTATTAGAAAAAGGGGTTTTCTAGGGCTCATGTCTTAGCCCACTGCTCTTTAATATATATGTGGCCCCTCTTGCCAAGATTGTAAGATCATTGCTTATGCTGACGATACACAGTTAGTAATCTCCTTCAATAAAGACTTAGTTAAAACAAAACAATGGTTTTTAGATGAACTGATAGCAATTGCCTCATGGATGACAGATAACTGTCTCCAGCATAACCTGCAACAAATGGAGATTATGTTATTTGGCAAGGCGCAACAAATATGGTCTGCTGGCTGGTGGCCAGCTGAACTTAGAACTGCTTCCTCACCTAAGTTGGTGTTTAAGAGCCTGGGAGTACCAGGGGACCAACCTCTTTCAATGAAAGAAAAGGTAATGCCTAACTTTGGCTCCTGTTTCTATATTATGCACCTCCTGAAAAGAGCTCTCCCCTTCATCCCGTTCTCTGCTGGAAAAACAGTGGTCCAGGCCCATGGTGATTAGTCTCCTGGATTACTGCAACGTGTTGCTGGCTTCTGCTAATGAGACGTTGCTATCTAAACTGCAGGTGGTGCAGAATACTGCAGTTCACCTTATTTGTAATCTGCCTGCTATGCCTGCTTGTGCCCCTCCTTCAAACCCTTCATTGGCTTCCAGTTCAGAAGAGAATTGTCTTCAAACTGCTGTCTTACACACAAAGCCTTGACTGGTCGTGGCTCGGTTTACTTAGCCACCAAACATAGACAGTACCATCTGCCTCAACTATTGAGATCAAGTGACAAATCACTGTTAAGTATCCCCCGTATCAAGTGGGTCCGCTTGGGCAGCAGGACATTCTCCTATTTGGCCCTTTTATACCGGAATAAGCTGCCACGCTATATTAGGACCTATGAGGATCATTTTCACTTCAGGAAACTGCTGAAGACAGTTTTGTTCTGAGCCTGTTGCGCTATGCTGCTTGGCTACCTGGTCATGCCGAGATACCCCTTGGGGTTATTCTGTTGCAGGGATTCTGCTTATGCACAGAACTATGCGCAGGAAACCAGGACCTCAGAGAATTGTGGTGTACCAGAAACTCCCCTCAGACCCAAGAACCCCTCTCCGACTAGCTTAGTGTCACATTCGTTATCCGAGATTTAGCTCGCCGATCCCAATGTATAGACAACCCAGAACAAGCGACTTAGATACTCTCAGGAGTGGTGGGAATCCGAAATACCCGTTGGTAGCTATATATCAGTCCACAACAGAATAACAAAGACACGGTAAAGGTTAAAGAGTTTATTTTATAAACCTCGCGTCCTAAGATGCAGTACTTTGGCTAACACAAGCAGACAAATGGTTAAGATCAGAACCATCAGCATTGTTACAATACCATAGAAAATGAAAGGAGCAATCATAATAATAATGACAGTGGAAAGCGACCACCCTCCTTTCTCTAACAACTAATAAGTTATTATTAGACTAATAGAAGGTCTCTTAGGCTTGCATGGGGGACCCCATACCTTATAGATCAGCTTAGTGGAATCACATCACAAGATCAGCTAGGCTCTCTCCTGCAACAGCTCTTTGTTTTGAATGCTACAGAAAACATGCTGCTCTGCAATATTAAAGGACTCGTTTTTCAGGTATTGGCAGCTGTATGTATGTTATGGCTAAGAAGTGGTACGATCAACCTGAACACAACAACCTGCACCGTCTAGTGACCCAGACTCGTTCTTTACACGGTGTACAGACCAAGGTCACTGCCCACTGTTAAGGATGTTAAACAACAGACGGTTCTCATGTGAAGCAAAGTCGAGTCAGCAGTTCTCGAATGAATAACATATAACAACAGTGTCGCGTGCAAAAGCAGCAGAAGCGGCAAGCTGGCTTTCTAACAGCCGACGAGGTTATGCTAACTTAGCGTTGTACATAAGGAGTGATTAACCCATACTACAATTCGAGCATGTTATAAATGGCATTAACATTAACATTAACACACCAGAAGACTACAAACCATCCAAAACTCAGCAGCCAGACTCATTCTCAACCTCCCACATGGAACTCACATCACACCACACCTCAGGGAGCTCCACTGGCTTCTGATACACAAACTCTGGGGCATATCAACAAGGCAGCGATATAAAAATTATCGCCGATTTTGCTGCCGTTTTCGGCCGAAAAGTGGCGATAATTTTATCACTTTATCAGCAAGGTCACGCTGAAGAAATCAAAACCTTCTCAGGGGTTTCACTGATACAACTGGTCCTTTTAAACCAACAAAGAAGAGATTGGCACAGAAGTAAGCCTGGGTGTTGAACTACGCTCCGTTCGCGGAGCTTGCGAAGTTTAGGCAACTTCGCGATTCGCGTAGAGCGCGAAGTTGCAGATTGCTACACGATCTAGCGCGTAGCGTAGTAGTTTTGCTTCCTCGCGCGCTCAATATTCATTCTCGCGCGCGCGGTAACGTCTTACCGTGATTCTGCGATCGCCAGCTTGCTTTTCTGTCCGTTCGCGAGCGCCACGAGATTTGTAATATGGCTGCCCAAGCCCGCGAGAGTGTGCGAACGCGAGCACGTCATTCGGGCGCGCGATCTGACTTCCGGCGGCTGTCTTGGTAAGATCGTGATCCCGAACATGCAAAAACTACAATCTGGCGAAGAATATCTCGCGATCTTCATAAAACCTTCTCTAAAATGATCATTTTGCTCAGAAAAACTCCTCAGATTGTGATATTGCTGTAGTCTTTTGTGTAAGGAGGAGTCCTTTAATTTTTTTAACTCTTTTTTTCAAGAGGAAGGAAGTGGCCCTGAGTCTATAACTTCCTGTTCCTGTCCAGCAGTCTCCTCCCAGTGCTTTGTGCATGTGCTGTTCACTTTTATTTGGATTTGGAGCTGGAAGGATCCCTTTTTGTGTCTGTATGCTGCATCATACCATTGGATTGGATTTATTTGAGGACTTTTTGATTTGATATTTAATTTACTACAAGTAAGTTGGAGAATTGGTGTGTTTGTTTCATTGGGGCTTGTATTACCTACATTTTTCTGGGTTTTTCATTGTTTTTTAAAATTATTGTTGTGGCGGGTGGCCTGTGCTTTCAATAGTGGCCTAGTTGTTTTTCTCTGCAATTTCAGCCAGTAGGGTACCCATGGGTCCATGTTTCGTGGTGTCTGTAGAATTTTCAACATCATGTAGGGCATGGATGGCATAGGATTATTTGAAATGCTAAATGTGGCTGTGGTGTATTTCACTGTTGGTGTGTGTGTGTGAAATACCTTTTGTTGGATGTGTGTGGTTGATGTGTAACTTCTTTCCAATCCTTTCGTAGCCCTGTTGATTTTAATTTTTGTATTAAAGATGTGATGTTTAGCATTAGCAGGCCTCCTTTGTCCGGTCATATATTATAGGCCTGCTTGAGTTCATTGTTTTCCATGGCCTGTTGTGACTGTGAGTGCCCATGTGGCTTGTGGCAATTTTGTGGTGGTAGTTTAGTAGTGTGTGCTTCTTTTTCCATAAAGGCCTGCATTTCTTTTCTTTGTTCCCCTTGGCTTATGCTTGTTGTTGTTGTGTCCTCCAGGCCATGTGTGTGGCGGCCATTTTGTGAAGGCAGGCATTGTGCTTTTGCCATAGGCTTACATTGACTGTTCCAAGCTTGTGGCCTCGTCTGCCAGTAGGCCCAGAGGTAGTCGGCCTCAAATCTTTGGTGCGTTATTTAAATTTACAGTTTGTGTTGTGTGTGTTGAATTATTTTTTCACACCGTGTATGGCTTTGGGTTTTATTGCAAACGTTTTTTGTTGGGGTGGGATAGCAGTTTTTGGGTGTGTGTTAAATAAATAGGGCTTTTCAGCCAGTAGGTAACCCTAGGGATTCGGCTCGCGTACTTTCGGTAACTCTGCACAGCGCGACAACGCGGACTTACAGTTTTCGGCATGTTCGCGCTCTCAATATGCGTGTTCGCGCACGCGATAAAGCATTTTTGTGCAGTTCGCGATCCTGAACACGCAGCATTTGCAATCTGGCAAACAATATCTCGCGAGCAACATAAATCCATCTCGAAAACGCTGATTTTGTGCATTTTGCTAAAAAAACTCCTCAGGTTGTCATTCAGCTGTAGTTTTGGAGCACGGAGAAGCTTTTATTTTTTTAAAAATATTTTTTATGAGAGTAAGTAAGTTCCACAGGCACTACAACTTCCTGTTCCTGTCCTTTGTAATCACTTTTTGGTTATTATTGTGGTGGTTGGCCTGAGCATGTGTGTGGCGGCCATTTTAGGAAGGCAGGCATTGTGCTTTTGCCATAGGCGCACATTGACTGTCTTCCATTTCTTGTTGATGTTGTGGGTGTGTGGCGGCCATTTTGTGGAGCCATCCAAGCAGTGTGCTTGCTTTTGCCATTCTGTTCCTAGCTTGTGGCCTAGTCTGCCAGTAGGCCCAGAGGTAGTCGGCCTCAAATCTTTGGTGCGTTATTTAAATTTACAGTTTGTGTTGTGTGTGTTGAATTATTTTTTCACACCGTGTATGGCTTTGGGTTTTATTGCAAAAGTTTTTTGTTGGGGTGGGATAGCAGTTTTTGGGTGTGTGTTAAATAAATAGGGCTTTTCAGCCAGTAGGTAACCCTAGAGATTCAGCTCGCGTACTTTCGGTAACTCTGCACAGCGCGACAACGCGGACTTACAGTTTTCGGCATGTTCGCGCTCTCAATATGCGTGTTCGCGCACGCGATAAAGCATTTTTGTACAGTTCGCGATCCCGAACACGCAGCATTTGCAATCTGGCAAACAATATCTCGCGAGCAACATAAATCCATCTCGAAAACGCTGATTTTGTGCATTTTGCTAAAAAAACTCCTCAGGTTGTCATTCAGCTGTAGTTTTGGAGCACGGAGAAGCTTTTATTTTTTTTTAAATATTTTTTATGAGAGTAAGTAAGTTCCACAGGCACTACAACTTCCTGTTCCTGTCCTTTGTAATCACTTTTTGGTTATTATTGTGGTGGGTGGCCTGAGCATGTGTGTGGCGGCCATTTTAGGAAGGCAGGCATTGTGCTTATTTCATAGGCCTCCAAGCTTGTGGCCTAGTCGTACAGTAGGCCCAGGGGTAGTACTCATCAATCATCACAGGTGCATGGAATTTAAACAACTGTTTTTGTGTTGTGCGTTAAATTTCAACATCATGTATGGCTTTGGATTGAATTGTAAAATGTGGCCTTTACTTTTTTACGGGGGTAGATTTCACTTTTTGGGTGTTGTAAATAAATGCCTTTAGTTTTTGTTTATATGTTCGTTGTTGTTGCTCCCTGATGCTGCATACATCCCATAAGATGCACAAATTTTTATTTAGGGCAAACAGGCTAGACTACATTTATGTTTTTGTTCTTTGCTATTCTTCTTCCTGAGTGTACACAGTACAAATACAACAGGATCCCTGGCCTTGTCAGTCTCTTAATGGCTGGCTATACTGTTGTTTTTCACTGACTTCATAAAATGTATTAATTGTGACCACCAACCAGACACTAATAAGTTATATATATTATGGATCTTTTGACTGATGTTCTTCTGGCTTTTTGGCTTTTAGGTGCACAAAAGACAGAGGAGGTGTGTCATCATCATCCACCGTTGTGGTGCCAGACCGACGTCCTGCTGCTGTACACAACGTGACGTGTGAGTCACCTGACCAGGCATCTCTGCAACTTGTGCAACTGAGTGCTGTTTTGACATCTGTTGAGGATGCCCCCAAAGAAAGCAGGTAGCAGGTCCTCCGGTACCAAGAAAGTTGCCATGGAGAAGAAGGAACAGAAGAAGAAGGAAGTGTCACTTAAGTCTGGTGTGCCTCCCAAAACCTTTTTTGGTAGACCAAAAATGACGCCTGCAGCAGCGGTGTCGGGGGGCCAAGCTGGGGGCAGCACCTCCACATCAGTGGGCCCAACCCACCAACTCAGGCCCAAGCAGATGAGTGTGGAAGAGGTAGCCAGCTTTATGGTGGAAAGCAGTGATGCTGAGCCTGAACTAAACTTATCGCTATCTCAAAGTAGTACACAATGAACGCAGGAGGGAACACAGCAGATAAGTGGTCAACAGCCGCAGCCACCGCCCGCAATAGTAGCTGTTGTTCCTCTCGAAGTAGGGTCAGTTCAGGAAATTGAGCCTCATGCAGAGGAAGAAGAGGAAGCCACTGCTTTAGAAGTTCCATTGGCTTCCAAATCCCCAGCAAGGAAAAGGAGGGTTAGTACATCAAGTTCTTCACCAAGCCCCCCTTCTGATGATCTAGATGCCACTTGGAAGCCACAAACTGAGTCTGAGAGGGAAACACATCACAAGAGCAGGCATGGGAAAAGGAAGGTTCCAGAAAGCCTTACACTTATGGATGTTGATGTAGAAGAGCAGGATGATGATGATGATGATGAGCCAGTCATCACAAACATCACTCCCGGGCCTGATGAGATGGAGACCAACATTTTTACACTATCCAAAATGGCTGCGAGGGATGTAGCACGCATACCTCCAACACAGGTAACACCACCACGACCTCCAGCTTCCATATTTACATTAGCAAAGGGCCGGCAGCGTCCTACATCCAGCACAAGCACCACCTCAGCAAAAGTAGGTAGTGGTACTGCACAGAGTCAAATGCAACACACACCCTCCAGTTCATCCGGCATTGGAAGTGGGAGTGGCACCTCCAGCAGGAGACAAAAGTTAAGCTCCCCAGTATGGGATTTCTTTACAGTTAGCGGAAAGGAGGAGAACATTGCTATATGCTCTGTTTGTCATACCTCTGTTAGTCGTGGTAAGCTTGGTACAAACTATGGTACCGGAGGCCAAATGACCCATCTGAAAAAACACCACGCAATCCAGTGGGAGGAGCACCTTCGTCTCATCAAAACTGGAACCATTACTGTTGGGCATAAACGAGTAGAAAGTCCGCTCACGGTGGAACAGGAGAAGAGGGAGACATTCTCTGTGGTAGTGATGCACAAAGTAGCCCTGTCCCCAGCACTGCAGTGGTAACGCCCACATCCTCAGCCACATCTCATTGGCACAAGAGTAAGAGTCAGCCTGAGACACCAAGGAGTACTGCTGGCCCAAAAAGTGCGACGTTGACCACAGGAAGGAATACCATGCAGCCTACCATTCTTAGCATGTTTAGTAGGCCGGAGGGGCAGTACGAACGCAACCACCCAATAGCACGTGTGTACAATGCAAAGCTGGCTAAAATGATAGCACTGGACCTTCTCCCTTTTTCTTTTGCTGAAGGGGTGGGTTTTCTTGAATTTGTGACCACCATCTGCCCAAAATGGAAAGTTCCCAGCCGCTACTACTTCGCAAGAGTTGCTGTTCCAGCACTACATCACGACGTGCTGGAATTGCTTGGAAAAGCCTTAAAACAGAGTGCTGTTCAGAGTATACACCTGACAACAGACATGTGGACCAGTTGCCAAGCCACTGATTACATGTGCATCACTGCACACTGGGTCTCTTTTTCGGGTGTTAAAGATAAGATATCTGACGGTGTTGTTGACACCGCTGAGATTTTTAAAGACACTCGCAAACATGCAACTGTAGCCATGTTTGCTATGGAGAAATCTCATACTGCTGCAAACATTTTGGATGAGTTTAACAGCAAGGTGTTTGAGTGGCTGCGACCAAGAGGGCTTACCATTGGTTTTGTTGCCACGGACAATGGCAGTAATGTAGTTAGGGCCATGAAAGATGGTGGCTATTTCAGGGTGCCATGTTTGGCACACTGCATTAACATTGTTGTTCAGGACTTTCTGAAAAATGAAAGTAAAGTCAGCAGCTTACTGACCACCTGCAGAAGAATATGCACACATTTCAACCATTCTTTTAAAGCCCGGAAGCAGCTGAGGGTCATTCAACGTGAGCATAAAATGACAGTCAAAGCACTCATCCAGGAGGTGCCAACACGTTGGAACTCAACGTATTACATGCTTGAGCATCTGTTTGAGCAGTACATACCACTTAATGCGTATGTCATGAAAAGGTCAGGGGATCCTACTGTGAAAGGCATGAGAGTTGAGATGGCCCAACGGGACCTCGTCAAATGCCTGACAGAGATGCTACTTCCTTTTGAGGTCTTCACACGTGAAGTGAGCAGGGAGGACTGTACTATGGGCCAAGCTATCCCATTGTTGTACATGCTAGAGCAAGAGCTGAAGGAAGTGTTAGAAATGTACGCAGGTGTGGATGACAAAGTAGACGCATATTATTTGGCAGACACCTTAGTCGCTCACTTATCTGACAATACAAGGATTCAAAATAACATTGTGTCACATCCACATTACATTACTGCCTCAATTTTGGATCCACGTTACAAATTATTGCTGCGCAGTAATGAAGTAATTCCTTTTTCAGAAGTGGATGTTGCCCAGTACAAAACTTTGATAGCTGAGGAAGCCACTGACTTTGAAAACGAAAGGATCTTAATTAGAGGCCCGCCCCCCCCAGGGCAGAAAAAGTACTGCAGGGCACCCAGAGTCAAGTTCTACTTCAGAGGCCAAGAGCAGTGTGTTTGCCTCCCAGCAGTCAACAACACTGCCAGCAATAACATCAACAGCACCAACAGTATCATTATAAGGCACATTTGAAAAAACGGCAAGTGATTGGTTTCTACGGAAAGGGTATTGTACGTCCATGACTGATGCAAAGGCAAAAGAGGCCCAGGAAATCGGAGCACCCCTGAACATTGAGCGGATGGTTCAGGCCTATCTAGATGACACAACAGAGGTCTTCATGGAGCAAAGCCCATTGGTGTATTGGTATAGGAAAAGAAGCCAATGGCCAGTGCTCAGCAGGCTGGCGATAAAGTATGTGGCTTGCCCTGTTGCAAGTGTCTCTTCAGAGCGTGTTTTCAGTGCTGCTGGTGCCATTGTTACTGTCAAAAGGACCAGTCTCTCGCCCAAAAGCGTTGAGAGGTTAACCATGATCAAAATGAATCAACAATTTATACCACCGGAGTACAAAATACATGAACCACAGCAGGAAGAGGAGAGCGACTTCGATGACATAAGTAGTGGGTTGTTAGACGTACTTCTGTCCGAACCACCAGAGTTTGAGGACGAGCTCCTCTTCCCTAACAACTAGGCTTTCAAATTGTTCTCCCTTCCTTTATTTGTTTGTGACTGTGTATCTGTTTTTCTGGTTCAAAATCTAATCACAACAAATCCATCAACAGTCTCCTCTTTTTACTTCCCTATTGGAGTTGCACGTCTGTGCATAACTGTCCACTCTACTCCTCAGGGTCCTGCTCCATCTTCCTTACTCTCCCTAAGTACATTTCAAGCAAGTCAGACATTGGATGGAGATGGAGAATAGTACAATACATGTTGCCTCTAACAGTAACTCCATAAGAAGTGAAACGTGACTCCAGCTATATTCCATTTTGTTTCCAAGCCGAAAGAAACTCATCACTGACTGCCAGAAGGCTAGGCAGGCATCAGATCAGACAGCCAAAGAGAACACCAAGACAGGTAATGAGTGATTATTGTGAATGATGGTGGCATGCATTGCATTGGATGCTGGCTGACTACGAATAATTGTGCATGATGAAGTAGAACTATACTAGTTTATCGACAAAGTAAAAGTGACTCAGGTGTGCTGACAGTTAATGTTTCCTTGTTGTTTAATAATAACCACATTGTACTCCTACCACTGCAGGTGCCGGCCAATATCCGTTGCAATTTTGTAATATGGAATATATTATAAACTTAATCAGTCACTACAGACTGAGTTGGTGTTGGAGAATACATACCACACGGTCATCATCATGATGCTGCTGAGCATACTATTTTTGCACACAGTCAGTTGGATCAGAGAAAATTGAAGGAATAACTGCGTTTCATGGGCTGACTTAAAAGGTAAACAGTTTGAACAAGAACCACAGCAGACCTAGGCTAGATGTCCGTGACTGTGTAGTGGTGTGAACTGGAGTAGAGTGTAGTGGTATGAGGGACAGTGGTGCATTGATGTAGTCACTTCATTTGGAAAATGCTAGGTTTCTGCAGTGCATATGACATTTCTCTGGCTCGGTCAAAATATAAGTAAGGGGTAGGGTGCCTGGCCTGTGCCGCGGTTCTCCTGTTCTGTGGCTGTGCTGGCTCCTGAATCCTGTCCCGTTGTTGTTGTACCTTAATGCTGTAGAGTAGACACTATGTAGCCTATCCAAGCTGCCTCAGTCTGAAAGTGTTCTCTCCAGAGTGTTGTCTTCTCGTCTTGCATTCCACTGTAATTGAGTTTATTGTTTTAAATGCAGTCATTTTTCAATACCCCGTTTGTTTTTCCATCTACACCTACAGGCCAGCCTTTAACCTGTGCTATAGTGGGAGAAACGACTCACACTTACTTTACCAATCCGCATCAGGAAGGCAGTGGTACGGTATCCAAGATTGATGTGCGGACTGTCCTTGGAAGGGAGGACCAAGAGGAATGACGAGAATGATGCAACTCCACATTTGGACCAGGATAGTACAGTAACTTTAGTATCATCATTCGTCTTTAAATTTATTTGATTGCTTTTTTCTCTACAATCATTACGACTGTGTGTTGTGGTTTGATTGGTAATTGATCCCTACAACTATTTTTTAATTTGCTTAGCTAGCTTGAAAAATAAAAGTAAGCCCGGTACAGCATGTAATTGGGTTCGGTCTGAGCTCTGAGGGCGGCAGACAGTCAAGGCAAATTTCAATTTCTTCCCTGACTGTACTGTCTCACTGGGTAATAGTAGTTATAGTAAGTACAACTCATTATCATTAACCATTAAGTTCTCTTCCTCAGCATGCATGCATTTGCTTTTTCTCACTGTATACTTTGATTTCTTTGATAATGGATGATGGTCGTCTTACAAGATTGTGTTTTACTTTTGTTGTGTCCATGCATACTGTCTGTTTTTCTTTCTCAAACCTTTCCCAAAACCCCACTTCCCATCCATTCATCAATCCCTAACCCTCTTCCCCCGGGCTGTGTGATTTATATTGAGGTGTGATGTGATGACTACATTAAATGTACACCAATTGATCACACGCTTGCTGGTGCAGATGTGGTGAAAGCAACACTAATTGAATTTCAACTAAGGCAGGGCAAGGATCTTCTGCTTGCCCACCCATGCTGTAGTTTACTTTGTGTTCTGTTCTACTACTCCTCCCACAGTCTCTCAGTCAACTGACTTTCTCTTTCTTTTTTCAAATGCTATTGCCAGTGTCTACTACTACCACCACAATAATGGCATCTTCTCCGTCAAATTGGGAAACCAACCATGCAGCCATCAGTGTGCCGAACTTCATCATCAATCACAGGTAAGATAAGTTTGGCGGGAGGTATGGACTAGGAGGAGAGACTGACAGTACTATTATGACAATTAAAAATAACTCATTGAGGGGTACTGCATCTATCGGTTTGTGTGTTACAAAATCGGCAGATCTTTTAAATCAAACACTGGCTGTGGGCATGCAGCAGTACGGAAACAAAGTAAAAAACCATGTAACTTAGATTGAATTCTGAAAACTGTAACCCACCACAAAACATTAACATCATATAAGTAAATAGAATAACTTTTAATATCCCCTAACAAAAATAAACTATCCCACTCTGACCTAACCCACCCCCCTCCCTAACCCCAACCAATGTCCAAAAAGAAATGAAAGTTGAAGAGTTCCAATGTCCGTAAGAATCCCCAACGCCCAAAAACCCACCCACCAACAAAAGGAATTAAAGAAGGGGCAAACGACGAGGTCCTCTATTGGCGGCGGGCCTTAAGGTGTTTGTCCACCAGGATCTTTACCCGCTCCTCCATGTTCTCCTCTAAGCGGGCCATCCGGCGGAGCAGCTGGCGGCGAAATGCCCTACAGTTACATGCAGGGTGGGGGGCAGCAGTGCTGGAAATAGAGGCGCGGCGGCGGGCGGATGCCGGACCATGGCGCCGTGAAAGTGGAGGCAGGGCCTGACTGGGGCCCGGGGCATTGGAGGAGGCTGCAGCTGCAGCCGCCTCCTCCTCCTCCTCGGCCTGAGCCACCAGCCGGAGATAATGTTCGCAGATGGCCTCCAGTTTCCGGCGCCGGGCCCTAGCGGCCAACTCCTTCCTTGATGGTTTAGTGGGTGTGACTGTGGAAGGAGTATCTATATCAAGAAAGAAAAAGAACATGTTGTAGCCAATACTCTTAGCAAAACAGAAACACTAAAATCATTCAACACATAGTGTCACACTCACAGTATCACTAGCAAGCACAGTTCCTAACATTTGTGATTTGGTGGTAAGTATCTCTAATCCTACTTCCTTGGACTCTAACATTTGTGAAAGTTTCCTACATTATAAATATAATCGTACTATGTACTCCGGTACACCAGTCGTGTTGTTCTTATCTGTAGTTTAGCCCAATTACATAACCTTGCTGTAGCCGGCATGCCAGCTCCGTCAGCTATGCTTGCACCCAAGAGAAACAGATATGAGCCACATGATGCAGACAGACTCACGTTAGTTTTATTTACTACTACTGTCTGCAGGTGGGGAAGCTCATATTTTTGTATGACGCCTTACGGCCATTGGCACTGGTCATACTCTGTTACATGAGGGCAAATGGCATGCACAATTTCACTTACACCCTGCCATGGGTACTACAAAAAGGCTGATGATTTATGGGATCCAATGATCATTGCTTATATTCATATTATAGATGCTAATACGATACGACATCAGGTCGGTAGCGGTCGGTGGTGGGAGTGCTGCCGGGCGGTGAGTCGGTGACGTGGGAAGGTGCAGGGTGGGGATAGTAAACTATGGATTAAGGACAATCACAGGTAATTAAACAATACATTTAAAAAAAAGAAAAAATTGTTGCACGCACTGCATCGCATTCGGCGGTGCAGTGCGCACCTTGAAAATAATTGTATTTATTTTTATGTTGATGACCTGTATTTGGCCGTAATACACAGTTTACTCGCCAGTGCCACCCACCCGTCCCCTCCCCATGTCACCGCCCGCCAACACTCCCAACACCAACCGCTACTGCAGAGGGTACTTTGCTTTCATTCATTGTGTAACCAATAACCATAAACAACAGATAGGCCACCCTTTGCAGGCTGGCTGCCCCAATCGAAAATACATTAATAATAGTAGGTAGGGAGTGGTCCCCAGAGTGGGAGGAAGGGGTTTTCGCTTGATAATATAGATATATATAAATATATATGACGTGCTTGCAAACTACTGCAAGTGTACTGTATTCTGATAATACTACCTTTATTTCCCCTAGGCTTTGCTACTGTCGCGCAGTTTCTTTTACATTTTCTTCAAAGTAAGAATCTCCAGTGACACTTTCCACCTATACTGTCTCTTGATGATAGTACATCCAGGCATACATCCATTAAAGTAAACGTTTATCCTTCTTTTTTATATCTCTCATACTTTGTTGGTATCACCAACAACCACCCATGCTTCCGCTCCTTCCTTGCTTGCCTTGGCTTTGAATTTGAACCAAACAACGCTGATTTTTGCTATCTAGCACTATCCACCCATACTGTTTCGCCCACCCAGGCAGGCATTCTTTCACCTTCCACCCATCCTTCAACAACCCATGCATCTGATCTGATTACTATCAGCCACCTATGCATGCTTCCAACAACATATCCTTCTCTGCCAGTCAGTCATATTATTTATCTCGCCCGTCCTTCCACCCTTAGTTCTTTCCCTCTTTGTTCAACACATCCATCAAGGTCATCTGATCTGAGTTTGTCTTCTCCATAAAACATTCACAGCTGATTTTGGAGTCAAATAGAAGAGGCCATTGGTTACTCTACTCACGCTGCTAATGCTAAGTAAAGGGTGTCTTCTTCAACCGTTATAAGTCGCGCAGTACAGTGAAATAGTGAACACACCTCCATCTAGCTGTAATGTCAAGAAGTAATGAATATAACTTACCGCCGCCGGCCACTGCTGTTGGATCCCCCCCTGTCTCTCCTGCAGGTGCCGCCAGTTCGCCTGCCCCCTCCGAATGGCCGCATCGCTGGCCCCGACGGCACTGGTGGATGGTAGTGTGCCTAGAAAAAAACATCACAAATTTTTTAGATGCCTGGAAACCTCCCCCTATTTTAAGTGTTCACTTGAAACATTGAAAAAAAGTTAATGCAACATGCATCAGCATTAGACAGTAATTACAGTCAGTAGACAGGCACTAGTAGTGATATGGTTCCACTTCCTAGGGTCATCTAGTCCTACTCTACTCTTTTGAAAGTTAGCCTGAGCCATGTGTAACCCTTTTAGATTTATCATTTCGACTACTACTCTTTTGGTGCATATTTAATTATACCTGCCAGCTTATTGACATGTGCAGTAGATGCCTTTGAGGCCACTTGACTGTTGCGTACAAGTGAAGAGGTCGAAAAAAAAACAACTTATTGAGTTTGTTTAGTTTATATTGCTTAGCCATCACAAACATGTTACACTTTTTGCCATGACTGCAAAATGCACGGCATTCACCAGTATACTATCTAACGGCTAACTCGCAGCATTTTTCTCATATATAATAGGCGGAATATTCCCTTCTACAAACCAGAGATTTACAGAGCATATTGGATGCAAGATGATGTAACCAACCAGTATTTCTACGTTCTACGGTGAGGGGTCTTCCAGAATTCAAAAGATCTTGGCTCTTGTTCTTGTTGTCATGCACTTGTAAATGTTTACTGTTTTAATGTTAGGCTTTTTGCTGGCTTATTGACTATGGCTGTAGTAAATTAAATTTCATATTAACGATGTACAGAGTTTGATACTTGTTTCAAATAAACCTTTTGAACTTACACGTAGACTCTGTGGTATTTGGTGTGGTGGGGTGGACTTACACAAGTGAGTGAGCAAAATGGTGTTATTATGTTCTGGGTTGTCTGTCTCAGTCATCATCAACATTGCATATCTTCTTCGTGGGGGGGGGTCGGGAGTGGGACCCTAATGTGAGACACTATAGCTAGTCGGTTAGGGGATCCTGGGTTCTTCGGACTGAGGTGTGATCAGTAAGATCCAACCTCCCATCAGCAACATCCTATTTTGTTGTGCATAGTTCTGTATGTGGCTCTGCAGAATCACTAGACAATAGTAGTATCATGTACTATCCGATCAAAAATACTAGTCCAATATCTGGTTGGCCATTTTGTTTGTGGTAATTGTCAAAGCCTCAACATTGAGAAGACTTGAAGAGGACAACCCAAAGGACAGGACACAGTGGCTAGAGCTATTGGTCAATCAGAGTTTTATTATTCCAAAGAAAACCTTCTATAAAGAGTGGGCAACTGTGCAAGCTTCGCTACAGACAGAGTAATAATAGTAATAGTAGTAGTAGTACAGAGAGTCAAAGCAGAGGCAGTTAGAAGCAACTTAGTTAGAGGCAGGGATAAACAGAATTTGGAAACAGATAGTCAAGGTCAAAGAAGTAAGCTTTTGTAAAAAAATAGATTTAGAAAGTGGAACCATAATTTATAGTTCGGAAAAAAAAGATGCAGTAAAATTTAGGGAAATATAAATGTCAATATAACCACTGGAGGACTTACTGGGGCCAGCAGCAGGAGCCTCGGTAGAGGAGCGGTCCTGTGGTTCCCCCGCCGACTCCGACCCCGTCTTCTTGCCCCTGGGTGGTGATGATGATCATGTAAAATATAATAAGGAAAGAGATAAACATTAAGGAGTGCTGTGAAACAAATAATAATAAATCATTTGGAAAAATAAGTCAAACAACATTTCAGGAAACAACAATTGCAATAAAATTGACCTATCTAATCAGATGGGTCGACTACTGGCTGCTTCCTGCATTTACGGATCGTCTACTTATTTATGAACACTCCAGTGTTCCATAATCATTCTGATTACAAATACTAACAAAGCCTAGTAAGTACCACCTGACCTACACCACCTATTCCAGATGGGCCAATTGTTCACTAAGTCTGCATTTCCATTTTTTTCAGCCATCAAATGCATAGATGAGATGGAGGACACATGCATACATTAGTGCATACATACATACAACAAATTGTGGGTTGGTTGCATGATTCTGATCTAGTTCTGCTACTGACTGACCATGCATTGCTAAGCCTATTACTCACTATACAAAGTACAAAAGGTTCGACGGAGGACTGGGGTAAGCAGCACTCAGTGACAGAGGAGGCGTCACGCAGACCGCATAAAACAATTATTAACTACTACTAACAAACTAAAACTAGTATCCAATATCCATCCACCACTATTTCACAGTAGGACAATGGAAGGACTAGAGTCTCTCTAGCAAATCGCATTACCTAACTTCAGTTCTGTAAAATAAACTCTTACATAATCAGCATCAGCACAAGCTAGCGCAAACTAAGTTGCAAAAAAGTAAGAGTACCACCGTGCACCTGGGTCCTTAAATCAAAGAACATTTCGCTTTTTGGAACATAATTTACCAGCAACGCTTGGCACGCAGCAGTAATCTTGTTGTTCATCAAATTTAATATACACAATCAGTTACTCACCAAGCCCGACGACCTCGACACCTAGCAGGTCCAACAGGTCCTGCTCCCGGTCCAGGATGTCGGACCACCGGTGAGCTAGCTGGTTGTGGGTGCGCTGGATCCCAGAGCACCGGAACACGGCCCGGCGCACCTTCGCCCACCGACGGTGCCGCTCCTGGGTAGCGTACCCGGAGCCGGGCCTGCCGCCTGCTGCCAAGGTCAAGGGGAGGAGGCGCTGGATGAAGAAAACAAGGGCCGCCACCTCCTCCTCCCCAAACAGTTGCCGGGCCTGCACCCCTGCAGGACGCATTCTGCCGCAAGGCAGGCGGACCTTCTCTGCTCCTGCAGGTCCCTTGCCCTTGGCACTCGGTGTGCCCTTGGCCATGGTTCTGGGGTGGGTGGGAGGCGGAAAAGAAAAGTTAGAAGGGGAAAAAAAGTTAGGGGGAAGAAGATAGAAAGAACTTTATAAAAGTAACAAAAACACAGTAAAAGTAGAAATAAAATGCAAAATATAAACTTAGGCAAAGAGAGAGATAGATAATAACTAAAAAAAGTCAGAAAAAATGATTTAAAGACAAAGGATTGCAAAGATAAAGGGAGGATACAAAAGTAGGCCCAGAACCATAGCATAGAGTGAAAAACAAGATGGCCGCGCCCATTCGCGACCGCATGGGTAAGTTTGCACGATATTTCTCGCGAACATGTACTATTCATCGCGAACAAGTAAAATGCGCTCCCGAACACGTCAATGCACATCGCGAACACACTTTCCGCGACCCGGAACAGGAAATAAGGCATCGCGAGCGGGCGGGACAATTGAAAAACAAGATGGCCGCGCCCGTTGGCGACCGCATGGGTAAGATCGCGAGATATATCCCCCGAGCATGCAAACAGCTCCCCGAACACGCCCACCACGCTCCCGAACAAGAAAAAGCCATCGCGAACGGGCGCACCAAGCAACTACGCAAGTTCGCGAAGCTACGCGTAGGTCGCGTAGCGCAAGAACATCTTCGCGAAGCTTCGCGAAGCACGGCTACGCGAACTACGCCCAGGGTTACACAGAAGCTATAATATAAAAGACATCTTTTTTATTAACCTCAGATGAGGGAGATTGCGTCACACAGTAATCTCAAGTCACTGTAGGAGGCATTCTACGGAGTACAGAGAACCGGGGCCTTATATCCCCACACAGGGGCTCAAAAGAAGGCGGTACAAGTACACATGAGAAGAGTTACACACATAGATGGTCATACAGAAAATGCACAGTCAACTAGTAAGAGGAGTAATAAGTTGTTGACATCAGTTAGAGCAGCCTGACAGTTCTATACTAGGAGCAGGTACATTCTACTAGCTAGGCCCCTCTGAGAATGTGCAAGGCTCTGGAAGAGGGAAACAGCAAATGGCCAGCACATAGCTAACTAAAATGGCTGCCAAGTACAAAATGGCTTTCAGCTCATGCAAACAGATCCCTGTAATCTTTAACAGATGGTCCTGAGCTAAAGACATTCCTATGATCCAGTAGGAACACAGAAAATATTTGCACATTAATTTTCATAAATTTATCAATATCCTAATTCATTGCTAGGTGGGCATTTTACATTCCAAACATTTCATTAAGCGGGTGATATATAAGGTATAAGCAGGAGTACAAAGGGAACAGAGCATTTGGTCATACAGATAGCAGGAGAGAGTAATGACTATTATCACAAACAGAATTATTAACTTTCTAGTCCTAAGCAAATCCTAGAACCATCCAGTAAAAACATTTTCAAGGCTCCTATGCATTTCAGTGACCATCCATTTCAACTTCAGAATAGCCAACAGCACATATCTAATAAAAACATTTTCACTAGACTTTTCTAGTGTTTTCTTTATGAGGGCTAGAGTATCAATCATTATAATCAAGGAAAGGGTTAAGTATTATTTGTCAACTGCTCAGATGAACTTTTCTCTCGCAGAATAAACATTATTCCTAATACAATTATGAAAGCAGTCAGACATATTATTACAAAAATAATCCTGGATCCAGGGGACCAGGAGGACCACACAGGGCCATAGGAATTAGGACACAGAGCTGCAAAGGGCTGCTCCTCCTCAAAAATGGGACGTCCAAAGGGGTACATTTTTAACAAAAAAAAGAAGAAGTCTGTTATGCCCTGCATAGTATTTTCATATCTTGCAGTTTACCAGTTCACCTGCTGATCAGCCACAGTGTGTGTTTGGAGTAGAATCTTGAGAATGCTGTGATGCATAGAACGTTGGGAGTCTGACTGGGTGAGGTATGACAGTTACAGATGGGCTGAGCAGCAGGCAGGCTGCTCCTGGTGGGGTTTGATACTACCAAGGGGGTTTGCTGTGGCATGTTACCAAGGACTGACTACTGGGCTAACCTACAATACCTTAACCTGTTACCTGTACTACCTGTTGGATGTACCAGTAAACCAACTTACTGTACTACTGGAATAAAGGTACTAAAGAACTTACATGGCTATCAGCGTCTACTTCATGTAAGAGTACAACATATTTTTGGCGACGAGCGAGAGTTGGAAACGTACTCACTGCCCTGGAAGATGGTACAGTAACAAGAAGAAGAAAGAAGAAGAATTTTCAAACAGCGCAACTAAAGAAGTAACTCAAGATGTCACTAGCAACAGAAGAAAGTGGCACAGCACTCTTCGCAACCCCACCAGTGTCCTGTATATCGGACAGCCCAAGCAACAGAGTGCTGTACTGTGTGGTTGTGCGTACATCCACAAGTTCTGCGCCTAAAAGGAAAGTTAAAGTCTTGGGAACATTTATCTTCATGTTCTTAGGCGCAGCAAAGATCAAGACAAACATGGACTGCTGTTTAGTGCCATATTCTGAGGATTCCTGCTGTTGGCGCTACTTTGGAGGAGCTTGATGGAGTAGTTACAATTTACAGTGCATTTTGGATACAGCGCAAGTCAAGTCTGACATCTGGTGGTGTTTTGAAGGCTTTGAAAATACGTTTTTGCCTCATGATTTTACGTCGATTTTATAAGGATCTGCAGTGTTTTTGATGCATTTATTGGCTGTTTTCTCTCACAACGATGTGATTTAAAAGTTTTGTGAGTATTATGGGCCATTCTCAGCGTGGAGAATTCACACGAAGGAAAGTGTGTGAAGTGTAGTTGCAAGTTGGGGATGACTATGAGTTACGTGGTGTGGCAGGTGAGACACATTTTTGTTTTGTCTTTTTCACATTGATTTTTAGTCCGTTTTGAGACCCCTGCTCGCGGTGATTCTCAACCGCCTATTTAAGTTTAAATTCAAACGTTGCACGAGCTGTGCTTGGCGCGTGAAAGCCTACATTCACGAAGACGCTCGCGCTTTCTTGGGTCTTCTATTACGTCTAACGTAGTCTTCATACTGCTGGTTGTAAGACGCTGGGCACACAGAGCGTGCCGTGAGCCACTCGACGCGGCGTGTAAATACGTGCCGCCATTTTGAGAGGTTAACATTTATTTTTGCCAACCACGTAATTGCCATTGGAGGCGCGTGCCATATCCGCCAACCACGTAATTTTGCCAACCAAGTTTTTTTTTGTTGTAGCAGGAAGATGCTCTTGTGAGCGTGCCGTTTGGTTTACTTTCCAGAGGACAGACGGTGTTATTTGATACATCGCCGGTGAGTGGCAGTTTTGTTGCTGATCCTTTCAGTTGCAAAAGCATTTCGAGGCAGAGTTTTGATGTCGCTTCATGTGAACTTGGGGAAAGTCAGATTTTCAGAGGTTGTTCCTGGTACACGACTTTGGAGCTGAACATATCTAATTGGAGAGTTGGAGACTGCACAATATGAATGGCGTAAATGTTTTCGGGTGAGAGATCGCTCACCGGTGTGGCATACAGTTTTAAGATGTTTTGCATTTAAAATGTTTGCAAATTTTATGTAATGTTTTTTTGGAGTGTGATTTTCCACAGTATTTGTTTCCCTTCATATGGGTAGGACATGTAATGTCGGGGTGGTAATCACAGGTTCATCTCTAGTTTCAGGGGTGTGGTTCAGTTAACGCTCATCGTATAGTTACAGTACCCTTGGGCAGAGGCTACACGTATGCCTGATTTAGTTAGTGAGTGAAAAGTTGAGGTGGTTTTTTTTTCCTCAGTGGTTCAATTTCCACAAGTTTAGTGCCCTTACGCAAGGGATGCCCTCTTAGTGTCTTTAATGGGCTGTGTTCACTTGTTCCCTTATTTTAGGGATGGGTTTGGGTTTGGTTTTAGTTCCTTCCCATTTAGAGTTATTGGAACCCCTGTTCTGGGGTGGGTATGTGGTCATGTTACACATTAAGCGGTACACGCGGCCTTTTTATTGAGGCGAGTTGGTGAGTGAGATTTCTACTCACAGTTCCCATTTTATAGGGATGGTCATGGTCTGGGTACGAGCCCCTTTCCATAGTGCGCAACACGCAGCCTTTACTAAGGTGAGTTTATGGGTATTGTTCCCATTCAAGGTTTACAGATTAGTTCTTTTTGGTAACCCGGACGCGGGTCATGTTCTCATGGTTTCCATCAGTTAACATAACATTGTACCCTCTCACAGGGTTGGTTTAGTTTTATGGGTATGGTTCCCCTACACAGGGTGTATCTTCTAGTTATATGGTCCCATATTGGTTGTTATAGTCTTAGACCCTTACATTAGGGTGGACTTTAGGGTCATAATCCCGAGTTTCTGTACCTCACAAGAGGAGTGAAGGTTTGGTTTTAATCATCTTCACAACGTAGGTAAGTTTCCTTATGCTAGGAACTGTGCTTTTCATTTGTTCCCTTTCTAGGGATTGTACTATAGGGTTGGTATGTGTCGGATGGGTCCCATGCTTTTCAAGGTCAATCCTATTCAGGATGTGCATGCATGGGAGTTAGACTCAAATACAGTGGCAAGGTGGTTACCTTTTGTCTAACGCGATGACACTTTCTCATTTTGTTTTTGGGAGAGGATGGGTTGTTGTACTCAATTTTACAATTGTTGTATATTATCCGTTCTCTACTTTGAATGGTTCATTATCTCTCGTGATGTTCTTATTTGCACATCCCTGGTTTTGATTCATTCTTTTCATGGGTAATTTGGCTATGTTGAGATTTGGCAATATGTGCATTATGCTTCAGAATGTTTTATAGATTGAGTTGGGTCGTGGGGTTTGTTTCCCTTTTGCTATACGCTACTTATTGTCTCAATCTGTTGTATTCTTTTTATTGCCTTTGAATCTTTCGTGTTGTTTAACACTTTTAGGCATCTTTGAGTTTTGAATCATTTTATTATAAGTGTATTTTCTTTTTGTGTGTGGTTTATTCATATAGCATTGTTGTATTCCCATAGTACAAATGTCACTTTTGTTTTTCATTTTAAAAGAAGGGGGATATGTTATGCCCTGCATAGTATTTTCATATCTTGCAGTTTACCAGTTCACCTGCTGATCAGCCACAGTGTGTGTTTGGAGTAGAATCTTGAGAATGCTGTGATGCATAGAACGTTGGGAGTCTGACTGGGTGAGGTATGACAGTTACAGATGGGCTGAGCAGCAGGCAGGCTGCTCCTGGTGGGGTTTGATACTACCAAGGGGGTTTGCTGTGGCATGTTACCAAGGACTGACTACTGGGCTAACCTACAATACCTTAACCTGTTACCTGTACTACCTGTTGGATGTACCAGTAAACCAACTTACTGTACTACTGGAATAAAGGTACTAAAGAACTTACATGGCTATCAGCGTCTACTTCATGTAAGAGTACAACAAAGTCCTTGGGAAATTAAAGCTGCTGTACAACCAGCCAGAGGGGAGTCTTCTCCCTGTGTCCGTTTGAGCCTTACAGGCACGCTCTTGTTGTTCCCATGGTGGAGCTGCACAACTCGCAACTCAGGCATCACGGCCCAGTTTCAAGGGAAAGGTTTCTTCGTTCAGGATAGGGCAATCAACTTCCGGGACAAATGCCCTCAGCTGATCCTGTCAGGCAGTGCACCAGTTTTCTGCACTTCAAGCTAACAGGCACCAGAGACACAGCACCTGTACCCTGAACTCAAGTCCTTCCCTAACTCCTGTATTGCTCTGCTGGCACACTGCTCTTTGTTGGGGCCACACAGTGCATCCAGTGTGCCCAGGTATCTCTTAACCAACAAACAAAAGGTGCATACTTGCAGTCACTTTGGGACCAGGATTCAGAGGCCTGATGCTAGGATCTCTGAAGCAACCCTTGTTTCAAAGGGGGTTACCTCAAGCAAAAACAACCTTGCCGTTCTGATCGGTCTGTGACTCTCTCAGCTGGGCATCAAAAACTTGATCCACGATTTCTCCTTTCTGATTTGTGACCCCGTCTTTCGCCCAAGACAGTGGCAGGGGTACACACTTCACATCCCAGTGCTTCTGGCCTTCTACCTTCACTGAGGTCCCAGTTGCCAGCAATGCCTGTGCTGGTTACCTTCACCTTGACTTCAAGCTGGACTGGTGCTGACTCCCCAAGCTGGATCTGATGTCCGCGCCCCTCTGGCAATGGTTGTAAGGCAGCAAATATCTATTGGTGGACAGAACAGAAAGGTCTTTAGACAAGGTACAGAAATAATCTATCAACAGAGAGGATAGTCTCAGAATACTTCCTAGTCTTGGGACGCCCCATATATTAGCAAGGCATCCTTCTTCCTAAAAGCTGAGTATATATATATATATATATGTGTGTTTTCATACTAGCATATATATTTTTTTTCCGTACAAGCATAAAAAGCTTTTCATGGGTATAGACATTAACCCCTTTTTCCTGATTAACTTCCACACAAAGGCGTATCACATGATCACCTCCCTCGATGTATTTTATACTCCCATTGCAAGCATGAACAGTAGTCCGATTCACACTGTTCCATCATGGCAGCTTTTTTTCCTAGCAACTGTTGGACATCCAGTTTGCATGACTACCTTTTTTTCCTTTATATTTCTTAGCAACAGCCATCGCGCTATCCCTTGATTTAGTAACGATTTGCTATAATTGTTAAATATATAGCTTCGTTACCAACAGAATACCTCTTCCCTTTGCCAACATGGCCGCCACGGAAAGGACCTCCACCGGGAAGTCCTTTTTTGTTTTTCACAGAAAACACTCATAGATAACAAGCACCTCGCCCGGAACCACACAGTATGCGGTCCGCGAGGCTTGGGCTCTAGTAGGTGTGCCAGAGTGTGTTTTTCAATGTACAAGTAAGTGGGAAGCGCCAGTGGGGAAGACTCGAATTTCTCCCCCTAATCACGGAGATCGCATTTTTTCCGTTTTTTTCCCGCTTAAGGTCTACAAAGAATACAGTGCTCCACTCTATTAACGACCACTTGTACCATCTCTCTAGGTGTACGAGAATTCCACACCCCTCCGTTGACCATGAGGCATAGTATTGCTTTTTAAGATGTATGTAGTGTCGTGCATACTTTTGTTTTATGTGTGTGTTATGTTTTGTCAGACGCATGTTTTGTATGTGCACTGTGTGCATTCATAGACCTTTTTTTACTCACCTTGTAGCACAGCGCCTGCATGAAGCAAGTATTTTCTTAGATAACCACTCAGTGGCACAATAGAAAAAAGAGAAAAAGAGTGTCCCAACACTGGTGTATAGTGTGATCACCATTGATTCTATTTACATTGCATATTATCCTTTTTTCCCTTTAATTTTTTGTATTTCTATATCCTACAGACATTGCCAGGCGTATACTTACGTATGTATCATCTCTAACGCATGCTTATTAGTCGCAGCGTGTTCACTTGTTTTTTCACCGTATTAAGGTTTACTAGGAGTGGTATTTGCACTGGGCTGGTCCCAGTGTAGTCCTGAAGAAGAGCTGGGGAGCTCGAAACTAGTTGACCATATGCTAAGTACACTTACCCATTAAAAATAGGCTATTTTAGCGTATTACCCCGTTTTTAACCAATTAGCTAGGAGCAAGAATAAAATTTATTTGCCCCACTAGTTGATTATTTTAATTCACTTGTCCCACTCCATATCACTACACTTGCACCACACATAATTTGTATTAAGTGCTCCTACGTAATCCGTAAGCTGCAGCACGCCTCAGCCCGTAGAGGACTGAGAGGACCCCAATGATGAAGCATGTCACCGTGGGGAAACCCTGGTGAGTGAGGGGACTCAAGAAAGGAAAAGTTCTGCCCCTTTCTTTCTCTTTTGGGTGTTTATCGGAATCCAATTGTCTTTCTGACACCCCCAGGTTAGGTTCTTTTTACCTGAACGTTCAGGTTGTTTAATATCTATTTTTCTGACTTAGCCATGATATCCTATGGAAGGAGGATATCATGGCCAAGTTTGTCTGTCCCTATCAACAAGCTAACGTGAGATTATCGCTGGGTTTCCAGCGATAATCTCAATTTAGCCACTTAGCGTGAGGATTTTTATCGCTATTGAGATAAGCTTTGCTAATAGCACGCTATCTCAGCGATAAAAATCAACGCTAGCCGGCGATAATTATCCTAGCGCTAAGTGCGCTTAGCGATAATTATCGCCGGTTGTTGTTGATATGCCCCTTGGTGAGACAAAAAAGGTGAGGACCTCTAGAGGTGAGGGGGACAGGTAAACTCATTCTTAAATGTGTGGTTTTCATATTTAAGTGCGTAGCCCAATGCATAAATATAAATTTGATACTTGTATAGCGCACTACTCACCTGCAAGGGTCTCAAGGCGCTCGTACGAATACCGCTGTGGAACCCATCCTGGCTTTCCCTGTGAGGCGTCCACTCCTGGGCACCCCCAAGGTGGAGGCCAGGCATCCTTAGTGTTGTGGGGGCCGTTGTGGAGATTAAGCAAGCTATTGCCCAGAGTTGCAGAGTGGGACTCCTTGATTGGAATAGGCACCAAGGCAAGAATTATCAGGTCCGTGGAATTTTTGAGCCCAAGACCAACCGAGGCAGGGAATTGAACCCTGGTCCCGGGCCAGACCTCTGCATCAGGGTCTGCCACTCTAATCATTGAGCCACACTTCTCCACAATGCATCTGATGTAGCATCGTGTGTTTCATAAATGAATACACAGATCCATGCCTCAGAGAGCAAATAACGAAATTAACACGATAGAGCGGCTTATTTACAAGTCCATTGCGCCACTGCTGTGTCACTTTATTTGATGCCCCAATGGTGGAATGGGCTTGCCCATATTTACAACACTACATAAAGTCACCCTGTGTGACTTTTCATGACCTTGAAAATATGGGCCCCTTAATGCATTACTCTGTGTGAAAGGGGCGTTCCATGGGTGTTGCTGTGGGTGTTCCCAAGTAACAGCCATTCCTAGATTTACAAAATTTTCTAAAACTGGAAATGCGTCAGAATCTTATGCCTCCCCAAGGGAGGTGTAGGAATGGCGCAGCGAAGAGAAATACTTTTATTTCAAATTTTTTCCATTTTCTATGTGTGCTGCATTCTGCATTCTGCAGCACGCAAAGAAAGAGGAAAATGCCATTAATGATTATTTTTGTGCAGGAATGTATCCCTTCCTGCACAAAAACAATCATCCCCGCAGTGCAGGCACCCTTGCAAAATGATGCATGGATGCCTGGGCTAGCATAAAGCAGCCAATTATGCGCCAGCGCAGGGGAAAGCACAGGGATGTGTTGTATTGTTGTTAATACGGTGCATCCCTGTGCTTTGAAAATGACACAGCACCCGCAGCTAAACGGCTTGCGGCGGCACGCTGCGTCATTTTCTTGTAGATGAGGCCCAGAATATTTAACCATTTATGTTGCACTCTTAAATAGGGATATTAGCAATACATTTCAAATAAATGAATGAAAGTTCAGCTGGGTCAATACTTACAAAGTATTTAGAGGTAGTGCTGGGTTTGCTGGCATCAAGCATCTGAATATCATTCCTGCATGAGGCCCAAGAAGTGACATGGACTCTCACTTAAGGGACTCATGACTGACATCTTTAATCAAAGCATGAGGGAGGATACTCTACCATCCACTCTGTGGAGCCCCCCCACCATCTCCATGTGTGCACCCTCCACATGTGACCCTCTGCCTCTGTTCTCAGCCTGCTCCTGCGCATGCAGGACCCAAGCTCCCTGCATGCAGCCTGTGTGTGCTGCACTATGTCTACCCTAAGAGAAGGAGGCGCAGGATACATCTAAAGACACAGGGGCAGATTTACAAGCCCCTAGCACCACTTTTGTGTCATTTTTAACATGGGAAAAGTGACGCAAAAGTGGGCTTGTAAATAAGCCCCACAGGGTGCAGCATCTGTTTAGGTCACATATGAAATATTGAGCCTGAACGTACTTTACCCTTTCTTATTAGAATCTCCACGCACTTTCATTTGAGCCTGCATGTTAATTTGCAAAGTTGAAGTGACTGCTTGGCCAGGGGCGTTGCTTAGTTAGTAAGATTAGGCGGAGAGGCTTCATATTTTAAAAAATCATGCTGGCATAAAAGGCTTAAGGGGCAGTCTAAAGCTGGAGAAATGCGGATTGGTAGGGGTACTAAGTGATAGAATAAATGAAATTTTGTAAAATAATTAAAACTTTTTTAAACTTTCAAAACAGAGAGAGGGTGTGTGCATTTTAGTGTATGTAAAACATCCTGGTGAAATCCAACTGACACCTCAACATATCTGACTGAAAGGACATGTACCCGACTATTTACCATAAACTACATTTATTAGGGGGGGGTTGGTGTAACACCCCAAACATCTCCCCTGTAGCTACTCCCCTGTACCAGACGGTCCACATTTGGGGGCATATCATCTAGGAAATGCGATAAATATCACATTTCCCGCTTTCCGCGATTTTGTTTAACGCCGCATATCGCTGGATTTAATCGCCGAGATGTTGCGCTATTACCAAGGCATATCTCCACAGTAATTAAATCCTTCAATAGCGGCATGAAACAGAATCGCGGAAAGCGGGAAATGCGATATTTATCGCGTTTCCTAGATTATATGCCCCTAAGACTTCAGTCGCACAATCTAGAATCTCACCCCATAATGCTTTGCAGGGCCTTTGGCTGGGATTGTATTTTTGCCCATAACTTTTCTTGGGGTGGTCTTCGGAGGATGGGACCACCACCAAATCCCTACATTAGGGGGGACTGCAAAATCATCATCTCTCTCATTGCCTGATATTAATCAAACTTTGCATGAACTCCATGTTTTCAATATAATGTGTGTAACTCCCCTCATTTCATTCCATTTAATAAAGCAAGCACCTCACATACCTTTAGTAAATTAACAAGTAACTCTATCTTGATATGCTAAAATCCACATAGTCATTTCACCAAAATGAAAATATAGCAAGCAGTGAGAGTGATGATGATTTTTGGGTCCTCCCTAACACAGGGAGAGAACCAAGCAGATGCCTTGTACACAAAGAGCACATCATGCTGAACGATTCGGTGGTGGTCCCATCCTCCTAGGACCACCCCAAGCACAGTTATGGGCAAAACTACAATCCCAACCAACGGCCCTGCAAAGCATTATGGGACGAGATTCTAGAGTGCAGTGAATATTATAGTATCCAATATCAAAACATTCCTCAAGGGGCAGGCTCTCGGGCTCAGCTGAGAGCTAATACTATAATATTCACTAAACTCTAGAATCTCGCCCCATAATGCTTTGCTGGGACTTTGGTTGGCATTGTACTTTTGCCCATAACTTTGCTTGGGATAATCCTAGGAGGATGGGCCACCCCCGATTCGTTCAGCATGATATGCTCTTTGTGTTCAAGGCATCTGCTTGGTCCTCCCGCTAGGTTAGGGGTGACCCCAAAATCATCACCTCTCATTGCCTGATGATTTTCAAAGCTCTCTTTTGTGAATTGGTTATATGTATTTTGGCATGTAAAGGTAAATTTGTTTGATCTGAGGGTTGTGGGTGCAGAAGCTAATTCTGGATTCAGAGTTTTTGCATTAATGTTGTGTTTTCAATGTCTGCAACAAATTTCTGCAATCTTTCACAAAAGCTATGTATATGTAACCCTAGGTCTGTTTATGTTCCCAACAAGGCTTTTTATAATTAATATCTCAGCATTTTTCTAGAAGTGTTTTTTGTTTGTCCCACAAGGCATCCTGCTTTTATTCATTAACTGTTTCCATATGATTACCATATACTGTTTTGCAGCAGTCTCTGAGTTATTATTAACATACTAAAAGGAGGTGTTTTTCAGGTGTAGATTGCATATTGCAGTTCTGTCAGAAAGTTTTGTACAAGGAGACTGGCATTTTGGCTTTAGAAATGGTATGACTGTTTGTTTTATGCTGCTGTGCCAATGGTCTGGGGCTCCTGCTTTCAGCCTTAGCTTATCTTACTTTCATTCTTTTCATTAATGTAATGAAAAGGGCAGTATAACAGCCTTATAGGCCTTCGGCATCTGGCTATACGAGCTGTTAAAGGCCCTCAACCCAAGTTATAGTCCCAAGCTGGGGCCTTTAACAACCAGTATAGGCAGAGGCAGAAGGGCTATAAGGCTATTCAAATACTGAGGGTAGAATGCTCTGAATCAAAAAGAGAGAAACAAAAAGACAAACACTGGAATGTTGGAGCTCCGGGTTTATACCAGCCATTATAAGATGGGAGCCACTCCATTGTCTTCATTGGAGCGCTCAGCATTTCAATGTAGAGTATATGAGCTCTGACAGCCATGTGAGCTCTGACTGACCATGAACTCTGACAGTCTAGGAGCTCTGACTACACTATGAGCTCTGATATCTGCAAACACTTCTACTCCATGAGTTCTTACAGTCTGTTAGCATCAGGAGTATTCGAGCTCCGACAGCCATGTGAGCTCAGACTGACCATGAACCCTCAATCAATCAATCAATCAATCAAAGGTTGGTAAAGCGCAACTACTTACTCGTGAGGGTCTCAAGGCATCGGGGGGTGGGGAGCAGATCCATCTAAGTGCTGGAGTCATTCGAAAAGCCAGGTCTTGAGGTCCTTCCTGATCTAGGGTAGCATGGAAGATAGTCTAAGGTGGAGGGGTAGGGTGTTCCAGGTCTTGGCAGCGAGGAAGGAGAAGGACTTTCCTCTGGTTCTGGTCTTGCAGAGCCGTGGGACAGTGGCCAGGGCGAGCGGGCAGAGCGGAGGTTGCATGGAAGGAGAGGCGGCTGTTCAGGTATGCTGGTCCAGCGTTGTTGAGGGCCTTGTAAGTTTGAGTGAGGAGTGTAAAGATTACTTTTCTGTCTGCCGGGAGCCAGTGGAGTTTGCGGAGGTGTTTAGTGATGTGGCTGTGCCGGGGGAGGTCAAGGACCAGTCTGGCTGTGGCTGCCTGGACATTCTGTGGCTTGCACAGGTTTTTCTGGGTAACTGCAGCATAGAGTACATTGTCGTAGTCAAGCCTGCTGATGATGAGCATGTGAGTGACGGTCTTGCTGGATTCAATGGGGATCCATCTGAGGATCTTTTGCAGCAGGCATAGGGTATTGAAACGGGACGAGGATACTGAGTTGATCTGGTTGATCATAGTGAGTGATGCATCTAGTATGAAGCAGAGGTTTCATGAGTGGTCCATCGGGATGGGGGGAGTTCCTAGCGCAGGGGACCTCCAGGTATCACTCCATGTTTAGGGGGTGGATCCCAGGATGAGGACTGCTGTCTTGTCGGAGATAAGTTTAAGGAAACTGTTCTTCATCCAGGTGGTGACAGCTTTTATCCCTTCTTGGAAGTTGTGCTGGTGATGGTGGGTTCGTTGGTGAAGGAGAGGAGCAGCTGTGTATTGTCGCATAGGAGATGATGTTGAGTCCATGGTTCCTGACGATAGTTGCGAGGGGGGCCATGTAGACGCTGAAGAGGGTGGGGCTGAGAAAAGAGCCCTGGGGCACTCAGCAATTGGTCTCTGTTGGTTCCGAGGGGTATGGCGGAAGTCTGGTCTATTGCGTTCTGCCTGTGAGGAAGGATCGGATCCAGTCAAGCGACTTGTCGCGTAGGCCAGCGTCATGGAGTCTAGTGCTTAGGGTGCATAGGGTGCAGTGAGAGACAGTGTTGAATGTTGCAGAGAGGTCAAGGAGGATGAGGGCCACGGTTTGGCCCTGGTTGAGGAGGGAGTGAGTGTTGTGGGTGGCAGCAAGGACGGTGGTCTTGGTGCTGTGATTGCTTTGGAAACTGGATTTGGAGATGTCCAGGATTTCGTTTGTTTAGATGATGTCAGCTATTTGGTTGTTGACAGCTTTTGTCGATGACTTTGGCTGGGAAGGGGAGCAGGGAGATTGGCCGGAAGTTCTTACGGTCTGTCTGGTCTGCGGAGGTTTCTTCAGGAGTGGGTTGATTTCACCCTTATAGTATATGAGCTCTGACAGCCATGTGAGCTCTCACAGACCATGAACCATGACAGTCTAGGAGCTCTGGAAGTCTATGAGGTTTGACAAAGACCATCAGCTGTGATTGTCTGTGAGTGTACAATTGCACCATTTGATCTCCACAACTAACCCATAATCTATGGCTACTGAAACATGAATGGCTCCTTATCTCTTAGTAAACCTGGTGCTGTGTAACATGGTGGTTGAGAGTAACCTCACAAAATACATCTAAAATACGCTGATCCCTTTTTTTCCAAAATAAAGTTTTAGTTGAACAGCAACACATCATTAGACAGTATACTCCGCTTCATGAACTTATAATTTCAAGCCCATTATCATCATATGCAGCAACTTTCGTTTAACAGACTCCCCACCAATACATGTTCCAGACAGGTCACCCGCATGTCATCAGGGTACCACATGAGTGTTATAAGAGATTCTCAAATTTTTGCTATGCAGTAGTAACTTCATACTCATCTACTTATACTGACATTGACAAGACAGCAGCATTAGCTACTCTGTTTTCAATAATTCTTTGGTTGTCGATATAAAAAAAACTTGCTATTTTGACATATCAAATCACAGGAGTCCTGTCTCCCATGGACCATCATCTATTGCTAATATTACCATGTGTAGTCTTTTAGGCCTTGATTACGAGTCTGGTGGTCCATGGACCGCCAGACTCACGGGGTGCTGCTGTGGCAGTCTCCTGACTGCCCAATTACGATTTGGGCAGTCGGACCGCCACAGCTCCACCGCAGCTACCTCCATTCCCTGGCAGTATTGCGGCGGTTAGGAGGCTGCATTATGCTTGGCGGGACTGCCGTGGTGCCACCAAGCATATTATGAGTTTCCTCTCCTACAGCGGTGGGATGGAGTTTCCTCCTCCAGAAACACCATGGTGGAGAGGAAACAAAGTGGGCCCCACAGGTCCCTTGTGCCACCTCTGCATAGCAATGCACACCCTGTGTGTTTGTGCCCAGTTCCTGCTCAGCATAGACTTTCAGTCCTTCCTGCAGTGGCAATTTTCTGAGGCACTGCTGTGGGCACGCCAAAAACCAGCCCACCAAACAGGAGGAAATTCTGAATTTTGCGGGCAGTCTGACCATGGCTTTGGCAGTGCTGTGGCCTGGCAGACCTGGCGCTTCACCACCAAAGTCGTAATCGGGCCCTAAGTGTGCCTTATGTTCTTCACCAAAAATGTAAATTAAAGATCATCAGGAAAAAAAGTTTCATGTCTTGAACTGCCTTTAAAAGGTTGCTGTTATGTGATGCACTGTTCTTGTAAAATGTTACATGTCGGAGAATCTGTGCATCAGCTAAAAAATCTGATATAGACTATAGCTCAATGTTTTGCTGAACATCATGGCAGCAGTACAAATACTTCAACATTACACCGCTGCAACGGGATTTCCTAACTTGTAAGACAACGGAAAAAGAGCTGATAGATTGAAAGAAGGAAGCAAAATGGATTTACCTTTTTTCTGTGGTGTGCCCATCTGGCCTGAATAAAGATTCTGAATGGTAAGTATTTTTAAATTGGGAAGTCTATTCTGCTGTTGAATACTGTTGTAAAACGAATACCTAAATATGTCTCAAGTTGAACTGTGTTCTTGTTAAATATTGGTTATGGATGGTTTGCAGAAGATGGTGCTCCTGAGGCTTAAATGAGTAGTTGAAACAAAGACCCTCATTATGAGGTACCCTATAATAAGGTGTAGTAATACCGTGGCCAGGATTGACAATACCAGATGTATTACCATAATTTCCCTGGTCCATTACATCTTATAACTCACTGGTCCATTACATCTTATAACTTATGGAATGGTTATAACATAATAAAATTGGTATTAATGCACTGATTTCAACCAATTTTCCAAAATAACCACCCTTTTTCCAGACATTCGGTGAACCAGCTATTAGCAGATTGATAGGTAGCAGAAAATATCACAACACATGTAATTAAAGGTTTGGCCAAACATGTGGGTGTTCTGCTGAAACAGGAATACTGCCACCTTTTAAAGAGGACCTAAAAGACTTTTCACATCTCTTGGAATAGGTAATTGAATCTGATGCTTACTAGTTGTTGGACTAGGACTTCTCTGCATGGTCACCCACAAACGTTTTGCCTTAACCCATCCCTCCTGTTTTCTGAATTTGTTTTTGTTTGCCTTAGGACTCTTTGCACTTTAACACTGCTAACCACTGCTAAAGTGCTTGAGGGACGAGTCGAGGGACCGCGAATACAATGCCCTAAGATAGTTCCCACCACGCAGCAACCATCTGTCCATGGCATAACCAGGGCTGAGAGCCGGGCCATAAAGACCATGGTTAATCGCGGACAACTGGGTGGCCCAGTAATAGCGTCGGATGTCTGGAAGAGCGATACCCCCGTCATACCATGGAAGCGTCAATTTAGCAATCGCTATCCGCGGCCGCCCATCCCACAACAACGTTCGTTGGAGGCTTTCGACCTCCCGAAAGTACCTGGCCGGCACCCAATCCAGAGTATTCTGCAATGCGTAGAGGAACCGAGGAAGGGACATCATTTTGAACAAGGCAGCGCGCCCGACGAGGGAGAGCGGCAACCTCCGCCAGCCCTCAACATCCCGCCGCAGGTGCGCCAGGGGGGGAGCAGGTTTCTCTCATACCGCAAAGCGGGGTCCATGGAGATAAAGATCCCCAGATACATGAAGCCCTGCTGAGCAATCTGGATCGAACAAGTTCGCGGGACCGGTGGAACCTCACCACTAAGGACGTATAAATACGATTTACTCCAGTTGATGACGAGACCCGAGTTCCTACCGAAAGATGTAAGAACGTCACAAACCACTATGAATGAATTCTTGGACGAGGCAAGATACAACAGGATGTCGTCAGCATATAGCGAAATGCGGTCCTCGTGTTCGGGCGACCAGCGAAGGCCACGTATGTCCGGGTGCCATCGTATCCACGCCGCCAGCGGTTCAAGGGCAAGGGCGAACAGCAGAGGCGACAGGGGGCAGCCCTGCCGAGTCCCCCTCCCAAGCCGGAACGGAGTCGATGCCCGGCCATTTACTACCACACTCGCAAGGGGTCCCTCATACAGCAACCTCACCCAACTCACAAAACCAGGGCCAAAGCCGAACTTGGCTAGCACAGCCCACAAATACGCCCATTCCACCGTATCAAAGGCCATCGTGGCATCAAGTGACGCCACAATAGCCGGTTCTCGCAGCGTGCCAGCCCTGGCGATCACACCATGAAGGCGCCTAAGGTTTAACGCGGTGTTGCGATGCGGAATAAAACCGGATTGATCCGGGTGAATCAAGTCTCCAATTACCCTGACCAATCGGCCCGCCAGGATTTTAGCCAGAATCTTCGGCTCGGCGTTGAGGAGTGAGATGGGCCTATATGAGGCACACTTATCTCGGGGTTTACCATCTTTGTGTATCACAACAATTGTCGCCAGCCTCTGGTCCAACGGGAGGGTCCCACTCCCCCGCGCCTCCACGAACATGGCGCGCAGGTGAGGGGCTACCCTATCCGGGAACAGCTTATACAGGTCAATCGGCAAGCCATTCGGGCCCGAGGCCTTGCCCGGGTTCAGCGCGCGAATAGCTCCCGCCACCTCATCGACCGTTATGTCTCCATCAAGATCATCTCTATCTACATCAGAGAGACAGGGCAGAGCGATATCCCTCAAGAGGTCACGCGAGTCCTCAGGCGGCCTATCCGACACTGAGGCATAAACCTTACAGAAATAGTCCGAGAAAGACTGTACAATCCCCTCAGGTTCCACAATCACCTCTCCCCCCTCTCCCGTCAACTCCGGCACTACTCTATTAACCCTTTCTTTTTTATCCAGCCAAGCTAGGAGCTTCCCGGCCTTGTCACCAACATCATACAGGCGGCCCTGCTGTTCCCTACTGAGGGTCTTAGCGGCATTTGTCACAAGGTCCTTATACTCGGCTTGCTTCAAGCTGAGCTCATGCAGTGAGGCCGCTGTTACCTCATCCTCTAACGCTCCCTCCAAAGCCCCGATCTCCTCCTCCACTTGCATAACCTCGCCATCTCTCCGCCGCTTGGCCGCCACTACAAGTGAGAGGGCCTCCCCTCGCAGCACGGTCTTAAATGCTTCCCACAACGACACAGCCGAGTCCACGGACCCATGATTGTCCTTGAAGAAATTATCCACTGTCTTCACCAGTGCGCTGCGCATCTTGGAATCTCGAAAGTACCAGGGGTTAATAGGAGCCACCCTTCCCCCTCCCTTGCGGCTTATATCCAGCCTGACCCACACTGGCGAATGGTCCGATATGCCACGCGCCATGTGCCTGACCTCAGACACCAGTGGGGCGTGCGCAGCCAAAGTGAGCAGGTAGTCAATCCTAGAGAGGCTACCATGCGCCCCGGAGTGGAAGGTGTATTGACGCTGTGTGGGGTGCCGGAGCCTCCAGCAATCTATCAGGCCGAGTGTGTCTAATAAGTCTGGGAGCCACTTCTGAGCCCCCCCAGTGTCTCTGGGCGGGTACCTATCCAGCAGCCCAGAGCCGACAGCATTGAAATCCCCCCCCACCACTAGCATACCTCCCGGGAGATCCAGCAAGGCCCTACCCAGATCTGTAAACGTGGAGGCCTGCAGGGCTGGAGGGACATAAACCGAAACCAAAACCAAAGTTCTACCTTCCCACCTCCCCGCCACCGCCACAAACCTCCCCCTATCGTCAACAATTGTGGAGTCCACCTCAAATGGTAGCGAGGCCCTGACTAGGATGCCCACACCCCTGGACCCGGAGGAAAATCCCGAATGAGCTATGAATTTATAACCCTTCCTATTAAGGGCATAACACGTATTACCTATGAGGTGTGTCTCCTGCAGTAGGGCAACATCTGGCATTGACCGTTTCAAGTGTTGCAAAACTATCCCGCGCTTAATGCGATCTCCCAAACCATTAACATTCCAGCTAATAACACTTAAACCTCTACCCCCCATCCCCAAACACAAAGAGGCCCACCCCCCACCCGAAGAGCCACCATGGAACAATCCCGAGAATGATCATTACGCCTTGCAGAAACAAACCCCCCAACAACAAACCCAAAATCCCAACCATCCCCCCCACCCTGCACCCCTGCTGCAGCTTACAAAGCCCCCCCAACTTGCAGTGTGCCTGTCGCCCTACCAAACCCAAATCTACAAAAAGTACCCTAAGGGAGGAAAGAGCTCCCCTCGTCCTCCCGCAACCCTCCGCATTTACTGCACTCTATTCAAGTCATTAGATAAAGTCAAATCGAGTTAGACCAGCTCTGAAAACATCACCCTTGCCCATCCCGGCCACTGTCCCCATCCGCGGCAGTGTCCTCTCCCGTCCGTCGTCGGGGCAAAGCGTCCAGCCATTCATCGGCCATTGCGGGAGACTCAAAAAAGAATGTCCGGTCTTCGTACACCACACGTAATCTGGCAGGGAAGAGCATGGCATACTTCAGATCCCTCTCCCGAAGGCGCCTCTTCACCCCCAGAAAGCCCTGTCTCTGCCTCTGCACCTGCTGGGTGAAATCAGGATAGAAATTCACCGACGCGTTCTGGAAGGGGACCGGGCCCGTTACCCTCGATGCTTGCAGGATAGCGTCCCGATCTCGAAAATGAAAGAGCCGGGCGACGATCGGCCTCGGCGGGGCTCCCACCCTGGGCTTCCCACCCGGCACTCTGTGGGCCCTTTCAACCGCGAAGAACTTCCCAAGACCCTTAGGCTGCAGGTGGTTAAGCACCAAATCCTCCACGAGCAGGTCAACCGAAGCCTCATCCGAGGACTCCGGGACCCCGATAACGCGCACGTTGTTGCGCCTGGCCCGGCTCTCAAAGTCCTCCAGCCGACGGGCGGCGAGATCACTCTCGGTCCTCAGCTTACGAACCTCGGTCTGCAGTTCCGAAACCTCATCAGCGAGGCCCGTGGTCTTGAGGTCCAGGGTTTTAACCCGTTCGTTGGTTTTGCCCAAATCTGCGCGGATCAGGTTAACGTCCACCAAGATGGTATCCACTTTATGCGCCAGGGCATCAAATTGTCTCCCAATCGAGGTCTGCATCCCCTCGAGCGCCCCCATGACATCCTGCAGCGAGAGAGCAAACTGCTGGTGAACAAACACCAGTATACTGAGTGCACTGCGGGAGAAAGAAACAGTTGCAGTATTCTTTAGCAGCTATGCAAAATCAACGTGGGTTTAAACTTGTTAAAACAGCAATCTAGTGAACAATCAACACTGAGTTTGTAGCAAAATGACTGTATTGGTGAAATGAAAACACAGTAACAGTTCAATTAAACATGGCATCAATCTGCGAACAGTAAAGCAAATGGAGCATGATAATACAGTCAATGACAAACTGCACAAAGGCAGTGAACTTCATCGTCAGTTCTAAAAAAATAATAACAAGCCCAATGCATTTCGGGATGATTCACATCCCTTCTTCAGGGGCAGCTGTAGAAAATGAAAGAAAACAACGTTGAAAGCCATTGCTGTGCAAGTAAATTAGAAATTCCTATATTCAAGCAATAACAAGATGCATCGTATCAAGGCACAGGTAATTAGAAACTGGTCTAGATCAGACAGCAGCAATTCACTAGAAATATCGTGAGAAAACAAAAAGTGATGACAAGTTTAAAGAAAAAACGAGCCAGTCCACAGTATTTATCCAACTAAACAGTATATGCAAAGTGCCCCAGGATTACCGAAGTGATTTTATTGTGAAACACATTTTAAAGGAGTCACCCGTGAAGTAGAACTAGGTGGAAAAACAAACATCGAATTCTTACAGGTTTTCAAAAGACGATGATGAACAATGCGGGGTAGACAGAAAATGCAGCAGGAGAAGAACAGTGGCCACAGGACGCTGTGTGGAAAGAAAGAATCTGAAAACCAGCTCATAGAGAAATGGACTAAATTTTAGCCAAAACCGAAGACAACTTACGGCTATGCGGTGTAATGAAGTGCCGCTGCACTGTGGTGGAGCCGAGTCAATGGCCGGACTCAAAGGTGTAAAACTGCTCTAGCTAACTGTGAGGTGGAAAAAGTGAAAACGGGATGTGGCATGAAACCGTGCTGCTGCAGGTAGCTCAAAATGTATACAAAGAGGGGACTAGAAACTTACCATCGGAACGTGTGTAGCACAACGAGAAGGCAACACGGGCTGGAAACCTTCAAGAAGGCGAAGGACACGAACAAGCGGCAGACTACGCAAGCTGGAAACCTCCGGAAAAACAAGTGACGGAAACTGACAAACCAGGTAATTAAATGGACGTGTTACGCGAGCACGTCCGGACGGACGTGGTAGAAATGAAGAGAGGACTGTGGTGTGTGCAGAGAAACGCACACTGAAGTGTAGAGGGAGCCTGAAATGTATTGAGTAAAGTTGGAAAAGAAAAAACGACTGATAAAAATAAAAATGTGAGCTAACGAACTAGGTGTGTAAAAAAAAACAAGCCGCGCGGAGCACGACCTGTTGTAGTAACTGAAAAAGGACTACGGTGTGAACAGAGAACCTGATAGAAAACAAGT